>NC_140092.1:19292057-20548592 GCF_964237585.1 Gallinula chloropus | reverse complement strand
TATTTGACCTGTCACTATTTCTATTCTGTGAATTATATTTATCTGCAGTATATGATTCTGAGAGCAAAGCGTTGCAGCAATCATTGGGACCATAGTCCTTACAGTCAGAGCAAGTTTCTAATTTATAAGACACAGTAAATAACTTCCTTTGCCCAGAAGTGATTTAGAGCATTGCGAGGAATAGTCATACTCAGTTTTCCACATCCTGACTTTTTGTCATGTCATTTGAAGGTTATCCAACCAATTTGTGGGCATCTCAACAAAGCATTATTATGTAGAAATGAAATGACTTCAGTTGCACATCAGGGTTTCTACGATTCCATACTGCCTTGTCATGGATTAGGTAACATTGCCATAAATCCAGGCAAATCTTTTTTTGAAATGGGGAACAGAAAACTTAAACATCGAGTGGCTTATTGTAATATGTATTTCTTCATAGGTTTTAAACATTTTATAAAGGTTTTTAAGGGCAAAAGACTTGTAGACTTTTGTGTCAAAACTTTCACCTAGATTGCTATTTGTTAGCCATAAATAGAAATTATATGCTAGGGTCAGACAAATTGAACCTGGAGTATCAGAGAGAGAGAACAGTGCAGGAGGGTTTATCTGCAGCTTGTGTACTAAAAAGCATGTGAGGAAGGAACTGTTTATTTTGATCTTTAACTGCCAAAAGAGAATAATCTATAACTAGCTGAGGTTCATCTCCAATAACTCCTCACATGCTGCATTTGCTTGTTAAGTAGAATTCTTGTTGAGTTTAGACATCAATGGTTTTATTCTGCGAGAACTACAAGCACTAAAAGTTTTATGAGTTCTGGAGAAAGAATGACATTCCCTGTTTGCAGTCACTGGCTCCTCAGACTTATGCAGTGTCTCCTCTGACCTGAGTGCTCCTACTGGACACTGTGCCCAACAACCCAAACTACCCTGCCCTTGGGGCTAGCATTGGCCTTGAAGCTGTCTGCATTACTAATGCTTAAGTCAGCTCATGCAGTTGTCAGGAGCATGCCAGTCTCTGATTACCTGGGGGACTAATACTAGGATGATGAGTTCTGTAAAGAGACAATACTTTGCTAGCTGTTAGATCACTCAAAAAACCATAGCTTTACAATGAGATAAAGTTAAGGAGTATGCTGGGGTTTTTTTAAAAAGAACCAAACAAAAAGCAAACACAACTGCATTTGCAATAGTCAAACAATGTTATGGAAAGAGATAAAATAGTGAAAAGCAGGATGTACATGCTGAAACAATGACCTTGTCTGTTCTACCACCTCAGGTAGTTATAATAACTGATTAATTATCATCTACAAGAGCTCTTCTGGCACCACGTGGCCAGAACTGGAAAACTACTTTCTTGCTTGCTCATCTGCTCTTAACTTGTCTTTTCTGTGACTGCACACTGGAACCCCATGCAACAATGTAGGGATTAGGTCCTTTCTTTCCTTCCTCATTAAAGTCTCTCGATTAACATTTCTATTTAATACCTTAATTAATATGCTTTGTCCTTCAGGGTACTTTCTACTGTAACAGCCGTCTAAATGTGCATTAGCAAAATTACACATGCTATGAGAAATGCTGTGTGCATGGCCATTGTATTAGATTCATAACGATTCTTTCTATGTACTGCATAAATACTAACCCTGATAAAACTGAGTAACATTAGCAACGGACAGTAGGATTATTTTTGTTTATACATGGTTTCAGATTTGTTTCTGGGATAATGTCTATGCACATATATACTGAAAAGCAGTGTTTCTTGTCTCACTGAAGTCTGCCAAACACTGACATTTTATATTAAGGTAATGTAACTGTTTCTGTGCCTAAGCTTCTCAATAAAATTCTGAATATAATTTTCAGTGACACATCACATGACTCAATATCTCTGTTATGCTGTGTGTAGCCACTTACTCTAGTTATGTAGTTTACCATAGATACATTGCCTGTGAATACAGTTTAGGCCATTCTTCGCATACTTATGGACAATCTGCTTGGAGTAGAAGGGGAATAAGCCTGTAGGTCAAAGGAGACATTTGAGAAAGCTGATATTCATTAGAGACATGAATTCATAATGACGATGTTCAGCTTTCAAAAATATTTATCTGATCTGTTGTCACCTAGAGTTTTAATAAGTAATAAATTTTGAAAAGAAAAAAATCTTATAAATGTGAAAAAATTCTGTCTTAGAAATAAACTGGGGGGGGGAACGGGACAGGGGGGAGGGGCATGCACCCTTAAAGAATAGAGTTTTACAATATTCTTATTTTTGAGGGAAGAAGTAAATTCAAATCCCTGATCTGTACTGTTCAGTGAGGGGACTTGTAGGTTAGCTTTCTGGAATATGGTCCAACAATCAGTTATTGGCTACTTCTGGTGAATATTTATTGACTATTTTTGATAGGAGAGGTCATGTCAGACATGTTATGCTTCTTATAGAAGCATATCTATCCACTAGAAAAAAATTGCAGAATATCTTGTACCAGTAAAAGCATGAAAAGATTTTGCTTGAGAGTGTTCAAATATAAAACAGAATATTTTTGAGATCTCAGAAATTTTCATGAAGCTTAACTTTAGAGGGAAAAGAATAAAAGACTGGCTGGGAGAGAATGAGCTGGAATCACCTGCTTTTTAAATATTTGCATGTGGATTTATTTGTGACAGGATTTGATATTGAGCACATTGTGCTGATTCCTACTCATGTCTCTGCTAGGCAGAGATATTACTCTGAAATCAGGTGAGATACCTACCTCTTGAAGCATCCTCTGTCTTTTCACAGCATAATGAGCATCTGAGCAGTTCTAGTTCTAAGACATATCTTACCTGCTTTAAGTTCTTCAAAAGTTTTCTGGAGAACATTTATTTAGAACACTAATTTCAGGTGCAATGTTATACATACAGGTCTAATTACTGTATACTGAAAATATGATTTTACAGGAAGTTGATCCCTTGCAGGGAAACAGTGGAGTCTTTATATATAAACTGTTTCTGTGAACTACAGGGCTTTACGAAGTGTATGCTTATTTTAACCAGGGTTTACTTTATAACCAATTTCCCTACAGGTACCAATTGCATCTAGCAAGCAGCAGTAAAAACACGATCTTGAACTTCTCATGGCAGGAGGATGGCATAAACAAACTGTGAATCTTACAGTACCAAGACTATTTAGATAAGTCACTAAATATGTAATTGAGTAAGAAATACTTAGGTACCAGTATTTTCCTTAGGTGTTTACTCCTTCCCAATTATCACTTTTGTCTTTAATTTCAAGATATTCACCACTGACATTTCCTGTGATTTTTCTTCAATGATATCTTGTCTCCTAAGAAGCTATAAACTGACAAAGGACCTTATTTATTTATTTTTAAATATATCTAATGATTTCTTTTGTCTTAGTATCTTCATCTACTGACTTTATTAAAGCACACTCTAGGTTCATGAATTACAGTTTATATTGGGCTATTTTAATGGTTTTGATATAGAACACAGGACAAATGCTATGAACTGTATGTTGTCTGTTGTAAATCTTGAAACATTTAGTTTGTAGCACTGTCAGTTTAAAACACAGCAATGATTAAATGTGTAACACTATCCAATTAGCTTACACTTTAAGTGACAGCACAATACAATAACTGTACATCTAATGTTTCCTCTTTAAAGTAATAATGTTTCAGCTTTATGTATCTGAGAAGAAAATTATCCCACTTAAGCCAATTAAAGTTTGTCTTTTTTGATTTCCTTGAAATCCTATTTGATACATCCAATTTAAACAAAATTCAGTTTAGGACATTGGTTGGCTTGCGAGCTACGGGCAAAAGAATGTGGATTTGCTAAGTAAATAGAATTTCTAATTTTCATATTGATTATTAGACACTAAAAATGTAATTTGAAATCCCAGGGTCTTCCTCATACTGCTATTGGGATATACAGAATGAGAATTAACTTGGAGATAACATGATGTTCTATGGGACAACTTCCTAATAAGGGGATAATTTATATTCACACTTCATAAAGTGTGAACCGAAGAATTATATTTCTTCTTATTAGGATTACTCTAAGAGCTGTGCAGTTTTCAAAATGTCATTCAGTAATTATTGTTTGGGATCTATTCTCTCTGCATATTTCATGCACAACTTTCTGACTTTCAGCTTAATGTTTTGTCAATAAATTTACTTGTTTCTGGCACAGAAAGCTATGGTTCAATGCAATATTCTTTATTTTACAGTGAGTTACTTTCCTTAGACCTTTAATTTCTTCTGTGTGTTTTTGGAGACGGTGTTTATAAAACTTAAATGATGCATTGCTGTTAACTGAAAGGATGAGGAAAAAAAAAAAGCCTTAAGAAAATTTGGGGCAAGAAACAACACATGTTTCCTGAAAGAAAGTCATTCTGTCCTTGGGAGAGTTTTGATGGCCATAGGGAAGAGGAACATCCTGTTGGTCCTGAACGTGAGGCAACATAAGACTGAGTCTTTAATGGAAGGATGGTTGGAAAGGTGACATACTAGCTGCTGCATTGGAGGCGATTGCCTGGTTTTGAAGGGACCGAGCACTAGATGGCAGGAAGGCACTAAGTGAGACTTGCCACAAGGTAGGGAGGACAGAAATCCTCACAAGCCTCAGTTAAAATGTAAGCGTGCAACTGTCTTCCATAAAAAATCACATAGCTCTGCAATCTCTTATTACCACCTGAGATTTACTTTTCTGATTTGGATGTAGTAGGAAAGATCATCAGAGCTGACAAGTCACAAACACACCTCTAATCACTATTTCCATTGTATTCCTGTGGTTTTTTTTGTGTGTGTGTCCCTTCTCTGTTGTGATCTCAATGGTAGAAATGTATATAGATAATGACTTCTGCTCGTCATCCACACAGGAGAAGACTGTATATTCCATTTCTTTGGCTAGATCTTAGCTGCTACCAACTTGTTCTTTGCTAACTGGAATTGAGTATTACGTACTAGTGTGGGAGGCTGTGACTTAAACACACTGCTAATGGATGGAGTAGAAAGTTTTGTGTAATTTGTGATGTCACATCAATAATCAAATTGTGTGCATGTTGCATTGTTGATGATGTTCTTATGATAATTGTTATGGAACAGTAGTGGAAATTGTTTCTTACTCTCAAGTTATTTATAGGTATTTCAGGATTTTTGAGGGAAAAATATTTCTCATATTGTCCTTTAGGTGAATCCTGTTACCCCTGTTACTGCTGACAAACGATCAGGCTACTACAATGGAGAAATATAAAGAGGATTCAGAATTCTTACCAAGGAACTTTTCTATGCCATCAGTAAAATTAGGTTGGTTTGCTTTTACAAATGTGGATATAAAAATGCTTTAAATGGTTCTAAAATGTGGATTATAAAAGCATGGAAGAAAAAGGTTAAAGACTGACTGGAAGATGTAATGATTACCTGATGCTATTGTAGGACTATTGAAGTAAAACTTGAGACTTGTTAGTGTACGTGGAGATTACACAATCAATATCTAACCAGATATATTTGTTTTAAGACAGGATCTTCTTATAAAGGATCTCACCATTGTCATATTACTGACAGTGTCAATGTCATTTCATCATCTGTAATTGGGGAGAGAATTTTATACCACCTCTGGCAAAGTATACTGCTTTATAAAGGTGTTTTTTCACTGAACATAGAGATCTGTGAGCTGCATAGTAATGCAAACATATTTAAACAAAACCATCAAATCCTAAAAAGAAATTTCTTTCTGCAGGAAAAAAAGTCATTTCTTCTGGCATTTATTTGAATACTCCATTTTATGTGGAGCCACCAGGACTGACACTGGGGATCTGAGGTCATATGTTAGCTCTGCAAAATCCTGATGTGACTCTGTATTTATTTCCTATCCACACAACTATGACAGTATTTATTTTCTCCTGTGATCACAGAACCATGGAATAGTTAGGGTTGGAAGGGATCTCAAAGATGATCTAGTTCCAACCCCCTGCCATGGGCAGGGACACCTTCCACTAAATCAGGTTGCCTAAAGCACCATCCAACCTGTTTTTAAACACTTCCAGGGATCCATAACTCCTCTGGGCAACCCGTTCCTGTGCCTCCTCACCCTCATAGTTAAGAATTTCTTCCTAATAGCTAATCTAAATCTAACCTCTTTAAAGGCATTAGCTCTTGTCACTCCATGCCCTTGTAAACAGTGCCTCTCCAGCTTTTCTGTAGGCCCCTTCAGGTACTGGAAGGCTGCTATAAGGTCTCCCTGGCACCTTCTCTTCTCCAGGCTGAACAAGCCCTTAGAACATCTACACTATCTTCTTCTGGATTCCTTTCAACACGTCTCTGTCCTTCTTATGTTGGGTACCCCAAAGCTGGATGCAGTACTGCAGATGGAATCTCATGATTGCAGAATAGAGGGAGAGTATCCTCTAACTTGACCTGTTGGTTACCCTGCTTTTGATGCAGCCCTGGATATGGTTTGCTTTCTGGGCTGCAAGTATGCGTTGCTGGGTTGTGTTGAGCTGCTCATCCACCAGCACCCACAAGGCTTCCTCCTCAAGGCTGCTCTCAAATCATTCTCTGCCCAGACTAGCCATGCTTGGGGTTGCCCCAACACATGTGCAGGAAATTGCACTTGGCATTGTTCAACTTCACGTCTCACCTCTCCAGCCTGCCAAGGTCCCTCTGGATGGCATCCCTTTGCTCCAGGATGTTGACCACACCGCAGAGCTCAGTGTCATTAGCAAATCTGCTGAGGGTGCATTCAACCCTACTGTCCTTGTCACTGACAAAGGTGTTAGTGCTGGTACCAATACTCATCCCTGGACATCTAGTTATTACTACAACTTAAATGATTTTTAAGGTTGCTACTTATTTTACAGTTATAAAAAAGATCTAGTGACCCCTCATCATGCTTGGGACCTCTAGATGCAAGTTTTCTTTTCTCTATTACTTCTTACTGTATGCTTTCTCTAATGCCTTTGGACATGTTTTCTTTTCTCATCAAAACAAATTCCATATAGATGAACATGGAAGAAAAATTTGTTCTATTTTATATTCACAGTTTGAGTGGGAATGAGATTAAAGAGACTGTAGCTTAATAAAAGATTTTTAAAGGGTTGGGGTTTTTTTCATTTTGCCTGAAGTAGCTGTATGCTTATAGTGGATGAAGATATTTTACTTTCCTCTGGCATATTTTAATTCAAGCGTGTTCTCACTATACAATTCTATGCCTGTTGGCATTAGCCCAATAGCAGGTATATGGAAATATTAATTCTTTTTACAGTGAAATCCCTGTTGCAAAGGAGAAGCATATCCACTCTACTTTGGAGAAAATAACATGGCTTGAGACTGAGTGAGTTATTCCTAGCAAGTACTGTGTTTTTATGAGACCCTTGTTATCAAGTGGATAAAGCAGTGTGATAACTGCAAAGCTCACGTTACTCCACCATTTTGGCATGAGAAACAGTCTTTTATTTTGTTCTTTTTCCCATTTTACATAATTAGCAAACATAAAGGAAAGATCTAAGGGTGGAAAGCAGGGTCCTGTTGTGACCTGGGAATCCTCTGGCGCTCCCTGCTGTGGGAGAGCTGCTGCTAAGCTTGCCTGTTCATGGAAAGGAGCAGAACTGCACTTAGCTGGGTACTGGGAAGAGGACAGAGCTTTCTTACAGCTTTCTATATGTATCAATGAACTAATCTTGGTGCTTACGCTTGTTTGTATTTTTCTAATGAAACTGTATGTGGCATGTGGACAGCAATGATAATTCAGTAAATCATCTGAACCTACTTTTGCCTAGAAGACATCAACCATAAATTTACCCAGATAGTTTATGGGTTGTAACAGACCACGGGCAGAATATTTCTTTTTGAACTTGCTGTATCTAGAGCTTCTTGCATTATTTTTTATTGATAGAAAGATGCTACTGAATCAAAGTGTCCTAAGAAACGTTGTCAGTGGTGTTAATATTATCAGAAATCATTTAGTGTAAATATTCCACAAGTCATCATTATTACCAGTTATCTTTAAATAACAAAAGCAACAGTTTTGTATGCAAGAAAGAATCTATACATGGGAGCTTATCTTTGTGATAAAATTGAATGACCTTTCATAAAAAATTGAATGAAATTATTTTAAGACCAAAACGTACCATTACTTTTGCAGAATATAATATTCTTCTGATACAAAAGATATCTCAGTATTCTTATATGGAAAAAATATCAAAACAGCGGGTATTATAAAATTACAGGCTTAATCTTGTAATATAATTTGGTTTTTTCTTCATTTAGGTTTTTTTGTGCACATCACAATGAAAGACATTTAAAATTTTATACTTTTTGTAACCAATTCCAGGTAGACTCAGAAGTAATTGTAAAAAAATCTATGTGTTTGTTTATTTGGCTTGAAGAAAAAGTGACTAGTCCCTTTATAAATACCAGTGTTATCCTATAGCTTGAAGGCTCAGAAAATTTGAGGTCACTTGAAAAACTTGCAAGGTTTATCATTTAAAGATAACTTTAATCTGGATTGCGAACAGTGGTATGTAATTTGACTATTCCTGACTCTCCTGCAGTTAATGTTCTCAATTGGTAATGGATAAAATCAAGATTTTCTATGTGCACATGTATACTATGTACAATGTATATTACACTTAACTAGGAGAAATGGCTCCTGTGTGTGAAATTTGCCAGTATTCTATGTGGTACAGCTGCTATTTTTCTTTACAAAATCAGACTGGAGACACATTGCTTTCACAGCCTTATGCATCAGAGGAAATGATGAACCTCCAGGTACTCATTGTGATTTTTGCATAAAGATGAAGCATATTAAGGTTAATCTGCTTGACTTAAAGATGCATTCATTAGTTCATGTTTAACATAATGCTTTTTTAAAGTGGCAGCTAATTATTGCCCTTATGCAGCAGAGATACCTCTGAGGAAATGTGTCTCAGCAGTTTAAGAAATATATCTGCCTATTTTTCTTTAAGAAAATGCTAATTGTTCTTTGGGGCTTTAATACAAAATTATTTCTGAAATTTTACTTCATTTTTTAAAGGCAATCTTTTCTTAAAAAGAAAATAAATTGTTCTAGCTGCTGTGTTAGTGGTCATTTAAAAGTGCCTCTGCTTATGAAAAATGCATAACATCAGGGAGCAAGTGGCATCTCAGTGAGGTTGTACTCAGAACACTGGTTTCATTTCACTCTTCAGATGTACTTAGAGGGATCCCAACACATGCCAGCATGTTAAAATCTTGAATGGGCTATAGGGATTTTCTAGTTTACCTATAAAGTATAGTTCAAGATCAGATGAAAATAAAAATGGGTAAGATGGTTTCAGAGTTGCTGCAGGGCTAGTCTATGCAATCTGTTTTCTTTATTGTCTCTTTGGTATACAAATGCACATAATTGAAGAAAGCACAGGGGAACAATATCTAAATGCTGGTTCATAAGGTCAGTGCCAATACATATCTTCTGGGTTTTACAGCGTGTGTGTTTTTCTGTTCAGTTTGTTTGTTTTCCTCTCTAGTTTTGGATCTTTTCCTTCCTTTTCTATGGGGAAGTGAACAGTAGAACATATCTCTCCTCTTATTTATGACATTTTTTCAGTAATAAGCTCACAGAATTGAGTAAATTTACTTTAAAAGCAGTATTTTTTGTACTCATGTAAATGTAAATGATGCCTTGTGTCTCCATAGCTTTTAACTCCTGATTGTTTTAGTTCATTTTCTGTTTTTTGTAAGGGTTCACAGTATCCTTGCTTCTTTTAACGTGTGTGTTTTATATTGCTATAGTAATCTTTAAAACTTTTTTCTAAGCAGTACTTCCTCAGATGAAAACTCCAGTTTCAAAGGTGCTACACAATATACTAAACTTCTTCAGTTTTCCAAAGCATCTTTTAATAGCTGATACTTTTTGCTGTTAAATAGTTGATACCCTGTACATATTGAGGTGTGCTTGGAGACCTGCTCTAATGAAAGATGTTGAAGTTAATAACCGTCAGTTGGGATCTAGCATAACATTTTTTGGTCTGCTTTTTTGTCCTATGAATTTTATGAAAGATATAACATGTTTGGCAGTCCTGTCTCTAATAATGTTAATGAACATAAGCACTAAAAATTTAGAAATTATTTGTGTTCCAGTTCTTCTTTAGCAGATGAATTTATCTCAGTTTTGTGGTAAGAGCTGAACTGTTCATATTTACATATGCAACAAGTTCTGTTGTTAATATTTCTGTGGGAAAAAGAAATCTTTTTGGAGAAATGCATCTCTCTCTGGTTTGTCGTGTGAAAGCCTTTTCTAGAAGGGCAGTCTGATGGCTGACAGTCTTATGAAACAGTAAACTTAGAGAAAGATGTAATATTAAAAAAATAGCTAACACTTCTCCATTCCTTTAGTTCTGCTTTCTCAATAAGGAGATAGCAGCATTTATTTGTCTGATAGGTATCTAGAAAATTTTACCTGTGCTGGCATCCTCAGATTGGCAATATTTTGTAAAGCATTTCCTTTCTTTACTTGCTCTTGTTTTTTGTCTATTCGTGGAACCATGTAGATGCCAGGATACAAGTTTAATATAACAAAAGGTAAACAAATACATAAATGAGGATGGCATTAAGTCCCTAGCTCCAGCAACAGGCATAGCAAATTTTTCAACTTAAATGTGCTGGTTTGTTCATCTCCAGTTTTCTCTGCTTCTCCTTGCTTGTATTTCTAGATACAGTCTCAGATGTTACCAATTCTTTCCACATTATGAGTTTTATTTCTCAATCCCTGTAAGGTTATGGCTCCATCCCCTTTTTCCTTCGCTGGTGCTCAGCACTTTTCTCCCAATAACCCTGGAAGCCATCAATAGAACTGCTGGTTGAAAAACCCCAAACCACCAAACCCAGAAATAACACGCAATTTTCAAAGTTATGTTTGATATTTTTGCATTCCTGTATTTTTTTCACATTCACAAACAATGCAAGTGTGACTGATTGGTCATCGGGTTTGCATACAGTTCAGGGTACGCGCCTTCATTCAGTCCTTGTGAGCCAGAAATATACTTAACTAAGCACACTGTTAATCATCAGGAATATACTGTTAACCATTAAGATTTCTAGAATCCATGTCTCTGTAGTTAATTTAATTGCAACAAAGCAGATATTCTTGTTAAACAATGTGGCCTATATCAGAGACCATTGATATTGTTGAGAATATGGCAGACTGTCTGTTTGTTCTTCCTGTGTATGAGCTGAATTCAACATCCTGTTTGGTTTTGTGGAGAAGTAAGCGAGATATAATTAGCTTGGACAGTTTATGGTGTCTTCTGAATTTTCCAGAGAAGTTTTCAACTTCCTTTATTTACAGATGCTCTTTCCCTTGCACAAATCCTGAACATGAAAACTACTCAGGCAAAAAGATCTGGTTACACAGAAATTAAGTTTTAATAAGGTGTTTTGCAGGAGAGCCCACTGCAAAGATCCCATTACAAGATAGGAGCAATAGCTGCTTTTGCAAGTGCAAATTCTTTGAGCCAGCAAATGTGCAGATAAACCAGCTTAAAGTGATTTCAGCATGTGTACAAAGCTAGTAAACTGCTTACTATCAAATACCTAATTCTCTCTTCTGAAGAGGAAAAGCTTTTGTGTAGGAATTACTCATGCTTAGTATATCAGTGAAGTGGTTGAAGCATTTTCACTTTAGGAAGAAGATGACTTCTTGCCCTGCTTGACAGGATTTCAAGATGGTATTTCCATGTCTTTGGAGAGTACTGTAACTACCAGGCTTCATGGTACAGCATGAAGGTGCAAAGGCAGGGATACCACCCTGTAACTTCTCTGGAGAAGTTTACTTCTTTTGGGGAAAACAGTATAAGTGTGACTACAGCTTGGTGCCTAGGGAGAAATGTGATTTAGACATTCTTTCCATGTTTTTGTCCTATACCTACCAACGAGCATTAATCTTCAATGAAGTAGGATAAGGAGAGAGATCTGCGTAGCAGGTAGGGAGCATGTACTGTGTTTGCCATCAAATGCCAAGAGTTCAGATTAAATCTTTAAATTTGAAATATGTCTATGTGAAGTGGTTGAAGCACTTTTCTACTTACTTGAGAGTTCCCCTTGATCCTAAGGGTTCAGTTCTGTGCACTCTACATGCCTTCAGACAAGCTAAAGCTAGTAATACTCTGATTGACCAAGGTCCGTGTACAATGTCTCTGATGATTAGCATGGTTGGATAGAAATAGAGAATGGTGGTTGTGGGAAAGACCCTGTAAGAAAATATGAAAAAGGAAGATTATTTTTTTTTTTTTCTACAGTACCATATATGGTGTCTGCAGGGTAATTTATTAATGAATTTCTAGTGCTGGAAAACAGCCCTTGGAAACTGATACAACAGTAATAAAAACTAGTGTTTGCTGGAAAGGAAAAAAATCAATTGCTAGTTCTGAATTTCATGCCATAAACATTGGTGCACCTTGTAGACTTTGCTTAGATCTTGAGAGGCAGAATGTGTAGGCAACAGTACACAACCAAAGCTTCAAAAAGTAGGTGAAACTCTGTTGAATGTTTTCAGTACAACTAAAATACTTGATGAAGAATTTTAAATGCTCCAAAGTTCAGACAGGAGGAAGAACAACTGATTATAAGGTAGCTCTGAAAAACTGATTATAGAATTGTTATATTTAAGCCAGTGGATCTCAGACTGCAGTTTTGTGAATTTCCTGCTAGAGTGCAGGGTTTATCACTGGTTTTGATTATTAAGTTCTTGTTCATTTTCAATTTCACGCACTGTTCAACACTGCCACATAGTTCATGGAAGAGCACATTATCCTTCACTGGAAAATTAATTCCTTATGGTATCAGGTGTATAAGATTTCTAAATCTCTTGGCCTAGGACTATATAAACATGGGAAGATGATTTGTTCACCTCCTCAAAATCATGAGATTTTGTTGAAAGTTTTGTGATTGTATTTGAATATTTTTTGAAATAAATAAGCTTGAACTATTTGAAAAAATGTGCTTAGATTTTACTTTTATTAGTATAACTAAAAGATTAAAGCTCTTTGAATGATGTGAGTTGAAACTTGCAAAGCTTTAATGAAGAAGATCTAACTGGACTCAACAGTGTGCTGCTTTGGAGTCTTTCCCTGTAGATTACTAGGAATTGACATAATAACAAATTATCATTAATGACATAACTTAGAAAAAGACCTTTCTTCTTAATCTGCTATCTCATGTTTTCCAGGGAGAACAGGGAAATGTTAAAGACAGGATAAAGATGCTTCCTTACTTAAATTCAGGAAACTAGATAGTATTAGCTGACCATAACTGAAACGGAGACCTTAACAGTAAAGACTGAGCAGGAATTAGCTAGAAAAGCACAAATAAGTTGTTTTTCCTGTACCAGCTAAGTTTGGGTTTTAAATAACTGTTAATGCTCAGTGTTGTAATATTAAATATTCTGCTTTCATGTTGGATACCTTAATCATTTTCTTAAAGAAGAATAAACATGTAGAAGGGGCAAAATGTTGCCAGCGAACATGGATTTGTACACTCATAACAATAGGTGCAAAATCAACAATAAATTCAACTTCCCTTTTGTTTCTTCAAAGGCTGCTGCAGTGTCATTGACGTTATTATTTTTAGGAGGGGCAAACATTAAACAAATTGTAGCTATAGCTGTTGTACAGTTCATGGGATACTTGTAGAAATTGTGGGCTTTTCAGAAAAAAATCACACTTAGCCACAGTATTAATGGAACTTCACAAATAAAATATTTAGATTCATATGAAAATTTCCTATGTAGTCGATTAGTTCCATCCCTCTCCTTTATTTTTAAATAGGCAAGTGAATATCTAGCATACTTTGTTGCCTAAAGTATCTTTTTCTAAAAATGGGGAAACTGAGGACTGAAGAGTTGGATCTTTAAACTATCACTCCTGAACATTGTCAGGCCTGGGAGGTTTGTTAGAAATGAACAGTTTATTTTAATGAATTAAGATTTGACTTCTGGACCAAGCTAACAGTTTTTTCTCATTAGTTTGGGTCTCTTGAATTATATTTTTATTCTGCAGTCAGCTGTGGTGACTAGCATCAGAGTTGGAGCATCTTGGTTAACCTAATTTTAATCTGCAAAACTGCCTACGCTTGCATCACAAATATTTCTCAGTGGTGGTGGTGGAAATGTGTCAGAGATTCTGATGCTAGGGTAGGTAAAACAGTACTGAGAGATTATTTTCCATATGTTGTACAGGTTAATACTCCAGCAACTAACTTCACTTGCACAGCTCACAGACCATTACCTCATCCTGCACTTCCATTTTCACTGAACAAGTGAATAGTCTTCATTGGTGTTTCACTTTGTAGATTGAAATGGGATAATTAAAATTGTGTAAAATTCCATGTAATCGTAAATGATTTGTTAGTATTACTCTTAAAGGCGGCAATTCCTTTGGGTAGTCAATCCAAGCTTCTGTCCCACCTAGTTTGCTTAAAGGCCTGAGGCTACATTTGGACAGTCTGCATTTCTGAAAACTTGAAACTTTTGCTCAAACAGCTTTGATCCGATGTGTGGCTTCACAGTAAAGAAAAATTGTTTTATTGCACAACTCTAAATTGTCCTTTTGATTAAATTTTGTAATATGTACTATGCTCTCCTGCCAAAATTTGGAAATGTCTTGAGTAGTTGCTTCTGTCATTAGGCAATTGCATAGTGGATACAATTGCTGCAGGATCACTTTGATGACTGATGGTGTTACGTGAACTGAAGTGATAACTTTGAGAACCCAATAGGCCAGTTTTGGGGATCTGAATATAATTTGCATATGTGCATGTTCATGTGTGCACACATGCATACAGATGTTCTTTTTAATGTAAGCTAGAATTTGGAGAAAGTCTGGAAATATGTACTAATTTCTTTTCCCTCCTTTCTGTAATGAAAGGAAGTCTGTGACATTCATATACAAATTACCTCTTGGGTAAATTAAAATAATTATCTTATGTAACTATTAAGCCTGGTAATCAAAAGAAAGATAGTAACTGTGCTCAAAATATTAGCCCATTTTCACAAAATATTGTGAGCTCTGCAGTGGCTATGTGCATGTTGCTTAGAAGTATTAGAAGGAACATTTCTCTTTCTCACTTTTTGGAATGAGTCAGTTAAAGATGTGCAATGGTATTAAGACTTTGACAAATTTAAGGTTTTCTTTGAATTACATAAAAGCTGCTTGTGATGCAGCTGGATAGGTTTATGAGGATCTTGGAGAATATTGTACCATCTTTTGTTCTTCTTTTTTTTTTTTAATTTGTATTCTCTTGGCCCTAAGTAATGGATTATGCATAGAAAACGTACTGGTGCTGCAACAACAAATAGATCAAGTGAGAGAACACCCTTTGCCTGAAGTATCTTTAAAACTGTGAATGTGAAGTTGGATGATGAATTGAACAGTCTACTTCAAAGGACAGATATATAGTGTCTGAATATGAAAAAGCATAAGTGCATGAGAGCATGTCACAACCATATGTAGTGCTGGCTGCTCTCAGTGATAAAACAGTTTACTATTGTCTTTGCCACCATCAAGTATGTCTGTTTAGGGTCTGATGCAGCTTCTGACTTGTTTATGGAGTCTGTATACAGTATAACATTTTGCAATGCCTACTGCATAAGAGTAAAACCTGGAAATTCATCTTTCGCTTTATTAAAAAGTAAATCTTTTCCTTCATTCCCCTCCTCTCCCTGCAGTTGCATTCCTTATTTGATGCTTTCCACTTGTATTTGTTTCTTATAACTTACTCTAACTTTTGCTTAATTGCAGTTGGAGGATTGAATAGTTTCATTAGCATAACTATTTAATTTAGACAGAATCTAATATTCCTCAGAAAACAATAGAATTATGTTCGGATAAGGCTCAAATAAAAGCAATAGCTTAAGTTTCTGGCTCCTATTTTTGGAATAAAATTTAAGCTGACACATCTACTTTCTGACCTGGTTTTGGAATAAAAACATACAAGCAAGCTTATACTAGATAATAAATGGTCTTCTGAAATGTCAGTTTATAACATCACAGAAACAGATTTGTTACATGTGTTGGAGAAAACCTGATTTTAAGAAAATATTAGACTTTGCTTGGGCTTGTATAAACCATGATTCTGCCATTAAAGATGACCTTTCATCACTGTACTCCAATGTAACTTTCTACTCTCCTGTTTGCTTTTTTTGTTTGTTTGTTGGTTTTGTTTTTAAAAAATAGTCTTTATGTAATCTTTCTTTATTTCTCTCTGTCTCTTCTTTGCCTCTGGGGATTAAAATGTGAGGATATTGAAACACACTTCATTTTATTGTTTGCATGCTTCTCTGCTGTGTCCTGCCCCTTTACCACACTCTGCTATTAATGTTTCATGGTTTTATCAGATGTAGTTCAGACTGTGAATTCTCTCAGAGCAGTAAGATGGAATAAGTAGGCTTGTTCTTGCCTATTGCATACTAATTCCATCTAAATCCATCTTAACTAACATCAGATGATGACTCTGACAAATCAGTTATTGAGAAACCATCTTTCAATTGTAGATTAAAAGACCAACGGTAAAAAAAGGATTTTTTTCTTCTGATCTTGGAAATATATGGTACTTTTCTGATTCTCTGGAAGGTTTGAATTCTCTTAATATCCTTTAAAAGACTAACTTGGAAAGGAAAACTATGATCTTTTTCATTCCCATTTCTATCAGTTCAGTGGTCAGGATATTTGCTTGAGGTAAAGGCAGACATTCAAATCCCTTCCGTGAGTTAGACAATATTTTTAGGAAACTCTACTGAGCATTCATAGCCACTATAACCCTTGTAACTCTTGCAATTGTTATGGGAATATTTAACTTGCAATGTGCAGTCAAAGGAAGTTTAAAATGTTTTGTCTCCTGTTTTGTTTAACAGGCTGCATGTTTACTGCAGCATAGACAGCACTCTACCTTTTGATGCTATTGCAGTTCTGAAGACAGAAATGTATTGCAGGACTTTGTTCCATTTACAATATGGCCCAAATCAACACCAGGGTTCTAAGTCTTGTTGCTTGATATGAATTTGGTGCAAAACTATGGGCATTTTGTCATCTTGAATATAGAGATCTCCAGAAATATACAGATACATGTTAAGAAGCACTGTAATCATCAAACATGCCTTTCATGAGAATTTAAGGATTTCTAAGACATTGGTTGGATCAATCACCACAAAATTTAATGATTTATTGATTGGGTTTGATCAAAGTAAATATATTTATGTTAACTCACTATTACTTTGATAGCTTTGGAGGTTTTTTATAGGATGGAGATGATTAATCACATAAAATATGTATTTAAAAGAACTTGCAGCACCGTTGATGAGCTTTAGGCTTTTTGAGAACACCAAGATTTACCAAAGCAAAATAAAAATATATCAATTCAGAAGTGTCAAATAGGTAAGCATAACTTCTGTTCTAAATGTCTAGTGTACATGAATAAAATGATTTGAAAATTTGGAGTAATAGAACGTTGCCTAATGGATTGCTTGTTAGCGGACTGAAAGGAGTTGTATATTTATCTTTGAATATGTCAGGAATGAGAAAGTTAAAACTTGTTTAAATTTTTTGGGAGGGGAAAAAACTTTAAATTATGCTATCTAGTTGATGTAAGTGAAGAAAGACCTAAAAAGCTTTCCTTGAAACCCCTGCAAAAAAAGAGTGTTTTGAAATATTACTGCCTCCAGCAGTATTAATGTAAGATTTATGTACAGATTCTGAAAAGTAAGATTACAACATTAGTTGTGAAAGGTGAAAGTCCAGTCAAGTACCCTCTTGTAACCCTTGGCAGCAGTCAAGCAATTAAAGACCTTTCAGACATCAATTCATTGTGTTAATGAGCATATCCTTAAAAGGCAGCATTTGTATTTGTAGATAGATGAATGTATAATTATGGGTACTATGCTTAGTAAATGACAGTAAATACACTATCTGAATAACTTGGGTAAATAGTGTCCTCTCTGTGGATCACATGCACTTGTATCTTGGCCTGAAACCTTGTTAAACAATGTTAAACCTCTTTGTTAAACCTCTTTGACAACCAATGGGAGAGAAATATTCAAATAAGTCTTTTATCCTTTTCTGGGATGAGTATAAGCAGATTATTTCACTAGTTATGGGTCAAACCCAGGAGTTAAAAGTAACATCATGAACTCCGATACCTTAGAGGAACAAGCTTCTCTACTGAAAATCTTCCTTCAACCTTAAGCCTTCTTCTTTCAATAGATACCTGCTATTTTCCCTCAAGAAGATCAACATTTTTTTGTTAGTACTTACAGGACTCATGCTCTTCAAGATAAGTCACAATAAAGAATTGAAGATCATTGTTTCTTGGAGCTGTGACTGGAAATAAGTCTTTGCCAATACCTCATTTATGCTTGCAGCAAGTAAATAAAAGTGAATTCAGTTGAGTTGGAAAACTCTAACATATGTACTGATTCAAAATAGTTTTATTTAGGAACATTTTCACAAATTAGTGTTATTTTTTAATTATATCAATTGTGGTGCCATGGTTCTATGGTGACACCAATACAGTAACTGAAGTTCTGGGATTAATGAATTCATTTATTTTCAATTTTTAGTACCTTTGACATGATAAGGCATTTTCTAGCAATGCTAATATGAATAATGATTGCCACTTTTCTCTGAAAAGGGAAAGAACAATGCCATTATATTTCCTATGTGACAGAAAGGTCAGATAAAAACAACCCAAATAACATCTTTCATGATTACAGCAAATCTGTATTTCCTACAGAAAAAAAGTGTTATTTCTGAAGAATGAAGATGGAGCAAAAAATTTATTCTTTTGTTTCTGGAAGCATTGAAGTATATCTCTAATATACAAGAGCAATTGAAAATCTTTGAATTTACTAGGGGAACTTGCTTGATTCAGTAAAGATTAAAATCCATGAAGATAGCATGGCATAACTTCCTAATATATAAAAATAATTAGAAAAAGAATTCATTTGAACCAAAAACTCCAATTATGACCTGTTTCTGTCAGTATCTTAAAGAAAAACAAAAGATCTTGAAGAGAGAGCTGCAGGTATTGGTTGGATTGTAGCATGTTTTTTGTTTGTTTTTTTTTTTTAATAGCCCAGTCAGCAGTCTGATTTGTTTGGGGATTTTTTTTTTTTAAATTTCTCTTTCCTCTTAATTTCTTCAAATGGTCTGCTACTGTTTTCTTATTTATTAATATTGTAGGGGTTTGTATTTGCAAGAAAATAGGAACAATTGTGAAACAACACACTACAGGCAACATTCAAGATGTTTGTTTCTTGGAGTTTGTAATTCCTTCATTTGGTGTCAGAAAATCTTTTCCTTCCTAAATATTACAAACACAGTAACTTTGTGACCTTCTTAATTTCTTTTCACTGGCCAATGGTCCATGTTGAGAGTTGGAAGCTTTTGTTTACCATCTTTGAGTAGGTTTCTGTTCTGTATTTTGTGGATGACTGCAGGCTCCATCTGTTTCAGATACCAGAATTTAGACATTTTTACAATTTCTTGTCACTCATAGGCCCTCTTTCTCTTTCTGTTCTACTGTTATGCCTTCATCCACAAATTCTGAGGAGGATTTCTTCATTCTATTCCTTACCTTTGAGGTTTCCCATTCACAGATATTTAAGAAAAGCTTGGTTGTATATATAATGTAAACTTTCTATTGAGGGAACTGATTGCTGTTTGGTGGATTGTAATCTTTGAGCTGTTCTAAGACATGAACCTAATGGTGTTTTTTGTGTAGTGAAAGGTTATGAATATAATTTTTTTGGTGTTTACCCTCTTCTGCATTAATATTGCTGGAAGGAAAAGAATTACCTACTACGACATCATGCTGGAAATATTCCTACTTATTGCTGTCTGTCTAGTTATGTTTATCTTTCTAATTTACCTTTTTTTTTTTTTGGTAGATACGAAGTATAGTTGTGTGCTACTGAAATATTGGAATTGCTGTTGGTGCAAGCAAACTTGTTTTCTCTGCATTTTCTGGAAGACAATTGCTAGTTCCTGCTATTAAACGTTTTGAAATGATAATACTAATGGTATTACAAATACTGGCTTTCTTTAGTAAATGAATGTTTGACTGTTAATTTTTTTCAGGTTTTTAAGTATAAGATATATATATTAATGTTATAATTATCAATGTTAGTTATGTTAGTTTATTCTTTATTCTCAATACATAGAAATATCTGTGTAGTTTTAGTTTATGATTCAAAACAGGTACTGGGAAACATTTCAGTGTAGAACAAAACCATGACAATCTGTTTCAGATTACAAATGTTACATAGATAAAAATAAATGGGCAAGTATTTTTTCAATAATTCTTAATGATGTAGACTATTTTATATATAGTAAAAGTATAAAAAACCCCAAGAAGAATAAAATAGAATTTCATCTTCAGAAATTGTGCAGTGACTTATGGAAGCAAAACCCATATTTAATTGTGGTGATCACATCAGGCCAAGGTGTGGAGTAGTGGAAGCAGATACCACATAATTCTCAGTGAATGGATCAGAATACAGTCTGTGATCCTCTTCTTACTGATCAATCACTTTTTATTTGCTCAAACATAAAATCTCATTCCTGTTTGGTAAAGTTGAAATAGATTGAGGGTTTATGAAAACAATGTAACTTGATAAAATAATTTTTAGTCTAATTAGTGTCAGAGAAAGTATAGTATAGTGGGAAAAGGCAAACATTGAGTATTTGTTCAGAGTCACTAAAGATTAAACCTAATTGATTTTTGAGTCTTGCTTTTTTTTCTCCATACTTAAACAAAGACCTTTTTTATGCTAGTACTATATAAACAATATTTACTGACAAATGCTCTATGTAATTTTGTAATTTGATCATGTTCTTCCAAGGATAATGGTCATAATCTGAAGTCTGTTAAACATGGCTACTTAAGAACAGTATTAAATGTCACACACACATGTACAATGAAAATGTTTGCATTAATTGAGGAAAGCAAACATCTGTGTGTTTAAATTGGAAGGGGGTTTAAATGTTTTTAAATTGGAAGGGGGTAGATTTAGATTGGATATTAGGAAGAAAATCTTCACTATGAGGGTAGTGAAACACTGGAACAGGTTGCCCAGAGATGTGCTTGCTGCACACTCCCTGGAAGTGCTCAAGGCCAGGTTGGATGGAAGTGCTTAAGGCCAAGAGCAGCCTGGTCTGATGAGAGATGGCAGGGGGGGTTGGAACTTGATGAACTGGGACGCAGTTCTGTACAGTGAATGAAGAGAACAAGGGAACTAAAACTATCTTGGTAAGTGAAGGTAGAGAGAATGCAGTTAACTTGATTGACTCAGACTTCGGAAGTTTTTCTGGATTTGAGGCCAATACCTCTGCTGTATGCTGATTAAAGGAGCAACCTCAGAACGATCATTTATATCAAAGCACCAAGCCCTTCATGTGCCTCTGCTCCATGGCTTCCAGCAGACTTTTCTTGTGCCCTCTAAGTAAGTCTGAAGTAGTCTTAGTTATACGACTAGTGTTTCATGTCAGTGCTTAACTGAACAGGTAATGTACCTTTTTGAAGGTGAATGTTTCAGTTGACTCTTTGAATGGCACTTTCAAACATAAGCAATGCTTGCCATAATCAATGTTTGGTACTCGGATATTTGCAAGTTCTTTAAGGTAATTTTTGCAGCAAAAAAGGATTGTATTTGTCTTCAGTTGGACTACTCTTCCTGCATAACATTCATCAGTGGAGTGTCATAGCAACAAGGGTGATGCTGTTGAAATTTATTTTTTGAAACATGTAGAAATACATATTAATACAAATATTAATATTTAAGAAGTCTCAGTCCTTTCTCTCCAGGAGGAATTTTACTTTGCAAAGCAAATAAGTTGTCTGCTGCAGACCTCTATCTAAATAACATCATGCTTTAAAAATAACCCCTGAAAATGCTTGTTACTGAAAGCTTTATTTGTAAAATAATCACCTATCTTTTTTTTTTAATTTGTAGGCTAAACTTTTCTTAGGAGAAATAGGTCTTTCTTTTATTGAGAGGCCACCATAATACATCTGCTTGTTAAAACAACACGTTGAACATGCAGGATTAACTTAATAAGGGGAAACTTGCTTTTCAAAGAAAACTTTACGTTATTAAAATAGTGAAAGGTTTTGAAGACAGAAGCACGTTATTAGATAATGTTTTGATCTTAGTGACTTTGTACTCTTTAACAGACAAGCTTAATGCCTCAGTATCATTAGCAGGAAAAACAAGCTGGGATAGAGATGATTCATTATTTTTCTGAAAATCATTATATTTTTAAAGGAAATATATTTCTTCTCTTTCACTTTAGGGGTGAAAAATACAATCTAAAGTATTTTCACCTATAAATCCTGAGTAGCTTGAAAAAATGAACATAAAAGGAAAATATGTATTATTAAAATTCACTGTATTTGACAGAAGGAAATCTTATTTTTTTAAGCTTACCAGCAGTTTTAGCAAGGATTTAATCTGGAAGTGCAAGTAAATTATGAATTAGGAACCACTGACACACTCTTAATAAGTTTTTTTACATTATTACTGTCTTCTAATCTCTGCTGTGCAGCCAAAGCTTTATCTTCTCTGCTTCATACAACTAGTTACTCTTGCCTGTATTCAGTTGAAAGTTCAGAGCCAACCTTCATAGTCTATCCCCTTGCTTTTTTCCTCTTGAACAAAATAGAGACTGTGACAGTGAAAAATGTTTTTTGTCTCTGTTCACTGTCCAAAGAATATACCGACACCAGACTCTTCAATGAGTCATGTAGCTGTGCTTCTCATACGTCTGCTGCAGGGGGCCTGGATTTCTAGGGGACCATAGGAATGGCACCATATGCTCTTATGTTTTGGTTCTGGCAGCCTTGCATACTGGCATGAGGATGCTGATTTCTTGTACTGGGTTCTCTGTTACTACTGCTGAGATGACGGAAAGGCCGTTGCAAGACGGCACTGTTCACATTTGTACAGTGCTCACACTTGCAGAGATTTCATGTAGGTTATTATTACGTTTATAAGATGATGCACTTAGGGATATGGTTTAATGAAGGACAGGTATGGTTGGACTCGATGATCTCAAAGGTCTTTTCCAACTTAGTGATTCTATGATTCTGTGAAGCTGGTAACCATGCAATACAAATAATCTTTTACTGTGTGTTTGTGTAGGACAGTGAAAAGTAGTTGATGCTTAGGGAAATTGTGAAGAAAAAATATATTTTTGGAATAATCCTACTGGTTCTATCCTTGCTTTTTCTGGGAGTCAGTGGGTTAGGAATTTCCTGAGTTGACAGTGGAGGGTCAACTGTGGTGGATAATAACATTTTACAGATTAGTGTCTGTGAATCATTAGATCTTGCAGATCTCAAGTTTTTTTGCATCCTATGTCTTGTGGATATGTGTTTTGTAAATTGGTTAGGTGTTGCATGTCCTTTATTTTAAAACAGAGAGGCTGAGTCCTGTTCCCAGCTCTAAATGCTTTCTGTGTGACCATGGAAAATTACTGTGGATATTAGATACAGAATAGAACTTGAATGGCTTAGTTGTGGGCACCATAGAGTTTGACTTTCGTACTTCTGCATGTCAGGGTAATCTAGAGCCATTCATAAAATCCTTGCACTTCCAGGACATGACCATTCTTCAAACCAGTGAAATAAAATAAAGCAAAAAATAATTTAAGAGATGATGACATGTCTCTAGGTGTCTAGGCATGAATTTTTCATTTAGAAATACAAATGGTTTGGCAAAAGAATATTTCCTGTTTCCAGGCTGAAGAGTTATACATATCTAGCTCTATTAAAATGTTCCACATTCTTAGATTGTCTTCCTGATTTGGAATTCCAAATTCTAAGAACTTGAATGAGCCTTAGATCCTTGGTTTTTAATCACCAGCATGATACAAAACACTTGAAGCACATTGTATCACTCTCTGGGCAAGTATATTTATATGGGATATCTAAGTCAATTGTAATTTTAGTTGGGACCCTTTGAAGATAGTCCACCAAAGCATTTACTTCTACTTGCCCTCTACAGCTGGAAGCTGTCTTAGAAACTTAGTATCAGTTTAGAGTAAAGTGAATAGTCTGTGGAATGAGTGTGGTATGTTTGATTATTGAGTTTATTACTGAATAGTATGGGGATCCTTGTCCTTGGAATCTCCAAGTTACTTTGCTCAGAAATCACTCAGGCTTTCCATCCCAGAAAATCCTGTGTGCAAGGAGGTTTGTCCCTCTGCTCTTTCTTTCACTGTACTCAAGTAGTCTTCATCTGTTGGTTTTGTTTGGTTTTATTTGGGGTACTTTTTATTGCAGTTTTGGTTTTGTGTTTCCTTCTTTTTCACCAATGTTTGTGCTCCAATTTTTGTGTCTAATGAACCCTCTTTATTGATGTGGTCTGCTTGGACTCACAGTGCAGTGTATAGCCCTGAGTGCTTTCTCATGTTTTCTGTAACTGTATGGATTACCAAAAGGAATTCAGTCGCTCGCTCTCCTGAGTCTTCAAGGACAGGGTCATTAGGTCTTGAGACATTGTTTGCAACCAGTTCTGACTTACTGGAAGCCATTTGTACTTTGCAATACAGTAATGAATCATATGAGCAGACTAAAGTGGTTGTGAAGCCTGGACAGCAATATTCTTAGGTCTGGACAACTTTCACAGAGCAGGGTGGATCTCTCTGTAAATGTCAATCTTTATCTGCTGTTACAAGTTTTTTCCTTAATAATTTCTCCTAACCATGTCTAACAAGGACTAAACCAATTAGGAATGAGTCTTTTGTGGACAAATGTCACTCCACAGAGAGTAGATAGCTGTTGTTTATGAAAGATTTTTTTTTTTCCTCTCCTCAGTACCCTGAGCCAATGGGAATGTCACCAACAAAGGTATGAGTAAAGGAGTAGAGAAAAAAGGAAATACTCTTTTGAGGAAGATGGACTATAACAATTTCAGCCCTTTTATGAATAGAGAGATATGATGAAATTATTTTTTTTTTGGTCAGTAAAATATTCTGAGCTTCTCTGCACACTTAACATCTATCTTGTGTGTGTGTTTTCCTATCCCTACTCCCTGCCCTGCTCCAATAACAGTTAGCTTTGATTCAGGGTCATCTGCTTACTAAATGAGTACAACATATTTGATCAAAGTGTAAGGCAGAAAGAAGGGGCTCAGAAACATTTCTGTGGCAGGAAGTTTCTAGAAGTTGCACAACCTGGAAAATACAAATAGACTATAAATCTACAATGCTGTTTTGATACAATTAATTCTGTAATGGTTAACTCCAGATCCTTAATTCTTGCTTTTTATTTCAGTTATTTCACAAAGAAATTATAAATAGTAATAATAAAACAAACAAACCCAAACTTATGCAAAATAGCTTTCCATCTCATAGTATTACCCAGATAAAACTTTTCTGAAATAAATATCAGTAGCTAGCTTGGTAGGTCTTCTGTCTAAAGGTGATGTGAACATGCTGTCCAGATAGGGAATCGATGTTGTGTTGTTTTAGGGAAGCTGTGGAGCAAAAGGAGTTAGTGTATGCTTATGCATGAATTAAGCCCCACAGACATCACATTAATGAGACGTATTGATTAGAATACATATTATTTCATTTTTTCTGAAGAATATTTTAACCTGGCAAGTGGCTGAATTTCGATATGAATAATGTAACTTTTCCTTAGCTGTTATCAAATGTTTCTGTTACTACTTTAAATCCAAATGCCATTTCCTCTCTTCCTCTTTAATTTGAATTTTATGGAGGCAAATGACAGAAAAGACTCAAAACACTTGGAAAATTTCCTGTTAGACATAATTTCCTGTTAGACATCATTCACATCTGCCAGACTGCATCTAAGAATTACAAAATAGTGTATACATGTTTGACTCCATAAAACATTTTCGGAACGATTAATATTCTTAATGACTTATGAGCTACAGGACTGTCCTATCTGTTCACCTATAGCTACGCTGGTGCTATCAGTTCCTGAGGACTGGTATGTAGTTTTTGTTATGATACAGATCCTTTTTAACATTCCTATTTGTGACAGATGTCTGACTTCACCTTGAAACAAGATTGCAAGTTGACAGAATAGGTCAGTTTAGAAAAGTAGGCCACTTCTGATTTATTTGAAGTGAAGATAGAGATGCCTACTCCAGTTTGAAATTATCTGTATTCTTGCTGGATATTATTTTTTATTAAAATTATTTCCCACACAAAACTTCCAAACATTTTTCTAGTTTTCTCTTTTCTTAGTTAAACTATGTCCTGCATCATGAACTTGGTTTCATGTTGGACAAATTCATTGCAATTTCTCTCTTCAAACTGAAATAACTTACCCAAATTTAATATATCAATGAGGTACCACAATATTAATGAGGCTAGCCCTGCCTGAAACTTCTCCCTGTTCATCCCATATTAGAGACGCAGTTATAATTTATTCAGTGAATACTCCTGGGAGCATCTAATAGATAATGATTTTGATGGGAAACAGTGGAAGATACAAAATAGGACTCTCAATTTTTTGAAAAAAGAAATTTAATTGGAAGGGATATGCTGATCAAAAAGCAGTGCAGTTCATTTCAAATGTATTTGTAGGAGATATGACCTTGGAGGGGGAAAGGGAAGATTTTATTTTCATTGATTACTCAGATTTTTCAGAAGTCTGGAAGAGTTAGTCAGTTGCTTGTAAAAGTGTAGTACAGTTAGTGTCCATCGCTACGGTGTTTCTGAAAATCAGACCTACTGTTCATTTGAGTTTATAAACTTTGAATCCTGTGCAGCACATTTGCAACCTATCACTTCAGAAAGCAACTTTGTATTCTGGGTAAAAACTTGTTAAGCATGGATATATGACCACATAACAAGGGAGGGATTCAGTCACATGATGAAAGATTTTACTAGATCTTATTTAACAGGTTATGTTTTGAAAAACATTGATAATATAGTAGTATTTGAAGATACTTACCAAAAGGTACAACACAGCATACTGTTTTTCTGCCATCCTTACTCATTTTCATTGAGCATATAGGGAACATTGAGGATTGTAAATGATTTAGTGAAAGAGCAGTGATTCTTAGCAAATTCTTATGAATAATAGGTTGTAACTGGAGTTAAGCGGTTTTAAATTCATAAATTATTAGCAGCAATTAGATCTAGTGAGAAAACTACACCGGCATGCTCTATTTTATTTCCCCAGAAAACTTTTAAAAGGTTTTATTCTTATCTGGAGGAAACCAGTATGAGCAGCAGTGAAGAATTCTAAAAACTGAAAGTGAGAGATCTCAATATGTTCTATGTTTCCCTTGGTAGTTCTCACCCTTCTTTTTCTTCCCATCTTCCCTTTTTCCTCTTCCCCCCTCAGCATAAATCAATATTTGAATAATTAAAGAACTTCTAACACACAAACCTGTGGTACTGTGTATTTTCAGTTCTCTGAAGTGTTACAGATGCTGCTCAGGATGCAGTTCTTTTTTGACCTTGTCACTATACGTATTTATCAGATATCCTGAACGTATTAAAGCCATGTTGGAAAGCCATGTGTATAGACTGAGGCAGTGAAACAATTTCCCTAAGGTGATTATATCCACACATTCATAGTCTTCAAGGCTGTGGTACAAGATTTATTTTTTAGGCCATTTATTACCAATTTACTTTAAAACACCAGCTCCAGTTGCTAACCTGCTTTTGAAACAAATAATTTTGTGTTTGTTTATAGGAAACCATGATGAGAAACTGTGAAAAAGTGGAAAGTAAGGTCTCAAACTTCTTGCTCTCACTTTCTTTTTTTCTTCCCTTGCTGAAGAATATAATAATAATGCCAATGTGTGGGAGTGTACCAAAATAACTTTCAAATATATTGAGCCCATGTTTATATTTATTTGGTAACCATATGCAATTTTTCAGTAGTTTATTTACAAATGTGGTAGTACATTAACAAATATCATTTACTCAAGTTGGGGGTTGGCTAACTGGGCATCTTTGCAGTTTTGCTGGTAGTGAGTGAGCGAGCCATTTATAATAATGATTTTCAACCTCTGTATTTTGCTTTTTAAAAAAATCCTGATTTATAGTGTTTCTCTGCCGTCTGGAATACCAGTCTTTTCTCTGACTGATATATTGATTGAATTATGTAATTTTTTGAACCTGTTCCTTCTTCTTTTCTTCTTTTGTTGTGAAATGAAACTCCATATAGTGAGTCAAGAGGGAAAAGAACTTGCAAGACAACATGATGTATTTGGGAAGAATATGTTTTTTAGTCTGTTGTTTTCAGCTTCTCTCATGTGTGATCCCCTTGTTTAACTATGGGATGTGCAATGGAAATAAATTCTCCATCACTGAAAGTTTAAAGCCTCCTCAACGCTTCTTCCAAAGCTAAAACCTCTATAGTTTCAAGTAATTTCCGAGGACCAGACTTTCTTGTTCGTGTTATCTTTTCATCTGTGCTAATCATCTTAGAGTCTTGAAGCATCCCTAAACAAGTGGATCTGGATTTAAATTGATTAGAATTATAGGACAACTCCTTTAAGATTTTTATCTCCTGAGATAGCAATTTGGATCTCCATTAACAGTTTCACTATCAGCAATTACTTAAACTAGCAACACAGAGTAACTGAAGGTTAGAGAAAGCAATGCTGTCTTTTCAGTGGCTTAAGGATAAAGATTTCACCTAGAGAAAATGTCCTCAAAGAAGTTGCAGTCAGATTGGATTTGTGTTGGAAACTATATAATCACAAGGGAAAATGATTATTTCATTCCTGAGAGAGGAAGGAGAGGAAAAGGCTATGATCTAGGTTACCAATGAGGATGACTTCACAATGTAACATAATGGAAGCTTTCTTGTTGTTGTTGATTTTGACTTCTTGAAATTCTTTTAGTGTACAGAAATATATATTTTAAATTTTCAGTTATGTAACAGTACTCTGATTTTCCTCCTTAAGATCTTGTGACTTGCATCTTCTACTAAATTTCTCAGTTTTCATCTCTGATACATCTCATCTGGGAGGTGCAAAGGCAAAAAAAAGCAAAAGTTCGACAGGGATAATAATGCAAACAGAATTTATTGATGTTACCCATTCTTAGAGTTAATTAGAAAATTTCACTGTAAGCTTATAACAGTTGCATAACATCTGGCTTTGTTGTTTGACTTTCCTTCAATTTTAAGATTTCTTTCAGAAAAACGGTTTCCAGGAGTTACACTAACATTTTGGTTGTTTGGTTGTTTTTTTTTTTTCCTCAGATGTTCTATTAGGGAAAAAAATATGCACTACAAGAAATTGCCCAATCTGTCCTAGAATCAGATGAAGGGAAATGCTTTGCAACTTCGGTGTTCCTAGTCCAGTAGAGGGAGTTAGAATGCTATTGTACTTTCTCTGTGTTTGTACTAGATACAGTTGTTTATCTAACCTAACTATATTCAATATCAGTGTGATTTTTATCTTTACAACTCCGAATGAATTTCATAAGAATTGTGTTTCAGAGCAGTGAGACAGCCAGGGTTGGTTTTCTTTTAGCTTTTTCTGTCTATTCTATCTCCCTTAGGGTTAATTTTCCCTTGTAAGCAATTCTTTTTCTTTCTTCACAAGGATTATGAAACAAAAACTGTAAGGATTAGTAGTTTAAAAAATTTATTCCTAACCTCTGTATCTGATTCATGGGTACGTGTACACAGTATACCTTTTCCAGTCGTTTTGAGTCTACATGTATGTTTGACATCTGTATGGATATGATTTTCTTTTGTGAACGCTTTGTAAGTTAAGGCTTTAAAAATTACAACTTTGAGTATATACAAGATGAAAAGGAGATATGAAAGGAACTTTAAATGGGAATAGCAATGAGCAGAAGATGTTAGAGGTGATGAATTTTTCATGCTTTAAGCTAGAATTGACCACAGAAAAAATTAAATTAATAGTTGTAGTCAAGGACTGTGAAAAACCCTCAAGCTAAAGATTAGACCTATTCTGGCTAGAAACCAGGTGACAAATTAAGTGCATCTACTTATATTTGCAGTAATGCAGCTTTAAATTAATGATTTGAAAACAAAGCATTTTCCTGAAGCAGTACTGTTGCTTTGAATTGTTTCTGCTGATGCTACTACATGCAACTGCAATGAGGTGTTCATTTTCTCAGAACCCACACTTGAACACTTTTAAAGTAAGGTTGGCAATCAATTAGGGTTTTCTTGAAGTTGTAAAAAAGAATTGTCAATACTATTTTCTTTCTGCTTATTTAAAAAGATTATGCAGCCTATATACATATATATGTATGTATTGCATGTGGAACTTTGTATGTTCATTTTCTAAAAAAATCCCCTCCAAACCAGCTACAGAATATAGCAATTTTCACTAAAAGCTTTAAAAATCCAGAATACCTTGGTATTTTTTCTGGTTGTCTGAAGTCTCTTGATTCCCAGAACAAGCCAAAGGGCCATCATTAGTCACAGAGGAGAGAAGCCTGTCTCAAAGAAGCAGGACTCAAGTGTGTGAAGGGAAAATGTAAAGATAGGAAAGAAAATCATAGGTTTCAGGATAAGAATGGATGGTAAAGAGCGATACCAAGGCATCAGGGAAGAATAGGGATAGTATAATGGTAGATGAAAATCTGAGCGGAAGCTGGCAGCATATGGCTGGAAATGAGAAAGATGGAGAAGTACGTTTGTGAGGAGCATGGTCATGAAGAAAGAAGAAAAAACCTGATGATTCAGAAGGTCATCACCATAGTATAAACTCCCCCAGTGAATTTGGAATTAAGTGTAGGCCTTCTCTGTTTTAATATAGCTTGACTTTCATGAGATTATTCATATAATCTCTGAAAGCCTCCAATTTTCCTTTTCAGCTTTCCCCTTTTTGAATTTTTTTTTTAGTGATTAAAATAGAGGATGTGCAGAACAGAATGTGAAGGCATGAATAAAAGGCAGCCTGTGGCACTGTAAGGCGTCTTGCAGTAAATACTCTTCCAAAGTAACATCTAAACACTCGACAATTTAGACAGCTATAAATATGAAACTAGCTGATGAGGTCACGCTGAGAAAACTGAGAATGTTTTGTCACTTAAGCTTTGCATAATGACATTTAAAAGAATGATGCAATAGAGTGAAATTTTGAAGCAAAAAACCTGCAGAAATCTAGTGCTGAGTAAAGCATAAAAACTGATAATAGAGTTTTTTCTCCATATGGTAGAAGCAATAAATTTGCTTCTTCCATTTGTACAGCAAGCTGATAATCCATGAACACTCATGATTTTAACCAAGGAACCTTTTTCTCACCTTAAATTAGTAACAGACTTGTCCTCCTTTTTTTTTTGTTCATACTTCTTTCTTTGTTGCCTCAGATGATAGTTTCATAAAGGATAATACCTCATAACCAGTATTAAGCACATTTAAAAAGTGGAGTTCTTTTCCTCTTACAGGACATTGTACACTGGCAAGGGGACAGATTCATTCTACAGGTGTAAAGCTCCCTGTCATTTCAGAGTTGTTCTTTAGCAGAGATTCATATTAGGATGCTCTAAGCATTAAAAATGTAACAAATTAATATGAGACTGCAATAATCTGCCAGGTTCAGTTCTTAAGATGCAAGAACTGTTCAGACTCCTGGTGCTTTGCTGAGATATTATTACAATGGAAGTATTTTATCATGGAAAGTTTGATGTTGAGGGTCTTGCCAGGACTACAGGTGGGCATGAAAGTAGTCTTTGATTTCCTGTTTTTCAAAGCACACTTGTTATCTAGGAAATTGGCAGTGATGTTGAGGTAAAACCTTAAAAGTCAGGGTTATCTTACTTTTACTTCACTACTTCCATTTCAGGACTATTGTGTATGTGGAGATAAAATGAGCTTAATGTACAGGGTACCCAGACATCATTGTACTGACTCACTTCTACTGATAATCCAAGCTCTGATGTATATTGTATGTACTTTTACTTTGCAGAACTGTGATGGTGGACCTGAAAGTAGGCCAGGTTTGTCATTTGTTGCTCCAGTGTGTACAAAGAAATTGACTTGAGCTAAAGCTAGAGCATGTAAAGCAACAAGTACAGAATCTGTTCTGTAACTTTGTGGAACACCTCTCGACTTTTAATATGGGAGGAAGAAGGTAAAAGTAGGGGATCAGTATTTTCTAAGTCTGCTCCCCTTTTTTCAGAGCTGCTGAGAAGGACTTCAGCTGTACTGTTGCATTTCCACACACATCCATCTGCAGAGCCATTTGAGGATTTTCTGCAGATAAATATCTGTTACATTTCAAAATAAATTTACATAGAACTGGGAGCTCTGTGCTCTAAGTTCATTTATAGACACTCTTTATTGCCTTACAACAAGTAGTGAAAATAAGGAGAGATTATACATTACATAGAAGATGCAATGAAATAAAGCAATGACGAGTTGTTTTGTGGAACAGTGTACTGAGTACAAAATAACATTGGATAATGTATTCATTGAAACTCTGTGGACTATTGACAAATGAATCCTAAACTGCTAGAAACATGGCCATCAATTCTTCATACCATGATCACTTATGTCAAAAAGCTGTTAACAATTACAGAATATGTCAAAAAGCAACATTTCCCAGATCAAAAGCAATGAGTCATTGTCTGACCTTTGTTTAGACTGAATTCAATAACTTATTAGATTTCAAATGATGGAAAACTGGTGATGAAATCGTGCTTTCCAACTACTTATGGAGAGAGGCAGTATGAATTAATTTACAGAAGCACTCAAATATAGAAGGTCTTTGTTTAACAAAAGTTAAAATACTACTCAATGAAAAGGTTGAAACTTTCAATAAATGATAGGCTAATACAAACAGGAAAGAAGGAACTGAAGTTTCAGAGCAGTTAGGGACACTAGACAAAATATATGTGGTGTTAGAGTTCTGTAACAAAATATATTGGCACAAATCTTATTATGCTTTTCCAAGCAGTTGAGTGACAGGCTATAACCAAGCAATTTATTTCATTTATACTACAAGAGATAAAGAATTGACTTTTCTTTCTGAAATATTCTGTTTCAGACTGAAGCATGAGCATTTCTGTGTTCCTGTATTCACAGTATCACACAAACACGTATTTCAGCATTTCTTTATGTACAAAATGAATCTGAACACCCCCCTCCCCCCAAATCTGTTCATTTTCTCAAATCTATATTCTATAGTCTTATTTTCATTTGAGTACATACTGTAGCCAAGGAAATGCAATTAATCTCCAGCCTTTTGAGGAAGGCTGTAAGTGAGCATAATCCTTGACAAAAAGTCATATAACCGTAGACCTCGTTAAAAAGGTTCAGGGGTGAGGATGATAATGAAAAAAGAAAGAAATGCTCTGTTTGGGATTTTTGCTAGAGGCTGGTGCTGGTAAGGTCCTCTTCTGCTGCTGAAATATACCTTCTTTTCTGGATGTATTCTCATGATTTTCTGCACTTCGTGCTTGAAGTTCATGGGAAAGGAGGAAATTGAATAATCACGGCACTGTATTTGGCTGTGGAGAAAGGCTAATATGAGGCAGGTGAAATTGCTTCTGTTCTTCTGGATAGATTTTTTTTGCCCAGATATTCCAGAACAGAGATTCGTTCAATGTTGGGAGATACAGATAATACGATGCAGTGTTAAAGAATTTGTCCAGAAGTCTTAAACTTGGAAAATAGCTAATAGTTCATGAGTTCTTAGTAAAAGAGTCATAGAATGGTTTGGGTTGGAAGGGACCTTAAAAATCCTCTCTTTCTAATCCCCCTGTTATGGGCAAGGATGCCTCTCATGGACCAGGTTTCCCAAAGCCCCATCCAACCTGGTTTGGACACTGATAGGGAGGGCGCATCTATAACTTCTCTGTGAAACCTGTTCCAGTGCCTCACCACCCTTGCAGTAAAGAATTTTTTGCTAATATGAATTTATCCGTCTTCAGCCATTACTTCTTGTCTTGTTACTCCATGCCCTTGTAAACAACATCTCTCCAGCTTTCTTGTAGGCCCCTCAGGTACTGGATCTCTTCTCCAGGCTGAACAAGCCCAACTCTCTTATCCTGTCTTCATGGGAGAAGTGCTCCAGCCCTCTGCTCATCTTCATGGCCTCATCTGGACTTGCTCCAACAGGTCTCTGTCCTTATGTTGGATACTCCAGAGCTGGATGCAGTACTCCAGATGGGGTCTCATGAGTGCAGAATAGAGGGGGAGAATACTGGGATTTCTGGGCTGCAGGTGTGCATTCCAGCTCATGTTGAGCTTCTCATCCACCAACATGCCCAAGTACTTCTCAAGGCCTGCTCTTAATCCATTATCTGCCCAGACTGTAGTTTTGCTTTGGATTGTGCTGACCCATGTGCAGGAACTTGCCCTTGGCCTTGAACTTTAAGGTTTGCACAGGCCCACCTCTCCAGCCTGTCAAGGTTCGTCTGGATGGCACCCCTTCCCTCCAGCATGTTGCCCACACGACACAGCTTGGTGTCATTGGCAAACCTGCTGAGGGTGCTTTCAATCCCATTGTCCTTGTCATAGATAAGATGTTAAACATCTTAAAGCTTTCTCTTATGATATGGTTAAGGTGCATTTATTTCAGTACACCACTGATTAGAAAAACTATTTGCCTTTCACTTTTAGGGAGAATATTTTGTATTCACAGGCTGACTCTTATTGGAGTTAAGTTTTTTTTATACTTCAGGTGGGTTTGATCTGCATGAACTTTTCTAACTATCATAACTTTAAATATTAGGAGATGAATTAGCTAATAATATTCAGTTTCTGAAATGGGAAGGTTATAATTGCTCTGCTTGCAAGAATAACAATATTATTTGCCTTATGAGGAAAAACAGAAAATAAAGCTGTTTTCATTTTTTTTGTTGCACTGGGATGTTTTCCCTGGGCAATCTTGCTATGAGCATTATTATTATTATTATTGGGATTTTTAATAACTGTACCTTCTCCTTTCTTTTACCTATGCCTAAACTGGGGTAGTTTGTTTCTTGGACACACACTGTAAATATAAAACCATGTCAACCTAAAGCTTCTTATTCAGATTAATCAATAATAGATAGATATTTCCTGTGAATATTTGGGCATAAAACATTACAGAGTTGAGTTCTAATTGCTGAAAAAGCAGAGTATGAACTTTGCAGGATGCCATATAGGGGTAAGGGACATATATACAGCCGCAGCAAAGTCGTTCTAAAAAGGATGGCTGAGCAGACATATAGCAAATTTTTGGACTCAGGTGCTACGTGCATAGAACGCAATGTTAACATACACACTTCCAAGAGGTTGTGCCATAGATTCTAACGTTTTTCCTTTTTTTTTTTTTAATTATTTTTTTTAAGAGTACACAGTTCTGCTTGCTTGCATTTCAATTAATTCTTTCTGGGTTTTATGTGCTTTCCCATCCCATGGAGAGGTAGCACAGATATGTAGTGCATAAACAAAGGCAGGAAAAACAATTGATAGAAATCTCTCTTTCATTTTGCATATATTTATTCTTTGCACATGGAAAGAGAACAGAAAAGACTTTTGAAACAAGCGTTTTTACTTTATGCTGTCTCATTTTGTAGCAAAGGTTTCATAACTTGTTTCCCAGTAGCCTGTGAAACCCCTGCTGCTACTTGCTTGTAGAGGTATTGCCATACGTGAACACCCAGTCTTACAGGCATCTCAAACTGTGCCACATGGCAGATTGTTAAAGCTGTGGCCATTAGAGATTATATTTTTCACCTTTTCCTCCTCTTTTGGTGCATGTGGCATGACTGTGATGAGATAGAAATCAACTATGAAAGTCATTTATCTTTCTTTGCTGACCCACTGGACACTTTTTTCTTTCTTTATGTAGGCTTCAGCATTTTCCTTTTAGTTATTTTCTTTGTTTAATTGGGAGGAGTATCAAAGAGGGCTGCCACAGAAAATGTGATTGAATTGTCTTAACAATAACAACTCAGAAACTGCACTTCAATTTAATTCTTGGAATCAATGTGAGATATATGAGAAAAATAGTCTGAGACCAGGATTAAGCAGCTCTTCGGTATGTTTGATATGCAGTTTCCATTTTGGAAGATATGAATATACTGTGTGCATCATGGGCTGAGAACACTGACCAGAGTTTCAAACAGCAATTTTGACAGTGAGTATTTGTAGGAGTTTCTAACCCCTAAACTTCAAAGCACACACAAAATAAGTTGTTCAGTGGAAATGCTAAGACGATGGGTTTGTTATGCCTTAAGCTAGGAAATAAGGAAGGATAAATACAACTTAATTTAGATGCTTTGGGATTTTAATTGGACTCTGGGGACTTTGTGTTATTGAAGACAGAAACTGTTGAGTTACTGTATTGAAGTATTTCTTGGTTTATGCAAAGAAATCCTGGGCCCTTTTATCAGTGGAATGCTAGTTCCTGCAATGTACATCACTAGAACTGTATGTTAACTTGCATCCAGATAAAATTTTGGGGGTTTTTATAGAGGCACAAGAGTTTTTGCCTTATTAGGGCTGTCTTGGAAAAGCAAGGGTTAAGAAAGCCCTCCATCTGTTAATTAGAAACAAAATATGGTATGCAAAGTAGTAAACCTGATTGCTGAACACCCACTGCAACTCATGTAGTAAGAACTAATTTCAGTTCACAGTTTCTTTGCAGAAATTTTTAGTCTTCAAAGTTTGATGGAAATGATGAGTAAATATATTTATTATATTTTAGAAGGTATTATTTTTATGTTTGTTCTATAAATCTTATCTACCCACATAGGAATTTAGGGTTTAATTTCGAAATTTATTTTAAGGTCCTCTTAGTCTGCATTCGTTGGCTCTTCAGTCACAACTCAGACAAATAGTTACTTTTTACAAAGACCATGATACTGAAGAGTTTCAAACCCCTGAGAACTGTGGGATCACCAAGCAAGCATAAAATTCCTTTTAGTTCCTTATGAGGAATGGAATAAAGCTTTTGAGGATAAGTCAAAGGATCTGAATTCTGACAATACAAAATAAATGCCCAGATTCTACTTCTATGTACAATAGATTAATGAAGAGTAATGATTTTAGGGACAAATACTTCATCAGCTGGATTTTGGTACTTTGTAAGTTGTTAAATATCACAGCACCATAGTGCCTGTAATGAGCTCCATATTTTATTGTTTGGAAAGCATCTCATCTTGATGAGGTTGAGGAAGATGTAATTTCATTTTCTAAGTAGGGCAAATTGGCACCAGTTTACTTCTTTGTTCTTTTAGACTTTAATTGTTTGTAACTGAAATCTAGTTAATTGTATTTTAGGTTTTTTTTAACCCTTTAAACCCCCCCTTTTTTTTTAAACCTTAAAAAAATTCTGCATGCTTTCCAATTTTGGTACCAGTCTTTGAGTTACTATTTGCTTGTCCTGGATATTTGTTCCTTCTTTGCAGCCTGTTTTATTTGGCGACATATAAAAATTGGTCTTTGTTAATGCTACTTACTTGAGTAGCTTCAAACTGTAAGCTGTGCAAACTGAAATATTTGCAGAATAGAGTCTAGCGTTGGATAAATGGCAATCTAAGAAGAAGTATATAAGTATGTATATATATTTATACTTTATACTATTCTCATTCATTGTTACCTTGTGCTTTCACTCACATGAGGCAAATATAGATCCAGTCAGTTGGTGCTGTGTCAGGAAATCTCATATCTAAAATGTTGCAAGGTATGTTGAACCTTCTGCCCAAATCTTTTCTGAACTTTCTAAAGTTTCTTGGATTTTAGGTATGGATTTTCTTTTTTAACTGTTGTAACTTAAAGAACTTCCATAGAGTATTTCTCATGTTACTTGAAGTGCTGAATGGAAGAAGAAATAAGGGAATGGGAACCATGATCTGGAATATTCATGTAGGCTTCTCAATCTGTACTTTGAAACAAACATATAACTTTTTTGTAAGAAATTGAGTTTTCTTTCAGAAAGAAAATATTTGACCTTTCATTTTATCTCTTATTATTAAGATTTGCTGCTCTGTCTTCGAAGATAAGAGTATTGGGGTCTTCTGTAATCCTTTTCATCTCTAGAAAAGCAAAGTGCTGTGTGACAATTGTCAACACAGCTGGGAAGCTGAGGAAAAAAGTTGTTGGTTCAAAGAAATTCAGCAGACTACATATTTTGACACTGTCTCACACTTAACGCTTTTTTTGCAATTCAGTAACCTGTTTCTCTATCACAGACTTGGGCTAAGTTTTGATGTGATAGAAGTGAATCTGTGGCTTTGTTACTGCTTATTAGGTAGGGTAGTTTGTATTGTATATCAAAATTTTGTATTTATATCAACTTTGAGTGAGAACATGGGTTTCTCAAAAGCGTTCTTATTAAAAAGGGTTCTATTTCTGCAGATGTTTTCATATTTGTTTTTAGTTCATTCTACTACTTCGTGTGAAATCCAATTTGGTTTTGGTCTTAGAACAGTTGTGGAGTTTTTTTGTCAAAGTAAATTTTTAAAAGAAAAATTTTAAAAATCTCTTTTTTCATTGTAAAACTTCCTGATGGAATCTTCCTGCCATTTAAGCTATTCTGAGAGAAAAATTTCAGTTCTGTGCAATTTCAGTACTATACTTCTCAAATGTTTTTTTTCACTTTCACAGGTTCCTGAACCCCACTTTAGATTTCTTTTTTTTTTTTTTAAGGCAATACGTAATGTTAGTGTCCAGTAAGTCTTCTGGATGTTAAATATTTAATTTAATTTGCTTTGGAGTTAATAGTTGTAATGAACCTTATCCTTATGTGTGAGGGCTGATTGGATTTGTAATGACACTGATGGAAAAACTATTTGAATTTTTTTTAATTTTTAATGTCCCTTTTAGTTTTTTAACAAGGGAGACTAGCATCAGGCTGGCATGATGGTTTCATGTCATTGAAGATTTTTTTTTACTTTATTGAATCATAAAATCTCCTGAGTTGGAAGGGACCCATAAGCATCATCAAGTCCATCTCCTGGCTCCACACAGTGCCAGCCAAGTCAAAGCATGGGACTGAGTGCATCGTCCAGATGCTTCTTGAACTTAGTCAAACTTGGTGCTGTGACCACTTCCCTGGGGAGCCTGTTCTAGTGCCTGACCACCCTCTCAGTAAATAACCTTTTCCTAATATCCAACCTGAACCTTCCCTGTCACAGTTTCAACGACAAGTCTCTTGTTGAATTACATCACTCATCTTAAATTGTGTCTGTCTTATGCGTGGAAGCCCATGTCTTGTGTGCCTGTGCAAGACACAGAATTTCTTAATACAGCTCTCTTCTGTTTTTTTAGATTTCCACAGTGACATAACAGTGAGTCTTAGAGTTGACTTTCTTGCAAGGTGTTCATTACTACTTCTTTCTTCCTGGTAAAGAAGACTTCTCGTGCTTTTGTTTGTTCTGAAAAATGGACGTACGTGAATGCCCCAATGCTGAAATGTCTGGTGAACAGGCAGGTGCATGCTCTCTTGCTTTGCTTGTACAGAATTTCAACCAAACTGAATCCTGCATTTCTTCCCACTGTCCTCTGGAACTGCACTCCCCTCTGACTGCTGTTTTCCCCTCCCTGAGGCACTACAATAACTAAAAAGGATCTCTCAACTCTAAACTCTTTATAATACTGAGGCTGCAGTGCCTGAGCACCTGCTTTTCTGTTGCAAACTGGTTTTGTGATAGTTTTACTGCATAAATGTTCAGAAGGCAAGATATTTAGATCTGTAGAAAGCAGCCATGTTTTTCATTGGTACCATTTCTTCATGGATCTACCAGTCCTTCAGAGAGTAGAGAAGTCTAAATCTATTGTGCTTTATATGTCCTTTGCTTTAGTCTGTTAGCTACTTTTGACATCAAAATGATAGAATAGAATAGTATAATCATCTAGGCTCAGGACTTCTAAGCTTCTGTAGGATATTTTGTTTTCTTAAATGAAACAAGTACTCTGCTTTTAATTCAGTGCACTTTGACTTTTCTCATACCTTTGAGTTCCTCAAAATGCAGAATTTGTAGCTCTCATTCAGCATCTTAATTAAAAAAAATGGTGGTGGTGGGGAACAGAAAGAATGCTGTTTAGACAGACATAGTTTTATATCTCTGAATATCTTCTTGTTTTGTTTTTGCCCTGTGTGTGCCCCCTCAGCTTTAACTACAGCGTGGCTGTGCTCATGATGCTTCACAATACTTGCATTTCAATATTCTGGTGCTGCATGTTTAATATTATACTAATTAATACAATTAATCAAACTCAGCTCTATTTTTGGTGTATGTAGGTGGCAGAAAAATGTACAATACAAAAAAGGAGTCAGGTTTTTCAAAGGAAAAATAAGTCTAAGTATAAACATTGTTATCTTCTGTCAGTCCCTGTAATGGTTCTGATTCCCTCATCCATGTGTCCTTGACCAGCCAGTAGCATAATTTTAAAAGATGCTCTCTTTTTCCCCTGCCAGAAATATTTTTTTTTCCTTAAGATATTTTTGCTCATCAGACAAATTGATTCATGTTCACTTACTCAGGCAAAATGACTCCTAAATGAATATGAAATAGTGAACCTCTAGGAAGCAGCCATATCTTATGATATCCTTCATCAGTTGCTCAGACCTTCTGACCTTAAGATTTGTTGTACTTTATCTTGTCTTTTCCAAGCAATTGATAAAAGATACTCTGCCAAAGTTGTCAAGGTAAGAGTCAAGATTCCAGGATTAAGTAACATGAACGAGACAGTTGTTTGTTTTATATATATTAAATATCTCCTGTATTTATGAATTTGTTACTTTGTTAGATTGGGAGGAAAGTGCCTAAGTTCAGGGAGAATTCAGAGTTTGAGTTATCACAACTAATACATGATTGGATATTGTGGGAATTTGTTGTCAAACAAGTGTATAAAATTTTGTAGAGATTCAAAGGAAACACCAACATTGCACAGAACTAATTTTCTTCACAAATGAGAGAAAAAAGGCTTGGGAACCATTTGCTGCTTGTTATTATTCACAACAGACAGTCTCTTCTACAACTATGGGGCTCAATTTTAATAGTGAGTTCAACATATCAACCAGAATAGCTGAAAGTCTGGGTTTTATTTTTATTTTCTTAGTCAATCTGACATTTTCAGTAAACCTTTACAAACTTGATTTGGGCATCTTATCTCCATCTTGTATCAGCATCAACATCATGTCAACCCTTTGCCCATTGTCAAAAGGAATACTGGTCTCTGAAACATCAAGTCCCTCCACAAAACAGAAGACAGCTCAAGGGTGGTAACCAAATATGCTTCATAAGATTAAAATGTGACTGTAGAGAGTCAGCTTGTGGTCATGTTGAATACATGGTGCTTTTAAAATTGTTCCTCCTTGGATTTCAGAATTGATTTCTATATGTTGCCATATATCTCATTCTTACCACCTACACTACTATGTCAGAAAGGGGAGGTGGAATCCTCCTGTTTAGGTAGTTCTCCATCCAGCAAGGAGGATATTTGTCTATGGAATTGTTTCTTATTTCCCTATCTTGTATTTCTGCAGTTGATTATTATTTCCTGTGACAAGAGCAAAGGACAGTGTTCTATTAAATTTTTTACCACAGCACTTTTCTGGCTCAACGTAATTTTTCATTTCTAAGTTTGCAATTCAATAGTATGTTTGGGATAATTTTTCAAATCAACAGATTATAAAATCTTAATATAAAATTTATTACCAAAATATTAATAAAAATATGTAATAGTGTTTGGACCAAAAATTCTTTTTTCATTTATCCTTTCAGATACCTGTACACATAAGAAGGGAATCATGTTTTTACAAGGTGAGTGCCTGTTTAAAAGTAGATTCATGCAGTTGTTACCCTCATTGCCTATCATGTTAATGCATTAAAAATCTTGCAGATGTAAGGATATCCCCCATGTGCTGACTCTATTCCATTGGGTCAATAAATCAGTTTGATTTAACCTTAGTCGTATTATTCATTAAGACTAGTTTCCAACATCTTGTTTGTATGCCTGAGTAAGGATCTCTCTAAGAAGTGGCCCTTTCAGGGAATCAGCTATTGCTTTGGAGGTTCAGTGAATTCTGTCAGGATCCTGGGTTTCTTATTCAAACTTTGTTAGATGTGCCCTGATCTATCTCTCATCCAACATCTTTCCCTGCTGGCTCCCCACAAAATAAAATGGTGGTAGCTATTGTAACTTTTCTCCAAACTGCTTACACAGTTGACAATGTTTTCCCCCTAAAAAGAGACTTGTCTGTAAATTTATCTCTGTCCTTTTGTGGACTAATGAAACCTCTCAAATCCTCTTTAGACTCTCCTCTGTGAGTCTGTTGAAGGCAATAAACTCAGGATTCAGAAGTGAATTTCATTAAGCTCTAGGAACCTGAAGCTATCTTGACTTTATTTTTAGGTATTTTATTTTCTGTTCCTGTTCTATTTGTTGACACAGACAAGTTGAAGCTGGCAGCTAGGTTTTGTTCATCTCAAAGGACATATCCCCTCCTTCTACCTTCCTCCCCCCTCCATCATGTGCACAGTTTTAATAAGAAAGCAGGATTAGACATTAAAAGGATCATCTAGTTTATCTTTCTTATAGCTCATGGGTATGTTATTCATCCAGCTGCCCCTGTCTGGAGTCTTGTGTTTCATTAAAAGGTAAGGTGCCAATGAGGAACAGTTTTTGAGTACTTCTACTCTTAGAGATATGGGCTATCTGTAGAGGTATTGGAACATACATTGAAACTTGGCCACTGACTCAAGCTTCCCGTTGTACTGGTCAGCAGAAGTTGCTAACTGCTAGGGTTTAGGAAGAGAAATTATCTTTTCCATGAAACAAATTGCACTTTGGGTATATAAAATTCATATGAATGACAGTTTTGATATCTCTGTTGCCTGGTGTAACTCCACATCCTCTCTGTCATTGGAAAAATGTATTGTTTGCTTAGTGGTTTACTGTTTCCTGTATGGTTTTCTTCTATTTGGTCAACTTAAAAATCATAGAAACATAAGCCAAAACTAGAATTTGATACCAGAAAAGGTTTGAGGCTGAGATCGGTTATTTAAATTAAAGGTTTAAAATTTTTAAACACACACAGATAACCCCAATTTGTAAAATTGGCAGAAAAATACACTGGTTTTAGGTCTTTTTCTGCAAAGTTTGCCTCATAGGATATTGAATTCATAAGGTGGTCATCCTCTCAAATGTTCAGCTCATAGTTTATTTATAGGCAGTTTAAAATTGGAAGCCATGAATAAGATAATGACTGTTCAAGAATATGAAATGCAAGTTCAGCAAAAATTTCAGTTATTGTAATTCTAAGAGCATTATTAAGGCCAGTTGCAATACAGCAAACAGAAAACTCAAAATTAAAATTCTGGGAGGACTAAGAAAAGAAATGTGCTGAAACTAGAGCTGGAAGTTTAGTGTGAGATCTTGAGATTTATCAATTATTAATACAGAGTATGAGCAATGAAAAGTTCATAAGGAAACAATAAGCTTTTTTCCAGTTAGAGACTCCTTAGGGTGAAAAAGTGGCAAGTCCCTAAATATTATTGATGCTTGGAATGAAGAATGTTCTCAAATGCTGAGAGATACCATTGGGACCAGAAAAAATGGCTTGGAAAGGCTTTTGCTGTAAGTGCTGTTTCTGATCTAGTGCGTGCTCCTGCTGGATCCAGGAGGTCATGGAGCACTGGAGATCACAGAAGCTTGAACAAACCACATGTTATTACCTCTAGCACTTGGCTTAACTGATTTTTCTTTTTTGCATCTCTCTCCCCTAATAATTCATGAAATTCCAAACGGACAAAATTAAAAATGAATGCTAAAACTGTGAAAAACACCAGACAGCAGATATTTATTTTACGTATATTAATAACTTTTCAAGGCTACTTTTTTCCTCATTCATAGAATAAATATTTTCCAAAAATATCAGTGTTCAAAAGATAAAATTTATAGGGGGAGCAATAGTTCCTTTAACACTATGAGTGAAAATGACTAATACACGTATATGAAGTCGACTGTAAGGTGAGCTCCAGAAAAGGCACAGAATATTATCTGAATTGCTGTCCTGGTTTCAGCAAAGAGTTAATGTTCTCCATGGTAGTTAGTATGCAGCTGTTTTGGATTTGTGTTGAAAACAGTGTCCATAATTTAGAGATGTTTTTGTTGTTGTTAACCACTGCTTACACAGACTCAAGGCTTCTCAAACTGTCCTGCCAGCGGGATGGCTGGAGGTGCACAAGAAGCTGGGAGGGGACATAGGCAGTACAGCTGACTCCAAATTACCAAAGGGATATTCCATACAGTATGATGTTATCCTCAGCTTAAGGGGGTTGTGAAAGAAGAAGAACAGGGAGGTGGTAGCGGTGTCTTGTGTGATGGTCAATGTTTTCCCAGGTAACCATTATGTGTCATGGAGCCCTGCTTTTCTGAGTATGACTGAACACCTGCCTGCCCATGGGAAGTGGGGAATGAATTCCTTGTTTGCTTTGATTGTGTGTGAGGCTTTTTCTTCACCTCTTAAACTGTCTTTATCTCAACCCATGTGTTATCTCACTTTCACTCTTCCTGTTCTTTCCCCATTCTGCCAGGGAGGAGCGAAGGAGCTTGGTGCTCAGCTGCTGGCTAGGGGAAAACCATGACAATTGTTTTTTATTAAGAAAGGTGTCTGGAGGGGGCTAGTCAATGAGCTATTTTTTAACTGTCGCCTGTCTTTCTAGACAATAGCAGAAAATAGTATAAACGCTTCCAACAACATTACTAATATAGTCTTCCTTTATTTTGGGCTCTAAAAAAACAACTTCAACACATCAAAATGCATAGAAAGGTAGGGTGTCCTGACTTATGCCAGGTTATGCAAAAACTGCCACAGAGACTGGAAGATAAAAGCAGAAGTATTAGTTAATTCGTGAAACAAAGGATCATTAAATAAATCATTTACAGAAATGGGCATCTCTAGTCTATTACCCTTAAATTACTGTCAAGCACTCAACAACTTTCTGTGAAAAGAAGGCAAATTGCTCACATGGATTTTTAGGAATAATTCATCTTTAGTTCTTTAACCAAATTAGGCAAGCCAAGAAGTTTGTGCTACTTAAGATAAAAGACGTGAAGAATACCCAACCTTTCTTTTTTTTTTAGCTTGCATTGGATTTCTTTTTTCAGGAGATTATAGGAAGCTTTTCCTGGGTCCACAGATTTTAAGACTTTTGCCCCACACCAAAAACATATGTGAAGAAAGCTTGTAAATCAAAACAGTAGAGGAAGGAATTTCTGAGAATTCATAGTCTAAGGGAGTTTTTTTAAAGCATCAGATATGTCATAGACCATCAAACTTTCTCAAGGTTTTATCAGAAGAATGCATCTGTGAACATCATGCAGCATGTACTCAGTGAATTCAGCCTTTCTGGGGTATGCGTATGTTCCGCACCTAAAGCTTTCTAAAGTTTAGTAAATTTGATGTCACAAACTTGACTTGTTCCTTGTAAACACATTGGCTAGACTGTGTACACTAGTACACATATATAGGAGTGCTTGAATTAGCACATTAGCTCTGCAATTGATGTGCTTGGAAAGAGGTGTGTATAGAAAAGCTGAAAAAATTAACTAAATTTAGCATTTAAGGACTGACACATTAGGAGTAGTTTTTCATCCTACCAGCAATTCTTCACTATTTCCTCAAACAACTAACTAAATAAAATATCCCAACAGCTTCAGGGTAGCAGGACATGCTGAAATAACAGTCTGATTATTTTGTTAATCTTTTCTGATGTGTCATTCTCTTTTTTCCCTTGCTGTTATAGTTTCTTTTTTAACCTTTTTTTTTATTGTCCTTCACGATTTCATTTGCTATTTCCCAACAGCATTCAGGTATTTATTCCATGGTCTTAGAGGAGATTTCATTTGATGCTGAAGTTTCTCCTCCTCAAATTTATCTCAAAGTCCTTGAACAAGCTATATTTCTGTTAGGGTTTTTTTTTCAAGTTTTTCTTCTTAAGTTTCTAAATCTTTTTCAGCATAATTCCTGAGCTTTTCTCTGCTTGTAATGTTCCTTTGCAACATTACCAAGTCCCTACATTCTGGTAATTTCATCAAGATTAACATAATTTAAAAAAAAAAAATAGTAGGTCTCTGGTACATAGTATCTAGATTAGTCACCACAGAGAAACATGATTAGAAACACCAGTGTACTATTTAATGCTGCTGCAGTATCATGATGGACAACATACAACACATCCAAGTTGTTTTGAAATGGTTGGAAAAATACAAAAGATACTTCTCAAACCAGGGGTTTATATGGCAGTCAGTAATGACCTTTCTTCATCAAGCTAAGCCAACCAAATAACACTGAGGTAGAATATTCTGTTTATTCATTTCAATCAATTTGATGGTTGTAATAACTGCAAAATCAAGTATTCAGAGGGAGTGCCTGATATTAGCTGTTTCAGTTAATGTTGTCTAACAATGCACCAAACACTTAAATATATAGTAGGCTTGCAATATGATTGTTTTTTGAAAAAACTTGGAAAATACATTTCTGAATGTCAGCCATGGCTGCAATGGATATTCAAGGATTTGATGTGACTACTTTGCCATCCCTATCATGAGCGGATGTGGGAAATTGTTTGCAATTAGTTACCTATATTAATATAACACATAGTGGTGTTGTATTTGTGAAGACTGAGGACACAAGCAAAACAAAGTCTGCAGGGAAAGGTACTACTGACTGCACATCTCATTGTATGCCTCTTTATTCTGAATATAATGGACTGTCAGAATGCACTACTGGAGATAAAAGATTCTAAGAAAATTATTTTGCTAGCAACACTAATCACCTCTCAAGAGAGACTTTTATTTTTAAAACCTTGAAAATTATTTGCTAATTAATTTACCAGCTGTAAATTTAAATGAGCAAATTTCTTTGCACCAATAAATTCATGCCTCTCTTTTCTTCCCCCCATAAAACATAACTATTAACTTGCTAAAAGTAATCACAATCCATGAAGGCTCAGTGAGCCCTAACATGAAGGAAGGAAAGTACTTGATTTCTCCTTTACTATATTTGAAACAGTCCAGTAAAATTCAGAGTAAGATTATTTACAGATCTAAATACTTTTTCACAGGACTGAGACAGAATCTTAGTGCTTTAAAGACCACTTGATATAGCATCCATCTTTTTAAAATAGAAATGTAAGCTTTCAGTCTGCATTTGTTTGGTTATGTTTTCTGGACCTTCAATATTATAATAGGGTTGCTAAGAAATATCCTCCAATATTTGAAATAAGAGTATGAAGTTATTGGCATAAACATGGTAAGAACAGTATTGAGATGTTTCCATGTGCTGCATCGTGGTGTTAATTAGAATGAGATACTCATGCAGTCAGCAGGCAGTAGTTAGATTTTGTTTCCTGTTTAACTTGTGTTTCCTACCAGGTCCTGAGTACTCTGTGGGCTGAATCTGGTTTCGGTGCTTCCTGATATTGTACTTTTCTAGGAGTAGTTCTTTAAAACAATGGTTAAAAGATGGACGAATTCCCCTACATATCTTTTCCCCTTTTATTTTGCTGGCTAGCGGTGAAAACGAAATCTGAAGTAGCAGTAAAAATATCGCCAGTGCTCAGTATTTACAAATGGTGAGTTGGTCGTGTCGGAGGCTTATGTACATTACAGTCATGGTAGGTCTGCATGAAGTTTTTGAGAAATGTGTGTTAAAAATAGAAAAGTACATTTAGTAGTTCATTGATTGCTTAAAATAGGGAAACATATTACAGCTTCTGCTGATGAATGTGGGTAGCGCATAAAATGTCAGTTATCCAGACCATTTCACAGTCCAACTGAACTTACCTTCCTTGAACTAATGTATTGAGAGGGGCACATTTATTTTACTATTCTTTATTTGAACTTGGTCAGTTTAAAAAATAAATAAATCTGCAGGTGTTGCAGCTCTTTTGTGTGTAATGCAGATAATAGAAGCCAATTGACAAAAATGTCTACATCAAGTCTTAGCGACCAAGTAATTTTTCTCAATTATATCCTTGGCAAGATAAATATGTTTTTGTATGCAAAACTTGGTGTTGTCTTTAATTATCTCTGTAGATACAGTACATCAATAAGATTTTAATTAAGTTGCTCTTCAGCAATCTGTTTTAGAATAGGATTGCAAATGCTAGGTAATGAAGATTTTGTTTGTGATATTTCAACTCTAATTTAAAGTCAGTTTTCGTGTCCCAGTCTTTAGCCTTCTCCTCTCCTAGAAGTTGCCACAAGAAAGCTTATGACAAGTCTTTAGATAAAATTATTTTGACTTGTTAGTCCTGATGATGATAAATATGAGCTCTTAGAGCTCAGATTGTAGTAACAGCAAAAGCTGATAAACTATTTCTTAGAGAGTAAAAAAAAATCCGTAGATTTATTAAATAATAAAAAACACTATCAAAATACTCTCAGATATTTTCATTTGCGTAAAAATAAACAAATGCAAGGTGTATTTTATTATATTAAATATATAATTGTATACAAATAATAATTTAAAATTTGAAAATCTTATTAAATCACACGTACACAAAAAAAGATGGGTAAAATATCAAGTTAAAATTTCAGTGACTTTTAAAACTTTTTTTTAACCACTACTGTCATAGATAAAGAATGCCATGAGGACTTCACAGTAAAAATAAATGCATTCTTTCTTTTGGCAATCAGTACTTATGCACTCTGGATCATACTAAATAGCAGTGGATAAAAAGGAAGGCCATCTTTTCCTCAGAACACGTTGAAAAGTGATCCAAGAACCCCGAACCAGAGATGTAGCTCCCGGACAGTCAGGAATGTTAAAACTACAAAGTACATGAATTGCATATCCATTTTGAACCTCTATTTATTTATATCACAGAGGTGATCTGCAGTGCTCTTATAAATCCTGTTATCAGCACTACTAACAATGTATCACATTGATGGGGCTGCAGCTAAAATGTTTGGATTTGTACTTCAAGTTGTGCCTTCGTTCAGGATAAGTTATAACCCAACTAGTCGCTGCTTCTCTTTGACTTCATTTTTCAAACTCTGAATGAAAACGCTTATCTTCTCGTAACTGAACTAACGCTTGGATGATTAAAAAGAAAAGAAGAAAACAACTCATACTCTAGATCAGCACAGACGGTGACTTGTTATGCTGCTGCAAGATGGTGATTTGTGGCAGAAGTTTTTAAAAATCAGCTCCAATACCGTTCCTTCCATCATCTGCCTCTCAATTTAATTTGCTTTTTTCTGCCAACAGCAGTGCTTCTATGTTTGTTTAGACACTCTTCCCAGAAAAGCTCTACCCTCTGAAACCGGTTTTTTAAACATACAAACTTTACAAGGCAAGACAGATTGTTACAAGGGAGATCATCAACTTCAGTAATTTTTCTGCAGTTCCTTGGTATCTGATCAATGTAGCAATTATTCAAAGTCAGCACGACGCAGAGACGTGTCTCTATGTGCGGATCTGTGTTGACATAGGAGCGCGTGAGACCCAGGATAATAACGCAAAACTATACATTTAGCTAATGAAGTATGTAAAATGTTTATCAAAAGCGATGGTCTTGCATTCTGATGCCACTCCTCATCCACCAGATCATCTTGTGTAAATTCTCACAGCTGTCTTCAAAATGATTTTCTTATTTTTTTTCTGTTTCTCTCCAAACCTTTGCAGAGGGTAAGTGACTTTTTCTAGACTATCATGTAGCTTAATTTTTTTGATCATTTCTGTGATATAAATACTAGTGTGGATTTTATGTCCGTAAATTGTCATTGAAGAGCTCATGATGTTAAATAAGCCTTTAAAGGGGTTTTTTTTGGTAGGTTTTTTAAATCATTTGGCCTTTAACTGTGTTTTAACAGTTACTTCTATGGTGTGCTTCATTTCCTAAGACTTTTTAAGGGCAATTTCCTATCCAAAATGAGTTTAGTTCTAAATAATTTTTCTGAGTATTTTCTTATTAAGCATGTGTTGAGATAATGCTATTCTACAAAATTCTCTTTTTATCTCAGTAAAAAAATCTTTAAAGTAACTGCAGCACAGCAGTGATGTCTCATTTGTTGTACATGAAGGAAAACTATTTATTTGCAATGAACAGACTCTTACAGTAATCACCAACAGTAGGAGAACAACTACTCAGTTTGTTGCAGCAGCATGTTACAAGATGGAAGTGTTTCTTAATTTCTTCTTGCACATTTCAGTGACTGCCTGATGTTTGTGTAACTCAGATTAAATGTTTCTGTTACTAATGGAAACACTAGCAAAAGTGGTCCCAATTCCCTTGGCTCAAGTTATCTATACCAGTCTTAAAATTATGCATTGAATTCCTTATCATATGTCTTAGGCTTTGAAAGAAGTTTATATATCTTGCTCTAATTAACATTGATCTTGTTCCTGATGTACTGAGCTCTCTGTGGAGTTCATAGTCTCTTGAGTTCTGTCCAGGGAATTAGAGGTGCGCATAGTCTGATTAAATATTTAATCAGACACTTAAGAATATATTTTCTCCAAATTCCCTTGCTACAAAACGGAGTTTATTCTTGATTTAAAGAATATGGAAAAGATGTACAATGAAAGAGAATGACTACATCTTTTCTGCATTTTATCCTCTGAGAGCCCATGATCACAGAATCACAAGGTTGGAAAAGACCTTTAGGATCATCAAGTCCAACCATTCCTGTCCTATGCTAAACCATATCCCTAAGTACCTCATCTGCCCTTTTTTTAAACTAATCCAGGGATGGTGACTCAAGCCCCTCCCTGGGCAGCCTGTTCCAGGCCCTGACAACTCTTTCAGTAAAAATTTTTTCTAACATCTAAAATGATCTCAGGATAGAAGCAAGACAGAGGTCTAAGTATTGCATAATAAATTTCCATTATTTTGAAACGTAGTCAGCATAAATTGTGGAAGAATCAAATGTCAGTACCATCAGGTGCAATAATACATGTATGTAAATAGCACTCTCTTGCTTTCAAGTATGTGCTGACTTACACTTCTACTGTGTAGCAACATGCACACAGAAAAGGAAACTCAAAGAAAGCAATGAGCTGATGATGGGTGGTGGTGCTAGAATTTAGAATGATGAGAGGTGGTACATTAAGACATGTAGGATGTAAATGATTTTGTCAAGTGAGTTTCTGTTATTTACCTTAAGAGCCAAAGAGAATGTTCTGAATCAGTACATGGAATTTCTTTTTCCTGAAGTGTTACACATCTAGCCAAAGTATATTTTGGCAAACTGGACAAAACAGAGGAAGTGAAGAGTGGATCTTTAGCTGTGCTGTGTTTAAAGCTTGGACTTGTATAAGCGTGCAGCAGTATAGTCTTAGTAGATCAGGCCTTAGGGCCATAGGATAGATCTCGTTTTGGAATCCCAGAGGCATTTGGTGTGAAATCTATATGAAATTGCTCAGTGCTAACTGTCCCAAGATGTTGCTGGGCATGTTGCAAAGCAATGTGCAGGTGAGACATGTTGAATTCAGGTAACCTGCTCTACCTGACCCTGGTTGAGCCAGGATGGGTAGACTAGATGGTCTCAAGATGACCCTTCAACACAAATGATTTTGAGATTATTCTTATAAACTAATAGATGAAGGCCTTTTGTCAACATCTCTCTCACCATGGGATGTAATCTCCCTCTAGAGATACCTGCCCCAGAATTCCTGCAAATATTAGATTAGATATCTAACTCTGAGAGAAATACCATGGCAGAAAAGTATGCTGATTAAACTTTAATGTTTGAAGTACTGTGGTCTTTAGAAGTTAGCTCTTAATTTTTGTTTTGTGAAGGAAGGGGTCTTAGACTTCAAGCGTGTGTTGCTCTGAATGCAGAGTAAATTGGAACCACTATTATTTCTGCAGACTGAAAAGCTGTTTTGGCACTTTTACTGTACTTTTAACTCAGTAGGTTTTATTTTAAAATATTTTACTGGCTGATACTTTGTAATACATGCTGCAGCCCTTAGGTAACCGAAGAAAATTATTTATTAGACTGAGAAATACCACCACTATACAAAGGCAACCAGCTGGTTTAAGTAAGTGTATGATGTTACTTAGGAGGCAAATTTCATTATACGTATAATGATAACAAAAGATCCATTATAGACTTGTGGGTTAATGAAGTATATATGAATAATTCTATTACTAGGCTGCAACTCAGCAGACTGCTCAGTCCTCACTAAAAGTAACGGCATAGATAAGTGAATTAGAGCAAAGAGAGATTGACTCATGTCTTCCGTCCATTTTTGAACCAAACTTTGAATAATGCCCTATTTTACTGTTTAAAAATGACCAAATGTGTTTCCTCTGGGAATACTAAAATCTGTGCCTCCTTTAGTTTCAGGATCATTTTCCCATTCAATGATCTTAAACTGTAACAATGACATAGAGGACAACTAATTAATGATAACGTAGATACCTATTACCTACTAGACTTTTGGGTTCTCATTTTTTAAAAAGAGTTTTCTAGGGCTGCAGTAAAAGGTGGTAAGTCCAGGAATTCCCTTCCAAATTTGTTCCACAATAGCAGTCTATCCCTCTAAAACTGTGTCTCTATGGCTCTCTGATAATCAACAGTACCTTAATATTCTTTAAAGTGATAACAAAGGAACATAAGAACAGAGAAAACTGGCACAGAGTCTTATTTCTTGTAAGTCTTTTCTGCCCAGATTTCCAAACCCTGGCAGAGTCACAAATGATGCTAAACACTGTCATGAAGATGAATCCAACTGGATGATTTCTCAAAGCTGTAACAAAGGACAGTTTCAGAAAGATATCAGTAACATTAGGAAAGCGATGTAGAGATGAATATGCATGAATGATTCAAATACAGAAACTTATTATGAGAAACTTCACCAAAACCTCTGTGAACTGTAGTCTACCTTCATGTAGTAAAGTTCAAAGTAATTGTAAAATTGTACTGAACTCCTGAAAAATTGGAATTATAAGTGCTTTCAGTAATTTTGCTATCTAGTTCATCATAGCTGTTTATACCAGGTTTTGCTATAGCCTTGTTAAAGATAACAGAGGAATAATTTTCTTTAGTTATTTTTTAAAATTATTTTTTATTTAAGTGTTGGCATTTATCCTCTGCTCTATCTGATATGTCAGACTTAAAAGGTGTTGAAAAAAGATGCAGCACAATAGGAGAGCAAACCCACATGTGAAGACATTCAGCTAATACAGTTTGTAAGAGACAGAAACTGATATTGAAGGCTAAGAAATAAGGACAATGAAATATATTGCACTGCAAGACCAAATGGAAACTATGAAGTGTTAATTGCTTATGTCTAGGAAAAGAAACTGATAAGGCTAGAAATAGAAATGGGCTGTCATAAAAGGTCTAAGTATTTAGAAGTTCATCATTATGTCCTTAAAAAGGAATATACCTCATGTTGCAGACATGACTTTGAACTAGTCAGATGGAGATATTTTCTAGCAAAGCTATATGCAATATATATTTTTACATTTACTAATATGATTTTTATTTTTCTGGTTTGGTTGTCTTGTTTTTAAGTTGGATGACTGCACTTTTTGGAGGCAATTTTTTTAAACTGAAAGGAGCAGGAAGTATTACTAAAATGCTTTAGCAAACAACACACAGCAGGTGAGGATAATCCATCCATCCATCATTTCAGCACCATGTCTAATGATATTGTCTAGCTCTTCAAGCTGTTTGACAAGCAAACAATATATCAGCTATTCATCCTAGGTACTTTCAAAGCAAATTTTCTAACCCCATAAGCAATATCCATAGTGGAATATCATCAGATTCAATAACATTTCTGTCATGATTTTGAGGCACCAGGAGTTGCTGAAAAGAATAGAAACATGGGTTAGCTGTTATTTTGCAAGCAGACATTTTAAGAAGCCCCTGTCATGTATTTTTTTTCTTCACAATTTTCTAAAAAAAAAAAAGCATCTAAAAAGCAAATTGTCTCCAACTTGAGAGTGTCATTCTTTTTGCTTATAGTTGAGAAGGTGACTTATTTTTGGTTTCATTTTCCAAAGCATTGAGAGAGAGCAAATGTCTACTTCATTTGAAGAACAAACAATGACATGGAATTACTAAAAGAATCAATGAACCACCACAAAGGCTATTGCATTGAGTCTAAACTGTCTGCTGGTATTGATTTTTGAGAGGAGATGAGCCTTACAAGTGCTAGGTAATGGTGTCAATTGTATCGTTAAGGAGAGCAGTACACTATCTTGGACCTAGAGAATTCACAAACTACCAGAAGTGTAAACTATAATCACAGTAAAGCTCTATCATTATTAAACTTTTAATCATTTTCTTTGTCATAGTAGTAGCTTTTCAGATTAATTTTCAAACCTTTGTAACTTCTGTCCTTAGCTTCTTATAACTAAAAGTTCCTTACTTAGTGTCTATCATATAGAAAATTTAGGTGTTTGTAACCTATTTCTGTGGCTTCCATCCTCTCAGAGAGAGGAAATAGGGCGCTATGGCAATCCTGCTGACAGGGAAATGTGCATGGTCTCACATGCCACTGTAAGTGAACTGATTTTGCACGCTGAAATTTTCCCACAGCTGAAGATGAGGTTCATTCTGTCCATCAATTTCCTGCCATTGTGAGAAAAAAAAAAAAAAATTAGTGAAATCACATCAGTCTGTTAAAGAAAACAGGACTTAAAACAGAAACCTTGCTCAAAGGCAAGATGAAATGTATATTTGTTAGATATTTGCCCAACTTCCTCCCAAAATATCCAATGATGCAGATTCCACAGTATCTTCCAACAAGTAATTTTCCATACTACTTACTGAAAAGCTTTGTCTTATTATTGAAAAATTTTAAATATCCTACTAAGCCTTCCTCCCCACAGTTTAATAGACGAGCACCTGTAGTCTGATTTCTTATTCTTGAATCTCTGAAAACCGCTCTTTTATCTTTTATCTTCAAAGAGCACTTAGTTTTCTGCAACTAACATTTCCAAATTCTTTCAGTCTTTCATAAGTTGTGCATTCTGTGTCACTGATCATTCTCATCACTCAACTGTTGTACCACCACTTGATTTTGTATCCTTCAGTTGCTGTGGGTAGACTGGAAATCATGCTAGTCTATACTTGTAAGCCTTCAGTTGGATAGTAGGAGAGTTATTTCACACTTTAAAATGATGTTTCTATTTGTGTGATGTATTTTAACTGCTTGATGTTCTTGATTTGTGATCATGTTGTGATTCACTGTACCTCCCTTGCTTCCACAGGGCACGGTGTGGGATTTAGCCTCTTTCCTTAATGAACAACATCTTTTTCTATGTGCTTCCTCCCAGTATACTGTCTGGTTTGGATCCTAATTGAACCTGTTGTCTGATGTGCTTGTTGCTGCTCTCAGCTTGAAAATATAATGCAGGTACTCTTCCATCCAAGATGATGGAACAGTACTGAAAGCAGGACAGGCTTCTGCAAAACCTTGCTTTGTGTATTCCTCCATTGGACAGTGAACTAGTAATGACTCTTCCTGGACAATGTTTTCATTCCAAACATTTTACCTTATCTTGTACAAACATGTTATGTTAAACAAATGTCAGAAACCTGGATAAAATAAAATATCTTCCCCATGCTGGACAAGCTAGAGAGGTAAGCCCATGCAAACATCATGAAGTTCAACAAGGACAAGTTCAAGGTCCAGCACTTGAGTCGAAACAATCCTCATTACCAATACATGGAGGATGATGTGATAGAGAGCATCCCTGCAGAAAATGACTTGGGGGTATTGATGAATGAAAATCTGGACACGAGCCAACAATGTGCATTCGCAGCACAGAAAGGCCAGTCACACCATCTAAAGAAGTGTGGCCAGCAGGTCAAGGTGATTGTCCCTAGCTACTCTGCTCTGGTGAGGCTCCACCTGGAGTACTGTGTCCAACTCTGGAGCCCTCAACACAAGGGCATGGATCTCTTGGAGAGAGTCAAGAGGAGGGCTACGAGGATGAATCATCTCTCCTGTGAAGACAGGCTGAGAGAGTTGGTGTTTTTTAGCCTGGAGAAGGTTAAGGGGATACCTTATAGCCTTCCAGTACCTGAAGGGACCTATAAAAAATCTCAGCAAGGACTGTTTGTAAGGGATGTAGAGATAGGACAAAGGGCAATGCTTTTAAACTAGAGCAGGGTAGGTTTAGGTTAGACATTAGGAAGAAGTTCTTTACTATGAGGGTGGTGAGACACTGAAGCATGCTGCAAGGAGAGATGGTGGAGGTCCCATCCCTGGAGACATTCAATGTAAGGCTTGATAAAGTTCTAAGCAATCTGATCTAGTTAAAGGTGTCCCTGCTTACTGCAGGGGGTTGGACTGGATGACTATTAAAGGTATCTTCCAACAGTACACATTCTATGATTCTGTGATACTGCATCTGCCCCTCTACAAAATCCTCTAACTCTCCTGCAGAAAGAAATGAGATCAGATGAACAGATTTTATCTTTGATAGTGCCCATCATTCTTTTCCTTCTGTGTACTTACAAATGATTTTTAGACTGTTTTTGACAGTATGTTTCCAATACTCAATATTTAACTGGTCTATAATTCTCTTGCTCTTACCCACTTTTGCTGCATTTTACAGGTAGCCGAAGTAATCTTCTGAACCCCTCTTGCCCTTTACTAGTTCTGAAAAGTAGAACTGAGATTGACTCCTCTAATTCTTAGTGTTGTAGGCTGAATTTCATCAGCACTTTGAGAATCACTAGCCAATTCTGTCACTTTTATAACCTGGTTCTTGCCTACTGCTGATGCTAGCTGTCAGCAAATTCAATCTTCTAACAGATATTCAGTGGAAGCTGAAGTTGATATTGATTAATAAATAAAGGTTTCACGTTCTTGGTGATGCCTGTCAATTGCATTCCCTTTGCATTTAATTTCCCACTTGCTGCTGAAATGTTTGTGGAATGTTTTTCCTGCTACCCTTTGTGTTTTGCCTTTTGGTGTAACAACTTGTGATGCTTCTTCTCTTACAGTCGAGACCAAGTTTTTTTCAGAAATTTGTATTTCTCTACTCTGCATTCAATCTACAGTATCCTCTGGTTATGCGTTGCTGGATTCCCAATGAGGCATCGCTCCAAGCAGCTGAAGAAACTTGTAGTCTCACTAGAGGTCATAGTATCTTGGTATTCACCCCTTCAGTACAGTGGAGTCCCATTGGGGCTTGTCTGGTTGCAATGGAGAAGGAAAAAACAAGTATCTAGTAGAAAAGTGTGTTTGTTTTTTTTTTTTTTAATACAGATAGAAAAAAGAGAAAGCAAAAACAAAAAAGGAAAATAAACTTAAAGATTAATTCTTGTATTTAATTGATCCCATTGAATCCGTTTGTCTAGTTATTTAGAAATCTTCACCTATCGATGCTCCCCAGGTAATCATTCAGCAATACACATTAACTCTTCAGTGCATGCCAATACTAGTAGGGTACTTTCTATTTTACAAACCTGTGCTGCTTCAGATAATTCTGAGCAGCTCCATTAATATCTGTGAAACTATGAGAAATCCATTTTGAAAGAAGGAAGCAAAAATGATGTCTTTTATGATCTCCTTCAAAGATATTTCTCAACTGTATTGATTACATTCAGTGACTTTGAATTAGCTGACAATATGTAGCTTTATTCACACTAATTTATGATTTGAAAATCTTAGCATGAAATTATAAGTACAGTTTACTTCTTCAATATGAGTAAATGCTTACACTTTCAGCACTGAGATACATTTGTTATGTTAAATAAAATATATTTAATAAGCAGAACAGCACTTTATCACTAGATAAATACAGAAATATTTTCAACACACAGCTGTTCATAAAAATGTAGCCAGAAAAGAAGTTCATAGTGAAAGGAAAGCGTAGTGCTTTAAAATTCATCAGTATGAAATCCTTAAGATATAATCTTTGCATCACTTAATCTTTACATCATTCCTGTAAATTTATAAACCCTGAAGTTGGATAGTTTTAGTCTTTACATTTACCCAGAATGCAAATTTGCTCAAAGATGACCTATATTTTGTAGAAGCCAAGGAGATGAGACAAGAAAAACAGAAAATCTACTCTGTGTGTGTGAAGACTGCTGGGTTTTTTTGTACTGTGGAAAGCTGTATTGTTTGTAACATGACCTAGTACTGAAGTATTTTTCACATTTCATCTGTTGCAAAGGCAAATATATTCTTGACTTTTTCCAGTGCATCAGAGAATACAAACATTCTCCCAGGAGAGATGCTTTGGGGACCATCAGCAGATTCAGTGTTTATTTGACAAGTCTTTCTAAATGCATTCGTTCCCGGAACTAAATATTCTTTCATATCAGAGAATATCAACTTAAACATTAAGGAGAGACCTAAGAGGAAAAGAATTCATGCAAGTTATGTTTGCTTGTAAGCAAAATGGCCAGAGCAGTGACAGCTTTGACTAGCAACAGTTTAAACCATTTCTGCCTACATCACTAACAGTTGTGCCATTCTGGAGGCCTCCCTCTGAATGTGTTGGTAACGAAAAACATTGCACTGCATCTCTGCTTTTGCCACAAGCCCTGTGGCAACTGCTAATGCAAATTGAACTTGCTGCCTTCCTTGGAGGTAAAAAGGGACTGCTCTGTCCCTGAGGCACTAATCTTCAAACTATCTCCTGGTGGTGCTTTCAGCAGGGATCTGTTGCTTGGGAGTGCACTGGGGATGGATGGGTGACTACCCCCCTTCACCCCAGTGGAAGTACGGTATGGAATGTAGGACAGAAATTACACGAGTGTTTTCAGCTTTGTGTTGCTAGCATTACAATTGCTGGGTTTTTTTTTTCCAAAAGCATTAGGACTCATTTCTTGTCAAAGGTGTACAACCAATGTGATGAGTAATTCTGTTTAAGATTTGTAGTAAGAAAAAAAAGTAACATTGACTGTCAGTTGAATCATGTCAGTAAAGTAGATAGGATTTGGTCCTTAATAAAGAGTTACACTGTAAGGTGATGAGGTTCCACACTGAACCTCAAACTTGAACTTTATCAAACTTTTACGAAATTGCTTTGTAAAGTAAATATGTTTCTGTCTCATTACTTCTCTGGCCTCCATCATCAGAATATCTCCTGAGCATCCAGACAAGGTATGGCTACCAAGGTAGCTTCAATTTGTGTGGCATTGGCACTTCCAGCAGAACCGATGTCTCACAACTGTGATTTCGGTCACTGCAATGCAAAATTTCCAGTTGTTGTCTCCTAGTCTCCTTTCTCTGGACCTTCTGAGCAATATAAAATGCAGATGTGTTACCCTGTCAGCTGGGATGTGTGTGTGTGCGTATGTGTAAAGTGTTATACGAGAAGTGGTAAGGGCACAAAGTGTTCAGTTGTGATTTTGGAGATTTTAATACTTGTTTTATTCTTTTCCCTGGATCATGTTTATTGCTGTGTTTCACTTCTGTGTTGTGATACTGGGTTCTTTGTTTTGTTGGGGTTTTGGGTTTTTTTGAGGGGTTTTTGGTTTTGGTTTGGTTTTGGTGTTTCCTCCCTGCCCCCAAAAGCTGGGGATTTGCTGTCCCAAAACAAAGCAATTCCTTGTTTTGTCTGCAAACATGAATGAAGCAAAAGAAAGTTAACAATGATTTTAGTTGTTCCAAATGTTTGAATAAACAGTGTTTATAAATTGCTTCAGCTTTGCATTTGACCTTTGACTGAATTTAACCTTTTTTTTAAAAAGAACAGAAGGAGAAAAACATCCTCAACCCAACTCCTCATGGAGCTCGATTTCTTCTCTCCCCATTGCATTGCCTGTTATGCTGCTGTTCAGGCTGTATTTTAAGCTTGAGCCTGCAGAGCTGCCATTCAAATTTAGCATTTACCAGTGGTAACCACAGAGTGGTATCTCAGATACCTTCTGAGTTTTCCTATGCTTATCTCAAATACCTCTCAGCATGAGTAAATTATAACTTTTAATGGTGAAACTAGAGTTCAGCTTGAAAGGTGAAGCTGACAATTTATATGAAAGTCGCTTAGTCATTTTTGTGTTTTCCAATTGGCTCAGGCTATTTCACATGATCAAATGGGACAATCTTTCTCAGTAGAAATAATTTTCAGAGTGTTCTGCAGAGGCATGAGATGTATTTTAGCTGAACTGTCTTATCCAGCTGAGTAAAAAAGAACTGGTCTCTATTTATTTGAGTCTGGTCATCTGTTTGAACATGAACACCTTTTATTATCTGCTGCAATTCTGATGGGGACATTTAATTTATTAATAAATTTAAGTATTTTCATTATTGCCTTATTTTCCTGTGGAAAATGTTTGTTTTACAGAAAATTGAATTTCCTGCTCATGGAATGGATTGAGGAAGGCTGTACAGCGTGCTTATGAAGGGATATGTTAAGAATATAAATCTGGAAAAGCTTAAGCCTTCTTCATATTCCTTTGCAGATGGGGACAGTTTTGATTGCAGTAAGGTCCATGCTGTCATTCTCATTTCAGTTTGTGGCTGCATTTTAAAATTTTTTAACAGTCTCAAGCAAAGGTCAAATACCTCTTTATTTTGATAAAGTTTATCTTAAGATTTCACTGCTGAAATGTTAAGCAGATTTTACCTAAGCAGAACATAGAAATCCACGATTGTGTCATACAATTAAAAAAAGGGTTTTAGATTGCTAAATAGTTTTAGGTTGTGTAAGGTGATAGTAAAGATGACCAAGTGAAGGTTTTTATTAAGCAGATACATATACATAGTTGTTGATGATAAATGTATTTCCCAGCCAATACAGCCACTTCCTGGCATGCATTGACTCTCATGACATTTGAGAGGGGTTTTGTGGCAATATTCTGCCCTTAAAACCATCTGGGTTATTTAGATTTTCTTGCTTTGGTATTAGCATAATATTTTTCTCTCAAACTACACAGATGTTAGTATGATCTGATTCTTACCGACCGATTTAGGGCTGTGTCTAACTTCAGATCAGTCTGAGCTGTGCTCCTGACAAAGGGATGGGTCAGACTGTGCCACTTTCCAAACTGGAGAGACTCCACAGTATTTTTTGAAGAAGCTTTCCATCTGTGACCACCTGTGTCCTTTGTTTTTCTACCAGGAAACAAAGTTGGTATAGAGCAACTCCCTGTTTTCTTTTATGTCAAATGGTTTTCTTAATCTAGGGAGGATTCTCTGGCAATTTTTGGGCTTAATATAGATTCTAGCATGTCAAGGATTCTCTAGTATCTATAGATATTAGACATATTTGACTATATGCTATGGTTTAGTGGTTATTTGTATCTTTACAAACACAGGGGCTTTTTGACACAAATGGTAGAAAAGTGCTTTCTAGACATGGAGGGCCAAGGATGAATCGGGTTTATCAACGTTTTGCTTTGCTTCTGCTCTGTCCAGACTTCTTCCAAGTACAAATGTTTCATTTCAACAGAATCTGATCTTCGTTTCTGTATTAGCACAGATGAATATATTCAAAGTATTTCAGTAGAATGATGAAAACAAATAGTGCCTTTTATTTCCTGGTGATAAAGTGTGATCTAAATCAGGATCACCATTAAAAATACATAATTAGTGCAACAATTAGAATGGAGAGCAACAGATGGCATATTAGTTAAAATCCTGTTCACAAATCAGATTGTGTGTGTCTTAAAAGGCACTAATTGCCAACTTTAATGTTATTTTGTGGTAAAATCTGTTTAAAGTCACAATCTTGTTAACTGTATCTGGAGAGATGGTTATGAATTAAGAAGAGAAAGATATGCATATTGTTTTAACATGGCATGCGATTACTTCCTGTAACCCAAACAGAGCACTGCACATAGAATAACATGGTCAGATGTGTCTGGGGTGTAGAGGTCCCCAGTTTGCTTTCCTCCTCCAAAGTAAGGTCAAGCATCCCTCCAATGAAGTGGTATTACTAGTTTTATTGCATGAATATCTTAAGGTTTTTAGTACAACTTCTACTGTGGACTGAAAATGATATCATGATTTTGATGATAAATCGTTATTTTCTGTAAAATTATATTGGGATTTCATTCTTGCCCCATTTGTAATAAATAAGTGTGGGGGCTTTCTGTTAAGATGATTTGATTATTTTTTTCCTATCTTTCCTAGTTTTGTGATCAAACATTATTGAAACACGTTTTCCTCTCCAACTTCTTTGTGTCTTAGCAGTATTCTTTACAGGAGAATAAAAAATATAAAACCATTAACGTTTTCATAAAGTAACAGCATAGTATTTTTAAACATTTCTCTCTAACAAGTAAAAAAAGCCCTAGGAAATGCTGCAATTCTCTAATTCACTATAAGTGAAGCCCTAGGAAATGCTGCAATTCTCTAATTCACTATAAGTGAAGCTATAAACTATGCATCAGAGAAGAGTTCAAGGGAAAACCTAAATTTAGCTTTTTACAGCATGGGGTCTTGGTGTACTCTTGCAGTGTACCCAGCAGTATTCACTCTCACAGTGGGAGTTAGGGGCTAGGAACAAAAAAAAAGTAAATTACAATCACATAATTGCTGAAAATAAGAAAAATAATCACTTTTTCTACCTATTTTGTCTTTCAAATTAAGCTACTTGGCTGTGTGATTACAGAAACTGGACATCAGTAACACATTTTGTGTTCATAGCCATGAAAAAGAATATTACAGAATGCTCAGTAGGAGAAAAAAGGTTTGATTCTCCTACATGGAGGAAACAAAACTTCTCTCTTCACAGATAAACTCAGAATTCCTCTCTGCCCCTTTTATGAATTCTCTTTGATTCTCAGAGGATTGTATGGGAGAAATAAAAGGCAGAACCCGGCCACAAATTTTTCTATTTTGTTTCTCCCCTTCTGATTTTGGTGTCCAGTTGCTCTGCATCCTGGAAAGTGAAAGATGTGATGCGTTGAAACATGAGCTTGTTCGTGTCTAGGATGTGCTTAGCCAGGTCTGTCCGCGAGGAATTAAATTGTCAGCATCTGAACTGCAATTCAAACCCCTGTGCAGAAGTTAAACATTTTACTGCTGCTTTTGCAGTCAAGAAGAGCATTGCTGTGTGTGCTCTTAGCTCTAGGAAATGTAAAATCAGAGAAGCAGTTGTTATTATTTAACCTTTGCCTTCATGCTTACTTGCTAAAGGTGTTGGAGGGTGCTCAAGTGGAGCAGCTGTGGGGTGGCTGGGCCAGAGCCAGGAGAGGTCTTGACTCAGTGTATGCATAGTGATGGGGAACAGGCTGCTTGGCAGTGGTAGTGGCAGCAAAAATGCCTATTCTATGCACCAGGCCCAGGAAAATTAAACTGCTTGCTGCTACTGCCTCTGGAAGAAGGTTAAGGAAGGTATACCAGTGATCATTTCTCAGGGAACTGTTAGTCCCACATGCAGGCTGCTGTCATTGTCAAACCTCTTCATCCCTCTCTAGTAGTGATGACAGCAGCATGTCCAAACTCTGAACTCTTGGATTTTCTTTTTCTCCTCTTAGTTTCTGCCTCTCCTTCCTGGAATAGCATGATTACACTATATACACAATAAGTCCTGCTAGTTTTGGCTGAAGGCTTCCTACATTATAATCCCAGAATTTTATTAGAGTTGCAGTGTGTGGGAAGAGAGTTGCTGCCTGCTTACCACACTGTCTCGGTTGTGTAAGATAACATTGACTATCCACACTCACTTATCTGTCTGTGCAAAGTATTTTGTATGTGTTATGGAAACACTGGAATTTAGATCTCATCTAAGCATCTAAATAATTTTCTTTTAAAAAGATCCCTACCAATACACAGAGCATTGGTCATTTACTAAAAACCTGTTAAAAATAATCTATTCTAACATTGGTGAGATTGTATTTTTATTATTCCTGTGTCTTTTCTACAGAGTTGTATATTGTGAAAAAAATGTCAGCAGGTGTTTTATTGACAGAGCATCATACAGACGCAACCACGGACTTTGTTTTTTCCAGGTTAAAGTTATGTGGTGAGTGTAATTTTAATCCTATGAAAGTCTATTCCCATATGGTGCCTGGTTTGATTTACAGGATTTATTTTGTATCTGCTTTACAAAATTTGTAATCGTTTTTCTTGGTTAATGGCCATATGCTTCTACTGCGTCTTAAGGCTATGTGGGTTTCATCTGGTGGCTAACTGAACACCTGAAATTTCTTGTTACTTGATAATAAAGGATTCTTTCCAGACTTACCAAGGAGATATCTGGCTGATAGAACATGGGTTCAAAGAGAAAGGATGATAGCTGTTCAGTAAATGTCTTACTATTTATGTTGTTGTTCAATGAGAGTGACATGAGTGAATTCGTGACATTTAACTGATTGTCCAAGTAAAATTAAGAGTGATATGGCATCTGATTGCAATAAAAGCATATAATAATAATAATAATAGTAATAATAGTAGTAGTAGTAATAATAATAATAATAGAGCTAAACACTTAGTGAAAGGACAATATCCTACAGTTAGAGAAACATTCTGATTACATACAAAGAAACAGGAATCTCTTTCACCACCCAGGATATATAAACCGAAGGGTGGCGTTAGATTTGGTCTTCTGTGAAAACTGAATATCTGTGAAATCCCAAACAGTAAATGAAAATGGATATACCTATTTCTAATCTTGATGTCTTGTTCTCCAGTTTCAACTCATTAGTCTGACACTAAAGCAGGACTTAAATTTATTAATTTTCTTTATAGTGTGTTCAGAAGTGAATGATCTGTACTGATTCTATAGATTGTACTGGAAGCCTGAGCAATTGTTCAGTTAAAGATATTCCTAACTAGAAAGCAGTGGGAAACTAGATGTCTTATATTGTGTTTTCTTTGAGCTGGTGGGTTCTGTATAAATCTTCAGATCGTTTAAACACAGAAACAAAGAAAAGCATAGAAAAATACTCACTTTAACAATAACACAGGTTTCCTTAAAGATTTTAGTTAAGGTTTTGTGGAAATAATAAAAGTTTATTTTTTGGTCTCAAAAAATAGCTGATTTTGAGGAGAAAAAAATCTAGAAACTTTTTTTATCTTAACTAATTTTTATTACTTTTTAGTTTAGCTACCAAACTGAAGAGAGTTCTATGTCTGTACTGACAACTGTGAGTAGATAGTTCTGTAAACAGGGTACAGTCCACAACAGATATCTGTAGCAGAGGTACTCAGGGTTACTATTAATTCCCAAAGTGACAAAATCCCTATCTGCATGCACAAGACCAAACAAATCTGTGAAGAGAGATGAGTTGCAAGAAGAGTCCAGATGACACTAGAGCACTAACACATCTATCACAGATATGGGTATGGCCCCAAAGTATCAATTGTTTATCAGTTTTGCCTTATAAATCTGTCAGTGTGGCCCCTGGACTGAGAGACAGCAATTTTGTCTCAGCCCAACTGCTTAACTGTTAACAGCTTGACATTGAAAGCTTTAAAGGAAACCAACAGGTATCTTTAACTTCTTTGTGGATGTATATTTTCCCTTTGTGTTTAGCATTTCAACACTTACTTTTAAAAGCTGTCTTGAAATTATTTAACATTGTGTCAATTTGTATTAATACAAGTAAGCTCGTATTTACGAACTTTTTGGTAAAAACCGTAGAGAAGTGTTATTTTGCTGCATGAATAGCAGCATGCCTTAGAAATTATAGATGGTTTATTCAGGTGTCTCTATATAAGAAAGCATGCATTTGTCCTCTTTCCACCTTTCCTCTGTCCCCCTCTCTTCTCCCTGTAGACATCACAGAAAGGTTTCTGTGGTCATGCAAAAGATAAATTAACGGACAGGAAGCCTAGGCAGTTTCCAAACCTAGGCATGCTTTCCCTTCTACCTCAAATTAGAGATTCCAAACTTTATGCCTGTATGCAGATTTAGTTTACATGAGCAACACAGTCTTACAGTTCTAATGCACATCCTTCATGTCTGTAATGAGTGTCACAGTCACTCACTATCTTGGTGTGAATTGCTCTGTTTTCAGGCAGAGACTTTTCTTACTATGCAAAGAGTGCCCAACATAGTGGGACCTCAGTTTTTGGTGAACGCTGTTGTAACATAAATAGTAAATGGTTGTGAGAACATGTATTTTCTATGTAATCAGTCTGCTTTTATGGTCTTTTAAATATTGGTTGGTGCTATAAGGATTCAGTGAAACTTGAGAATGGGATAATTCTTACGCAAAAAATTCAACAAACTGTGTACCTTATTTACACAGATGTCCTGTTCAGCCTCAGGTTTAGTGATTCAGACTTACTATTGCATTCTGAGTGGATGCTTAAAGGAAAAAAAGTAACAAAAGCTGACAAACCACTGGAAAGAACCGGAATGCATTTAATTTTGGATCTCTGCTTTCTGAAGTTCTGTAGTATAGTTAATGCTTTCTGAATTCCCATAGACCTTCTCCCTGCTGAGAGTGAAATTGGTGGCAAATGTAGAATACATGATGGTTTGTTTTTTTTTCTTGCCTCCCTTCTTTGCTGATGTGCAGAAATGTTTAGTGCAGATAAGAATATGGTCTCTGATGAAGTTTTGTGATTGCATGCATTGAAGGCTCTGGTAGGAAGTGTTTTATTTGCCCTGTTTATGAAGATGCATTTCACAATCACATTTTAAATGTATTTAAAAAAAAAAGCACAACAGTTTTCACATGCTAAGGAAATAGGGACTTGTAAAGCTTATAAAATCCCTGTAAATGAACTATGCTTAATTTTAAATTATATCTGTTATAGAAACAGTATCAACTTATGCTTCTCCTCCAACCTGAGAATTATTAAACGAGCAGTGACCTTCGGGGTTTTTTTGAGAATGATGTGATTGCCAGACACTTTCACTTTCTGGGTGTCCAGCTTGAAAGCCCTGGTACAGTCAGGTTTGACAATGCTGTCTGTGGAACATTCTCTGGAGGTGAGATACAATTAGATACTCTCAAAGTGCTCACTGAATTGCTCATAATGACAAGTCAGTTCTTAAGCATGATGGCCATGGCCTTCCACTTTATTTGAAGTTAGGCCAAATACCAGTAGGAAATGAATGAAGTTTTTCTGAACAAAGTATTTTGGCTGATACTCTCCTTCAGTCTACCAGAGAGCAATGCTGTAAAATTATTGACGCTTGAGGCTTTTTCATCTGGAAATAGGCTGGAGTGCTTGATGCAATCATCCAGACACTTCATGCATAGTAGGAAAGGTTTTTCCTTCAAGAAGACTCAAATAACCTAGGAAAAGAATAAAATCAGATAAAGAACTCAAGTATCACGTAGAGCACAGCTGACAGGCAGATAATGATGGTTAAGTTATCAAAAAAAGCTTTCTACTTTAAATAGTCAGCACAATGGGTGTTTCCAAGACTTCCCTTAAGAGGGAGGGGAAAAAAATGCAGCCAAAACACCAGGAAGGTAAATAGCTTTGCAAGATGTGAGAAACTGACACTGCTGTGACTTCTCAGCTGAATCTAATTCAAAGAAAATTAATCCTTTTTAGCTCTTCCATCTTTTATGAAGCTTACAACAGCAGTAAGAAAAAAAAGCTAAGTTAAAAAATTGATAAGCATTAAAAATGCAGGCTGCAAATGAACATGGATAATGGTAACAGCAGATGCTCTGTTTCTGGTCAACAGTCAGTCAGGTCTGATCTCTGTCTTCTGTACTACCTGTATCTTTTACAGGTGATTTGCACTAAATGTTCATTCCTATTTACCATGATTTAAATGGGACACACTAGCATATTTTATAGGACCAGTTAAAAAGTGCTGTTAAGGATGGATCTTTGTTGTTGTTTCCTTACCATTCGTCTTTTGTTTTTACTTAGCTCAACACTGTTAAGCTGTCGTGGTTTCACCCGGCTGAGGGCCAAGATCCACGCAGCTGCCTGCTCCTTTAAGGAAAAGAGCAGGTTAAAGGGAAGGGGGGGGGGGGGGGAGTGTGAGAAGTAAGGGAAGGGAAAAAAGGAAGAGAAAGGGGCAAATAACCCCAAGATCAAGAAATTAAGAGGCCCGTGGGTTGGGATAAGGATAGTTTACTAAGATAACAGAAAGATACAATGTAACAATACTAACAGGACTTCAAAGCAAAATATATGAAGCAGTTGATACACAATGCAGTTTCTCACCAAACCACACAACTCAGGCCGTGCCACCCAGAGCCGTCCCAGAACCCGACCGTCCCCCAAGAACCGCGCGTCCCGGAGCCGCCCCAGGCCTTCCTCCCATCAGCCCCCGATATCCTGGGCAGGACGTAATTGGCATGGAATACTCTCTTTGGCCAGTTGGGTCACCTGTCCTGGCTTCGCCCCTCCTTTCTCATGAAGAGCTGAGAAAGTCCTTGACTGTCTGACAGCAACTAGAAACACCAGGGTGTTATCAGCACTACTCCCATCTTACTCTCAAACACAGCATTCATCCGCTGCTACAAATGAAATTAACTCCATCCTAACTAAAACCAGGACATTATCCACCCCTTATTCCATACCATTTACGTCATTTCTTGTTTCAGACATATATATATGTGTGTGCACACATGTATACACATACATGTGCATACAGGTATCATTCCCTTAGTCTATGGACCATTCTTCTGAGGTTGTTGAGTGAATGAACATTTAGTCCATGATGATCTTCAGGCTTCATTCGTCGTAACAGTCTCTCATGGTGTCAGTATGCGCCATTGGATCGTTGTATCTCGGGCTCTCGGCCGATACAGCTGACATGGTCCATGTTCATAGTCTGTGAATCAAAAATGTTCATTTTCAAAGGGAAGGAGGAAAAAAGTTCTTGGAACACCAGGTCTTGGTCCCGTCATCGTGGCACTCTTCCTTCATTGACTTGTATGACTCCGGCTGTAACTCCATTGGTACAACATACAACAACATACAGCAATAATAGCAATAATGAATGCACAGAGCAATTATTATAATACAATTTCTACCTCATTAATTATATTGGCTATTCTCACCTAAAATCAAATCCCTCTGGGGTACACATCGAACTTCTCCATTCTTCTGCATTACCCACCAAGTACAACCAGGTCCTTGAGCAAAAGCAATCCCAGACATGGGTTTACCTTTGCCCGAAGCAGGGATGACCCAAACCGTCTTCCCTAATATACTCTTCATATGCACCACTGGGACTCCGTCTCCTTCTACAGTACATGGAAATTTTGACTCGGCAGGACCAGATCGATTGGTGGATCCTCTAGAGTTAACTAACCATGTGGCTTTGGCTAAATGTGTATCCCAGTGTTTGAATGTTCCACCACCCATCGCTTTCAGGGTAGTCTTTAAGAGCCCATTATATCGTTCAATTTTCCCAGAGGCTGGTGCATGATAAGGAATGTGGTACACCCACTCAATGCCATGCTCTTTTGCCCAGGTGTCTATGAGAGCATTTCGGAAATGAGTCCCGTTGTCTGACTCGATTCTTTCTGGGGTGCCGTGTCGCCATAGGACTTGCCTTTCAAGACCCAGGATTGTATTCCGGGCAGTGGCATGGGGTACAGGATATGTTTCTAGCCAGCCAGTGGTTGCCTCCACCATGGTAAGCACGTAACGCTTGCCATGGCGGGTGCGTGGGAGGGTGATGTAATCAATCTGCCAGGCCTCCCCATATTTATATTTCATCCACCGGCCTCCATACCAAAGTGGCTTCAAGCGCTTAGCTTGCTTGATTGCGGCACACGTCTCACATTCATGGATAACTTGTGCAATAGCATCCATGGTTAAGTCCACCCCTCGATCTCAAGCCCATCTATATGTTGCATCTCTCCCTTGATGACCTGAGGAATCATGAGCCCATCGAGCTAGGAATAATTCACCTTTACGTTGCCAGTCTAGATCTACTTGAGCCACTTCAATCCTAGCAGCTTTATCTACCTGATGGTTGTTTTGATGTTCCTCCATGGCCCGACTCTTAGGCACATGGGCATCAACATGACGTACCTTTACAACCAGCTTCTCTAACCGGGCAGCAATATCTTGCCATAAGTCAGCAGCCCATATGGGTTTGCCTCTCCGCTGCCAGTTGTTCTTTTTCCACTGCTGCAACCAACCCCACAGGGCATTGGCTACCATCCATGAATCAGTATAAAGGTAGAGCATCGGCCACTTCTCTCTCTCAGCAATGTCCAGGGCTAACTGTATGGCTTTCACCTCAGCGAACTGGCTTGATTCACCTTTTCCTTCAGCGGCTTCTGCTACTCGTCTTGTAGGACTCCATACAGCAGCTTTCCATCTTCGATGCTTTCCCACAAGGCGACAGGAGCCATCAGTGAACAGGGCATATTGCTTCTCATTCTCTGGCAGTTTGTTGTAAGGTGGGGCTTCTTCAGCCCGTGTCACCTCCTCATCCTCTGGTGACATCCCAAAATCTTTGCCTTCAGGCCAGTCTGTGATCACTTCCACAATTCCTGGGCGATTAGGGTTTCCTATTCGAGCCCGCTGAGTAATTAGTGCAACCCACTTGCTCCACGTAGCATCAGTGGCATGGTGTGTAGAAGGGACCTTCCCTTTGAACATCCAGCCCAGCACCGGCAGTCGGGGTGCCAGGAGGAGCTGGGCTTCAGTTCCAATCACTTCTGAAGCGGCTTGAACCCCTTCATAGGCGGCCAGTATTTCCTTTTCTGTTGGAGTGTAATTGGCCTCAGATCCTTTGTAGGCCCGACTCCAAAACCCCAGCGGTCGACCTCGAGTCTCCCCTTGTGCTTTCTGCCAGAGACTCCAGGTAGGGCCATTCTCTCCGGCCGCAGTGTAAAGCACATTTTTAACATCTGTCCCTGTCCGGACAGGCCCAAGGGCCACTGCATGGACTATCTCGCGTTTGATCTGCTCAAAGGCTTGTTGCTGCTCAGGGCCCCACTGGAAATCATTCTTCTTCCGAGTTACGTGGTAAAGTGGGCTCACAATGAGACTGTAGTTTGGGACATGCATTCGCCAAAAACCTATAACACCTAAGAAAGCTTGTGTTTCCTTTTTGTTGCTTGGTGGAGACATAGCTGCTATTTTATTGATAATGTCCATTGGGATCTGACGACGCCCATCCTGCCATTTTATTCCTAAAAACTGGATTTCTTGCGTAGGCCCCTTGACTTTACTTTGTTTTATAGCAAAACCAGCTTCTAAAAGGATTTCAATTATCCTTTTTCCTTTCTCAAATACTTCCTCTGCTGTATTGCCCCATACAATGATGTCATCAATATACTGCAGGTGTTCTGGGGCTTCACCCTTTTCCAGTGTAGTCTGAATCAGTCCATGGCAGATGGTAGGGCTGTGTTTCCACCCCTGGGGCAGACGATTCCACGTGTATTGGATGCCCCTCCAGGTGAAAGCAAACTGTGGCCTGCACTCTGGTGCCAGTGGTATTGAGAAAAAAGCATTTGCAATGTCAATTGTAGCATACCACTTGGCTGCCTTTGACTCCAGTTCATACTGCAGTTCCAGCATGTCCGGTACAGCAGCACTCATACCTGGAGTGACTTCATTTAGGCCACGATAATCCACTGTCAGCCTCCACTCTCCATCAGACTTCCGCACTGGCCATATGGGACTGTTAAAGGGTGAGCGAGTTCGGCTGATCACCCCTTGACTCTCCAGTTGACGAATCAGTTTATGGATGGGGATCAGGGAATCCCGGTTAGTACGGTATTGTCTCCTGTGCACGGTTGTTGTAGCAATTGGCACTTGCTGTTCTTCGACCTTCAACAACCCCACAACAGAAGGATTGTCAGAGAGTCCAGGCAAGGCACGCAATTGCTCAATTTCTTCTGTCTCCAAAGCAGCTATTCCAAAAACCCACCGGTACCCTTTTGGGTCTTTAAAATACCCTCTACGGAGGTAATCCATACCTAAAATGCACGGAGCTTCTGGGCCAGTCACAATTGGGTGTTTCTCCCAGTCCTTCCCAGTTAAGCTCATTTCAGCCTCTAACACAGTCAATTGTTGGGATCCCCCTGTCACTCCAAAAATGCTAACAGGTTCAGTCCCAACATGATTCGATGGCATTATCGTACACTGGGCACCAGTATCCACCAGAGCCTTGTACTCTTGTGGGTCTGACGTGCCAGGCCATCGGATCCACACAGTCCAATAAACACGGTTATCCCTCTCCTCCACCTGGCTGGAGGCAGGGCACCTCTATTGTTGCTGACTGTGTTGGCTGTTCACTGGTGCAGCGTTCTTCCTGGCAGAACCGCGTTGTGCGATCCTTTTACCTTGCAGCTCATTTACTCGTGCTTGGAGGGCTGAGGTGGGCTGCATACCCCACTTCATCATGTCCTCACCATGGTCACGCAGGTAAAACCACAGCGTCTCTCGCAGTGTGTACCTACTGTATCCTCCCTTCTGGGATGATGGACGCTTTCTCCCAATAGCTGCAACATGGCTGCATACGGGTTGGGGGATGGACACATTTTCGTCAAGTCGTTTGACCAATTTCTCTACTGCTGCGATCACAGAGAGAGAAACATTGTCCTGATATCTCCGAAGGTGGCTGGACACCTCAGATACGGTTGGTGGATATGTATCACTCCAGTCCATTGTTGCCAATGAATTGGTGTGCCCTGCTGGGGCACTTCGTACAACCTTACGCCACATATCTGGGGTGCATAGGACGTCATCAGGATCAGAGGGAAGCTGTGAGTTGTCCAGATCATAATAAATTATCTCCCGTACAGCTAATTCTCTCAGGTGCTGGATAACTGCCTCTAGGTTGTTACACTTGGGTGTTTGACATGTAATGTATTCCTTTATGGGATACCTTTCCCTCACACTTGACAGTAGTCGCCTCCAGAGGCTGAGGATTTCAGGCTTTTCACTAATTGCCTTGTCAATACCTCCTTCTCTAGCTAGGGATGCCAACTGCTTGGCCTCCCTGCCATCTAATTCCAGACTACTGGCCCCGTGATCCCAGCATCGGAGCAACCAAGTGATGATGTGCTCACCTGGGCGGCGGCTGAAATCTTTTCGAATTTCACGCAGCTCACTCAGGGACAGGGATCGTGTGACAACAACCTCATCCTGAGATGGTTGAGATGGAAAAACCTTATCCCGGGATGGTTGAGATGGCTTTGCCTTATCCTGAGATGGTTTGGATGGCCCTGCCTTATCCTGAGATTCATCAGATGACCCTGCTTTATCCTGACCTTCATCAGGTGGCCCTGATTCAATTTCATCCTCATCCTCATCCTTCACTACAGGAACAACTTTCTTTGTGTATTTCCTCTTTCGTACAGGAGCAACCGACACTGATGTGGGTTGATTTTTTGTTTTACTGGCAGTATCTGCTGTAGGGGCAGCAGTAGCTGCAGCATCAGTTGGGCAGGTTGCAGTAGCCACAGTTCTAGTCATAGAAGTTACAGTGGCCTCAGTGTTAGTCCCAGTGGTTACAGTAGCTGCAGTTTCAGTTGGGCAGGTTGCAGTAGCCACAGTTCTAGTCATAGAAGTTACAGTGGCCTCAGTGTTAGTCCCAGTGGTTACAGTAGCTGCAGTTTCAGTTGGGCAGGTTGCAGTAGCCACAGTTCTAGTCATAGAAGTTACAGTGGCCTCAGTGTTAGTCCCAGTGGTTACAGTAGCTGCAGTTTCAGTTGGGCAGGTTGCAGTAGCCACAGTTCTAGTCATAGAAGTTACAGTGGCCTCAGTGTTAGTCCCAGTGGTTACAGTAGCTGCAGTTTCTGCTGGTCTGTTTTCCTTCCTTTCCCTCTGACAGTGCTGACTGCTATCAAGCAGTGTTTGGTAAATAGTGGCCAGGGCCCAGCACAGTGCAGTAAACTGTGCATCTCTGGGAAACTTACGGCAATTTCTTTTCAGATATGCAGCCACTTTATCAGGGTCCTGTAACTGTTCGGGAGTGAAACTCCAAAACATCGGACGTGAGAAAGTGCCTAGGTAGTTGCCCATACTCTGCCACGTACCCTGCCACTCGTGATTATCTGGCCTCGCTGAACACTCTTGAGTGGTATTCATAAACCTTCGCTTAATATTGAACAAAAGCAGAACCATATTCACCAAACATAACAACAGCAAAATGCTAGTTTGAATATCCCAGGGATATTGGAAATTTTCAAAAACTGTTACCAGAGCTGTTGTATTTAACCCAAAGGAAGAGAAAACAGCATAGATATTTCTTTCTGTACTCCCACCATACCAGCTGCCATTGTTAATCCCTGCCGGTCTAAAGAATAGACAGAGCAGCAACATCTTATACACATACCGGAGCATCGTGACCAGAGACTGCTTAAATCAAAGTGCTTATCACAACTTTGACTTAATTACAATCCAGTCAGGGTCAGGTCTACCGTTATCCCAACCTTTCGGGCCCCACGTTGGGCGCCAAAAAGACTGTCGTGGTTTCACCCGGCTGAGGGCCAAGATCCACGCAGCTGCCTGCTCCTTTAAGGAAAAGAGCAGGTTAAAGGGAAGGGGGGGGGGGGGGGAGTGTGAGAAGTAAGGGAAGGGAAAAAAGGAAGAGAAAGGGGCAAATAACCCCAAGATCAAGAAATTAAGAGGCCCGTGGGTTGGGATAAGGATAGTTTACTAAGATAACAGAAAGATACAATGTAACAATACTAACAGGACTTCAAAGCAAAATATATGAAGCAGTTGATACACAATGCAGTTTCTCACCAAACCACACAACTCAGGCCGTGCCACCCAGAGCCGTCCCAGAACCCGACCGTCCCCCAAGAACCGCGCGTCCCGGAGCCGCCCCAGGCCTTCCTCCCATCAGCCCCCGATATCCTGGGCAGGACGTAATTGGCATGGAATACTCTCTTTGGCCAGTTGGGTCACCTGTCCTGGCTTCGCCCCTCCTTTCTCATGAAGAGCTGAGAAAGTCCTTGACTGTCTGACAGCAACTAGAAACACCAGGGTGTTATCAGCACTACTCCCATCTTACTCTCAAACACAGCATTCATCCGCTGCTACAAATGAAATTAACTCCATCCTAACTAAAACCAGGACATAAGCATTTTATGTTCCTGTCTTGTGAGACTGCATTTTGAAGGGACTATCTGGTATTTTCCTTTCTGCAATTTTGATTAATTTCCTCTCCCTTCCCCCTTTTCTTTTAATTCCCAGTCTTCTTTCAGTTTTCCAATGAAAAAAAAAGGTTTTAAAAATAGTTTCCAGTCTTTTCTTACTCTGCAGACCTTAAGGTTGTGATGATTGATCTAGACTTGTACAGATAAATTTGAGTAGACTTTGGTGGGAATGTAACTGTAAACCATATTCTATATCAGAATGCAGTGTATCAAGTTGTGTCATATTAGATGTAGTTGGGGTAATATCTGTCCATGTATGCATCAAGTTTTAATTATCAAAATCTGTTTTTAAACTTAGTGTCATAAATTCTCTGCTGGTTTGAAAAGCAACAACTGTTTTTTCTTGGTGGGGCAGGGATTTGTGAGCCGTTTGTACTGACACTCCTCTGATGGCCCTGCTCTTTCCACTGTGGTTCTCGTTTTGAGCTGTTTATGTGTTTTCTGGGGGTAATCTCCACCTGGCTCAGGTCTAGAATCTTCTTATGTATATGTGGCAGTCCTGGAAAGCAGTGTTTCTCATGAGTGATACCCACACATGTATGTGCGCAAGAGGAACGAGTGTTTGCAAATCCTAGATTGTTCTAATGGATTTTTGTTGTGGATGAGATAAAGGGAACCATTTCTTCTATTTGCTCCATAGTAAACTCAAGATCTCTTTGACTGTGTTCCGTGTAAAACTTACTTTCTCACTTTATCTTCTTGTTTAGGAGCTTGCTTGAAAGACAAATTGCTAGGCTTCCTTGTGTGGTATTTAAGTATGTGTATACACATTTTTCTTAGGCTCCTTGTCTTAGGAGTACATAACGTTAATTACGTTATAGGAATGGTGGTTTTGTCTCACATCAGTACCAAATTTCTTTGGTTAGAGATTGTATCAGTTGTAAAAACAAGCCTAAATATGTAAAGACAAACCTACCTCTCTGCTCACAAATAACTACCTTGTGATGCTGAATAAAAAGGTTAGAGAGTGAGATAACCAATTTTTAATTACTCTGCGTTTTTCTTGCTTTTTAATCACATCTTGTCACCATATAAATATGAGCAGAGGTATTACCATTATAAAATGGAGTCAAGCACACTGATGGATGTTTTATAAAATTGGTAACTGTTGAATCTGTTATGTAAAAAACAGAATGCCGATTCAGAATAGCTTGTGAGAATTATGGAACAGAATATGTTCCTCCAGCTCAGAGAGCAGGAGGATGTGTTGACCAAATCTCTCCACACATTATTAGACAAAATTCTTAAACCATGAAACAAAACTGTTTTCCAGTATGTGTATGCACAGATATAATCACAGCTGCAATAGCAAAAGCTTGGATGAGCTAGACTGAAAAAAATATGCAAATTTCATGCTTAAATTCCTTATATTTTTAATGGCTCAATCTTGAAAACAAATAGCAGTCCCACTGAGTGCTTGTAGATCAGAGTACCAGAGGATTAAACTGTAATTATGCAATATGTGAAAATTTGCATTGTGAGAGTTGTGCAGCATTGTTGGAATATATTTAATTATTTTAAGAATCTACTAGCGTTTCAGAATATTAAGAGAAAACTGTCTTTACAGCGTGGAGAGGATATTTTATGAAGAATTACTCCAATTAACACGTACAAAGAGATAAATCACACTGGCACATTTGATATTTTTTGATGTTTTCTTACAGGCTATAGATAACCATTAATGTATCATTTGAGGTTCCCATTGTTGAACTGCATAAATTAGTTCTTCTATACAGAAAGCTGGGAAGAACAATTTGACTTGCTAAAACATTTTATTTATGCAGTGTTGTATGTGAGAGATGTTAGGATATGTTGCTTTAGAAATTTTAGGTTTGTAGATGTTGCCCTCATGTCATAGCACAGGTGGAAGAATGAACCCATTGTGTATTTACTGGCTCAGGATTCTACCAAGGAAGTTAGTAATTCAGTTTATCTGACAAATAAAAGGCTCCTTCTTCTCATGCCACTGTGGTTCAAACTTCAGGTACAATCCAGAGTCTTAATTTTTTGTGTTAGAAGAAGAGTGGGATTCTTAGCCTTTTGTATACTCTCAGATTTAATACTGGTTTAATATTGGATTTCTCCGGGGGTCAGCCAATGAAGTAAGTCATTCATTCTCTCAGTAGACTCTAGTACTAGGTGTGCTTCTATCCTGATGGCCAAGAGGTGTGTTGTCCCCTCATATCCCCCAAAACTGCTATACTGCTAGGGACAGTTAATTGATAACTGCCTGGCTTCTGATGGAATGGCGAAGTCTTCTGTCCTCCAGAGCTCTGAGACAGAAAAAAACCAAACCAAAACTGATTGCTGATAGGGATTTTTATCTTCTGAATCAATGAAGCTCACATATGTTTCCTTTTAATTTTACTGTGTTTGATTTTGAGATAATCTGCCATCACAAAGTGGGAGTGGGAGAGTGCATAAAACAGGACAATAGAGTAATGTTCTGAAGAAAGTGCCATAAATTCATAGAATCATAGAACAGTTAGGGCTGGAAGGGACCTCAAAGATCATCTGGTTCCAAGGCCACTGCCATTGGTGCTGACACTCTCTACTAGATCAGGTTGCCCAAAGCCCCATCCAACCTGGCCTTGATCACTTCCAGGGAATTAAGCAGGATGCTCGTGGCTCTGTTATTTTCAGTGATTGCTACTATTTGTGGCAAAAATTGCTGTGGCAAAAAAGACATCTTCAGATACAGAAAGATAAATACACAAAAGACTAGTAAATTATAAAACTCTAAAGACTATAATCAGGCACACAACATTTATGAAATAAATGAGTTTTGAAAGCCAAAATTGCCTGTCTGGAATGTAGGTGTCATGACTATATAGCTGAGATATGCAATTGAACCAGGCTCGTTGTTTTGAGCTTTTAAAGTCACAACGGTAGCTTGGAAGAAATGTAGGCTTTAATTATTAACAGTTGCAGAGACGTAAACTGTATGGACTTGAAAGGAAGAACTGGCTTAATTTGAATTTTAAAAGAAAATATTCGCTATGTATTTAAACTATGTAGGTATCTGAATCCCATCCTGCACCCACTTGATTTGATAACAGGTAACACACGTGATATCAGTTGTGGGCAACTTTATCATGAAAGGCCCTGTCTCTGATGCTTTTTTTTAAACAGTTGTAGAGACAAGGTCTTCAAATATCATATGTAGTTGCCTGTGCTTGCAGGGACATTGACTAAGTGTTTTTTCAGTTCTGTGTTCAAGAACGTAGATATGTCATTTTGAACTGTGGTGGCCCTTTTATCCTTTAATTCTTTATAAGGAGAACCTGTTATCTCCTCTGCTTTGAAACAAGTGTTCCTTATGTGACAAAAAAAATAGAGCCACATCAAGAAAGTTCTTCACAAAGACAAGGTCATAGTGAGTCGTAATACAAAATACATGACTCTTGGAAGAATAGAGAGTTTAATCTAAACTATGTTAGGCAGTGAACAAACCCCATTTTTTTTACAAAACACCAACCTGTTACGGTGAATGCAGAATGTTAAGCCAAGCATTAGATAAGTTTCAAACAAAGAAATGATAAATTACTGTTGTATGAAAGCAGCAGAGCAAAGATAAGAAAAACAAAAGGAACGGACTTGGTGGACAAAGTAATTTTTTCAATTTTTTAAGATTATATTTATGAATAAATGTCTCCCAGGAAGAGAGCTGCAAACTGGTGTGAAATATGAAAAAAGGTAGAGAAAACTATAAACAAGTGGATGTAGTAAGTTTAAGATCTGTTCATGGACTGTTTCTGGAAGTTTGATGTCACCCTCCAAATTTTATATACCTTTTGCATTCCTGTCTATAGTACAGATCATAAGTGAAATGCAAAAATAATGTTTTTAAATAATAACTCTCACTTTGTTTAGAACCTCATGAACTGTATTGTTTTAATTCTTAAGGTAGTGGATTAGGTATAGTTTATTAATTTGTTTAATTTGCGAATGTGTTTACTAAGTGATATAATATTTTCTAGTCAACTGGGAGACTGCTGTCTGAAGCCTCTCTGAGGTTTCATTGCTACTGGGAATAATTAGCAATTGTTTAGCAGGTAAAATGAGTGTAAACAGATTTTGGGTTTTAATGATTTGCACTTTGACACTCACAAATGAAAAGATTACTCTTAACATTGTCTCTTTCATTGTTGCAGGCAGGTTAGTTTCTGGGACTGGTCAATGAAAAAACACAGCATTCAGGATCCCTGCATACGTCTCCAAATGCATGAAGAGTATCAATAGGGTGAAACATACTTGTATAAGCTTCTTTTGGCTATGGCAGTCACAGCTCTGATTCACACAGGAAATGGTAAGAAAATGATCTTTATAATTATGTCTTTGATCTTCTTCCTTCTTTTTTTAGTCTAATATTTCTTCTGTGTTGTCTTGCTCCCAAGGAGAATGCATGTGTGAAATGTGAAATTAGTTGCTTTAATAGGCTTTGAATTACAGTTCTCTTGAACATTCATTAGGTATGCATGTGCAGGTGTGTGTGACTGCGTTTGGCAGACCAAATCTTGTGGACATAGGAGGTAAAGCTGGGAGCGGATTCGCAGTTAAATTTTCAGAGCATCATTCATATACGTTAGCTCTACTTTTTGCTAAAAGTAGAGTTTATTTCCAGATTGTATTCCATTATCCCAGTTTTTCTTGGAAATCTTCCTAGTGATCTTTTAAGAACAGCAGTGTATGTTAGTTTGTTTTAATATTTTAAAATGTATTACAAATTTTTTAATGACCTTTTGTGGTGTTAAACTAAGTCACCTCTTTTTGAGCTTTGAAATATTTACCTCAGCTTACTATCAACTTTTGAAAGTAAATTTACTCCGTATTTATCAGTAGCCTAATTTAAGCAAAAATGATAACAGCAAGTCATTATGATTAGTGAAACTGCAACCTACCGTAGTTTTGAACAGACAGGAGTATTTTTTTAATCTGACATGTTCACAGCCTGCAGAAGTTTAATAACAATGTCACAATAAGTGAGTAACATCTAGTGTTTCTCCTCTAACTGCAGCATTTTGGATTATATTGCATAAAATTTTAAATTTATACTTTATCGCATATGGCATCCTAACTTGATTAATTTTCTTAGGAAACAGGGTTTTAACTAGTCAAGAAGAACCCAGGATGATTTAAAGATAGCACTGTAAGTGGAGGCATCTGCCACTGCCAGCACTGGCTCCGAATTCTATAGTTACCATTTGATAAAGTAATTTCATAACTTCAGCAGTGCAAATTTTTCCCTTTGGTTTATGTGGAGGATTTTATTTGCTATGTGAAATTGTTGGTGCTAAAAAGACAGAGCACAGGAGAGAGGTTAATTTTTAGGTGCATTTCATCTGCACCTAATAATTCTCCTAAAAGGTCATTAATGCGAAAAGTTTTAGACACCCTGCAGTGCAGACATTAGCAAAGGAATAAGCCTTGTACAAAGTACCCACTACTATTTCTTTTTAATTTGCTCAATTCTGGGACTTAGTTTGAGGTTCAAAGTCGCACAAGACAAAGTGCATCTTGTGTCATTCTCATTTTGATAAGAAACCATCTGACATTTTGAGAAATGACCTACTCTCTAATCACAATCGGAATGTATAAAAACGCCATGATACAGAATTGTTTTCTTATTCAGACTGGACTCCTGTTCATAAGCTATTAACTGAGCTGTGAATTTCAGCTGATAAAGTCACGCTGAGGTTCTTTTGTGAACTTGTCTTGAGGTATTGCAGAGAGCGATATTGCTGGGATATTTGGGTGCATGGAATGTGGATTCTGTTGGGAAAACATGAAGAAAATGAATAGCATAATTATCCCTATAAGAAATGGTTTCTAATGGTGATTCAGACATTTCATTTTCTTAGGAGGAGGTATTTAATATTGTCTTTATCTTGGAAACACCACACCACAATAAAATATAGTTGCTGCATGTTTGTGCACATCAGTCAATATAAATAGCACACTAGTGAGCTAGCAGAAAAGCTAAAGAAACTTCAGTGTCTGCCATAAAGTTGAGATCTGAATTGACATCTGCTTGGTGCAGTCTAAATACCTCCCTTCCCAGCTTCAGCAAAATTTGAATCCAATGCTTGCTACCTCAAGTATTTTGACAACTGCATAATCCAAATAGGTGGTAAAGTTACAAATTTGAAGGCCAGTGCAATACTCAGAGGTATAGGATTCTGGGAAAGGTTAGAGAATGCTGCCCATAGTAAAGGTATGGGTGCTCCTTTAGCTTTTCTGGGGGTGTCTGGGAGGATGACACAATACTCTGTCCCTAGGAGATTCAGTGCAGGGCCACCAAGATGATTAAGGGAGTGCAACACCTTCCTTCTGAGGAGAGGCTGAGGGAGCTGGGCCTCTTTAGCTTGGAGGAGACTGAGGTGTGACTTCATTAATGTTTATAAATATATAAAGGATGAGAGTCAGGAGGACGGAGCCAGGCTCTCCTCAGTGATGGGCAGCAATAGGACAAGGGGCAATGGGTGCAAACTGGAGCATAGGAACTTCAATGTAATTGTAAGGAGAAACTTTTTCATTGTGAGGGTGACAGAGCACTGGGACAGGCTGCCCAGAGAGGCTGTGGAGTCTCCTTCTCTGGAGACATCCAAAACCCATCTGGATGCATTCTTGTGTGTTTTAGTCTAGGTGATCCTCCTCTGGCGGGGGGATTGGACTAGACGATCTTTTGAGGTCCCTTCCAACTCCTAACGTTCTCTGATGCTGCGATTTATTGGATCTCTGTCTTAGATTGCAGTCACTCTGTGTTCATTCCTGATCTCCACAATATTTTTTGACATGTCGTACTTTGATTTTTTTTTTATATAATCATTTTGTTTTATAGAAATGTGAGAAATTTTTCTTTATTGCTCATTCTTGCACAGGTACATTTGCACTTGGGAATGAATTCTATGTATACACGTTATGTATATAAATAGAGAAGATCATCATTTGGCTAAGTGGCTATATTTTTTTAATTTCCTTGCTTTCAGGTCACTTACAAAATCTTTGTCAATCATATTAGGTTATACACTTCTAATGTCTTACTATTTTTTAAAAATGCATATCTTGATGTAAAATACAGGCAAACTTGTAGTTGTGAACGAAATTATCAAAGGAATTTTGGAAATTTAGTCAAAATATTATTTTTTGTTAATATATTTATTTAAAAAACTTATATAAGAGTTAACTTTAGCATTATTAAACTATTTTGACTGATGAAGCTTTCTTAGAAGCAGTGCTAAAACTGCAAAGCTGTATCAGCTGAATGCAGGAGTCAATCTTCCATCAGTATTTTGCTGACTTGACAAGAAATAACGCGGAATAGGCGGTGTAAGCAAGACCCACTGTGACTCAGAAGGACAATTATACAATTTATATGACCTAAGTACAAGAAATGTGATGGCTCCTTAAACTGGAAAATTGCTTTAGAGTCAGCGTGTGAATTTCACTTGCTAAATATATATAACCATTCTGGTTTTAGAAGATCTAGTTTAACTTCAATATATGTTATAAAAGTTTCACAGATTCACAGAGCAGTACGATTTGGAAGAGACCACTGGAGATCACCTAGTCCAAACCACCTGCTAAAGCAGGATCACCTAGAGCAGGCTGCACAGGATTGTGTCCAGGTGGGTTTTGAATGTCTCCACAACCTCTCTGGGCAGCCTGTCCCAGTGCTGAGTTACCCTCAGAGTAAAGTTTTTCCTTATATTGAGATGGAACTTCCTGTGTTCCAGTTTGTGTCCATTGCATACTCCTTTCACTGGGCACCACTAGCAAGGGTCTAAAACCTTAATAGCTGTCCACCCTTTAGACGTTTATAAGAATTGATCGGATTCCCTCTTGGTGTTCTCCAAGTTAAACAGATCCAGCTCTCTCAAGTCTTTCCTCATATGAGAGATGTTCCAGTCCCTTAATCATCTTTGTAGCCCTCCATTGGTCTCTATCTAGTCTTTCTTGAACTGGGGAGCCCAGAACTGGGCACAGTACTCCAGACGTAGCCTCACGGGGGCAGGATAACCTCCCTTGACCTCGTGGCCATGATCTTAATGGCCCCCAGGATATCATTTGCCTTCTTGGATGTGAGGGCACACTGCTGACTCATGGAAAGCTTGTTGTCCACCAGGACTCCCACTTCCTTCTTCATTTTATATTTATAATATATATATTTATAATAAATATCTATATGTGTGTATATATAAAATAAAATATTTTCAGAGACATCGAAGTAAGGCTTGATTATTTTAATATTATTTAACACTTTAAAATGTAGTTGAAATACCTGTTCTTAAGAAACTCAAGGGTAGGTATTTTTCAGATTGCAGGATAGGGTCTATGTACCTTGTTTAGGTGTCTATAAGAAGGTGTGACTACAAAAATAAAAATTGTAAATTCCCACAAGATATTTTGGTTTTAATAACTTCAGCTTTTAAATGTAGAAAATTCCTCCTCCTTTCCTCTTCCAAAATCTTGAGTAGGCCAATCAATCTTTTCTATATTTCTTGAGCAGGATTGCTGTTATTTTCCAAATTCAGATTGTACTATTTACTTTTGTCTGGCCTTTGTCAGATTAACTCTTGTACCTGATGGTAAGTTGAATTATTTTATACCTATGATCATTTTTTTTCTTTGGAAAACAGAATTTTCTAATCTGGTACACGTACTATGCCTATATAATAAATATTCCAAGCACATAGTAGATCTGTAGAAACCTCTTGTAAATGATGTCAGGAACTCTTTTAGGTCAACAGTTTGCTCGAGTCTTTCAAAACTCAATAAATCTGTTTCATTTCCTTGATGATAATTGGAAGAAATTCTCTGCTTGATGTTTTTCTTGATCAAATTTTTTTATTTGATTCTACCGAATAAATTGAATACACTGACAATTTTCCCCTGTGATGTCTATTATGACTAAGAACTATTCTGGATATGATGTTCCTGAATTATCCTGGGAACTGAAGATGTATCATTAGCTATTAACTCTTGAGAGGAATAATATACCTCCAAATCACTTGTAATTCTGTAGTTTCCACATCACGTGGAAATTCTGAGTAATACTGTTGAATTAAAATAATTCCAATGAGAACTTTACATAGAACAAGACTAGGGAAATATTATCTACTAAGTAGTAGTAAGCATGTTATGACACATCAAGCAGAAGGGAAATCTGGGCACAAAAGAATTTTGAAATTCTTTAAGGAAGATTTGGCTGTTGAAAAGTTTTTGCTCACAAAAAATTTTTTGCTAAAATGGTCTCCTAATTTGTTGGATGTTCCAATTTCCAACAGTGAAATTAAAAACAATAGAGTAGTGAAAAAATTGCAAAAAGGGGTATCAGATGGAAATTCATTTATGTAAAGCTTGTGATAAGAAGTTAATATGGATAGCCAAAGTTTTTAGGACTATAAAAAGGGGAAAAAATATAAATCAAAAGAGGATCTCTTATTATATAAATTCAAAACCACCAAGACAAAAAACTGCCAAAAACTAAACACACGGTACCTTATCCATAATTCTTTATGCTGCTTATAAGAAATAAATGGTCACATTTTAAATATAGTTACAAAAACTAATAGTACCACACAAATATTCTGTTCTGCTTTTCTGATGGTCATATTTTTATCATGCGAGGATGAGGGACTTTTCTTCCCATTTCCACCCAAAACATGCAAAAAAAATATAGAAGACTATGCTGAATTTATTCAAAATACTGAAAAATATTTGATGTTTTCCTTCTTCGTATGTATTTATTTAATCTCTGTATTTTCTTCAGTATCAGGTACAAAAAGAAGGTAATTTAAACACATTTACTGACACATCATTTAGGTTTCATTTTCCCAGTACAACCACGTTGTTTTTGTTTTATTTTACAAGCAGCTATAAGTAAAGCTTAGAACAGTCAAGCATTCCATGGCACTCTAGACATGTTGGTTGTCCTTCAGTTTATGTACAGGGCAGCACAATGGTTGAGGGTGCAATTCATATGCATTTTTCCAGGCCTCCCTATTATGAGCACTGCGGGATTGACTAATGTCCCTAATTTTAACACAGCTGTTATCCAATTGCATATACAAAGCCATAATATTCCTTTTAAAAGAATGCATTGATTACATTTGATATCCATTGATGTTGTAGATGCTAATAAAACTGCTGTTCCACTCATGCAAATGACCAAGGATTGCCTGTAGGGCATTAAGCAAACCCATTGAACATAAAAAAAAAGCTTATGTTGTTTCCATAAGCTTTGGATCAGTGTGGAAATCCAGGCAGCAACATGAAAAGAGATCAAGCTCAAAAAGACCTTGTACTTAATTCTTTCACGCTGGACTCTACAGGATTTATCTAAGAGCTGTTAATTATAACAACTGAAATAATGTTGCCTGAGGCTTTTAAATCATTGTTTAATTTGGAAGAAATCGGAAGTTCACACAGTATAAAATAAAAGGAAAACAAATGGTTTTCCCCTCCTTTGGTTCTCCAATTGTACATAAAAGGTCTAACCAAGAATGCATCATTGTCCTTGGTGTGAATTTAAGAAACAAACAATTGCAGAGTGATAATAAAACTCATCAATTAGGATTTCAGAGAATAGTCCAATGTACTCCTGGAGTTTGACAAAGTAAGGGACTACTTTCAATTTTCACTTATCTGAGCAGTCCTTATCCCCATGAATAATGTCTGAATTCAATGATTTGCAGAGCCAAATACTATATATTAGCAAGGAAGTGTTATGGAGAAAAAGGTTCAGGAAAAAGCATCCGCAGCCGAGGGGCCAAAACTCTGCTATGTTGTGAACCAAAGCTCCTACTTGATGCAGAATGCATCAGCAATAAATAAGGTTTGAGAATGTAATTTATTTCGATCTCTTCCGGTCATGCATTGTTGGAGTCTTTCATTTTATGTTGTTGTTTTTTTTGAAATTGTAGCAGATGGTTATGAGTACAGTGCATACTAAACCATGAGCTACTGAATATAAATTTCTGTTTGAATATATTCCTATTGCTGCCATTATGGTTGCAAAGATCTTAGTGTCACTTTAGTTAATTGTAGAAGCTGAATAATGTTGTATAACTTCCAGTGATGCAGAAAGAAACATGTACTTGCATGCTGCTATTATTTGAATTGAATTTTCAAGCTGAACAGCAAAAAGTTCTTAGTTCAAAGTATTTTTACACATAATTTTGAACAACATGCTGGACTATGACATCCAGAACAAATATGAACAGGTTGTATGAACAGGTTGATAAGATTGTAATCTGAAATACACTGGGCATTCTAAGATTATAAAGAAATAGAATATTAAAATAATCCTTTTATAGGTTACAGTTTTGGGGATTTTTTAGTCCTTGAAGTTAAATCTTGATACATTAACGAACTCCTGATTTACCCAATGTTGTGAAGGATGTATGCCAAGCAGATTTTTCTACCTTGTATCTTTAGTCACCTCTGTCAGTTTTCATCCTATTCTCCCAACATTTTTCGCCTGCTTTCACAAGCACTGTACACTGAAGGAATTATAAGTAACTTCTAGATGTTATCTGCTACACTTGTGATGATTTTCAACAGTCAGGCTTTATCTAAACCGTGTGAGAAAATAAAGTCTTTCTTCTAGGTTTGTGTTGTCTCTTGGATACCTTTAACAGATATGGTAAGCCTTACTCTACTTCTAGTCAAATACCAAACTTGCTAGTGCTACTTTCAAATTACTTATAAAGCAACACTTCCTGGGCACCATCTCAGTATTTCATATAAAATCCTGCTTTCCTTAGCTTTTTCTGCTGTGGTTGATAATTTTATACAAACAGGAACTTTAAAAATGCCAAAGCATACTTTCCATGTTGTCTTGTTTTTTCAGTAGCAGTCTGCAGGTAGGTGCTACTTTTGGCTGGATTGGAAGACGGAAACAATTATTTGTGTAAAGAGAATGCCTGTGGAAGCGTCTCTGTGTGTAGTTAGGTACAAATACTGAGAGGATTCATATATTCTGAGAGCAAGAGTTGCTCTTGCAAAATTCAAACCAGGTTTTATTTCATTCTGCTTGAAAGAAAAAAGTGAATCATCACTACTGGATAGCAAACTTTGTATATGATTTGACAGAATAATGAATAAGCAGTAAGCTTATTCTTACTATAAGTAATAATATTACTTACAATATTGCTATTAAAATGAATAAGAATAAGCAGTAAAATGAAAATGCTATTTAGGAAGTTAGCTATGAATCCATGAAACTTACTTCCTGATTTTTTAATTTTTTTTTTCCCTGGTCATTAGACCAGTCATCAAGTTTGTACGGCTGAGAATGCCTTAAGTGTCAAGAACAAAGGCAAGTGTTTGTTGAGGGATAGCACTGCAGTGTTCAGGTTGTATCTTGCTTGCTTGATACTGTAAACCCTGAGTTTGTTTTTTTCCGTTCTCCTCCCCATCCCACTGTGGGAAGAGGTGAGCAAGTGCTTCTGCAGTGCTTAGTTATTGCCTGGTGTTAAACTGCAAAATATCTTTTTGTGTGGGGTCCCAAGAATGATTGTTTGTACTAAAGTAAATTAATGTGGTATTTCCCCCAGATGAAAGTTGTCTGCAGATCTGATCAGATTCACATATAAAGTTATCACATAGACGCTGGAAGGTTATCTGTTTATGGTAACAAAAACTCTACTACTGTTGTCCACTACTCCCGGAGAAGTAGCTGCTAGGGTTTTGATACTGCTGAATTAACTTAAACTGTGCATAAATAGTGCATAAATTATGCAGAGTAATGAGGTCCTCTTCTGGCTCCATAATCAGCTGTGAAAATTTTTCATCTTCTTTCCTTTGATATAATCCCAGTAGTCATCACTTCATGGAAAGAAGCTTCTTCAAAATAATGACATAAGTTAGCCTGGTTGAGTTCCTTGCTCACCTACTTTATTTAGAAAACAAGCAGTACTGAAGTGTCCCTGAAAGGAAACCTAACTGGATCGCACTTTCTGCCAGCTGGCAGTTTATCATCAGAAAGATTGTTCTTTGATGATGCTTTTAACATGATGCGTTGTCCAAATCCTGTCTCCTTAGTGACATACTGCTGTAATGCATCATGCTGCCATAATACATCAAAGTGTTCCTCACTTTGATGATGTCATATAGCCACCAATGTATTTTTGTGACCAAAAGAACAATGAATCTTCATTAAAGTAGATGTATAATTGTCCTGTTTATGAACTGCTTGCAAATGCATGAGACATGCAGTTATTGCAGATCTAGTTTTTATTTGAAAAGCAAACATTTTGGCTTTTAAAATTTACTTAAATGTGCTATTAAACTAGATTGGTAGGATGATTTGAACACCTAATCCTGCTCTATTTTTAACATAACAGATTTCTGTTAAATTTAGTTTTCCACATAGCTGGCTGAGATGCACTGCTGCATCGGGCTGCGCCAGTCTGCATTTTTTCAGACTATTCTCTGCTCTGTATGCTAGTGAGAAAGCTGTGCTTACCTTAAAGTGAACATATTGTATCTTTTATACTTTATCCTGTGTTCTTACAGCAATCATAACTGGGTAATTGCTGCTCCTTAGACATAGTGTTGTAAGAGATGTAATCACATCAAATCTGTTGAGTGATTCTATAATTATGTTTCATTTATTGTCTTCACTGAGATGTAATATGAATATGCATCATCTTACTTTCCTTGATTAGCTCTTTGACCAGTGTTGTTTTATATATAATCAATCGCTAAAATGAGAAGAATTGGAAAGTTTTGAAAGACAGCAGGCAATACATTCTTCTATCTGAAATCAGTATTCCAGTGGGGTAGCAGAGGAAAATGAGATTACAAAGTTGTAATGAGTAGTTTGGCATATATTGCTGTGCAGCAAAAGAGAAAGAAGTGAAAATATACAATAGGGTAAAGAACTTAAAACACATGCTTGCTAAAACCATCTATCACCGCAGCATGGTTTCTGAAAAAAAAAAACCCAACATAGTAATAACCTCCCCCCACCCCAAAAAAACCCAAACCCCAAAACCCCACCAACAAACCACCAACAAAGAGTACTTGTGTATAAAGAAAAGTAAGAGAAGGAGAGAAAGAAGTGACCTTTCTCTGAGGTTTTGTTAGAAGCTTGGGTCTGGATTTTCTGAAGTCCTTAAATTGTTTAGAAGATCCTGAATTAGAAATTTCCTCTTTCTGTCTGAAGTCTGTCAGTAGAATTAACAATTTTCTTGCAGGCTTTGCTGTTCTGTTTCCACTGGCTCTGTGCTAAGCTACTTCTGCTGACCTCTGCTGCCATGAGGAATCTGAATTAGAAAGAATAAGATAGCATTTAATAAAATGTTAATGTAAGAAGGTGTAGGTTTAAGTTGCCTGAGTTCCTGATTTTGGATTTGAAATTCAGTGTGCTGTAGTCTAATAGTATTACCTATTAGCAAGTCTAAGTCAAATTTAAATGAAATAGAACGTGCTTGGACACCCTCTATAGCATTCATGTAAATCTGTGTATGGAAACAATAAAATAGATAAAATAGCTACATATTTGCTTTCTAGGTTCCAAACTACAGAGATGTTTCCTGTTTACTGTTTTTTTAAAAAACAATATTCTTGGTCTATCAAGATTCTCTTGGGTTTTTTTTCCCTACGGTGATGAGTCTCCTGCTGTGCTTCAGATTCATGAAATGCACTTTGCTGTTATTTAAAACAGTGTATTTAGTATGCTTTTAAGGCAATTCTTTATAGATTTGCCTCTGAAATAACTAGCTTGAATTCAGACTATTTTTATGAGACCTAAAGTTGTTAATCTAATGATGGCACATAAAACAATATAGAAATTCTTTTACCAAGCATCTTACAATATTATTAAGGATGATTACCACATTTAGCCAATTAAAAAAAAAAAGGTTTTAAGTTGCTGACGATCTATATAAAAGGATCATTAAATGAACCATAGAATTGATACTTGATTTAGTGCTTATATCAAAGGAAAAGGAAAATAAAAGGCTGAGGCATTTTTAATCTATAGCGCTTTTTATTGGCTTTACAGTCCTTCAGGTTAGAAACATTATTTCAGTTGCATGAGTGTTATACCCATATTCCTCGTCTCTCCAGTCCCTAACTGAGATAGTGATTCGTATCAAATCAAACTTGGTCTCTACCTGAAAATTTTGGAATGAATGTGTAGCACTCACTGGAATAATATTGTGCCACCCACCTAATCTGAGAATTTATGAAGTTTTTAATAGTGGGGAAAGAAGATGAAATGGATTCCTGCTATGGTAACTACCACTCACTGAACATCATGTTGTATCAAGTACAGGAGATAATTTAATTTAATTCATCTTCTAAGCATTGTTCCTATGTGTAAGTGCGTATGTGTAAGTAACATCATATGGTTCAGCTGCTCTCCTCACTGATCTCTTCCACTCCTCATGTTTAAAGTATCTTCTATTATTTCCATTCACTTCCAGAAAAATACTATAGTCACTGACAGTTTTATTTTTCCTAATGAAGTTTTAGAACATTCCTGTGTAGCTCCACCCTTCTCTCTTTAAAATTGTGTATACTCAGTGCTGTCATTCACAAACTTCTGTGAAACAGAAAATATACCATGTCCCAGTAGGACTTGAGTAGTTATATTTGATCGACATTAAATACTTTATTATTTTTTAATAGTTAAATGCATTCTGAATCAGAACATGTGTTCTCTGTTAAATTCCCTATTGTATTCAAAATCTAATAATTAAGTCAACCAATTCTTGTCATTAATGTCAATATCTTTCTGTTACTTCCTCTCTCAAATTCCAGTGTTCTCATTTTTATCGTGAAGTAATAGATTTATTTATTCAGCTATACAACTTAGCAGTATGTCTGAGTTCCAGTTGCTGGAAAGTGAAAGATAGTTAATGGACAATGTAAAAACATCAAGCTCAAGTACTGCTACAATAAAAGTCATATTGTGGAACAGTCATCTGCAAGCCAATGGGCTATTTAATCCATAGTTAATGGTAAGTAATCAGATCACATGGAAAATGGTCGGGGTATCACACACAGCTTCTGAAAGCTATGCAGTTTTAACCTTGAACTCAAAGGCAGGAAAACGAATCATTCCACTTGTCCCTATTATTCAAAAGCTGAAATGTTGAAAAAATACCCCATTACAATTTCTTAATCATATAGGTAGTTAATGATGAAAAAACATGAACATTAACAGGTCATTATGTCTAAATAAGGAAATTTTGGTATTGATTCCACAGGCTTCTCAACCCCCTATCGTGGTTTTTACTAAAATGTACAATGTATGGGCAGGACACCAGCACAGTCAGTTCTTGCTGCAGGTTGCATGTTCTTCAGTCTGGTCAAACAGTGGACATAAGAGCATGACACCATAGTTAAAAACACAGTTTCTAGAGATGAACACTGTTTCCAGTAGAGCCCATAAACAGAGTACAAACAAGAAAGAATATATATATGATATTCTTCTGCTTAATCTTCTCCCAAAGTCTGTCAATTTTCAGTGGGAATTTCTAGGTCTGTAAATGAGAGATTACACAGTAATTCAGCTCATTCATCCTAGAACAGGCTCAGTTTTGGGGATTTGTTCATGAGAATTCTATTTGTACTGTAGCATCTTCCACAGCTATTTCAGCTTTAAGCAGATCTTTGTTAATTTTCCTGCCTTCCTCCTTTTCTCCAGCTTCCAGACTTCCCTTGAAAGCAAAAGGCACCAATATCAGAATCTCCCTATCACTGTCAATAATGAATTTAGATTTTCTACAATGTTTTTGTGCTTTCTGAGTGTGTTTTTATACCCTGGTTGCCTAGTTGACCTACAGACTCCCTGACTAGTTTATTATTTGTGATTTATTGAAAGGATTAGTTTGGATTCCTTTAGGATAGGGACTTCCTAAATTCTCTTTTAGCCTGTCTCACCAAGTTTTTACATTTCCTCTGCTGCACTTCATGGCCTTCCGTTATCTTCAGTTGCATAGAACTGCAACACTTTGATCCTATAGCTTCCATAATCCTGATATTCTCCGTCAATTTGCCTTTACTGAAGCATTTTTCTAATAAGTGGAGTGTACACACCCTGCGCTTCTACATGGTGTCCTTCAGTAGTCTCTGCACTGCTTCTAAGGATTTAATTCTTATAACTTCCCCTTAACATAAATTTTATAAACTTCCTTGTTTTGCATAGTTTTCCTTTTAGAAGATGAGCACACTTGGTCTTTGCTCCTAGAATCTGCTGTATATAACATCTTGTGATCACTGGTACAAAGCTGCTACTTTTGAACCAGAGATTTGAAAATGCTATGATATTTTTAACTAGATTCCACACAGCACATAGATTCAAGTCAAGACTTGTTAACAGGCTCTTCTTTGATCCAATCTTCAGTAATATTTACAAGGTGTCTCTGTATGATGCTGTCCTGATGTGACATTTGTCCAGGTTACAGAACTGTGGAAATTACCTGGCAGAATTAATTTGCCTCCCTTGATGCCTCACTCATTTCTCTGAGCATATTGTGTAGTGTGTGTGTGTGTGTGTGAGTGACATGGATGGTTCATTGATGATATAAACCCCAAATTATATTTTTCAAATTTAGCCTTGGAATTTCACATCGTACAGATTTTGTCTTAATTGACCAAATGGTTGATTTGATAATTTGATTTAATACTAAGCTTTCTTTAAGACAGATGATTATTCTTTCTATAGTTCCAGTTTCTCTATCTTTCCTGTGTATTTTGTATTCTGCTCTCAGACTGTTACATTGATTGTCTGACTTCCATGAGCTTCCGACATGTCTGGTATATTAATATCTTAATTTGGATCACACATTCCAATTTCTCCATCTTAGTTCTTAGGCTTCCAGCATTTACAAAGTGGCAGACGTACTATTGATTAGTTACATTTCTTGGCACTCTCTTAAAATGGCAATCTGTTTGTTTCCTATTTGCATATTTGATTATTTCTATCCCCTGACCTATCCTTCTCTTGAGAATACAGAATTTTTGTTTCTTTGTCTTTACAAATGTTATTTTAAACCCTGTGTACTTACAAACTTGTCAACTTTCCCCTCACTCCTCAATGTAAAGTTCACTGTCAGCCCCGTTCATTTCAATCAGCAGCACCTTGGTTCTTTACAGGGGGCATCAGCTCCTTTGCCTTCAGTTCCTTAAAAAAACGAACAATCCTTCTTCTTACAAGTTCTGAAACTGCATTTCCATCATTCTTCCTGGACATTTGTGAGTACTAAGAACACACTAGAGATGTCAGCAGAGACCCTGCTTGTCTTTTCCAGAATTCTGTATTGCCTGTCCAAATTTTGTCTCTTGCCTCTTACATGGAGAAAACCACTACAGGATTCTCACCACTGTTTCCAGTCTGGTTCCTTTTGAGGTCTGTGCCTTGTCTGGTAGGTATTTTCCTCTTTGGGCTCAGAAGCCCAAAGGCTCATTTGCCTGAGAAAGTTGTCTTCTACCACTTCTACCACTGCAATCTCTTTTCTGCTTCCAGACAGACGTTCTCAGTGCTGAACATAGTTCAACAGAAATGCCTGTTTCTTGTGTTTGTCTCCTGTTTGCTAGCCTCTGATGTTTCTAAACTGCCCTCTGAACCTCTTCGATTCTCCATTCCTTTCCTGAGCAGGACTGCGTCTGCCAGGCGAATCTGATCAGCTTGTTCACTGCTTGGGCTGAGGCTGAAAGGAAACTCCTTCCTTGACCCTCTGTACCTGTCTGTGTTCCTCCAAATCAAACGGGCCTGAACTTCTTCCTCAGGAAGTTGTGTGAAGCCTATACCACTCATTTATGCATGTAAACCCTTTAGCTGGATGAGGTAGGCATTGACTGTGGTACTTGACACAATGACCTGCATGTTTATGCTTATTGATGTTTTTCTTTGAATGGGCACATGAACATTTCTCAAAGTTGTCTACCATCTCCAGGGGTTCTGTTCACCTCTCCTCCTGATAATATTCTTTGATCTGGAGGATGCAGACCCATGTGGCTCCTATTGTCTGTCACTGAAATCCTATTGGAGTGAAACAGCTACTTACCTGCTCATTTTATTTAGTCCTGGGTCTCTGCTTTTTCCCCTGAAACTCTCTTTGTTTGAATAAGTACAGATGGCTTTGTTCTTCGAAAAAAAGAAAATTTATATTGATAATTAATTGCAGGCTTTGTATATGATTGTATGATGCAGCAACTTTTTTAAGGGCAGAGTCTTCATGCTACACCTCATATACTAAAGCCTTTCTGAATACATGATCCATGCATGGCAATTGTGCCTGAGAAATGGCTGCAGGGAGAGAAAAATAATCCACTTAAATATATTACAGAAAGTAATGGAATGGAATATGTTGCAGGAGACTTTGTGTCCCAAAAGGCCACTTTTGTTTACTCCACTTTTGTTCTTTTCATTTGAAGGTAGTTGCTGTCATTAAGTTTTCGCTTATAACAAGTATTTGAAGTTCACAACCTATAATGATGTTTCCTTCTGTCCAAATAGGGTTTTTTTGGTGGTAAGAGTTGTTTTAAGAGTTTTGAATGTACACATTTATTTGCATACACTTTTGCAGTCATAAATGCAGATTGCTTATGTGTCTAAGCAAATTAGGGTTAATTACGCAGAATCAGAACATCATCTGCACATACTAATGCCTGTTCCAAGTATCATGTCCATTTATACACTAATAGCTAGCAGATATCTTCCTCATTGTGGAGTATCCATATGGTCTCGTTCTGCCCCTATGTAACAGCAGAAAGAAAGAACTTTCCAATTTGCAATTGGAAAACTATGATGCAAAAATAAGAGACTGTTTTCCAACTGCATTTTTTCTATAGCTTTACATATATATATATAGTGAATGCACAGTATAAAAATAAGGTATACTACTATATCTTTTTAAAGTATGTAAACAATGTAAATGGCTATATGGTACAAAAGATTATAGAATCATAGAACCATATCCAAAGATTATTTTGGATTGGAAGGGACCTCAAATACCATCTAATTCCAACCTCCTGCCATGGGCAGGGACACCCTCCACTTGACCAGGATGCCTAAAGCCCCATTAAATTGAATACAATGTAGATTTTTGCTTTTACTTTGAGAGTGTCATTATATTAATTCTTTTATATGATTGCATTAATGTACATAATTACATCCAAGTATGTTTTAAGTAATGATGGAAACCTCTGGTAACTACAATACCTTGTCATATTCTTATCACAGTGTGATTGTCTCATAAAAATCCTTCTCGGAAATATCACTTAGGTCCTGGTAGTGTATATGAAAATGTTTATAATCTTATTGCAGTCAACAACAAAGCAGGTTTTTTTCTTTTCTTTTTTTTTTTTTTTAGATTTTGTCATCCTTCCTGTTCAAAATTGTCCATCCTGATCGGCAGAATTGCGATGGATTGGAAGTCATCATCAATGAGGTCTGGGGTAATTTCAACAGCATTTGGCATTTTAAAAGATAATTGGAAATGCCTTTTGCTTTTGTCAAATGATGAGGAGGCATGTCTCCCCTCCCCACTGCTTCTGTTGTAGATGTAAATAAGTAATTAAATTAATAAGATTTTTTGGAAACATTATTTTTAACTAATTAATAAAGCCAAGGAAAAGGTATTTCAAATATTACTTATATCAAGAAGTTTTATTCACTTATAGTATATAGTTTTGAGATCTTTGACATTTAATGACATAAGAAATCCCTAAATTCTATTCAATTTTATTCCAAGTGATTAACATGTATGCTAATTAAATGGACATAATCGTAACATACTCCTTGGTAACATAACAATTGAAATACTACAGTTTATATTGGCCTGTTGTCCCAGTATTACTCAATTTTAGAAAATTTAATTTTGACAAGGAAATTCTTGTCTATTACATCTCATGTTTGTAGAAAATCTCTGAGGATGTGTACAGGAACACTGTTGACTGGGGCCTTTTATGTGTGTGCCTCTTTGCATCAACACAGACTTTCTTCAAAGATATGTCTATGTGATACAGGAGTGACTATGCTTAAATACATGTTGTAGCTTTTCTGAGGAAACAAAACCACTTGCTTGTATCTTCTTTTTTTTTAAAAAAAAACATGATTTCTTATCAAGAATAAATGAATGAATAGGATTCATAAGGACTCTTCTGGAAAGCAAATACTTTTTTCATAGCTGAGGGATTTTATGCAAATACTGATGAATACTCATCCCGTATTTAGGATAGAGAAGGACAAAGCTTGATGTCCTAAGTACCTTCCAGCAGTGAACAGAGCAGAGCACCATAATGAACAGCATTTATTCTTCTTGATTTGCATATCCAAATAAGTGCAGACGCTTACAATGTATCCTTGTTCTTTGTAGTCTGCCTGACTAGAGCTGGAAGGAGGGTGCTTACAGTTCCTGGAAGAACAGTTTACTTTCAGTACCATTCCTTGAGTCTCTTTCAAATTTACTCTGCACCTCATCTATTGTCTGGCAATGCCCTTTTCAATATCTGTTGCAGTATAAAACACAGTCAGGGTTACTGATTGACCAAAGTTTATTTCAGAATGGCCTTTCTGATGACATTTCAAATTTCAGCAAACTTTAGTTTTTTAGCAATTGCAGTTGGAAACTCATCAAGCTAATGTAGGAGACAAGCTACATATTGAGTTGCAACAGTGATAAATCCATTAATTTCATGGTAGAACTGACCCAGAGTTTTGTATGTACACATTTTTTAAGGCTGCATTGCTAAAAATTTGTAAACATATCCCTTCTACCAGTATTCTCTGTACTAGGTTTTATGATGGCTTCCAACATGTACATAAAATTTATGTCCATGAAAACACTTACAGGGTCTAATCAGTTACCTCCTTTTCCTGCTTCTTTTTCCTGTCAGAGTTGCCACATGCACGTCAGCAGCCAAAGTTAGACGGAACTCTGTGAAAGAGAAAATAAAACAAATCCTTGATGTGTCTGGCCTTCAGCACAGAGCATTAGCAGCACCACTTGTGTAACCTTTCATTTGCTTCGCTCACCTGAAACACCTGAAAATTACCAAGCAGAAACCTTCCAACTGGGATTTCTTTATGTGATTTTCTAGAAAGAAAACTTTCTATAAACCTTATTATTTAATTAATAAATCTATATGGCCTCAGACCACGGCCATTTCTAACAAAATAAAGTAAACTTAATTATCCCAACAGTTATTTGTAGCAGCACAGAGATGCTGGGGTTTCCTACAGGATGAAGGCAGAACTGACGGGTTGGAGAAGAAAGAAACATGAAGGAATTAGGGTTTGAAACTCCCTGACCCAACCAATTTCCAGTTGCTTTTTAGACACAGTTTGTGATCCTTTCAGGTGCTCTAAGTTAACCACCATTGACAGAAGTTAGAGCAGGGGTCATTTAACACTCTAAATGAAGTCAAGAAAAAACTAGCACGTGAACCTGGCTGCTGGGTAACACACTGTTACTGCATAGCTGCAGTAGCAAGGTTACAGAGCCTTTTATACAATTTATTCTACAAGGCACTTGGAAAAATAAGAGAAAAAAATTATCACCTGACAAATGGGCAGCAATTGATTGAAGGAATTCAACTTTTTATGATCCTTTTGCATTTTGTTTAATAGGAACTGTTTTGTTCAATCTAAAACTATTACTTAAGTTATAGTAGAAATGACTTCTATTCCCAAGGAAAGGAAAAGCCCCAGTGAGCTGCGTTTCATTTCAACAAAATTGTTGTTATCTTGTAGCTACAGTCTTGTAGCTTGTGAATTTCATTTGACAGCAGAGGTCAAGAAGTGACTTTTAGTTTAGTTTTATTCTCAGTTTACGTACTGAAGTAATTTCTAACTCTTTCTGACTCTCACCAGTGCAGGAGAAAATTTAATGTAGTGTCTTTAGGACCCTTTAGGAAAGGGTCTTATGTATAAACACAATAGTTAACTGATTGGCTTTTCTCACACAATTATCAATGGGCTTGCTTTTAAAATCTAATTTAAAAAAAAGTAGCTTTCCAGTGAAAAATACTTTTTTGTACTTCAATCTACCACTCTGCTGTTAGCACTACTGTTAACAAAGTAGATTATTTTTATTGGCACATTCATGTGTGGATATGAACAAAGGTGGAAAATCAGCCGAGCCCCAAAACCCAGGAATTTAATTTAGAATTTCAGACACTTGTGTAGAAAATACATATTACCATTGTAGTTTTTCTGAAATTGCATGTGCATTTTCCTCTGTGTTTCTTCATTGTTAAATTCAAGACTGGCCACGAGTTCCTGCAAATGGAAACTCTGCTGTTTAAAATTATCATCTTCTTGCTGGAAGTTCTTAATGTCCTTCTTCCTCTTGCACTTTTTAAATCCATTCACTTATTTATCTTGTCATTTATTCATTGGGAATCTCAGCACACTCAGTGATGACTTAGGTGTGTTCCCCCCCTTGTGCTTTAGTTCATTTTGTTACTATTTTGGGCAGAGCTTATATGCTAAGTGTAAGTTTGAAACTGTCCCTGTGAATTGCCTTCTCTTCAGGGAAGAGACAATACTGATTCTCTTATAATTACTGAAGCTCCTTGCTACACAAAAAAGACAAACCAGCTACAAAAGAACCACAAGAAGACAAGTAGATATTTCTAAAGGCAAAAAAGATAAAAGCTTCTGGCATTGACTGTGGGCATCCTTTCTGCTCTACTTTACACCAGGTGGAAGAACATGTGGGATAACAGTAGAGAGTGGACAGAGGCCTGGCCCCTCCTTGCCTGCTAGTGCAGCAGAGGCTTTGACGGACTCTTTGTGGACAACTGAACAACTCAAACTGGAGCCTGTTGAGCCCGCACCATATCCCAGCTCTTGAAATGCAGAAGCTGGCTCCTTCAGCCTCCTCCATACCAAGCACAGCTTTTTTTATCCCTGCAGCCTCCTTCGAAGTATCGCAATTTGAAATGTTTTGAATGTTCTCGTTTCCCTAGTTATGTATTTGTCTGTTTGCCTACTGGAAAATGCTCTCTAAAGGTATGTGTAAAGCTTTTAAGACAAACTAAAAGTTTTTATTGTTTTGGATACATTTAAACCTTCTGTGTGCTGGCAAAGGAGGAGTGAGGGGGAGCTGTAGCTTAAAACAAATTACTTGTAATGAAAATATATTTGAACCAGATTCTATTGCATTGTTATGAACTTGGATTTTTCTCAGTGGGAAGTTATAGGAACATGCCCAAGAAAAGCTTCAAAATTTTAAATCAGAAAGTGGAAATCCTTTATTTTTATTTGAAAACTGAATTTTGTAGGGCAATGCAATTTAGAAAGGGAGGCTAAGATATCTGTAGTGGTAAACATGTAACATGGTACAACATCTACTTGTTTTCTAATTTAGTCTTTCAAAAGATTTAAAAAATAAGGTGACCAAAGGAGCATTTAATTTTTCAGACAAATGTAGGGAATGACTGCATTTTATGCCAGGTTCTTGGGGAAAAAATGAAATTTTAATAGGTTTATGATTTTCCTTGCAGCCTTAACCCCTTATACTTGTGACTTTGGAGAAATATGTTTCGTAACTTTTTCCTTCACATAGCACTGTGCAGTTTCAAAAATGGAGGGGAAAATGTTAAAATAAAATATAGTAAAATAAAATAATTATAAAATAAAAATAAAATAAAAATCCATATATGAAATTGTTTAGCAAGGCTGCATCAAAAACCTGTTTCTTGATCTGAAGTGTATTGACTTCAGGAAGTATTTTTACCTTTTCCAGGACTTTGTATCAAGCCTTCCAGGAGGTTGTTTCTCGGCAAACTTCTAAGAACTCCACAACAAAGGACTACAGACAGTAAGTCACCCGTGGTAAGTTACTTTCTAAAAGTATAAAATAAAGTAGGAGCTCATTTATTAAGGCAAAGAACTGGAAACTGCACTTTACATACTTGAGTTTCATGTAGTGGCATCCAAAGCTGTGCCTTAGCTGTCAGAATGGCAATGTACAGAAGTTTATTTGTATGGGAATTGACAATATAACATTTTCTCAAGAAAACAGGTCGCTTAAAAATATTTTTTTAATTTATGCTTAAGAGTAGATGTTTAACAGATCTTTTATTTACATCCTGGACAAAATGTCAAGGGCTGGACTGGAGGTGAGATTTTTTTAACTGACTTCTCACAGTAAAAATCAAGAATCATATGCTCAATTTTTACAGAATCACAGAATCACAAGGTTGGAAAAGACCTTTAAGATCATTGAGCCCAACCGTTCTTCTCCTATGCTAAACTATATCTCTAAGTACCTCATGTACCCTTTTTTGAAACACATCCAGGGATGGTGACTCAACCCCCTCCCTAGGCAGTCTGTTCCATGCCCTGACAACTCAGTGAAAATTTTTTTCCTAACATCTAATCTGATCCTGCCCTGGCACAGCTTTGTGCCATTTCCCCTTCTCCTATCTCCTGTCACCTGGGAAGGAGACTGTAGTGAATCTTTCTTTAAGAGGTTTTCATTATGTAGCAAATTTTAGATTATTTATTTTTTACTCAGTTGAGTTAAATGGTGACAAACAAAATAGCCATTGATATTTAAAAATAATCATATTCCAAGGCTTACCAACAGAAAAAAAAATTTGGAATAAAACAAAGCTAGTTACATTTCTATATGGAACATTTCTCTTGGAAGAAAATTATTCACAGAGTTAAGAACAGCTTATTTTTTATTGACTTAATTCTAATTTATTACACTTTATTGTTCCTAATGTTAATATTTACCATTTATATGTATGCATTTTTCTATGTGTATTTCATGGATTTTTTTAAACCATTTGCATTTAGCTGCAGCACACTTTTGCATGAAGTTTGTGGTGTTGAGTAATTTTTTAAATGGTTTCTAAAGACTGAAAGCAGACTAGTGAACTAAATAATTGCTGTTAATGTAATTCATTAAATTATTTTAATATCAATACAAAATATTTGTATTTCAGACTAGAGCTTGGCATGACATCAGTATAAGAAAGATTGCTATCAAGAACAGCATTTTTCAACAGGAACATTAAAATCTCATTTAAAATGTAAGCTCCTTCCTTTGTATCATCTGTTCTTTTTCTCAAAGTATTATTCTTCTGGTTTATTATTCACCTTTTTACTGTTCAAATACTCGGTAGTTTCAGATCCTATTTTTCATGTTTCCTCTTGATATTTTTCAGACAGTTGGTGCTGCAGTATCTTGGATCATTAAATGCATTAAATCCTCTTTGCTCAAAAAAGATAACCCACTGTATGAAACAACTTACATTCTCTTTTAGTATCTAATTACATTTGCAGAAACCATTTTGAAGAAGATAAAATAAATCTTATTGGCTACTCTTTCTTTTGATATGCTTTCCTCTTCTTCAGGTCATGCTAATGATTTCTACAGGTGGGCTTTTCCCCACCATTCACTACTTTGAAGTATAGCACAGTATTTGGCTTTGCAAAAATTGTCCCAAATCCTTTTTTTAAAAAAAAACCCAACAAAATACCCTAACAACGAAAAGCCAAACTCCATAGCATTCTTTTCTTATGAGAAACAGAGCTTTGCCGCCTTGAATGCAAATTCAAATTTCTCATCATTCACAAATGAATATCTAACAACCTCCTCTAACTTCTTTTCTATATAGTCTATCTTCAATTCTGTCTTTGTTCTTCTTGCTATTCATATTTGTTGACCTTAAAACATAGGGTAAATAATGCTGCCTATGCCTAAACAGTTACTTTGCCTCTATCTTTGAATGGAGAAAACCAGTTCTTAATACTGACTTTATTTTATCCTTTCATTGTCAGGGTGAGGGTTATTACTAAATCTAATCATGATGAAAGATGTGTAGTGATAATGTCCTAAAATGCAAGGATGATTTTGCAGCATGCCTCCAATTCCTCCTGAAGTATTTACTTGATGGCACTAGTTGTGGTACCCGCACCATAAAAGTAAAATTATCACAAACATTTCATGATGAGGTAACTGGCAAACAAGTTCTGAAGGTTTGAAAGGAATAGAGGCTTCCTAAGGATTTTAAATCCATAGGAAAATTATAGTCAATGTATGTTGATAGCTGGGAAAGCCGCTGGAAGTATTTCTTCTTTTCTCCCATTGATTCTTCTCTTGGACCCATTTATATATGTTCCTTTTGATACAAGACCAGGAACCACGCCTACAGCACTAGAGCTCAATCTATGAGTTCATTCACCATTCCTTGAAAGGTGGTGATGCTTCACAACCAGTGTGATCTTAGCAGTGTTCTTAGGAAGGGTGGGGTGAGGAAAGAATGAAGGTCGGGTTCAGGTCTTTTGCAGGGTGTATAGGTTAGATGGCCAGAGGGAAATCCTGAGCCTACTGAATGAAAACATTCGGTTTACAGACCAGGGTCATTGTGAATATGGTTATGTTGTCTTCTTTATTTGTTAATGCATTGCTTCTTACATTCAATTACAAAAAGAGAAAAAATAAGGATGATGTAGTTTGGGCTAGAACAAAAATAATCATTTTAACCGTGAGATAAACACTGGAACCAGGCTGCCCAGGAGGTGAGATACCTTCCTCACTGGTTGTTTTCAAGGCAATCATGTTCATTGCAAGTGAATGAGCATGAGATTCTTGCTTACCCCTACACCTAAAATTTTACCAAACCCAAAAGACAGTGCAGTTTTGTTGCACAGCTTTGCCTGCTTACATTCTTTGTTCTCTATAACCTGGTTCTTCTCTTCTATATCTCTGCTTCCTCTTCAGCACGTGCTCTCTAAGCTTCTCCAAACATCCCTCCATTTTGCTAGAGCAGGAACTTAGAAATGATGCAAAGGCTGCTTTCCTCTTAGCTGCCTAGTTGTACCCTGTTTGACAAAACCAGAGTGTCCAGTACTGTTAAAAAAACTGTAAACACTTCATCAGACTGGGAAAAATTCAGTGCAAACCATGCATGCATTTCACTTCAAGCAGCAGTAATGCTGCATGTAAGTTATTTCCAAGGAAAGGACGTGTTGCATGATTCCAACAAAAGGAAAGAAAATGAAAGTGTTTAGCAACTGATTATTTCCAAATTACAGCAAAAATGAGTGCAATGAATGAATGTTCAGATGTTAGGAGCTGTCAGGTTCAGTAAGTAAGTCTGAGCTGTGCGCAATAAAATAAAATCATGCAGTGACATATTTTTCTTCCTACATCCTTGAAATTTTCCCATAGGAATTTCAGAGGTACAGAGTGTTTTCTGAGTTCCTTTGTTCCCTCTGCATTTACAGCACTTTGACAGAGATTTAAATAACTGCTTCCTTTCCCAAATTCTGGAATTTTAAAGATGTTACAGTATGGTATATGTTAAGACAGTTGTGTGAAGAGTTATGTATACATGTATGAATTCCATTTTAATAAAAGAATAAATGCAGTCAGCCACAAAAATAAAAATCAAGAAAGGTGAAAAGAATTAGTCAGGCAAACATTTTCCTTCATTCAATATGGTGATATAATGCTACAATCTAGATATAGATTAATATAATCTTCTGCTAATTTACTGTTTAATCTATTTTAAGATAAAATTTCTTGTTGTTGGCCTAAACCAGGTGCTGTTTTCTGATATATAGCTTTATTCATTAGATTTATTCATAATCTCTCAGTTTTAAGATGTAGGTTATACCTTGGCTATATAAACCTAACCAACTAGTAAGAAAACCGTTCAGTATAAAATCCATTTAGAAAGCAATTACTTTATTCAGAACATGAAACTATCCCTCATTCGTGATTTCTACAAGGTTACTGGGCAGAATACTTAACTCAGATCTCCTTGGGTCAATTTCTTTAATACTAACCTGCAGCTATGAACATGTATTATTAGAGAAATGAAGTAATAGAAAATCACCCTGATGTGAAAGCATATTAGAAATTGTAAGTGAATAGGTTTGCTTGGGGCATTTGAATAACGAAGCAATATGCTACTGAAGGTTGGCAACAATTCAGCTGCTTTAAGGTCTCATAGATTACCTGGATTTTGGTTCAATTCATAGTATCTGACTAAACAGGTTTCACTTTCTATTGCTGCTGAGATTTATCACCAGATAAAGAGTTTCAAACATGATTGTGAATTCATAGAATGTCTTATCCAGAATCAGTTAAACACTAAAACTAGGAAGATCTTATTAATTTGTTTGTAATTTTAGTTGCTATGTTAAGCTCAATTTTGAATCTGTAAGAACTGCTTTGAATAACTAATCAAAGCTAATATGCTATCCTTCAGCATATAAATGATTTTCCAGAGCAAATGTATTTTAAAATATAATTCTTAAAGTACTCTAGGAACTGTGTAGATTGTAAATGGATTTTGAGATCTTCTCTAACTCTTCTCATGTATTGGATTCAAAATAACATGAAAACATCACATTGCTATCGTGTAAATGTACAAACTACACTAGTCATCTTCATGTGAAAAAAATCTGCTTTTCTTGAGAGGTGATGGCAAAAAAAAAAGATGTGGGCAAATTATTACTTGTGACAGAAATGTCTGAAAGTATCAGCTTAGTCATAGAAAAAAGAATGAAATTGGTGAACCATAGATTAAAATTGATAGTGCTACATGAAAAACTTAGCTGAAGACATAAATAAATTGTATCAATGGTGTATTGGCCGGTGCTTTTATAGTATATAGTCTATTAATTGCACAGGCTTTTATACATGCAAAAAACCTAAATGAAAAGCAACGAGTCACCTGGCATTGTAACTCCTCACACAGTGCTTTTGAGACCCTTGGAAAACACAATGTAAAGTAAGTTACATACCAAAAATTTGTAGTAAAATTTAACTTAGAATCCAAGGAAATGACATATTTTACTATGAGCTTTCTGAGACTAGTTTAATAAATTTTTCCAAATAGGGTAAAGTGGAGGGACTCATGATAGAGTTGATAATTATGTAAAACTGCAACTTCACGTAACACCCTTCCACTACAATACAAAGCTTTTCAATGATTTACAGTGATACTGTTAAAATTACTAGCTAAGATAAATCATGCTGTCTTCTAACAGATTTTGCCAAGCTGGGACAAATGAGGTGGATTTTCTGCTCCAGTGGTACCTATGCTCAAGATACAAGAACAAAGGCACAGAACTTTGCAATGATACAGTGGTACATCTGTTCCACTCAAACAGGACATTTTTAAGGGATGCAAAAATAAAGCATCAGGCCCTGCTGTCTTTCTCTGATAAGGAGACAGAGACAGGAGACATGGGTATGAGGGTACAAGGTGCAAAATCATTATTTCATTCTTTATTTGCACCCCTTGTTTCACAGTAAGTCCATTATAGGTAAAGGATCTGATACTGAACTATTAAAATCAGTGGGTGTTTTGACTTCTGCTTCAGTAGGAAAAGGACCATGTTAAAAATTATTACAGAAGTCATGCAATGAACTTCTGAAAGGAGTCTGTGCCTGCTCTCAAAACCAAATCAGTTTCTGGGGAGAAAAGATGAGCTAATATGCACAGGGGAGATCAGCTGAAGACATACTAGCTGGAGGGAAGAAAACATCATGGGCAGAAATGCAACATATTGGTATTTCTTAAATATTTTGGAGTATGAAATACTCCTAACATAATTGTGAAAACAAAGTCCCTTTTATGAGCTATGGAAAGTGAGGCTGACAGAAGAGATCACAGATTTTAAAATTCTGATTATACTGTGAGAATCAAGAACTGGCAGCTGTGACTACAGCTACGTGAATAGTTCATTTTCAGGCAAATTCTAGGCAATTTCCAGATTTCTATTTCTTATGAATCATCTGGCAATAGCAAAACATCTCCTCTGCTTGACTTATGAAGTGAAATAGCCACTGAAATTGCTGTTGTTTCTGTGAAATAGCTGCTAAAATCAATGTTGTTTTTACACAACATAACCTTGGACCTGTCAAAATTAAAGGGGCGGAACTACCAGATGACTGTATCTCTAGGTCTATATGACTGTTGATGGGAATAAGCCCCTTCGTTACTGTGAAGGTGGCAGAGAGTCAGAAATGTTGTTTTCTTTTTCAATTTTATATTTCTGGAACATGTCTGAAAAACAAAACCTTTTTTGAAATCCAGCCAGAGAACCACAGCCGCTCGCTTTAATATTCCCGAGAATGTTGTAGGCCAGAGGGTAGGATAGCTTTGCCTATGCCTCAAATTGGACTGCATATACTATGATTTAAGAAAAATACAAGGAAATTTTATAAAGAGTTTATGTGCTTTGTGAGATTTGGAAGAATAGGTATACATGGTGCATGTTAGGTAAATTGTTTAGGCACTTTGGAATGCCAAATACTTGGTTCTGACCTTTGAAACATTTAGCTTGATTCCACTTTTTCTCCCCAGCCTTTACCACAGAGATTTTGTGAAACCAGGATAGTATACTAACTTTTTCTGCCTTCGTTATAATACATTATCTTGTTAAACAACTCCTGAAGTGCCTATAAAGCAGGCATTGTAATATGTTGCACTATTCTCTTGATCATCATGTCACAACTGCTTCAGATTGCATTGTACCAGGCTTATTTTGGAAATGGGTTGTGTGTTCCATAATTATTATTATTGTACATATTTCTAGAGCCTTTGTTCAACATGTTAGAACTGAATATATTAATCACTTGATGACTGTGCTGCTAATTTCTGCTCTTTGCTGTGTGATCTAAATCCAGAGTAGCTTCATTTGCTACTTTCTGACCAGAAAATAGCTCACCAATACTTTTCCTATAATTCTGAGTACTGTAAGACTCGTTTGAACTGCCATAATAGGTCTTCTATATTAATATCATTATAAATGTTCCCAGACAAATGATGCCCTCATTTAAATGCAGGAGATCATATAAAGGGTCTTAATGGCCCTGATGGTCCTGTGCGGCTCTTAGAACATTAAGAATGTCCTTGAAATGCTGGGGATGCTCATGCAAATCCTGGCTCTGTGTTGCAACACATTGGGTTTGTGAATGTGGCACTGAAAGTGTCTCGGTTTATAAAGTCAGGACTTTGTCCTCACAAAGACAGCTTAAAGGAGTAAGCAGTTGTGTTCGATCCTCAAATGTATACTTACCGTGTACAATTCATTAGGTTATTTTTCATTTTATGCTTATGTTCTGATCAGATGAGAAACATTATAATGTAAACATTATAATGTTCAGATACTGGTATTCATTTAGATCTGTAAAATAGACTGCTGTGCCTGAAAGAAAGTCAAAATACTTACCATGAGAATAAAGATCTAGCTCAACTTTACCAGAAATGTGAGTTTGCAAGCAGGAGGAGAAAGGTGCCTTTTCATTGATTCATTATTTTTTAAAAATATTCCATATTTGAAAGCAGCTGAAGACCATTCCACTCTCTGAGCTAATTTAGGCAAATCTCAAAGAGCAGAAGACAGGCCTGTGGCATCAGCCATGATCTGCTTCTAAAGCTTCTACTGCTATAAGCGGGGAAATCATTAGGAGCTGGAGCTCTGCTAAATGCATTGAAGGGCCATCTTGCACTGTTGCCCATTGTTCCCTTGTGCTAAGAAAGTGCTGCCTGTTTGTTTTCTGATTGTAGGAAATGATAATGAGGGGGTGTGGGACCATGCTCGGTAAGAATCTGAAAAGATGAAGTGGAAGAAATATAATGGAAAAACTACCCCTACCCAAAACATGGGAAAAACCTGCCATGGGGAACATCACATCTGCTTGAATATTCTAGTCTCCCTTCAGGAACCACTGGTATGGCACTATGTGAGCGAGATGAATCCTGGACACCAGGTATATGTATGCAGGGCAGTATGAAATTTTTCTCTCTGACCCTTTTTGCTATCTAAATATTGGTTTTATTTACAGCCAAACAAATTAACTGATCTGCTACTAAATTTCAAATTAGTCATCAGTTTCAACCTCCCCTGAAAACTCAGCTTTTCTCCAGATTTACTGTTTGCCCATAGCAAATGGCTCACAAATTCTTTCTGAAATGTCATTAAAATGTGGGAGAAATTGCAAGGGTACTTTGCATCCTAGGTAAGACCAAACCTGCTATAAGGCATTAAAGGATACCTCCTTTGCTGTATGTGCAGTTTGACACTTCAGTGCAGTCTGATGCTTTTTCATACAGCTATTTTCTTCTGCTGCAAAGTGTGTAAACAGTTGAGTTAAATTCTGTTCAATGCCTGGGCTTCTATTCCATGTGATATTATTTCTCCATCAGATTATCTCTGTCCTTTTCAGATTGTATAAATCGCAGTTTATCAATAAGGACAATGGAAAGACATTTCGTACAGAGGGTATTTGGTATGCAACAATAATCTTATGCAGACTAAATGCTGCATAATTCAAATTATATGTTTAGTCACAGGATGTTTCTGATTCAGATGAACAGAATGCAATGTACTCATGATGCTAAACAACTGGCAGACATTATAGACATTATTTGAATTGCAGAATGAGAAGGAAAGTATGTGAGAAGGGAGGTGGAAAAATAGTTGATATACACCAGTCCTTAGCAGAGGGATTGAGACAATGATTGTTGCCTCCATAGACCAGTTAAAAAGAGTGTAATGCAAGGTAAGAATAATTTCATTAGAGCTTTACATTGGCTTTCAGTGAGGACAGGACAAATTTTTATTATGTAAGAATATGTTTCTATGTGATGCTGGCAGGTTCCACGTGCTTGTCTCTACGCAAAGGCACTATCATCTGCAGAACAGTTTGTGGGCTTTAAAAACACCTCTACGCTACTTCTCATAGCTGAATGCTTTGAATGCAAATTTCATTCTAGTATTCAAAGAAGCAATGACCTATGTTACCAAATTTAAACACACAGAGACACATTTGTCAATAACCTATGAAATTAGAAAAAGTTAAGTGTTAAGTATCGATGGTTTGCATTTAAGAGTGTCAAGGGAACCAAATTTGTAAAATAGAGGCAAGGCAATATAGAGTGATGGCAGTATCTGTGTCACTCCAAACAACCCCGTGATGCAGCAAGCAGAGTGCACATTGCTTTCTTGGAATAGCAATGAAAGACAATGTTTCTCTGAGGTGCATCTTGCACAAGTGTCTCATGGACTAGAAGTTTGTGATTGCTTTGCAATGGCACTTGAATGAAAGCCAGAACGAGGTGGTTCAAGTAAATTTCATTAATCTCTTTTATCCAAGAGGAGATGAAGTATTTGTCAGAAGCTCTCTACTGATTTGTCACTGTAATATTTCAAGCTAATCTGAAGCTAATGGAAAAGAATGTCAACCCCTGCATTTGACTGATGAATAGCATGCTACTTCACTCCTAAAGATCATCAAAGTTTGCCCTCATGATGAAAAGAAACTCTTGGGGTAGATTTGAATTGGGATTTTAAAAACATCTGGCAGAGAATATCAAGGTAACATCTTCAGTTGCAATAGATATCTTTGTAAATGATGGGTGTTCTGGAGGTCACCTTGTTTAACCTAAGGTTTTATAGGGAGGGTTTTTTTTTCTTTGGCTGAATAAGAAAAGCTATTTCTTTGTAACTGAATCAAAAACCTACTGGGGAAAAACAATTGGGTTTTGATGAATTGTAATCTCCTTGATTCAGTGTTTTACAGGAATTATATATGGAAAAGAATAGTAGGGAAGTCCATGAAATTATTGTGACAGCTGAAATCAAAATAGCAATAGCTTTGAAAAATATATTTTTTGAAATATGTTTTTTCTTTTCAGAGTTGTGTGAACATATCGAGTGAAACACAGTTTCATGTTTTTCAGTGTGTAATCAGTGAATGATTTTAATTTGGCACATATGATACCTTCATTCTTGTTTACAGAGAGATTACATCTAGTTAAAGACAGTCTAATTAAACAGCCTAATTAACATTAGGGTTTCAGCAAAGATTTTTTTTTTTATTATGTGCTTCCTTTTGCCAAGTAACAAATGACTTTTACTTTCATGATCACAGAATCACAGAATTGTAGGTGTTGGAAGGAACCTTCAGAGATCTTTGGGTCCAAATCCCCTGCCAGACCAGGTTCCTTAGCACAGATCTCACAGGCCGACATCCAGACGGGTCTTCTCCAGAGGAGACTCCACAACCCCCCTGGACAACTTGTCCCAGGGCTCTGTCACCCTCACTGTTCTTCTGCATATTGGTGTTGAACTTTCTATGTCCCAACTCGAAGCCATTGCCCCTTGTCCTGTCTCCATAGACAATTGAAATGAGGTTGGCTATTTCCCCCGGATCCTAAGGTTATGAGCAAAAATACTGGAAAGCTATAAGAAAATAAGGGTGGGGGAAGGGGTAAAGCAACATTTTTGACATTTCTGGAACTGAGAGTTTCAAATTAGAGTGCAGCCTGAGACAAGAACTGCAGGTTTCTGAAGATCAGGTTTTCCCTCTGAACTCAAAGGTGTTTCCTCTGGAGACAGGAGCTGCTTCAGGGTCTGAGGTGAGGTGGCTCACCTGTGACATAACACATATCTATCTGAAATTCCAGGAATTTTGGACCAGTTGTACACCTCTGTGTACCTGGTGAGCCTTGCAAGGCAGAAGAAATGCTAAGAAGAAACTTGGATCTTCTTTCTCTTTGCCTGTGGAAGATGGGGAAGTGGCTCCCTCAGATGAGAAGTACCAGTGCCTCAATGTACTCAGGATGCAGTGAGGAGATGGAGCTGTCATGTTTGTAGATCTGTGCCTTGTCAGAGCTCAGCGGGCTGGGCTTGCTGTGCACTCCCCAGTGCTCAGGTAAGATTTAGTCTGGGTACTGGTCCCAGGTTTTAAGCATGCTACATCAGGTAGCAGGCACTTCGTGGCAAGGAACCTTATTTCACTCTGCTTAGGTATTTCTAAATTACCCTGTACAGGGCCTGAGGTTTTGAGTGCTAAGGCTGAAGTTTTGCTTCCTAATCTTTACAACCATCTATGTCATCAGTACTGAAAGAACAATAAGGTAACAATCTGCTCAAACAATGCTATTCCTGACGGTAGCTGTTGGTTTTCTAACCTGATTTGTAAAATAATTAAGAGCACTGCATTGTTTTTCATAGGAAAAAGAAGCTTGAAGCACGTTCATCTAGTTTGCTTAATGTTACGCACTACTCAGAGTTTGAACTGAGTGGTGAGTTTGGGAACGTTGAGACCTCTGTATGCAATTACTTTGGTACAGGGGAAAAGAAAAATATTATGCAGGGTACTGATCCTGCTTTATATTTGAACACAGAATAAAGTCCTTTTGTTTAAGGATAAAGTACAAATGTTTACCTTGGAGCCTTGTATAATTTTAATTAAAACACAAAGTCATGCCTTTGAACCTCTATTGAGTTCTACCTCTGAGTCATATAAAATGAAATCTCAAAATTAAAATTTCTGTGAATAGTAGTTTGTTTTGCTCTATTGCTAATCTTAATAAACACACCGCAGGTTAGTCCCAGTTATTCTTTTCTGTCTGATCTTCTTAAAACTCATTCTGTGATCAGTTTTGGTCATGTTTCAGCACCTAGCTAATTCTGATTAGCATTACAATCCAGTACAATGAAAGCAGTTTAATCAGAAATTGCAAATGAACCTCAACCAAATCTAGTATAATCAGCTATTTTGCTGACATTGCTTCAGCAGCAGGATTGTCAAGCACAGAACGAATTAGCTATATGTATGAATGGCTTTAGGACATGTTTGATACTGATTTAGAGGAGAATTTGCATAAACAGCAGTTAAAACTTAATTAAAAGCAAAAACCCTGTAGTATGCTTCTAAGGGTGAGCAATTTTTGCTAAATTTAATGATGAGGAAGTCTGTCCTCAACTAATCCTTTCCACTTTCTCAGTCTGTCATAAACACAGTCTCTTGTATTGATTATGTAGGCACTTGTTATAAGTTCTAACTGCCACAATACATTTACAGTGAGTCTAGTCACTAAAGGTCCATGGCTTAGCACTCCATTGCTTTTTTTGGATTATTTTTGAGTTGACAGGTTTACTTTGGCATAGATCGTCATCTCTTAATTAAAATTTACTTAGCACTGATGACCTATTACAATAATCATATGTTTTATGGTACTCTGGAGCCTGGCTGAAGAAGAGTACGCAGACATTTTAGTTTTATTTATTATAGCAGATTTTAAACCAAAAGAACAGAACTCAAGCACTAAAGAAACCTAGTGAACTGGAATGGTAGGGTAGTGTGAAAACACTAATTGATGTCTGAATGACAAATTGTTTTCAATTATAAGAACAAAAATTTAGCCCATTGGAATAACTTTCTTCTCCTCTCTTCCTGTTGAGCTAAAAAAAAAATAATAAATGTTTAATAGCTAAATCTTTTCCTGAATTTGGGCTGCCGGGACAAAACATCTGAAAGTAAAATGCTGCCTGCAGGTAAAATCTTGTGACATTTATGGGAAAATTTGCAAGGGATTTAGTAAATCCAAGTGCAGGTTAACCTTAATGAATCAAGGTTAGCTAAATACACAGGCAAGGATCCCTTTCAGAGTCTTATATTCACATGGGGCTGGTAGAGAGTGGGAAGTAGAACACCTACTGACCAAAAGGCTATATAAAATGCTAATGAAAGTCAATGCAACTTGGACCAATCTTCCCTATCCAAAAGCTCAAAGCTTCCCATTGTACTGTTATTGGAATTCCAAAAATTTCACCAGAAAAAGCCTGAAAACAGAATGTTAATACTGACCTTTTTTGTTGGGTTTTGGTTTTTAATATGATGGAGATTATATTTTAAATTCAGAATATTTTTCCCTACGGTTAAGAAAGTTAATAAACATTTTAACAGAAATCCTAAAATTCTAAAACACATAAACAGCCTATTCCAAAGAGAATAAGGTTTATTTATTTATATCATGTAATCTATGCAGAGGATATTCTACACACATTGAAGCAGAGAAGGCTCCAGCTTTGCAGATGGATTTCAAGATTTACGTAGAGAGAAATCCAGAATTGAACCAAAGAGCCGTGTTTGTATGGCATAGCCAAAATATTAGGCACCCATGTGTGCTTTATGAATACTTTAATGTTAAAACAGGCTATGGACTTTTCTGGTGGGGATTGGGTGGTGAAGAGAGAATAGAAAGGAAGGCACTAAACCTATAGTGCCAGCTTCCAATTATACGAAAAGAGGTTAATTCCTTCTCTTTTATCCTGAGCAGAGAGCAGCTGGTTACCCTCCTGCTTTCCACACGCACATTTTCAATGAAATTTGACACAAATGAAAGCAGTATCAGTCGGCACGCTATTAACATAAAGCAGAGTACAAATCATAGCGTTGAAGTGTAGAACAGAGGGAAAGAATACAATTGGGTACTGATTGACTCATCCACTTAAGCTATTAAAATTTATGTGATTTTATTTTTTTTTCTTCCTCTTTTAATTTCATTTTTCTAGATAATGGGACCTTGGATTTCATTCCTTCTTCGCTGCATAATGCATTCCAATCTCTCTGAGGTTTGAAAGATTTTCTGCTAATAAAAATGAACAGATAATTTTCCTTTTTGGTTCTGCAGTATTTATAACTGAATGTTTTTATCTCACTCTGAATCTTCCTGACAGGCTTAATCTAAGGCAGAAGAACTGATACATTGTCAGATAATCCACACTGCTTCCTTTAACATACTCTTGCATGGTTTTAAAGAGAAAGTTTGCTGTAATTAAGTCAGTAACTTCACCTGATTTAGGAATGACTTCTAAAACATTGGTATTTACTAATTTTTGTAAACTCAGAATTTTCTGTGTGGTGGTGAATAACCTATTTGGTTTATTAGTATTTTGTTTAAATCATAGTAAAAGAATAATTTGAATTTGAATGAAAAAAAAGTCATCAAGTATGTGTATATATGAACATAATTATTGAGAAGATATTTGTACAAATATGTCCTTAACCCAAATTTTCCTGAATGTTTTTTCAATTTCTTTTTTTTCAGCTAGTTTATTTAAAAAATATTTTGAATTCTTCTGACTGTAAGAAATCTGTTTCCTTTTAATCAGTTTGTATCAATATAATTTATAAATATAATCAGAGATATATAAATATACTTTTATGATAATTATGCCAGTTATTTGTGTGATATTGATCATTATTACATGTTATTCTCTTTAAAGTACTAGAGAGATGGAACCCAGAGAAAATATTATATTCATAGAATCATACAATGTTTTGGGATGGAAGGGACATTTAAAGGTTACCTAGTCCAACCCCCTTTAGTAAGCAGGGACATCTTCAATAGATCAGGTTGCTCAGAGCCCCATCAAGCCTGACCTTGAATTCCTTGAATTCTTAATACAGGCATAAGTCTCTGAAAGATTAATGGGAATTGTTTCCCATGAAACACAACAGTTTGGTTTTTTTTTATTGTGTTATGTGTTGTTATACTTGTTTTTGAAGTTCACATCAGGTGTTCTAATATTATTACAGGTTTATTTGCAAAATTCTATGAATACTTGAAAGTATTCATAAAAAAATGAAAATGGAATGAGACTGTTGGTCCTTAGGAAGGAGAGAGGTTTAGCTGTGGAATGCTTTTGTCTGAATCAATGGTTTGTTTTCTGGAATATGCTTACTTTGCTTCTAGTTTTATTTTGAAACAACATGAAAGTTTGCAGCCAAATCTTTTCCCTGAGAGAAATGTGAAGGACAAAAAAGGTGGCTTTTCTCACTGTGACTGAGACAGAGAATGTGATTCTCCCAGATATTGCTGTTAGAGCTGTATTTTGAGTCCATATTCAGATGCTGCTGGTGGCCAGCACCACAAACAGAACAGGAGAAGGTGAGAGAGCCTGTTAGACCCTCCTTAGAGTACCTCATCATGAATCTGTCAGTCAGCCAGTGGTCTCTAATGCCCATTTTCATCTTAGTTGGTTTTGAAATTAAATGCTGTTCACATATTGAATGTGGCTGAGGCTTGTCATTGTTAACTGGAAAAATGATGAAAAAAAATTTATCTTTAGTAATCTATTCAGGAAATACAGCAAGAATTTGTAAGAAAAACTCAGTTATTTGAGTAGCTCTCTCATTTAGTTCTTTTGTTTATTATTCTTTAGAATTTTGTGGAAAGAGAAAGAGAGATTAATATTTTGCCTAATCTATCAATTGTGTTCTGAGAGTTAGTTTAACAGCCAAGTAGAAGAACTAGTGAACCAGAAGACAGATTTGAAACTTCTATAAAATTACTTGAGTGGCAGTTTCAAGTGATTGCAAAAACTAGTAACTGTGTCTGCAGCAAGACGTTTTATCTTCATTAGCAATAAATCAACAAATCTAATTAAGAAACTCTGTCACAACACAAATTTGACAAGGGAATCTAGTCAGCTTTCAGCTTTATAGAATCAGCATCTTTAAGGACATATGCATAAAGCAAAAAAGAGTGAGTTATTCAAGAAATATTCTGTGAAATGCCTTTGTAATTAGTGGAAAATATTTTTCTGAGGAGCTAAATTAGTATTCAAAAACACCTGAGCTCCATTATAAGATAAATGAATAAATGTTTCTGTGTTGGGCAAAATTTGTAATTTTGTTGGCTTTATGATGTTCTGCAAGACCAGTTACCTGATATTTTATGGAGGGAAGAATATATATGTATGAACAATATTTCTCAAAACTGCACTCTTACATCAGAAGTACTTGATGCTTCTTCTCGGTTTAAGACATCCGATGAAACATGCTGTAGGATGCAGCTTTCTTGTACTGGTAAGACTAAATACAACCTGAGATACTGGCAGAGCAGTTTGGTTAAGTGCAGCTTGAATGTTCTTTTTTAAAACATACCAAAAGGCTCTTAAGTTAGTGCAGTTAGGTACTGCTCTTAATAGATAACTTAGTTGAAAAACTGAATGAAAACCATGAAAATGCTGTCATGTGCAATGGATAACCATTTTCTTTTTCTATTTCTGGCCACTACAGTTACAAAGCATTATTATTAATCATCGTCGTCATCATCATATTTTAAAATATTTGAGAACAAGGTGAGTTACTTGTTTATAACATAATGAGTATATTTTAAAATCATCCTAATTTTTTTCTTCTACCTATTTATGATGCCATAATAAATGTACGCAGTCATAAATATCAAAAGGGATGCTTGAGAGACATTAGTATATAATTATCAGCTTGACATTCCAGAAGAAAAATACAAATGTTTAGCTGTTTTTTAAATTAAATTAATTGTTTACTTTAATATGGAGATTCTGAAATACTTTCTATTAAATAAGGTCCATTGAGTAAAAAGCATTTAAAGTACTGTGAATTGCCTAAACCAGATAAATAATTTAGATCACTGTAATTCTTTTTTACTGACCCCTTAAATCCAGGGGAAAACAGAAAGAGCTAATAAGTTTTGGATATCTGATTGAATAAAAACCCTTGATATTTGTTTTATTATGAACTGACTGCACATTTAGGCAGAGTTCTGATTGTAAAAATACATTTAAGAATTGTTTATTGAAGCTAAAATTGTAAACTGACCTCTTTCTCAGAGAGCTTTTTCATTGAAATTGTCTCCTGACAAATAAAGTTGTATGTGATTAGATAATGTATGCATATTTTAATTTCATTAATCATCTGAAAATAGTAATTTGAAGCTCAGATCAGGGATTTGCTATTAATCTAATCAGGTGGCAAGTAAATGCAGCAAGTCCATAAATTTCCTGGAAAGGTGGTTATTATTGCAGCAGACTGAATTATTTATGGGATATGGAACATCTGATGAATGCACCTGTGGGGTTTATTTTTCCATTTGAAAGCTGGTACCAACGTTTACAAATTTGTTTCTTATTTCCATGTACTTGCAGAATGGATTAAGGCATCAGTTAAGCATGCACCTATGACATATTCAAAGCATACGAAGGCATCAGAGGCTGACACAGGCATTCACACTGCACAGTGAAGTGCCATGAGGTGTACAGGAGTGAGCTAGAGACCCCAAGACTCTGTCTGCAGTACTCTGTGTTCCCTTATACAGAGCCCTGACAGCACAAGTCCCTGTTCTAGATGTTACATCTGGTGCGGAAGCAACAAAACCACCTTGCTGTTTCCCTGTTGCAATCGTTTTGTTACCAGTTTTCACAATCTCCCCTTGTACATACTACTTGAGCAGGAGGATGTTGTGTAGTGATTAACACAGTGTGCAACCAAAGGCTTCTTAGGACAGATTCAGCTCTCACTTATGTGAATGAACTCATCTCCATCTTATGGTCTCAGGCTTCTCTTCTCACAGTGTTGTTTTGTTTTCCCCTACCCCAGTAAGTATGCATGTCTTTTGCCTGTCCATTTTTCTTATTATCTACTTGCTGTACTAGTAGAAATTGCTTTATCTAGGGCACAATACCTTCAATATGAAATATTTTGTATCAGTATAGTTAATTTGTATGCACATGAATTTTATTTACCATGGAAGAGAACACGAATACACGTGCTTAATCTGTACCATGTATTTACCTGAATTTTTAGCTGTTCCTCTAGAACACATGAATATATCAATTCTAGCAACCTTGCGTGCACAGTGGACGCATGTTTATTAGCAGCACCAAAATATGAAGCAGATTCTTATACAGGATAACCCAGAGCCAGCCACAGTACTCCAAGTGAGGTCTCATGAGAGTAGAGTAGAGTAGAGTAGAGTAGAGTAGAGTAGAGTAGAGTAGAGTAGAGTAGAGTAGAGTAGAGTAGAGTAGAGTAGAGTAGAGGGAGAGAATTACCTCCCTTAACCTGCTGGTTATGCTGCTTTTAATGCAGCCTAGGACACTATTGGCTTTCTGGGCTGCAAGTTCATATTGCCAGGTCATGTGGAGATTCTTATCCATCAACACCACCAAATCCTTCTCCTCAAGGGCTGCTCTCAATCCATTTTCTGCTCAGCCTGTAGTTGTTCTTGGGATTGCACTGTGCCATGTGCTTGGTCTTGTTGAACTTCGTGAAATTTGCATAGTTCCACCCCTCAAGCTTGTCAAGATCCCTCTGGATGGAATCCCTTCCCTCCAGTGCGTTGACCACACCACAGAGCTTAGTGTCATTGTCAAACTTGCTGAGGAACCACTCGATCCCACTGTTTATGTCTCTGACAAAGATGTTAAGAGTGCTTGTCCCAATACTGACCCCTGAGGAACATCACTTGTCACTGAACTTTTGTGATACTGATCTCATTAAGAACATCCCGCAATTGTGCTCTTAATGAATGACTGTTGCCCACCATTCCTCCAAGCAAGATACAGAGGAGCTTCCACACCACCTTCTCTTAACCAACAGAGCACTTATTGTGTGATGAAACTTATGCAGAGCTAAACTTTGAGTGTGTTAGTGAAGGTAACACAGCACTATTTCGGATGATGGGGACTATAATAATTTCAATAACCTTCTAATGAGGAATTTATTAGGAAACAATTAAATTGATCACCTCTGAATTTACTCTCTCATATGCTGTTTTGGCACTGCTAATAAATAACTTTTTATTGTAAGTAATTTTGCTGCCATAAAAAGAAATACATTGTTTAAAAAAACCAAACAGCTCACCAACACAGAATATGAGACTTAAACACGGAAGTTAACAGATTCTAAAGGGTTACTGCTTTAACAGAATTTTAAAAATCTTATTTTGATAAACTGTGATAGATCTTGATGCTAAGGACTTCATGTACCTTTGAATGCAGCTGGCATTCAAAAATTTACTTTTTAAATGCAGTTGAAGTCTGTCTTCAAGGAGACCAAAACACATGGAGTCAGTCTTGAAACAAAGAAAAAGTTATGACAGCAGAACAGAAAAATTATCTTTGTAAAGAATTTAGAGACTTGATATTTTATTTTTTATGAATTTTTATTACTAAATTTATCATTTGAAATTATTGAAAATGATTTACTGAATTTCATTTAGTCTCTGAAATTATTCACTGTCTTTATTAATGCCAAATGAAAAGGACATTTTTGATGCTGTTGCTGGTGTAACTGGTATATATCTCTGATAATGACAGTTATTTTAACAGAGGAAAAGAAGCTTAAAACATTTTAAGAGGAAAAGTCTGGGTATATTCATGTTTTTGTATTTATTTAAATACCATTTATTTTGCATGGTGATCATTAATTTCTGATGAAGTGACTGTGGCAACATTTTTGTACACTGAACTCTAGCTTGCTGCTAACTCCCTGTGCTTCAGGTAAGGATGAGAAATTTAACTCAGTCAAGTTGCTTAATGATTTCTACTGATGAGGAAACTGTGCTGGAACACATCATAGTTTTCAAAGACTGTAAATGGAATTCTTTCAGGACCCTGATCGCTATTACAATGTTATTCCTTAACTAGTATGATGGTGTTAAATGGACGTCCTGTACAATGTGGTTATTAAAGAAAATTGACCTTTCTCAGAGCTTCTGTACCTGAAATTAGGAATTTAGGATCAGAAGACAAGTAATTTTGCATCTTATTCTTTCATGTAAATTCTTTCATAGCCTTAACATTGAAGTCACATTTTTCTAGATGTGTACATTTTTTAGATTTAATATCAACTTGCTGACCCTTTTTTGACTTCAAAATATTATTCTCTTTTAGGTAGCCAGTACAGCATATGTATTTCCTATATAGCCTAATTGGAAGTGAGCAGTAGCAGCTTATGTTTTCTTTTATTCTAGTCTATCCATCTCCACATTCACAACAATGTTTTGTTTGCCTTTTTACTGCTACTGTGCTTTGTGTAGCTGGTTAAAATGATTTTCTGTAATAACCTTCAAATTGTTTTCCTGATCAGCGTGCTAAATTATTGGGCCATTTGCCACGTATTGTATAGCTTGTTTTCTTGCTCCAAACCTAATTATTTTGCATCTTTCCTTACAACAAAACGCCTTTACCATCTGCTATGCTATTCATGTAAACAATCAAAATCTGACTTAGTTTCTACCACTCAACCTTATTTTTTGTATCTTGTAATCCTTGGATCATCTGCAGCCTTGAACATAATGGCCTTATTTCCATGTATTTCTTGAGTAGATTAAGGCACCAGCGAGCAAGTGTCCTAAAACCAGACTACTACTTCTATGCTTCATTTGTACAATTAGGAAGGATGTGTCAATTGATTACTTTTTTTTTCTTCTTCGTCTTCTTCTTGTAATTTAGAAACTAGGTTTCTAAGTGTTACCCTAATGAGCTTATTTAATAAACCTTAATCTGAACTATTACTCTCTGCGTATTAGCCCTAGCAAATATGCTTTATATATCTGAATGTGTGTTTTACTTTACTTACCATGATCAACAATAAGTGTAAGACAATTTTCCTCCTTACTTTTGACATAGTTTTTGTCACTCCAACATTTTGCATCAAGACAGCAAAGATTTACTATTTACATTTTTTGCTTGCATTTTTGCCCATGAGTGTCCTAGACATGAATGTAATAGTGTACTAATGGTGTTTCTTAAGATACTTTGTAAGTCCATACCCAACCACACATGCTTAGTGGGATGTAATATACTCCATTAATCTGTTTTTCTGATTCTATTTATGCATCATAGACATAAGGACTGTTTTAAAAAAAATATTCTCCAAATAATGTAAGACGTATATATAAACTAGATCTTGTACTAGTCAGAACTTTCCAGGTGCCATTTCAGATCTTAGAGTAAGTAATTTAGTATAGTTCCAAGTAAACTGTGACATTTTCTACACTACATTAGAAAGAATAGACTTTTGCATTCTCATGCAAAGAAGAGAAATTTTACAATGTCGTCCTGCAGTGCTTATAGATGAAGTGGAAATCATGTCACCAATGCACTTAATCTGTCACCATGTTATATTACCTTATACTCTCTGCTCTGTTCCATTAAGGCAAAACCCCCCAAATTCCATGCTTTTTCGTTTGTGGATGTTCAGCTCTTTCTGAGAAAAGAAAACTAGTTCATGTGAATTTTGTTGCCAAAATTTCATGTTAGGCAGTCAGGTAGCCCTTGCTTGCACTCTGTGCTCTAGGTTTGCCTATTCTATAACCCAGAGCAATGTTTTCTATTCTATATTTGAGACAACTTGTAATTCGAGAAGTTGTTACCTATAGATGAAGTTATATGTGAAGTTATTATATAGGGATTTAGAAATGCTTACAGTTTATCAGTAAATTGTTTTTCCCAACTCTTAGCTCTCTTTTAAACTCCTTTGAAAACATATAATTATATACTGCTTATCAACACATTTAATGCATTGTCACTGACGTAAGTAGTACCCTCTCTGGTTCACCTTTCTCTACCTTCCTCTGAATTATATGTTGTCTTCATATGATGACAGATATAGTTGTTTAGATTTTTTACATTCAAAGTTAAATTTGCCACTGGCAAATCCAAAAGTCAATACTCTGTGAAAAATGTCAATTTGAAGAGAGAAGACAAGTAGTTGTGATGTCAAATTTAATGAATTTAGTACAAAAAAAGAAGTTCCTGTATACCTGAGCAGTTCAACTGGAAAGAGAGTATTGTTGTATTAAGGAAGAAAGTGTGCTCAAAAAGATATAAGACAACAGGGATAAAAATTCACAGATAAGAGGAATTATGCTTTATTGGATGATAAACCATCTACTTAAAGTGAGAGATGTGAGGTAGAAAAGAGAATGAGATGTGCACACAATAGAAGAGAATTACCAGTTATAAAAAAAGCAAGATTTGATCTGGATACGAGTGCTGCAATTTTCTGTCACCAACAAATACCAAGGAATATTGTTTCATTTTCACTTCATTCAAGGCAAATGGCATATATGTCTTCACTTGAAAAATTAGTAATGGGGTCCAGAGTCATCTAGCAAATCAACCGTTGTCCTGTTCATGGTTGTGTCCTGAACATGCTAAATATTTAATCCTGATGATAATGATGTAAAATAAAAACTGATTCTTTTCAGTTTTAACAAAATAGATTTGGAACTCAATGGTGATGGTCAAATTATTAGTTCTAGTATTGTTAGTGTACTCTCATAATAAGATTACTAATGTAATTAAAAAGGTAATTTGCTGATATGCATATTTAAATAAAATTTAATATTGATTCTTTGGTAATAGCCAAGTTTTCCACTGTTCTAATGAGATAGAGCCAAGTTTTTTCTCACATTTGGTTGTGATGGCTCACAAGATATTGATGATGGCTGTATTTGTGAATAATTGACAGGTCTTTCTAAGCTACCATCAACTTCTGCACATCCTCAACAGGTCAAAATAAAGCAATTTACAAAGTAGCATAACTCTTTCAGAATGGATTCCTGGGAAATTTTTTTTCATGGGGCAGTGGTTTAGCCGTTTTTAATAAATACCTGAGGCAGAAACATATTCTTGAGAAAATCATGAAGAGTTATTATTCTACTTCTTACATGTTGTGCTTTTACCTTGATGCCAGCTTTGATTAGCCCTCTTGCATTGCAGGAAATCTTACCTAAATCTTTCTTTCTCTTTTTTTTTTTTTTTTTTTGCCTTAGGGATGGAACTTATCACAAGGATAAGTTATATGTGGTAGGAAATATTCCGTTTCTTTATCTTTTGATACCTAGCCAAAACAATAAAAGGCTGTTTCTGAATTTATGTATGTGTATATATATGTAAAAATAAATAAATATGTATCTTTATACATATATATAAATGAAGCTTTGGGGATTTTATCAGCCTGCTTCTCAGCTACCTCAAAAGAGAAACTGCATAAGACTACATAAACAGTGAAAAGACCCAAACAGTCCTCTAAAAGACTCAACACTCCTCAAAAAACCCTCCAAAAAACCCCTCAACACCCTCCTAGCCTTCAAGAACTCTCTACAGAGCCAGTGTTCAAAGGTCTAATAGCAATTAGATATTGAATGCTAAATTGATGTGAATTAGTTGTCTGTATGCATTCTGCAATTAACATTCCTGTAAGAGTTTCCTGGATGTGGTCTCTATCCCTCTGCTGTGCCCTTATTTTTGAGCTCTTCATGGCAATTGCTCATGAGAAGTATTCTCCAGGGCTCTCTTTGTAATAACTGAATGCTACTTGAAAGTTGATTTAGTAAGGCTCAAATGTTTTTTCAGATCCTACCCCAGTACCTGGGGATGGGAGGTGCTATTGATTATAGCGAGTGAAGGAGTAAATACTGCAATGAATGGTACAATGTTTTCACTTGAAAAAGCTAAATTTACTTAAGAACAAAAACCAAACATAAATTTAAGTTGATCTGTCATTGTGGAAGCCCAATGCATTAGTGTGACTCACCAAAGATGGTGTCATTGGAGTTATGTTGCAATTTTCATGTCAACCTTATAACTAAAATAAAAATGTTGGTGCTTCTAAAATTAGAAATATTTATAGTTTTTAAAAATCTAGTTGAGTGCAAACCAGTGTTTTAATGTTTGGTTGTTTTGGGTTTTTTTCAGGAAATACACCAAAGCTGTCTAAATCATCTATACTAAATATAAGATAAAGGGAACATGCTCAGCAATATATAATGCTGTTCAACAGACAAGGTCACAGTATTGTGAAAAAATAGAAAACAAAATTCATGTACAGAGGTATTTCAGAGGAGGATAGCGAAGCATTTGCCTTTTGAAACTAGCCAAGGACAATAAAAGAGATTGCTTCATAATAGTTCACAGCATATCCTATAACTTTGAAGCAGGAAAAGCAAAGGCCATTTTATGAAAATTGTTAGGTATCCTGTATAATAGCCTGTTTAGATCAAGGACAATTCTGATTTCCTGGAAGTGAATGTTTTGTGAATAGCGAGCCTTCTTACAGAAATTTTGAGAAAATTCATGAAACATTAAAAGATATTGTAACCTTCTGTGTCTGCTGGTCCAGAGGAGATCACAGTGTGCAAGTGGTATGTGCTGGATTTGCATTTTGATTCTACTGTAATCAAGATAAAATACGACATAATAGATGAGGTAAAGTGTAAGTGCCACCTATGTAAGCAGAAAAGAACCTGGAGCTTCTGGATTGCCTGTCAATTTTCATGAAACTTTAGTCTGAAGGTTCAGCTTCAAGGATGACTTGAGGAACCAGAAAATATTTTTCCCTTTCTTTCTTCACTGTGTTTGAGTGGGTAAATCCCTACCATCTTGCATTTTCTTTTCTTGTTTTGTTTGTTCACTTACAGTTGCTCCTAAAGGGAAATCATTACTTCTCAGAGATGCCCGGGACCCCCTAATTTTCAGGTAACCTTCTTTGTCCCACAGTGTTTATCTGTTCCTTGTTTATTGTGAATCTCTTTGGTAAGTCCCCCAACAGATTCAGACCTCAGAACTTGACTGAAAAATCAGTATTCTGATCTCTCTGTAGCAGAGATTTCTCCAAACTCCTTCATCTTTCTTACTAGTTCGGGAACTGTTTGTGGCAGATCATTGGTTTCAGTTTCTGAATTTCCCTTTTATGAAACCCATTTGGTCCTAAACCGCATTTCATCAGCTCATCTTCAAGATCTGTGGGGAGGCCCCCCTTTAGGGGACTATGCTTACTATAGTGCTTAAGAACTGAAAAAGTGTGGAAAGCCTGAAAAAGTGAGGAAAGAGAAAGTCTTGAGGAAATTGGCCAACGTGCCCCGGATCAAGGGAAAGCTAAGTCAGACGTTGCTAGGCAGTTGCAGTCATCTAGGATTGTGATGGTATCCTGAGTACATCCCTTGGATGTACTACACATTGATAATCCTCTTTTTTTCACGTTTAGTTTTATTAAATGTGGTATTTTGGATCAATATTATAATACTAGAACTACTAAGATTCTGGTATATTAATAAATTATATTGAAAAAAGTTACTTGATAGAATAAAAATATAGTTGCTGTTCACACCCTAAAATGTAGGTGCTCGTATTTTTAATAAGATATATTACAAAAGCCTCAAAACTTTTGTTTAAATTTCAAATTATTTAATACAGTTGTTATTTTTTTCCCCTTCTGAATATTTCAATCAATATCTTTCCAGGACTTGACGTGAATTTCCCAATTGCACGCATGGTAGCACAGCACTTGGAAATTTCTTTTTTCATAATGCTGAATCATACTTCTGGTTTTAAAACTGTGCAGTTCAACAGTGCTAGGCCACAGTTATACATTTGATTTTTTATGTATATTTATTTACATGCATATGTGAGGTACATTGAGTTAGATGCCTGAATGAGAATCACTTTCTCAAAACTGAATATGGATTTTCAGAAGGAGCTCTCCTTTGGAAATTAATGACAGCAAGTGGTACTAAAACTCATGTTCCTTTCTAGAGTTTGTTAGACCCAAGTTGAGTTCAGAGCTCCACAAGTATAAGTCTGTGTTTTAGTTATCTTCATGGTCTATACAATTTATCACATATTATCCTGAGAGAAGGAACTACTGAGCACTCCCATTATTCATGCCTGTCCTTTACACACTCTTTACACGCTCAGAGGGGAGAAGCAAGACCATTTTTTTTTTGTGTACATGTTATGTTACTTTGCTGCAAAATGGTTTTGCAAACTACTTCTACTTTAAGTACTTTTGACAGATTTATGTCAGAGTTCTCCAGTAAAGGACAGTGAAGACACTAGAAATAAAGTGTAATCCGTATGCAAAATTATCATTGTTCAACTACTCTAGTTTGTGATACAGTGGAATGAGATTCCCTCTGAGGCTATAAAACCATTGGTGCACTGTAATTTAGATGAGCACAATATAGAGAAAATACCCAGCTAAAAATATCTTTTTATGGATTCATAAATACTACAGAAGCAAGAGAAATACTATTGTTTACTTAGGGGAAATTTTATAAGAGTTACATATAAAGTGAAAATACCCTTTATGATCATTAAAATCTCCCCTTTCATCTGCTCCCCACATTCTGCACATTGTTCTTCACATATGGCTCAAAAAATACCAAGTAATCTTTTTTTAATTCAGAAATGAATGCTCTCTCCTATCAAAAAAATCCTTCTACAACAGTTGTTTTAGAGTAGTATGCTCTAGATATTATAAGTCATTATAAGGAAGAAATGCACCTATGTTACTTTCAAATACATGTAGGGGAATGAGAAATAAGAGCAATCTCTACAGAGTTTTTTAAAAGCACATTTACAGTTACATTCACTTTAGAGAAAAAATTATATTCATGGTAATTCTCAGAAAATTTTATTTGTTTTTACTTTTCAATTTATTTTAGTCATATTTTGCATATATTTTTTTCAGTACTACAGAGGAGAAAATAAACTGCTTTAGAATTTATGGAAAAGGCAAGTTTAATGGATGATTGAATAGAATTTATGGTGAGTATACGCTTTCCTGAGACCATCCTAATACTTCTTTTCTCTGAGACCAGAAGAAAAATTGTCATTTTGTTCCTGAAGATAACAATTGAATTGTCATATGTGTTTGATAATTAATGTATTCTGTACACTAGCTGATTAGAGTAATTCAAATGCTATACGAGATCCAAACGTGATTTTTGTTATAATTGAATGAGTCAGCAATATGCACCTTGTCAGTAATATGCAGAACATATTGATATTTAGAATTGCCTTTTGCTCAGACATATTTTATGTTTACATAGCCTCAGCGGTAAAATAAACATGAAAAAACATCTGTGCAAATAAATTCAATATCACTAAATGACTTACTCTCAAATGACACCAGAAAGAAGGCTCATGGGAAAACGTTAACAAACAGTAATGTCACATCACAGCTTTTACAACTTTGTCTCAGCATGGAATGCCACAAAGCAAGCTGTCTGCTAGTTTCATTAAATTATTTGGAAATTGCTTTGTGTAATGCGCTAGGGTACATTTTCAGAAAATATTATGTTGTTGTTAAAGTTGAAAACTGTTTTTATTGATTCAGTCAGCCTAAAATGTGTTACATTTAGGGAATGGTGAGCTCTGAAAAAACATTGGAGTTCCAGCACTTTGCTAACCTGACTCCATCAATGCTTCCACACAAATGAGCAACCCAATAAGCTGTCACTCTAAAGCTTCCTTTAGAATGAAAAAAATGAAATGCTTACAAGAAGAATGGAATGTTGTAAATTTATGGACAAATTGCAGGCTGTTAATGATTTTGAAGTTAATTCCAAAGCTATCCTTCAATTTTTATTTAAGACTTTGCATTACCACAAAACTTTCACATATTATACTCTGTGAGTTTTTTAATGAGTATTCCTTTTTTGTAATTTATCACATTATTCTCAATATCAGATCTGCAATTACAGGTCTCTGATGTCTTCTGATGTCAGCTGAACTCCATCATTCATTTCAGTGGACTTACAGCAGCCTTCCAGTACCTAAAGGGAGTCTGCAAGAATGCTGGAGAAGGAACTTTATTCAAGGATATCTAGTGGTAAGAAAAGGGTTAATGGCTTTAAACTGAAGAAAGGAAGATCTATATTAGATATTAGGAAAAAAAATAAGAATTATCATAAATAACTCTTGAAGTCATGTTTTAGTCTAAGAAACATTTGTTGGGTTGTTTTTTTCCTTGAATAGTAAAATGCTTTTTGACCTTTATCTCTTCTGAAATGTCTTCTTTGATTCGGTAAGCATTTATAATGCTTTTCTTCTTCATATGAGTAAGGTAATAAAGGCGTTCTAGCACCTTTTCTTTCAGTAGTAAATCAGTTAATGGCCAGTCTGATTACACTTCAAAGAATGGATCTGCTTACTATCCTTTAGAAATATGAGTCACAGTTATCTGCATGCTCATAAGTAGTCTAGTTGTGGCACAGTGTCTTGTCCAAAGAGATATAGTGCAGTGGCCTCAGAGTTGCAATTAAGACTCAGTTGATTGGGCCCTTCTAGTCTACTTGTAAAGCCGTTGCTAACTGTTACATACTACAAATGCGATGAGGTCACTATCTGTTGGCTAATTAAAAGAAGGTGATCAATGATTTCAAGAGATATCAACCATTTATATTTCCTTTCATAACCTAAATGATCAGCAAACGTTGAAAAAGGGTGGCTGTCCAACCACTTTCCACAGGCAGCTGAGAAAAAATAGCACCAATTACAGGAAAGGAGATGAGAATTTTTCTATGCTTGAAAATTTGTGTTTTACCTCTCTTAGGGTAAGTCTGGAATCGTCTACCACAGAAATGGCATTTGAAGAAGGAGATGTATTAAATGAGGAAAAATTAAAAAACAAAAATACAAAATATTCTGAGATATGTAGAAAATATTTCTTGACAAGTAAAGATGCAAGCTTTTGAGTATCTGACATAGTAAAGACTAGTTAAAGACACAATAAATTTATCTGCTTATGTTCACTTGTTTCTTTGTTGCTGATAGTGAGGTATTGCTTGCAGTTATGGAGCTGTGCCTCTTTTACCAACTGTTTTTTGTAGAGCAAACTCAGTGACATATAGAAGACATTTTATGCAACACTCAAATATTATTGGAAATGCATTCAAATACCTTATGTTATTTTGAGTTATAAATGATACAGACTTTTAAAATATAAGTGAACATTTTTATTACAGAAGCTTTTTCATAAGTAGGCCACATAAGACTTCTTCATATCTGTAACATATTAATAATACAGCAGTTTTAATTAGGTATTATGCAGAAGGAGTTTAGGTCACACATTTCAATATTAAGTTGGAGGAAGGCCATTTAAAGCTAGAGGTCATTTTCATATGTTAATAAAATTCTTTTTTCAGGGTAGATGTCAAGCTTTTAGCAGAATATTATTATTTTTGGTCATTACTGGAGAACTTAATGAATATTTATTTTCCACTGCTTACATTAATTTTATGAAAATGGATGTATTTTCTCATAATGTGGAATGAGATAACTTCTGTGGATGCTAGAGGATAGGAAACCAGATTTATGGCTCCAAATAGAAACCTAGATGTGGAATAGTATATGTAGACAAGAGTTGTTGAATAAAAACTCTCATAAAAACTAAATGCTTTGGTGGCACTTAAATAAATATAACTGACTACAGAGTACCCAATTAATAAATAAAGTAGGCCTATAAATGGTTAAGATCAATGCTTATGTGAATTGAAAACCAACAGATTTTCAAATCTTGCAAGGTATACAGCAAAAACATAAACGGTGGTCTGTAGAAGGAAATAGCTGCCCTGAAATTTTGGGTTGTAGCAATGGAAATGTCTGAAAGACAGTTAATTTATTTTCCTTTCCTTTCTAATATTCAGAAAAAAAAATCCAAAAAGTTATTAACAGTCCTCAAAGAATAAGACCACATTTTTATTTACAGAGGAAAAGAGTCACAAGACCCAGTAACTAGTCCTGCCTCCTTAACAGACGTCTTCAGAGCTGAGGAAATACTGCAAGGTTCTGTTAGTCAGGTTTTTGGGGGGTTTGGGGGGGGGGTTAAGTCTACATGTTGAGTATTGATATCTAAGAATGGAATCATTTTTCTCCTTATGTCTTTGTAAAGGACAATAGCGTTAAAAGATATTTTTTCTGTTACTGGAAATATGTGCATTTTTTTAATAACCCAGAAATTCTGGTTTGTTGGTTTTGGGGGTTTTTTTGTTTGTTTCTAAGAGGCCTTATTTGATTATTGGTATAATCTCACATTAAAGAAAATCATTAAAGAAATCACCCTGGTTTGAGAAAGTATCCCTGGTGATGTCTGCATGTGAGCATTCACTTGACTTTAGCTGTACGAAAATAGGGAAACCTCTATGTTGTTATATTACTAACTGTGGACCACATTAAAATATGATTAGATGTCATTAGTAATGCCTGATATTAGAAGCAAATCTATAAATTAGGGTGGGTCTGTGATAATTACTATGAATATTAACCATTCCAAAAGTTTTTTGATTGACTAAATGGAAGAACTATTAATATGATTTTAACTGTCTGATATATTGTCTCTGCTAGGTTACAGACCTCTAATTATTAGGTACCTGAATCACCCACCAAACCCTTGAAATTTATTTTTAAGGTCAGTGAAGTAGTTAAATATCTTTCTTTTTGTGAAAAATGACTACTTTTAACTGATATAAAATGATGGCTCTCGAGTTTGAAAACTTTTAGGTACAGGGCGAGGATAAAGGAAATGTAAATGGAAATGTAAGCTTTTTACAGCATGAGCTAAAGGATCTTAGAGCTGATATGAAAGATACATTAACATCTCAGGGGATCAATGGTTCAGTCTTCAGGTTCATTCAATCCATAGTCATTTTAATGGGGTTATGCTTTTGTAGTTCCAGTCAAAAAGTGCTAGATAAATCCTAATATAATTGTGTTTTATGATTGGATTTACCAGCTTGTCAATTTTTATCTTTTTGGTAGAGTAAAGGTAATTTACCTTTAGTAGGAATTTTTTTTTCTCTTCTCAGAGTTGATGTCATTCTTTAATTGAAGCACTTTGTTCTTTCTTTTATCAACTGCTAAAAATCTCAGATACTCCTATCTGTGCCATTCCTTATTTATGTACTGCTCTGAAACATGATTCTGCATCTTAACTAAGGTACAGTTATTTAATGTATTAAATATCAAGTTCTTTAATTTTATATTATTGTTACCTTATACTTAAGAGGCGTTTTGGGGAGTACGTATTTTAGATGCAAAGAAATAACACTTCCAGGTCAAAAGTAAGGGGTTTTAATTTAGTTGAGCATCTGTATTTTTGAAGATCATTTCATTCATTGTTCCTACAATTTCTGATCTGAGCTGTTTTCAGATGTGTGTAGTAAAAGGACAACAATCACCCTTTTTACTATAAGCTACATCAATATTCAGTTGCTTACACTGGTAAAACTTTTGAGTTTCCAATGCTAACTATGCTTTGCCTCAGTCTACTTTAGTCCCTTTCACAATCTAGGTTTGAAACTAGAATCTAGGTTGAACTAGATAACCTTTTGTGGTCCCTTCCAACTCCTAATGTTCTGGGATTCTGTGAAATTATTCTTACACATTTCTTTTTTCATATTGCTAATTTGAATGTTGTCAGTTTCTGGTTCCAGATACTGGATTTTGTTACACCTTTTTTCTGCTTGTCCCCATTAACTGTTGTGCTAAACAAATTGCACTGTTCCTCTATGGTAGTTTCCTTTACCTCTGATCATTCTTACTTCCCCTATCTGAAAAAAAACCCTCTGTACTACATTAAGGTATTATTTCCAACACCATACTTTAGTTCTTCTAGTGGTGGAAAATCCTGGAAGTGTTAAGGGCAAAGTCAGCAGCCTCAATGTGTAAAGTCAGGTTGGTTTTATTTGTTTTTCTGACAGACCAGTCAGTGGACAGAAGGTTGAGCACCTTGCAAGGTAACCATTCCTGAAATTTTCATCCTGATTCTTTTCTGAACATCTCTTGTGCTCACAAACAAATGACTTGAGCATCACCAGGTTTTCAAAGAGCGTTAAAAGAATTCCATGCAGCCGTGCTAGTGGCATTTAGTATAGACAGCCATGAATGGAGTTTAGGATGAATGGAGCTTAGGATGTGTGGTTATTTAAAAATAAAATTATGTCCTTTAGGCCCTTGGCAATGGTCGAATTGTAGACACATTATTGTTTTGCATGTACAGTTCTGTAGAAAAGAACATTAACAACCTTGATTATAATATTGTGTCATTATGTTAGCATCCGAGTACCTAAAATACACCGTTATTTGATGATTCCTCTGGGCCTTTGTAGAGGCCATAGTGGTCTCTTCTCCCCTCGTTACAGAGAACTCTGAATTGGTTCTCAGGATAACTGTCCTTTTTAAAGCTATCATATATGTGCATGAATTTCTTTTTTTTTTTTTTTGTAAAAAGGAGAAGCTAGAAAATACAACATTGTAAATGATAAACTATTTCAATTACTTCCCATTAAAATTCAGGAGGCAGCGCAATGCATTTTCTATGAGTAAGAACTTAACACCTACTGACATTAGACTAGATTTGGATTTGTATGCAGATGCTCTGACCATGTTAATGGCAACAATTTCTCAGTCTGTCAGGATCTTTAACTTTGTACAGAAATTAGTTTGATGCTCATGACATTTCCTCCTATATTATTCCACTGTAGTTAAGAATATGTAACCGCTTTTATCCTAACCTATTTTCAGCTACTGATAAAATGCTACTTAATGTACAATAAAATCACAGAAAATATCAAGAACATGAGACTAAAAATTTTATTTTTAATCAAAAATATATTTTGAGATTGTTTACCATTAAGACTCTAAATTCTGAAAAACAGTTCTAAAGTCTGGTGTACAGTCTTGTATTACAGAGAACCCATTAACCTTCTCATGATCAAAATAAACTAATGTAGAGTTTAACATAGGTTAACAATTCCAAATCGTGCTGGTTTTGCCTGGGATAGCATTAATTTTCTTCACAGTGGCTGGTATGTGGTTATGTTTTGGATTTGTGTTGAAAACAGTGTTGGTAGCTTGGGGATGTTTTCATTACTGCTGAGCAGTGCTTGCACAGAGCCAAGGGCTTTGCTGCTGCTCACACCACCCCAGCAGTGAGTAGGCTGGGAGTGCACAGGGAGTTGGGAGAGGACACAACTGGGACAGCTGACCCCAACTTAACCAAAGGGATATCCCATACCATATGACGTCATGCTCAGCATATAAAGCTGAGGGAAAAGAGAGCAGGGGGCACATTCAGAGTGATGGTGTTTGTCTTCCCAAGTAACTGTTACATGTGATGGAGCCCTGCTTTCCTGGGGATGCCTGTGGGAAATGGGGAATGAATTCCTTTGTCTTGCTTTGCTTGTGTGTGTGGCTTTTGTTTTCCCTATTAAACTGTCTTTCCCTCAGCCTGCTAGTTTTATTTTACTCTTCTCATTCTCTTCCACATCCTGACAGAGGGGAGTGGGTGAGTGGCTGTGTGGGGCTTAGCTGCTTGCTGGGGAAAACCAGGACGTACGTATATGTTATAGCAACACAGAGAGGTGGCAATTCTCTTTTTCTTTGTTTCTGTGTTACCCTCATTAAGACTCTTCTATAGGTTTCATATATTTTCAGACATGTTATTTCTACACAGAGGCATGGATGCACATAAGGCTTTTACATTAGAATTATCCTTCTTCTGGGAAGTATCTGTGCATTTAACCTTCACCAAAATAACTATAAAATATTATTAAAACATTAGAATCCATCTGGCAGACATATGATAAGTAGAGACATTGAAGAGGGAAAAAAAAGCCTAAAGAGTTTAATGGTGGAAATCTGGTGAAATTAAAATCTTAAATCTGCGAATGTCAAAACTGTGTGGAAAGGAAAAGTTTTGGTCAGGTTGAGCTAAATCATGATTACTCCCATGGTTGTATGGTAGAGACAAAGCAGAGAAGGAAGAAAAACAAATGCACACTGTCTTCTCTGCTGAGATTTGACTGTACCTCTAAGTTTTGGAGCCTGCACACATCATGCTGCCAGCGTATGTCTTTAATAATTTCCATTGTATCCAGTTTCTGTCATCATTTTTGTACTGTAAGTATAGGATATTTTGTGAATGTTCCCTAGCAAATATATATAAATATATAAAAAATATATACACATGTATATATAAATATATATAAGTAAATCTATGTATGTATTACAGTGCATGAGTAAGGTATTAGATGGAGGTGTATAAACTTGGAATGTTTTCTTCCTCATCCCACCTAATGTTATAGGAACATCTAGAAATGTTTTGTACGTTTCTGGGAAATACCAGCTATGTTTAAAGTGGCACACTTACAAAAACAGAGTCCAAAGAAATTATTTGAAATATATTTTGGAAAAGTCAGAACCACTTTCTTTTTAAATATATATGTATTATATTTTTTATTGCGTAGTATGGGCAGAGGATCTTGAAAATTACATCTCTGAGTGCTGCCTGAGCAACTCAGCAATTACAGTAAATTTTTAAATAAATAAACTTGTTATCTTGGCTTTGATGTTTATTTATGTAGATGATGATGTTCTGGCCATATTCAAGACAAAATTCATCTGGTTGAATGATAGCACAGGAACAGGAATTTGTGCTTTTTGTGTATACATCAAATTTCCTGTTATGAATATAATACCAATAAGCGATTCAATTGATATACAAGTTAACTGTTGGACTGTGTGGTTAGAGGAGTTAAGACTAAAATGCATCGTAGCCATATCAAGAACTTTCTCTAATTTTTTTTAAGCTATTTGAGGTAGAAATAAGAATAATGTGAGATATTTTTTTAAAATAGTGTACACTGTGCCACCGCAATATCTGAACGGTTTCCTTGGCCATTAAAAAAATAAACTGAACCAGCTGGAGGACAAAGAGAACTCTTCTTAATGGTCCCACCTATAATATTGATGCAAACAGTATATGTACAAAGACCCAGTACAAACTTATAGGCATCGCATACTTAACAGACTATTTGAAAACACATCTGTTCAGAGAAATTCTCTATTTTCTGTTCTACCTCTGATCAAAGCACTGATATCAAACATAGCCTTGGGGCATAGCTTTCATTTAGCAATACCTGAATGATTCTCAAGCAAGTGGTGTAGCACTTGTGAATGTAATGGGTAAAGACCACCAACTGTCATTCACAGTACTTTCTTAATGTAAGTCTCCTCTCAGCATTTGAAAATTTTCAAAGACATACTAAAATTGATTGAAGGGTCAAAACATAACCTTCCAGGATCTCTTTCAGTCATTTGACAGGATACAGGTTCAGATCATATAATGACTTTGAAATTACATGTTATTACTATTATTGGATTTATTCTAAGACCTGAATGCTAGTCTGGAAAACACATTAACATTTCAGTTGAAGGTGATCATTTCTGCTTCCTAGCTGTAAACCAATGTCAGCATTCAATGAGGTCCTTGATAGTCTGAGTTCATAAAAGCACTAAGTCTTAAATCAAAATTGTATATAAAACATAGGGTACAAATTATAATACAAATTTTCTTTGCTACTTAACATAAGACAAGAACCACCAATAATGCTTGTCTGATGAATAAGGATAATACCATTGACTTGTAAATTCAGGCAATATTGATTTAACAGTCCCTGTATCTTTCCTTCTAATTGCTTTTGGATCATCAGCTTGTTTACATTTACTGTATGCAATCAGTGGACCTTATGATTTACAGCCAGTAGAAAGTGGGAAGATGTAGAATTGTCCTTCAGACCAAAGTAAAAGCACATTCTACTTGACTCAAATAGCATACAGCTCTTTAAAATGTCAGTTTATGACCTAAAGTCTGTTCAAATGCTTCCTTCCATAATGTTACCTACAAAACCTGTAGCAAGTAGATTCACGGTAAGATTTACTGATTAAAAGTGAGAAAAGACGAGAAAAAGGGCTGATGAACTTAGTAAGATTATATTTGAATTACTACCCATTTTTATAAAAATGAGAATTTGCACACAGCCCGTGGAATTGCTGTTATATCAGTGTAAACTTGCTCTGCAGCTGGTTGCTAGATCTTAACTTATAGGTCTTGCAGGAAGTTGCATTTATTGGTTCTCTAAATCTGTATGACGTTGCAATACCAAATGGTTCTTCAAACCTTTTACAGTTCCTATACCATCTTGAGAAATATTTTCATTTTACAGTTTCACTTTGAGAATCAGCTGCCACAGGATATAGCATAGAATAACAGGTTGTTGCCATTTCAGCAACTCCTTGTGTAGGCCGTGGCAAAGAATCAGACTACACCAATACAAAATAAGTCCTTTAACCTGCATGGTGAAGAGACCTGATGTACGTGAATACTTGTGACTTTGACTTGATTTTTCTCTTGTTTAAAATCATACCTAACTGTCATAAAATACCTGTTTGAAAATGCATGTCATCAAGCAAAGATGATGATGATAACAACAACAACAATAATAATAATAATATAAAAATACCTCACAACTTCCAGCAGTAAAACACACAGAGCTGATGCAATCCTCTCACTCATGGTTTTAACTGCATTGATGTGTCTTAATTATTTTTTTAATTGTGTACTGACTGATATTACAGATATAGCTCTGCTTGCATTGCCATTTTTTTGATCAAGTCTGATCATAGATGCTTGATTATTATTGATGTTTCTCAAGAAATTAAGATTGTTTTCTTTTGTCTTTTTTACTCTAATTTTTATTTTTTCTTCATGGAAAAGTCCAAGCTAGGGTTGGCTTACTTTAAGCTCTGTCTGGCTTTGAAAAACTGCCATTGTGGAGATCTGTTATGACAACTACTATAGAGCTAAAAAACTTGGCATGACGTAGTGGGATTTCCTGCTGAAATTGTAGGAGTAAGGAATTTGGTTAGTGCTTGGGAAAATCAGGAAAAATGGATCTCAAGGAAGAGTCATAGCTGATAATGTCTCAAGCTGAAAGAGTAAGGAAAAAGAAATCTTTCTTCAGTGTAGCATGATTTTGACTGGAGTGTTACTGAAAATGTCTATTTATTTGACTTACTTTCCATTCGAATTTGCAAAGGAACATGCATGTGTTCCTCGTGATATAGCTTCACAAAGTTACTGCAATGTCTATGATAATGTGACAGCTGATTCTCAGTGGGAAAAACTGTATTTTTATGCACTTTTGGGTTAAACTCTTCTCACAGAAACACTTATAATTTTCCTTAGTGTGCACCTGGATGTGCAGATATACGTCACCAAAGTCATAGAATCATGGCATGGTTTGAGTTGCAGGGGACCTCAAAGATCATCAAGTTCCAGTCCCCCTGCCATGGGCAGGGACACCTCCACTAGACCATGTTGCCCAAAGCCTCATCCAACCTGGCCTTGAACACTGACAGAGAGGGGGCAGCCACAGCTTCTCTGGGAAACCTGTTCCAATGCCTCACCATCCTCACAGTAAAGAATTTCTTCCTAATAGCTAATCTGATTCTACCATCCTTCTGCTTAAAGCCGTTACTTCTTGTCCTATACTTTACTCCTTGATAAAGAGTGCTTCTCCAGCCCTTCAGTTACTGGAAGACCACTATAATGTGTCCCCGCTATAATGAACAAACCCTCAGGCTGTCTTCACAGGAAAGGTGCTCCAGGCCTCTGATCACCTTTGTGGTCCTCCTCTGCACTTGATCCAATAGGTAGGTCCCTGTCCTTCTTACGATGGGGAACCCAGACCTGGATGGAGTAATCCAGGTGGGATCTCCTGAGAGCTGAGTAGAGGGTGAGAATCACCTCCATTGACTTGCTCATCACACCTTTTTTTGATGCGGGATATGGCTGCCTTTCTGGTCTGCAAGCACATGTTGCCTGCTCATGCTGAGCTACTTGTCCACCAATATGCCCAAAACTTCCTCCTTAGGGCTGGTCTCAATCCATTGTCTGCTCAGCCTCTAGTTGTGCTTGGGACTGTGCTGACCCATGCGGAGGACTTTACACTTGGCCTCATATACTAGGACTACAAAAGCAGTGCTTTTATGAATGGAATGATTAGTGATGGTCAAGGCCCTGGGAGCAGAACATAGAATCATATCAGGTAGATTTTCATGACTTCTTAATAGTTCAGGAATCTGATAATGACTTTTATATGTTATTTTACCTTCAAGGTGTTTGTGTGCACATCTGCCCAAATTTCTGCAAAACTTGCTATCGATAATATTTTTGTGTAATAGCTTTTGTTTTTCTGTATTGTTTGGTGATTTTAAAATAAAGGGATGCCTGTTTCTACACCTTCCCCTGCCCCAGGGGAAAGTAAATGCTCACATTAATTCAATTGTTGGCATTTCATATGTTTTACCCTGGATCTGGGAGAGGTTAGGGTTATCTGAGCATCTTCAGTAATAGAATCTGACAGTTCTGACTTCCAGCCAACAAGATTTAGAGAGAAGTCACTGCTATCTCTGTGACAGAGCAGACTGTAGGCTGCACAAGGTGCATATACCAAGGCTTTTTTTTCAGTGTGAGACTTAATATGAGACATGACTGGAGGGCAGGAACATATGGTTTCTCCATGAAGTCAGTTATAGGAGGTACTTGTTTTACCTCTCACATCTGTGGCACTATCAGATGGTCTCCTTTTTTTTTTTTTTTTTGGTCTTTTTGTCTTTTTCAGCTGGAAGAATTCATTACCTGCATAATATCATCCCAACCAAGTCTTGATACTTCTCAGAAGAGCAAGTTCCTACAAAAGCACAAAAAGAACAGACTATTTTTCCCCCTGCGGTAATTCTATAGTGTTCATAGCAGAATTGTCCATTAAAAAGAACAGACTATTTTTCCCCCTGTGGTAATTCTATAGTGTTCATAGCAGAATTGTCCATTAAGGGTAACCTTTTTAGTAAAAGAAAAAAAAAAAATTACATACCAAGGAGAACCTTTTTCAAAAGAAATGTTTCTTGGGAAGTGAGCCTTAATCAACACACGCTTTTTAAAATTCATGTCACAGTTGAAAAGTGATAATAACTGTAAAATACAAAGAAAATGGCAAAGCTATAATGCCAGATATCGCATAATGATTACAATATATTTCTTTAAATTCACCTTTATTATTTTACAGTTACAGCAGACATTCTGGTTTTTTTTTAGTGGGGATGACCAGAGAAAGAAGACCTTTACTCTTACAATTGAATTCTTTTCTTTTGGCTCCAGTGAAAGCACTTCAACTTCTAATGAATAAGTGAACCATCTTCCACCGGAATCTTGAATTCCAGTGCATTGTTAAAAAAAAAAGATATCTTTTTATGGTTAAGTGCAATCATAAGTGAAGAGCCAGCATATGACTATACAAACTCCTCTGTCCAGAAAGGTTTATCAATGATTGAATTAATATTAAAATCATGGCCAAAATATTAGGTATCCAAACCAATATTTTCTCAGGTTATGGAGAATGAAAGATAAAAACTTAAGTTCTAACCTTACCAAAAGAAGAAGAGGTTTCTTCTCCTTTCTCCTTTTCCTTTCTTTTGTTTTCTAAATATGAGCACATTTTAAACATTATTCTAATCATTATTTGTGCTCATATGCAGGCGTAAACTTCCCTGCTCATAACGCATCAGAGAATATTTATCAGAGACAGTGCCCTTTGTGTTTTGGTAAGATATTAACCTTACCCTTGTGTAAGGTTTTAGCCTGTGACCGTTAAAATAATCAAGTGTATTCTGTTCTGGTTAGAGTCTAGAGCCTGGTAGGTATATTTCTGATCGTCTGCCTTGTTCTTGTGGATTTAAATACCTTTGACTGTTTGATTAAAAAGTTACTGGGCTATTCCCTGTCTGCCTTTCTTCTCAGAAACCTGTGCCAGGGAAGATTCATATCAGATGTCAGGAAAAAAATTTTCACTGAAATAGTCATCAGGGCCTGGAACAGGCTGCCCAGGGACGTGGTTGAGTCACCTTCCCTGTTTAAAAAAAGGGTACATGAGGTATTTAGGGATATGGTTTAGCATAGGATGGGAACAGTTGGACTTGATGATCTTCAAGGTCTTTTCCAACCTTGTGATTCTGTGATTCAGACTTCCTGATACGAGGCAAAATATGTGGCTTCTTCAGTATGCTGCCCACTATGAGAAAATTCATTCAAACAAATAAACTCTCCAAGTCTTCCTTTGCTAGGCAAGATATTCTCCAATTCCAGCTATAAGATTTTCATCGAACAAGAAAAGGATCCATATAGAATTACTATTTTTTTTTTCTTTCAGATAGTTCCTATAGCGCAAACCAAATGGCTCAGGGGGACAGAACAATCTTCCTACGTATCTAATAATTACATTTGTAAACAGACTCTGGTGGTCATAGCTATGAATTTCTGGGTCATAGCTGCCCCTTTCTGCCATTTGGGCTTAAGAACATTATTATCGTGATGAGATATATCTGAGTCATATCCACACTGGGAAATTTACAGCTGGATCTTTCAGGACAGTGCTTGAAATGAATGGTCTAAATGACTGGAGGGAGAAAGAATTTTGCTCCACTACAGTGTGAGATCTACTGTGCAAATGCAGGATCCAACAAAACCCCCACCTGTTTGCATGATGTAAAAAAAAAAAATCCTGACAGTATTTTAAACAGTGTTTTTATTTTTTTCTTTTAATTTGAAGTGCTTTAAGTGCAATAACACATAAACAAGAATGCTATGATTGGTGTTATAAAGAGTTATCAACCAACAAATCAGTGCATTTTACACAAATAGTGGTAATGTAGTTAGAAATTTGGAGTACTCACTTCAAAACACTAAATCTTGTCTTGTAAGGGAAAAAAAAATCAGCTTGGTTAAAGAAGTGCTTTCAGTTTGGAACAGACTAATTTTTGTAACTCCAAAAGTAAACGGGAATCTGGCAAGGTTATGTCATATGCAATATTATTGATCTTAGAAAGCTCTTAGGTGCAATTATATTTGTTTGCAGAATAAATTGACAGGTATGAAAAATGTGCGTGACCTGAAGATGTATGGGTCTTTTCCGTGGCTTTAAGTTTCCTCTTCCTCAAACAAGCATGGTTTTTGGTAAGTCTGTGTGTTTTCTCTTTTCAGTAAATCAGCTCTTGATGTCTTGTTTGTTTCTGAACAACAGACAGGCTGAAACAATATAAGTTCCTGGAGTGTAAACTAACCTCATCTATCCATAAGAAGCACGAAACTTCACAGCTTAACTTTGGTTTTGGGGTTTGTAATGACTGAAAGTCAGATCCTCTGTGGTGTAAATTAATTATCTTCCTCTGCCTTCAGTGACTTGCACAAATTTACAGCAGCTGAGCATATGACCTTACACTCAGAATCAATTTGTCCATAAGAGATACAGACAGTGCTGTGAAATGAAATGCATTTAGATTTTTCAGTTCTCCTCCTGATGTTTTCACTCATACATTTCCTCTTTGCCTCCTGATGCCTTGGGGAATGAGGCAAGAGGAGCGGCATTTAAGCTTGGTTCAGTGAAACTGTAGACTACAATGGTATATTAGATTCATATATTGCAAATCTGTACCTTTATGTATATATTATGCTGCTACAGGGCTAAATTATGCCCACACATCTCTGTACTTGTATTCTTAATTTGCATTGCAGATGCAGACCTCTATTTGAAAACAAAACATTATTTTATCACATTTTGCCAGCATTTCTTAAATTTCTATATGTAATTTTCTATATGATCCCAATTCATCCACAAATTTAGTGGCTTTTTCTTTCTTTTCGTATACACTGGCACCCTGACTTACCAGCTGAAGATATGACTTGTTTTTACATTTTCTGTGTTTTTAATATGGTTTCAGTACTCATTCAAAATGTACATGTAGGGAAATTATCTTCCATTACATTATAAGTGTTTTACAGATGTTTGTATAGCAACTTTAGGCAGCAACGAGATGTCAGTACACATGAAAAGCCAGAGTACTTTTCACCATCTGTATTCAAAGGACTTCAGCAAATCAATGCTTGTATCCTTCTCTCTAAGGAACACTTATTGTCAGTTGAAGTAAATGTGTTTAATCTAGCTACTTTCTTCTGATTCTTAGGGAACAGATGCTCTGCCTTTGTTTAGAGCCTGCGTAAGAGCACAGGCTGATGAAAATGTGTGTCTGTGAAGCAGCAGCATTAAACAAGCTTTTCCCAAGTATATTGTTAGAGCACTTACTACTTCATATACCTATATTTAAGAGCAGACAACTTCCAGAAGAGTTCCTTTCCTGATTGTGGCACAAGACAAATTTCTCTTGGCTGGATTTTTACGCAGAAGTTTTAATTGTATTATATTGGCAGTAACATTTGCATAGATATCTAAATTCCTGAAAAGATAAATTATTCAGAAAACTCTGGTGATATTGGAGCTTTTATTCAAATGATTATTTGTTTTTATGCAATATCTCAGTCAGAAAATCAATTTGATTAAAGCCAGAGTTCCTCAAACCAGCCATACCTCCTTCTGTCCACCAAGTACATCCTGGAAATAATTGCAATCTAGCAGGCATGGCATTTCACAAACAAGAATTTCTTGTCATTTCATTGCCATAGAATTTCTTTACAGAAAGAAGAAATGCAAATACAGGGTATATGATCAGTTGAGTTAAGTAGCCCTCACCCAGCCCCTCTGCTGGAGCTGATTATGGTTCTGCATGGTAATAATTGATCAAAACTGTTCCATGCTAGGGTCTCTTATAGGTGTAATTCTTCATAACTCCTTCTTCCAACAGCAGGAAAACAATGCTAACAAAATGTTAGTTGTCAATATTACTGTAATGCTAAATGTCATACACATGTTAACAAGCTGAAACTGGGAGTATTTATTCAGCCTCTGTGTAACTCTGTGTTACCGAATCCACATAGGTCGTAGGTACAAAATTTCTTCACCATAGTTGCTAGGAGACAGTAAAGCTACTATTTCTGGCTGCAACATGACCTGGGTCTATTACTCTTAGGACACCAGCAAGGTACTGGGCCTCTTCTAAATAAGCCCTGAATGGACAGTACCCAAAAACATGCTAGCATTGGGAAGCAGGGATTTAAAAGAAAGGTTGCCTTCATCTTCTCTCAAAATTGCCAAACAATCTTAGATTCATCGATTTCATAATATTTTCCAAACACATGACTTCCCAATATGCAAAGGTATTTTATTATAATCCCTGCTAAAAAAGTAGAGTTATTCTTTCTTGTGTGTGCTTAACACTTTTTCTTGGAGATTTTGCTATTTTTCAAATGGACAGGTTTCTTATTGCAGCTTCAGTATCTTTTATGAAAGATAAACAGACTTTAATTCATCCAAATCATGTACAAACCACAGCATGTTTCTAGTGAAATATTGCTAATAATTACAGCTACTGAAAGTCTCAAATTGCCCGTGGTTTTGGTTTCTCCAGGAAAAGTAAATTTGTTGTTAAGATAACAGTATGGGACTCAGCAGGATCATAGTTTTTAAGGAAAAGATTATGCTGGACATGTCTTGCAATTTCTTACATAGCACTTCTATTGTATTTCTTCAAATGGTTGTGAAATATGCCTATAGCTTTTGATATATCTGGAATGTGAATCTAATTTTATTCTTGATTCTGACGTATAACTTTTGCATTTTATTTCATGTGTTTGTGCTTTGACTGCCATCACAGGATACTGATTTACTCATGGCTCAGAATTGGAGATTGAAAGCATCTAAGGAAAAAAAGGAAAAAGTGAGAGATTCCTTATTAAGTGGCAATAGTTATTGGAAGGAAGACAGAAGAGCATAAAAGCAGTTTAAAACTACTTCTGGTATTTTGAGACCACAACAAAAATGGATCACACCCTTACTTTTTGCTCCTTCAATTTCTGCGAACTTTTAGGAAATACAATCTATCAGTACAGAACAAACATTTTCTTAAAGTTTCAAAATAAAGTTTAGAATTTAGAATATAAAAATACTAAAATCTTCATGCAGAATCAGGCTGAAGGTCCTCTGCACAAACAGTGATTTATTACTCAATCAAGATGTATGGTTTAGATTTATGATGGTTCTTTCAGAGGCTTGGTTGTTCTGGCATACAGCTAGGTGAAGGCCTTGTTGAAGTTGAATGAATTGTTCCTGTGAAGGAGATAAGAAGTGAAATTGGGTTTTCCAACAAGCAGGCAGACAAAAATGCTTTATGGTGTATTAACGGCTCATTTCTGTGACTCAGCAATAGCTGGATGGTGACATCACCTCACGTGTGATTCTGTTTCAAAACTGAGTTGAATTCAGAAATACATTCATTTTTAGCAAACTCTTCAAGACCAGGGGAGACTTCTGTAGAAAGAAGCACAGTCATCTGATTTAGCATGTTATGGGAAGGTTGAACTTTGGGGATGTCTGAAAGAGATCCATCTCTTGTGAGAAGAGATGGAAACAAAATTTCTAATGTACAAATGTAGTTCATTCCATTCGCCAAACTACAGAGTATTGCAGGCTGCATTTCACATGTCGTACAGCAATCTCTTTTGCTTTTGGGCTATTTAGCTACCCCACTGCTAATAAAATATTAGCAAAGCTGAGAATTTACAAAGCTCTTTTTGAAATTAGGGACAAAAACAAAACCCAAACGTCTTCAAACTTCTTTCAAAAGGAAGTGGTAATCTAACTCTTCCAAATGCCAAATTGATTTTTTTGAAGTGCAGTAGTAACAGAAATCATGTTAACTTGCTGACTGGTATAAGAAAAATAAATATTCTCTACATTACTGTAGCTTGAAAGCCAGAAGACAGAAATTACAGTGAATCAGTAAGACAATTAAATTTGCTTCACCTGCATGAAGCACCCTCTTTATGCACTGTGCAAAACCACGAGTCAAGATATGCAATCAGCTATGTAATATAACAGATTGGTCAAATGTGCTTGTATGATAATACAGTTTTCTTTAAGTGGATGATAAAGAATAAAATTTAAACAGAAGAGGTAAATTTATTTCTGTAGTTCACAGAGACTGTCAGACCTACACAGAAATAAAATGAATATATTGGTTTCAACAGCATTCAAACATGAAACTTTTAATATTGTGGTTGCCCCACTTCAGGTAGTAAAGTATTAAGGTTAAGTTTCTACCACTCTTCCCCAGGTTTAAAAGGCAGTAGGTAAACCTTTGCTACTATATTATTCCTAAGCTTAGGTTTTGATTTTGAGATTTTTTTCTGAAGAATTTTTTTTCAAATATAAGGTTCAATTTTCCAATATTACTCATCTACTTTAAATAACTAAGACCAGTCAATTTATGGAGAAATTTTTGTCACTCAAAATAAAATGATAATCTCACTCTGTGTGGAAACTATTTTTAGTTTATATATTTTCCTATTGCTAGGGTACATTATAAAATATTAAAGTACACTTGGAAAGTATCAAAATGATTTATGTTAATAAAATATTAATGACTATTTACACATGGTGATCAGACTCCATTATTCTATGTCTGAAAAGCAATATATCTAGGTAGGATTTTCTCTATTACACTAGGACAGATATAATTAAAATCCACCAGAAGAAATGCATCTCAGGCTGGCCTGAATTGCCCCAGGGAAGACGTTCCAAAAGAGGATTCATTTGCTGAATGATGCTGTTTTGTAGCAGAAAAAAAATCCCCAAACCAGAATCATTGAATGTGAAGATTCATGGTGCAGGCCCATTACAGCTTTATTCTTTACAGAAGTGGTATTCTGTTCCTCATATAAAAAATCACCTCTGCATTTGCATCTGCCATCTCACTTTTATCACCAAGTTGGGGTGAGAAAGGAAAAAGTTTGTATGACCAGATATCTTTGCTTCCTGGGACTTGACTCAAAGTAGGTCTTTCAACACTTATCCTCACTGAAAGTACTTCAGATTTAATGGGGGTGCATTGCTTTTCTGCTTTAGACAGAAAAGCCTCCAGGCTTTCTCATTGGAGAAATAAGGATATTGAACAGCGTTACACAATGTTTGTTATAAAGCAATTGCAGGCTTGTGTCAACAAGAAACTCATTTTCCTTTTTAAATTTCAGCATTTTTTTATTTGCCCATGTCCTTCAAGCACTATAAACCAAGGAAGATAAATAAGCAAACAAATACGACATTACCACTCCAAAATCCTTTCCGGGTCCTGTCATTAAATGTTGATGCTGTACCTCATTATTGTAACAACAATTAGACCAAACTAGACTTAATTAACTTTCATTACTTCGCTCTTAGGATATGAAATATATCTTTGAATTAATTGGCTGGCTATTGTATTCCTTTTGCCCATTATGGCACAGGTAGCACATTGTGATATAGTTGTTTTCTTTCTTAGAATTTTTTGGAGAAGAGTGATGGAAAAATATTCCTTAGCATCCTGATTCCTGTTGTCTTAACTACAGTCAAGACTGAGCCTTGTGGAACAATTACAAGTATTACAAGCACAGAAAATAGTTGGGTTTTTTTCCTGAACAACATGTGATGAATGAGTAACCGTCCATTTTGTCTCCTGAAGATGAGGTAAGTTTAACAATAACTAAATTTATTCTGACTTCAACAAGCATTAATTTCTTTTCTGTGACTGCTAAACCACAAAACATACGTGAAAAATATGCCTTTGAATGTATACCACCTGGTGATGAGAATCATCCCCTTTTTCCCTCAAAAGCTGTTGGATGTTCTACCTTTGACAGGTAGTGTTTGTGGTTGTGATAATAATAATAATAAAGGATACAGAGATGAAAGGTTTTTGCTTTTAAAACATTAAAAGCTGGTTTTCAGCAATAAGATGAAAGCATATTTTGTTAGCCCCATTAGGTAGGATGAAATAGAATCATAAAAGGGCAAAAATCTGTACATTAAAGCTGTCCTGGGTTTGGTTGAGATACAGTTAATTTTCTTTCTAGTACTGATATAGTGCTATGTTTTGGATTTAGAATGAGAATAATGTTGACAACATGCTGATGTTTTTACTTGTTGCTAGGCAGTTGTAGTGCGTACACTAAGTCAAGGACTTTTCAGGTTCCCACACCCTTCCAGGTGCAGAAAGAGCAGGGAGAGCACAGCCAGGACAGCTGGCCCAGGCTGGCCAAAGGGATATTCCCTGCCATATAACATCATGCTCCAGACATAGCTGGGAAAGCTAGCCAGGAGTTGGGACTGCTGCTCAGAAACAAACTGAGAGTAGTTGGTTGGGTTTTTTTTCCAATTGCATGTGATGAGTAATTGCAATTGTGCATCATTTGTTACTGTTATTATTGATATTATTGTTACTATTGATATTACTATTGTTGTTGTTATTATAATTTTCTTCCTTTGTTATCCTATTAAACTGTCTTTCTTTCAACCCATGAGGATTTTTTTCATTCTCACCCCCATCCCACAGCGGAGGGAGAGGGGTGAGTGAGTGGTTGCATGGTCCTGAGTTACTAGCTGGGATTAAACCATGATAATAGCTCAAGGAATGTAAGAGAGATGTCAATTTATGATCTCATGTCAAAGTATAAATAATCTTTTCATCTTTTAAATAAAAAAATGTGAACAAAGAAATGGGCTGAAACATTAGCAACATTGCAGCTTGCTTGACAGTTTCCGTAATCAATATTTGCATTCATTTCCTCGTTATAAAATGCACAAAGTAGCCTGATGAGAGAGAGAAAACAGTGTTATTAAACCTTGGCATATGTAAACAGTTATGGGCCATTGGTTTGTGAGGAACCTTGAGGGAAAAATCTCTTTGACAATATCCAAGATCTGTTTTGTTATAGAAATTTGTTACTGAGTTGGTTTCTGCCTTCTACTTCATTTCAATCATCTGACACCTACAAATTCATTCCTACTTTTTTTCCTTATTGTCCCTTATTATCCTTCCTAAAACATGCATTCACCTTCTTGTAATATATAAATCCTTGTCTATAGATAGTTGACCATTTTGATATATTAACTGGTAATAAGATAAGAAAGTTTCCCTTAGTTTTGTTTGTCATTTGTGGCTAAACAATATGTCATAATAAATGTGTAGCAAAGTTTAAGTTGTGAAGCTGTTTCTGGATCTCAAGGTGAAGTCAGGTTCAGTAGAACTTTGATGAAAAAACCCAAACAGCAATCTGAGTATTATTGTCTTCTGATCATCTGATCACAAAATTGGACATGTGGGTGGATGGTAGGTATCATCACTTCGTGAAGTTTTATGGAAATTTCTGGAGTTGTTAGAGCTGCAATTCAGAACACAGAATTTATGAGTGTTTACCACTGAAATCTAAGCTGAGTGTTATCAGTCATGTGGGAAAACTGTTTTACATATAGCATGTCATCTGTTGCTACTAAGATACTGGGAAAGTACCTTGGGAAAGCACCCAGGTCACTTAAATAATAAAGAAGATATGCTAGACTCATAAATAAGCATTGGTGAACAAGAGAGTTTCCTGTTGTGCTTTTCTGAAAAGTGTCCTTCCTCCGTGAAAGTGCTTCTGTAGTAAATCTAACCCTTTAGGCATTTAATCATTTTATGTGGATGTCTCGTAAATGTCTGTGCCTCGCACTGGGAGCCAAGTGATCTTACAGTAAATATCATGGCAATAAGATGATGAATCTTTGTGTCTTGATAAAATGATGACTTGGATTACTTGATTATCACTTAGGAAAGGTGTTGTAGAAAAAGCTGAGGTGCCAGGAATATTAATATTGACAAAAGAAAGAATAGGTAAAGTACCTATCAGCTTGCCTGCACTTGAAAATAGAAACTTTGAAGACTATGTTTGAGACAACTGTCTAGACCCTATACACATCTGAATGCAAATAAATATGCTGTAGAAAAGTGTGAGCAAACCTATTAATTATCTTTCATCTCAGTGGATTCCTGCATTTCTCTAAAACTGCATTGGAATAAGTAATTGAAATAAATTGTAATACATAAAATACATACAGTGAAAAAAATTACTTAAATACAGGTATAACCTAAACTGGTACAAGAGGAGAAAAAAATATTCTATTTTCTCAGGCAGACTATAACTGCAGGAAATGGAGTATTGGTAGTTTAAAAAATGTTTGAATATCTGAATTGTAAAATCTTAGCGAATGTATAGTCATTTGCTAAATTAATGATCTATTTAAACAGATGTGTAGTTTGAGACAAAAAAACCCAGGCATTTTCAAAATTCTAGACTTATTGTTAAATATTAAAGGTTTAGTATGCACTCAGACTCTCATTGCTAGTCAAATATCTTTTTGTGCATCATGAAGTTTTCAGGATTGATGTCTTAACTAAAGAATAGACTCCCTAGAGAGTAATGCAGTCCCCTACCAGTCACGATGAGTAACTTATGATCCTTTATTCACTCTATAAAGGATTAGGCCGAAGTTACAAATTAAGTACTTTGGGCTACAGTCTTCTGAAGTGTGCTAGCTTCAGAGATTTGCTTCAGGCTCCTTGCTTCTCTAAGGGAATTGTTAGAAAACATCAGAATGAGGTTCACTTTTGGGAGGGGAAAACATAAAATAGCAAGATAGTATGCCTGTGGAAAAACGTATTCAAAAGAAGGAATAAAAAAAGAGATGGAAACCTGGCAGTGCTACCAGAAAACAAACATGATGAATTTGCATTGTTGAACAGCAGCCAAAAGACCAATATGAAATTGAGCAGTTTACAGAGGCTAGGCGTCAAACTAGACATCAGGAGACCTGATCTGTGTGATCTGTCTCTGAGCTGCTGACCTTGGGCAAGTAATTTGTCATAACTGTATTTCCTTTCCCGTCTTTAAAATTGAAGAAAATGTTCTTTAATCCTCTAAAAAGCTTGGGATTCAAGAAAGTTTGTATGCAGCTCATCAGGTCAAAACTAGCTACAATGGCTGTATTTTTTGCTCTTCAAAAAAAGTTAAATAAGGAGAGAGAAAGCTTTGACAGCAAGCCCAAACATTTTTATCACCCATATGCCCATGGTTCCTAAATCTAACATCGTTTTCAGCTCTCTACTATAGTCCTTGACAGTAGACAATTTCTCCTTATAAATCACTCATCTTCTTGAGTGCAAGCTTATAATTTTCAATTATTCTATCTTCTGGTTGCTTCCTGTTCCTCCTTGGTCACAAGAATATCTTTCAGAACTGTAAAGCAGCTCTACCAAAGATGGTCTCTCTCACCCACACCTGTGAAAGTATGAGAAAGGAACTTCAAAGTCACTTCATTTACACCCTATTGGTGTTCTCTGGCTGGCCAAGCAATCTACCCAGCATCAGTAAGTTGCAAACTTTCCAGAATGTAATGTCTTGACTGTGACACGAGCTGAAAAACACTTGCTACCTCTTTATGAGCCTGGCTATTAAGGTACTCCTGTAGCACTACTTGCAATTCACCTGCTTTGCAAATCACACTTCGATGTAATTACAATTGATTGTGCAAATCCTAAAAGGAAATGTAGTAAAAATGTACTGTGTTGATCTTGACTGGATTCCAGGTGTCCACCAAAGCTGCTCCCCTCTTCAATTGGACAGAGGAGAGAAGATATAATGAAAGGCTCATGGTTTGAGATGAGTACAGTGAGAGATGACTCACTGATTACTCTCATGGGCAAAACAGACTCCACACAGGGAAATTAATTTAATTTATTACTAATCAAATCAGAGAAGGATACTGACAAATAAAATATATCTCTTCCCTCAACTTCATTGCTGAATTCTCTACCTCCTCCCCCCGCGCAGCACAGAGGGATGGGGAATGTTGATTTCAGTCAATTCATCACATGTCATCTCTCCCTCTCCTTCCCCCTCGGGGGAGGACTCCTCACACTCATCCCCTGCTCCAACAAGGCACACCGCCTATGTGAGAGGGTCCTCCATCAACCTCTCCGACATGAGTCCTTTCCACAGGCTACAGTTCTTCACTAACTGCTCCAGTGTGGGTGCTTTCCATAGGGTGCAGTTCTTGAGGCACAGACTATTCAGCGTGAGTCCTCCACAGGACCACAAGTCCTGCCAGCAAATCTGCTTCAGTATGGTCTTCCCACTGGGCCACAGCTTCCTTTGGGTATTCATTTGCTCTTGCATGGTCTCCTCCATGGGCTGCAGCTGGATATCTGTTCCACCAACCTCCATGGGCTACAGGGGTACCGCCTGCCTCACCGTGGTCTTCTCCACATGCTGCAGGGCAATCTCTGCTCTGGCGCCTGGCAAACCTCCTGTCCTACTTCACTGACCTTGGTGTCTGCAGAGTTGTTCCTCTCACATATTCTCACTCCTCTCTCTGGTTGCAGTTTCTGTGGTGCAGTTGTTAGTTTCCCCCACACCTCCCTGTTAACTGTGTTATCCCAGAGGCACTTCTGCTGTTGCTTGTGGGCTCAGCCTTGGCCAGAAGCAGGTCCATCTTGGAGCCAGCTGGCACTGGTGCTGTCAGACACGAGGTAAGCTTCTAGCAGCTACTCACAGAAGCCTCCACTGTAGGTGCCCCACTACCAAAACGCTGCCACACAAATCCAGTAAAGAAGGTACAAGATGTTGTGTACCTATGAGGTAAAAAACTTGTTCTACTAGTATTTCAATAATTAAGCCATCCTACCAAATGACAAATTCATCTTGCCCAATGATTTTAAAGTGGGCATTTGTTGGATCTAAAGGTGCACTCAAAGATAGTCACACTGATGTCAGGAAAACTCATATTGTTAATATATCAGAGCTAGGCAACCATCACCAGGACAATTATTTCAAGAAGATGACTAGAACAAGATGATGGGATGACAATGAATCAAAAGTTAACATGCCCTTGATATTGTTTTTATGAATGCCTTTTCATAGCTCAGTGTCAGTCACTTGACTGATGTGTGATGCAATTTGCTTATCTGATCAACAGTTAATACAAGGTTGGATGTCACCATCAGCCACCAAACACTTGCAACACATGGGGTGAAAGCATTACCCTGCAAATGTAGCTTCATCTGGGTATTGAAAGCAGCTGTTAACAGTCTGCCAGAGGTTATTTTGGGTAATCATTTACATTTATCAAGTGACTGAGGGGTAGGCAAATGATACATTGCAAAGATGTTCTCTAGAGAAATGGGCAGCATCATCTCGTCAACACAGAAGACAAAGATCATCTTTTGGTGTCAGCAAATATTCTATGTGACATCAAAGCTCATCAGCTAAACTGGAAGAGTGAACAGCACAGACTGCCAAAGAGAAACTGTCTGTTCTTTGTGAAGGACTGTGATATGTTGTGACATCTGTGAAGACTGGACTAATTTCTCATTAATAATTATACTCTAATCTGAGGTATGATTGGAAAAATTTACAGTCCATGTCAAGGTTTTTTGAGAAGATACTGTATATGTGTAAAGTTTCATCGCACTGAATTTATTACAGGTTCAAAAGTTCTTCATAACAGGGGTGATTTTCTTGGGAATATTTCTTGCCTGTTTTCAATTTACACAGAATTTGCTCCCCAAAAACTTGCTATGTCTTAATCACTGAGGCAAGTGCTAGCCTACTATTTAAGAAACTGAGATACACAAAGGATAAAATGTTTTCCATGGGATTGAAATTTATCACGCATAAGGAAAGTCACAGTTTCTTTGGCTGTTTTTGTTAAAAGAAGAGGCTTTCTGTGGATTTTAATATTCTGTAGTGTTCTTTCCATTTCACAGCACTTGAGTGTACAATCAACAATACTGTTTCTAAATGCAATGACTGAACCATAATTACATCAACAATTGAACCATAATTATCGTAGTATTTATGCAACATACTTGGGAACTGAAAAAATGAAAAGTTACCATCTTGACTAGCTACCTAGCTTATTTTTTGAAAGATTGCTTTGAATCTAAACCACTGTTAATCTTCAAAACTCTGCATAGCTCCAAAATAATCAAAGCTGTCAAAACATTCTGCCAATATTTGATTTCATTGCAGGATTACTAAGTGTGCAAAACACATTAAAATAATCCCTCAGTAGAAAAAAAAATATAATGTCTCTTATTTTTCCCTTTATTCTTGTCATTTCTTCAAAGGATAGATACTGTGTTTTACACAATAGAAGTAGATTGTGAGACAAGATTATTTAGCTGAGTATATGTACAGTTATGTTTATGTTGCTAAATTTATGCTGTAATATTGATGATATGTGCCAAGAGCTAAACACAGGCTCCAAAGTTAAATTGTTTAAACTGAGATAAATACATGGCCAGAGGACAGGTAGTGAGTGTTTTATCATCTAGAGAACTGGGAACCTCTGACTTCCAGTAAGTTATTGTTAAGGTGTATGACAAGATGATGGAATTAAACTCTATAATCCATTATCATTTATTTGATTTTAGAAGTTACTCACACATTTCAGTTACAATTTGAATTTGTGTAGAAAGCTAGGTTGGTCCTAAGCTCCTTGGTACTGTGGAAGCCAAAGGGCCTGGGAGCCAAAGGCGATGAGCAGGATCAAGGAGAATACACCAAAATGTTTCAGAGAACACCACAATTTGGGTTTTTTCATTGTCCTGAATCTAAAATATCTGTCTTAATCTGGATTCATGATGTGGAATGTAATACAAGTCAAATGCAGTAAAAAATTTAGTTAGAAATGAGCTTTACTCATGAGTACACTGTGTTTGTTTATTATATCTACAAACTACACAAGCTCTTTTTTCCTAAATACTAGCTGAACACCTAGAAGAAGATAGTTAATGCTCTGAATAACTTTTTACATAATACAAGATGCAAATTGCGGATATACAAAATGATATTACATATGGTGTGTAATAGATATTATGAAAAGCCAAAAGATCATAGTAAAGTTCTGGAGGGGTATTGGTATTTTCTTTTCTTTTGGTAAGAATTAAAGATAGGGTATATAGAAGAGATGGAGAGAAGAGGATGTAAATGAAGAAAAGTTAAGGGATGAAAGAATAAATATGAAGGAGAGTGTGGAGCTGAAGTGAAAAAACCTAAAAAGGTATGGGATATAACTGAAGTACTGAGCCCACCAGCAGTACTTGGTGGAGAAAAGCCAGTCATAGCTGATGACATTTTCAGTCACCTATTAGCAGCTTTTGCAGCTGCCATTAGTATCTTAATTTCTTGTCCCAAAAAGATTCTTTTTCTGCATGGTTTCCTGTGTGAGATTGCGTCACATTTAATCTAACATATCCTGAGGAAATCTTTCCGGTACTTTCCTGTACCCACAAAGTTTGAAGTAAGGGATTACTACAATTAGTTACCATTTTACTGATTTGCAGCTAATAATAATTTCATATCTCTTGTTTTATCCCACCCTCTTCTGTTTTTATTCTCTGTGGAAGACTGGCTATTTGCAGTGCATACCATTTGCAAATTTTACCATGCCTCTCTTCATACATTATTCACCAAAAAAATATTCTGATTGTATAAATATGTTTGTTTTGGAACTTATTCACTGAACACATATACAAACATATCAGGCTATGTGTTATTCATGAACTATTTGTTTTGATTTTGTTTTTAACTCACGTGCCTTTGTAGCACAATTGCAGTGAATGCTACTGTATTACAATTGCTTCCTCTTCTGCTCATTGTAGGTTAAATGAGATTTCCTGCTAGCCACAAGAATTGTGAACTAAGTGCACAGTAATTGCAAGGCTATTTTTTTTTCTGACAAGAGAAATTAAAAAACTATTATAGATATTTTCTTAAGAATGGAAAAGGTTCTCAACAGTGTCAAATTGAATTCATAGTTTTATTCAAATGAATGCATATAAGCACATTTACTCATGTTGAATAGTATTGATAGATATTTTCTAAGGAGAAAGTGGTAGTATAACTTACTGATGAATATAAATGCTATATCTTGAGTGCAAGCAGTGACTGTGGTTTCACTGTCCTGCAATTGTTGGCTGTATTTGGAAGACACTGGGATCTATTCTCTTCTCCCCAAAGGTTTTCCACCCTCCAACAGACCATGGCAGCAGAGCACAGGTTTTTACAGACTGAAGGAAGGTGGTCGCAGCCCAGTGAAGTTCCTGCTTTACTATTCCATAAGACAAATAAATGCTTGTGTTACTCTAGTCCTGAAATTTGTCTGAGGAACAGACAAATGTGGGTCTGAGACAAACCCTGAGAATTTTGCTGTCTTCCATTAACCTGCTTGTTTTTTTATCAAGGGTAAGTCTTACCTTTATGTTAAAATAGGTGTTAGTTATAAATTCTAGTCTTAAATTATGGATTGATTTTAAAATCCATGGTGTCTATTTAAAAATTACTTGGCTGATATATTTTGCATGGAATAAGCTGAACGGAGGCTGAATAAAGGTAGTCTTGTAAAGGAAAATAGGGGACAGGCTTTTTAACTGAGTGTAACCTGAAGTGAAACATGCAAAAAAAAAAAAAAAGTAAAGCAACTTAGAAATTGATCAAACAAGAGCACAGATTTGCTTTTTGAAACTTTCTCAGTTGCTGAAAAATAACATCAAAAAATGATTCAGCAAAGAAAGATGTAACAAGTGTACTGGCTGGAACTTGCAGCCAATTTAGAAATAGGCAGAAATATCCCATGGGAAAGGTGATAAAGCATTTTAACAAACTATCAAGAGACATGATTAATTCTATATCTTTTCTAAATCAGAACTGGAAATTACCCTCTAGCTACATCCAAGTTGTTGGCTTCGATACAGATGGATGTATATCTTTGTCTGCACTGCCAGAAGAGGTCATGTTATGTGATTTAATGGTACTTTCTAGCTTCAAAATCAATTTCGCTGTTGTATAGGTTTTCCAATAGGATGAACAGAGGGAAAGGGAAGAACCATGATGTACCTGTGCATCCATGAAAGCTCCAATATCTTTTATTACATCTTTGGCAGGTAGAAGATTGCTCTGCAACCACCTCTCTTTTATTCCTGCCCTGGGAAGTTTCTGTCTCCTGAGCCGTGGGAGAATTTGCCATTTGAGCTGCCTGTGGAAGAAGCATCAGGCTCATCCAGCCTCACAGGTGTTGCCAGCCCCAGGAGAGACTTGTGTAGAGCCACATTACATATATCTGTGGCTGACTGTATTTACAGAACAGGTTACAGACAGCAGGCTACACTAGCAAGACTTTTATGATAGGCAACCTCTGGATCTCTGAGAATATTTTTAATGACATACTACCTGCATGATGTATCTTAATCTCCTCCTTTAGTGCTGCCCTTGCACAGGTGGAGCAGTGCAGGCTTTACACAAATAAAATTAGCATGTATGTAATAGGTTTGCCATGTTTAGAATATATGAAAGCTAGCTGGCATATAATTTTATTAAATTTGACTAAAGTAATTCATTTTCTGCAATTCAATTCCAATTTGAAGCAAATACATCAAATGACAAGCTGACTTTTAGAAGGAGGTTAAGACAAAATTTTTTCAGCAGACAGAAGAACGCTAGTAATACAAGAAATTGCCATTTATTTAAGAAACAGGAGCCTTCAAAATTTGCTTGTGACACCTTGCTTCCACTGTGCTATGAGTGTGACAGGAAATATTAGCACAGGGTAATATAAAAATGCAAGTCACAGAACCAATACATGACAAATATAATAGAGACACTTCAAATCGGTGCTGTTGATAGGAACTTTACTACTTAGACCACATGTTTTAATAGTGCATATCAGCTAGTCTCCTTCCCAACAGCTGTTGGGGTCACTGGTCTATACTCTTGGTTAGATCCACCCAGGTGACAATCTTCATCTCAGACCTTTGAACAGTTGCCTTTAAATGGAGGTACAAAATGGATTTTAAACAGAGAATTATGCCAAGTCTCTGCTTCTGCGTGAACTTAATTTAAAATAATTATAAAGTTATAGGTTAGAATTACCAATCAAATACTCCAGTGCTTTTATTCTGTGTATTTTGTTTTGAATTGAAAGAAAAATATTCCAGCTGTGGATTTGTAGTTACTCAGCACACGGCTGTAAAGTTGAATAAATATTTGTGGCTTGTTAATAGATTACAAAAAATACCCTAATAGCAATTACAGAAACAAAAACTTAAACCAAAAGACAAAAGTCTGCCTGTCTCTCTAGAAAATTTTCAAAGTATTAACCATGCTTTTTTAAGTCATTTTAATAATTCACTGTTGCTTTTACTCACATGGTGGTTAAAATTGTATTTTGAGATAGATAAGTACAAATTTAGACTCGGGTGAAAGGAAGAGGTGAAGGGCTAATGGTATAAAATCAGGTAATCTAGTCAACTGCTTCTGGATAGCTTTGAATGACAGCATTGTAGGTTTACACCATAATAACAGTGATGTGATTAAAAGTGAATTGTAATTATTCTAATTCGCATTAGACTTTAATTCTGAAATGTGGTTCTTGTGCCAAATTTTACAATTGATCTTTGGCTTAGTGAAATGCACATTTATATTACACTAGATAAAGTACAGAAACAGTCCTGATCTGGAGCCCTATTTCTAGTTTAGATTCCCAAATCCAATATTCTTTCCTCCTAGATGCATGATTTTGCAGTTGGCATTCAAGTATGTTCTTGAAAACACATAAGCTCTATTCAGCTCTATGTTTAGAATTTCCCAAAAGGAATTTTTTGCGACTAAAAACCCATTTAATCCAAAGCAACTTTAAGGCACCAATAATCCAGCAGCAATATGCAAATACGCTAAATAAATAGCTGCAGTGATCACCTCAGCTGCGTTAGGGCATGTAATCAATAAGGAATATCAAAAACCAGGAAAAAAAGATACCTTTGCTTTTCCTCTTCTAACCTATACTCTTTCTGTTAAGGCAAAAAAGAGAAAACATCAAGACTGATGCTACTTTGTGATGTCATACAGTTTTGTAGCAAATCCATATGCAACCTGTCTTTAAAACAGCAGGACTTTACGAACCACTTTTGATGCGTAATAGGATGACATAAATCACTGATTTAATTCTTTCACAAAATGTCTTTTAAAGTCTACTTTATAACAATATAAATCAAATTTGGAACATCAATAAGGCATGCACTCTGACTGCAGTCACGCTTCCGGGGTAGCTGAAGGCACCGTCTCTCAACATTCAGTCGGCATATCCCCTCATTGTATTTCATTGTCATGCTTCAGTCTCAAGCTTCAAAAGCTAAACTGACAATGAATTAACCTAACCAGATCTGCTATGGACTACTCCTAAAAAGCAATCCAAACAATGGCTTTTGCCAAAGCTTACATTTTCCTTGCAGGCTCTGCAAGAAATACATTGGTTATGTTCAGAGTATTAAGAAAACTAAACTTAATCAAGTAAGGTAGTAAAAAATGTTTTCGATATTATGGTAGCCACACTGTTACATTTAAGGAAATGAAAGTTGTTGTAGTAAAAAGAATGATATTTAATAAGCTGTGCAATGAGAGCACACCAAGGTCATCTTCTGTTACACAGAGAGGCAATAGGCTGTGATAGACGATTTCAATATATGAAGCATGCTGTGTTAATCTTGGAATATTATAAAATGAAAAACTGTGACTTATTGTGAAACATTTATTTACAGATAAAAACATATGTTAGAATATTCTGTCATATCTTTATGTCAGAAGTTAACTTTTGAAAGGAAACTCCCTTTCAAGCTGAAACCCAGAGTGCATTATCTGAAGGTCTGCTTCACTTGTACCTTGATGGGTTTCTGATAATTGTCTCACTCTCTTGCTGCATAAGCTAGTGAACAGGCTTTTCATTTATTGCATTTCACTTTCCTGCTAGTGGGTTTTCCCTGTTGCTCAGTGTCAGGTGGAGAGCCACAAAGATGATTAAGGGCGTGGAGCATCTCCCTGATGAGGAAAGTCTGAGTGAACTGGGGCTGTTCAGCCTTGAGAAAAGAAGACCAAGAGGGCATCTCAGTAATGTTTATAAATATCTGAAGTGTGGGAGACAGGGGGAAATGGCCAGCCTCTTTTCAGTTGTCTGTGGGGGCAGGACAAGGGGCAACGGCTGCAAGTTGGAGCACAGGAAGTTGTGCACCAATATGCAGAAGAACTTTTTCACGGTGAGGGTGACAGAGCCCTGGGACAGGCTGCCCAGGGGGGTTGTGGAGTCTCCTCTGGAGATATTCAAGACCCATCTGGATGCCTACCTGTGTGATATGTGCTAGGGAACCTGCTTTGGCAGGGGTTTGGACTCAATGATCTCTGGAGGTCCCTTCTAACCCCTACAATTCTGTGATTTTGTGAATTCTGTGAAATATCTGTAGTATGCTACAAAACAGCAATAGGAGGAAACTCTTCCATGTCTGCCTGCTTTCTGTCTACTAAACATACTGTTGGGAGCCAACATGTCCATGTCCCTTAGCCTCATTACTCATCCTACAAGATGAAAAGCACAGGAAAAAAATTCATCCTCTCATTAAAATTTGCTGATTTGTTACTCCTTACAAAGATGTAAATGAGTACTTCTTTCTTTTGCTTCTGTTCCCAGCAGAAAAGACAGCTGATAGGATTTTAGTAGGGATGTGTACCCATCTGTTTTCTGCTACACTTTGATTAGCTGAATGCTTCTATATTTTCCTGTATATTACATAGAATAACTTTGTGAGACTAGATATGCTTGGATACCTGAACGATGGCTCATAAATTAAAGATTTCATAGAATCATAGAATGTGTTAGATTGGAAGGGACCTTTAAATGTCATCTAGTCCAAACTCCCTGCAGTAGCAGAGACATCTTCACTAACTAGATCAGGTTGCTCAGAGACCCCATCAAGCCAGACCTTGAATATCTCCAGGGATGGGGCCTCTACTATCCCTCTGGGAAACTTGTTCCTGTGATCTACCACCAACATATTGAGGAATTTTTTCATAATATCCAACCTAAATCTCCCCTTTCTGGGTTTAAAACCATTATCCCTTGTCATACTGCTACATGCCTCCATGAACAGTTCTTCCCCATCTTTCTTATAGGGCCCTTTCAGGTATTGGAAAGCTGCTATAACGTCCCACCAGAGCCTTTTCATCTCCAAGCTGAACAAGCACAACTTTCTCAGCGAATCTTCACAGGAGAGGTGCTCCAGACCTTTGATAATTTTTGTGACCTTCCTCTGGATGTGCTCCAACAGGTCCATGTCCTTCTTGTGTTGAGTGATGGACACAGTATTCCAAGTGAGATCTCACCAGAGCAGAGCAGAGGGGCAGAATCTCCTCTCTTGATCTGCTGGCCACACTTCTTTTGACGCAGTCCAGGATGGGGTTGGCCTTCTGGGCTGCAGATGCATATTGGTGGCTCATGTCCAGCTTCTCATCCATGAGTATTTCTATGAGTTCCTTACACAGTGAACATTTCAGCTGTTAGGGAATTACAAGTTTTTGGCCTTGCAGCCATCTAGAGAATGATCTTACTCTAGACCACAAAGCCCATTGTCAAAATTTACTTTTTTTTTAATCCTTATTGTCTGGAAATTTGAGTAAATATGGCACAAGACAGCAACAGTATGCCCTTCTGAATTCAGAAACTCAATAAAGCCATTGCAGTGTAACCCTGATGTGACCAGGATCATGTTATGTGTCTCCTCATCACAAATCCTAATACAACATTTCATCCTCCTTCAGTGAATGCTTCAGATTGTCTGCAGCGGTTGCTTTGTCTTGATTGTTAGTTATGACTGCTCCATGGCAGTCTAGAGGCTTTGCTGAAGTTCCATAAATTGTATCAGTCATGGGTCCTTTTTTGTAAAATAGGGAGAAGAACCTTGCCATTCTGTTCAGGCTCCATGTTTCTCCTAAAAAAAACAGAAGACCAAAATAGGGAAAAACAAGATGGAGTTGAAGGCAGGTTATCTTGTTATTTTTCACACAGCAGAAATTACTGAATTGAAATACAGACAAGGCAACACAGGCTTTTGGCAGGTTGGGTCCAAACTAGTTCAGAAATGATGAGTTCAATGTGGGAATTGCTTGATTAATAACATGGCATTTCTTATGCTGCAAGTCAGAATTGATAGCTGTGATGATTCCTCCAGAACTTAAAATTTATTAATTCAATGTAAATTGATTAGAGGTACGTATCCAGGTTTCTAAAAAATCAACTTGCTACCTCCTTCATGAAGATATCCTATACTGTTTAATGAGAATGAATGTGTTATGCATATTTAACATGCTTATGCACATGTAATAGTTACTTTATAAGATGTTCAGATAAAGAAATATCACATTATTTCGGAATTCTGTGCTATGCATTGGTATGCAGTTTTCTTTAAGTTTTACTGGATTGCTTTGAAAAGGTATGAAAAAGCTACAACATTCTTACAAGTACCATAGGTTTTAATTTTACATAATATATGCTTCAGTAAAGGAAGTTTGTTTTCTTTTTTCTTAAACTGGTGCTCTACATTGTGAGTGGAGATGGTGTATATGTTGCATATGTTAGAGCAGTGATATGCAGGCATGAAGTCTACTTACAGGTGTGGAACAGAAGAAATAGGTTTGGCGGGAGGTCTAGATAGGAGAATGAAGAACAAATACATGTGTTTATTGCACAAAAAAGACTAATGCAAATCTGCATGAATCAGTTCGGAAATCTGTGCAGACTCTGAGTTCCCCAGATGCATCATACATAGACTATGCTATGTGATGATAAATTCAGTACTTGTAGATAGTACCTAGGAAGTGTACGTCTGCAGATTAAAATCCTCAATAGATTAACAGCAGAAAAATAATAATTGGTCGAAATGCATAACACAACGTCCAAAGAACTAAATAAAAGTGCACAGAAGGCAACCGTGCTATAGCCCCTTCAGAGTTGCATGTGATAGTTGGATTCTTTGTGATCCCTTAGGAGTTTGGCCGCTGGACTGTCACATACCATAGCGATCACCACTACATAGTGTTCTGATGGCTGCCTGCTTGAGCACCAAAGACACCTGATTGCTGCATCAGGTCTGGAGTCAAAGCCATGGTTAGTTTTGTGAGCTAGATTCCCTGCTGACAGGAGAAGCACACTTGTGAGTTACCAGCAGTACAGTGTCAATGAAAACCAAGAACCTCTTTGAACTGAAAGCTGTTGGTCCAGTTTCTGAAATGTTAGTAATTTCCTCTGAAATCAAAATAACCTGATGCATATCATGCATAATAAAAATAATATTTTCTGCAATTATTTAGTCCTTCAATACTTGAACCCATTGAATATGTTTGTGTAGTTTAATGCCAGAAGTTACAGCTATACTTTAGGGCTTTGGAGGTCATTGGCATTCATCAGAAAAGCCTCTTCAGTGTTCTTATGATTGGACCCTTACCAAGAATAATGATGTTTTCTTCTTGAATAAAATACAAAATTAGTCTTGAATGTCGTGGGGTTTTTTCCATTGTGCTTTCAGAAGAATCCATAAGAATAAACAGGAACTGAATTTGTAGTTGCTTTAATATATGCAGCATATGTCGATTCTGAAATCTATACCCTAAAGAGCACCACTGTATTAAATTGATCATATTGTTTTGATTTTAATCAGAATGAAACTTGAGTCTGCAACAAAACTGATATGCTGAAAGAAATGCATGGTTTTGTTTTATATGTTATCTTTCCTAGGAAGCTGTATATTTGCATCCTTGCTGATAATTCAAATTAATTATGAACAAGCTTTTTAAGTAGATAGGGTTGTGGGTTTTTTTCTCTTCATTATGTTTTAATCAAAAGTTTTGGAATGTTTCCTTTTAATATAGAAGGGCTGGATCTTCTGGTTGCCACAGAATTAGATTTTTTATGTCTGAAATTATGCAGAAACTGATTTAAGATGTGATGAAGCCTCTTCAACTTAGAGTTGTCTAGTGTACACTGTGGTAAATTTTGACCTTGTCAGGTGAAGACAGCTGAATTATGATCCAGCCTCTGTGAGAAATGATATGTCTACCATATTAGATTAATTTCCTGTAAACTTCACCATTTTGCATTACCAAACCTTGTAAATGTCATCCATCATCATGCAGTATTTTGATGTTGCTTATGGAGCAGTTCTCATTTCATTTTCAGCTTTTCTAAAGAGTTCTATTTCACTGTTAAATTATGCTTTTTAAGTTCCATATTTTTATTAGTTTTTGTCTGTCTGCACAGTAGCCCTTAAAAAGTTAATGAATGTGGCTTAGTTTCACTGTGAATTATTTGATAGCACTTGTCTTTGAGAAAGACTGGATTAATTTTTTTCTTTTCTTTTTTTAATTTCTGTGAAGGAAAAAAAGAATATATTATTGTTGTAATTAAAGCAAGAAATGAAATAAGGAAATTCAAAGATTTAATCTCTTATTCAATCTTCTTTCTAACTAGCTGCCACTCTGTCCTTAACTTAATGTGTAGCATTAAATTCTAAGGAGAACTTAGATCTATGAAAGAAAAATAAAGTAATTTACAGAAATCTGAAAATCCAAAGAGCTAAATTAAAGGGAAACCCGTGGCCCTAAAGGTAGTCCTCTATATCTGTACTCAAAGCTCTTTCTTTTCTTCTGTGAAAACTATGTATAGACAGTACTGATGAGCAGGGTTTCCTTACCTAATAAATTACACTGGTTTAACCAATTAAAGCACAAAAGAAATAATCTATATCTCAGGCCTTCTATAAGGTGGAAATCCTGGTACATCTGCTTAAATCCTTCAGCTCTTAAATCTTAAGAAATTATGTTCCTAACGAGAATCCGGTGTTGCAGTTGAAGCTAATTAATAATTACATTAGTAATTTATCTTCCTAAAAAGGATTCTGGCAATGGATTTTATACCTTTTGTTCTTATTTCACTAGTAATTTTTTTTTTAACTGTCATGGATTATCCATTTAATATCTCCTTTCATTTAAATGATTTAAATGGGGTAGGTTGGATTTTTTTAATTCTGCTTTCCTCTCCAGTTGCTTATATTTGAAGTTGGGAATGTGAAGGTGTTGCCTTTAAATGAGATTTGTTCCGCACCAACATGCGGAAAAACTTTTTCACAGTGAGGGTGACAGAGCACTGGAATAGGCTGCCCAGGGAGGTGGTGGAGTCTCCTTCACTGGAGATATTCAAGACCCGCCTGGACGCCTATCTGAGTGATATGTCCTAGGGAGCTGCTTTGGCAGGGGGGTTGGATCCGATGATCTCTCGAGGTCCCTTCCAACCCCTACAATTCTGTGATTCTATGATTCTAAGCTTTATCCCGTTGATTGTTTCCTCAGATATGCTGAATAGAAACAGTTGATTTTCTACTTCAATTTTTCAATAAAAATGTCTTTCGGGGTATATTGATCAAACTGTATAACCTTTAAGCTAAACAAACTTTGTTCAAAAGAAAATTGCCTGACTTGAAAAAATATAAACACTTTTTTTTTCTCTTGTAAAAATATTTTCATTCCTTTTTTATTAAAATATGGAAAATGAGCTATTTTATTCAGGAGAAATATTTCTAAATTTTTGACCTAGTCTTATTGCTTAACCATTTTACTGCCTGAGGTGTATGCATATTGGCCACATTCCTCTCTTCCGTTACTAACAAGTCCAAGAACCTGTCTTCTCATCTGAGCTACTTTATGTTAGTATTTGGTTTCTTTAACCCATTCATACATTTTCTATTGTAGATCCAACCTGTTCTTTCCCCTTTTGTGCAGTACCTTACAGATTATTTGATAAAACAACTACACATTGTAATAAGAGATAAAGAACAATTAAGAAAAAAAAGACTGCATATTTCTGACAACAATGCAGATTATGTCTTTTTGCAAAATGTTTTTGTTGCTGAAGTTATACTTTCCAGATAAAATAGTCATGAAATATATAAAAAAAATAAATTATTAAAAAACAAAGGGAAAAGATTGAGAAGGAAAAAGAGACCATTTAGATAAAGAGCACATTATTTTATTTTAAAATTTCTTTTTTTCCATTTTTCTCCTTCTATGCCCATTTTTAGAATTATTGTTTTTCTTCACTTCTAAATGTCTAGTTGATATTTTCTCTGCGACTTATCCAGAAGAGGGAGCCATGGGCATATACACTTAAACAGTTTACTGCAAAATCATAGTCATTATCAATAAACTTTATGTGAGATTTATAACACAGTCCTCCGAACTAACAGTTGCTAGGTCACTTATGGCCAACATATTGTAACCTAGCAGGAAGCACTGGGACCACGTTCAAACAACCTTGTCAGGACACTGTAAACATCTGATGTTCATGGCAGTCCTAGAAATCACTACTCTTACAGTGGTGAATCTAGCATGTATAAGTAGTACATTTGATACCATTTTCATATCTCAGATGTCAGACTATCTTCATTATTTATTAATGTGGTCAAGGTTGTGCTTTAAATCACACACTTTTTTTTTGGCATTATGAATGTATGTGATAAGAAATGCTTGTAAAATTAATGCTAGCTGCGTTGTAGAGGCAGGATAGTCATACTGTAAGAAAATCACATGCTATTTACTTTATTTTATGGATCAAAAGTATATCCAGGAATATGTCAGATTTTAAAGACTTTATGCTAAACTTTAAGTTCAGAGAACAGGAAGGGTAATATCCAGGGCACAGTATAGAGGCTGGGCACCATTAGGAATTTCCCATTTAACCACTGTGAAATACAGAAAGCTGGAACTTGCTGTTCTTGAACAGTCTTCTGTTTATCTCTGAAGACTGGTGGAGATGCTGTCACTGTTCATGCACATGGAGTCCTGGTCTTCTTTGTCTGCCCACTTGAAGGAAATTCAAAAAGCAGGCAGATTCTCTGAAACCTATGGCTTTTTATAAGATACACTGCCATTCCATGACAGGTATAGAAAAGTACAGTGAAATTCTGTGACCTCCCTTGTATATGTGAGGTTATATAGGTCCCTGATCAATTCCTGCTCAGATATGCATTCATGTTTAGATTTACGTCTGCATCAAGCTTGACAGTGCTGTTCTAATAGTTTTTCACTATATTTCAAAGACTACAATCCACTGATTTAAAATAATTTCTTTGCCTGGTAAGTACCAGATAGCAGACGGCACCGGGACGTGCATATGGATCTCTTGCTTGCTGAAGCGTGCCTAGATCATGGCCATCACAGGGGTTTGCAACCTGGGCCAAAACCAATGGCTGCTCTTGTAATCATATGCTAACACATTGAGCATCGAGATTCAGATGACTGTACAAAGCCTTTACATACAGATCATACAACACATTAAAGCAGCTTTCCTTTTGTAGAAACCTGTTTGGCACCTAACAGAGATGATCAATGTGGTTACGGGGTACAGCACCTCTGTCACCTCTGAGCTTTACTCAGCAGGGCTTGTTTTCTTACACTTTGATGTGTACTTAAAATTTGCAGAGGCAATCATGATTCCAAACAAAGCTAATATGTATCAAGTAATTTGCAGTCATCTTGAATTATCTCATACTGCCATCTTGACTGTGTCAACAGGTAAGAGAGTTATTGAAACTACAGTACAAATGAGAAGAAATGAAAACTATTGACATGTTCTACTATTCTAAGCCTGAAAACTAGTGACAGCCTACAATGAGCAGGTTTGCAAGTGATGTTAAAAATGTCAAATTATTTTTGGAAATGTTAGGAAAAACTTCAGGGCTTCTGTAGTCTTGACTCCATTTCCCTTCATTCCCTGCATGGAAATGTTGAAAGTAAGTTTTTTAAAGTACAATGTCTGCTTTAATGCTTTATTTTGCTAGGTTCTAGTGTTGCATGAGTTCAGTTGATGTGTCTTGTGAAGTACTCACCCTTTGCATCTTGCATCTTTGTCATGGGGACTGTACAACAGGCAGATAGTTATTAGACCAGATGTCCTAGTAAATGGTTTTTATTTAACAGTTTGTCGAATACTCTCAGAAACCATTTATCTTAATTAGACAAACCACTTTTTAATCCATTGTTATCCAAATAAAAAGTTAAGTATTCTCTAAGTTCCCCTGATTTCCAGATTCTGAATGGCAACCTCACCTACTTCACCAGAAATGTTTTTTGAAGCTTAATGCCATTAAAAGTTCTATTTTGCTCTGTAGCCAGTTTATAATTGAAAGCCCAGATGATAACAGCAGCACAGAAGAAAAGCTTCAAACACTGTTTCTGATTCTGTATTTATTTATGCACAATGTGGCAACAATTTTTTGTCCAGAGTTCTGTGGAATATGGAATTTTGTAACATTCAAAAAAGCAACAGGTTTGAAAGTCTGTCAAGTCTTTACATATCATAAGATGACTTCTGCACAGCTACTTATGTTCTTTATTCTATGACTCTTTACTTAGTGGCAAATGAATTAAAAAGTCTATTCTTATGACATGTGAAATAGCAAAGGGGAAATCCATTTCCAGCTTCTTCTAGTTACGTTCAATCCATTAAAAAATCTATATAACAGTCTCTGTCTGAAATGATTAAAAAATCAATAGCACAGTTCTTTTTTGAGAATTGTGTTTTGATAACCTCTCTACAAGTAGTGTTCTGGACATCCTTCACCACTTGCCTGGATGCATTATCTGTAATTGTCTTTTAATAGACTGAGACTAAATTATTAGAAAAGAATTGCATCACCAGGGAGTAAGGGTTGTCAGATACCAGTGAGATGTAATACATCAAATGCTGTTGTGTACAGCCTTATCTCATAGGCTGTTTGTTTTTAGGAGACTTTTTTTTTTTAAAAAAAAAGTGCTTATGACCTTTGTAACCTATTCTAGTTCAGAACAGGTAAAATAATGAATGCAAACCGTCATGCAGCTCCATAGAATTAATGAATCAGTGGCAGGAACAACATATCAGATAAAAAGTTCATGACCTGAAAAACGATACTGCAAAGTTTCTTTTTAGCACAGCTTATGTATTGTTTCTCCACAACTAAAGGTAAAGTTCAGTAAAAAAGTGTAGAGAGGTTTGCTTTGGCACCACGAGTTATTTACTGCGTTCCTCTAAAGTACTCATCTACTTCACTGAGGAAGCATGTAAGTGATAGACATGGCCTCACACTCTTGAAGGCCTGAGGTTTATCTCTGACTAAGCAATTTACTAACTTTGTCATTAGAGCAAGTATTTAATGACCTTATGTATTGTGTGTCTTATCAGCTACATAAAGATATGTCCTGGTTCTGGCCAGGCCATTGTCAACCTCCCCAAGCCACCAGCCCAGGTGATCTGAGTTAGCCCAGGTGAGCTGAGTTAGCCTGGGCTGTTTCCACACCACCTGACATCACTCCCCATAAAAGGGGCTGGTTGGGGAGGGGCACTCCTGGGTGCCTCCAGGGTAGTCTGAGTGTGGCTGGAGTGTTGGGTCAGTACACTGCTCAGGTCAGTACAATGCTCTGTGTTATGGCTGGGTCAGTAAGGTATACTGTGTTATCACTAGGTGTATGTGAAATTTGACATGGGCTGTTATTGTTCTACTTTCATGGTGCTTTTGTCTTTATGCCAACCCATGGAGGCTCTGCCTGCTTCTCCTCCAGGAGTGAGCAAGCTGTGTGTGTTGCTCAACTGCTGTCTGGGGCTGAACTACCACAAGATACTAACAATTAATAGCTACATGTAGATTGGCAATATTTAATTAGAAAGAGTGCCTGGATAGTGATTGGTATACATCAGCAAAGTCTGAGATAAACACATGGCTTCGTGTCTTTAATTATACATCTGATTTTAAGTAACTTATTTATATTTTTTCAGTGATAAATTTAATAATTGCCTCTTCAAATAATAAAAACCCAAAGCTGGACAAAAATAGCACACCTAATTTACAGTCTTGAAAAGGTAATTGTTCTTTATGGTTACTGTACCTGGAAGGAAGGAGCAGTGCTACAGGCCAGGCAAGTGGCCCAGCAATAGAGAAGGAAAAAAATTCTCCTCTGTATGTGAGTGCTGATTAAGCCAAGGGCCACTTACAGGCTTTCAGTAGGAACCTGAGCACAACTGAGAGGAAACTCCACGTTTGTATGTTATCTGCTTTGCATAGAGTTGGTGCACTGAAGAGCAGAGTGGCAGTGAGGAGAGGTTGCTCACACTGACCAGGAGCATTCCTTTTCTTTGTGGGCAGAAATGCTTAGAGTAAGAAAATATGTGATGGGAGCAAAGGTGCATAAGACTGAAGTAATTTCTTTAGGAAAACAAGGATCATTTGCTTCACAGGGTAGAGAACAGGTTAGGAGTGGGATAGTTGTGTTTCCTAGGTAGTAACAAGATAAGTTCCCTCACTGATAGAAGATAAGCATTCCTCTCACTAGTCCGTGGTGTGTCTGTGTGCTTTGGGGCAGGCAGGAAATATGCCTTGCTGCTACTTTATAAGGGTGGACTAGAGGGGCAAGTCCCTGTGTGGCATCCCTATTCCCTAGTGCACCTATGCACGGGGTAGGATGTAGCCACATGAGTTTATTTTAGGCCTCCAGCTAATTTTTTATTTTATTGTGATGCTCACTGCACTGTACTTTATTGTTGATACACTCCATTAATGTTTCCCCTTAGTACTTAAACTGTTCTGTATTTTTAGGAAAGAAATAATATGATTTAAAAAGATCTTACATAGGCAATCTGTGATAAATACAATAGAAAATAAAGTGGCTGATTCTCTGGGATTTCATCAGAGAGGTGAGAGTCTGAACATTGGAATCTGATGTCTCAGGTGCTTGAGGTATGATCTGGGGGTGAATACATATATTTGATTTTTCAGAAAACTAATTAAGAATATATGCACTACTTTTTGCTGAGAACTGTAAATAAATTTAACGCTGTTTTGGCTGTTCAGGGGGCCAAGCTGTTTGTTTATAGAACTGAAAAAGAAAAGACCTGTTCTTTGATAGACTTGTGTATATTTTATTTTCTTTTAAAATGAATTATTTGTGCAATCCTTAATGAAATAACAGGTTTAGGTCTATTAGTACATAATAAAATATTGTCATTTCTCCCCAAAGGCAGAAAAGGTAATGTAGATTCTGCCACCGATCTGAATTTTTCTAGGACCTGTCTTTCCGAACTATTGAGAAATGAAAGTCAGGAGCTGTGTTTCTCCAAATATTTCAGAAAAGGATATCTAATTAAATGTATCTTTCTATATTGGATTTAACAGATAGTAGTTTTTGAAAGGCATTAATGAGATTCTGGGCCCAGCTGAAATCAGTGGGAGTTCTGTGATTCACTATCTTAGGACCAAGATTTCATCAGCTGTGAAATTCCCTAGATGTTGCTTTTAAGAAAAAGAAAACAAAACTGAATGACATAATTACATGCTGGAGGACAGGGCCTGGTGATAGCCACCTCGAAAAGCTGACACAACATATAATTGTTACCGTTGTTCTTGAAAGACATTAAAAGATGTGTACAGCATTTTTATTTTCTCTGATTTTGTAGTTTATGGCACTGGAAAAATCATGCTGAAAAATAAATTTTATAGAAGTCTTTTATTTGTTTCAGTAAATTGGAAATATTTCACAGAAGGGGAGGGAAGGTTATTTTTGTATCAGAAGAAAGAAACAGTTATCAGTTATCCACATGAATCATGTTGTGCCTGTACAATAAAACTTAACTTGGAAATAAATAAAAAAACCTCAGACCTCACAAACAAGTTTTGAATAACCTTTAGAAATCTATAGTTTACCTTTTCTCTAGTTATTCGATACAAGAGTAATGAGAGATATTTACTACAAGTTTGATTTATGTTTCCATTTATTTTACCAATGGAAAAGAGACTGAAGCTTCAAATATAATAAAATTTATAAAATTAAGTCTGTTGGTCCTGAAGCCAAAACCTTTGAAACCTCTCTCCCTTATATATGAATAGATGTTTCTGTTTCTGAAGTTTCTGTGAGTGTTCCAGTGCCGGCAGCAGTTAAAGATTTTTACCCTGCAAAAATTGTTCATAAAGAAAACCCCACTGAACTCATGCATTTGAAATAGCTACGGTTTTAAGAGGCATTTGATGTGCTTACCCAAAGATAGAAATAAGTTAGGTGTTTTATCAAGTGCAAAAAAGTTTTATGTATCTTATGCATGATGAGCTGCATTGAAATCTATTACTTTAATCAATTGCTGGTGCATTGTTTCCTTGAACTGCTCATGACTCTGGCTGCTATGTGTGGACTGTTTACGTTTTGAGAGGAAATGTATGCTGGAAGTTTAAGAGAGAGACATGATCAATTATTAGGTAGTGTAATTCTTCATTTAACCTGCAACATGTAAACTGGAGATTGAAATCTTTGTTTCTAGAAGAGTACCAAAATTTGTTTGAAGATTTCTATACAAAGAGAATGCATGGAAAGTGGGTTGTTTTCCTAGATATCTGTTCCATATACTAGTCACTCTAAGTGTGTGTGTTATTTGTAATCTGAATATGATCAGCTGTATTTTGCAAACAGCTTGCTTTCCTTGAAGTCATCCACAAAGCAGCTATTTAGATGTGATTAGTTCTTTAAAAGATCTAACTGCAAAACTGAATTTAAGTTTGATACAAGAAAAAGAGTTATAATGAGGGTTGGGTCCATGCAAAGGAATGAAGCAAGATTGGATATTGGATTAATTTTTGTGTACACTTGTGCAGATTGAAAACTGTGCCTAAATGTATAATGCTGTTATTCCTTTTTTTAATAAGATTTTTCTGTGGAAGTTAGTGCTGAGAATTTTTTAAGCAACCAAGCGTAATGGCAGGATCAGCTGCCAAAGAGGGGGGGTTTGGGATACCGTGAGATTACAGAAAGAATAATAGAGTAGGTGAAGGAGAGGGATGGAAATGTAGGTAAGTCCTAAAAATAAAGCTACTGTGTCAACTTCACAAAGCTGTTACTGGTGGGACATTACAATTTAAGGATGATTTGACCAAACAAAAAAAGTCTTTTTGAGTGACCTCAAGGACAACAAGATATGTGTCACTGAAATGAAGTCTTAATATGATAGGGAGCTATTAGTCAAGGTTTGAGCATTTTCTGCTCTGTGGTCTTGGAGAAAGAAGCAATGAAAAGGCAAAAATCAGATGGCAGAGCTTTTTTTGTTGGAGGAATCTGTAACTCATGGGGTTGAAGGCCTGGTTACTGGGAGGTCAGTGATAGGTGACCATTGGATCTAGATTCATGAGGGAGCTAAGTTGAAAATGAGGAAACATTTAAGTGCTGACATTATTTATGATGCTAGGAAGACTGTTTTAGTACAAGTTCTTTAAGATTATATAGGAGCCAGTGCTTTACACAAAGGCCATAGAAGTTTGGAGTGACATGGCTAGAGACTGCTGACACATCAGGTGAATTTCCCCTGTTGACTTTTTGGATGAGTATATTGCACCATAATAATGTAGCATCAAAGTTGTTTCCCTGATAACATTTCATAGAGTCAGAAAATGCATCTGAGGCAGAAAGGATGTTTTATTATCTACATTTTATATCGTTTTAGTGAGAACTGGTAGAGGCAATGATTCTGATTAAAAGAACCACACAAAGGTGCAGTGAATAGACCTAAATGACTAGTCAAAACTGCTATGAGAAAGTTTGTGAGAGATGGAATCTGAGAAAAGCTATAGACCACTTTCTCATCCTGGAGTCCTAAACAAGCTGTTCAATGATTTTTGTTATTTTCATACGGAATTAATTTTCAACACAGAAACAGAGGGCAACTATTTCAAAAGAAAGGCTAGACTGACACCATTCTAAATTTGAAACTATTTGAATTGCTTTCAGTCTTCCTGGCAGAGATGTAAGAAAGTGCTGATGCAGAGTGAATATTTTTCTAGCTGCCTTTGATTCCATGGCAGTGGATGGTCGTTGTCCCCTCAGCTGCCAGAAAACCCTGTGAAAAAGCTTAGATCTCTAGGAGTACTGGTGTTTCTGTCTGTCCAGTTTTAGTTTTAACAAGGCTAGATATTTGATGAGATTTGGGATGTGGCACATGCTATGTTTTGATCAAGATTTGAGGAAGCTACAAACAGCTTACTGCATATTTTATAGCTTTATATTTTTTGGCAAGAGTTGCGTTTGAGTTGTTATGATGCAGAAATGCTATAGAAAACAGGTGACTGGAGATCAGTTTGTATAACTACACATACATGAGACATAAGGACAGCTGGAGACTTTTTTCCTAAAGACCTGAGATCTGAAAGAACGTGATATGATCCTACATGTAAATCTAGTCTTGGCAACTGTCTGCATATGGGGATTCTACATACCTGTGAATAAGTAAGACTTATTATTTCACTTTTGTTTTTCAGAGACTTTCATGCACTGTCTATAATCCAAATTCTCAGAGATTTTCTTTTCTGTGGAATTTCCATTTTTCTGCCCATAGCTCTAATTGGATTCATACATTTAGTGAGAACTTTCACTTGAAATCAGGTCACTGATAGGAACTATACAGCACTATCACTTTCCGTCACTGCTTGTATCGTGTTATTACATTGACTCACTCCCTCTCATCGTGTTAAAGTTTTTCACATTTATCAAAGAAGATAAAAGCTGGAGACCATTTTACTGTTTAGAAACACAGCCCAATGTTTTGAATCCTGAGGCATTTCTTTAGACAGCTAGATATGGTATTTGAATTTAAAGGGAGTATCAAAGATTAGAAATGCTGGTGAAATTAGCAGATTTCCTTAAAGATAAGATCTTTAGTAGATAGTACAAATACCAAGATTTCTTGTGATGGTGAGTTTCCCGTAGTTAAGGATGACACTACCACTGTGAAGGTAAGCATTTCTCCCAAAGCATGCAGCCTTGCGTGAGCTAAGCTCCTGTTGCTGTTTCTACTTCTGACATACCTTTTCCTTTTAAGTGTTTCCTGTAGCAGGGCAAGCTGTGGCTGGCACTGAGAACAGAGCAGCATGATGCTACTACAGAAAGAAATGAACTGCTGGTGGGAAGTATTTTCTGTAAATTATAAGTGGTAGTGGGATGGTTGGACTAGATGATCTTGGAGGTCTTTCCCAAACTTAATGATTCCGTGCTTTTTATTTAAGTGGAGATTTCCAAATTCAGTGAGCTAAATCTCCAATTTCCTGAATTCCTTAAAAAAAGTCCAGTTGGAAAGACTGTATAAGAGACGGCAAAAGTATGACTGCACAAATAAAAAAAAAGTTATGTGATAATTGTAATGGTTTGATTATTTGGCAACATTTATACCTGGAGCAATTGTATAGTGAAGTCTCAAGACTTAGGACTTGTGATACTGTCTATTATTCATTGACTGCCTGCATTGTATACAGAGGAAGGTACAATCCATGCTCCAAGGAGCTTTGCTGTCATGTTCATGATTAATGTTTGTAGCATTCATGTGGGCTTGGGCAGCCCTCAGTTTGAGTGTTGTGTCAATAAGACTGATACTTAGGGAGAAAAAAGAAAAATAAAGGCATTGACAATGAGGCTTGGTAGGTTCTAGAGTTTAGCTGAGGTTTTTAAAATGTGTCATCTAAAATAATTTTTAACAGGATGGTTTTGGGGGTGGAGGGAAATGCTGCTGAATTCTTCATTTTTCAGTTCTTACTGCAGCTATCTGCTTGTTGTGTTTGCTTCCTTGATCATTGGGGAGCCAAGAGAAAGGTAGCCCTGGGAATGCCATTTTACAGATCTTATTTTGGCAGCAAATCCTTTGTCCATGTGCAGAATCACATTTCTTTCTCAAGCCTGAATTTGAGCTAAGCCTCCTTCTACTCTCACTGGTCAGACAAGCTAATTGTGCAGATGGCTGCAAGTGGACTGATAGATTAAAATTAAGCACTACATGGTTTTGAATGTTAATAGTTTCTTTGTCCAATTCTCTTCTTGATACAGTTTATCAGTGAAAATATTTAATACAGTTGTAGAAGATGCAATATAAACACTAAAAGGTTTGGTAGTGGAAGCTCTTGGTCCCAGGTCACAGTAACGAGGTGTGATCTATTGCATAGCCTCCATCACCCTCACTGAGCCTGTTATCTACTTCCAGCAACAATTATTAATAGTGACCAGTATTCTTGCATGAGTTATAGCCATGAGGAATATAGATATAATATTTGGATATAAATAGCTAATTTTAAAATAATCTGTGAAAATTAATGAGAAGAAAAAGAGAAAATACAAGTAACTTGAATTAAATTCCAGTCTTGGTGACAAGCATTTGCTACTGATTTTTCTGGAACACGGATTTTGCCATGAATGGGTGATCCCAGGTACTAACCCCCTATAAACTACTAACAAGGGAAAACTGGATTCAATGGGATTCTTGTCTGTTTTGACAGGAATGGTTTGACTTTCAAACAGTTCTCAAGGGGTGTTCTCAGGGATTTTGTTCAGCTAAAAGCAGGTGGTTTCCACCATGGCAATGCCAGTTAAGGATTGCTTCTGCAAAGTTTCTTATTTCAGTATGGAAACTTAGAGTGTTATGGCTTAACTGCACCTGCATACGTAATACCAAGTAGAAACAAATCAATGTAATTTAATTCAGAACAGCAGTTAAGGAAGAGTCACAAATTATTTTCAGAATGATCAAAATTCAAATGCAGAAACATATCAGGGGTCTCCATTCATGAAGCACTGTTCTGAAGGCAACTCAAAGCTTGTTGCACTGAAAGGCTGGAAAGTGATCTGAGCGAATTTAATGAGAGAAATTTCCTTAAAAAGAGCAACCTTAAAAATTATCTGTCAAGCATCCTTCCTTTTAAAACCATTTGACAGATATTTATGCAGTTAAGTGAAAAATCTTTAATCATCAAGGAAAAACAGTTGCCATCCTTCTTCCCTTCCCTTCTTGGATAGACAACAACACATTAGGTGATGCTGAGCATGGCTCACCTCTGCCCTTTGCTTCTGGTTGATTTGGATGGCCTGAGTCATCCAAATGTGGTTGGTTGCCTTGGTTTCTTTGGAGAGAAAGAAAAGGCCAGAGGGTGGAGAATCTAAAACCTGGAATAGGAAAGGAATTAGTTTGGTTGCTGGAAGGGGCTGATCACTTCCTGAGTAGAACTGATGAGCTGCCAAGGACTGTCATAATGAAACATGCCAATGCCTCCTGGGGGACTGAGCTGCAGATTTCTTTTTTCAACACGCCTTCAAAGGAATTTTGAACAGAGGGATGCCAGACAAATTGTTACTGTGCCGTTGTTCCCCTTTTATTGTAAATGCTGGAGTTATTTATTAGAAATAGTCTAGGACGGTGACATCTTTCTAATATAAAATGTGAAGGTTTATTCTGTTTGAAGCAACATTTTATGTATGCCTGGGACTGGCAAGACAAAGTGTGAGACTGTCTGATTTTGCCCCTGACTATCAATTAGACACTAAAAACAATTTAAGCAGAAAAAGTTGGCTAGGTCCCACCAACACTGGGAACAAGGGGGTTTTTTTGGTCGCTTAGATGAATATGCTTTCTATTTAAAGACATCTCATGAATTAATTTGACCCAGAATGTCACTTTAGCTGAGCTATTTTGGTTTGTTAGCATCTTTTTTTCTTTAATCTATAAGAAAAGTTTCAGATCATTTGTGCTAGTGCTGATAAAACTTATCTGTCGGATTAATTCAGGTATACTATTGGTGCAAAATGTCATGGATTTTGGAGGTGTTTTCCTGGTTATTTTCCCCTGCTGTTTTTAAAATTCATGCAGATTCTGTAATTTATACTCTGGTGGGAATGCACATCTTGACAATTATTTCCTCCCTGGGTTTGTGATAAATTATTTTCCATGTCAATGTTTTGATAGTTTAATGTAGACACAAATTTACATTCTTTAAACCCTAATGATGATGTTTTAGAAGGAAACTTAGCTTTAATTTGTTTTCACTGGTGTTTAGATGAGTATTGTAGACCACAATAGTAACTTCAAGTAATATATTTGTTTAAAAAAAAGTTGAAAATATTTCCATTGTATTTTATACTCTTCAGCATTGTTAAAGACTAAACATGGGAGGAACTGTTAAGTTTGGATTGCAAAGCACGCACAGTGAAGGTTTGTGTACAAAGATATAAGAACATGATTTTCTATGTATCTTTCCTGTAACCAGAGTAAAAGCTTTGCATAGTCAATATCAGAGGCAGCATCTTCAGAAACTGGTTATTGAAATATGCCAACAAATCTGTTAAAAGCATTCTTCAATTACAGATTCATTAGTAATTGTACTATTACTAATCCATTACTAATTCTACTAATCCTATAACAATGGAATGTATCCTGCTATTATAAGCACAGGGAACAAATGGTTTAGTGTCTTTGCCATCAATGTTAGGCCTTTAAATCATGCCTAAATGATCTCTTTTTTTTTAATAAAAGAGACAGTTCAGAGATAAAGCTGAATATTCTCGATTTTATTTAAAGATAACCTTATTTATCTGAGAATTATATTATTTTCAATTTTTTTTTCTGTCTTACCTGACTTGCTTACAAAACCAAAACTGATTCTTGTAAGTCTCTATAGATGATATCAGAAAGGTTTCAACATGTCATTAGAAGTTCTTTCTTTTGGGCCATATTTTAGAAGTTTTCATTTGTTTCAGAAAAATCCTACCCATCTATAAGTTTATTCTGCTTCCTCTGACATTGTAAATAGTGCGACTTTCAGGTTTTATCCCAAGTTGAATGCAGTGCTGTAGTTTCCTGTCAAAAGGAAAAGTCTGTAGCATTTTCCGGCATTGAAGACTCCTGAGACTTTGTTTAGTCGACCGAGCAGAGCTGTCTAGTGCCCTCTGAGGTGCCCTGGGGGCTTCTGTTGGGTCTCCAGCTACTCCTTCAGGGGGGAATGCTTCCCACGGGTCCTGCACTGTAGCAGCCTACTTCATGCTGAAACATCAGCATGTCCGATGCAGCACTAGGTGCTTATCAGTGAGCAGCTGAATCTAGCTTTGTATTTTATTTATGCACCAGGAAGCTGATGTCTGGAATCCATGATGATAGCTGCATTGTGAATTTGAGTAACTAAAAGGCTTCTATATCCCCTCAGTGATGAGTTCAGACATTTTGTCTCTTTATTTTCTGTTGTCTACCAGCATAACCATAATTTCTGCACACAAACTGTAAAAAGTCATTTCTTTCACTTACACAGCCAGAAAATTTGTTAGCCAAGCAAAATCAGCATCCAGGTGTCATAAACCAAGGCATTAGAGTTGTGTGATAAGAATACAAATTAAATAGGAACTTTGTTGATGCAAGCTATTGAGTGTAGTTCTTATTTTCTTCCTTATTCTAACACATGGACATGAATTTGGTTTTGTTTTGCTTTAAGTGATACTGAAAGTCAGCACTTTCCCTACAGTTTATCGCCTGCTGAACTGAAAAAACACATGCTCATTTGCGTGTCACATTGGATTTTTGAGTAGATAAAAATACTGTTGAGTTTGACCTCACTAGTGCTGAAGCTAGTGGTATTGATCAGTTATTAGTGAGATAATCTACATAAGCAATGTAGAGAAAACTTTAAAGGTATTTCATACTGTCAATGTATCGTGGAAAACCTTTAGCTATGGACATACCTTTTGTAAGCGAACTCCATGGAACAAAGTGCTGCCGTCATACCAGCTTGTATGACAGACACTTCACTGTTCCATTTATACGCAAGCAAATAATAATTTAAAGAAAGACTTTCATTCATGCTTTTCTCTGAAAATAACAGGAGTGAATGGTCCCTATTCTCACAGAAAATGCAGAGACTGCACTTCTGGAGAAGGTGTGTATTTGTTTTTCAACATAATATCTAGACAAAAGTGTATTTTTAAATAGGAATAACTTTCAGAAGCCAAGAAGCAAGGAAAAATGAAAAATCTCAGCGGGAGAGAAAAGGAATATAGCCTTTATTCTTACAGGCCGTGACAATAAACCAGACACAACAGATGTGGTGAGTCCTGAGAAAGAAATGTTTCATAATTACACAACACAGATTCAAGAAAATGCAAACTTTTAAATTCAAAAGCAACTTGCTTTCCATTTTTCTTCTGAATGCTTTCAGTGGGCAACTCAATTTAATTTCTGCAAATTTATGGAATCTGCATATCATTTTGTTATAGTATATGGAAAACAGATACTCTTCAATCTTCCAGAAGAAATGCAGCTTAAACAAAGTTAGCTGAAATCTTGGCAGAAAATAAGTTATTTGAATTTTTGGCAGAACACTTTCTTCTCTTAAGAGAAGAAATAACATTTTTGCTATGGGAAATCAAATGAGATAAACATGTTTTCAGAAATATAGCATAAAGGAGCCGGACATCTAAAGGAAATCATTGATTCTTTTAAAGGATCAGGTGGATGTTTACATCCTAAACTGCAGTGGCCTGAATTTACTGTAAGAGACAGAATGGAAACAGAAAACATGTTTCTTTCCTGTTTTCTTCTTCCTTAGGGTAAGTGAAACTGAAAAATATAAGCTACCATATACTGTGTTTTGGTGAACATGCCTAAATCAGACTAAAATTAAAGAATTTTTGGGAATGTCAATTACAAAACTTCTTACTTGAGCCACTTGTTCCTGGCACACAAAGAGAATGTAGATTTTTAGTGAAATGACCCATTTGTTTGAATTACTTATTTTATTCTATCTGCTCCCTCCTATCTTTGTTCCTCTACATGAATATGACAGCTATTTATATGCTTTTGAGAGTTTCCTTATGTGCTTGATGATGATCAAAGGATGGATTTTTTTCATAGTACATGGGCTCATGAAGATAAGCACCAATGAGAAACAGATCTTTAGGTACCTTTTGAAAATCCCATTTGATGGCTGTTGTTAAGACCTCTAAGTTCCTTTAAAAATCTACTCGTACTTACTCCTGTCTATGTTACTGGAAGGAAATGTGAATCTGGATTTATGTAGAGCTTTTTCAGCTGATTTGTAGGCCTTTGAGAATAGATCAAAATCCACTTTGATTGCTTTTCCAGATGGACATTGAATCATTCTTTTATTATCCTCTTTGTATCAGCGGAATAGTTGGATAAGGGGAGAGGTATCCCATTCTTTTATTATCTTGGATAGAAGTGGGAAAGTAGTAAAGTGCTGAGAAAAATGGCACAGAGAGGGAATAAAATTGTTATAAAGATGTTTCTAATCCTGCTACTCATTTTCTATTGTAGGCAGAGCACTAAAAACAGGCTGGGGGGTTATTATACTATGGGAAGTGTATTATTCAATCATACACAGAAACAGAATTGCAACGTAACCAAAAAGTGTTTCTTATTTTCTGCCCTTTATTCTCCTGCTGCCTTAATTCCTGGGCAGAAAGATGAGCTGTGCATAAATCTTTTCCTGTGTACCGCTTCAAGAGGGGGCAGAGCATCTGGAGCTATGTGAATTGTCCTGAAGAATGGAAATGTTCAGATCCTGTGGCAAAGACCTGTGCTAACTAACCATGGTGTTAGCTACAGCTCTTCATATCACGGGAGTTTCCATGTGTTCCATAACTATTCTGGTCTCCAAATGAACATGTGATATCCAGATAGCAGACTGACAGCTGTCAGGCTGGGATTTCATGAGCTTTATAGTTTTATGCAGATTTTTAGGTTCTTCAGAAATGGACCTTCTTCCTAATAGTGTGGTTTTCTAGGAAAACCACTTCTATGTTTTCTAGGTTTGTCTTCAAAGCTCCGTATTTGAATGTCATGTCCTTCCCATCCCCAGCTGGCACAGGCTTCTAAGTAATTTCTGAAACAAGTTTAATTTTAAAGCACCTTCTATGGAGTTTTGAAGTATGCTTTGGTTTGTAGTGACTTCTGTCATAGCAAGCGTTAGAAAACTGGAAAATTAGATTAAGGCCAGTCTTCCACTCCCTTTCCTCAAACACACAGACCTTGTATCTACAGTGGAGGTTGTGGTCTCTATGCTTTTTTGGATTACAGAAGTTTCATTTCACCTTAGCAGCAATTCCAGAATATGAAGGCAAAATGTCTGTGCTCTAAAACCCCCTTTATTTGTTTCCAGAATCATTCCTGGTCTGACCCAGCGAGTTACACTGAGTTTCTCAGTCTTTCTTATTCTTTTTTCATTTTTTATTTTTATTTTTAACCCTTGTATCCCTGTGAAATGCTTTTTCAGCGTAATGTATTTAAATGCTTTTAAACTCTTTGCCTTTCCTGCAAAATGTTAGAGATATATACATAGTGTAATGAAAAAAAAAAAAGGCTGTGCTTTGCCTTTCCTAAAAACAGGATTGTGTTTGCCCTTGCATAAAATATTAAGGAACCTACAAGCATGTCTAGTTCCCTTCATACAGAAGGAAAAAGGAACCACACTGGTAGAAATTCACTCACCTTTCAGGAAACTTTTCATTTCAAGCCATTTAAAATATTTCCTGATTTCTTTCCCCTCCAACAGACACAACCAGTCATGTCTGTGACCACCCCATCTTTCCAATGTCATGTAGCATGCCAAACCATTCATCTGGGTTTCTGTAAGTCCTATTATAGAGCTTGTAGAATGTACTACAAAATGGAGAAATGAAAAATACTGCAACTACTAAGGGAAAAAAATTTACTCCAGATCAAGCAGTCAGCAGTATCAATTACATGGAGGTTCTGTTGCTGGTTCTGGGAAATGAAGTGGAAAAGCCCAGTGTTACTACAATGCAATAACACAGCTGTCTTAGAAGCTACGTGTGTGTGTGTGTATATATACTCCTGCTGATGATTTGGAGGTCATAGCTAACAAGTGTTTTATTTCAATTCTAACTATCTGGTTGAATCCTTTGGGTTATTGAAAGCCATAAAATGATAAAGACACATGTGTCAATAACTTTCACAACTTAAAAATTGAAAATAAAAGCAGGAGATGGAAGACAGAAAGAAAGAGTCTGAAGGACTAAAATATAAACATTGATTTTCCTCTCTGATCCTCTTTGATCTATGGTAACCTTTTGTGAATACTAATATTTTTGCTGAGAAAAGTAAATGCAGAAGCCTTTGTATTAAAACTTCTTACTATTCCTTTTTCATTTTATTGGTAGTGTAACATTTGGCTTCCTTAAGCTCAAGGGTGATTTATTCTTTGAGCAATAAAGCTTTTAACCTTAAACATACAAATTTATACTTTCTCTTACTAAAGAAAAGTCACTAATGAACTTGCAATATGCTTTGCTTTATGCATTTCAGTTTGCCCTGTTTTCAGGAAATTTAGGGAGACTATGAACTGTAATAACTGTTTACATGATCTCTCTTGCCACTCCTACAAGATTTTATGGAGAGCGCTTGGCAATAATTCATTCTGCAATAGCACAGGAGTGCAACATTCTCACTATCCTTTTCCTCACTGAGTGCAACAAGGACTCTTCTGGTTTTGCTTTTTCTGAACTCTCTCATACAATAAAGTTGTTATATTTATGTTAAAGAAGAGAGAATGCTTTTAGTGCATGCCCAAAAATAGCATTCCAGCATTATATTCACCGCTGATTCTAAAAATGCAATTTTTAATCTGTCATAGAATGGTAAAAACCAACAGAAGAAGGGTTTCAGATGTAGGTAACTTGATACTTAGTATCCTTTGGTTTGATCAAGAAAACATTACATTCAGGAAGATCTTACACAAAACTGAAGGGGGCCTCCAGTACCTGAAGGGGCCTACAAGAAAGCTGGGGAGGGACCATTTAGAAGGGCATGGAGTGATAGGATGAGGGGGAATGGCTTTTAATTGGGAGATAGTAGATTTAGGTTGGATATTAGGAAGAAATTCTTCACTATGAGGGTGGTGAGATACTAGAACAGATTGCCAGGGAGGTGGTGGTTGCCCCTTCCCTGGAAGCGTTTTAAGGCTGGGTTGGATGGGGCCTTGAGCACTTGTCTAGTGAGAGTTGTCCCTGTCCCTGACAGGGAGGTTGGAACTTGATCATCTTTAAGGTCCCTTCCACCACTAACGGTTCTATGAGAACTGGGAAGTTGCAAAACTAGGATAGCTGGAAAACATACTTTGTCAATAAACATATATTCAAGTGGAACAGCTGGAAAATTAAGTTCTGATAGATTGTGAAATTTTTTTTGTTGTTTATATTTGGTTGGCTAAGATTTCTTTTTAATATTCAAGTGCAATAGGTATCATTTAATCAGGAATATACTACAGAATGAATCTTGTTAAAAAGAACAACAAAACCCCCAGGAGAAATCTAGGAGAGGCTGTTCTGCTGGTGAGAAGCTAAGCTGCCTTTTACTATTTCTTTTTCATCTCGGTCTATTGCCTTTTATCTGTTCATACCATTATCTTAACTTTTTAATTTAATTTCTTCTCTATTTGTATTAGGAAAACTCATTTATCAGAGTTAAAGTATATTACAGCCTGTATCAAAGAAACACTGGCTAAACTTGATGTAAAAACATCAGATTATTTTAGGCTAAATGGCTAGTTATGTTACCTAAGAGACTTCTGCAGGGATCAAAGATATTCAGGTATCATTGAACAAAGGGTCATTTGTTTGCCTATTTCATTTTGGGAACTGGATTTCCAAATCAGCCTGTTTGACAAGAGAACAGTGGCAGCACTGAAGAGCTCACTGGCTAATGCTGTGGGAAAGCTGCATCTAAAAAAACTCTGTGTGACCAGTAAATCTTTGTTGCAGGTAGACAATCCCTGGCATGACTTCACACTGGAGAATGGGGCAAACTTCACCTTTCTCTATTTCTGCTTTATCTGATTTGGAGAAAAATGAGCTGAGGGTTAAGGCAGGTATTTTGTTCCCTGTGAGCTTTAAGAATCAGGACATATGTAAGCTCTAAAAAGTACACTCAGTATTATAGTAATTTTGAGGTCTTTGATCTTTTGCCCTTTTGTCCCAGCACACTTTCTGACACAGGACTTATCTGACATTGCAAATATTGCATAACCCAATGTTTGAACTGGTTTCTTCAGAGGCTTAAATTAATTTTGAAAGCAAGTTGCTTGTTAAATTTTAGAACATTCAGACAAATGGTTTTGTAAACACGAGTGTGCTATTTGCAAATAAATAGAATAATTCAGCTAGTCTAACTACCATGGAAATTAATGACAGCATTCCAATTACTTCAATAAATACAAAGTGGGACCTAAAGGAGAAATTACTCTATGGATGATCTAGGTCCTTAAAATAAAATATAACAGGGAAGAGCAGTCCATGCAAGAAAAAAAGGTAATCTTCTTGTGGCAAATCGAGTTCTCTTACATTCCTATAACAGCTGAGGATCAATTTACATTCAGTTATCACAGATATATTTTGCAGGTACACCATATCAGCCTTCCAGTTCTGTTGGCATTCATACTTTCTAGAATAAAAATAGTCTTCAAACATAATACTGGAATTGCATTTTATGTGTTCTAGATTTTCAAAACTGTGTCTTTGAAAGTGTTAGCAGGTACAGCGTTATAGGCACTATGTTTTAGAAATGCAGTGTGTGGGAGAGTGGAGTGCTGGCATGAAAGTTTATGTGTCTTTATAATAGTTTCTTGAAAATTAGAGCTATTTTTGTCTCTGTGTGGCAGCAAGGGATTTTTAGTGTACAACTTAATTCTGTGAGTGCTATCTCCATAAAGATATTTTACTGCATCAGATTGATAATATTGATTTCATGAACCAAAACTGGAGATGTGTGATTTTCAAGTAATATGACACAGTGTATGATGTAATCTAGAAAAGATCATTCAATATTTTGTTATGTCTGGAGTGTGTTTGGCACATTACCTTTAATGTAGGTGCTGTGCCTGATTTGAATCTGCACTTTCTGCCAGTTGGTAAATGTTTCTTCTGCATTATAGGGCCTTTTTTTTTTCCACATTTGCTTCTTCCATGTCTGCCCTTCCACCTGCGTCCCAAGATGAGGGGTAGGATGTGGGAATACCATGTTACTCTGGAGGTTGCTAACAACAGGCTACAGTCATGACAAGTGTGACATCCAAACTTAATTTTTCATAAAATGTTATGGGTTATATTAGTAAAAATACAAATTCTTGTGCCTCAGATAGACATTGCTTATTGTAAAATTGTGAGATGGATCTATCCTTTTTAATTTTTACAAACAAGCTACTCTCTCATAATGGCTCATCCAAATTTTATTCAATCTTATAAGAATGGAATCTGGTACTGAGATGGTGCACTATGAGATTCTATGAGGGTACAAGTGTATTCTTCACACCAGATTTTGGGCCACAATGGCTGTAGTGGTTTTGTTCTTACTGATGTTATGCTGTACTGCTGTGTAAAACCACGTAAGCGTAAAAAGCATTTTATTTTTTCAACTATAGAATTACAAACCCTCACTGAATAGTGACTAACCTGTCCTTCCCAGTTTTCAAAATTGGGAAATGGATAGGAGGAGACACTTAAGAAAATATAATGGTAAAAAAGGCTGAATTCAAGGAAGAAAGCATTGGTACCTGTAATATGTAAGAGTTTGGGACTTGCTAGTGAAACACAAGATGAAAGGCCAAAATATCATAGGACACAGTTTAATTCTGTTTTGTTCTGAATTGGTTTTTTTCTTCAGAAGAAAATACTGTGCCCTGTGACTATTTTGAATTTATCTATTTCTGCAAGCACTAGATTAGTATGCCAGAAATCATGCAAACTTCCCTGCTTTGCAGTCCTAAGAGGAAGTCCCTCATTCTCCCTGCTACTAAATGCTCTGCTCTCATTTATTTGCTGCTATATACTTTCACAAAAAGGTCCCTATGGTAAGACTTCGTATACACTCTATATTGCCCATTATCACATTAATGTTTATAACACTTGCATTTAAATTTGGTTTCTGAGAATCTCACAGTGCACATCTCAGTACCAGATTCCATCCGACAGCCTCTCAGCTTTCTCACTAAATTTCCATGGGAATTAAAATTCCTTATTTTTCTGGAAAAGAAAAAGAAATACGCTGACAGTAAGAAATATCAACCTCCTTTCTATGACTCTGCTAGTCTTCCAAAAACTGGAAAGACTCCTTCCAGGTTCTAGGTCAGATGTCCATTCTCCTTTATTTTCCTATGTTGCTGCTCCAGTGACCTCCCATGTCTGAGTCTTTATCCGTAGACTAATATTTCGATGTGGAAGTGAGGGTTTAGTTGTGGGTTTTTGAGGTCCCTGCAAGCTGGCTGATTGCTGCAGGGTGGTGAGAGGCTGCCTCAGGTGTTCAGCCCTCCTGGCCCCAGGCAGCAGTTCCATACAGGAGCTATACAACTCTATTCAGGAGCCAGTGATGAGCATCAGCATGCCATTCTTAGCAGCAGGGCTAGTAATTTTCCATTAAATAAATAGTTCCTCTTTCAAAATATAACTCCTGAATATAACTGGAAAGTGCTTTACTGTGTTTATAGAAGAGGTGTTTTTAATGACCAAACTGACGTTTATATTTAAAAAAACCTTCAAGCCATATAGTCTTGCCAGCTGTTAAAGTCAATATGTATGTTGAGGGTTGTTATAAGCCTGCTATTGTATGTAAGTCTCAAGTAGTGTTCTATTGATAATTAATTAGGGATGTTGTGTTGCACTTAACAGCTGTATACGTCAAATACTTCTACTAATGCATTGAATAACAAGGCATCTGTTGACTGTGATTCCACACTGTGGATATCCCTGAACTACTGAACTTGTACTTTAAATTTTATTTTGGGGATATTAAGTCACTAACCAGCCTTATAATGTAGTTGTCCTACTTTTTTTTCCTTATTTTTTTCCTATTTAATAAGTTTGAAGAATTCTACTGTTTGCTTCAATGTTCATGGCAACCTTGTAAGTTTTGGTTTTTCACATGAAGGTTTTTTAATCTTCTCCTCTTAAGTGCAGTATTTGTTAATCATTCCTCAATTCTTTCATAAACTAGAACATCTTCCAAATGTGAATATTTACAGATTTTTTGAGTATCATTGAAGTTCTCTTGTAAATTAATAACATATATTGCCTGCTTCCTTTTTTTAAATACGGCATTTAGGTTGACATTTTTCTTAGGATACAGACTTCAAACACTGATAAAAACACAGATTCTGTTCACTTGCTCGTTTTCAAATGTGAAATTCCCTAGGCCTTTCCCTTCTAGCACAAGATAGGAATACCAGCATTACAGGCAGTCACTTTCTGGCATTTTTGTTTGGGGTTTTTAGCCTTGATTTGAAGCTTTTCTCTGTAGTGCTCATATATTTTTGTATTCCACCCTTTCCAATTCTCTGATATATTCTCTTGAAAGCTTAACTGCTTAGTGTGTGAAATTCAACTACCTTCTAGCAAAGACCAAACTTTCAAACTTGACAAATTATTTTGTATGTTTATTGTCATCCGTAGGAAAAACATCTGTTCCTGATAATATTATGTATTCTACTTACTTTCCTTTTTTTACATGATTGCATAATTCCTTTACCTGCTCTTATGGCCTATATTGAAACCTGCTTCCAAACTCCCAGATGTGTTTTCTTTTTTCTTGTGCACATACAGTATATATGCGATAACAGTTCTCTGACATGTTATACAGATAAGACCTGTGAAAGATCCTTACATATATTTTGACTTATTTCACTATCATAGTCAGAAAACTTATGTACAGCAGCTACAATAAGCCATGTTCCTTGAATTTATATTTAAAGAAAAAAAAACAAAAACATTTCAGATAAAAAATGCTTCAACTTCAAGTCTTAGTCATTTACCATGTTGTCTCTGGACTTTGAGTTGTAAATAAACTTTAGGAAAAACTTTCTATGATGTCTCTTTCACTTAAACCTTCACCTTTCTGGGGGAAAAAACCCCTAACTATCTATTCATTACATCTTAATGCTCATGAACTTGTTGGGGTCTTTTGTTTTGTTTGGGGAGAAGGGTGGAAGACAGGAATAAGGCAAATCCCTTCCAAACCACTTGCAATGTTTGTTTCTCCATTTTTCTAGCACAGTTTCTCAGGAAACCATCTGAACTTTAGAGAGCTGTTGGAGGGTTTCAGGAGTCCCCAGACAGGTATAAGCACTTGAGGATATGCCAGTACCCTCTCCCCAGACAACAGGGGTACAAAGTGGCTCCTATCAGATGGATAGTAATACTAATAGTAATAGTAATACTAAATGAATTAGCTTCATACTAATTAGCCTATTTTGGGGTTTTTTTAGGTTTTGGGGTTGGGTTTTTTGGTAAGGGATTGACTGTCTTTGAATACAGACATATAGGAAATAAAGATAGATCAGCTAGTGAGTCTATGAAGGCATACCCACAATTTCATTAAAAAATACCAAATAAAGAGAAAACCACAGATTTTCATTTATTGAGATTCAGTTTTTTATATAAAAACTATCCCAAGGGAATAGGTTATTTGGTATAATGAAAGTGAATGTTAGATACACTTTATAGCTTAATATACAACTATTTTAACCTAGTAATGTTTTATACAAACGTATTTCTCACTTGCTTTCTCAACAAATTTAATTCTAATATGTTTATTCTTGAAAGATTTTTTCTATAGTTGTGAGTCTCATGAAATTTCAATGAGATTGATATTTGCTGCCTTAAAATCTTATGAACTCTCTTTAGTTTAATTTTCTTCTGTTGACTTTTAAAATGCAACACAGCTAAAAATTCACTGTCTTGTGTTGTCCTGTGCAGAGATGTCTGGGTTTCTGCTGAGATAGAGTTAATTTTCTTTCTAGTAGCCAATACCGTGCTGTGATTTGGATGTATTATGAAAATAATGTTTATGGCACAGTGAGGTTTTTGGTGGTTATGAAGCAGTTGTAGTCTTTTTACTAAGACAAGGACTTTTCTGATTCCTTTGCCAGGTGCACAAAGAGCTGGGAGAGCACAGCCGGGAGAGCTGGTGCAGGCTGGCCGAAGGGGGCAGGATCACTGCTCAGAAACAGACTGGGCATTGGGTTGCTGCTGTTTCCCCTTCTGCATGTCGTGAGCAATTGCATTTGTTCATCATTTGCATTATTGCTCTCATTGTTATTACTGTTGCTGCTGCTGTTATTCTTCTTCTCTTCCTTTGTTATCCTTTTAAACTGTCTTTATCTCAGCTCACAAGGGTTTGTTTTCCTTTCCCTCCCCATCCCACTGCAGGGAGAGGGGTGGGTAAGTGGCTGCACGTTGCTCAGTTACTGGCTGGATTTGAAGCATGACAGCATACTAAGGCTAACAGTTGGACCACAAATGAAAAATTACTTTTTCCCCCCCCTTTTTTTTTTCTTTTGTGGGGTTGCATTTGGATGACATCTTTGTCCTACTGAGAGCTGCAGGATTCTGTAAATACGGAGACCCATTTCTTCATCATTATCTCAGTTCTAAGGATTCTTACAGATCATAAGTGTGGTAGGGTTTCTGTTGCAGTTTTCTAAATATGAATAAATTAATCTCAAGTGGGCCATTACCAAAGGTGAAAAAACCCTCAATTTTTAAAAGTGTAAAAGAATAACCCATATTCTGATTACCAGAATAAATTAATTGCTTGTAAATACACACCACCTGAAAGATCGCGACTATTCAAAATGCAGTTACTTTTTCAGTGTGTTTCAGAGAAATCACCATCATGCCCGCATCTACTGGTACTCCATATAATTCATCACAATATGAAACCAAATTACAATGAAAGAAATCTGACAGTTATTTGGAGTTGAATATTTTTTTTTTAATTCCCCCAGTAGCCAGCAGTTTCATTGGCCCAGGGGAATGTGATTGTTGTACTTATAGAGGCAGTTGCTTTAGTATCTTTGCAACAATCATTGGAAAACTTTTACTATAGGACAGGGAGTTTGAATTACACATGTAGCCAGTACAGTGGAGTTAAGAGACGATGATTCCTGTCAGTAGTGTCCTGCTTCTGTCACTAGGTAAATGAGAGAGTGCGTTTCTTCGAATAGCAAGGACTGAAATGGAGTTTGAGTCCCAGACTGCATACATCTGTGTATCAGTCTTCATGTACGGAGACAGCAATTCTTTCCCCATTGAGCAAGTTGCAGAACGTGCTCCAGGAATGATTCATAGCTTCTGTTTATCACAATTTTAGCCTCTGCTTTACATACAGCAGTGTCCGTTGAGAAACGGATGTCTGACCAAGCTGAGCTAAATTACTTACTTAAAAACATCTTCCCCTGATCCTCTGTTTTTTAAAACCGTTGTAGCTGGCACAAATACAATTTGCATTATGCACTAATAGCAATGTGTAAAATCTGTCTACCTTTAATATACTCTTTTCCTCAATTTAAAATCTCCTACTGCTGAGATAATAAAAATATCTAATAGAATACTATTCACTCCAATGTAGAAACATATTCTTATTCTGCTTGACAAAAACATATGCTGTAGGCTACATTTATGCACAGATGGTTTGCAAATAAGACTCTATAAGCAATATATATTCACCGTATATTTCTTCACTATTTCTGTTTCAATTTCCAACATCCGCTTTCATCTTTATGAAAAGACTTGTACAGAAAATAGACTAGTTCCTTGTCTATTACTGTACATTGAGTAGGGTTCTGGCAGTAATGAATAACACAGAATTTAATGTATAGAACAGATAGCTTGAATTAAAAGAATGACCAATAAGTAGCATAATTGGCAAAAGTGCCTCTTGCTGCCTTCTCTCATCTGGATTTTTTTTTTTAGGCTGTAATTTTCCTTCAGTGTTAAGCTTGATGCATCCCTCCCTCCTCCTCCATCCCAACTGGATGCATGACTCCCTGCAAGTCACATCACCTGAATAGCATAGGGGAAAGGAGGATATACTCTGATATTTCTGTCATTGTCTTGGTATACAGGTGGCTCCAACAGCACCTACTCCTACAGCAAAGGAGGAGAATTAGTACTGAACTACAATCAAGCAGAAGTGAGAGTAAGATATATTTTTTTTTTAACCTCAGTTCTGGAGCTGGTATTTTTCCTTTTGTGACTAGGAACCAGGTGAATTAATTGTAGTAAGCATATCTCTAGGAGAGTTATAGCAATACATACACCAAGTAATACTATAATTTGTTCATGTAACTGCCCTGAATAAACTTATGAGCCAACATTTGTTGATGCTTGGATTGCCTGTAAAGTTTTTAACTTGTTTCTTTTTGTTTTAATACCTGCATAAGTGCCTAGTTAAGTAGAATTTAATTATTGTTGTTACATTATGGGTTCATGCCAGCAGCATTCATATACATTTTATAGGTATTTTTCTCTTAGACATTTCTTTTTTACTTATGAAGAGACATTGGTTACTGAATCCATGGATTTATTGATTACTTCCAGAGAAGAACACAGAATTACCTTTATGTTAGTAATGATTATTTCACTATGTTTTTAATTTTAGAATAAATAATGCAATAGCATTTTTGTTCTGACAGGAGTAATTAACCACCTCTGCACACTGTTTCCATAGCACGTATCTGCCAGTGATTTAGATTGTTTGTCTAGTCATGCTACAACATACAAGGGGGGGGAGGGAGAAGCCATCTGTCATTTAATTTATTTCTCACTGCATTATGTATATAAAGCAAATGCTGGCTATGCATTAACATTAGCCTGATAGAAAATTTCTTTGCATATTTTTTTCTCCTTCTAAACTGTCATTTTTATAGCCTTATGTTTGCAAGATAAATAAATGCCTTCTGTTGCCTGTAGTATGAATTTCAGAGCTATGTTAGAGGGAAAGAGCTAATAGAGCCATGTTCAATGTATCCACCCTCTGATGGATAGATTTGTCTTATTTGTAGTGAGTATAGCATGCAAAAGGCTTTATTTATTCACTTGTCATGGGCAAGTAGCTAATACATGACTTCTGTCTTCCAGTCTGTAAAGATGAATCCCAAGCATTTCTATCTGGCAGACGCCTACCCCCTTAGGTAAGCACTGGTCTTTGACAATTGAGATGCTATTTGCATATGACTTATTTCCCTCCATAAAATTAACACAATATATGACCTAAATTTCATTTGCCTTTACATTCTCTAGAGTTTCATGATGCTTCAGACTAATTTGAATGTGTTTCTCTCCATCTCAGTTCAGGTCAGGTATCTGTTTTTGTCCTTGGCTTCATGAAAGAGAACAGACAGACTTCACTCCTCTTTAAGCTTTGGAAGGTACCTGCCTTTAATTGCTGTGCAACAAAATGAACAGTGAACTTTAACTGCCACAGGATAATAGAAACATTCAGTGGTATTTACAGGACCTTTTGTTCCTTTTTATCTTAGTACATTTCTAATTATGGTTTTTATTTATATTAGAGAAGAGCTGAAGAATTGCAATTAGGAATGAGCCTCTTCTGTATTCAGCATTGTATGGAAAAAGTATGCCATGCCCTGAGGTGTTTACAGTTTGACTTAATGCATAAAGTGAATTAATTTAATAATTAGGAAGAACTCTTACAAAGTAAGTCTATTGTATCAACCTGTGTGATTTTTAACATGGTATTTTATGCTTTACTTTGAGATCCAGCTTATAAAATCAAATGGATAAGCTGTGAGCCTCACTCTGTTCATTTTGTCTTCCCTCTCCAGAAGATTTAGTTCTTCATGTTGGGGACAAAAGCTTGAAAAAGTGAGCATTCATGGCTGCAGTACAGCATACAAAGAAGAAAACTTCTGAACATTTTGAAAACTACTTCATGAGATGAGGGCCTTTTTTGAATCTTTAAGGCCTCCAGTAAAGTGAAAATTTCATAGCTCAGGTTAGTTAAGCAGTTACATAGTACCTAGTAGTGTAAATAGGGGTGTTTTTGCATTTATATTCCCAGGACAGTTTAAAAAATGAGTCAATTTAAATAATTTGAAAGATGTCATAAGCAAAAAGAGAATACCTGGACCAGTATTATTTTTCAGCATAGTTCATGTCTTCACTACATCATTTTCTTTCAAAAGGGCTTCACAAGTCCAAGGGGGACTTGTGGTGCCCCAACTACACTGTATACCTGGAAAACCTCATAAACAACAGAAAACCTACATAGGAAAAGAAACTTCATGTAGAAATTTCCATTTTGTTGCAAAATCATTTACTAGTTTTCCCAGAACTGCTGGAGTCTTGTGTCAGTTTGTCTTCCGATGCCCTAGGAATTCCAGCTAGCAGAGGCGTTAGACCCATGTCTCAAGGCATGTCTGGTTGTCAAAACATCTTGTCAAAAGATCTGATGGTAGCACATTTTGGATTTAAAAATTCATAGATAATGAATATTGTGCTACATATAGAAAGCTAACATATACTCCATATATTTCTGTATAGATGAAGAATCCTACAATGATCTTGATTGAAATAATGGTATTTTCATTTAGCATTCTGTTATTTTATATCACAATTATTTTTAACAGGAAAGGTAATATTTTAAAATTTAAAATATTTTAAAATTTAAAATTGCCAGGCGAATTGAGCAACCAAAGAATTTATTTGAATGTTTCTATTATTTACCTATTCACTTATAAAAATCTCTTTCACTTATAAAAATCTCTTTAGGACTAAAAGCAGCACCACTGATAGTGTTATTGTTATAATAATAACTCATCTGTATTAGCAAACACCCAGTTACAGACCAGACCCCTACTGTTCAAATTTTGATGAGTGCCAAGCCTTTAGAAAGTAAACATATGATCCAGATAACATATGCATAAAGATGAGCAGGAAAATACAAATTTTCAATGAACAAATATAAATCAGCATAAAGTACAGTGCCCTCAGGACCTTTTTGCCTTTCCATGTCCTTCTTTTATGTAACAACATCTAAATAAAACTCATCAGCATTTTGCAGCAAATATGACCCTTTCTTCTTTCATATTAAGGAAAGGTCAATGTGAATTTCTGATAATGTTAAATTTTTCTTTAATCCAAAGACTATAGCACAATATTGAACTGTCAAGAAACTATAGTCTGACATGGAGGTATCTCCTAGCAAGGAAGTGTCCCTACTTCAAAGGCTAGAGTAGATATTTTTCTGTAAGTGTCTGCCTCTTCTCTGCTTGTGACTTCCGTATAGACCATATGAGACCAATCTTTTTAAGAACAGCAGTATAGGCTACTATAACTTATAGCTGGGTCATAGGAAGAGGCAAAAATGTACAATCTTTCAGAATGTGCAAAAGCAAACTTTCTGCATATGCCTTATTCCTTAATTTATATTTTGGACTACACAGCATCCTAGCTCTCTATCTTTTACTAAGAAATATCTACATTTTTCACTTGCATGTCTTAAATGTACTATTGAACACTTTCTCTTGGGATATAACTATAGAATTGGCATACAGTTGTCATGATTTAAGCGAAGCTAGGAGCTGAACACCATGCGGCTACTCGCTCATTCCTCCCCCACCATGGTGCTGTAGAGTCAATATAATTAATCAGTTGCCACCTATAATGTTATTTCCCTCTCTTCTTTTTCCATTTGGGAAAGAGAGAAAAAGTAGTGTGCCAGTGTAAATGACGAAGACAGGCATCAAGAAAGATTCACTAGCAACAGAAGTTAAAGTAACAGATTTATTTTCTTCAGTGCTTCTCCTAAATTATTCATTATTAAGCTCTTTTTTATTTGTCTTAGCCCTTTATAAATATTCATATAACCTGTTACTCTATGAATGGAAACTTTAAAAATTTGTGCTGCATGGTTTGCTGCTTCTATTTAGCTATACTTAGTATTTATTTTTTATTGAAATTTGATAGTTTTCTTTTACCTGAAACACTAATTTTTGTCCTTTAGGACACACTAGCTTTATATCTCTCCTCCCTCCTTTTCCCATCTCAGGTTTATATCTTCTAATTTGTGGATCAAATGTTGCTCACGAGCCTACCACTGTAAATCTTTCATGAGCTAGTCTGGATTTACACTGAAAGAACAGAGGGGGAATTGGCTTCATGCCTCTTATCCAGGGTAGTGTCTTTTCCCTCTAAAATACAGCACCTCAACCAATACAGGAGCTCCTATCAGTTGCAACTGTTTTCAACCACAGCCTCTTGCTAAATTATTTCTCTGTTCCTTGACTGGTGCCTGATGCCAGATCCTGCTCTATTGTTTTTGTTTCAATCCTTCACAGCATAATGTGTGAGCTTATTTCTTTTAATTGCATTTCTTTGTGCTCTTGTTGACAGAGTGCATGTTTTCTGTCCGCACACCAAATCAAAAGATGGGGTGATTAAATAGTTACTGAGAGATTCAAATTCATTTTTCTCCTTATCCTGAAGATCCAAGGCAAAGTGAATACCAAATGCAAAAAAATTTTACTGAATTTCTAATACAATTAATACATTGATGCATATAACTTCGTAATTCCTGACTACCTTTCTCACAGCACTGTTGAAAATGCATCTCTATTACAGCCAACCTGCTTCTTTAGATAATAGAAAAACATTATACATGATATAGGGCTCACAGGAAGTTTAATATCTAGTGAGATCAGTACAGAAAGGAACGGTTTTCTGCCTTCTAATAAATCTTGCAAGCCTCCATTAGTTATGTGAAAGCATATTCACTCTGAACAGCATGTGTTACTTTGTACTTAAGGCCATATTTCACAAAGAATAAATCGTGGCACGCTGGGTAGATTGCCAGGCATTTCCATTGTAATGAATCAGAGCTGGTCTGTGACTCCTGCACCCAGAGAGCGGATGAGAGAGTAGCAAAGCACAAGTGCCGGCAGCCATCACTGCCCAAAACCAGCACTGCTCGCCCTTGGTGTTTATTTGGATGCGTAGAGCAGTACCCAAATTTTGTGTGCTGGAAGACAGTGGTATCTCACTGACTAGGGTTTTCTTCCCCTTCTCCTTAATTCTGTCCCTATAACGCTCTCAACAGGCTTTTATGGATGGTTCTGGCACACTAAATCAGCTAAACTTCTTAGTGTTTATTTCTCTGAAATAACAACTGCAATGAAATAAAAACTGTGTGCTATTCAAGACACAACTGATTAAATAGTATTTTAATGAAGCCTTAACACTAACAACACTCACCAAACCTTTCAGTCCTGCTACGTTTTTGTTGTCTTGCAAATGCCCCAGTAGTAATTTTCTTTTCTTACCCTATTTTTACAGAAGCTGAAGCAAAGAAACTGTTTAGTGCAAAACTACCCTGCTAACCAACCTAATAATTGCCTATTCACCTATGAATTTGTGATACTTCAACTGACATTTGACACTGAAGCTGGATGTCAGTGGGTATTTCTCTCAAAGGACCCTACAGGTCTTTCAAAAAGATCTATTAATTCCCAATAAGCTAAAGTTTATATTTCACCAATTTTTGAGGGTTTTTAAAATACTGTTAATCTCATTTTTCTGTTCAATTTCTAGTCATAAATGGATTAAACATTTTATATGTTTCACTTCTGCTAGGAGGGAGCTTTTGTTACTCTTTTTTTAATGCACAGATCAGGCATACTCAGCAGTCAGTGAAATAGTTTACCTGTAATCATAAATTCCCTGCAAAATCAGTTGTCTCAGTGGGGATGATAATAATCTCAGTTGAAGCCTTTCATATTTGATCTATTTTGTAACTTGTTGTACTACTTAATTTGCATTTGAGGATTAAATTTTGAAATGCAATATTTAAATGCAATTGAGTAACTGCATTATGGATCTAGGAAAGTAAATGTGTCATTTTGAGATTACTATACAGCTTATCACTTGAGCATTGGCAAACTGTAACATATTTCTTTGATAGGAGTATTTCCTACAAAAGGCCTAATGCATGAATAATCTCCTGTTTCCTTTGGTCAAAGGCTGCTTGTTGCTCAGGGACACATTTGAAATCACATGAAAGAAATACCAATTAGACTGGAATTTGGAATTTGCATCCACCAAGAACTCACAATGTCTCAGCTTGTGTTTCCTTTTTGTTAATTGGTAGGGCCAGACCTGTTCCTTTGTTGATCACATGCATTGAGATTCGATGCCTTCTATCTCGAGATTTTATCCCTAAAAACTGGATCTTCTGTGCAGGTCCCTTGAGCTTACTTTGTTTCGTGGCACTGTCCTTAAACGTTCATTGAGTTCAGTCCTTCAGGGCAGGATAAGATGTTAAAATGTGCTCTACACCACAGCTGGGGAGAATTACCCTACCTGGAGTCTCTTGACAGAAAGCAGCAGGGGAGACTTGAGGTCAGCCCTTGTGGTTTTAGTCAGGGATACAGAGGATCTGAGGCCCTCTACCCTCAATCTGCAAAAGAGATATTGGCAGCATATGAAGAGGTCTGAGCTGCTTCAGGTGTGGTTGGTACTGAAGCCCAGCTTCTCCTAGCACCCTGGCTGCTGGTGCTGGGCTGGATGTTCAAAGGGATGGTCCGCTCTACACATCGTGCACCAATACTACATGGAGCGGGTCACACTGATGTCCTGGCTGTGCCCCCTCCCCAGCTTCTTGTGCATCTTGAACCTTCTGGGCATGAAATATTGAAAAGTCCTTGACTTAGTGTAAACACCCTAACTACCTAGCAGCAACTAAAAATGCTGATGTCATTAACATTGTTTTCATACTGAATCCAAAACACAGCACTATAGTGTTTAGTGGATTTATCAGTATTAGCTACTAGACTGAAAATTAAGTCTGTCTCAGCCAAGAGCAAGACAAGTGGCTTCTTTCTCTCACATTGTAAACTAAGAGATATAAGCCACTCAGGCACTTTGTCATTCAATAAACCCTAGTCTGCACTAGTATTTATGAAGATGTTGAGATTGAAAGCCTTAAGGCAAATGTTCTTTCTTGTATAAGTTTGGATGGCAAATAGTGACTAAGAGTTTTTGTACACAATTTTGTGTCTGGATAAACTTGAGTCTGTCAAGTTTTTTGCCCTCTCTGGGAAAACATTGTTTCCACCATGAAATCGATTTCCAGTAAGCAAGATAGTGTTTTGCTTATTTCACAAAACAGAAGTAGAAAGCCAGGAACCTGAAACATACTGTTTAGCAGTTTTCAGAAGATAACTGTCTTTTTCATGAATCACTTCATCCTTTAGAAAAGGTATTATTTCTTGTTTTGCATTGTCTGTGTTTGACAGTAAAATTCATATGCACTACCTGACCCCACATGGCCATCTGTCTGTTTTGGCTGGAAGTGATGCCTGTAAGCACAGAGCTGACCTCAGCCACTGGCACACTATGATCAAGGTCATTAATCCAGCTGGAAAACTTGCAGGAGTCATGCTGGCCTGTGGAAAAGTCCTTTCCCAGGAGCCTTTCTGCCAGACCAAAGGACCAGTGGGACTGTACCACCAGCAAATTCTGGGTATACCTTTGAATGCTACTTGCCTCTGAAAAGTACTAAAAAACCTGAAATTCTGAGACTTTTTGGTTGTTTTTTTTAACAGTAGGCAGTTTTTTGGCTCTTCAATTAGGTAGATCTTAAAGTCATTTTTCACAGTCAAGCTATCAAGAATCTGGGATCCATGGAAATAGCTCTTTTAGTAAAATACATGTGGTTAATGTGCATTGAATTTCCAAAGAACTGATTGATGTTCTTAAAATTGTGCAAACTTTATTAAGTTTTTAAATTACTAATAGTTGTTCTAAAACAGATTAATCGGCCTGGAGAAGAGAAGACTGAGAGGAGATCTGATCAATAGTTTTAAATATCTAAAAGGTGTTTTTCTAGAGGATGGGGCCAGATTCTTAATGGTGCCTGGTAACAGAACTGTGAAAACTGGAACACAGGAACTTCCATCTCACAGTGAGGAAAAAGTTTACTGTGAGGGTGGCAGAGCTGTGGGACAGGCTGCCCAGAGAGGTTGTACAGCCTCCATCTCCAGAGATATTCAGAACCCACCTGGATGCCATCCTGTGCAACCTGCTTTAGGGGATCCAGCTCTGGCAGGGGGGTTTAAGTAGATGATCTCCAGAGGTCCTTTCTGTGATTCTGTAAAGTAACTTTTAACTGTAGCTGTATGTTTATATTTATATAGAAAAACAATGCAGAATTAAAAATGAAGCCAAATGTTAATTCTGTTTTTCTGTTCTGGTTGTCGTGAACCGAAAACATAATTCTACTAAAATTGTAAATATTCATGCATCTTTATATTATGCATCCATGAAAAAGGGTTTTTTTTCTGACAAGTGCAGCTTATAAATAAGGAATAAATGGAGGCAATTATTTTATCTTACTTATTTGTGAGCATGCTTTTAGAACAAAGTTTCTCAGGACAATTATAGTATCTGAATTTTTGTGTGACTTTTATAATGATTTCTTTATCTTGATTCCTTAGTATTCTCAGGGAGATAATACATTCCCAATTCACTAGATCAGGATCACCGAATTTAAAAAATTGCCCTAATGACCTCCCTGCTGACTACTTCTGAATCAAAGACCTATAAACAGTATATTCTATAAATCCTATAGAATATCCCTAGCTGAAGGAAGTTGAAAATCTCTTTCCTAGTGAGCTTAGTTGCCACTGGTCCTTCTTAGAGAAATGGTACTTTTTAAATTGTTTAAATCCTGCAAATCTTAATTATTTTGGCTGTTTGCAAAAATGTATTTTCAATATTCAGTTAGCTCTTCAGTATTTCTATATCAAGAAATGTAATAGTCACTTGTATTCTGGACTTGTCTAGTGATGACCTAAGCAAAAGACTATCTCTGAAACCAGAGGCAATGGTAGAATTTCCCTTCATCTCTGCTCATTTTAAGCCTCAAAAGAATCACTTGGGAAGGACGTTGGATATTTGTGGTTATCTCTGTTGCCTCTTTGCTTACTTTTGCTGCCATTATTGCAATCACTAGGCAAGTAAGCAAACATGTTCTTCATTATTTTTATAAAGGAGCTGTGTTGGATAATCTTAAACAATAGACTTACTAGGTCATGTTTATTCCACAGGTCATTTTTACAGAGCTGAGGAAGAGTTAGTGAGTTATGAATATGAAACCTGCAGTGAAGTGTGGTTTGGAGGTCGTTGTCACTGTACTGTCTGAGACCCAGCTGTGGCTCTTACCAACCTGTCTGTGTGTCTGCTGCCAGGGAGCTTTGCAAGCCCCTCTGTGCTCTTTTCTTCAGAGTAGAATAGCAATGCCCTGTTGCTACAGGAGCTGATGTCAAATGGGCAGCTGCTATTGATGGCACAAAGGTGCTGAGGACAGCGGAGAGCCTTGTGTCTTAATGAGCCACCCACATCGTGCTTCTTCTCAACCTCAAGAACAACTGGTGTGAGACAGCCAGACATACTTTTCCCCACATGAGTTTAAAGAAAGCTTTTTCTATGTGTCCAGGAAACACTGTCTGGTTTGAATAGAGTTTTGCAAAGTGTCAATATACAAAGCTGTGGATGTGGGGATGAGTCTTATGGAAAGGGACTTTTATTGACTTCTGTGACATTGATACTTGGCATGTTCTTTAATCTGAAGCAATTAAAAAACTTGAAATATCATAGAGTAAAATTAGATTTAAATTAAGATTTGAGTTCAAGGAATCATTTATACTTATTTTGCAATAGAAAAAAAAAGCTGTATCTATGATACCGGCTTTTTTAAAACATTGAAATTTTTTTATGATTATGACTAATGTTGTTTCTTTTTACATCTTTAAGGAGGATGGAAGTGTCTGGGAAAAATGAAATTCTGAATTGCATTCTGTATTGATCTTTTTTCTCCTAACATGATGCGACCTGAGGCAACAGCAAAGGTGAGTTTTATTCTCCTCCTCCTGTAAAGAATTCAGAAAAGTGTAAAGGTAGCCTTCATAGGGATGACTTTTATATGGTGGGGGACAACCTGTGTCCCGTGGGAGACATGAAGCAATGACAAAAGGCTGATGGGAAGCAGCATCAGTGAATTAGAAAAAATCTTGGCCTCCAGGAAAATGTATTATCTCCCCATACTTCGTGGAATATGATCCCCAGAGAAACTACACTACCAGTCTCCCTCACAGTGGAAAATATGTATATCTTCTTTTCTGAACCAGATCTAGTACCCATGGCACAATTTTATGCTTAGTAAAGCATAGTTCACTCTGGTAACATTCTGCCTATCGTGCACATAATTCTATGAAAAGCTTCCTTTTTCTCTCCAGTCCACCATCTTCTCCCAGGATTTCTGGAAGGAATGTGTTCATTTCAGTCCATTTATTCACCAGCCCTTTTGGCTTCAGGTTTCTCAGTAATGCAGGAACAGGCAATTAAGTGTTCAGGACAATTCATAAGCCTCTCTCAAATTCTCTGAGGTGAATGGGAATGAATGAAGAGGATTAGAAATCCAAGGGGGAAACTGAGAGATGAATTTATATCCTTTCTTTTGCCAAGGATAAAGATAGGAAAGGCTAACTATGTGCCTTTAAAATTCTGGATGAAAATTACTGGTTTGGGATATTGCACATCTTCTAAAGTGTCTTCTCAGCACCTGACATCTTCAGTACAGGTTAGGGGCTGACCTGCTGAAAAGCATCTCTGTGGAAAAAGACCTGGGAGTTCTGGTTGACAACAGATTAACTGTGAGCCAGCAATGTGCCCTCATGGCCAAAAAATCCAATGGCATCCTGGGCTGTATCAAGAAAAGTGTTGCCAGCAGGTCGAGGGAGATTCTCCTCCCTCTCTACTCTGTACTGGTGAGGCCTCGTCTGGAATATTGTGTGCAGTTCCTGGTTCAAGAAGGACAGGTTGCTGCTGAAGGGGGTACAAAAAAGGTCCACAGAGATGATTAGGGGACAAGAACATATCTCCTATGAAGAAATGCGAAGCAAGTTGAGCCTTGTTATCCTAGAGTTGACTGAGGGGTGAATCTTATAAATGATTGTAAATACTTGAGGGGTGGGTGACAGGAAGATGGGGTCAGTCTGTTTTCAGTGGTGCCCAGTGACAGGACAAGAGGCAATGGGCACAAACTTGAATATAGAAAGTTCCACCTAAACATGAGGAGGAACTTCTTTACCATGAGGGTGGCAGAGCCCTGGGACAGGCTGCCCAGAGAAGTTGTGGAATCTCCATCTCTGGAGGTATTCACAACCTGCCTGGATGCTGTCCTGTGCAAACTGCTCTAGGTGATCCTGCTCTGGCAGGTGGGTTGGACTAGATGATCTCCAGAGATCCCTTCCAATCACTATAATTCTTTTTGTAATCTTGACTTTCCATAGCTTTTTGTGATGTCTAGAGTCAGTATTTCCTCACAGCTGGAAGAGCACAAGCACAAGAAACCACCCAGTTCTGCTGAACGGCAGAAAAATCATCAGTTCTCTCATCGTTTGTGAATGCACAGTACAAAACGCTGGGAAAGAGCCCTTTTACAAGCTGACAAAATGTTAATTTTCATTCATGGACTTATACAGAAGTGGCTTTGTCAGCGGTGTTTAGGAGTAGGATAATAAGTGAATAGTTAGCATATTCCAACTAAGATGGCTTCACAGTCATTTTTTCTCAGCAAAGATACTGTCTTTTCATTCACACATGCTGTTGTGCGCAATAGTCATGCAGGATACACTATGCAAGCCCTGCTCTCAAGTGAACCTACACCAGCAATGGTTTGGCTCAGCTGCTTTTCCCACACTTAGACAAAGTGGCTTCACCAAGTCCCTGAGAATTAGAACTTTCTCATTTCTGTGCTTCTTATGAAATCAAAATAATACCTTCAATAAAATAAAAGCTTTTAAAAGAAACACAAGAAAATACTTCATGCAGTAACAAATAAAAGCAAACAAGCTACTTTTAATGTCGACATTGATGGATCAGAAAGCATTCAATCTCATATGAACTCTAAAAGCTGGCTATTAATTCTGACAAACTTCTAAAAATGTCTTGTTTTCTTCCTGCTCAGATTAGAACCCATTTCCCCAGCAATACAGAACCCACTGTGTCTGCCTGGCATGAATAATAAGCATCTGTCAGCATATCTGCATCTACAATTAAATCCTAAAACTGCTGTAAGTCTCTAAACAAGTAGAAGCTGAAAATCAGTCTGTTTCTGTGCTGAGAACTATTCTGTAAATTTGGTTGCCTGCAGGCCACAGGGGATTTAACCATGCCCCATCGTGCATTGCAGAACGCAGTTAAGCTGCATGGCCATTAATTTAAGCACCCTGAAGTTTACCGCTGGAATAAGGAGGGAAGGAGACCTGAGAGGTATACAGTAGTGATCCATTGGTCTCCCACCCCACAGAAAACATCATCACAACAGGCATTAATTGACCCCCTTGTTGAAAGTCTCTGTGGAAGATTGAATTAACTCAAAGCCTCAGCTGGTCTAATAACAGTATTACCTTGCCTGCTATACTGTATAGATAGGCTTTTTCCAATGAGGGTAGTCCCTCTCAAGTAGCCTTGAGGCTACCTGTTTTACAGGAGAGTTATGTATGACTTCACGTGCAATGAAGGAGTAAATGTCAAGCTTCCTCTCCACCACTGTTACCCCAAAAACTTTCAGGGCGTTCTGTTCATGTAGCAAAATTTCATTATCTTTTTCATTCAAAATATATTTCAAATGAAAAAAGAAATCATTAACAAAACCCAAAAACCTCTATTTAGGTTCTTAGACACAGATTATAGACTTCAATTATGACTAAAATTTAACTTTTTTTTTTGTGTCCCAAATATTATTCTATTTTTTCTTTTGGAAATGTGTACTAGATTTATAGCTTATTAATCATTACCTAAAATTAAATTTTCAAAAGGTGAGGATGTAACACCTGTGATTTTTCTACTGGTGATTTCTACTGTGATTTTCACAGATTTGTACTTTCTAAAATGTAGAAAAGTCCATCTGATCTGATGGAAGAACTACATTCCTCCAATTACACTTGTGCTAAACTGCCATGTTTCTCTTTAAGATATATTTTGAAGAAAGACAATCAGTTTTGAAATGATGTGGTCAAGAAATGGAGAACCATTATTTACCTCAGTGATTTATGTTGAGGGATGACTCACTAACAGCTCTCCTAATAACATATGTGGGCTTATATTTTTAATATAAATTTATATGGGTTATAGTATTCAGACTTATAAAGGAGGCTTTTTCTATTAAAGTGCTATTTTTCTAATATTAAAATAAGGGTTGGTATTGTATTTTCTTGGGGGTATTCCAAAACTTTAATTAAATAATGTCTCAGGCTTCTCCTTTGAAGTAAATGGACTTGCCTGCTTAATTATGTCTTCTCCTTGCATTTGTTCCTCAGTTAAGATTTGGGGTTGTTCTGTGATCTCTTTTCAGCCTGTCAATCTCCATCTTTATGCTATGCCAACCTTATCCTGGGCTGCATCAAAAGAAGTGTGACCAGCAGATCGAGAGAGGGGATTCTGCCCCTTTGCTCTGCGCTGGTGAGGCCTCATCTGGAGTGCTGTGTCCAGCTTTGGAGCCCTCAGCACAAGAAGAACATGGACCTGTTGGAGTGCATGCAGAGGAGGGCCACAAAAACGATCAAAGGGCTGGAGCACCTCTGCTATGAAGACAGGCAGAGAGAAATGAGCTTTTTCAGCTTGGAGAAAAGAAAGCTCTTGGGGGGGATCTTATAGCAGCCTTCCACTACCTGAAATGTGCCTGTAAGAAAGCCGGGGAAAGAACTATTCACAAAGGCATGTGGCAACAGGATGAGGGGTGATGGTTTTAAACTAGGAAAGGGGAGATTTAAGTTGGATGTTAGGGAAAAAGCTCTTCAATGTGAGGGTGGTGGGTCACTGAAACATGCTGCCCAGAGAGGTAGTGGAGGCCCCATCCCTGGACATATTCAAGGTCAGGCTTGATGGGGCTCTGAGCGACCTCATCTAGTGACGATGTCCATGTTTACTGCCAGGGTTGGACTAGATGACCTCTAGAGGTCCCTTCCAACCTTACACATTCTATAGTTCTAAAGTGCAGGCATCAGAATGAGCTGCATAACTACCATTTTGTTTTCACTGGTGACCATGCAGATACATAACACCCACTTATTAAAAAATAATTTACTGTTTACATCAGCTTTTTTGGGTGTATTTGGTTCTTGTTCCTTCTGGAAATTGTGCCACTTCTCTATAAATTGCTTGCTTCAGGCATACATAGTTGAAAACACTCATATTTGCTCCAAGAAACTAGTCCAAAAAGGAGCTTGATGTAGACAAAATCTACTACACCCCGGGACCTCTATTGACTTTAATGAGGTTTTATACAAGCACAAATGCCTTCCCATGTGTGAATCCATGAATCAAATTTGAAAATATTTAGGATCAGTAATGGCAAAAAATGAGGGTAAGGAAGGAGAAATATTCTGGAAAAAGTCATCTTTGGGTAGGAAGCGAAGACTGATAGTCTGTAGTGAGAAACAATACTAAGGATCTGGAAGACAAATTATAGGGTCTTGATACTTGTCCCATTGATTTAATTTCTTTAGAAGCATGTATGTCAGCGAATGCCAATGCCATAATGTACAAAATACATAACACTGTATTTTCATTTGGAACTTAATCATTGGAAACTTTTTCTGAAAGTGGAAATCAATTTGAAGAGCACCTAATATATTACATTCTTCAATTCCTATAGGAAAAAAGCTTAGGAAAATAATCAGAGATCACATGGAAATTTAAATCAATTTGTTAATCATTTCAGAACACTTATAAAATCTAAATATGAAAATAGAAGAAATGCTTTCTGATAATGATTTTTCAAAAAGCCTAGGCCAGGTCCAAGTGAAAGATGGGAAGCAAAGTTAAGTTTCTCTATGAGATGTTGTCTAACTACCTTTTCTTCTGCTTCAGAAGTGAGGACTGCTATACATACAGAAAAGGACGTGAAACAGCTAAGATTCATTAATGGCAAAAGAAGCAAGATTGGCTTTGACATCTGTAGTAACTTGTAAAAGCCTGAAGGAACAGCTGCTCTTTCTGTAAGTGCAGTTTATACCTGCCACAGATCCACAGTTTTTTCATGACAAAATTAGATAAAATATTGATCTATCTGGTCAATCTGTATTCTTCTTGCACCAATGTATTAAGATAATACTATGAATATGCCTCTGAAAGGAGAAACAAATAGCATCCAAGTTAGGTTGGTAGTTACAGTAAAGATTCACTCAATTTGTCAAAATTCTCAGCTTTAGTGTAATGCATTCAGTGATCCTATGGACTAACTGGAAAGTACACTTGCTTTCCCTTGATTTAGGAGATCCCAGAAGACTTATCTAACTCATAGCAAAAAGGTAAAATCTGCTTCTATCAGTCAAGAATAATCAGGATATATGGAGAATATGGGTAGAAAGTAAATATTTCTGCTCTTGAAGTTCAAAGAAATCCTGATCTTATAAAGCATTTTGGAGAACTCATCTGTGTGAGCTGAGTAAACCCAACAGGGGCTATTTTTGAAAATTTTACCTGTTCTGTGCTGGATTTATTCTTCCATCTTATTGTAAAGGTTCTAAGTGGGCAGCTAGAACTTGGAGAAAATTGAAAGTAGGAAAACAGCCAAATATGTCCTTTTCACTGAACAACTATAGTTCAAAGTAAAATCTGAACTAATGTAAAGAATTATTTAAAATTAATTATAAAGGCTTAAAATAAGGTAATATTATAAAACTTTTCTCAGGGGAATAAATTTTGCTTTTTTCAAATATCCATTTCACTATGAAAATGATCTCTTCTCATTTTTATGACTCACAGCTGATAAATAAAAATCCATTAATAGAGCCTATATAATAAATAAGGTCTGTTCTTGTCAGACATTGACCATTAGGGATGACATATCTTATGATACTACTATGATTTTTGATAGGACATCAGAAAATGTCAGATTGTTTCTACAACACATCAGAAGCTGTTATGACTACACAAGAATATCAAATTAGTCTAGAGCTGGAATTAAGATGGGAAATAAAGCTTTTCAATAATATCAGTAGCAATTTCATATTAAGAATCTGAGAACACCATGCAGCATTTCACAATAGCTGCAATGCGTTATAGCACATTACAGCAACATAACTTTTGCTTCTTTTAGTTTATGTAAATAAGCAAAAATTATTTTAAAGACCTCAGGATGGCAGGCTTTACAATAGCAGCTTGTAGTGAAGCTTCAGTTTGCTATATTTATAAATATGTTTATATACAAGTAAAGAGTGGAAATCTGTCACCAAAACTGTCAGTTTTCTTCTGTGCCACTTCTGCAAGCATTTACTTTTGAGTTTACTGTTAGTTAAGCACGTTTGCTGAAGGTCAGGTCCTCAAGAGTTTGGACACGTGAGAAATGCTGTTCCAGAACAGAATAACTGTTCAACTATTTCCATATCCTATTCTAGCAATAGCCAGTGATGGATGCTTCACATCTACTTAATGGTGCAATAATATATCAAGCAGATATGATTGTCCTTAGCCTACACAACCCTAAGGAAAATGGAGTTGTCCGAATTGCTAATACTAAAGCTGTGTCAGGCATTGTTTTTCAGCAATAAATGTGTTTTTGTGAATCATTCTGACTCTACAGTTTCAGTCCAGTTGTAGAAATAAGTATCTCTGCTAATTTTTATACAGTTTCACCAAAGGATTGGTTGTTTAGTAAGCCAAACTTCACATTGAGAACAGGTGATGATTTTGCTCATTCATGATTTCTAGTGTCATTTCCAATCACAGATTTCCAGTGGTGTCAGCAGAAATGTTCATCTTTCTAAAAGGAGTGATACAAGTATTATCCTCATAAATTCCCATATCTGTTTGAGTTTTAAAGTTGGAAAATTAGAAGTTATAAAGTGATTAATTAAAAATCAATTCTAAACACAAACTCAACATTGGATTTAACGTTGTTAGCATTGATAGACAATATAGCAAATGTGGAAACCTGGAGAAAACAAACCCTACATTTTAGTAGAATGAAACTAAATTCTAATTATTGCAAACATGAACAAACCACTGATGTGGTCTGTCAACAGCTGTACTCTGCAACTACAAGTAGAGTAGAGGTAAAATTTGAGATATTTTTAAAATTGTTTCATTACCAAACCAGTTGTGGGATGACTGATGTTCAGATTCAGTAGAACAAAGTCAAAGAAAAATGAAATGGAAGAGGACTATTAGTCCACTTCTCTGAGTGTACTTGTATTCTTTCTGGCAGATATTCACCTGGCCTATTGCTGAAAACCTGTAAAGATGATGACTTCCAAAAAATTTATTCTAAGCTTTGCTGTCCTTTTCTTTCTTTGCCCTGAAACCTAACCTTGATCTTGCTGTGTTATAGTTCTTTTTCTATTTTGGAAAAGAGAAAATACTATTTCATTTTCTCTTTGATTTCTACCACATGCTTTGAGACCATTGATTGTTCTACCTTTTCTCTCAAAGCTGGACAGGCTTTATTCAGTCAAGTTCTCTTTTGAGTTACGGTGTCTGATTACTCGTATTGCTCTCTTGAACTTCGCTGAAAAGATTCATATTTTTTTCTAAGATGACAGCTCAAAACTTGGCAGAAAGCTACAGCCACGACTCTTCAAGTTCTGAACAGAGAGAGGGATTATTTCTCATATCCTTTGGGCTCTGCTCACAGTATGATGTTAACATTTCTTGAAGTCGTCAAGATGTTTAACTGTTTGTATAACCCATAGATGTTCTTTTTAGGAGCTACTGCCCAAAAGCTATTCCTTCAGTCTGCATTGCTACAATTCAGATTCTGTGAGTAATAATTGTGCGTGTTCATAATGTTCATTGTGTTAGTCACTTATTCATAAATGTCTTAGTGAAAACCAAAGCCAAAAGCCAAAACAAGTTTCAACATTCTGAGTCTTATTTCTTAGTAACTTTCTTTTTTCAAATATGATAACAATTTTTGGTTCTAGGTACTGTTTTCCTATTGTCATTAACTGGTAGCTTTCAGCCCACTCAATGGCAACTTGTATTTCTACCTTTTTGACTTGACCTTTGCATGTCTGTATGTTTTTGTGCTATTTTATACCTGTTTGAATAACAACAATTTCTTTTCATTTTTATGTGCTTACTACTTGTGTATGAAGTCTTACGGGGTAACTTTAGGTCATGGCCTTAGCATCACTTCTTAGAGAGTAGCCACTTCTCCTGAATTAGCCTTCCCATGCTTCCCATGAAAGTTTACGTAACAATTTTTGTGTTAATTTTGACCTTCACTTCATGAAGCTTTACACTTTCTATTTTCCTATTTCCCTTCTCTCTTTTCCTAAGAATTGTGAACCCAATCACTTCATGGTCACCTTTCTAGAATTTCAAATCCATCCTCACACGTTAACTCATACTTTGTCACCAAGCTCTTCCAGAAACATTATGGAGAGTTTTTGATCTGCACCTGCTGTGTTTGTGTCAGGAGCAGTATGTTATTTATGCACAAAAATCCTCCTGGTTTCTCTGCTTTAGACTGTTATGATTTACCTTTCTATTTTAATATTTGGGTCCAATTCTCTCCTCATTTCCATTTGTTTTTTATTAAATCATTGCCATGAAAGGGAAATATATTTCCCTTCCTGTCTTGTCCTTAAAGAAACTAGCTTTCAGTGTTATATACTATTACATCAATATTTTAGAATGATGGTTAAATCATATTTTTTTTGAGAACTCTCCCTTTATATTCCTAACAGTTCTTACATCTGAAAGATTCACCTGACTGTTTTTTTACTCATTCTTGTCTATCCTGTACTTCAACTCATAAACAAATTACTGGGGAAACAAGAATTAAACCTGTGATCCTATATTACTGTAAATTTGACTCAGCTTTCATATTTAACAAAGAAAAGTCAAGAAAAGAATATACAAGTGTGTATCCAATAGTATATACCAAGAGAATCTAACACCCTCTGTTAGTTCTATTGAGCATGTCTTGTGTCCATTTCTTTAGGATTTAAAAATGCCAGTAATCTGTTCTAAATGCCCAGACAAATGTATACTCTTCTTTTTGCCAGGAAAAAATACTGAAGTATGTGGAAATCTTGGTTTATGGTAGCCCTAGAACTCTGTAATTCTGCTGTAATAACTAAGACTTCAGAGAACAGGAGTATAAGGTCCAAAAAAAAGGTAGTAGATATTTTCTAATAATTCTAGGCACTGTGATTTTTTTCCATTCTAGAAAAAGATAGCATAACATTGTTTTATCTCTTCCTGTTATTTGACAGCTGCACATTTTATACAGAAGGAAATGCATTTTTTATTTAAATAGAATTCCTTTTCCATTTTTGCTACTCTGTTCTGAGCTACTTAGGCAGCTTCCTATGCAGGATGCATTCTGAACTAGTAATGGTTTATGACAGTGCAGTTCCTCACTCTCTTCCATACAGTATTGCTGATGTTCATAACCACACATCTTTAGTTCCTTCATTCCATTAAAAAAAAAAAAAAAAGACCAGAGGTAGATTTAGGCTAATATGTGAGGTTTAGAAATTAAGTTGGAAATTGAGTTTTTTACTAAGGTTTTTAAACAAGATTTTATTTTTTCAGTTCTGTGTGATTGTTCTGTCTGTGTCGAAACTTCTAGTTATCAGCTTAGAATATTAACCCACTTCTAAACAATGCAAATTAAAAAAAAAAGCCTAAATTAAAATAATATTGTGACTTTTAAAATATATGCAGGGCCTGTTGTCAAATTCTTCTAAGGTCCACGTAGTGGAGAGAGAACAGATAAATGTGTAGAAGATCCACGAGTTCAAGGACCTAGAGGTGAGTTGTCTGATAACAACTTTGTGCAGGCGATGGAGTTTATTTATTACTTGTGAGTGTATCCATTAGTTATTCCAGCCAGCTGGGGAATTTTTTGCAAGGCCAGGTAAAATTTCCTTGATTCAGGAAAACTCTGATATATAAAAAATTATTTATTTTGGTATGAGCATTGGATCTAAATCCTTTTCAGAACACTCTGCTCAACTGGTTTGCAATGTATGGTAGAACTAGTCTGCTGTGTGTTGACTTCTGGTTTCTAGTGTGCATTCAACTCTGCATTGCATTCCAAAATTTCCCAAACAAAGAAATAACCAATACTTTAGATCCAATGTTTTAGATTTATATTCATTTTATGGATCTTTGAAATGAATTTGGGGGTTTCATTAGTGTTTATTTCTTTCTCTCTGTTTATCATATTGCAGTACATCTATTTCTATTCAATGCTTGTTCCTAGGTATTTTGCTCAGTGTTTTAGGGGACTATGGGTAGAGTTGAAATAAAAAAAAATTATTGAAATAAATTATAATGATAAATTTTTCATGGTCTTTTAAGTGAAAGATTGGGATCATATATTACTAGTTCACACAGCCATGTTGTACTGTTAAATGATTGCAGTAGTAATAGCAGAGATCAATTGATGTACATGTAAGGTTCTCAAGGAAGTTGATGGGAAACTGCACACAGATCAGAGGCATTCTGTGGTTCTAAATACATTTACATGACACAGTGTGAAAACTCCAGTACTGCAAAGATTTATACTTGTATTTAACCCAGTGTTTATCTTGCCATAGGTGCTGATAGATTACTTCCTAATGGCAAGAAGTTATCAGCTGTTTGTGAAAAACAGACTCCTCTAAGGAAGAGAAAGAGGTGATACATTTTGAAATATTAAACAAAATCAGGGTTACATTCAATAACGACATAAAATGACTTAATATCTGTGTATAATTAAGACGTCCTTCACTCAAACCAGTTCTTATAAAAATGTTGACCTAGGTTAGTACTAAGGTAAAGTGTATTAACTTCATACATCAGTTTTAATGGAATTATGGTGATATAGATCTGGCAGGAATTTGGCTTGCTGCTGTGATATTGGGAATCAGAGACTAGAGCCAAATCAGCATTTAATCAGCTAAACTATAACCCCAGTGCAATTTAGGCAGTTCAGCACTTCAGACTGATCCACAAAATCTATGTCTGACTGCTTAGATCCCTGATGTGCCAATAGACATACTTTTGGTCAGCAGAATTGATTAGGTCTCTAAATGTAGGTATATGTAGACATGGTTGTTTAAGCAAGAAATAGCAATTTGCTCATTCATTTTGCACCTGAAAACGTGAAATCAAATGTATCCAGACACATTTTAATTTGAAGAAGCAGTGGCGTTATTTTGGTAAAAAAAAAAAAAAAAAGTTTCACGGATCACAGATTTATGATAACTAAAGATTCCCTTCCATAGAGGTCATTTAATTCAACCTGCAAATGGAGCAGATGCCCACTTACACTGGCAGGGAATTTAGCTCATGCTGAAGAAACTTAGAGTGACCCATTTCTTTGGTTCTAATAGGTTTCTTGTATAGCTTAAGGGTATTCCGGACACCATTGTTCTCCTTGAAATCCCAGCCAACAGATACTAAAAGAAGTTCAAGAAATAATGCCCACAGCAAGCAATTAAAAGAAACACAGACAATGCTCAACCAAGGTACTTGTCCTTCTTACTTCTAAGGAAGGACAAGTTGTTAAGTCTGAGAGAATTCTCTTATAAAGTCAAGCCTGAATAATAACTTGAGAAGCTCACCTCTACCACACCCACAATTTATATAATCATGTTGCTGAGTAGAAGGGGAAATATTTTCCCTTGCTCTAGTCAACTATAAAATGATACAAACAGAAATTTCAAGGGGGAAAATTTAATCCGTTGGCTTTGCTTCATTATGGTCATCTAAATTGATATGAAAATCAGGTTAGTTGCCTTCTGTCCTGGAGAGTGTGCCACTAGTCTCTGACCTACATGTAGGTGCTGTAAAGAAGGATGTGGCTACAAACAGTACCTGCCTCTATGGGGTATTTTGGCAGACTATAATCTTTGGGCGTAAGTCAGGAGCTTAGAGCACTTCTACGCACACCAGACTCCCATTTTATCCTAGATAATTTTGCAACTTGACATGCGTAGAAGTGGTTATGTCTTATTCCACAGCCATAGAGATGGGAAGATTCTGGCATCCGTGTTTTAACCTCTGTAGGGGTACTGCTTCTGGTTTTCTTTACATGTCATGTCTCTGTAAAGAGCTGTTGTCACAGCTGAATCACAGTGTTTTGACATTGTTCGTACCAATTCTTCAGGTACTGAGAGTTTTGAAGTCTCATTTCCTTTCCTTTGTATATTTGGCATTGCCTATCAGTCTTCTAAGTCAAAACAATGTATCTCAGTCCTGTTTCCTCTATTGACAGTGTTCTCTTAATTTGTGATTTGATGGCTTTTAAGTCTTCTTCGATGAACTTATACATGCCCTATTTCATTTAACTTTTGCAACCTTATAATGTTTCAATATGTAGATTACAACACCACAGAGTCATACTGAAGAAAGGCAGGGTTAAGGGAGCCTACAGAATACAATAGCATTTCATTACAGTGAAATACAAGTGACTCAGAATACCAATAAATTCATGCTACTGCACACTATTTGCTTCTCTGAACCTGATACTGCATATTATTTAATGTTGCTGAGAATGTCTACTCATTGGAGCTCAATGTCAGCTAAAAAGCCAAATTATAAAATGCTCAAATTTCATTCATGTCTGCACTAGTGAAATGAACTTTCAAAAAAAAAAAAAAGACTTCTGAAGAGCTGAGAAGCCATGCCTTAAAAAGTAACTGTGAGGCTTTTTGGGGCAAAGGTACGCACATGGGTTGAAGAAAGTAGAGAGATATATTTTCTCTAATGCTGAATGAAAGAACAAATTAAAGGCAGCAGGACCTTCAATACAGCCTGTTATGTATGTTCTCTATAATAAAATTTGAGAGAGATGTTTCACCAATGCTTCAAATGACTTAATTGTACCATTAACTCTATAACCTTGCACTAAAAGTAACTGATGGTTCATGAAAACCCTTTGCAAGGAATAATCCTGGAAACTTTTCATATTAGATGGTTTTCAAAGCTTTTCTCCAGCTATTAATTGTTATTTAGTTTAACAGTATATATGACATGTCACTACATTTAATTACATTAATTATATATAATGATTCTGACAAAAGACATACATCTTTCATTACCCACCAAAGAAACCACTTCATCTAAGAAATTAAAAACTGCAAGGTGAAAGAAAAGGACATCAAAGAAAAATAGGGAAAAGATAAAGTTAGAAAATGATGAGGAAGAGGGAGAAAAAAAAAGAAAGGAAACAGACAAGGAAAGAGAATCAGATGTAATTTTTTGGTGACTTTTATAGTTGTCCTTTTTGTTTAATCATACTTTATTCATAGTGAGCCACAACTGTTTGCATACCATGTATCATTGCTGGAAGACATTCTGCTTCCTTATGGACAATGTTGACAGTATGTCTTCATAGATGTATTCCAGTGTTGAGTCAACTGAGAAGACTACTGAGTGTTCAACATTTCTGAATATAAGACATCCAGTTAGCATCAACGTAAGGCAAAAGAATATGCTGCTATGGAGAAAATTAACTCCATCTCAGCCATACCCAGTATGCTTAAGACAACCAGTCATACTGGAAAGTCTAGTTTTTCAGTAATACGCAATGCAAGATTTTAAATTGTTCCTGCATGTATATTTTGGACCTTCATACTATCAAGTATGCAGTTGAATGCGATTGCTGCCTTTCTCTACAGCCCTTTGGTTTTCCCTGAGACCATTATCAAAATTAGCTGTTGCTTTTTTTATATGGAAGTTGATGTGTATACCTTTCCCTAATTTTTATTGATAGCCTTTTCATTTTCAACAACATGATGCAGTTTAATAATGCAACTCTTGGTAACAACTTTGTACCAGGACACTTAAAGTAATATACTCTTAGTTTGTCTGAAATATACTTTTGTTGGTGCTTGGTATGTGCTTCTTCAAATGTGATCTCTTAAGTAGGAAAGGGTGCTTTTGTGTTTGAAAGTCAGGCAAAAAAAGGGGTTTATTCTTGCGACATTCCTGTCTACACTGTGGTCTTCAGAAGGTACCTCTTCAAATATACGTTTCATGAAGTGGTAAGTTCAGATGGTGTGGTCATCTCCAAGTGACCCAACTTCTTTGAAACTTTTCAACCCATCCTCTCTGACATGTTGATCTAGGCCTAGGCAATATGGAATCTTATTTTTTTCATAATCTTCTTCCTTTCTTTTGGAATTTGATGAAAGGGTCCTGAAAACATTCCACAGTACCGGAGATAAGCTTAGCTATTGCTAGGAGTGGTAGGGGTGAGTACCTACTTTACAGGGCCAACAGACTCATGAACAATTGACAGTGAGAGGTAAACTCTTCCTTTATACTTTGTATTGAACAATACTTTGTATTGTTCCTCAGAAGTCAGTACTTCTCATGACTACATGAAATCAGGTTTTGGCAGTCTTATGCAGTAAGTAGCATGCATCACTTGTTGCTGCCTTAAGTCTGGGCTGTAGCCATTTTGAAAGAAAAAGGATAATTCAAGAAGAGAACTTAGATTTCTTTGTTAACAGCTTGTTTTCCTGCAACTGTCTAGCTACAGTAGATGAAAGAAAATTGTATAATCATATTTAACAGGAGCATTTGCTGGTAATCAACAGGAAGGAAGTGTAAAGAAGTACATTTGGTGTGACTGTTGCATAATGTCCATGGCCAATGCCTGATTTGGTCTTTGGAGGATTTTCTAGCAATGGGAATATAACAGTTGCTAAACCCGTTTAGCCTGGGAGACCACATCTAATGGACTCCTGGGATGCTCAGACTGCCTTCTGCTGCAAGCATACAGAACTATTTACTTCCTTAAGGAAGGATGAAGAAGTGGTAGATGAAGTATATCTTGGGGCCTTGAGCTGCCTGGGCTAGTGGAGGGTGTCCCTGCTCATGGCAGAGGGGTTGAATCTAGATGGTGTTTGAGGGCACTTCAAACCCAAAGCATTCTATGATTCTATGAAATGATCCATGGTGGTCAAAAGCCACATTGTCACAGTGGATCTCCCTAAGACAGGAAAAGTTTTCATGGAGAGTAGACATAAGTTACCTTTATTCCTTGACTGTATTGGCATTCTTCTACAGCTCAGTACTGTGATCTACACTATTTTTCTGTTTTTTTTTCTTCTCAGTGCTTACAACTCATGCATTTTCTTAGAGTTGAAATTGGAGACCATAACTGACCTAAAGCACTGTACATATAACACAAGCAACAATATTTAAAATTTCAGATGCTTTTTTTTTTCTCGACTGTTACCTGCATTTTAGCTTGGCAGAGGTTTTTGGGTAAAAAACTGCTGCTGACTTAATATGGACAATGTATGGGGTGCTTCTTCTATAATCCATGTCAGTGTCTTCCAGCCTTCACTTTCAGTGACTCTATTAATACAATATGCAGCAAAAAAAGGTCAAGAACTATAATGAACTGTGATGCAGTATTAGAGATGCAGTTGTCTACCAGGAATACTGAAGTTCAGTATAGAAGCTGATGGCAGTAGAGCTAAAAGGTTTGGAACAGTATAATGCTTTTACTCAGAGCTTTGTGAACAAGAGTGTGAAAGCCACCTTTGAGCATTGATAGAAAGGTCTAATAGACATAATAATATGAGAAAAAAATAAAATTGATGATGTTAGAAAAAAAAATCACAGCATTTCTCTTCTCATTGGATGCTCAGTTGCTGCTGCAGAAGAGTAGATAAGAAGGAAGCCCAAAGATACTGTTTCATCTTGAAATAATCAACCTATTTCTCTGGGATTTTCATATTACCGGAATTGAAAACATGCAGTATATTTTCCACCTGTGTTTGAGAATTTGAAAAGTGTCTCTGGCACTTCTTCAATGGGAATTAATACTGGGTTTTCTTATTTTTTTGTTTTCTGACAGGTTTTTTTAATCAGTTTAACTTTATATTGGACAGGAACTTTAATCCATTTTCTGCTCTTTCATTACTAAATAGAAGTGGTGAAATATTAATACAAAAATTAATGTTGAGATAGGTCCCAGAATAATAATAGATTTGTCAATAACCACCATTTCACTTAATGCTGTTCTGCTCTTTCATTTTTATTAGTAATTTGTAAAACTTAGTTGTGTTGATTGATGTAGTATTAATAGTTTAAAAGTTCTGAATGAAAATTACTCAAATAGAATTGAATCTTTTGGGGGATGCTTTAAGTTCAAACACTGCCTCCTATTCCTGTATCAACACCAGGGAGTCAAGAGCAGGAATACTTTTAGTACCTGAGCACTCTCAGTATAAGTTTATCAAATATTCTCTTCTCTCAAATACTTTATTTTTGGTAGGATCCATGTCAGATAGTTTTGGAGGTGGCTATATCAACTTTTCTATGATTACACCCCCATGTATAGGAACCTGTTTGTGTTTCAAAGTACTATGACTATGGTATAGCTCCACTTTCATTTTCCTATTTGCACCCCTCCATTCCCCTTATCCCATTTTGTAGATATTAAGTATTTGTGTTTCATCATCCCATAGTGGAATTTCTTGCTCCAGTAAACATATCCACCCCAGTTTTTCCCTTCAGTATTGAAAACAGCAGTGGTATAATGTTTGTCCCATCCTGACACCCAATGTCTCTGGCAGTCTTTTATAACATATGCTCAAGACATATCACAGGTTTTGCTGTTGTGGTTACCGTGTGCTTGCTAGACCATAGTCATCTCAGCTTTGTCTGTCATTCTGCAAAATGTTTCAGTAAACACACCAACAGTCAGGCATTGAGCTACTGTGTTTTGTGTATCAATTGCAGGTTTATGTCAGTTTTTGGTGAATCTTGGAAAATCTGTGACCAAAAGTATTGCATAACAATTCAGTTCTTGGTGGTTTTGCACTTTTTCTCCAAGCTGGCATTATTTTTTAGCAAGTGCCTATGGAGAGGCGTGTTTTCTTTAGCCATCTTATTAATTTCCTTTCTGATGATCTGTCGTAAATGAAATTAATGTTTTCACTCAAGAGATCATCTTTCAGTGGTCACATGACATAGCTCAACAACAGAGCTTATATAAGCAAGCAAAAAAGGGTGTTTAAATGTTTAACAACATAAAGTTTAGAGTCTGCAAAACTGTACTTATGAAAACATCTTGAGTCATTGTGGTGGTTTAGGCCTAGCTAAATTCAGCAGGAGAAAGGCACTCCCTTTTTATCATATACCTTGATCAAGTTGCTGAGCAGAGAAGCACATTTAGTTTCCTTTATAAAGAATGGGTTCATAAATACACCCATCTTCCACCTATCCAGGCTGTACCCCATCCACCAAACTCTGGCTGAGCAGCAGATGGTAATCCACATTTCATCTTCCAGATGAACAGTTCATCCATCAGGACAAAGAAACTACATTTCTATTTTAATGACTGTGTAAATATTTTACATAAAATAGAACAGGGATTTCAGTAGGATGGAGAAGGGGCAGGGGAGTATTGAAGGAAACCCGCCCCACCATTGAATTACCAGATCACTTCTTTTTGGGGGAAAAGAAAAATACATATTCAGGTTGTTTGAAACAAATTACTCCAACAGTAGATGTGTACACTAAACAATGAATTATTGCAATGAAGGTGAAGTAACTTGATGTCCTTCTCTTTCAATATTTTTTGAATATTTCTAATTCATTTTCTTGTTTTTTCTCCTAGTATCCAAGAGAAATGTACTATGTCTCAAATGAGAGATTTCACTGGTACAAGATCTCTTTTTTTTTTTAAATGTTGTCCATTGCCTTGTCCTACCTTGCCCTATATTGCCAATAAAAAAAGGGGAACCTAAAATCAGAAGCCATCTAGATCTGAAAATAATGCCTAATTTTATATTATATATGTAGCAAAATATTAATAAACAAATTAATACAGTCAATTAAAATAATCTATACTAACACATAAATATATCATTTCATTTGCAGAATTAAATTCATAATGGAAAAATGCAAATAACACTGTTTACAAGTCTGTATTAACTTTTTTCATTATTACCTTAAAATATGGTAATTGGGTGACTGTCTTTCGGAATACATTTTTGGGAAAAGAGGCTAATTATTATGCTAGAGTTTAATGTTTGACTTTTGTCACTTCTTTAGACCCTGCAATTAGAAAGTTTCAAAATGTCTAATTATAGTTGCCTGCCTTGATCCGTAGTTTCTCATGCATGTACATATTGTTAATTTATAATATGATTAAGTCTTCAGCAACATCCCCTCTCTCAGAAACTTTATGAAAGTTTTTACTAAGTTCTTTTTCTTTCTCTTATATTATGGTATTAATCTATGGAATTATGTCTCTGTATAGTTCAGGTAATATGCTTTAATGCTATAGTTAGTGAATGAATGAACCACCAGAGATTAAAGCACTAGAAAATTCATCTGTTGACTGTCATCGTGATTGAAGGTAATTTTTTCTGGTTTTCCTCAGTTAACAGAATAGTCTATGACATGACAAAAATAAGAGATAATGAACTTCTGATTTTTTTTTACTTTTATTTTGATTTTATATGGTGTGAGGAGTGTGTCTTGGTGGAAAGAAAAGGGTGGAAAAGGTATTTCAGATGGCAAATCAATACCTTTTTCTTTAACACTAAGGTATTATTTAAATCTGTCTTTAGTCCACCCGGTTCCAAACACATGCAATGCTGAAAAGATTCCAGATTTAGTTAGAAGATAATTTAAACAGGAGAGGAAAATGGTTCTCCCACTGCAGGAGTAAAAATATCTGTGATAAGGTAAAGTCAATGCTTTGAACACCTTATGGTTTATAGAACAGTTAGCACTCGTTTAGTACTGGAAAAGCTTAACAATATTCAGATTGGTATAGTGCCAGATTTCTTAGTCTACTACTGTTATTGGTAATCTAACTTTCATATAGTCAATACTAAATATATTTTTATCCCATTGTTACTATTTGCCCGGAAAAACTACATTTCCTCTGGAATATTTTTGATCCTTGTGCAGAACTGAGTGCATTTGTGATGCCTGGCAGCATTCTGGAATGTTTGCTGTCTTGAAAAAAAGACAATTTTCCAGGAACTTTGTGACTTATGTGTTTTACATGCTTTTATTGCACAGATTAGCAGCAAAGATGAAGAACTGGTACATTTACATTAGCTACTTAGGGTACTGGAGTAGTTCTTCTAGTTGTAGATTTGCCTTGCATTTAGGCATGCAATATTGTGAATACTGTGAATATTCACCTGAACACATTACTGGTGACACTGAAGTTATTTCCCTCTTGGAATCAGGACTGAAGTAACCTAACAGCTAGAGGTCCCCACCTGAACTGAGGATGCAAAATCCAGCAGAACTTCTCAATGGACATTGGTGCCTGTGGTTGGTAAGTGGCAATATATACATGCTGCAGATGCTTAAGACATGAGGTGGATTTCTGATGTTGGAACCGTAACAGCAGCAAATTAAACCATGGTCTCTCATCTGCCCTGGGCCAGTTGGTAAGGCAAAGATATCTGTTAGCATCAGTATTACAGCTAGCAAAGACTTTGATGTTCAAGTTCAAAACAACCTATGGAATCTTTAGAAAAAACAGTCCCAAAAACATAACGCAAAAAACCCACTGACCTAATCTTTTTGAATATACACTACCTTATATCATCTGTGTTTCTTTGTGTCTTGAGCACCAGAGCAAGTACAAAGAATGAGATGTTTCTTCCAGTCAAGTTTGGTGGGTTGACCCTGGCTGAACTCTAGGTGCCCACAAAAGCTGCTCTATCACTACTCCTCAGGTGCACCGGGGAGAGAAAATATAATGAAAAGCTCATGGTTCAAGATAAGCACAAGGAGAGATAATTGACCAGTTAGTCATGGTCAAAACAAACTCATCTTGGAGAACAAATTAATTTATTATCAGTAAAATCAGAGTAGGCTAATAAAATATTAGCCCAAACCCTAAAAATACCTTTTGCCCACTCCTCCCTTCTTCCTAGTCTAACTTCACTCCCAATTTCTCTACAGCCCCCATCCTGAGCAACACCAGGGGATGGGGAATGCGGGTTGTGGTCAGTTCATGGCAGGTTGTCTCTGTTGCTTCTTGCTCCTCAAGGGAAGCATTCCTCACACTCTTCTCCTGCTCCAACATGGGTCCTCTGTTGGGTCACAAGTCCTGCTAGAAATCCTGCTCCAGCATGGGTCCTCTCTCCACGGATCCAGAGGTCTTGCCAGGAGCCTGCTCTAGCACAGGCTTCTCCACAGACTGCAGCAGAATCTCTGACACCTGCAACATCTCCTGCCCCTCCTTCCTTCTTCACTGACCTTGGTGTCTGTAAAACTGTTCCTCTCACATATTCTCACTTCTCTCTTTGGCTGCAATTGCTCCTGGTGGGGTTTTTTTCCCGTCCTTAAATATATTATCTCAGAGGTGCTACCACTGTTGCTGATCATTTTGCCCCTGGCCATTGGGGGGTTTGCCTTGAAAGCTTCTAGCAGGTCCTCACAGAAAGGCCATGTATAGTCCTCCTGCTACCAAACCCTTCTCATGCAAACACAATATACCAAACTTTGCCATGAAATGAAGATGCACAACAGAATCCACAATTTAAATTAACTATCATAATCTTCAAAACTTCTTAGATACCATGTAATTCGTTGTCAGACACAGGAACTTTGCAGAGGAAGCAGTTAAGCAGATTTGATTTTTTCCTTCCTAATGTACTATACAGAAATCCATGAATCTTCTGATGTTAGTGATGTTGTAGTGACAGAGAATACATAGAAAAAAGGAAACACAATCCTGTGACTGAACTTTAGCAGCTGAAAGGCAGCGTATATTTGGGCTTAAATAAAGCAGATTTACTGGGCTGCCATGAATGTGTTTCATTGAACAACTTTGACAACAAGGGATATGACAAAAAGCTTATGCAGTGATGTTTGCTGTATGCCTGCCTATTATCAGTCTCTCCTTTTTGTGAGCTGATTTACAGAGTTCAAGCTTCTATCACTTACGAATAGAATAGGTATGAGATGAACCATGGTGACAGCACTTCTCCTTAATAGATGATTAAAAGGGTGAATAGAGTACAATGTTGCCTAGTAAAATAATAACTCTCCCAGATGGGGTTAGTTTAGCTATCTGTATCATACAGATAAATGGTCTTCGAGAAGACTTTCTTGGGTTTCAAGGAAATCTATGGAAATACATATATTTTTTGGCATTTTTCTATACAAAACCCAATCAAAGGGGTTAGATACATGAAAACAGGTCTTCAGTATTCCTCACTTTTTTAGAAATATTCAGTCTAACTTTAATGAATAACAAATGAATACTGTGTAATTAAACCCTAATCTGGTGTATTCATGAGCAGACTGTAATTCAGAAGCTAGAAGATGAAACTTTTTTGCTGACTTGGATTCCCTTATGCAGCTTATATCCTATCTTAGAGGATTTAAGTCTTAAGTAGATGAAATACAAGTGTGAAAGATGTAGAAGAAAGGTGTCTTTCCATCTTCAGTCTGGAGCTGATACTTTTGTACTGAATTGTCATGCACTTCTGCTTCCTGATTTACATCAGGTGCTGGTCTATCACATTCTCTTCCTGGACCCTGTGAGGCTTTCCTTCTGTGAGGGTGAATTTCAGTTCTGTAGAGCATCATTTAACCTTGGAGTAAATAATTCAGTTGCAGAATAACATGTCTGGGATGTGCCTGTGTAAAAAAAGAAATAACCTTCTTTCTGAAACTTCATATAAGGAATCTCTTTAGTGAAGCATCTGCTTTTAAAGTCAAAACTTTGAAGAAAATCTGTTCCAAGGGGATGCTGTTACCATGTTAACACTGGCCAAAATCTTTTCTCTGGTGTGCAGGTAGAGTGGAGGAATGAACAGCCCAGCAACATGCTAGATCATTTTGGTTTGAAGTTGTGTAGAGGACAAATCTTTTTATTAACATAAAATTGTCCTTAATAATCTTAATGGGAAGTTTTCTGGCTTCTCAAGAAACAGAGATGGGAAAATAATGAAGCTCAGTAAATGGAGTTCCAGTACAAGGTTATAATAAAACATAAAGTTAATTCATCCCATTTCAGGGTTAATTGTAAGGCTTCAGCACAGTTCCAAAGGTAATGGGCCAAATTATTTTTTAATGTGAGTAGAAAAAAGTTTGAAGGAATATGAAAGGTAGTTGCCTCAACATCTACATGAGACTAGAGGATAATACATTACATATAAAAATACTGAATATAATTGAGATATGAAGAGGAAAACGAAGCACCTGTGCTGGGGAAACAGGATTTCTTACATCACTCAGGCTGTAAATGCAGCGATTTCCAAACCAGCAAATTCACTCTTTGCATCCCACCCACCCACCCAGTCCCCTGAAGATTCGAGCTGTGGTGAATGTGTTCTTAGCACTGTACAAACAAGTAAGAGGACACAGAGCTTACCCTGAGGACCTTGCAACGTAGGTCATACACAAACAAAATAGCTCAGGCACGTTCAAAACTGACTGAAAGCACAAACCCAAGGTGATGAGGAAATTTGGGAGCTGTTATAGAGGTTAAATTTGAAAGTCTTTATGTGTGTGTGTTTGGGGTTTGGGGGGAAGATACTTTAAGGGAAATTGATGAACTAGTTAGTATAAAAGAGATAGTTGGTCGACAGGTCAGCAGGGACATAATCCAGCCCTGCAGTAAGTGAATCTATAAAGTGCCATGAGTTTCAAGTGGAGGTGTGAGGGGGGTGTGTCAACAGAGAAGAGTGCAGTAATGCAAAACCCTGTGAAGGGATAAAGTCAGAGAGGCAGAAAGGAAATTTGTCATGTAGGTAGAATAGCAAAAGAATGATGATGAGGCAATTTTGAAGGAGTAGAATAATTGGTAAGGGCATTCTGGAGGTCTTAAAAAGCAATTAAATATGGCTTCATTACTAAGTGTAACCTCTTGGCTCTTGGTTTTCTCTCTGTGAACATGAAACATAACGAATAGAGATGAAAATGACAAAATGGGTTGCATAGGGATGAGAAAAAAATTCCTTTCATCTGTCTTGTCTCTTTATGCACTCAGCAATGAAGCTAAGTGGAATATTAAGGTTCATCCTACTATGCATTTTTTTCATGTTTTTTCTAAGCTGCGTTAGTATAAAACTGTCCTAAACCCATTTACTAATCATCTATTAATAACCTTGTGACATCAGTTAGCCAAACCTTTTCAGAAATGCTTCTTCTCCCAGCCAGAAAAGATCTTTGCTGTCTTGTGCTTAAATAGCGTTCTTTATTCAAGCTGTTTAAATTTAATCTGATAAATTTCTCATTCCCATTTAATTTTGAGGCTTCAGGAAATCACCATTAGTACAAGATTTGATAGCAAAGGCTAACATCTATCTACCATTAGGTATTATTTAGGACAATAGTTTGTTTAAAGAAATGAATCCAACCTCATTCAGAAAATGAACATACATCCACATTCAAAACAACTGCCCACGCAAATTTCAGACCTTACTAAAATGATAATGAAATGGAGAAACCAAAGCTACCTTGAAGCTGTGATTTAGGAGGTAACATCATTTCCTAACATGGGAGAATGGGAGACAGATTTACACAACTAACTCAATAGAAATTTATACGCTCTTCCCGTCATCTGAGCATCCCAGGAGAATGAATTGCCAAAATCAACTGGGATGGCCTGTACAGTTCCTGAGGGAATGTCACAGTGAGTCACACCTGCTAGAGGCAGTGCTGACCCTGTTGTTGGTGGTGAACCCCCATCCTTAAATACGACACTGCAACATTGTCCTCATGTTGAACTCTCTATTATACTTTTCCTTCTTTTATCAAAATAATGATATTTTAAAACTGGGGAGAAAGGTAAAAATAGATATGTTTACTTTGTTTTTCAGTGTAGAAAAGACAGTGTTGGTTAAGCTGGTAACAGTCTGAGTCATTACAATAAACACTGAACTCTTCAGTATGCTACAGTATAGACAGCAGTGGGTAGGTGGCCATCTTGGATTATCTAGATTTGAGAATGGAGACATTTTGTCTATGTACTACATCAAAATCACTGTCTTTATTGTCTTTATTGCTGCTAAAAGGGTAAAGAAAATTTCTCTACTACAGTTGCTTGGTCCTTTTTCCCGCTCTTGAGACTTGAAACTGGTGAAGAAGTTGTCACATTGGCCTGTGTCAGCACTCTGCGAGGCAGTGCGCAATGATGTTTTGTACAGCACTTGCTTCTTTGACAGTGCTGCAGATTTCAGATTTACTTCACCCTAGCTGCTGCCTCTTTTTCCACAACCAAAATCAGTGAAAGCAGCAAAGAGGCCTAAATACTACTTCAGTAACTGATGGTGGCTGCCACTGCATTGTCATTGTAGGTTGGGGATAAAAAAATTTCTTGTTCTAAAAGTGGCGTGAACTTCAGATTTAGTAAAGCCCCAGAGGCAGTGCTGAATTTTTCCCTCTCACTGAGATAGAGATTGTGAAGTGAGACACTGGAATGAGATCTTCTGCTGTGCTTGATGCTTCCCTTAGCTTTTTGCCGTGTGTGAATGGTTCTCAGAATATTCTGTTCCTTGTCATGAGGCAGAACCAAATAGGAGCCTAACTATGCATTGTACTTCTACACATAGGCTACTTAGATTGGGAAAACTGGGGACCTTTTCTTCTGGAAAGAGGAACTGGAGCCAAAGGAAGAGTTCCTAAAAAGGTGAAGCAGTGTTGGAAAGACAGGTTACAGGTAAAATCCCAGAAGTGGGTGCAGATCCTGGAGATCAGGGAGATGCATGCAGATGAATGCCAAGGATGCCCCAGGACCCTGGCTAGTGATATCCAGGATGGGTAACTGGAAGTAAAAAAACCAACCCTTTTGTAACTTTTGTTCTCTTAAGAAGTTTGATTCTGTGGTAATTGAAAATACTGGTTCTGCTCAGACAGTATTATGGAATAGGCAATAAGCACAGCTCAAAGACTTGGACAAAGCACAAAAGTTTACTACAAGGCATAGAGATGAAAATGAACAATAACACATGACTTTCTCAGTTATATGGGCAAATTGAATTCAATTTAACTCTTCTTACAGAAGCTCTATTTTTTTTCTTAACAATAATTTTTAGATTGTTTATTGACTTTCCAAATTTGATGTATCACCAACGTTAGTGCTCACTAGATATAATATTCTGCCCAAATTTGCTTCAGGCTGAAAATCAAAATTTGACCTTTAATGACTTTGAATTTTGTGTATGCAATAGTCTTAAGGTGGAGATTGATTGTACAGATGTGCCTGTATTTTTTTTTTCTGAAGAGGCACAAAATATCCTCTTCATGTTGACAGAGGAAAATAATTCAAGGGATCTGAAAGCTGTTATGAAAACCTCTGGGAAACAGAAATGTCAGAATATGTTAATGGATATATCTTTAAAAATGCATCTGATTCCTGTGAGACTGTATACCAATTTTATCCTCCATTCTTAGCAATTCCAGACACAGTAGAATGGATTCAAGATAACCATTTGAGAAAAGCATTCCTTTGAATTTAACATGGCTTTCATCATCCAAAACTAGCTGAAAACATCATCCATGATAATGGATGAAAAAGGAACTCTGCAGATTAAATGTGAAACATTTTCAAGAACATCCTTGCAGTTTGGCAATGAGCTTTTAGATAACCCCACTTGGGACAAACTCAGTGGTAAAGTGGAATGGGATGGACAGAACTGATCTTTCTGAGCTGTTCTCTCAGAAAGCAGTGTTTTCCTGCTGATGAATGAGCAACATAATTTAATAACAAACGTTGTAGATGCTGTAATGTCAGAAAGAAAGGAGACTTCCATGTCTCTGACTTGGTTTTTGTCTCTAGTAGCTGAAGCATTGTCACACTGCCTTTCATAACTGAACATAGAAAATTGCATGAAAGAAAAAAATATGCTTTGTTTTTTTTTTTCTTGGACTGTGGATAAAGCCATTAAAAGCAATATATGTGGGAATTAAGAGCCTCGGTGATTTGAAATCTCAACGGTGTGACTATCTGTGGAAATGTAATACCTTAATGAAACAGACCTGAAGTATTTAGTTCATTGTCAATTGCATGGGGAAAATTTTCAGCAGGAGTAATCTGGATGATGATAACGGTTTTTATTATTATAATAATTTGTAAAGATCCTGGATCTACTGTGCCAGGACCTGTAAAATCATATAGAGCAAGAGCGATGCAACATTTTCTCAGCAGATTTAAATGTCTGTGCCTAGGATTATATTGCTTATCCTGCCTGATGGTAGGCTTCACAACCAATGTAGTCAGATTAAACAATTCTGACTAAATATCCAGCAGGTTGAGTTTCCTCTGTGTCTCAGTTATACACAAAATACTTCAAATGCTGACCTGAACTATTAATTTCAGGCCATACCAAGTCATAAGAGAACATTTTACATCCTTTAAAAACACCAAGACTCAGGAAGTGAGCTTCAAGCCATTTCAATATTCAAATAAAATACAGACACTTAGAAGGCTGAGGTATACTATAGAATTTAAGAGAATATCGAAAACTGACTGCTGAATACTGTAGGGAAGAAATAAAGAGTGTGAATTTTCTTTTATGCCTTCCCAGAGACCCACGATCTTTGCATAGTAGATAAAAGTTTCCAAAGCTGCAGTTTCCAAAGCTTCCAGAGCAAGCAGACCCTCCTTTTCCTGGGCCACCCTCTGTGCTTCGAAAGCAAAGGGTTGCCTCAGAGCCCATTGCTGAGGGGAGCTGTGGAATTGGGAGGCCTGTTTCTGACAGTTCTTGCCAAATGTATTGCTGTGACCTGTCTAGAGAAGGGCTTCCCTGGCCATCATCTTGCAGAGCCAGGTGAAGGCCAGTGAGTGCCTGACCCTTGAGGGAAGTGCCTCTAGAAGGGGCACTTTTGAGCAAGGAAGAGCCCAGCACTGCTTAGGAATGGGGAGAGAACATGGGGCCTGACAGAAAAGTGTGCTGTCTGTACGCTACACAAAGGAAAAGGAAAGCCCTTGCAAAGGTGGGGAAGCTGCCTTGGCCAGCAGAGCAAAGCCCCATTGCTCTGCTCTTGCCATCTTCCCTGCAAGAGCAAGGAGTGTGGGAGAGCAGAGGCTGGCTGGGGCAACTGTCCCCACTCGTTCCTTCAAGGCCTTGCTGACAACCCTGCCTCCTTGCTGGGCATCCTGCCTACAGCCCTTGCAGTACCTGCACATGGAACATCTAAGCAACTGTGTTGTTTGTGTCCTAGGTGAATGATCCCAGCAGAGTTTCGGCCGTGTCCTCGTCTACTCCCTCAAAGACAAGAGATGGAGGGAGCAGGTCAAGCTTGAGCAGGGAGACAGAAGAAGGGCATACCGAGGCTAAAGCCGGGAACGCTCCCCCACCTCCCTGCAGCTCTAGCGGCACTCTAGCACAGCTTGGGCTGACTCTGGGTCAGGGTGCGGTGAGTACATGCTCCAGGATCATTGGTCATGAAGCAGAGAAGCTGCCCCACAGAAGCACAGTGTCCCCAGGGGATGCAGTGCTCTGCAGCAGCCAGCCCCAGACTGCTGCTTGCAGCAGCAGCAGTTTCTTTCAGGCACCTGTCTGCTAGAGCTTTTCCCTGGGGCTAGCCCACTCCACCCCACCCGCACGCCACCTTCCCACACCCCGTGCCCCGGGAAGCACAAGGCAAAGACTTACAGACACAGCAAATTCTTTGGGCGTGCTGCTGTGTCCCCTGGTAAACCAGGCTGCCTCAGAGATATGCCAGGTGGTGAAAGCCGTTGGCCTGATTGGCTTGGGCAGCTGGATGACTACATGGCCCTGAGATCCTGGGAAAGCCCACCAGTGGCCAGTCATGATCCAGGGCTGCATCCAGAAAGCCATGACCATCAGCGGCCAGGCAGCCAAAGAGTCAGCAGAGCTGCCTGTCTGGCCAGAAGCAGAGACCCAGCCCTGCCTGTGGGCTGCAGTCCTGCTCCTTAAGTGGGTACAAGTTGATGCCTGTAGGTGGCAAGAAGGAAGCGTAGCTCCAAAACCTCTGGGCTCCACCACCTTTTCCCAAGCTGCCTCTGCTTTGTCAGAATTTTGAAGAAATTTTTTCCTAATATACAACCTAAGTCTGCCCTTTTCTAGTTTAAAACTATTACCACTCATCCTATTACCACATGCCCTTGTAAACCGTTCTTACCCAGCTTTCTTCTAGGCACCTTTCAGGTATTGGAAAGCCACTATGAGATCCCCCTTGAGCCACCTTCTCCAGCAGAACAAGCCACACTTTCTCAGTCTGTCTTCATAGGAGAGGTGCTCCAGACCTTTGATCATTTTTGTGGCCCTCCTCTGGATGCACTTCAAACAGATCCGTGTCCTTTTTGTGTTACCTGCAAGATTGCCTCTGGTGTGACTGCAAAAGAAGCGGTGAATGAAGGAAACTACCAGGTCTTCTTGCCTTGCCCACCATAGCTCTTGCAGGTCCTCTCTGTATCAATGGCGGCACCTCACAAGAAGGTGGACAGAGGTGAGGAGCTGAAGCGATGTGTTAGGGTGCATCCATCGGATACAAAAGCAGAGCTTGTCTTACTTTGGGGTGTGCCGGATGTATATGGGGGCAGGAAGGCGGTGAGACTTCCCGTCTGCATACCTACAGGTTCAAGAGCCCAGTCAAGCATGAGGAGGTAGCTGTCAGGCTGAATTGCTGCCTGGGTCAACTGCAGGATTTCCTGGGAAGGAATTGGGAACGGAGAGCTGGCAGTGAACATCAAAACATAAGCACAAACTGCCCTGCGTGAACACCTGGTCCTAGCACATTGCCGAGCAGCACCTCTGTGCCAGGATGACCAAGGTAAGACCTTTTGGAGAAGGTGCCAACTTTGAGGGTGTGGAGAGGAAGCAGCAGGAGGGAACCTGGAAAGGTAGCGTGTCTCTGATCTGCCCCCAGCACCCTTACATGTATCCTCTCCTCTTCAACACCGTGATCTCTGAGGACCTCTCCCACTGCCTGCAGGATGCCTCCTCTCTCTGCAGAGGCTTGAGCCACCGCCTCCTGGAGCTCTTGCATCTTCCTTGAGATCCTGGAGGCAAGGAGAAAGCAGGTCTAGTCCAGAGAGGGCCCAAACCATTCAGGCAGGCTCCAAACACCCATGGGCTTGGGTCATCCCTAATCCCCCATCCACTTTCCACTCTCTAGTTTAGAAAGGGCTTGGTGGGTAGCAGATGGGGAACATTAGGAGCCTTGGACATGAGGTGAATGAATGCAGGCAGCACAATGATTTCCCCAGTTGCTGTGCAAGCAACTTGAAAGGAAATATGTTCTGTTCCTTCTCAGAAACCTTCAGTGCAAATCTTTGTGTTAACATGTTCTTCTTGTTTAATGGCTGACAACAGTGAGATGGGAAGAGAGGGAAGGGATGGAGGCTAAACACAATAGGTTCCTCTTTCATACATAGGCTTCTTGTTGATGAGAAGGTAATAAGAAACCTGCTTTGGAGACAAAGTCTTGTGGCTGGAAGAAAAGTTATTTTGTAAACCAGGCTTACCTTCTGCTAATTGTACATGCACAGATTCCCTAAGATGAAGCAACATTCAGATTGCATGTGTAGATGCAAAGCAACACTTCATGTGTGGAATAGAGACAAGCAGTAACACCTAGGAGGTAGATGATGTTCATTATTGCCAATAGATAGACATGAAAATCTGAAAAATGCTCCATTCTAAGTTGTTGCTCATGCACATACAGAGCTGTGTTACAAACTTAGCACTTGATCAAGTTAACTGCATTATTTTAAGATTCTTGTACTTCTGACAAACAGAACATCGCAAAGTTAATGATTTTTTTTCTTGATCTATAGTGGTAAGATACTAAACACCTCCATCTCCTTTTTAAAATATTCTTAAGTTTTTCCTTAATCCCTTCTTGGAAATGACTGATCTATTTTGGCTAAATTATTCCACAAAATTCTTCATGATGAAGTTATAACTAAGTAATTTAATGTAACTGGGGAAAAGGCCTTTTACTGAGAACTGTCAGATCACCTTCTTATATTGCTGAACTTATTTAACACTAATAACATAATTTAAGCCAGGTTGCACTCAGTAAAAAGATATTGCTCCATTTGCTTCACACAAGTTACCTACTTCGAGAAGATTTACTACTGCTACTTCCTGTGTTTCATTAATCTTTTTTTAGGTATTCAAAAAGTTGAAGTTAAGACCTTTTTTTTTTCTTTTTTTATACATTCCTGAAACTTTCAGCATATTTAATGAATGATGCAACAGCAGTATAATTACGGAATGTGAATTTATAGAGATACAATGTAATTCTATTTTTATAGAGTAATTCAAGTAAAGCTAAAATGAGATTATTAATACCAGTCCCTTGTATTTTCATACAGACTGAAGAAAACATGTAAGGCTAAATAGCATTTTCTTCTTCCATGTTATTGGCTTCACAGATTAGGAAACCCATCTTTCAGTGTTCAGTGCAACAAAGTAAATATTACCGAAAACTCCAATGTGGTTTTCTGTAAGAAATAATAAAAACACAAGAAGATGAGGAAATCTATTAGCAATCTCAAAAATTATCCCTGTACATTTTTGCATTTTTTCACAATGTTATCCTTTTCTTTTTTGTAAGATTTGTACACAAACTCACTAAAAATTGCCATTGAAATTGAAGTGTCAAAAAATTTCTTGTACACTTGATTAAGGGTTTATGACAGATATATGAGCTATTTTCCTAGCAAAGTAATTTCCATCATAACAAATAACAACACACTGTTATAGAAAACGAGTCCTGCTAGGTGATGACTATTTGAAAGAAGGGGAAAAAAATGCACAGTTCTTTCACATTTGTAATCCTAAATTTCCCAGACATATTTTTTTCCATTACCAATGTGCCCTGCCAATTGCAACATATTAAAAATATAGTCTAATGAAAATGCTGCTAGATTTTACACTGAATAATAGAGAATTCCCTCCCTGAGGCAAAGACAGAATTAGGCATCAGAGAGTATTGCTATTCTTAGATAGAGTTAGTTTCCCTATACTCTTATTCTAAAAATATTTTCCATGTTTTTCTTTGAAAGATGACTCTTTGCGTCTTTAAATTTTGTGAAGTTATTTATTTAGTGCTTTATTTAAAATAAATTCAAAGTGATTATAATTACAATTGAATGATTCCAAATTAATGAAGCAATGGAATATTTTAAAGGTATTGTAAAAATTGCTAAAAGTTTTTTAATATACATACTGAAGTTTTATTATTTTCAATTATAGCAGGCTAGAATCAATGAGCAAAGTAATCCTTTTACTTTAGGCTACTTTCCCAACTTTATTTGAGGGGTAAGAGTCTGGGCAGATTGAAGCAGGGAATGAAAGCATCACCTTATCCAGTCTGTAAGCACTGGGTATGGTTGAAAAACTGAAAATACAACTTCAGGCCACGATTTAAAAAATGGACTAACAATGAAATTCCTAATTCTTACATAGACAGTAAATATGCATACAAATTGCAAAACAGTTAATCCCCTAAATCCAATGAATATGCAGTTTTTATGTAGCACAGAATAAATGAAATGTGCAATTCCAGGCATCTGTAATTTGAAAGGTTAAATTTAGTTGCCTTTGCTGAAAAGAAGTTATCCCACTTACCCCTTTTTTACTATTATACACCATCCCATGCCATTATATGCTTTAGTAGCATAGCATCATTAACAATTTGGGTTAGGAAAAACTACTATACCATTGGATAATTCAGAAACATAAAGAAAAATGTGTGCTTTCGTTCTGTAATTTACCCTCAGATAATCCATATATATTGAAACATTGGTGGTTTTCTGTAGCTTTGTCAGAGAGCATGTTGGGTAGAATGCTTTAAAATGGACAGAAATGTCTGAAGTGTTTTCAACCTCTCTAAATAAAGGCCAAGTTTACAGTGATCTCCTCCCTATCTATACTGAACACTTATGAAAACACTATTGCAAAGTAGGAGAGGGATGTAATATATAATATCAGAAACAACTTTTATTCCTGAAAACATTACACTTATTAGACTGTTTAACTCCTTAACAGGTAAAAATATTAAAGAATAAATGTTTTATGAAAGCATTCAGAAGTGTCTAGGAGGCGCTCTTGGATTTCACTGTTAGGTTCATACCTAAATAAACTTGATTGTTTGCTATCCTTTAAGGCCATGTAGCAAATTTACTCATCATTTTAACTTCTGCTTTCCAAAGATGATCTGTTCCTGCCCAGATTAGGTGTGGTGTCCTCAGCTAGATGGCAGATTTGATTCCATAGCTTTGGCAAGCAAACTTCTCAGCAAGTTGCCCAGAGATCCATTGAAATCGTTCTTCTTCCAGGTCACCTCAAAAAAATTAGACTGTAATTTGGAATTTGCATCCGCCAAGATCTCACAATGCCAAGGAAAGCTTGTGTTTCCTTTTTGTGAATTGGTTGAGACAGAGCTATTCCTTTCTTGATCACATCCATTGCGATACAATGTCTTCTATTGTGCCATTTTATCCCTAAAAGCTAGATCTTCTGTACAGGTCCCTTGACCTTACTTTTTTTTTTCATGGCAAAAACAGCTTTCAGAAGAAATTGGACTATTTTCTTCCCTTTCTCCGAAGCAACTTCTGCTGTGTTGTCCCATACAATGCTGTTGTACTGCAGGTATTCCAGACCCTCACCCTGATTCAGACCCTGCGGTCTGAATCAGCCCTTGGCAAATAGTGGGGCTGTGTTTCCACCCCTGGGGCAGGCAATTCCAGGTCTACTGGACCCTCCTCTGAAGGAAAGCAAACTGTGGCCTGTGCTCTGCCACCAAAGGGGTTGAGAAAACCGCATCCACACTATCAATTGTGGTGTACCACTTGGTTGATGCCTTTGACTCCAGATGGTATTAAAGATCCAGCATGTCTGGCAGGTCCTTACCCTTTTGGGTCCTTGAAATACCCTTTCCAGAAGAAGTCTACACACAGGATGCACAGAGTCTCAGTGGCAGTCACAATGGAGTGCTTTTCCCAGTCATGCCCAAACAGGTTCACTTCAGCCTCCAGTAGCATGAACTTGTCACTACAGAAATACAGATGTTTTGCAGTTTGATGGCACGCTGTGCACAGTGTTTAGTACTAGAGCCTTAAACTCCTGGGGCCCTGATGTGTCAGACCATTGGATCCACACAGTCCAACTAACCTGGCTGTCCCTTTCCTCCACCTGGCTGTAGACAGTGCCCCTCTAGTCCCAGTCCAGTATTTGCTACTTACTTCTTGTAAACATGAATCAGAAGTACCTTCAGGAGAAACAAAGGAATGATCAGACCTTCCATAATCAGTCCAGAGAACTGCCAGGTTGGAAACCAGAGCAGCAATTTTTCTGAAAGAATCCCCTTTTGTGAGTGCTTTTCCTTGCAGCTCACGTAGTCGTGCCTCTAGGGTCTAGGTAGGTTTTCCATCCTACTTAATGTGCTCTACACGGTTGTGCAGGTAAATCCACAAGATGCCTTGTGGTGTGTACCTCTCTTGAGGAACACTTATGCTTAGTAGCTGAAATACTTGTCCATACAGGTGGGGAAAAAAAAAAACATTCTTTTTGAATTCCTGACCTTCTGAGACATTTTCTCCACAGCCAAGAAAAGAAAGAGAGATTTTCTTCACATTACCAGAGTGTGCCAGCCACTTCATCCACTGTTGGTTCCTCTTTGCCTTTGCACATCCTTACTGCCAATGACGTGGCATACAGCGGTGGTATGTATTGTACAATCTTCCATCATATGGGTCATGTGCATTGGACTTCATCTGTATCTGTTAGTATCTGCACGTTGTCTGTGTCATAATAAACCTTCTCTCATGTGGTTAATCCCCTCAGGTACTGGATACCTCTCTTGATGCTGGTCCACTTGCCTAAAAAATGGGAATGGCTATTGTTCTAATAACCGTTCTTATTATAGTATAGCATGCCACGAAGTTATCCTGGCTCATATTGTGGTCCTTATTTATCAAAGAAGAGTATTGGATTGACCACTGATGTGAAAATGAATTGACAAGGGTTTCTGTGTGCATTCATCTCTGTAATGTAGAAGGAACAGCTTAGTAACGTGTAAGAAAAAAAATTAGATTTGAAAGGAATATTTATCAAACCAAATGGATTGAGTCAACTTGAAGTCCTCATTTTTTTCAGTAAATTCCCTCTGATTTCAAATGTTATATACCATATGTTGCTTACTCTATGGCAGACAACTCAAATAATCAATTTCTTTACAGCAATATAAATGAGTATTACTAAGTTAAGCATGGCTAATACAGCTCTGTTTAATATTACTACAATTATTCTCTCAGACCTGTAACCCCTTCTAAGACATTTGCTTAATATATCAAGGTGACGTACAGTTGAAACCTTGCTTTCCCAATATGCTTACATCTTTATTTAACCTTGTATCTGTGATTAATGGCATGTGCTATTTCTGCTTTACTGTAATGGATGGCTATGTTGGAGCAATACACAACTTAGTAATGACATCTCATTCCATAGAAGACATTATAACAAAAAAAACCCAGAGCTGACAAATGCATTTTTACTCTATATTTTTTTATATCTTTGATATCTCTTTATAGCATAAATGGCTTTCACTGTAAAATCCCACTGGTAACACTTCTTCTTGAAAGTTCACTTCTGACCACCCCAGGGATTATATTGCCCCAAGAAGTGAGGAAAATCTGTTGGTACATTCACAGACTGTACACCAAAGTGCAGATTCAAATGTGCAACTCCTTCATTTAGAAGGCAATTGTGCACTTCAAAGGGCTAAGGAAAGTATGCCATATCCCATGGTTAATAAAATGTTAAAGCACTTTTTTCCTGGAATAAAAGAATTACTGAAATCCTTTTGACTATATGTATCAACCTGTGATTGGTGAAGCCTCTCTGGACACCAAGTGCTCACCAAGCTACGCTATCACTCCCTCTCCTCAGCTGCACAATGGAGAGAAAATATAACAAAAGTCTCTTGAGTGGAGAAAAGGACAGGGAGAGATCACTCACCAGTTACTGTCATGGGCAAAACAGACTCAACTCAGCAAAATTAGTTTTATTATCCGTCAAAATCAGAGTAGGATAATGAGAAATTAAAAATAAATCTTAAAACCCTTTCTCCCTACCCCCCTCCCCCTTCTTCCTGCGCTCAACTTCACTGCTGATTTCTCTTCCCCCAGCAGCACAGGGAGATGGGGAATGGGGGTTGTGATTGGTTTGTCACGTCTTCCTCTTCCTCCTTGGGGGAGGACTCCTCACATTCTTTCCCTGCTCCAGTGTTGAGTCCCCTTCACAGGGAACAGTCCCCCATGAACTTCTGCGCAGAGAGGTGGTGGATGCCCCACTCCTGTAAGTGTTCAAGGCCAGGTTGGACGGGGCCCTGGGCAGCCTTGTGTAGATCCAGGGCTGGAGGTTGGTGGCCCTGCCTGTGGCAGGGGAATGGAACTCTGTGATCCTTGGGGTCCCTTCCAACCCATGCCAATCTATCCCCATGGGTTGCAGTTCTTCTCCAGCTGCTCCAGCATGGGTCCAATTATACACGGCGCAGACCTTCAGGAACAGACTGCTCCAGCGTGGACTCTTTTTTCCACAGGTCCATTGGTCTTGCCAGGAGGCTTCCCACAGGGACACAGTCTCCTTCAGATATCCACACGTATCTGCTTTTTGTTAATACTTCAAAAAGTAAATGTATTTTAGAAACTTTTATTTATATATAATGGATTTTTCATTGGCTTGAACAGAACTTCTAAATCAAACACAAAATGCTGAACTGATCCAAGTTATACAACAGTAAAATTCTTGTCATCCTACCTGAGATGAATAACTATAAAATTGTTATAAGGTCAGGAATGGATAGTTAGAAAGACTAGGAGTGTTTTGTAGAACTTAAATAGTTCATATTCAAGAGGATTTTAAATGATGTATCATTCAGGAGAGAGTTAATAAATTGAGAAGTAATCTATGCTTCCAAAAAGGTCTGACAAAGATGTCTAGGGAATGATGATTTTATTTTTCTAATAGCACAATGGGCTTCAACAGAAATAATGAGCAGTATGCTTAAATTAAACAAAAGGATGAACTTTCCTGCACAACCAAAACACATAATTAAACTGAGCATCTGTTTTTCAGAGGAATTGAAAAAAGCAAAACTACAAAATTTCAGAAAAGGATTTGACAAATTAATGAAAATAGGTCCTTTGATAGCTATAAACTCAAAATGCAAACTCTGAAACAGAAAGTTTCTGAAGTGGGGGTTGGAAGGGAAGGAAGAATATTAATGAGAATATTATTCCTTATAGGGATAATTGGTTTTCACTTATGGTTGACAACCATTATTGGGTGTCATTAGAAAAAAAATGCCTGCCTAGAGAAACCCAATGTTAACCCTATATTGTCATTCTTCAGCCATCCTTTCCACTGTCTGTTGCACCTATCTTTGATATCTCCTACCTCTTTAATGTTTATCAGTGAAGACTTTTTTCTGTTTCAAACTTGGCTTTGGAAGTCATCCTGCAACAATCACAGGAATCATTTTATGAAGTAAATAGAATATCAAGGTCCTAAGCATGTTCAGGAAGTTTTAGGATATTGAGCAATTACATCAATCTGTTTTGACTCCACTAACGTAGACCTAATTTTTCCCTCAGAATTTCCTTGAAACGGTGTTTTACAAGTGCATTTGGTTTGCATGTCAAAGTTTGGTAGCACGGGGTAGGGGCAGGCATGGCTTCTGAGGGCAGCTGCTGGAAAGTTCCCCTACGTCTGAGCATGCCATTGCCAGGCAACTCCAAGATGTGACTGCCCAAGGCCAAACCCACCAGTGGTGATGGTAGCAACTCTGGGATAATATATTTATGGGGAAAAAAACTGCAATTGAAGCCAGAGAGAGGAGAATATATGAGAGGAACAACTCTGCAACCAAGGTGAGGCACAAAGCTACAACCCTGAGATTAAGGTTCTCATCTCTATCAATTGAGCTAGCTGGGCTCAACCCATCACAACAGGAAAGGCATTGTAATCTTGCTTATATTCAGCAGCATTCACAAATGCTCATGTTACTCTAAAACACTCTAAATGAAAAGTCTTCTGTATTGATTATTGTTGATATTAATACTACAGTGTCCTGGTTCTGGCCAGGCCAGAGTCAACTTCCCCAATCAGCCAGCCCAGGTGAACTGAGTTAGCCTGGGCTGTTTCCATACCATCTGACATCACTCCCCCATAAAAGGGCCTGGCTGGGGAGGAGTATAGGCTTGGTGTTTCCAGGACAATCTGAGTGCAGTTGGGGTGTTTGGGCTTTGCATTCTGTAGCACTAATCATTGGAATGCTAAGGTACTCTGTGTTATTACTGGGTGTGAGTGTAATTGGCTGTTATTGTTCTATGTTCATGGTGCTTTTGTCAGTAAACTGTCTCTATCCCAACCCAGGGAAGCTCTATCTCTTCTGGGAGTGAGGGAGTAACATGTGGTGCTCAGCCACTGGTTGGGGCTGAACCATTGCATACAGTGAACATCAAAATACTGTGGAAATACTTTAAGTTTTTTGAGGAATTTTCAACATCCCTGTTTGCTTTCTAAAGGTCACTGTAACTTTTTCCATGTAATATTTTTTTATTAGGTGAAGTTATGCCAGCAGTGTTGCTGTTTTTATTCTAAGAGGTTGAAATAAGACAACAAAGAGAAGTTGAAGCCTTGGTTTGGCTCTGTTTTGTTTGGTGAGTATGAACAATTTGCTTATTGTGGTCACAAGATATGTTGGGGTGTTCCTTAAAGAATTCCAGAAGTTGTCAAGGATTTCAAATATTTTTATAACATTTAACATTGTGTTGTGTAAGTGGTATGGCATAAAGTTTTCTTCCTTTAAAGTTACATTAATTTGATTGGTTCATTACTACTCTTCTCTCCATTCAAACAGGATATTTGATAGTTCAGTGTCTCTCTGAAGAAAATAGTAATTTCTGTAAGGAAGGTTCAGGTAGATGTATACAGTGGTCACTTCTGTGGTAGAAACAGCGTGTGATAATTCTCACCAGAGCATGAAATTTTCTAATAGAGCCTGCCAGAATACAAACTTGCTTGGATGCTGTCACAAGCCTAAGGGCAAGTAGAGAGGTTTTGGATATTGCTATTGACTTTCAAAATTTTATTACTATATAACAAATGGAATTATTTCAGAAAAACTCTAACGTACTCTGAGCTTCTATTTTGTGACAAATGCGACAAACCTCAGAAATATGTATTTATTCTGGGGTTGTAGCATGAAAATGTCAGCTTATTAGGAATTAGGATGTTTCATATGCAATTATATTATCAACCTTTGAGACTCGAGATATCCAAAATACAGGTTTTTCTAAACCTGAGGGTAAAATCTGCTTTGTAAAGAATGTTAAACTACAACAGTTTCTCATGCTTTGTGAATTAACTATTGATGTAAAACAAAGTTATAAATGTTATTACTAAGAGCAAGCAGCTTTTACATGGAAAAAAATTGCCCAAGCATTTTTGTGATGACACACAAATCCCTCAATAGAAGGGAAGAGGTAAAAATTATTTTGTTTTAGATCAGCTGAAAACTACTATTGGTCAACCGTGATTACAGCTAGTAAGTCTGCTTTACTGGGGTCTCAAACACCTCTGTGCAAATGCACATATCACAGGCCATAAACAAAAGCAGCTGGGGATATACAAGCACCTACAGGGCTGTGAGTTTGTTGGTATCACAAAGGTGTGGTGGGCTGGCTCCTATGGCTGGAGTGTTGGAATGGAAGGGCTGGCAGGGCACATGAGGAGAGGGTGTAACCCTCTATGTCAGTTACCAATTTGGAGTGCATGGACCTCCACCTGGGGATGAATGGTCAGGATTAAGGGAGGGCAGGGGCAGGTGACACTGTAGTGGGAGTCTGCTGCAGGCCACCGGACCAGGAAGATTAAAAGAATGAGGACCCCTATAGACAGATAGGAGCAGCCTCACATTCACAAGCTCTGGCCCTCATGGGGGATTGCAACCACTCCGATACTTGTTGAAGGGCAACACAGAAGGGAATAAGCAATACAGGAGACTCCTGGAATGCATTTGTGATAAATTCCTTCTCCGAGTGATAGAAGAACCAACAAGGAGAGGTGTCATGCTGGACCTTGTTCTTACCAACAAGGGGAGGTGGTGAGGAATGTGAAGCTCAAGGGCAGCCCTGGCTGCAGTGACCATGAAATGGTTGAGTCTGAGATCCTCAGGGCAGCAAGGAGGACACATAACAAGCTCACTCTCCTGGATTTCAGGAGAGTAGACTTTGGCATCTTCAGAAATCTGCTTGGTAGAGTACCATGGGACAAAACCCTGGAGGGGTGAGAGGTCCAAGAAAGCTGATTAGTATTCAAAGATCATCTCCTCCAAGCAATGAATCACAGCAAAGATGAAGTCAGGTTAAAAAACCCAAGAGGCCTTCATGGATGAACAAGGACCTCCTGGACAAATTGAAACAGAAGCATACAGAAGGTTTAAGTAAGGACAATTAGCCTGGGAGGAACACAGAAACACTGTCCGAGCAGCCAAAAATCAGATTAGGGAACCTGAAGCCCTGATAGAGTTAAGTCTGGGCAGGGATGTCAAGAAAACCTTCTATAAGTACAAACAACTGAAAAGAGGTTGGCTATTCTCCACTTAAGAAATTTATAAACATTAATATGATCCCTCTTAGCCTTTTCTTAAGGAGGAAGAGCCCCAGTTCATTCAGCCTTTCCTCATAAGGAAGATGCTTCAGGCCTTTAATCAATGTACTACACATTGATAACCCTTTTTTTCGTGTTTAGTTCTACTAAATGTGATATTTTTGATAAATATTGTAGCATTAGAACTGCTAACCTTTTGTTATATTGAAAGGTGACTTGTTAGAATGAAAATACCCCTCTACTCTGCTTTTGTGAGACCAAACCTGGAGTGTTCAGTTCTGCAGTCCCCAACATAAGAAGGACATAGAACTGTTGGAATGGGTCTGGAGGAGTGCCATGGAGATGACTGGAAGGCTGGAGCATCATTCCTATGAAGACAGGCTGAGTTGGGCTGCTGAGTAAAGGCTCAGGAGAGATTTTATAGAGGCCTTCCAATACCTGAGGGGGGCCTACAAGGAAGCTGGGAAGGGACTTTTTAGAAGGGCATGTAGTGACAGGATGAGGGGGAATGGTTTTAAACTGGAAGATCATAGATTTAGAGTGTATGTTAGGAAGAAATTCTTCACCACGAAGGTAACAAAAACACTGGAACAGGTTGCCCAGAGGGGTGGTGGCTGCACCCTCCCTGGAAGTGTTCAGGGCCAGGTTGGATGGGGACTTGAGAAGTCTGGTCTAGTGAGAGGTCTCCCAGCCCATGGCAGGGGGGTTGGAACTTGATGATCTTTGAGGTTGCTTCCAACCCAAATCATTCTGTGATTCTATAATTCTATAATTTAGTGGTATATCTACAAGTTGTCTGAAGGACATCAGGCAGTTGGTGTTTTTTTTAAACTGAACAGATGTTAAGAGTCTATTAATCTCAGTCCTAAAGGCAGAATCTTCTAAGATGGGTCTGTGGAAGACAGACATACTGTCAAGTCTTTTTCTGCCCTTTTCCTATTTTACTTCTGGAGATTAGGAACTCATACATACTGCACTTTAAATACAAAACTAAATCTGAGTAGTCATTCGTTTGCCTGATCTCACTGTTACAGTGAACTCAAACTCCTTTGTTTCACCTCCTTAACAAATGTCTTCCCACTGCATTTAAATGTAGTGCATGATTCTTGACAACCTTTTAAGAAAAAATACCTGACATTAACCTATTTGTTCTTCCCACAGAAATATTCTGTTTTCTTCTATTCTTTTAAATAATTAACTTATTCAAGTAAAATTTAACTAATGCCTTGGTTCCCTGACTTTCTAATTAAAGAGAGGCCCAACACTACACAGAAGCCTTTCAGTTCTACTTCATGAATAAATGAACATTCCCTACTGTTTCAGATAATCCCAAGCTTTACAACACTTTGGTATAATGATTTCAGTGAACATCCTGTCACTACTGATGGCATAGATGATTACAAAGTTTTCTCTTCAAGATACATAGAAGGCAGTTTTGGATCATGATATGTCAGCAGCTTGTATTTAAGGTCCCTTCCTGTATGTTTCCTTCACGCATGGCTGACTTTGAAGTATTTTTTCTGTATGTTATTAAAAAGCAAATGTTGCTGCCATTTATTCTTTTTTTCAGAGTACATAAATCAGATCCTACGTTAGTGAGGCAATGTTTGCAAGTTAAAAGCTTTCATGAGGCATGAAAGAATGACAATGTCACTCCCCCTAGCTGGAAAGACTAGTAAAGGACAACAGTTTTCAAAAGCACTGCAGCTGTTTGCAGATAAAGAAACGCATCAAGACAGATTTATAAGGCGGGGAAAGAACATTCATATGATTCAAGTGAGAAATATAACTTCAAATGGTATCCTTGCATTGCATACAATACATCTCGCCAGAGCATAAAACTTGCAATGATCTTTTTAGTTAAAAGGATATGGCTAAATAGGGATATATTTAAGAGTGAATACATTTTAGATGAGTGAGGGAAGTTGCAAACTGTATAGCAGGAGTAATGTTAAGCTGCTGTTAGCAAGATCTATTGGCTCTGAGACCCAGGAATACCCCTGTAACAAATGGTAAACTGATCACTTCAGCCCCAAAAAGCAAAACAAGCAGGAAATACCAACTCTTTAATATAGGCAGGATTATTTAAGAATTCAAGTGACACAAAGAGTATTTATTGTACCAAATGCACTAGCTGGAAAATCCAAAATACTCTAGGACACAAAAGCTTGTGGAGTGGGGTGAGCAGCAGCAAAAGACTTGGCTCTGTGCAAGCACTTCTCGGGCAGTATCAGAAAAACATTGCTGTGTTCGCAGCACAAACCCAGACCATAGTCCTGTACCATCTACTGTGAAGAAAATTAACCCTAATATGACAATGTACTGCATACCTATCCTTTGGAGAAGTGTGTGTGGTCATTGCTGTCTGTGTTTCCCCCTGACTCCATGCAAACCAAGTGTTTATATAGGTTAATGTTCTGTTACTAATTAGATCCTTTTATTTTTTTTCAAGTGAACTGTATACCAAGCAGAGTATCTACACTTTCCCTTATCAGTATTTTATCTCAGTTTTGAGACAGGGATGTTTGTGTAAACTGTCAATTAGATATGAAGCTTTCTTTTTAGAGATGAAACTTAAAAGCTTCTGGTTTGTTCCAGTTACCCTAGAGGAGGACGAAACGAAAGGCAGTAATTGCTGACACCAAAAAGAGGGAGATGTTTGGTTATGTTGTTTCTTCCACATGTACAGGAATGCCAAAAATGCATGACTTTTAGCCTTCCTAGTTCATGATAATCATATTCCCTCACTGCCAACCAAACCATCCCATTCCAACAGTTATGTTGTTGGGACAGCCGGTATTGGTTTGGTTTTTGCTTGTTGACCTTTTTTCCAGTTTACCTTAGTTTGAAGGGAAGACCTGGGTAGTAATAGTGCTTGCTCCCCTGAATAAGAAACTGTTTACTGTCTACTAATTGGAAAGAAGAAAAAGGCTCTCAGCCCATGGAGACATCTGAGATCTGTGTGTGCTGATCAGGAGCATAACGCTGGAAGAATAACTTTCAAGAAAGTCTGTTGTCAATACAGAAATAATGAAGCAGGAAGTAGGAACAGGAGTGGGAAATGTTGAACTATCGAATTATTAAGGAGTGAGAAACTGTGTACAGTCACCTAAATATCAGTGTGGTAATGGGAAAGGTGTGTTTTGCTTTGAGCTTCAAAGTTTCTGGGGGTACTTTATGTGAAGAAGGATGGTTTTGCTTCTTAAGAGAGCGGCTGTATGCAGCTGCTGAGGGAGAGCAGATGAACCTGATTTCCCTTGCATCTGCTCCCAGGGTTGTGTGATAGGTTTATATAAATAAATACATTTGAACCTCCCCCCCTCAGCTATTGTCTTTGCACTTATACTATCACATTGCATGCATGAGACAGTCATGGACTTTGGATTGCGTCTACACAGGTTTCTGTTTTCTCCTTCAGTGTCCGTTGGCTGTCTTGTTTTCTCAGTAGCAAATGTAATTACGGTGGATGACTTGTTCTTGTAGGGTCAGACAAAGCTTCATCTCAATTTGACCTTTGATGAACTGAATCATGTCATATTTTTCACATATGCCCTTTCCAGATATGCTATGGCAATCTATCTGACAGAGGCATGGAAGAAAGGACAAGAGAAAATAATAACTGATGTTATCAGTGACTGCAAGAAAGGAAGATCACAGGAGGTTTTTTTCTTTACTTTTTCCAGCTACATGTGATTTTTCTGAGATAGTAAACATGTATTCCTTTCATAGTTCACAAAATCTTTTTCTTTCTGGAGTAAGTCAAGCCACCCTCACCCCCACAAAGAAAAAAAGCTATTAGCCATAGTATGCACTATCTCCTTTTTCCCCATCATCTCTCCTTTCTCCCCATCATCTCTCCCTTCTCCCCATCATCTCCCCTTTCTCCCCATCATCTCCCCTTTCTCCCCATCATCTCTCCCTTCTCCCCATCATCTCCCCTTTCTCCCCATCATCTCCCCTTTCTCCCCATCATCTCCCCTTTCTCCCCATCATCTCCCCTTTCTCCCCATCATCTCCCCTACCTCCCCATCATCTCCCCTTTCTCCCCATCATCTCTCCCTTGTCACCATCATCTCCCCTTTCTCCCCGTCATCTCCCCTTTCTCCCCGTCATCTCCCCTTTCTCCCCGTCATCTCCCCTTTCTCCCCGTCATCTCCCCTTTCTCCCCGTCATCTCCCCTTTCTCCCCGTCATCTCCCCTTTCTCCCCGTCATCTCCCCTTTCTCCCCGTCATCTCCCCTTTCTCCCCGTCATCTCCCCTTTCTCCCCGTCATCTCCCCTTTCTCCCCGTCATCTCCCCTTTCTCCCCGTCATCTCCCCTTTCTCCCCGTCATCTCCCCTTTCTCCCCGTCATCTCCCCTTTCTCCCCGTCATCTCCCCTTTCTCCCCGTCATCTCCCCTTTCTCCCCGTCATCTCCCCTTTCTCCCCGTCATCTCCCCTTTCTCCCCGTCATCTCCCCTTTCTCCCCGTCATCTCCCCTTTCTCCCCGTCATCTCCCCTTTCTCCCCGTCATCTCCCCTTTCTCCCCGTCATCTCCCCTTTCTCCCCGTCATCTCCCCTTTCTCCCCGTCATCTCCCCTTTCTCCCCGTCATCTCCCCTTTCTCCCCGTCATCTCCCCTTTCTCCCCGTCATCTCCCCTTTCTCCCCGTCATCTCCCCTTTCTCCCCGTCATCTCCCCTTTCTCCCCGTCATCTCCCCTTTCTCCCCGTCATCTCTCCCTTTCTCCCCGTCATCTCTCCCTTGTCCCCCGTCATCTCTCCCTTGTCCCCCGTCATCTCTCCCTTGTCCCCCGTCATCTCTCCCTTGTCCCCCGTCATCTCTCCCTTGTCCCCATCATCTCTCCCTTGTCCCCATCATCTCCCCTTTCTCCCCATCATCTCCCCTTTCTCCCCTTTTTCCCCGTCATCTCTCCCTTGTCCCCGTCATCTCCCCTTTCTCCCCGTCATCTCCCCTTTCTCCCCGTCATCTCCCCTTTCTCCCCGTCATCTCCCCTATCTCCCCTTTTTCCCCATCATCTCCCCTTTTTCCCCATCATCTCTCCCTTGTCCCCATCATCTCTCCCTTGTCCCCATCATCTCTCCCTTGTCCCCATCATCTCTCCCTTGTCCCCATCATCTCTCCCTTGTCCCCATCATCTCTCCCTTGTCCCCATCATCTCTCCCTTGTCCCCATCATCTCTCCCTTGTCCCCATCATCTCTCCCTTGTCCCCATCATCTCTCCCTTGTCCCCATCATCTCCCCTTTCTCCCCATCATCTCCCCTTTCTCCCCATCATCTCCCCTTTCTCCCCATCATCTCCCCTTTCTCTCCCTTGTCCCCATCATCTCTCCCTTGTCCCCATCATCTCTCCCTTGTCCCCATCATCTCTCCCTTGTCCCCATCATCTCTCCCTTGTCCCCATCATCTCTCCCTTGTCCCCATCATCTCCCCTTTCTCCCCATCATCTCCCCTTTCTCCCCATCATCTCCCCTTTCTCCCCATCATCTCCCCTTTCTCTCCCTTGTCCCCATCATCTCTCCCTTGTCCCCATCATCTCTCCCTTGTCCCCATCATCTCTCCCTTGTCCCCATCATCTCTCCCTTGTCCCCATCATCTCTCCCTTGTCCCCATCATCTCTCCCTTGTCCCCATCATCTGCTGCAACTAAGACTTTTAGTGGTTCTGTTTCTGGAAAATTCCTCTGTCTTGAATAAAGCAGCATAAAAGCTTCTCAGCAATTATTTAGGAACATACTGCTGAGTTCAGCTTTTATGGAAACAACAGTTCTGAAGTTTGTGCTTTTTAGAGCCAGTAAAAAAGCATAAGCATAACCTAAGCATAACATTTTCACTTTATAATAAAAATGATCATAGATCAGCAAACAAACTGAATTCTTTTGAGCTGTTCTTGAGGAAAGTTTGCCAATGATTTATCCAACAGTGAAACAAATGTCTTCACCAATGACTTAAACAAAGAGGCACCAAATTCAGTATAAATCTTATTACTGTAAGTTGAGCTTGGTTGACTCTTGGATAAAACTTCTTTTTTTTATCCTTTTTTTTTTCCCTGAAATAAACACAAATGTGAATATGTGAACTAACCTTAACAAAGAAGCCGCCAAATGCCTACTCAAATAGGTGTTTGCATCAACATGATTTCCAAGAGACTCAAAATGCGCATAATGTTCCATGGCAGCGTGCTTGCTTATCTGTGCATTTAAAAATATCAATGATTTATTAGCTGTATAAAAAGAAGTGGTTACAACACTTAATGGTAGCCCTTGGGTCTAACTACATACCTAGCCACAGCCCTGCCTTGTAATGGAGTGACAGCTTCTGTGCACTGTGCTGTCCCTAGCAGAGCAACAGGTTTTTCCTCCTTGTTCCATCTTCTCAATTTCCTGATAAAACACCTGCACACACTGTGGACATGGAAGCCTGTCTAGTGTTAACCTTTGTGGTTTAGATGTGTTTTCACTTTTAAGAAACTTTCCTTCATTTCATAGAAGATAAAACTCTTTGCTCCTGAAATCCAAGTAAAGTGGTTGAATGTTCTTTTACAGAAGAAAGTTCCAGTGCTGCCTTCTGACTACCTCCCTGGTTATATACTGAGTGTGACATCATATGGCATGGAATATCCCTCTGGCTGGTTTTGGTCATCTGTCTTGACTTCCAGAAAGGATTATTTAACTAATTGCAAGCAGGAAGAGGCAGAAAAAAACCTGTTCGGCTGTGGAACAAACACAGCCATATACCTCTCTCAGCCTGGGATAGGACGAATTTTTTTCAGAGCAGAGAATGCTAAAGGCATTGTTAAACCAGAACTATAAACCCTGTCAATATGTGAAAGAACTGAGCACAGTTCTGCTTCTTTCAAAGTAGGAAATATCATGTGTAGTGTGGGAGAGGAATAGGCCCAACTAAAAACTCGCAAGTGGGAAAGGAAAGAGCACATCTGCAAGAGAGAAACAAGTCAGAGGAAGTATCTGAGCTTCAAAATTTCAAAAGGTTACACTTACATAGTCCAAATAATTTAGAGAATTTTCTTAATAAATTAATACCATTACTTTCAGCTGTATTCTTTTTAAAGATGATTTCTTGAAAACAAAACAATATTTTCTATATATATTTATATATAATATATACTATATAATATTTTTTATGTTTATATGTATTATATCTATAAACTGCAACTTTTCATTGAACTATGTGAGGGCAATACAATGTTTCAATTCCAATATTCTCAACCCTACTTCAAGAAAAAAAAAAACCCTGAATTTCAAGTGATTTTGTGACACAGATTTGAAATAGCTCACTGCAAATATTTTATGTTCTGTGTGAAAAAGACACAGCATCACATCATTAGCATTTTTACTGTTTGAGAGATAATATTTACATTGAGATATTCTTAATGTATTTGTGATGGATTAAACCTTTCTTTATGGAAAGCCATCGTATTCCTTATGCATATAGCAGGAATGCTTCTTTCCTACTAACAACAGGAATTTATCTAACAGAACTCAACAGATTTTTAGGAGTCATGAATTTCTGGCATAGTATTTAAGTTGTTAGATGTTTTTATTTTGTATGTATTTGCAAGCACTTTGGAGATGTTGAGTAGCACATCAGTTAATACTAAGCCTTGCAAGACCTACTGAAACTGAGGGTTCTTTTCTTGTCCATGGAAAGCAGAATTTTAAAAATCATGACCTAAAGTGGACTATGGAATTCAAGGAAAGTTTGAGCTCATACAGAGGCTTTGATATATGTTCTGATATGAAAAAGCCCAACAATTGAGTAAATATACACAATTTTCAGTGGCTCTAAAGGCAACAAAAGTCTTTTGCCAGCTCTGCTTGAGCCACTGTGTACAGAACACAATCCTGCCTAATTTTTGTTTGTTTGTGGAACACCACTTAGATTATATTAACATTTTCTCACTTAATTTTTTTTTTCCTCAATTTGAGTATGATATTATTAAACAACAATTTTAGCACAAGCAAGGGCAGCTATGACAAGATAACCTTATTTTGGTACCTATAGAGGCTTTGCTTATTAATGAAGACATTCACAGGGGTTGGAAGGGACCTTGAGAGATCATCAGGTCCAACCCCCTGCCAAAGCACATATTGCACAGGTCGGTGTCCAGATGGGTCTTGAATATCTCCAGAGATGGAGACTCCACCACCTCCCTGGGCAGCCTGTCCCAGGGCTCTGTCGCCCTCACTGTGTAAAAGTTCTTCTGCATGTTAGCGTGGAACTTCCTGTGCTCCTCCTTGCAGCCATTGCCCCTTGTCCTGTCCCCACAGACCACTGAAAAGGGGCTGGCCATTTCCCCGTGTCCCACTCTTCAGATAGTTATAAACACTAATCAGATCCACCCTTAGTCTTCTTTTCTCCAGGCTGAACAGCCCCAGCTCACAGGGGAGATGTTCCAGACCTTAATCATCTTCATAGCCCTCCTCTGCACTCTCTCCAGGCCATCCCTGTCTTTTTTATACCAGGGAGCCCAGAACTGGACACAACACTCCAGGTGGGGCCTGACCAGGGCAGAGTAGAGGGGGAGGATCCCCTCCTTTGACCTGCTGGCCACACTCCTCTTGATGCACCCCAGGATCCCATTGGCTCTCTTAGCCACCAGGGCACACTGCTGTCTCATGGCCAACCTGTCATCTACCAGGACCCCCAGGTCCTTTCATTTGTGTACTTTTACAGAAGTGGAGAGCTTGTATAACATTTTCACAAGAGAAATCTGAAACTCTTTGCAGAAATTTCAATGTGGACACATCAAAAACACCAAATGATTTGTTAATCATCAGCAAACATGCAAAAAATAATGTGAAATACACAACTTCTAGTAGCAAGGGAGTTATATTACTTCTCTCTCCTCCATTGGAACATGTTAATTTCCAAAATTTTCTATGCTGTCTTCACAAACATAACTATCAAGAGTAGTAGTAACAGTGGTGATCATTGTTAAGTTACACTTAGAAATAAGGAAGCATAGCTTGTAAAAATAGAACTTAAACTATTAAACAGGCGATTTTATTCTGCACACAGCAATTACTCCCGTTGTCAGCAGGATGAAAATTTACTACCCTGGGAAGTCATAAAGACTCTGATGCATTCTTACACAACACAGCGTGAGCTGCATCTGAATGAGTCTGTCCTTTCCACCAGCTTCCTCCTCCCCCTGTACTACACCATACCAGTGCTTATGCACTTGTGGCATACTATGTGAGGCTTTTGCACAATGCAGAGCTGGACTAGCTTGCACACCAGCCCTATTTATGATTAATTCAAGGTTGGAAGTGTTTTCTGCCTATTTTGATCAAGGGATTTTTTTTCATTGTTTCAGAGAATTCATTAAGTGCTTTTGGCAGGACTTTTATTCTCTAATGCCCAAAGAGGCAATGAAGCAGATCAAAGTTTTGTTATGTCTCTTAGGAAGAATATGACAAAGCCATGAAAAGGAAGCTCACTTGCCACCCAGACCATGACTACCTTTTTTGTAAAGGTGAGAGTAGGAGAAAATACATCATCAGTCAGAAGGGGAAGGACAGCCTTATGCAGCACCAAAACCAGGAATAATACAAATCAAGCTGCTGAAAATCTTAATGCATTTGCTGAAATTCGTGAAAACAAGTGATACCACAGAATAACATTTTGCATACGCTGCTAAGATCTGCTAAGAGCTTGAAATCTTGCCATAGAATTAAATTCTGATAATGGGGTGAGAATAAAAATTAACTAACCACCTGATCTAACGATGTTATGACAGCTGTGGGATGTTGATAGAACATCCTAGTGTTGAGGATTTGCTGTAATCCATGGCCAAGACAATTCACAGCACAATTTGCTGAGCTGTTTTACAGGCTACCTGAGACACTGGTTTTGGTCCTGCAATAAAATGAGGACAGGTAAGCCTAGTGGTAACCAATTTGTACCAGATTACAGAAGTACCTTTGTTAGCTATGGATGTCATGTCAGCTGAGGTTTTAGGTTGTAGTACTTTTGATTCTTAGTCCAGCACCCATTATGTATCTTCCTTCTGTAAGTTCATGCATATGGAGAAGATAAACTGACAAAAGCTCAAATTGAATTTAAAAATATTCACACAGATGTACAGAAAGAAATTCTGTGAACACAAAGTACAACATCTATTTCCTTTCTTTCTGTGTCAGATGAATGCTAAATATTGAACATTTTTAAGATTCCTTTACTGTTATGACACATTGAACAACAGAGATTAGTGAGTGACATCTTTGAATCACCTACATACAGAAATTTTCTTACAGGTTCCAAGAGATCAAGTCAGAGTATTCTGGTATGATGCTTCATCAAAAGGAAATATAGATTAAACAAATAGTAACTCAGCCTTTTTATTTTCCCCTGGCCTTTTACTATAGAAATGTTTGATTATTCAGTGAAAGCTTGTCTTCTACCCATTGATTGCTCACAAGTTCTTGTAAGCATTGTTGATTTTGGTTTTTTTAATCAATAAAAGTACAAGTCAACCACAAGTTCACTCGGAGTAGAAAGAATAAAAAGGAGGAAAGAATCCTCTTTCACAGAAAACTATTTTCAAATCAGTAGTACCATGCAAGGTAATTCAGAATATAGTAGTATTTGATGTTACAATCTTGTTTAATGGAAGTTCCATGACTATAAAGATGGATCCTGAAGATACGCTATATTTTGCAAGCAGAGTTTCCTAAACCTCTCAGCTGGTTGTCTTTTGAATTATTTTCAGGATAGAATCTGCTAGAATCTAAACAGATTGTCCAAGTTTGCCTTGAACAAAGACAACTGATGTGTGGGAGTTTGAGATGCAGGCTCTGCCTCATCAGAGACATTTATACTTGATACGCATGAAGAAAAAGCAATAAGAAAACTCATCTTCCTTGAGACCTGAGGACTCTTCTACTTCCTCTTATTCAGTATTCATTCACATAGGAATATGTTTGCTGTCTCTGTCCTGTACGCTCCTGTTTCTGGAACTTTTTGATTTTTTTTCTGTATATACTTTCTGTTTTTATTTTTTTAACATCAGTACACTCACAGTGTACCACACAACCAAGTTTTTCTGAGTGCATATATTTTTTACATTATTCATCCTAAACATTGATAAGAATGATCTGACTATATCTACTTAAATATTTATTTCCTTCTCTTTTGTTATAGTCAAATACCTCCATGAAGTAACAAGAATCATGACCTTGGTGTAGAGGGTTTTTTCTTTTTCAATCCTATCTCAGTTCTCCCTGAAGAAAAAAAAACCCCACACAAATCTAAAACTTTTCAGATGTGCTTCTTCCAGCCTTTTAATAATTTGCAGTCAGTATTCAGTTCAGTATGATTTGCATATTACATAGCATATACTGTGCTCTAGGATTAGGTTAAAATATCCCTTTACGTACCTTCCAACTACAGCACATAAACAGTAAGAAATACAAAAATTTGATCTATACCATCTTTTTCCATTATTAGGTTGTTGAAATTTACGTTATCTATCTCACTTTTTAAATAATTCTCAGTTCATCACGAAACAAGGCAAGTTCTAGCATTTCTGATTCAAGATTTAATGGGACAGGCTTTTCCTCACTGATGTCACTCACTTTGAAGCATACGAAGGAAAACTATTAAGAGGTAGTCAAGAAATCGCCAAATAACTGCACCAAATAAACTTTCCTGGTTTTGGGGGGACCATTAAACTTTAAATTATTTTTTTGCACTACCTTAGCACTGAAAATCAAAAAGGGTCATGAATAGCATCAATGCAAACCTGCAGTTTTTATTCAAAGTAATCATTCTGTGATTATCTTTGTGCTATTTTTTTCAGATCACCTCACACAAAGCTTTTCCAGTGCTGCCAAGCCAGTGGTTTGTAATCTGAAATTGTTTCCCACGTTATCAGATTGATTCTGAAATATCTTTAATTTACTACACCAAGATAATATCATGAACATCACTTGTTATCACCTTGTATTAAGGGTTTTATCTCAGCTTCCCAAAATATTAAATCAAGGTTTTGAAATTTAGTACCCACTGAAGGCAGTACAACCTGAATCATATATGATTTAAAAACAGCTGCTAAGTTTTTAGTTAAATATGATCACAGATGATGCATCAAACTTGTAGCCTCTAAACAATAACTGTAAATTTCTTTGCCAAACAAAGAAAGTTACAAAACAGTGAACGAACCTTAAAATAATTTAAAGCTCATATCTGGACACTAGATTATCTCAGTTTTTCTCAAGTTTGCATATCCAAAAATTATAGAAAAAACTTGCATGGTATTGGCAGGAGTAAAGAAACTGGGTATTACCACTATATCAAAGAGGCCTTATTAGCTAGGAAGACCTATGTGCTACATCTTGGAGCTGATTTCAAAAGAAAGTATTTTTATTTATACTCAAATATCAAGGTTAGCATCAAGAAAATATTTTCTAGGTCAGAGAAGGGACATAAATGTGAGAAATATTACACAGTGAGATCAGCCTATGATTGCTTACAGTCTTGAGCAACTGAGTGTAGAGTAATGAGAGCAGTAGACATGGGGATAACTGTCTTTCCATTTCTTTATCAGCAGCAATTCTTTAGGAGTTAATTGGAAAAACAGTTTGAATGTACTTAACTAGTCCAACCTGTTATCTTCTACTCCTGCAGTATTCATCTTTGTGTAGCACTATAGATTATCGCTAAAAAAGTTACATTTTTATAAGACTTGCAGTTCCAAGCCAGTTTAGTTTGTTTTGCTTCATGTTTGCAATGCCAACAATTTCTTAAAAATCCACTCTAGAGACTTATTTGCTCCTACCTTGCAAGATTCTTAGGAACACATGGTTGCAAATGACAGTCCTATTTCCTACTGTATTGTTTGGGGTTGTTGGCTTTTTTTCCTGAAAGAGAGATACAGAGAACAAAGTTTGTATTTGCATGGCTCACAGAAAATTACATTACAAATGAACAGATAAATTAAACTTTCGTGGTTTTGTAGCATCAGAGACTAATATATATACATGCAAGCTACATAAATGTACACACATGTACTTATATTATAATCTTGTACAGTGATATTCCTTACAATGAGAAAGTTTTCAGATTTAGTGAAATATTTCTTTTATACGGGCATTAATTTTTTATCCTTCCATTGTACAAGGAATGATCATTTCATAAATTCTCTTGAAAAATATAACAAGCTCTTTTCATTACAGAGTCATGTTTTCTTCCTATTATTTTTCTAGTTTCATGACTATTATCTAAAACAATGAGGATTTCTAAAAATCTGCTTGCAGACAACTGGTAAAATAATACACATAATGCCACACTATCAAAATAGCCCCAAATGGCTCAAGGAAATATCATACCTGTGAAAGCCAGCATTCCTAAAGAAATACATAGATAACAACCCTGAAAACCTGCAAAAAGATGTATTAACAGATTATTCCACTTGCAGAGCTTTACAGTTTTACAGCTCTGCAAATCATATCACTATGGAGTACTGAATAATTTCACAACAGTACTGAATTCCATTACAGAGCCTTCATTACTGGATTATTGGCCCATTAAAGCCATCAACACATCGTTTTTGAATAATCACCATAATGATGAGCCACTGCCCTGAAACATAATGATGTGTATAAGCCCTGCAGCAATAATAAAATCACAAATTAATGTATACTAATATAACAAAGTACTAAGTGGAGTTGACAACAATCAGTAAAAAGACTGGCATAGCTGTTTAGTATTCCCTAAAGCAATAAGAAGAGTAGGTGAAGAACTTGCTTTAAATACACTATATATAAGGGAAGATATGAAAAAGGAAAAACAGTTCTACGATCTTTACTGTCCAGCCATGGAGATACAACAAAGTTGTGCCTCTATGTTTGTATAATGAATTGGTTTATTCTACACTTTCTGGATTCTTCCCATTTATTAAGAGAATTCCTGAGAGGCTCACAGCATTGTTTCACCAAAAATTCTGGAAACAGAAGTTCTGTACTCCCAAAGAGAATGGATACTGCAGAGCCACTAATACTGCACTTTTTATTATGTGTCTTCAAAAACACCTTCAATTTGAAGCTGAAAAGACTCTCTTGTAGGAATGAAAGAGTAGCTCATTTTCAGTTCTCATTCAGTTCTTGCAATTTTTTCTGCAAGTGCCAACAGGGATGCCAATTAGTTGGAGTTAAGATAGATTTTGTGATGTGTCTTGAGATCATTATTGTATTTCATACAGGTTACTGACCCACTGTTGGCTAGTAATACCTTACTGATTGAGAAACTTCAAATTATTATGATTCATTCACCAAGTTCTCATTCTTTTTTTGAATGGAATTATTAAATTTCTCTTGTTTTCAGATAAAAATTGAAGTCTACCTGGAAGATGTGCTTTAGATGAAAGCAAATTACTGAACTCAGTTCAGGGGCCCCTGGGTAAAACATAAAGACCTATGGGAAGTGATCCAAGTATGTAATCAAATTGGCCCTTGAGCCCCACAGGTCTGTCAGTCTGTGAAGTTTAGCTGAAGTAGTTGTGCTTTTTGACTCTGCACTGTTGTACACCATGATAAGCACAAGCTGCTGCTTAAGAGTTCTTGCAGTTCTGAAGCAGAGACCATACCCCAAAACAACTATTTGAAGCTCTAATTGTTTTGATAGAAGTGCAATTTCTGACTAAAGTGCTTGCCACTATAACGAAGTGGAATCCATTCACCCATTATCCTTGAATACAGTGCTTTTCCACAGTTGTTTTTTTTTCATTTCAAATCCTTTCAAATAATAGGGGACAGATGGCGGGGGGGGGGGGGGTCACCTCTAGATTACTTTTCTAAAACAAATAGCCTTAGCCTGAAAGGGCAGGTAAGTTCATCTGATGGTATTTCAGACTTTCATACATACACATGCTTTCCTGACTGTAATATGTTTTAGGACTTAGGGGAAGGAGAATTATTTTTCTGTTTGGAAGGCACTGCTACGTTGATTATATGGAGGTTGAAGGGTCTTCAGGATTTTGAAAGCCACAGACCTGACTCCATAAATAAGTCTCTTCACTTAGTAGTGAGTTTCCTATTTTTCCTTAGTGAATCTTTGCAAAAGAATGAAGACACTAAATAATGTGTATTTGGGAGGGATGGGGGAGAAATTTGCACCTAGCTACAGTCTACTTTTCCTCTTTTGTTTTTGAGGAGGAGAGATAAGAAAAAAGGTAAGGGGAAAGATGCTGTAGATGTGACCACATGAACAAACAGTAGGTCTGTGATTACAGTGAGTACAATGAATACGGATTCAAAACTCTTAAGGAAAGTGCTTATAGTTTCCATGGTTGGAGACAGACAGTTGCAGTCAAGCAAGTCTAGCTTGTTGTTGCTGTAAAACCTTTGCCAATGAACTTTTTGACAATGTATCTTATTTCATCTGGTCAGAGGATGTGGCTGCTGACTACAGCATACGAGTTAGAGATGTAACAGATGGAGAGGGTACACTAAAACTTTAAATTTTTGCATATATAAGGCAGTAATACTCCATCTGGGACTTACTCTGCCTTTGTGCTTCATCAAACACCTCGTCAGGCTACAGCAGGCATCCCAGCTTTTCTGCTACATAGGGACACTGCCCCAAACTTCTGAATATCTAGACAAAACTTTTCAAACTACCTCTTGCTTGAATGCATTTAATCCCCACAGAGATAGTTTAATATTCTTACCTTCACATTTTAAAGCCATGCTAAGGAAAATGTTGATGTTTCAACTCAAGCAGGTTAAAGATGCATTCATATTTAGAAACTCCAACATTTATTAAAAAAAAATATATTATTGATCAGAAAAGTAGCTCTAAAAAACAAAACCCCAAAAAACTTTGGTACATATAGTTCTGGAAAACTTAGTTATTGAAATAGTTTATCTTTACAGAATTAACTGTAAGTCCCTTTTGGCAAATAAATGGGATAAGTAGTGAAAAATACACATTTCTCAAATGGTTTTTGAACTTTAGACTTCTTGCTGTTGTCAGCTCTATATTATTTTCATAATTTGTTTTTTATTTTTTGAATTAGTATGAATAATTTGTAAGTTGGAATTCTCACACCACTTAATAGGCACAATTTATATCTTTTTGCAAATTATACTTAAACTATTTAGTTACTGCTGCAGCATGTATGTCCAGTACCAGCAGATGGCTGTTATCCTGTGAAAAATACTGTATTAATTAAATCAGTACTTAAATACAGCAGCCTTATAGACCCAAACTTCTACAGAAAGAATATGGAACAGTAAGTATTTCCCCTCCATTAATTTGATTCATTGCATTGTTTACTTGTCGCCAAAATTTCTATAAAATGTAAACAGAAAGCAATACTTGTCCATGTATAGTAACTATGGCACAAGATACACTGGACATATTTGTGCAAAGAGCATGAAACTAAATCCAAGATACATTTAATTAAAAAAAGATTATTCAGACCCTGCAACATAGAGAATTAAATTATATCTAGTTGAATTCTGGGACACTATTAGGTCACTTAAATCCTAAACCACATTCCAAATTTTCTGCCTCATCAGTCACAGTAAGGGAGGAGTGTTGCAGACTAGACAGCACTTGGAATGCTCATTTTAGCAAATGCCTGAATCTAACAAAGGCTATTGCTTTCAGCACAGGCAGGGGGGTGGGATGAGAAAGAAACCCTTTTAATGGGGGGTATTTTTGGGAGAGCACTGTCCACAGTCCTCTCAAGCAAACTTTAGTTTAAGCTCTTTCATTGAACTTCATCTGACTTCCATCCTGTGGAGTCTGCAATACCTAAGGGGAAAAAAGAGGGAATCATGCACACACTGACAGCATTGCAGCTTGTTCAGAAAGGATTTTAGCTTTGTACATGTTAGAATTTGGCTGGCCCACAACTAACTCTCTCCCTCTGCACAAACAGAGGCATCCAATGGAATAATTGCATCTAAGTAATATGTCAGGGAAAATGGAGCGAGAGAACTCTCTTGCATTATATGGATATGGTGCCTCCAGCTATTGACTTCTTGGAAACTTTATCTGGCATTCTCCCAAGATGGTTTTGCTCCAAGTGAGTAATACAGTTCAAAGTGAGATACAGCGATAAAAAAAATGAACACATGAATTAATTTGATGAAGAACAATAGCTTCTTTTTAAAATTATGTTAATTAGCAAGTGAATAATCAGCAGGACTACACCTCAAAAACCCCAGATCAGCCAGAACATTAAGGCAGTTCTGCTTCTATCTTCTCTTTTCTATGAGCTTTCCAACAAGACCAAACAGTTTTTATAGACCTGGTTTTATTAGAACTTTAACTGTAATGAGAAACTCTGTCTTTAAAAAGGAGAAAAAATAGAGTGTGAATAAGGAAAGGAAGGGAACTTGGAAACAAATCCTGCCCCTTAGCCAACCATGTCCTTGAAGAGCAGGATTTTTAATTTAGGTTTACTTTCATCCAGCAACCTTTACTGCCATCTTGGACAAAGGACCCCTGCACAGTCTCTCTGGCACCCTGGAGGGATAATTTTGGATTAACTCTCTGGTCAGCAGTCTCAAACTCATGTTTTGCAGAGGCAGCTCAGCCTACCCCAACTTGCACTCTCAAATATTGCTCCCAGAATATTTCTATCTGCTCCCACAGAAGGGTCATTCTGCCCCCCCTTCTTACAGAAAGTTTTGTTTAACAAAACAGGCAGCTAACAGGACATGACAAACTGAAGCCTTCTCACTTCCCAGATTCATCTACAGGAAGAAACATAATGTACAAGGTATCAATGAATAAAGGAGCTTCATCCTCAAAATAAGATAAAAAGAAAACAGAATGAGAGATCATCCATTTTAAAGGAAAAATTGTAATTTTGTTGTTGAATATGGTAATTAGTTGTTACAGTAAAAAATAAAGGACTTTTGCACTTGCAAAGAAATTTTATTCAGTGTTCCCCAAAGCAGGTTCATCTCTATGTCTGTTGCTTAGAGGCAAATCTTTCTTACCTTAGGGATAGTGGTATTATTGATGAACACGTATAACTATCCCAATGCTTATTACAAATTCAATATTCATTGTGCACAAGCTCTATTATAAATGTATCACAGAACCACAGAATCACAGAATGTTAGGAGCTGGAAGGGACCTCAAAAGCTCATATAGTCCAACCCCCCTGTCAGAGCAGGATCACCTAGACTAAATCACACAGAAATGCATCCAGCAGGTTTGAATATCTCCAGAGACTCCACTTGGCAGTCTACCCCAGAGCTCCATCACCCTCACAGTAAAAAACTTTTTCCTTCTATAAAACTTTCTCCTTAAATGTACTTACAGTTGCATATATATGTTCCTCTGTAATGCAATCCTCAGACTCTTTTCAACATTTGGAGTATGGGCTGGTCATGTGCTTTCAGAGGAGTTGATAACATTCACTGTTTTCTTGATGTTATATTACTGTTCACTTTTGTGTTTGAGTGGACATCCAGCGTGTTCTTTTAAACGCTTGCAAAAGACACTCTTCCTTATATGGGAAAGTTTTCACTTACAGAGGTGCAGAGGTGAACTGGCAGATCGTGTAGATACATGGAAGATGTATCACACCATCATGAAATGACAGCACATTAGTTTATCAAAAGAAATGGAAAAGAGATGGCACGTTACAAGGTACAAATAAATTAAGCAACTCTAGATTACAATGTTTATCTTAAAATTAGAACTTCAAAACATTCTTTGTAAGTTTTTTTGGAGCTACATTTTCTACAGAAATCACTTGGAGACTGAGGTGCAATATTGTCTGAATTAGATTACATTATGGGACAGTCTTAGAAATATTTGCTTCAATTCTTCTCCCACTATTGGGAGACTAGAACAGTTCTCCAACTAATTTTTGTATATTTACAGAATAACAACCATTTTCTTTCTATCTATTCAAAAAAATATTGTGATAATGCTGTGAATGCTGATACAGTAGGCATCAGACTTTATTGTACTGACAGTCTGCTAAGCTTTTTACTTAGTGCAAGAGCAGTTTTTAAGAATTCTGTCAGAATCACTAGGGGATGGTGTCTTTTTTCTTTTTGTTCTTTTTTCTGTCATTTGACTTTGAGAGATTCATTTCTTTGTTTATTCTGTGGAATTTGGTGTGGTTTTGTTTTTAATTTCTTGACATGACTCTAATTATCATATAATATGTACATTTATATTTAGAAAGGAACTATTTAAACAGAGAAACTGGGTCAGAAACCATACTATTAGGATGATGACAACCATTTGCACTTGGGTGTCATCATCCCAATAGTATGGTTACCGACCATCACTTGGATCCTTCCAAATTTTGTTTGAAGAAAGAAACTGTAATCATTCCTCATCTCTTAGATTAATTCCCTCATTCTTTAGTACTGTTCCCTTTGTTTTCTTTTGAACTTTTCAGATACTTTGGTGTCATAAATCTTCATGTTCAGTCTAATTCCCTTTCAATGTCCATTTCATGCACAATTGTCTAGCCAGAATCTTTGAGCAATCATGGAAATTTGCAGAATCCTAAATCTCTATTCAGAGCTCATTGCCACTTGCTTAATGTTTTCCAGTTTGCTCTCTGGAACATTGGCTCTTTCTCTCTTCACTACTAATTCATCGCTCTACATTGGGCTGACAGGTTTGACAGGAAAGCTGCAGATAGCAAGGGAATGGGTAAAGCAGTGATAGGTGAATTAAAAAGGACAAGCTTCTATGAGCGGATATGTGATTATTAGGATTAGAACTAATGAGCAGGGAAAAATGTAGGGAACATAATGAAATTAGAAGAGTTATGAAAACCAGCTTGTTAGTATTTAATGAGGGAAATGGCTATAACCCTCGCCTGTCCAATAAGACTCTTTCCACTAATGTACTTAATATAGGTTATATCAGGTGAGAACATTCCCCATGCTATGAATTTCAAGAAAATATCTCCTAATGTTATTATAGCCAATACCAGCCAACAATTGCCAAACTGTTTAAAAAAATCCAAAGTAAATTAGTAAAACTCTGTAGAAACCAGTATCACTAGCTATTCAATTTTTATGCTCTTGGTAATAGCTACATAATGCATGAAAACCTAAATGAAGCTGTTATTTCTGTTGCTTGATAAAGGTTATTCTGGCTAATTTCAGTGCTAGTAAGTCCAAAACTTAGAATAAGAAAAGTTGTGGTGGGGTTTGTTTTTTTTTAACAAGTAGCCAACATGATTTGGCTCTCTGCATACCAGAGTCTTGAAGGAATAGGCTGATGTAGTTGCTGAGCTACTCTCCATGATAGCCAAAAAGTCGTGGCAGTCAGGCGTAGTCCTTAATAACTGGAATAGAGGAAACATCACTGCCATTTTTTAAAAGGGTAGAAAGGAGGACCCTGGGAACTACTGCCCTGTCAGTCTCTCCTCTGTGCCTGGGAAAATCATGGAACAGATCCTCCTAGAAGCTATGCTGAGGCACATGGAGGACAGGAAGGTGATTTGAGACAGCCAGCATGTCCTGCATGACCAATCTAGTGGCTTTCTACAGTGGAGTGAGTGCATCAGTGAACAAGGGAAGAGCTACGGATGTCATCTATCTGGATTTCTGCAAGGCCTTTGACAAGGTCCCCCACAACACCCTTCTCTAACTTGCCCAGAGACGTGGTGGAGGACCCATCCCTGAGATACTCAAAGTCAGTCTGGATGGGGCTCTGAGTGACCTGATCTAGTGAAGATGTCCCTGCTTACTGCAGAGGCGTTGGACTAGAGGGCCTCTAAAGGTCCCTTACAACCTTACACAGGCTATGATTCTATATTTAAACTTCCTCCATATATAAAAATATGTTTTTTATGGCATAGTCACATTTGAATCGTGGGTGTTTCTAATTTTCAGTAATTTTATAACTCTGTAAATCTCCCCAGCTCATATTATTCTACACCCTTATATTTACTACTTAAACTACTTACAAATTCAAAGATATGAGAAAAGGACTCCATGGTATCCTCTGTGCTGAAATCTTCAGAAAATTGTGTTGACTGTGAATCTCCTCTGGACACAATACCAATTCCTTCTTAAGTGTCTTAAGGTTCATGTATACAAGTTCTACAAAGAAGGTAAGATTTATTAAATACAAGGATAAATATTTATGTTTGTAGACTTAGAAGGTTATATAATATTTATAACCAGTTTATTTGGAAAATTTAGAAGAAACTATGAAGAGATTATCAGGTTAAAGCTATTTAATCCTCAACATTTCAACTAAAGTAAATAAACCATCTGATATAGGGTATTGAAGAAAAGGCCTTTAACATTTTTTATTTACACCTGAACCTCTAGTAAACAGGTATTTGGTTTTCAAGAGTTCTGGCTAGATACTGTCTATATTTGAATTTACAACAAACAGAACTAACATAACTTTACACTGTATCTTATGAAAGCTAGAGTTGAAATCCAACTGACATTTTACTCAAAGACCCAGCTACCTTTGAAAATACTTATCCTCCTCCCCTTCCCCTGCCCAAGAACTTGCCAAATAATTATGCTCAAACTTGTTTTTAGTCTCTTGATGAAAACAGGCACGTTGTAATGATAATCTCCTGTATGTAAGTAAAAAAGTGATTGATTCAGAACCCTCTAGGCTGGGTTGTACAATACTGTTAAACAGCTAAAAGCAGTGATTAAAAAAACCTATCTCCTCCTAATGCAGCAGGCCACAAAGGGGTGACACAATCACACCCTAAGGGGAAAAAAGCAGCCACAAAAAATCCCGATAACAGTGTGCTAACATAATTTCTAATATATTCTGCATTAATATTGCACAGCAGTGGAACTGAAGTGTTACACTGTAGCATATAAAAAAAAAGGTTTAAACTCTCTGAACTACCAAAATATTGTTGTTTAATTAGCAGGATTTTGGTTAGATCAATGTCAATTCAATATTTAGATGCTTATATATATCTCTGGCCTAGTATATTTGCTGCTGTGAAAAATAAAAGCTCTGTATGTGGATGCCTGGTGGATAGCTATGCTCTAAGCCTGTGAGGTTATCTCCTCTTTCACTCTTATAGTTTATGTAACCACAATTCTCCAATTGCTTAATTCATTACTATAAAGGGGAGCTGTTTGAATCTCGAGATTTTTATTCTAATTCCACTAGATTCTCTCAGCCCTCAGTAAAGGATATAACTCCATCATCTTGTCTGACTTCAGGATAAGCCTGCTTTTTAAATAATTCCAATGAGAATTTATTCCTTATTTGGAGAGTTTGCTGTAGCTGGATCCTCTCTATCCTTCATATCTGAGATTCCTGTACAATTTCCTGTGCCTGGTTCTTCTGCTTTTTTTCCTGAGCATCATCTCCTCTTATTAATTTGATAGTTTCTTTCACATAATTGGTACTACTACAGCAGAGTCTGCTGTATCTTGAATTTCTATATATATGTTCTATTTCTCAAGACCTTCTCAAGATCTTTTCTGTCCCCTGGAGGTGGAAATGCTTTCCACACAAACCATGCTTCCCCATGCTTCCTCTGGGGCTGTTCAAGTCTCTTCAGCATAAATCGGGGATGAGAAATAGACTCCTTTATTTCCTTCATTTTCTGCTATGCTGAGCAATACTCTGTGAAAATGTCCAGTTTCTCTTACATACTTGTGAGAACCTCAGTTTTATGAACATAAGACCTGTACCCTATGTATTTTACGGTATTAAATTCAGAACCAGAGGTAAAAAGCTCAGTAAAACTATAGGAAAAATTTCGTAACTCCTTGGTATGCTTAAGTAGCCACTCTTGCAATGTAAATAAAATATACCAGAGAAATGATGCACAACCACATTATTAATGTTGGAAAAATATATAAACGGTATCTTGAAACCCACCATTCCTTTCCTGAAAGCTGTTGTAAACTTTAACTGGTGACTACATGCTATGAAGGCAGAACATCTGTTTCATTTGTGAAAAAAAAAAAAATAGTCATAAGCTTAACAGAAGGCTGTTAAAAAAGAAATGGTTACTATATCATCTCAGTTTCTGGAACCTGTTCTAATCCACAACAAAATACCAGGGAAAAAATTGTGTTTCACTGCAATAAAAGCTGACATTGAATTTCCTGTTACCTGAGCAATGAATCACAGCTTTGAGTTGCAAAGAAAAAAACCCTTCAAGTTTTCAACAAAAGAGTCCCAACAACAAATGGGATATTTGTCAATGTGAAACACTGTCAGATTATGGACCTTTACCATAGCATCCTGGTAAAGCGCTTCCACTGGAAGCTTAATCCTAAATAGCCATAAAAGCTGAACAAGAGATTTTCCTTGTCAGCCAGAAAAAAAACCCTCCTTCAATATTTCCTTCCTGTCACTGCAGTCAATTATTTTCTGTCCTTTGCACCCCATTTCAGGCCTGCTATTGTGCAACAAGAAATGGGATATGGGAGGGAGAGAATTTTCTTTTGAAAGTTGATCAAGGTTACTCAGAGCCAAAAAATGCACACATTAGAAAGAAAGAAACTCAGAACAAAACAGAATCTAAGTAATAATAATCCAGGGGCAAATTACTATTGAACAGGAGGCACATTTTACAAATATGTAGAGTGTTGAACCAAAAACCCTTGTATAGCTAACGGTAAAATTAAGAAAAATATCTGAATATTGACTTCAATGTCATTATAAAAACATTGAAAAAGAAATAGTAAACAAGGAAGCCTAGCAGGTATCTACCTGAAAGGTAGACATGATCAGATAAGAAGTCATTTGAGGATTAGCAGAGCCTATCAAGACTAATTTCCAGATATATTTTTTTCCCCTTTCATTTAAGTTAATGACACCAGTTGAAGTCTGTTCTGTATCAGACATTTAAGGATCCACACAGGTGAGATCCTTTCACTGAGTGGTAGATTTCCAAATATTCAATAAAGCATAAGATGTCAGAAGTTTCTCCTGTGATTCAAATATTGGCAACAGATCTCCCCTGTGTAGCTTCTCTGATGTATAATAAAGGTTGAGCTCATCACACTGCATTATCTCCTGGGGTGGATGTAACTAGCAAGGACTCTAGTCTCTGCTTGATGACTTACATTTATGAAATTCAGCATAATTTCCTAACTCTGAAACTCTGAAGCTCATCAGATTGGTTGGCAGTTGGCCTCTGGGTTACAAAATGATTAGGAGGGACTAAGAGGCCTGTAGTCCCACAAACATGTTAACTCACATATACTGAACAAGGCTGAGAAGATTATTTCTGAGAAAAACAGGGGAAAAAAAAAACCAAACCACCCCCAAAAAACCCAAACCACACAGCTGAATCTTTTAGAATTCTTTGAATGCACAAGTTTAGTGAGACTCTGATTATCATTTAGGTAGACTTTCACAGTCTTGTCAAGGACTTGACGAGAGTCCAGTCTGGAATCTGCGAAATTATGTAAACATGAATAGAGAGGGCAAAGAGAAGTTTCATTGTGAGAAGTGATTAATATTTGTGTTTCATACAAGAGGTGGCTCTGGAAAGCAAGTGAGCAATGAGACAGTCAATCATACAATATTATTTAGAATAATCAGGCTCCAGAAAGCTGTAACCAGTCAGGACAATGGGCAACTTGATAAGCAGATGAAATGTGCTATTACCAAAACAAAGGCAGAGCACATAAGAAGAATGCTAATCTTTCTTCTCAAAACATGCCAGTTATTAGCAAACAAAACAGTTGTAGTATCAAATCAGAAACTATGTACAAGTTAATATTACAGTGTTATCTGGGCTTTTGCTTACTTTGTTTTTAAAAAGATACATCAAAATGAAAGAAAGTTGAGAAAAGTAAAAAGAATGAAGCTATAGGGGAAAATGTCATATGAAAGAGGGTTGAAAAGGTTGGGGTTATTCGCTTCAGAAAATAAATTAATGGAGAAAAATGAGGAAAACATACAATACAAATAATTACGGACTGGATGGAGTCAGCATACTTATATCTCCTTGTGTCATAACAGAAGAACATGGGGACATTCAATTTAGTTCAAAGGCAGAAACCTGAAAGACTCTCTGTACTTTTTCATATAACACTGTAATTAAACTGTGACACTTCTACTTCCAAGAATTAAGTTAAATTTCATGAGATTCAAAGAGGAATTGAGTATTTATATGATAATCAGGTCAGAGTCCTTCGAAGTAATGACAAATAAAACTTCAGAATTTAAACTCTACCTTCTACAGCTTTTATGCTTAAATCAGCCTCGAAAAATTTCAAAGCAGCAGGTCACCTATATAAAGGGGTTGATTGTGCCATACATATGCCAGCTACGGACTGTTTAACTCAGTCCCTCAAGCTCCATTGTTCAGCTCTTTCTAAATATAAATTATTGTGTAAAATGACCACTAAGATAATCCAACATGGCATTTAGTTTGCTTCTATATTTCTGTGTAGTCTAATTGAATATGCAAGTTCTAATGTACAATTAGTTTAGTTTTTTTGTGACATTACAATATAGTTCAAATCAGAATGCAGCTCAAAGTTAATTCAAAAACGAATAAGAAATGAAGGTACTTACAAATGCAATCTGAAGTACACGAACAACCACTTTATTTAGCTAGCAAAAACCCAACGAATGCCTAAGCAAGCTCCCCAAAGGAACAAACAAGCAATTAAAAAGTCAAAATCACAAAAATGTCAGTGGTTATTTTGGCTCTCTTCCCCATCAGGAGCACTCATTAAATAAACATGAGCCTTCTTTTTATATTTCTGTGTTTTGCCTTTTCCTTGAGTGCTTATTGTTCCTTTGGGTTTTTGGTTTTGTTTGATAGTGCTTCCTCCTACATTTTATATTAAAGCCTGGATATAAGGAATATAAATTGTAAACTAGTTTTACCAGATGTCAGAACTACAGTTGTGTGAAAAGGTCCCAGGCCAAAGAAGCTTATAAAAATGAGCTTAGTGTGAATCTTTTTTTTTTTTTAAACTGAGATAATATAATGATGATAATAGGATAATAATATCAGCTTGTATTCTTAAAAAACATAAATGCCTCTTATTATTAATTTCACTAAGTATCAAGTTCTCAGTATAGGTCTTTGTCTCCCCACTAATTCTAAATAGTCCATTAAGTTCTCAGTTCTAGAACTGGTATCTTAAGTAATAAGAACCACATCAGAAATTCCATTGTTTTTCTAGAAATCACTGTGTCTTATGCCACAGAAGCACATGACATAGTATAAGGAAATATTCTGTTGGTTCATTTCTACTGTAAAAAGTCTAATCCCTAACATCAAAATATTGGGAAGTATTCTAATTTTTCACATTCACCAATGGAACGAATAATTTTGAATAGAAACTCTATAAAAGCTAACTAAAGAGTTTAAAAGTTCTTTTATAAAAAGGTAATGTACATATGTTCTAAAATCAGTAATTCAAAATATATACTTTGACCTGAAGTTCAGAAGTGGGAAGGTTACTTATTACTGTAGCATTTAGATAACCATTCATCACATACACTGAAAGACATGTATTATTGATGGATGATACATATTATGGTATTAAACTATATATTAGTCATTTTTGATTCTATAGAGAAAAAATGTTAATGTGAATATGAATCATTGAGGAATGAGGTTATTCTTAGAAAATATTATTGTTTTGGCTTGCATTTTGGGAAAAAACCAGAAATGAGTAATGCTCCACCTGTGCCATTACATAAACCGATGATGAATTTTGAAGAAATTCTTGCTATAATTATTCATTACAATGGTCCTCTCATATTTCTCTCCAACACTTGTTGACAACTTTTCTCAAAATAGACTATCCAAATGTATGAATTGTGTGTATGTATATATTTTGTTTGGTGTGGCAATGATTATATTCCCTGCCATGGAATATTTGAAAATATCAAATTTACTGCGAAAATCACTGAATTCTGCAATGCAAAGTCAAACTGATTTTTTTCCTGAACTCTGAAAACCATTTAGTCATTAATTACAACATCTAACATACTGTTAAATATCCCATAAAATTCCGTTAATCCACACAAGGTTCAGCTGAATGTTTTGCATCCTGTCACTCTCTCAGCAGCGTTATACGAGTCTGACACTGTTGCCTCCTCTCTATCTCTTTTTAGTTTCATCAACTTCTGGCAGTAGCCAAACTTGTTCATAAATGAAAATGAGAAGAGAAGACCTTGATGAGGTTCATTATCTCTGAAAGTGATAATTATGTTATGATCAGAGGACAAGATGTTGATGCAGCAGTTTTTGATAGGTGGAGCCTCAAGCATAAAATTATATATCCAGGAAGAAATGTCCATGGTGATAGCTTGGAACAAAGCATTATATGAATAGTAGCAATTCTGTGAAGAAAACTTAGAGTGGAAGAGGCCCAGTGGAGGCATAGGGAGTAAAAAAAAATGAAAACATAAAATATGACAGAAAGATTGTTGGTTTCTGTTGGTAGAATCACTGGAAATTAAAAGAAAGCTCAAGTGTTGTCAGGGCAAGATATTCATTAAAACAAATGGTAAAAACTAAAAACAAGATTAGCTGTGATGAGCTCAAAGTACTTTATGATCCCTGAAGATTATATTGATTTCAGCCTCAGGAACATTAGGTAATGATACTTTGTGTTGGAACATTGTATTGATATTATTCCAAAGCTGGTTGATAAAAATTAATTTATGCTAAGAACAGCAATGCAACAACACTCCTGAGTCAGAAAGTTGTGATTAACCTGCCTCATCTATGTAAGCCTGTAGAAATGCTGCCAGTACTATCAAAGGAGAGCAAGCTAGAACTGTTATTTAAATCTCACTGAAGTCATTTGGGCCTACTTTCTTCTTGAAGGTATTTTAATTGTCTTGCCCTAGATTGTTGTCTAGGCTCCCTTGATAATTAATGGAGGAAAGTCTCTGGAGGACAATTAACACTATCTGTATTAGGCTGCATCTTTGGAGGGAATTAATCAGTCTGTGGAGGCATATTACAGTATAACTACTATAAAGACAGCATACTGTGTGGCATAAGAAGATGCACTACATAAAAATCTAAGATGTATAATTCAGGGAAAAGCTATCAACATAGTTGCTCCTTTCATTCCCAGAACTATTTTAATAGACTGTGGACATATTCCTTGCCAGACAAAATATTCCCAGTAGACTTTCAAAGGGCCTGATCCCTTAGATTTATTTCAGATGTAAATCTGTTGAAGTCAAGCAACTCAAGGGTTGGGTTTCGGTCTAGATTAGACAAAGAATGACCTTCTGACGACAATTCTGATTTGTAGTTTTTAAAGGACTTTGGATAGAAATGACCAAGAGAATGTACATTAAAGAAATATATTAAGAAGTAACCCTTAATTATTAGTTCACAGACTACATAAACAAGATAGAAAGCATTTTGTGGGAAATATAGTTTGATTTCAATTTATTTTTTCTTCATTTGAAGCTCACTTCTGTCCTTATTACAGGTATTCAATTGCTGAATACGGAACTGTACACTGAGTGTATCAAAGTTTCCTTTTAAAACTTTGACATAGAAAATATGAATATAAAAGCACTACTTGCCTCCGCATTCTTTAGCTTATTCCATTGTTTACTCCAGAAATAATAAAAAAATTAAAAATGCATTGTATCTCATTCATGATTGTGCTGTCAAAATGTCTGTGCTTTATAGCACGTTTAGTTACTCTCGAAATACTTATTTTGAAATCTAATAACTTGGACCCTAAAAGATACTCTATAATTTTTCTCCCTGTAAAAATTTGAACCATTATAATTTTTGAATCCTCCTGAATCCACCCTGCCTCCCAGCATTTTTTTAGAGATTTTTTATGACAGTTTTTTCAAATGTGTCCTTGTATTTTAGGAACTGTTTTTTTAAATCCCATAAATTTTAGAAAAGCGACATCCACATTTTGTGTGTATTTAGGAACCATGGCAAATGAAAGTTCATGCAGTGGAAATCTGTGTGTTTTACAGATATACTTTTTTTTTTAAAAAAAGTTTTGCTCAGCACAGGACTTAATGTTACATGGTATAAATATCTTTTAAAAATCTTACTTCAAGTTCCAGTGAGAAACCTGCAAACAGTTTTCATTAAGAGAAGGAATGAAAGAGGCAGAGAGGGCACTGATATGGTTAAACTCTTCACATGTTTATTTTGGTCCTTTTCTCTCCTCTCCCCCCCCCCCCCCCCCCCCCCCCTTCATTTACTCTTAAGTGCACAGTTAGAGTAAAAGCTACCAGCTTTGTTGGTTATCTATTTAACTCCAAACTCTGCTCTATCAAGTGCAGTGTTAAGGTGCCATTCTTTAAATTCATAACCGGTACTATTTTATAACTGTCTCTGACTGTCTCTACTGTGTAAAATGTTCCCCTGCAGTAAAATTTTAAAACCAGATTATGGTCACTATAATGAAACCAGGGAGACTATAACTTCATGATGGTATTTTTCACCAACTCAGAACAGGGACTGTTCTCATCTGTGGATTGAAGTGTCTGTAAATAAAAGATAGTAAGAATAAAAATGTTGTGTAACTGCTGTTGTTTGCCACACTGTGTTTCTACCTTTTTGTGAGACAGAAAAAGCACGTGCATGTTAAACTCTGACCTCTGAATGAAGACATAATACTTGCTGTACACCTGCTCATGGCCTATCGCATTGGAGCACGAACTCTGTCACTATATTTCAAGAAAAAAAAGAATTGAAAAACAGAAATGAGAGAAAGTGCTGAGCTTACACATGTAATGGCTGCAAATGTCTAGGGAACATTTAAGCTTATTCATATAATAGTTGCAAATATGATCAGAATCAACCAATAAATAATAGTTTGCATCTTAATGGTTTAACAACATTGCCAGAAAACAGGTTCACTTGGGGTAAACTGGGAGAAAAGACATGACATTCTATGAGCAGACTATGCTAGAGAAAAAACTTCAGCTGAGTAGCTCAGTCTCTTCTTTCCACATGATTAAATTCCATGTTATGGTTGAAAGGAGGAGAATGCTCCACCTCTTCTACCAAAATAAAGGAAGGAACATTTGAAGTGTTATTACAGATTGTCACTGACTTTTCCTAGAGAGTAAATATATTTCTAATTCCTGTCTTTTGTAGAGAGCTAGTGTACCCTGCAAAATATTGGCTTGGCTTATTTTTATTGTCTTACTAATATACATAATATTGTTTGGTTGGGCTCCTCCTAATCCACATAAACTATTTTGAGTGAACATGGGATACAACTAGTCTTTATTTTTTAAGCTAAATGCAATCATACATTATTTTAGAGAAATGAAAGTCTTTTTTCTTCTTCTGTCCAGAAATCCATGTAAATTGAACTCATTTGCAGAGGACGGTATAGTATTAAGTGCTAGTTTCCACTGATACTGTAAAACTAAAATCAGGCTAAGAAATACACAAATATTTGCTTTAAAATTAAGCTTAAAGATAGTGTTGTTTCAATTTATGAAAAGGTAAATAGACTGGACAATGTAATTATAAGCTGTACTGCCTGGGTGTCAATGCTAGGCAAGTAATAGAAGAGCTGATACTTGACTAAAAGAAAATTAGAGGCAGGTTAATGATAGTTAATGATAATGAAATGGATTTTTGGAAAACATATACTGTCAGGCTAATCTGATATTCCTTCCAGCCCCCCAAGATTATAAACCAATTGATAAAAAGTAATTATCAGTAAGACATTTGTCTTGTTTCGGCATGACATTTTGATTAAGAAAGTAGAATGATACAAAGTTAACATGACATGCATTGACTAGATTGAAGCTGACTAATCAGCAGTCAAAACATAATTGTAATTGTCACCAAGGGGATCAATTCCAGTTGGGTCTCACAAAGATTGATTCTTGGTCTCATTCTGTTTAGCATTTTAAGTAATGGGAAAAAAAGATAAAATCAGTACTGACAAAGTTGGCAGATGACACAAAGATTGAGAGTGTGATAAAAAAATGGGTGTGATAGGTCATGGAGTATGAGCAAAGAGTATGTGCTTTAGTATAACCAAATGAAATATTATACATATGAAAAAGTACGAATCTGGAAATTAAAGGAGACTGTCTACAGAAACATACTGTCTGTGGTGTCTAAAAAGTTAAATTAGATTATTATAGAAGCCCTTTATAATTGTTAAATGTATAAAAACAGAGAAGGGCAGGCTAAAAAAATCCAGATAATAGAGTAGCTAGAATAGCTCGTTACTGTCCCACTGTGAAAGAAGGTGAATCAGGTTCACCTCTGCTCTCAAATAAGAATTATAATGGGGAGACTCACAGTAAGGAGTCCAATTCCACTAGGCTGTACAGGAAAATATGTGTCAGGTAGCAGAAGAGACTGGAGAAACTTTGCGACTTTGAGGGTTCTGATTTAATTTCTTCTCAGCTTCATTAGAACTACATATCTTCCTTTCTCTCACTTTTTCTGTCTGTCTCACCTCCTTTCTATTTTTTTCCCCATTTATCTAACCTTAAAAACTGTGGGAGTTACATGCTGTTTGCTACCACTACTGTTTCCTTTCTTATATTCATTCATTCTTATATTCAGCTCCTTATTCCCAGTCAAACGTCTCTGTTAGCCTCTTTCATGTCTTTGGACATGGACCACTAGCTATTCCATGACTGAACAATATGTAGCTCTATTCTTAGTCTTTTGGCACTACAGGACTACAAACCAATTTCTAATTGTAAAGGCATTCAAAGAAATTATACTACCTCACACTCCATTTTTTCCTAAGTGTGTTTTTCACATTAATTAAAAAACATTGTTTTCAGTTGTTTCTCAGAAATATGTGTTTCCAAAATTATTTTACTCCTCCAAATCCTGCTTTCTTTAGCTGTAGCACTCTAATGAAGTTACCAATCTCTGAAATGAAAAAGGCTACAATATCAGAAATATCACTAACTTCTTCCATGAGATGGCTTTCCCTCATCCTCAGAGTATGTGTATTTTTTGAGCTCCCACTGAATGTTTGTCTCAACAAGAGGACAGTTGGTTTAGTCCAAATTCAACCAGTTGTACCTATGCTTTTGATGTTTTGGGCACCAGTTTTCAAATTCCACCCACATTTTAGCATCTTGAAGGTTTGTCAGTCACCAGCAAAGGTGACTGATTGCCGGTTTTGTTTTCTAAGCGTAGACTCGCCCATAGGTGATTACTACTGATAAAACGGTTCTCATACAGTTTGTACTCCCCCCCAACTCAATAAGCAAAAATTGTTCTGATAGAACTGTCAGAACAGCGACCTCATGTGTTTGGGAATGAACATTCAAATTCAACTGTGGCATCCAACCTTTCCTGCAAGGGACCTATGTCATTAAGAGAATGGCCAAGAGTCAAAGCACTCTCCATTTTTTAATTTATCCTTCACAATAAATTACTCTGGCCATGTCCCAGGATACAGACCTGGACAGATGCAGGAAAACTGTCAAGTACTAAGTGCCTATTCTGTGGACTTATCCACACAGAAATTGAAAGTGCTAAATGTAGTCCATGCAGAGTAATCTTCACAAGTGACTTAATCTTACTGCCAGCCCCCATAGTTAAATTACATTATAAAGCTGTGAAACTTGCCCCTCATCTATTCTGTCCTCCAGACAAGTCATACAGAAAAACATCTAGTGTTTCTTTCACTGGCAGTACTCCTAACATAGAAAGTAATTGGTAGGCACATAGATTCTTCATGTAAATTGCAGAATATTATGCAAAAGGATGTGTACATTCCACTACCAAGCTAGTAGTATAACTACAGTGTTTATGCAGCATTTGTCTTGTGTGATTACTTCATCTGCTTTTCTCAAATGATGGTGTCCTCTGTCTGCCTCCCTACTAACATTTTTCTCTGCTAATCCAAAGTCCCTTACCTTTGGGACTGAAGGGTTAATCTTATTTGCTTCCTGGCCTGTATGTTTGCTCTAGGAGTTATCAAAAGGATTTGGAATGAAGTGTGAAAATGAAGTCAAAGAACAAGGGCGTTTTTCCTGATAAGGTCATGTTAAGAAGCAGTACAGAATTTCTAGAATTGTTAAATTTATAGCTTGTTTATATTGAGATTGAGGGCTCAGAACAAGAAAATTCTAATAATTTTCAAACACAAATTATATATGTTTAGGTGTCAGAGAAAATAGAAAATATTGAATCTTCTGCCCTTCAAAAAAGAAACAGTATAGAAAAAATGTGAAAAGTGCAGAAAAGTTATAATACATTAAAGAGAAAGAAATAGAGGGAAGTCAAAGTGAGACTCTTCATGGACAAGTTATTTTCGAACTATTTTATGTGCAAAGATTTGGCATAGTCACTTCTACAGGAGAAACTGGACAAAATAGATGACGAATAAATGACAAGTAATCAACGACAAGAATCACTTCTATTATGTCATATATCAGAGGTCAAATCCTGTGTTGCCTGTTATTTTCTAATAAACAACATCTTGCCTGTTGTGTGTTTTTTTAATAAATACTCAGCATATACAAAACAGATACAAAGGGACATTTTAATATTTGAGGCAATTCAGATGCTACCTTGGACCCTTGCACTCTTCCGAGTCTGAACAAGAAACAAAGCAGCAAAGAATATGTGCTCACTGGTTGAGAGATGGGGTAGTAGACATGGATGCCTGCTAAAAAAGCCCACCCCATTCAGCATGCATACAAATTCTCAGCAGAATCAGTGCTCTGTGTAGCTTGCTTTTGTTTGTTCCTCTGGTCTCAAAAAGAAGTGTATAGAAGACACCCTTTGAAAATTTTGTCTGAAATAGATGACATGGTGTTGAGGCCAACAAGTTTTGTCAACTGCGCAGCCCAAGAGGAATGAGATATATTACCAGTCCCAAGGAGGACTGGATTGATAGACAGTGTATGAAATAATGCAGGTGTTAAACAGGTTACAACAATGACTAAGTCAAATCATTTTGTTAGACAATTAATAGTATCTTTGTCTACTACTTCCAGAAAAAAAAAAGTACTTGAATTTAGGCAAAAAGGTAAAAAATCCCCAATGCTATGAACCACCTAAGGGCACAAGCTTTTACAATTCTAGTACATAGCATTCTGTATTATATGCTGTTTGCGATCTGAGATGATAATTCTAAAACCACTGTGATGTTGCTTGCCATCAGTCAATTCACTACCTATGTCTGTCTAAAGTATTCTACAATTTTTGGTATAAATTTTCATGTAAAAGATATGTTCTATTACATTATCCATTATGGTCCACTGAATAAGATTCATTTTTATCTGATTGCTCCCTCTAAATTTCAACATTAGTTACCCTATCTTATGATGTTGCTTCTATCACTATCTACTGATCAAGTTTTAATAAGTTTAGATTATTTACCTGTCTTTCTTCCTGGTCTGGAGTACATTAAACAACTTGCCAGTTATAGAAACTTTGATTCCAGTTTGGTTTTAATAATTTTTGATTTGTTGCAGGAGGCGCAAACGGCTGGAATCTCAGCAAGGTTAAATACATTTGGCTTTCCATAGTTCTATGAAATTAAATGGCAGTGTGCCAGTCTATATCCTGTGAGTTTCAACATAAAAATATGGAGAAAAACCCTACCTTTTTCAGGAAATATTTGAGGCTTTTCTACATATTACCACTTCCCCTCTGCCCCCCTCCAGGGAAAGTAAACTTTGACATATTACTTAAGGGTTTCCAGTTGTGACAAAGGGGAAAAAATGCACCACAGTCCTCTTGGTAGGCAACAGAATGAAAACAAAGTTCAACCATAATTCAAAACTACAGAATATCAAAAAAAAAAGTGATTCATGAACCAGAAACTTTGATTGTTCAAGGAATATAATAATAAAGAATGCAATTCATTAGTGATATGAAATACAAGAGTTTCCAAGAGGGAGGTGAAGAAAGTCCAAAGTAATTTCTTCATTAGAGTTTATTAGAAAATTGAATATGAATTCATGCATAATTAAGGTTGAATTAGCAGCAAATGTGAGCCACAGTATCCATAGCACCCTCACAAGTAATGAACAGCAGAGTCTGGCCAGGCTAATCCCACCTTCAGCATACTCATTTGCACTTTACAGCAGCAAATAACGAGGTTAACGTGGTATTCAGTGTGTTTGATTAAAGGTAAGTCCACAATGGTTGACTTCTTAATTAAGAAAGTGGCCTAAATAGGCCAGTGTTCCACTTTTTACTATTATAATTGCAATCAGCGTTGTAGTACAAATCATATGACACCTTGTAGAACTGAAGACTACTTCAGTTTAAGTGTTTAACAGAACTATTTTATTTGTTTCATATGTAGCAAAATGGCAATATTTGTTTTTTCAGGGACACAGGGTTATTGCTGAATTCATGGGATAGATGGAAGATCAGAAGTCTAGGACTGAGGAACAGCATCTGCTTCTCCTGCTTAGCTGATGAGATCTGCTGCTGCCTGGCTGCTCAGGCAGCTGTGCTGAGCTCAGGTGCTTCCTTGGAGGTTTTGCTTTTTCATATGGCTTTCTGCAAGTTTACTTTTGGTTTCTGTCTTCACCTTTATTAGGAGGGTCAACTACTGTAACCCCATATTGCTATTTATCACACTGTCTAACTGCCAGCAGGACACTGCATATGGTCATGTGATGGCAATAAAATTTGTCTTAGAAGTAGTTACAGGGTAAGAACTTGCTCCTGCTGCCTTCCTCAGTGAACCACATGGCCTTTCCAAAGTGATGTCAACTGAACTTTAATGCCACGCTGTACCATCCAGCACCATCCCACATCCTGTCTCATCTATCTAGACTGTACTCATTTCTGGCATTAAAACTGTGCATTATGTTAAAAAGAAGTAACTGAGTCATGAAACAAACATTGTAGGTACAAGAATTTTAATAGAAGATTAATTAATTCAATTGCTAACTAACTTCAATAGAGCAATTAATTTAGGATGCAAGGGATTGAATTTACAAAGCTGCAGGCACACAAATGGCTTGCTCAAGTATTCACTGAGTTTAAAACATGAAACAGGCTTGGAACAAGAAACATGAGAAGTGAACAGTTTGCACACTTTGCAGTATGTAAAAATATATGTTCCTTTCTATGCCAAAAAAAAAGGCAAGTCAGATATGCAGATCTGCTCATTTCCTTACAGAAATCAGGGAAGTGTGAGAGTGGTTTACAAAGACCCAGCTTGAGAATGATATACCATGAACCTTTTTTTAGTGTCAATTTAAATTAGTCCACAACACAGGCACTGCTGTGGTAAGTCTGGCATAAAGGCAAATTAATTTTGATAAGCCTGAATATAAGTCATACAAATAAACACTTCTGTATCTAAAGGCAGTCCCTGAAATGGAGGACAGGATCTAACTGAAATGAAAACAGTAACATTTCTTTGGTGGTGGCTTTTGATACCACATTTCATGATACTAGGTGAATGTATTTCATATGTGCAATTCATCTCAAAAATAGATGCAGGAATAGCTTTCCAGAAAGGAAGTTGCTGTTAGCTGCAGTTCCTAAAACATGGAACCATTTCTGGTTTTTTGCTGGTAAATAAAAGTAACTGCCTAGAAAAATAGGATGTTTGTTTAATTCTGTATGGGGAGATGTTTTCACACCTTTTTTCCAGCGAGCTCTAACACTGCTTTTCCAGATGCATTCAATGAGCACAAAGATGCCACTCTCTCAAAATCAATAGCAGTTTTGTTATTCCCATCAATGGCTCCAGTACTGCATAAGCATTACTTGGCAGCCTTATTGAAGAGATGGTAAAAGAATAAAGCTTTTTGCATTGAGCAAAATCTATTTGCAGTGTATGTTTCAGCCAGAGGTACCTCAGAAATGCCTCCCTTTTGTAATTTGGAACAACATGTGAACACTTTTGAATTGAAATAAATGAAAATTTTCTAGGCTATGTATTAATGTATCTGCAAGTAAACATATAAATAGCTGGAAATTAGAAATACAATATAGTTATATTACAGAATCCCAGACTCAGAGCACTAGGGGTTAGAAGAGACCTCAGAAGGTATCTAGTCCAAAACCCCTGCTAAAGCAGGATCACCTAGAGCAGCATGCACAGGATCATGTCCAGGTGGGTTCTGAATAGCTCCAGAAAAGATACTCTCTGGACAGCCTGTCCCAGTGCTCTGTCACCCTCACAGTAAAATCTCATGTTGAGATGGAATTTCCTGTGTTCCAGCTGGTGCCCATTCCCCCTTGTGTCACTGGACACCACTGAGAAGAGTCTGGCCCCTTCCTATAGCTGTCCACCCTTTAGGTATTTATAAATACTGATCAGATCCCCTCTCCAGACTAAACAGACATAGCTCTCTCAGCCTTCTCTCAAAGAGATGCTCCAGTGCCCTGATCATCTTCATAGCCCTTACTGCATTAATAAATGCTTATTACTTGTCATGCCTTCCTATGGAATCCTAAGGAAGTTAGATTAGTTTAGGTCATAGCTTATTACCACTGCTAGCTTTTTCTCTTAGTGGCCTTAAAGATATCTACAAAACATATGAAAATTTGTGCTTCATTCTTAAAACATGTCTGACTCACCCACTGATTTTTTACATTACATACACATCCCAAATGTAAAGCATGGTCTCAATTATAGTACATAAAAGTATATGTAAAAAAAGATCATTGAAGTCCCAGGCTTTAAAATTGCTTTATCATTGCCAATGAGCTGAATTTAAGTTTTCTGTTGAATATTCATATCATTACAATACTGGCAACTCTCCAACTTTCTCTTCCTCAGAGCTTTAGCTACTTCTTATGGGTGTTTTATCATATTTGACATTTTCACTTTTATTAAGACTTTACTAAAACTCTAGGTTTATAATTATTAGTACTATACCAATTTTTTAAAATAAAGGCAAAATATCTGCTCTCAAAAATCATTATAACAAGCTTCAGTACTTTTCTGCTTAAAAATATTTTCCTTCTCATGCTGTAATATAGTAATTGTGCTTCTGAGACTTCTTTCATTACTATTTTGCCAAGGTACCATTAAAACAGAGCTTTAAGAAAAAATTGCTCTAATCATCTGTGTTCAGCTCAATAAGTGAAAGGAACAAGCAAATAATTTTAAATAAACATTTAAGCTTAGTTAAAAGAAATGTTTAAACACAGACAAATGTGTTAGGGTGGAGGGTGTTTTTTGCTAGCTCTGCCATTGCCAACTCTACTATAATCCTACTACAGTCTCCTTTTTACAAAGGAGACTATTTTAATGCAACAGTTCATTTTCACTGAAGAATGTCATGTTCAGAGGTGAACTGTGTAGCATAGTTTGCTGGTTAATCTGTTGTATCTATTCTTGGAAATGCTAGGAAAAGCTTACTTTTTTCCTCCTTTTTTTGATAATGATCTAAGAAATAAACTTTGATGTTAATGTTTTCTTCCTGCAGAAGGCAAGCAGTGTGTATGGGAACATACTGTAAATGGTATCAGTACAGCAGCTGTTTGCCGGTTACACCCCTGGACATTTTTTGCCCTTTTATATTTTTCTGTATCTTCCTTTCCATTGCTAATGATTTTGCATTTAATGGGTTTAAAAAAAGGGAAGAGGAGATAGGACCAAAATGAACATTACGATGGAGTTTGTGCATATGCTTTATGAACCATCTATCCCAGCACTGTACCAGTGTCTTCTGATTGGATCTCTTCTACCTTTTCGAAGACATGGATCCTGGTCAAAACACAACATCTGAGAACAAGTTTAGAAAACTGTGGATGTGCATTGATCAGAATATGAAGATCACATAAAGACTTAATCAGCCCTTGCTACCACATCAGCCACAGAAGAAAATTAGTGCTAATAGAAAAAGAGTAAATACCAACAAGAGAGTGTTAAAGAGATGTTACTGCAGATTACAGAGATAAGAAATTTGTCTGTTATTTGCTGGAGAACACTGTCATTCTCATCTGTGTTTTGTGATGGTGTTTAGGGGAATAGTTAGAAGGGAGTTTTTTGTAAGGACACCATGGAATTTTGTTTTTAAATATTAACTATTTAACTTCAGTGTTGGATGTGTCACTTTGGGGCAAGAGCAGAGGCAGAGTTCAATGAGAATAAGGTATGTAAAACTCTTAAAGTTCTTAATTTAAACACAATAGGTTTGAGTTTCGGTCCCCATAGTAGTTTCTGAAAAAACCTGAAAGGCAAATGAGCTTTGACCTGTGCTTCAACACGAGCTGCAGCTTAGGGTGCAGTCATCTAACATGCTTGCAACACATCCAGCTTTGATGTCCTCATTAGCATTGCCCACTATTACTTTCTGGTACCATTTGGGCTACTCAGCCACAAGCAAATTAAATTGGTAGGCCAGGCTGGAGAAAGTTGCACTAATGTTGATGCTGTACCTTACTTGGGATTAAAAAATGGCTCCAGCCTTCCTCTCTTCCAGGTTGATATTTTTCATGAGCTCTAGACTAATTTACAAGGTTGGTAGATATACAAGAAAGCTTGTCTGAAAATATTTTGTGTTTTGCTTTTTTTTTCTTGAAATAAATCTATATTCTGTTGACACTGCAACCTGAGGTAACATTGTATATATCAGCATTTTTAATGTATGCTAGTCTGCTCATAAAACCACTGCTGCCTGAGCTTACATACTGTCATATTTTAATGCCCTAGTGACCAAAACAAAAGAAAATGTTATATAAGCCTTTTCCAAAATTGTATTTGGGAAACAATCAATGCCATTTACAATCCAGTAGAAATGTAACCATTTAGTGTATCAGTACATTCTGCTCTGCTCCAATCCTTCTGAATATAATATCCCAAGCATATATCACTTCTCTACTTATGCTAAGCACATACAACTAAATCAGATTCTGGACTTTTCTCCACTTCTATGGCTCAAAATGAGATCCAGATGTTATTGAACTCTTCCATTTTGTTGTCTATCCTATAAAGATATAACCTTTTTATAGAATGCCATGGATTCAAGACCCATTCAAAATTCTGGTCATTCCCATCAGTCCAATACCATGAAAGATTTGTTTTCAGAATCATCAGCCTTCTAGGTGTCACCTTTAACACTGATTTAAACACATCTATAATTCCTGAAATATAGATGAGTGAAAAAGAAGAATCTGACCTTGTTTTCTTCAGCCCCTTTCTCATCTTGCTATTAGAAGTTCAGCTTGTTTGCTGACACTTTCCATGTATTCCCTTACTTAATTCTGTTTCTATGGTGTTTAAAATGCTTCCTACTCACATATGCAAGTCAAGTTATAGTCAAGCAGCAGTTTTTGTTCACGTTGTTGATACACAGTCTCTCTTTAAGAATTGGAGAAGTATTTGGAAAAAAGTTATCCCCAGATTTTGAACCAGTTCACTAAGTGGAAAAGCAACAATGCAAACCAGATTTTGATCTGAATATAACCCAGAAGGCACTAGGGACCAGGCTTTTTTCACAAGAGCAGTTTACCTCAAGAGGGGAATTACAGAATTAGTTCCATCTTAGCAATGTGCTTAGATATCTGCTTAAATTTTAAGCAGAAGTTATATGTTTTATCTTTTAAGAATAGTTGAGATTCAGATTACCCTATACTTACTTTAAAAATTTTTAAAAACCTTAAAAAAATGGACAGAACAAAAAAATACTGAGATCAACAGAAAGGTAGAAAAATGGAACTGGGGAGCGAGGGCATGGAAATCATTCAAACAACCTGCTGGGCATTTGGAATAGCCCCCTTGCTGTTCCCATATTACTCCTTCATGAAGTGACCCATTTTAACAGCAATTAGGTTATGCTCCTGTTAGTCTGACTAGGAATTTTCCCATTTATAATCTAAATGGCTTCAGACCACTTTATACCTACTTTTTATTGTGTCAACACTTGTCCTTTATCTTGACTGCCCCCCTCCATTGTTTTCTCTTTGTTTAGAGACAGTTATCCTTCACAGCCTGCAATGGCTTGACTAAAACAAGCCATACTATTTGAGCCATCCCTATTAAAGGATGTGCTCTATTTATTACTCAACTCAGAAACAAATATTTCTCAATACTGACTTTCTGTCATCCCCACAAGAAAAATGCACAACCATAGAGCAGATTTCAGAAATATTCAAGTTGTACCTTGCATTCACAGTCTGACAGCTAGCAGAATAGTGCAATTTTTGGAATAGGAGGTACTTTATTTCTAAAGTGGTATTGTGGTAACAATGTACAACTGTTGGCTTTATTTAATAGCCAAGGAGAACTTTCCTGGATCTTTATTGCTGCAATCAGAAATTACATTCTTGTTTCCAAAATTAATTGTCATCCTCCCCCTCATCCCCCTTTAAAACATATTTCATCCTAGCTTTGAATTGCTTCTGGTCTGTAGCCAACAGAATGGATTTTACGATTCATGGCTGGAAGAAGAATGACATTGAATTTAACCTTCTAAATGTAATCCTTTTAAGTCTTGGTGGCTTATAATACAGCCATCTTGGTTTTAATGGCAGCTGTTTCCTCAGATTTACAGCTCAATTTTCACAAATACATGAAATACTTATTGTAGGTCTCAAATGACACGTGTTCAGGAACATTACAATAATGAACAAAGGCATTTTTGTAGTGTCACTAAACATATAATCAAGCTCTCAAGAGCCTACAGTTTTGTGCTGAAGTGCTACATTATGTTTTTTTTCCTTCTGGCATTAACTCTATTAGATGGTCTGTACAACCTGATTATTTGTCCTTTGTGGAACATTCACTTTTACCGACTGTCAAATAAGAACTGCTAAAAGACATATCTTGCAAAGAGTGTTTATAAAGACAGCTGCATCTGTAGTATTAACTACACGTGCAGAACAGCTATCTGTCATAGATTTAGGGGAAGGGTAAGCTTCAGAAGGCCTTAGTAGGTTTAAGGCTAAAAATCAATGAGATTTTTCATGCTTGGTTTCCATGGTATGAACTGTTTTCTAGGTATTACTATGACCTTAAATGTTGAGAACCCTGTGAAAGTTTCTTCAATGTTTTTAAATAATATCCACTATTACATGGTAAATCTTGAAACATATTAAGAGTGATAGGAAGAAGCAGCATATAGGACTAACTCCCATCAGCTGTTCCTATTTTGGACAGAGAATTACACATCCACAACAAAGGAAAGAAGTGAATATAGAAGAGGCTGGACAAGGCATAAGAAAAAGTGTGCTGCATGTACCATGGTCCAAAAGATCTTCCCTTAGCTCTATTTTTATCAGTTAATGCTCTCTCTACCTAGTTTTAATTATTTCTAGAGTTATATACTCAGATCTGGTTTTACATAATGCAGTTTGGACCTCGTACAATGACAATAGGAATAACATTTTTCTGCCAAAAAACCCAGGTTTGAGTCTTTTTATTGTTAAAACTCAGTTGTATTCCTTTATTTTAGTTTGAATTGCATCTATACTGAATACCATAGGGCTAGTCTATTGCCACTTAATTGTTCTATTTAACTGTTATAGTTATGTTACTATGATTGCACAAGTTTTAGCTGTGTTTGTTCTCTAGTTATGAGTCTCTCATTTTATTAGTCATGTTAAACTGTTAAGTCACATAAGAGTTTATAATAAAGCTTTATCACATAATTTTAAATATAAGTGAAAAAATGTGTAATATAATTGGACATGGAAAAAACTATGCATGTATTTATGAAGTAATATGTCCCTGGCAAAATTGTTTCTTCTTCGTGTACAATATTTTTTGTTGTATTGAGAAGCACTGTTCTTCTGACAAAGAAATATGCTTACACCTGTGCATCAAATTTAGGTTTGTTTTTAAGGCTCTGGAGATGGCCAATAAATTCCAGTACTTTATGAAATAAGTCTACTTTTGTTATTTTGAGTATAACTTTCCTCAAAAATCTACATAGAAAATGTATTAACATCTAAACAAATAGCATACTGTATGAAGAGACCTCAGTGAATTATAATGAGCTAAGACTGAAAATGCTGCCATGAAGTACATCTTCAGAAGACAATGTTCTGTTCACATCATTTCATTTCACCTGACACTAACATTGAGAACTATGATATATATATTGACAGTGAGATACACAAATATTCCTCCTCAAAACAAGTAGGGTTTTCAATGCTGCTCATTGACTTCCTATTCAAGTGGAAGTTATTTGGAACTTTAAAGGTGTTATTCTTTCATGAACAAGAAACTGGAATGAAGGGGGAAAAAAAAAAAGAGATCATCCAAAGAGACCCCAAGTTTTCCTCCTTGTCAACTCCAATGCACTTTGACAGCTGTCATAATAGCATCACAGTGGCATACCTTTGAGAGAAGTCAAAACTCACATTTCTAGTAGGAAATACCTTAAGAAATGTTACATGTTCAGTCAAGTTTGTCCAGATTTTAGTACTAAACCAGAAGCAACAATTTCACACTTCTGAAACAGACATGGAAGTTTTGCCTTTCTGTGTTCCTTGTCTTGGCAACTTTATTTGGAACTACAATACCTCTGGGACCCCACGTAATTCACTGTGAATACCATGATGAACCTTTTATCTAGGGAAGCCAGAGCAAAACTGTAATGACATTTCTAGAAGAGTAGTTCCATCAAATTAATAGCTGGCTCAAACTCAAAATTCTATGGCTTGAGTGCAAGTTTTTGTGAATCTTAAAATAAATCTCTCTTCTTTAAGATTGCTATGATACATGTCTTCATTTTACCCAGAAGAGAGTAAAAGGCTGAACCAATAAAAAGATAAAACTAGTTGTCCTACATTTGTAGTCAAGTTATAATAATGTCTTTCATATCTACTATATATAGTCATAGACATGTAGATGATAGCTATATATATAATACATAGATGTACTGGATTAGACAATTAATTCAACTGAGCTCCTGACCTTTGTAATATTGCTTAGTGTCACCCTCATATTTACATCAGAAACCATCACATACAACATGATAGAAATACCAAATTCACATAAACTTGTAGAAAAGAAACTTTTGTACTTTTCCAAATATCTTTACACATTTCCTCCCATTAGGGAACATTCTGCCACAAATTATGTCATAGTGTTTTCACATTCCAGGAGCACCATTAATTTTTTAAAGCTTCAAATACAGCCGATATCCAATATCACAGCTCTTTCCTATTTTCGCACTTTGCAACCTTAAATGCTACTATAGTACAAACAACATTGTGAACCATGAATACCTAACTCTTTAGATCATTGAACTAGAACATATGTCAGTATCTACACAAATTATTTTCATTTACAAATTTCTGATCTCTTTATTGCATGAAAAGAATAAAGCTAGAGTTCCACATCCCTTCTTTTAATTTTCAGGCTGAGAGGACTATCAAAACTAACTAGAAATTCCAAAGTTCTATCTTGGGTGTCACAAAGATTTCCCCAGAACTATAGCTTCAGAAAAATGGTGAAACTAAGTATAACTGGTCATAGCTAAGCCTCTCGCATTTTTTTTTTAAATCAGAAACAGTTGAAAGCTTTTTTTAGAGACAAGTTGGACCTCAACAAAATTATACACTGCTTACAGTTTTAAAAGAGAGGCTAAGTGTAATGGAAGAAGAGATGATTCATGGTCAGTTTTTAATGTAATAAAAGCAATTGGATTCTCTGACTTGAAAGAAATAGCATGTTCTGTGCTCAGTAATGCTAATCCTGGCAGTTGCTCCTGGCCATGTATCTCATATAATTTTGAAAGGTATAAAGACTTGAAAAACTTCTTACATGAAACAGAACTCATGGATATTAAGATGACAGAGGGTGAAGTGAAGAGTATGGGCTTTGAAGAAAGCAAGGCAATTTTCAAAGCAACTAACTTTTTATTCCTTTTCTAGAGTTATTCTGTCAAAGATACTTAGCTCAGCTGTCATTTCTTCCTTACTAAAGCCATATGTTTCACAACTTAAATCGGAAGATCCATCTGTGTTATTGGTGGTGAATAGCAGTGGTTAACTGCACACTCTGAATACAGATCACTTTGTTATATGCAGACTCGATTTTGATTAAACACGCACCCCCTAAACACCCACCCACCTACCCAGCTCCCTAAAACCCCACCAGCTATAAGGCATTTTCAGGTTCTGATCCAGGAACTGAGAGGAATGTAATTTTCTTCTTATCCACATAATTTGCTCAAAGCCATTACAAAAGATAAGTAATCTTTTCCATACAATTTCTTTAATATCTTCAAATTCAGAATAAGTCTGTTACAATATTTACAGTGGCTTTAGAAGAGCACTCAGCTAGGATACAAGATATTACTCCATTCCATCATGCACAATAAGCTTTTATCTATTGGAATAATTTAGCCTTAAATACCACTAGGTAATAACATTTCAGTAGCATCCACTGCCTTGTATCACCATCTGAGTCACACTCAATAAGATAAAACACTTGATTTGACAAGGTGTGTTATGGGGGGTTGCAGAAGTTGAGCCTTTTCGCCTCCGCAAGTAGAGGGATGGAAACTGAAACCATACTGATGCTGGTGTGGTTTCAGCAAGGTATCATTTTCCAGGGGGAGCCAAAAAATGCTTTCTACCACTTTCAGACAGCTCTGGCAGTGCCATTAGAGAGTCAGAGTTGCACGCACCTTCTAAAAAATGTCACCCTTGCATACCTAGCAAGCCCACCAGTATCAGCATGTTTCTGGCATCATCCATTACATTACACTAGGCAAGGATGCTCAGGATACCAATTAACACATTGACTACTTATTTTGGACAACATAAAAACTGTCTCTCAACATCCTTCTGAAATGGCAGCATTTGAAGAGCCAAAGGAGATGATGTTTGAGAGCTGTCTGCTCAGCATTACTTTAGAGGACAAGTGATTTCACCTTCGAAGAGGGGGGTACCTAGCTAATGTGTAGGACGAGGCAAGTTCAGAGATGCAAAGTCTCTCCAGACCCATAATAAGGGCAACTCAATTCTTTGGCTGCTGCTCAAACTTCTGAGGTAAAACATCATCTGTCAGTGACATGTGGGATGAGTGGCAGGAGATAAGAGTCTTTGAATCAATGCCTTTCTGCATTTCTTTCCTACACCTTTCCAAACCCATTTTAGGGCCAGTACAGAAAACAGGTTTGTTTTCATACAGACACAGAACTGCTCTATTGTTAGAGGAACTTTTTAGAGACCTATCTTGACTTCAGGACTTCAACTTGAAGTGAAATATGTATCTTTTCCAAACCAATAAATTTCTATGGAAGAGTTGCTGTCTCAATTAGTCACAGAGAAAAAAAATAATCCTTGATTAGCACAACAGATTAAGGATATACCTGAAAAATATGTCAGTGAATAAAAGTAAGTATTTCAGCTTTCTAGAAGCTTGTCAGCCATGCTGAATATTATTTTCAATGGAGACATTTCCAGAGCAGCTGACAGAGGGATGAATCGTAGTATTGGAAGAATTGAGTGCTTTATGATGAAGTGGAATAGTAATGCTGATGCACACCAAAATACAAAAAAATAAATAGCAAGTTCCTGCATAGACTGCAATTTTTCACCTGCTTCTGTATCAGTTATGTGGAAAAATGACTTTTTCATAGTCATATTGCAGATGTGTTTCTATCACCTTTGAAGCAGAACCTGTGCACAGCTCTTGGCATTGGAACAGGATTTCTGTTTGAAAAGGAAGCTGCTCTAAGAAGGATCATTTTAAGGTATTTTCTTTGTATTGTAAGCTTTTTTCCTGATTAATAAAAGCATGGATGATTTCATAAAGCATATACGTACACATTTATTAAAACCAGTTAAACCACACCAAAGAGATGGTGAGGAAATGGTGCAAGAAACCCTGACTGGGGCCTCCACCTCTGGGCTCAAAAGCTGCATATAGGCTCAGGTCCTGCCTTATTGTCTGGTCCCAGGCCTGCAGAACTCACTCAGCTCCATGCCCTCACCTAGGGCACAGTGATGGCCATGCCTGGCCCCAGTCCCTGTCAGCAGCCCTGCTCTGGGGACCACTTGCTGTTGGGGGACAATGACCACGTGCCAGTCTCACCTAGCATACCTGGATGATCTCCTTGTTTGTGGACCCCATTCCTCTCCATCCTAGGCAGTCATCTCCCACCTCTTATTAAAGGTTTTAGCAAGGACTGGTGACAGAGCTCAGAGAACATGGGTGTTCCCAACATGCATAATGCTCACAAAATTCCTTACAAAAAGACTTGTCTGTCACTTGTTTGGCCAGCATAGGTTTCAAACCCACAACAACCACAGACAGTAGTAAGCAGATGGGTATTCAGTAGGATACTAGTAGGGAAAGACCTCTGCAGAATTAAAAAATGGGGTAGGAAGGAATAAATCAATAAATATTAAATATATTGTGGTAACACTGGAAAAATCAGAGCACATCACTGCAAGCACTTGTAATAATTGAATAACAGACTCAAGTAGGACAGTCTAGAATATGCTATCAGCAATAGATGTGAAATGTCTGGTTTGAAGTGACCAGCTTTGGTGGCTTAGAAGAAACTGATTGAAAGCTAAAACCACATGTTGGAAGAGGCAACACACAAAAAGTAAGCCAGTGGCTTGAAGACAAATTTTTCATCTCTGCTTTCTTTTCAACTTTATATTATGTGATATTCTAGTTATATTAAGTGACTCTCAGTTTACTTGTAGGGAGAATGACACATGTCTGTGCACCAAAACAAAATGGCAGATCTCACTACAAAGTTAAATATACAGAAAAGGAAAATGCTGGCTCATTTTAGTCTGACAGACAGACCGACCATGTTCCACATATAATATATTATAAGTTGTTCAAATATTCACTTTTTCTGCTCCTCAAGCACATTGCAAGCAGTCCACCACTGTGTTAGGAGATTAGAATACCCTGTCTCCTGAATTAAGGTCAGAGAGATCCTGAAATTAGGATTAGAACTAGACGATCATCTCTGTCTCTTTGCACATATACAGGTCTATTTTTTTTCTTCCCCAAAGAAATGGAATAGGATTTCTGAGAGCAAAGATTATTAATAGGAAGTTTAAAAAACCTTTCACATTTTTTTTTCCAATAACACTGTAAGGCTTGTGTCAACTGAAGCATGGTTATTCATCTAGCTGCATGTTCATTCATTTTCTCCTAGTGGTAATTATGATTGAGATGCTGTAAAGAAGCTGATTGCTTTCTAGACTTACAGCTGAAGAATTGAACTAAATCTAGTTTTTCCTTCCTCAATACATGATTTGATAAAGAGGTTGATCTTCAATTTTTTAACTTTTTTTTTCCTTTCTTTAATTCTTCTCCTTTATCAACAATTTTGAGCTCTCTCTTTCCCATGATATATGGGAATCCTTTCAAAAAGCAGTTAGGGTCAGGCTGCACATTGGCTGCATATGTAAGGAAAGTTTGAAAATAATTCCTTCTTTCAAGTATTCATTCCCACCACTATAGGTCTATAGCTTGCACTACCAATGCTGTTAGCTACAGAAACTGTTCGTACAGTGTGAGCTGAGAAAAACTGAATCTCAGACAGCCACCTTCTGAGAGATCAAAAACAATTGCTCTTGAGAGCTGTTTCTTCTAAAGTGTCTGATTCACTGAGCTACCTGTACAGTACACCCAATCATATTATAGTATAAAAAAAACCCACAACCTTAGATTAGTTTCATTTATATTAGTATAGGCTGGTTTTAAAGTTTTCTGTTTTCATTAGTTTATTAGAAAGCTTTGAAACTTAACGAGGTAAACCTAGTATACATGGCCAACAACCCCTACTAGCAAATGCAGAAACTCTCCAACTCTTCTATAGACTAAAAGGAAATTCACTGGGTTTGTCTGTCAGTCTTACTACACTCCTACTTCCTCTGCTTCGATATTCATGTCAGGGTTCAATTTTTTTTCCAACAGACCAAATTTTAATCACATCAAGAAAAATTAACAGACATTTTCAGAAGTGTTAACTCATTTGACCTGATTGATTCCTGACAGTTGATACTTTGCAGACTTGATTTTCCAAGCAGCGAAACCATAGCATATCTATAAGCTAGCCCAAGATCTCAGCCCAGGCATTTACACAGATGAAAGCATTTTGTATTGGTAACATGGCATGGTGCAGTTTTAATTCTACTAAGAGGCTGAACCTGCAACTCTGAATTTCCTTTTTCAGCTCAGCCTCCCTGCTCTGAGGCCATACTGCACCCTGGGGAATGCCACCCGTGCTCAGGAATGAGATGAAGCTGAGTCAAGATTTCAGCCTTTCAGTTCAACATTTGGAGTACATTTCTATTCATTAAGCCAGGCAGCAGGATAAGTTTCTAACAATTATGAAAGTTCATATGCCTACTGCAGTAATACACCTGCTCCCGATCTGTCATGAATGATCTATCTCCACTATCTGAAATATCACTCCAGAGGTTCTTTTGTCTTTAAACTCATGTTCCTAAACCAAACTTCCCAGCATTTCATGACTCTGTTTCTCATTTTATTTCCTTCCCTTTCACCTTCTCATTTCCTTTCAGCTTGAATTAAGAAGCCTATCTGTAGCTCATCAAGGAACAAAAATAGGCAAGCTAGAGATAACACTTTTTACAGTAACTTCTGAATTTGCTAGAAAATAGTTCTAGAAAGGCCATCTCATTTCTACTTATCAGATAGTGTGAGGAAAGGTTTTAAAGTGTGTGGACTACGGGCAACATTAAAGCGTTGGGCCAATGTATAACAGCGAAAACTGATATGCAAAGGCTAACACCAAGCACTAGATAATCTCTCTAAAATTAATTCTGGTTTGCTGACTGATATCTATGGTACAATAAGCAAAAAATCTTTCTGTGTTTCTAGGGGCACTTCCTGCATATCACACCATGAATGGCCAACCCCAGCTGATGATTGTTGCTTCCAGTGTGTGACAAACACACTCAGCAGGATGGATAAGCTGTCTGAACGCTAATATAGGATAGCATATTTGATTCTCATTGATGGCCACATGAACCAGTTTCCAAAGAAGGCTCTTCTGAAGCAAGTAATACATTTAATGCATCTATTAGCATTGTGCAATTAATGCATAGTACCTCTTATTTGAATCATAACAGTTTTAAATGTATGGGGGTTTAGGGTTTTCTTTCATAGTACAGCAGAGAACTTACAGGGAATGATATTCTAAATAGACATTTTTTACTGTTTGCTGTGTCAAACCAAATTTCAATGTCATAACTGGAAACTTCCATAAGTCCCCAGTCCGAGTGTCAGCTTTTTTGAAAAACTGTCACTTCTGACTTTCTGTATTAGTCTAATTTAGCTGTTGTCAAATCATCATTTCAATATTTAAGCAATGCAGCTTTATGAATTATCATGCTAAGTTTCTCATCTGTGTCTCATTCTATAATTTGAAAACCTTTTCTCCTGCCAAGTTTTTCTTAAGTACTAGAAATGTAGTGTAATAATAAACATCAGAAATAATTATACCGATACAGATCATTCTTTTGGGGGAATTATTTCCTTTACACCAGGTAAGCATTAAGTATATAGTTATATATGATGGAAGAACTGATGTGGAAATTGTGTCTAGCTAGATAAATCAATGGATTTTGGGGGTAATAAAGTGGAAGATATTGCATAAGGGGCTGATAACTTATAGAGTAGGTGTGAGATAACTGAGTAATGTTTAAATATGCTAGTACATGTCTAGTGACAGAGTTTTCACACTTTAAAAGTTATTTAATAGACTATATTATCTTTTCTGACATTAGCAACCTCCACATAGAGCTAATGAAATTTTCAAATCTGCAGTACTATAATTTTAGCAACTAAAAATATTAAAGCAGTAAAGCACCAGTCCTGCTTCATATGTTATTGCCATTATATAAGCTAGGTATAGAGGAGCTTGGGAGAGGGAAGCTTGTCAGTGAAGCAGGAATAATAGCTCTTTACACCATTGCCTTATGGCAATACTTCCTCTGTCAGGAGAATTTCCCTTTGAACTGCGATTAAAGATAAGTGATATGGAAAACTCACTAGCTTTATGTTTACCATCTTGCTCAGTTTCAATCCTTAAACCCTCCTTGGTGGGACTAATACTGAGCATTAGGGTTAGTTCAGTCTCTCCAGCATACTCCAATGGCATGGATATTTCTTACTTCCTTTGGATTGTATCATCTTGCTGCTTTACCCCCAAAGACAGTTATTATTCCCCAGTTTAAAATGCCACAATCTGGGGGGTCTTTAAGAGCATTAGATAATTTCACACCCATGAGAAATTTCTAGTGCTCTAAAATTTTGAATCTAAAGCCCAATACCTTACAAGGAAACTTGAAGGAAGTAGCTTGGCACAGCACCCTTTAACTGCCCCAACCTCTCAAGATGCCTTTGTTGGACAGTGACCCTCCAATGATACATTTGTAGACATACTGACGGCATTTATAGACAGATTCCACACCATCGCATTTTTATGTCTTCTGTCAAAATAATTTATATTAATTCTTCAACATTTTTGTAAAAGTCATCATGTTCTGATGTGTAACAGCCAACTAGAATTTCAGATACCCTTTCTCAGCCATTCACCAGTCTCTGGACATTTTTGTACAAAGAATACCAAGTATGAATCCCCTGAATAACACATACACAGACGGGTGTGGGAGAAAAATAAGAACTCACAGTTACTATACTACTAGTAATAATCTAAATTAAATTTTGGATTAAAGATCTATAAGCAAAGAGTAAACACATCTGTAGTTTTAAACTTCACTATTACACTGCTAAAAGAGTTTTCTCCACAGATAAATATACTTTTTCCAGTTCATCTTGTCTCAACTTGGTGTGATAGAAAACTATTTTTATCACTTTGTAATTGTTGCTCTGAATGTTCTACAAAGCTGTTAATCCAATAGTTATTAAAATTAAATTCTGACAGCATTAAGTTGTGTTTAATATCAGTAGCTTAATGTTATTTGCAGAAACTGCATGGTGTGTTTTCTCAAAACCAGAACAGTTAAAATGTTTTAAAACACTGCCAGAGTGTAACATATGCAGCCAAGTTTTTTCTCCAAAATAAGTAGAAATGCATACACAGGATTGCTATTTACCAGTAACTTGGAAGGAATTATCAGCACAAATGATACATTATACTCGCCTTAATTCATTTGGATTTGGATTGATGAAGGTCAAAATAAAACTGCACTTCTTTCTGTGACAACTTTTATTCTACTCCACTTTAAGGAAATAATCTTTGACTTAAACAAATTCCTAAATTAAGTGAACATGTGTGTTTTTAAAAAAATACTAATCTAGCCATTTAAATCCTTAGACAGAAGAAAACCACAGGGCTGTCTTTTCATGGTTCCGCTAATACTGCCAACTTTGTTCCCACCACTGAGTTAGGTGACTGTTTTTATACATCTAGAACAAATTAGTGTATTTTAGTAATGTTCCAGAACAGAGGGGAATACAATTCTATCTCTCTACCTCTATAGCCTGTAGTCGACACCAAGGTTTTTTGAAGGGCCTTGTGTTATTAAGGATTTGATTCAGGTCACCATTTTTTACGCAAGCAAACTCAAAAAGATGTTTTCCTTTATGTAGCTAACACTTATTTTAGAACTCCTGATCAATCACTATCTCAGTATTATTACTGTTTGCTTTACTTGTTTAAGCAAGGGAGTTTTGGAGCGTATGAATTACTATGGTCACAGTCTGAATGGTAAAGAACAATAGATCACCCTTGACAGCCTTGCTTTGCAATGATGTTTGAAATAGTGCAATAAATTTTAAACAATAAAAAAAAAGAGAGGAAAAAAAAGAAAAATGTTCTTTTGTACCTGCTTTGCTTCACTATTCCTCAAAACATGCTGCATTGATTTCTATTAGGATTATTAGTAATAACCTAATTCGAAGGTTTATTTCTGGTATTCTGGCACTTTTCCAGATCAGATAAACAAAATGAAATTCTGAAAAGTGACAGCAAAACAGGAAGGCATAGGGAGGGTTAACATATTCTTCCAGTTATGAATCTTTCCAGCAGACCTGAAAACAATACCTAGATCTTTTTTCCTAACCCTACTTCATTTTAAGAAGGATTTTATGTTTGAGAACTAATTGCTTCCAGTATAGATTTAGAAAACAAATATAAACTTGGGTGACCTTTTCCATGAGTTTTAAAAATAGCAGTATCAATGAAATTATTCAATATTACTGAATGTGATTTTTCCAAACCAAGACAACGTATCAACAAAATCCCATTCACATAGAACACCAAAAAAATAAACACGTATCGATCTGTCTTGAAAAAATTCAACAGGAGTTATATTAAAACAATCATTTTCTTGATGCATCGGTCTCACTAATGACTTCTACATTTTAAAAACTCACACTGCACAATTCTACAAGACATCTTACTATTTGAAATGCCATTTAAGCACCAATATTGGACTACAAAGAAAGGAGAAGGACCATTTTAATTACATATTTTTAAAGTGCACACTGTACACTTGATGTCGCAGTTCAGTCCCAAACAGTGGCTAAGCATCACGTGCTGCTCACTCACTCCCAAAGCAAAAACAGGCAGAGCCTCCATGGGCTTGGATAAGGAGGGTTTACTGACAAAAGCACCATGAAAGTTGAACAACCACAGCCTTCTACAAACTTGACTTACACCCAGTGATAACACAGAGTAACTTACCAACCTGATGTTAACAGCATGCTGCACAATGTAAAGACCAGCCCAATACCAGAGCCACACTCAGACTGGAGTATCCTAAAGGCACCCAGGAGTATCCCTTCCCAACCAGCCCCTTTTATGGGGGAGTGATGTCAGGGGGTGTGGAAAGAGCCCAGGCTAACTTAGCTCACCTGGGCCAACTCAGTTCACCTGGGCTGGCTGCTTTGGGAGGTTACCTGTGGCCTAGCCAGAACAGGGACACTTGGTTAGCTTTATTGTTCATTTTCTATGTAGATGTGCTCTTAATGTCTCAGAAAAGATGGAGTCAGGTTGTGTAGTATAAACACAAAGATTTAAGGTCAACTAAGTAAATTTCTTAATATTAGGCCAACATGTCACATCCTATGTTACTAAAGCTGTACTGACTTAGGAGGAATTCTTACATGGAAGCACATCCAGGATGTGTCCAGGCTATCCAGAGAGGAAAGGTTATAGACTCTTTCAGCAGCTCAGCGGCTCAGGATTAGCCACAACCATCTTTGCATGGAGTGGGCAGAGTCTGAGGTGGGAGCAAGATGATTCTACACTTGTGGATTGCTTTGAAACCTTACTAAATTTGGAAGTGACTGGTCTAACCCAGCACTTGATTTTTATTTGCTATTATAATGAAAGTTCAACAATGATGATAAAATCTCAACTGTATGCATAACACTGTCTGAGGGTTTAGAAGTATCCAGCATACTAGACAGGTGACATGAAGCTAAATATATATTGAGCAAATACACAGTCCAAATTAATAGTCTGTGAACTGAAACAGCTTAATATATTAGATGATTGTCATTGTTGTTGCACGAGCACAAATGTTAAAAGATATTTTTCTGAGATAACCTGAACGTAATTCCTCTATAGATCTTATTAAATGGAACAGCACACTGCAAATCTCCCTAAATAACTTCTGATTGAGAAAATGTTATTTGACCAAATAGGAAATTTTCCATACTGTTGTCCATCCCAGTGCTTTAATTAAATAAAAAGAAATTGTGGAATAGAATTGCTCTTGAAAAAAGAAATTAAAAGATTTTTATTTGAAAATGGTAGAATCAAGCACTTTGAAGTTTTTATTACCCCCTAACCAGTTTGTCAGCCAAAAGTGGCTTTCAAATTTCATAGTATCGTAGAATCATTAGGGTTGGAAGGGATGTTAAAGATCATCAAGTTCCAACCCCCCTGCCATGGGCAGGGACACCTCTCACTAGACCACGCTACTCAAGGCCCCATCCAAACTGTACTTGAAATTTTATAAGCTTTACTTCTAAAGGGGCTTTTGCTTTTGGCTTGTTTTCAGTTTCTTTTAGAAACTTTGGCCAGTTAAGTCAGTAGCCTGTAAGCTGCACACATATTAAATGAAGAAGAATCTCTGTACTCCTCCTGTTGAATTAAGAGAAAAAGAAGCACGGACTTACTCTGCATGCAGTCACTTTCAGACCTGAAAGTCAAGTGGCCATGCATCCTTCAACTTCACCTGACAATCTTACTGCAGGCACCTTACTGCACAGAAATAATGGGGCGAGCTGACAAAGTTTTCTTAGAGCACTACTAGAATCTCAACTGAACCTTCAGCAAGAAGACAGATTTCCAGATTTAATAATTGTAAGAAATTGGAAATGTGACTCAAATGCAGCATAAAATATCAGAAACTAAAAGTGAATCTGTGGTCCCTGGACCATTATTCAGAAGCACTGTGCTTTTGAGGAGAAACCACACAGAATTTTCAATGTGTAAGTCCAGCAGTATTGCAGAAGACAGTGCAGGCAAGTATGTTGTACGAAATGCGGACCAGGAGGTGAAGGCAAAAATGTGGATAATTATAGTGTCTTAAAGAAACTGGTGAAGGAGACCTTGCAGGCAGAAGAGCAAAGTCCTCTGGGGTATTTAAATATTTTGAAGTGTACCAAAGAAACATTTGCAGAAAACCTGTTTCTTTGTTACTGTGTTAGAAAGCATTGCAGTCAAAAACTCTGTGAGAAGCAATACACATGAAAAGTCAGATTTTAAGTACAAATGTTGAGATCATAGAATCACCAGGGTTGGAAGAGACCCTTTAGATTGAGTCCAACCATAGCCTACCCCTGACTAGCTCACCTCCACTGATGGCGACTCCACCACCTCCCTGGGCAGCCTGTTCCAATATTTGACTAACCTTTCAGTAAAGAAATTCTTCCTGATATCTAACCTAAATCTCTCCCAGTGCAATTTTGAGCTAGTCCCTCTCATCACCCGAGAGCCCAACCCCGATATCTCTGCAAGTGCCTTGCAGGTAGATGTAGATGCCATTGTTTGGGGATGTATATGTGAGAGACATACCTTGTTGTACATGGGAGTCAAGCCAATGCATCTCAAGCCAAACAACCCACGCCTGGGCCAGCAAATGAAAGCACACTACTTTGGGATTTTTTGTTTTGGGGACTTTTTTTTATGGATCTTAATATTTTTAACGAAGACTCAGCAACAACTAAATTTAAAGTATAACTCTGCATCTGATGGAAAGGGAAGAAATGCAAAAGGAGTTTATTGGCAGTGGTTTCGAGCCCTAGTTTTCTCTTAGTTTTGTAATTCACCCCAAAATTACACCAGCAGAAAATATATGTGTTCTTTTGTGTTCTGACAGAGCTCAGATAGCCAGGTATAAGTCACTACAACTTATACAAAGACAAATAGGCCTTTTTCAATAAGAAGATTTGATCTAAAATGTTTTAACAACTATTACACATAGTATTTCAGAGCAGGGGAAGTCTAACCATTTTCCCTTTTATTATTCTTCCACCTTATGTACACAAAACTTCCTATAGGCTTCAGTCAGAAACTTGTCCTAGAAAACTTCATATGAATTCCACCTGGTTTTGATTATTTTTATCTTTTGCATCATATAATGGCTGTCATTTGAGATTTTTCATTAAAGTTCATAGATTAAATCAATACAAATTAAATTGTATCAAACAAGTTGTTCATTTTTATAAAATGTGTGCGTGCATGGTGTTCAACTTAAATAAAAATGTAGTCTGGCAATTGAAAGCATTACCATTTTAATTAAAATGATTCTGTTAACAGATTGAAAGGTTGAACCTCAAAAGGTTAGACACTGTTTGCAACTACCAGTGTCCTAGTTGGTAATGTAAGTAAGAATGATAAGAATAGGAAATTAGAAGAAAGTGAGAGTGGAAATCTACTCACACTATTATGTAGTAATAGCATTTCATTTCTAAATAGAAAGCTCTTCCTAGCTCCTAAGTGACATTAACTTCAGGGAATTTCAAAGCACTTAGAAGAGTTCAAGTTTTGGGGTCTTTTTATTTTGTCCTTTTTTATTTTTTCTTTTAATAAACTGCCAGTATGAAATGACAACTTTTGTATATATATTTAAAAAAAAAGCTTTTATGCTTACTGAAAACCCGAGAGTGTGTTGAAATCTTACACATTCTTCATCCTTATTATTCTGCTTCAAAATATCCTGAGCTGAAGCAGTCAAGGTCACAATTGTGCATTTGATGACACAGAGCACTATACGTCTCTTTCATCAGATGATGGGTTTGGGGCTTTGTTTTATTCCATAATGTAGCTGTCAGAAAAAAGAACCCAAAGTTTGGAGTTCATTTTACCAGTAATCCATAAACCTTGTGACTTCTGTCTACTACAAGTTTGCACTACATGTGAAATCAGAATTTCTGGATGTTTGCTAGTTTTGATTGGGCCCTAACAGACAGTTTACATATAAAAGAATTCTTTTCAGCTTTCACCCAGGCAGCAACAGAATTCAAACACCTGGTATTTTTTCCAGTGTTTTGATTCTATTGCAGTGGTGTCAAAATGTATGGTTTTTCATTTCAGGATTGTCTCATCAATGTGCTGTATATCAAACAGATCAAGTTCATTAAAGGTTTAACCATCTGATAGAGAACTGTTTTTGAAAGCTTCACAATTATTTAGGAAAACTATTGCTATTGACTTTGTGAAAAAACAGCTTTTATAACTGACTTACTACAGCTATTGCAATTCATTAGTATTGCAGTTTTCTCTGACTATATTTCTCAGTTGTTTTCTTGTTTGGGCTGACTTATTTCTAGAATTTTTTATTTTTAAAAAAAGAAAATCTTTATCCTTTAGGATATAAAGAAGGCAGTGGTGAAAGGACAACGTTGAGGAAAAGAGTCACTCTGATCTAATGAATACGAAGGAGACATTTCTACCTCAGGAGGTGAATGTGTGGTCATTATCAGTCACATAAAATACTTTAACTGCCCTCTGGAGTTGTGACTTCTGGGCTCTCATAAATCAGATGAGATACTGGTGGTCAAACAGACTTATTTATATTCTCTGAGTCAAAAGAACTGTTTTTCCACAATCATTTTCTCCCTGCACTCATCATCTGGTCCTATTTTACAATAACTCTAAAAGTTATTTTTCACTGCTGGCTGATTTCCAGCAAAGGAAAACTGGTACCTGACTTCTGTGCAGTGAAAAATGAGAGCTTCCTAGTTTATCACTAACTTCATCTCCTATGAATCTCTACCATTTACAAATCAGCAGGACTTAGAAACCTAAATGCCTTTCAATGTGGATGAACATACTTTTCTTGTGTATGTCCACAAGTGCTAACTCTGAGAGCACTCCAAGACATCCAGAAATTTAAGGTTGTCTCCTCCCACTCTTAATGGAGCTCTTACATCTGAAAGATAGCTGAGCCCCTACCAGTGTTTTCTTTCTTTAATAACTTCTTGCTGAGCATTAGCTTTTTCCTTGTTACTTTCGTCACATTTCAATGACATGCCAGGCTCTTGGGGAACTTGGAGATGAAATGAGGTTTATGTGCATAGTGCTAGGGCAAACAAAGAGTCAAGTTATGGATGTCACAGGAATGGAAAAAAAAAAGTAGAAGAAAAAAAAACAACCAAAAAAAGAAAGTCACTCCCAGTGCCAGAAGAAGCCTGGTTCAGACAAATTGAAAAAAAGGAAATATCAGTCCACAAGGAAATAGTTTAGCAATGACAGGGAAACTGAATGTTGTAAAAGCATCTGATTCTGATTGGAACAGGACTATCTTCAACTCTGATCTCTTTTCAGCACCTAAAAATAAAGGTTGAAATAGTTCTTGCTCAGGTATCAAGAAAAACTTTAATTTTATTTTTTTTTACTCTTAAGGTCTATCAGTATTGGCCAGGATTATGTCTTCTTCCTTTATCAGGGAAGATTTCTGGTGGTATTACAGCAAAAAGTACAAAAAACCCAACCTAAATGCGTGCTAATTTGGAAAAACAGGATTCTATTTTGTTTAAATTATATTATTCAGCTAGCTAGTTTGTTTCATTACAAGCATTCTTCAGATTATATAGTTGGTTAGGAAACCTAACTAACATGGCATCAGAAATTAAATTCTAGCCTTCTGTTCAATATAGGGCTTCATCATTTACTGTGAAAGATGACAACTATTTAAAATACATTGAAAATAAAAACAGCTTTCAGGAGATGTAACAGAAGTTCTCTATGCAAAAGACAATAAAATATATTTTAAAATCATGCTATCCTAACAATCAATACATCCACCCAGAATCCACCTTTTCATCCAATATTGCTGCTCAAAGAGGTGTGGTGGTTGATCTCTCTTCTGCAAGTACAATTAGGCTTCTCCTGGATCACCAAGCACAAACTATCTAAAAAGCACATACATAACTTACTGTAATGACTGAAGACACTTTTCCCCTCCACGTAACTGTGATCAGGTTATGAGGTGCTCAGGGTTTCTGAAGGACACGGAAACCAAGTGTTGACCTGTTACCTTGTAGTGCCATGTATGCTCCCCCTCCCCAACCTGACCTTTATTTCCCATAACCCTGCTCAAGTGATAACCACTAGTGGCAGTAACTGATGTGTCTGGTCGTGATGGCTGCATCTGGCTTCAAGTGGATTCAGAGACAGATAATGACACAACAGCCAAGGGCTAATTTGAGAAATGCACCCACCTAATCAGACTGCTGGTCAATGGTCAACTCAAGCCAAATTTTGAAGAAACCAGCGTTGTTGGCCAGTGTGCAAATGAGTCAATCATTGTACCCCCATAAATAGTGAGCAGCCCAAGAGCTCTTTGAGCTCTCCTACATGGCAGCAGGCTGTATGTCAGGATCTCCCCTTAAGTAGGGATACTCCTACTCCTCAAGGTTGTGTTACTCCTCAAGGTTGTGAAAATCCTATAGCATCAGATACTTGGTAATTGACTTGAGAATAATTGATTGTGCACATATAATCCTTTAGACATCAATAATTGACCAAATCTGAGACTGGGATTGGATCCAGCTTTACCTAGACTCCTCTCTGAGAAGGATTTTAAAAATTAAGTGGATCCTATCTGAACTTTCACTTCCTCACAGTTTTGTCTGACCCTGTCCCATATGCAGTAAATAACCAAGTGTACCTTGCCACTGAACCTTGTTAAACCACTGCCGCTTTTACCAGTGAACTTTTTAAACTTACTTTGTCATTAGCAAAATACATTGATGCTTCTCTCTGTGAGTGAAGTGCATCTCTATGACTTCATCCGTGACAGCATGGCATACCATATCCTTACAAAAAGAACTGCTGCACATCAGACGTGTTGAGTCTCAGACCCTGGGGATGCTACAGGACACGTGGTTGCTTGGTCACTAATTGCCATGTAGTCTGGAACTTCTGTAAGACCATTAGATACATCTTCATCACAGCTAGCAATAACAACAGGATAAATAAAACCTATGGCTATTTACCTGTGTGTATGTCCTGCAGTAGACAAAAGAAATAACTCTAGCAAGCGAAGAACTGAATTTGTTCCTTGAATGGTAACTGGAACTGGAGTTTTCAATCTGTCCAGAAACTTTAGCCACAGGCTAACAATTTCTCTTGAGGTGTAAATTTGTCACTGATAAGCATTCCAAGAAAAATACTTCACAAAATCTAAAGAGGCTAGGCAAACAAATCTCATTTTGAAATACAGCTAGTTTTGCAATACCAGCACATTGAATTTGTGTCAACTTTACAATTTAAAGAGCTGGTATCATTTAGTATATAACTACTTACCCATACATGTATACACATACATATATAATCATCTACATGTACACATTTTTATGTATGCATTATCTACATATTGCATCGTAGCTGAAAACAACCCTCTAAATCTTTTCAACCTTCCTTGCATATTTTGAATCTTCATTCATCAGATGAAAAAACTATTATTACGTGAAAACTTATGAAAAATATTATTCTAAACCTAAATGGAGACCCTGAGGATCCAGGCTAAATTTTATGAAGAATTTAGCTACAGGGCAAATGTTTCCTATTTTCAATTTTTATAAGTCATCCCACTCCTGGGATGCTCCTAATATATTCATTTATAATCCAAATGATCTTTCCTACTGGATGGCTTTACCTAAGCTGTGTTTCTCATACCTGTGAGGTCAGAGAAGCCAATCTCATCAGTATTAAAGCTTGTCTGGAATTTTGATTCACTGCAGAATGTCAAATGCTCAAAGGACCCTTTCCAGCTTCCCTGGGAGTTGGGGGCTATACACATAACTCCCTTCCCAACCTCCTAAAAACCTGTAAGTTTATGATGATTTTTGGGCTCATATTATGCCACAGAATAATATAATTCTGGAACTATTTTTAGAAGTACTCTCACTTCTCAACATATCCTAAAGAATTCCATAAATAGCAAGCATATCACAGGATTTTAAAAAAATAGGATGTATTTAAGTGCATGGAGGAAGTGGCCAGTTGTGTGAGGGCCTTCAAACCAACATCCAGAGAGCACTATGCACCTGCTAAAATTCTCAGAACAGAAGTCATGTCTCTCTGCTGTGCACTATTCCAGCATTCCAAACACTGCATTCATAAAAAAACCAAACAAAACCAACAACAAAAAGAACCCTTTTATTAAAGGGTGGGTTCTCCACAAAACAGATTCTTGGTTTGTGTTATAGAGACAGTCACATCAGGAAACCGCTGTGTTTTGTACTAAAGTATTAATAAAAATACAGATTTCTGAGGAATGTTAGAACTGCTGACACAGGTGGTGGATGGGTGGTAAGAATACCAGATGGGACCTCAGGAAATCAAAGCAACACTTCTAATTTCACTAAATAATCCCTCTGTGACCTTTAGCGAGTTATTTAGGATACATTTTGCAAAAGCTTATAAGGAATTCAGATGCCAAAATCCTACTCATTTCCAGCAAGAATTAGTGTGCTAAATGTACCTGAGTCACACGCAGATGTGAGACGGTCTCTGAAATCACTTAGGGAAATGAGTCACCAAGGAATTAGGCATTTTTTTAAAGAACCCATTTGTAGGATAGTGTTGAATGATACAAACCTGTTTCACAGAGGTACAGGAAGAGCTTGACTGTTACAGTGGTTAACAGCTTGGAGAGATCTATGGATATACATGCACAAAGGGCATGTTTTCAATGTGACCTAGACTCATACTCTGCCTGACTTCTTTTGATTAGGGTTAGAAAGCTCCTTGGAAATGCATCTGGAAATGCAGGGAAGTGGTATATCCCATCACTTCTGAAAATTATGGTCAGGTCATTTAAGTTACTTGAGAGAGTTCTGACTTCTTAGAAAATTAGGACTGTTAATACTCTGCTTCAGGTGACCCAGAGGTATCACTGAGGTAAGTGCACAGCCTTTGCTTTGTTTTGTTTTCTTCAGAGAGCTCATTGTCTGGAAAAAAGCCGATTCTATAATTCAGTTGATTATGCCACTGATAATGAGAACAGGAAAAAGCTGAATATTTCTCATGTAGGATTGTTCCTTGTGATTAGCTTTTAATACTCCTAACCCAAAAGCAGCTCTCTCAGAGTCTAAGAAGAAATCACGGTTTTTAATCATCTGGGACTGGGAAGGAGAAGTCAGCCCTGGCTGGGTGACAGGAAAGGGTAGCACAGAAACATTCAGAGGCTGGTGATAAAGTAGGAGTTATTTCATCTTGTTTTTTGCTCCTCTGAAGGAGCACAGATAAGTTCACTGCTACAAGAAATAGGAAACGCCCTCAGGCACTGAAGATCTCAAGATTGGCTCTCTTGAGTCTCTCTCACACCACAAAACAGAGCAGTTCTTTAAAAATCCTGTTCCAGACAAATAACTGAATTCATCCCATAGAGCCAGGAGAGAAATGAAACTGCACTAATTTCCAAGATTAACTGTTGAGGAGGAATTTCACACACAATGGTTCAGCAGCTAAGTGTTGAAAGACTGTGTTCCTAAAGGTCACAGCTGGTATTTCTGATTCATAGTCTGGGCAAAAAATCAGACAGAATACATAATTTTCCTCCTCTCCTCTCTCCTCTCCTCCACAAGTATATGCTCAATATTTCTAAATGAGGCAAGCATTTTTTTTGTCTAAGCCAGAAAAGTCGGTGGCCCTTTGGAAACACATTGATTTGAGAAAACTATTATTTTGGTGGTGAGTTAGCAAATAGGAGTAAACAGAGGCTAATGAGGAAATCAGAGGTAGGCTGAGGTCATGCTCTTGGTGTTTATATTTTCATTTTGACAATCTGTTCTGTACATTTGCCCTCTTTTCTGGTTTCCTTCACCTTCCCCAGCCCAGATAGTGCTCCTGGCCAAGGACCTATGTGCCAGACCTAGGGGCACTCTCTCTCCATGGACCTGAGCAGACTTCACCAAGGTATGACCTCTGAGGAAGAGAAGCACCTTTCCTGATGGCATCTGGCAGAGTTTGCGTGTGAGCCATGCACTCTGCTGTTCAGCACTATCTGACTGGCAGGGTTTAAGGGCTTTGTCCTGAAGCTGATGTTTAGAGATCTAGGGAAAATTAGTCTCAGCACGTGATGTGCCTGTAATTTTCAAGCATATCCAGGGTTAAACAGTGGCTAGTTATGAGGAGTTCAATCGTGTTCTTGTAGACAGTCCTTTTTGTATGTGTAATTTATGTTTTCATGGGAACGCAGGTGCTCTTTGACGCTTTGAATTCACAAATTAAAGTGCACCTCAAGAGACACAGATCCATGTAAATTGAAACTAATGAAGAGGTTTCTACAAAGCCTAGCAAAGCCAAGCTATGCAGCTTCATAGATCTCTGCAATAAAGGCATTGTATAAAATTGAGTTAAATGTATTAATACAGCCGTGTGCCACTGTATTAAGTTAACGTACTGCAGCATGAAATGAACTTTATCCCTTTAGAAAAACAATTACTATTTCATGTAATACAATTTCTTGTGTGTTAGTGTTGGAGAAATGAGGAACCACAGTCAAAATACAATTATCATCCCAGCAAGATAGCTTTACAGATTCCTTTTATTTACTGACCCTGGATTTTTTTTTCAGCCTTGGACTTCCTGAGTGTAAACAAACTAATGTGAATTTCAGACAGTCATTTTCCTCAAATCATCTAAAAAATACATTGCCCAGAGAATATGTAGATATAATTATATTGAATTACTTAACTAATGGTTACTTACTCTAAGAAAACTGAAAATCAGCTGCTTTTAGTGTTTCTAATTTGCATTAGAACTAATTTTAAGCCAATTTCCATTATTTCAAATGCAACCAAACATGAGGAGTACGCTACCATTTATTTGAGGGATAGTCTTTGAACTTCCATGTCTCTAAAATTAATATTCACTTTATCTCATTTACAAGCTGATTTGAATTGATACAAAGACATGACCGAGTTCTGCAGTTTCATCTATATACTGATCTATAAGTATTTTTGTTTCTTGTACTCAGTGAAATGTGGAGTCCATAAAAGGACTAGAAAGCCACAAATTGTTATCTGTTGCTAGTGCTCTGTCAGAAAAAAGTTTTCCATCTGTACATTGTGGCTTAATTTGTATCCAAGATAATAAGCTCTGTTATGATGACCAAAGTAAAAGACCTTTTCCTCTGAGCTGATACCAGCAGTTCTGCTGCAGATGTCACACAGAGATGGAATATTGAATACTTTTCCTCTTTGACCAGTATCTTTCCTATTTGGCATATATCACCCATTAGAAGCAAACTTAGCAAGCTGTAGTGCCTAACCAAGTTACTCTGGTGACTCTTTAAAACACTGTCATTAACAGATTTTGCAGTTTACATCACTATGCCGCAACAGTTACCTTACAGATGCACAAGTGTTATGCTTTAAAAGATGAAGTAAAAATTAAATAATTAAAACTTTGCTTTCAAATGATGCTGAAAATGTGGTTAGAGGCCAAAATGAGCTAAGTGTTTTATTCAAGGGACAATAGTACATTACTTTCACTGAATTAACTATCTATCCTAAGAATCTTCCTTACTGCCATCTCTCAGCTGACCTCTTTTCTAATGTATTTATCTTCACAGCAGCACTTTAAAACAGGAAAGTATTACGCCCTTTTTAGAGATACAGAAATACAAGACATACTTGTTAAGCATAGGCAGTTAGCAGAGGTGTCTGGAGTCTCGATAAGACAGGAGACCACACAGATTCTAGAGTCAGTGTATACCTTGCTCACATAAAATCCAAGTTATTCTCTGACCATGTTACTCTCTTGCATCTCACTGCACCGAGCAGAATCTGAGCACATATGGAGAAAAGCAATGAAAATAAGAGAAACAGGTTATTATTGAAAAGTGTTGTTTAAATTATCTCCAACACGTGTTTTTATGGGATTTTTTGTTGTTGTACTCATGCTCCTCTGTGATATAAATGATCAAGAAAAAACCAGTGACGTATTAGCAAATAAGAGCTATTTCTCTGCTGCTGGTATTGCGAATCCTAAGCCTGACAGGTAGATATGTGAGAAGTGGCTATTAGCCTGAGCTGCACAAAATTAACTAATAAGCATCATTTAGAGAAACTTGTAGGAATTTTATGAGATGAATGGCATGGTCTGTGAGAGGGCTGTGGGAGGAAACTTCTTCGTTATCATTAGCCTTGTTGTTTGAAGGGGCCCAAGTTCCTTTAACAGAGACATTTGGCCATTTAGGGCCCCCTTAGCCTGCAGTGAGCTGCACACATCCAATTATATATACCGGGAAAGAAACCGGTGATTAAAAAAATCAGCAAGTGGCTCAGTTCTGACTGGAACGGGAGGGGGCAGGGGGGATAGCATCCTACAAGAGACCTGAAGCAGGGGCATTAAAAAGAAGACAGTGGGGAGTATTTTTTTCTTCAATCTCCTTGCCTGTGTAGGCAGGGGAACTGTTTTGTTTTGATGTTTGCCTACGTTTCATATTGGACAGTAAGTTGTATTCTGAAAAAGAATAGAGTCCCTCCTGCTCTGGGGAAGGCTAAGCAGGTCATCTTAAATGAAATCCTATGACACTATGATTTAGCTGATAATATTACTTTAATGCCTCCAATACTTCCAAGAATGGCAAGAGATTTTTTTTTTGTGTGTGGTTGTTTTCCTCTTTTCTTTTTTTAACATCTATGTGTTAGTCCTTGTAATATCCCACTGGGCCACATCCTGTCCTAAAAACTATCCTTTCATGCCACCAGTAGAATAATGGACCTGTCAGACTCTCCATATTATGAGTGCTGTGGATCCTGGAGTAGCATCAAGTTGCTTATCTGTGCACTGACTTCTGCATCGTCCCTATAAGAGAATCAGATTTTAACTTTCTCAAAGAGAGCCATGGGAATCTTGAGCATTTGTATAATGTAAAAAGATGTTTATCTTTTTGCCCTTCCGCCCTCATTTTGAACTGTATAAAACCAGCTACTTCCTGCAGACTTCCAAATATATGTGCTGCTCAATGATTTTAACTTGCTTTTTACAATGGGAAGAAACTATCAAGGTCATTTCCCAAACTATTTTACTTCCAAGGTATCTCATCTTTATTTTTTTAATAACTTTATAAATTAGTTTAATTCTAGTGAGCAGCAAAACCTGCTGCTCAGAAAGCAATTATCACTTATTAGCACGCAGAACTGGGTATTATTTTGCTTAGTGTACTGTGTTTTGGAATAAACAATAACAATGTGACATTCAATTCTTTGAGTGTGTTGACAAAAACATATTTAGTCAATGGGGCTGCTAGTAAACAGCACTTTTTGAAGAGCAGACTGTCCTGCTTACCACTGTTCATATTCACAAACATAACGAACTGAGACATTCTGAAATACAGAACCAGGTAGCAGATTTTAAAAAGTGCATTGCTTAAGAGTTTCTAGGCCTAGTCCTCAGCTTTGGCCTTCAGAACACATCTTCTTCTCTATCAGTCCATGTGTCCTCTTCCTCTTGGATAATGAAGTAAATGCAGAACTCACGGCATGTAAAGTGGGTGCATCTGGTTTACCAAGTATTATCTGGGCAATATCAATTGCTTTCTGCATTAGGTCACTAGTAGGACAGTAGCTGTGGTGCTACACTGATTTTGGAAAGACAAGCTCTTTTGTCTTGGTTGTCTTGAATAACTATGTTTTTAGGTAAGTCAAAAAAGGGAATATTCCCTTCTGGATGGAACAATGTCAATATACAAACATACAAAATAATGTTATGAAGACAGAAAGCTGTCACTCTTGTTATTCAAAATTTATTAAACATGAAAATTGTAACATCAAAGCCTGCTGGCAAATCCTTTATTTTGTCAAACAAAGAGAGGGAGTCATTAATATATATAATCTTCTAGCCAAGCTTCTGCAAACTTGGGGTTCGTGCTTCTCATTCTGGCTACATTTTGGGTATGTTTCCTATGCCTATAATACATTGTCTTGAAATAATAAAGGACACAAGTATTCTGAAAAGCCTTAAGAGTTTAGGATGATCAAGACATTTAATCTCCTGTATAAGAACGGTCATGGAACATCCCTAAATTAACTCCTGTTTGTATTTTTAGGAAAATACAGTGCTTTATTTTAAAATTGCCAGTGATGACTGATTGCTGCTTTTGGATCTATATTTTGTTCTTTGTCATTTAGTGGACAGTAACAGTAATTAGTAACTATTGACAAAATCTGCAGTTTCATGGTAAGAACATTTGAACAACGGCTCAACATTTGAAAGATTACCTTTAGGGACTATTTACTTATCAGCCTCACATAACTTAAAAGTCAATAAACAGAATTTTCTTTCATTTTAAAAAAAAACCCTTCCTCTTAAAACAATATGCACATATGCAAAATTCCAAACCCACCAGTTTCCCATAAGAGACTTAAATACTAACTGCAGAGAAGGTTTGTTAAAGAAATACTGTAATTATTTTCTGTGCATATGTGTACTTACCGTTTGTCTTATCTCATCAGCTGAAATTTCCTTAGCCATCTGTCCAGAGGAAGAGCATCTGAGATTTTTCAAGGTCATGGGTAAACACTAAGTGCTGTTCCAGTTTAAGTTTTATCAGCTCTCTGTTTGAGACCACTGACATATGATGCTCAAAACAAAATTGTCCTATTTCTGTGCAAAGACTGGTTTTACTTTCACCTCTGCTCTCAAATATATGAAGGCAGTGACAACCTATAGTCACTGGGCATTGGATTTAGCATCAAGCCACAGCCTATATGAAAGCATAGCAGCTGGTCCACTGCTCTGACAAAACTAAGCAATGCGATATCTGGGATGGAAATTTTGCCAGGAAGAGAGGAAAGCCCCATATTGCTGATGGAGTTGTCAGTAAAGAAAGAAAGTGCAGAGCATGACCATAAAGAAAGAAGGCTGCTGGCAACTCTGTATGTTGAAATGCAGTAAGGAGAACAGATGTGGATGCAGAGACCCACCGGCAGTGCTGACATACAGTGCCGAGGGCTTTCTCCCCTATAAGTGTGGACACAGAAAGAGGTCAGAGTACTGTAGCCATCATAGCCTTTGCGTGGTTTGAATCTGCTCCACAAAACAAGAATAATAGAGGCTTCTGTGCAGTTGTTGCAGTATTCTGAACACAGAAGGCTAGGAGAAAACAGTGAAGTGCTCTTCTCTGTAAAATCCTGTGCAAAGTCTCAACCTTAATTTGTAGGAACATGAGCAACTTCAGTATCTGTAGATTCCCCCACATAAATATTTGCAGTATGCTTGCAGTCCTGCAAAAATCCTGTTTATTTTAAAAGGTGGAACAGAAGATTTAGTAAGTGAAAATCAACATTGAAATATAAATTAGTATTTTGGAGAATCCTAACAACTTCAAGTAATGCAGATTTTGACTCCTTTTCCTCTTTGAACCAAGAGTAACTCAATGCAATTTAAGTTTTATAGCAAACCAGAAAAGGGAGAATTAAAAACACTGTAAATGACATTAAACCAGTTACTGGTTAAACAACAAAATTAGCAAACCATATAATATAAAATAAAAATATACTGTAAGGCTGCAACATTGCTGTCTTATTATTTATTATAGGCAAAATATAGCCAGTAACTACCTCAAAATCCTAAATAGAAACTTGAAGGAAGTGGCTTTCAATGTAATTTCAAATTCTGTTGATTTTTAGCATACCTCACATTATACAAATGATTCTATTTCAGCTTACATTTGCAATGGACTAATTGCATACACTTTCTGCGTCTCAGCAGTAATACTTGTAACTGGTATTTCACTAAGTGATGCTACCTCAGTGATTTGCAGTCCTGTAAATATGCTTTTAGGCACCTCAGTATTAACTGGCTTTCATATGTTCTACAAATGCCCAGTATGCATTCAATTCAGAAAGGAGTTGAAATAAATATAATTCCCTCCATAAGGCTTGAAAGGCAGAAAGCAGAATTATTTAGTTATATTGTGCTCTCATTCAAATCACAATGAATAGAAGTAGAGTGAAATGGGGTAATGAGGATAAACAATGGTTTCTACAGTTTATCATTTTTGCACTAATGGATGTTTTGGGGTAAAAGAAATAAAGTTTACAGTTACATAGCATCCCCTCCTTTCTCTCTGTTTTGATCCAATCCATGGCCTTAAAAAACAATTTTCTGATGAGTTTTAAATCTAAGAAATACAGTTATTTCCCCTTCAAAGGGTTAATATTCTATTTTATTAACCTTTCCACACGTCTTTTTGTAGTTTTAATATACAGGGAGAAAGAAATCAGATAGATAAGGCACGACACTGGATAAAAGATTATCAGTGGTCAGGAGAATGGATAGAAAGCAGGAGGTACTCATATAGCCGAGAGCTGTAGCCAGTTAGCTGAAACTGATAGTGAAAGATTAATCTAGCTAAGGAAATTAGTTTCTGGTCAGTAAAAAGTAATTGAAATGCTATATATTAATGCTGGCAGTCTCAGGGGCAAAACTGAGGAATAAGAACCGTTGGTACAGAACCCGAGAAATAATATTCTCCAGGTACCAGAAGCATATTAAAACAGCAGCTGTGGCAGGAACACAGGTACGAAAAGATAGGCACTGTCCAGGACCAACAGAAATAAAGACATAAGGTGATTTTATCTTAAGGATATGAAAAACTTCAGGAAATAAGAAGATATGAGATGCATAAAGCACAATCTTTTTGAGTCAAAATCATGTGGAGAAGCATGATAAAAGATGAATTACAGGTAGGATATTGGGAGGTTTTGGGTCAGATATAGATAAGGATAGAGATCTTCATGGAGCTACTAGAGAGTGAAATATTACCAACAGTTATACATCTATGAGAATCTTCACAGCTACTAGAGGCAGAACTACAAATAAATGAAGTGGGTATTCACAGGATCCTGGAGATGGTAGTTGAGAGATTTATTCATCAAAAAGTTAGATTACAAAGGAGGAAATGCTATTTTAAACTTATTTTGGTAAGTAGTTAAGATACATCTGATGTTAAAAATAATGAAAGTTGGAAGACTGCAAACTAAATGGTAAATAAGCAAAAATAACTAAAGGTACTTAATTTTGAAATGGCAGGGTCAGAGGAGGAAAAAAATTAAGTAAGTTGGGGAAGATCAAGCAAACTACTGAGGGACAGAAGTGTGACAGAATCACAGAATGGCACGGGTTGGAAGGGACCCCAAGGATCATAGAGCTCCAACCCCCCTGCCACAGGCAGGGACACCAACCTCCAGGCCTGGATCTACACAAGGTTACCCAGGGCCCCATCCAACCTGGCCTTGAACACCTCCAGGGATGGGGCATCCACCACCTCTCTGGACAGCCTGTTCCAGCATCTCACTACTCTTTCTGTAAAAAACTTCCCCGTAATATCTAATTCAAACCTTCTTTCCTTTAGCTTTAATCCATTCCCCCTTGTCCTGCCAGTGTCTACCCTTTTAAAAGGTTGATCCCCCCCCTGTTTGTATGCTCCCTTCAGGTAATGAAAGGCTGCAATGAGGTCCCACTGCAGCCTTCTCTTCTCCAGGCTGAACAAGACCAGCTCCCTCAGCCTCTCTTCATAGGGGAGGTGCTCCAGAGCTCTAATCATCTTTGTAGCCCTCCTCTGAACCCTCTCCAACAGTTCTACATCTTTCTTGTATTGGGGGCCCCAGATCTGGACACAGGACTCCAGAATGGGCCTCACAAGGGCAGAGTAGAGAGGGACAAACCAAGAATTTAATCTGTAGATCCTTTCAGAAAAAGACGGAGAATTCCTTGGAGGAAAAAGATTACTCTTACCAGGATGGACACCTTGAGACAGATATTCAAACTGTATGTAGCATGTGAAAGGAGTTGGAAAAAGGAGGGATGATCAGCAAAAAAAAGTATGTCAAACTAGAAGTCAAGAAGTATTAAAACAAAGGAAGCTTGCTCTTGGAGAGAGAAGATGGAAGTGACTAAGCATTGAGGATGTGTGAGAGAAGAAATGGTTCTCGCATGGTTCTCAAACTGAATTAACATTTAGCTCCAGCGTTCAAGTTACAAAGACATCATTGGCCATGAAAGCAAATCTAAAATAGGTATATGAATGAGTATGGAGATGGAGTTTACACTGACGAAGTGCATGCTAGTTGAGAATGGATAATCCTAGCCTAGAAAAATTAGTACAAGATACTGGGGGTACCTTACCATATTTCCCTTTTTATTTTTTTTAAAAATCTGTCATCTGATTTATGATTAGACTAGAGGACTAGAGTATTCATTTAAGAGTAGTCATAGCCATAGAGAACAGCACAGGTAGAAATAACCCATATTGAAAAAGAGGGTAAAATGGCGTTAAAACAGGTCTGAAGAAGAATCAAATGGAACCTGGCTACAAATGAAAAACTGGATACAAAGCAGCATAGTTTTAACAAAGATCCTGCCACACTAATTCAATAATTTTCTTTGATTTTTCCATAAGTAAACTCATTTGACTTATAGAAAATAATCAATGATGGTGAGCAAAGAATGGAAATACTAGAAGATGGATGAAAAACTCACAAAATCTATCAAACACATCAATGAAAGTTTATTGTCTAATTATTATTAGTAGAGTTTCTATGAGATAAATTTTGGGACTCAAAGTTTTAAAATAGTTTCATGAAGGATCTTAACAGAAAAATGACAGGCTATGGATGAAATCAAGTGGTATTACAAAATCAGTAAATGCATTTAGCATGAAAAAGGAAAGATCAATATCATGAAAACCAAAAAAAAAAAAAGCAGCAGCTTTGGTTAGAATAAAGAAAATAAATTTGCTATATTCAACTTTAAAACGGCCAGTTCTGTACTTGGAGACAAAACATATTTCAGCTTAAAAGGAATTCACTCTCTAAAAGCAATTGAAGTCAAATACCTGTATTGATAGAGATGTCCAGTAGACTTAAACAAAAATCTTGTGAGTATAAAGATCCTGAAAACAATTAATGACAAATATTATACTTACTTCCAGTTGTTCAAGTTAAGCTGTCACAGATGTAAAGACTGGCTACTAAAGGAACAGCGGGTATACTAAAAAGAAGCCTAGAAAAGTTAGGTCTCAGCACAAAAAATGGAAGTAGAAGTTTTTTTCCTCTAAAACGCATAAAATGCATTAGCTGGTTAACACTTTTCTTACTGGGAATGCAAAAAAATTCACAGAAATTCTCAGACTGTGTCTTGAGACTGAATCACAGTGCCTATCTCAATTCAAACAAAACACTTGAGTTCCTTCCATGTTATTAATGGCTACTTAGCCATCTTTTTTCAGACTTCATGGCAATCCAATTCCCTGCATGCTTAGTCCCGAAGGAGATGGCCCAGCTCTGCATTTGGCATTGCTATCTGGAGAAGAACTGCCCCATCCATGACTTTGAGAAAGCAACCTGAACTATATGGGTGAAGATTCATTCTCAATGTCTGTGTTCAGCCTTGTCCAAAACTTTGTTGTTATTTTCTACATAACAACATTGGACTAAATCCTACATATAAACCAAGTTAAAAATACGAATAATTAATGCTCATTCTCATAAAGACATCTCCTCTCACTGATACACTGGAGATAAAGAAATGCATTCATATTTGAAGCTACGCATGTCAGTCCTCACATAACCCTGAGGAACCTTTTATTCTGGGAGCACAAAGTGGATGCGGCTGTTGCATTCTTGCTGACAACCCCCCTGCTGCTTCCACTTAAGTAGAAAAGTTTTAGCAGTTACTCTGTGCTATCAAATTTACATTGGTTTTGCTACATAACCTTTTCCTAGCTGGCAACCGTCTGATGGCTGTATTTGAGATAGCGGGAGAGCCTGATGTAGCCAAATGCGTAGAGACAGAGTTCAAGACTCAGGTTTGGACTTTATTCATCAGAAGAAAGGTTCAGCAAAACTTAGTTCTGCTCTCTTCTGTCAGATCCCCTCCTTTCCCAAATCAAAATGAAGTTTCTGGAAGAGGTTGCAAATATGGGAGAGTCATAGCTGCCGAGAAGACACTTTTCATGGAGAGATTTTGTTCATTAACAATAACAGCCAGGCTTTGACTGGTTGCATTTTCTCTCCATAGTGTTTTATATCTGTTTGGGGGTCTTGTGTAAAAGAAATCAATTAATCTGAAGAGGTTTTATGTATTAATCTGTTAATAGAGTGGGGATAATTAGAAAAACAGCCATAAACTGAATGTTGAGTAAGAAATTAGTTTAACCAAACATAATCAGAATTGCACAAGAACGGGGTGTTAAAAAGTGCCATTCTGGTTTGGTCCCTGGTGTACTGAACATGTGAGTAGAGCTTTCATCAACTCAAACAAACTTTCATCAATGAATCAAAACCCCATGGAATTAAACTTTCATCCGAACTACCATGTCTTCTAATTCTCCTGGAACACCAGGCATTATTCCTGAAGGTCAGGCAGGTTAATGAAGGCGGAGACTTCCTGGTCTCTAGGACACTTCTGAAGCTGTGTTCTCAAATGTATGTTTATGTCATGCTATCGAGTTGAAAAGTAATAGTGAGAAGCATAGGATAAGTAGAAAATTCAAGTGAACCTGGGATGCTACATCATGTTGTATGTTGCCACTTCAGCCTGTAAGGTCCAGTACAGTGGTTCTCCATCCTGAACTCTCACCTTCATTTCTAACCTGGGTCCTACATATGTCAAAGTATTTTGAGTATTTTGTTCTTCATGACCACCTTCCAGGGGTAAACTGAGAGCTGCAAGGCTCTGCTCACAAGCTGCAGAAGAGCAGCAGCTCACTTTGCACAAGATTACCATAAACCACAACTCAGTGTTTTTAATTACAGCAGCAAATAAAGCAAGCTGCAAATGCTGACTGCATCTTCCATTTCTCCTCATACTTGATAGTATGAAATGAATTTTAATCGCATCATTGTGAAACATGATCTATGGAAATGCAAGTATTTCCTGATCCTGCCAATGTTAGAAGAGTTAACATGGAACCTGTCACAAAATTATTAAGGCAAGGTGGTAGTACCCACCTTATCACTCTGCCTGAAGGTCAGAAGTAGTTGGGATGAAGCTGGAAATTTTCTGGCTGGTTTAGTGGCTGTGGGGGTTTCTTTTTGCTCAAAATATTTTGTTTTCTAAATCAATAAACGAAAACCCTGAGGAGAGGGACTGAAAATCTGGCACTGGTGAGAGGATTATTTATCTTCCTTGGCTGGTTGTTCAGCCCACTGGCATACAATCTTACATGGAAAACAATAGACATGCCTAGCAGGAATGGATGATAACTTATCTAAAGGCTATATCTATTTGGCCTGTATTATTGTATTGCAGGTAAAAGGAATTTTGCAACTGACTCAAAACAAAAATTTGGCTCTGAGGTAACTTATGAGTGGGATAAAGTAACTTCAGGTTTTAAAGCTATATTGGAGAGAAAATAATAACATCTTTTATTATTAGAGGGGGGGGAAACTCATCCATGTGCATCAAGCCAGCACAAAGCTTTTATACTACTTTCTATAGTTTAGACATCCCACTGTTGAAAAATATTATCTTATAATCATTTTAAAGGTAGATTAATTGTTATAACCTTAATCACTTCAAAGAGGGAATTAGTTCCTCCCACCCCACACCAAAAGAAGTCTTACCAACCTTAAAAAAATGAAGCTAGAGAGGACCTCTTACACCCATTCATCAGCATGGGAAAGAAAATGTAATGTATTTTTCTGAACATGCCCTTTATACACACAACTGATGTGTGCATGACTAGCTCAGTCACCATTCATTTCATTGTATTCCTTTTCATTAGTCTACTGCATGTAGAAAGAAGAGTTAAGTGAAAGACTTTCAAAAGCAGAGATGATCCCTACAACATAGAGTAGAAGTCAGTAGGTGCTGGTGACTCATTCTTACCCATGCTTCTGAAAATGTCCACCTTAGATTTCAAGATCTTCAGAACAGAAACTTTTCTTTCCTCCTGCGTTCAAGAAACACTTGACACCATTATATATACCATTATAAAAACATCCGTCATACACAGTTATTCCATGAATGTTGATTATTTCCTTCTGACCAACCTGAAAAATTGTTCTAACTCCTTACACTTGTACTTTGAGTATCTGTCATCTTACGTCTATTCATTTATATCTGACAAAGCTAAATGCACTCTGCTCTTTTCATCTTTCCTTTAGCCTCTTCTTGTAGTCTTTTATGTTCCTCTTTGCTCTTTTAGATGTGTCAACATTAGTGATCACAGAAAAGGGGAAGACTTCAAGATGATCTAATAGATAGCTCTAAATTAGGAATTGGTTTGACAAAGCAACACAAGCTACCTGCTCAGCCTGATGCATTGTGCCCAGTGAGCCAAACGGCAGAAATCATCTAAAGAGACAGCTAGACATTTTTATGGTGAGACAAAATTGAAGGAGACAGTGACATATCAGAGGGTAAGGGGTAAGATAAGCTTAAGAGGGACAGACTCTTTGGAATAAGTTGGCTTTCCTTGTATAAGTAAAGCTTATGCTTCTATGACAGTCCTCACTGCATCAGCTGATAATGCTCTATTTTACACTGAGCTAAAAAGTTGCTAATTTGGTTGTTTTGTTTTGTTTTTTAAAGGGACAACAGTGTTGCTTCAGGAGTTGAGGGCAGGTTAAATGTGACACATCTGAGATTTAATATTTGAAAAACTAGCTTTTCTAGCCAGAGATACTGCAGATTTAATGTGCTTGATAAATCACTGTCATTGCTACAATGGGACTGACATAGCAGGTATAGTAATAGAAGCCCAGAGGAAACATAACACGTTGAAGATGAATGATATCAAACAATACCTTTAATGGAAAACAACTTGGACAGAAATGCCCTGAGCTGCTATGGTTCTTTATCACAACATCTTTTAAAATGTTGCATTGCTTCAACAGTAATTTTGAAATTGATGTGTAGGAATATACTGTAAGAATTCAAAAATGTAAGTGTCTGATATAACATATATGGCATACATTATTTAATGTAACTTTGTTTTATTTGCCTATACCTATCCTAAAGTAAAATATGTGAAAATGAAGTGGTAAAGGCTGCTTGAGTTCTAAGCTACGTACACATTGAGATATTTCCAGTATATACTTCAAGTTTTAAACACAACCGTGTAGAGTACAAGCAAAGAAAAGCAACACCATTGTGATACGGATACTGGAATGAATTTTCTGGAACAATTTATTAGTTGAGCAATGTGACTGCATGTATACATTGACAAAGTCTAACTACCAAAAGAAAGAAAGAAAAAAAAAAAAGAGGCAGAATTTATGGGAGGTTTTTGCATCACTTTGAAAATTAGATTCTAAAACCAAAATCTTCTAACTTTTCTCCAGACATTTTCATCAATGTTTATACTGCAATACGAGAAGCCACCTTGAATTTGCAACTTAAAAGTAATAATTGTCTCTGTTTAGTTGACTCTCTACAGCACCTTAGCATGCCATACATAGAAAAGCAACGACAGTCACTGGCAAAGAAGTAAATGTATGCAATTAAAAGTCCATCTTGGGAAGTACAGCCTGCATTTCTTTTTTTTAAAATGTTGCATTTTTTTTGGGGGGGGGGGGCGTAGGGGGAAAGTCATCACTTTTATATTTGGCAATTTTGCCTCTGGATGTGGCTGGATGAGTTTTGCATGCCTGTCCTTGATTATTTGGTTATCTTCAGAAGCAAGAAGTGCTTTCAGAAGAGCATCTCACTGCTATTTCTGCCCCTGGGCTACACTGACATTATGCCAAATATAAATATAAGTATTAAATTGGATGGCAGTAGTGTAGGACTCCAGTAGCATTGGTCTGTCTTTACTAAAATATTTTCAAGTAAAAAGCAGTGGAGCTTATGGATCTTAGAAAAATAGGGCTCTATCAGCAACTGATCACTCACCCAATCTCTCACTCACTGCCTGCAGTGGGATGGGGAAAAGAACTGGATAAGCTAAAAGCAAGAAAAACTCACGGGTCAATCCAGAGTTAGTTTATTGGATGAAGAAAAGACACAAAAAACCCAAATCTGGGATGCAAAGGTTATCACTTGCTCCTCTTACAACAGACCAATGCCCAGCTGTTTTCTGGACAATGACCACCTTGGAAAGTCTGTCCCACCAGATTTTATTATGACCATGTTGTTACCTGGCATGGAACATCCCTTCAGTCAATTCTGTGTCCCCTCCCAACCTCCTCACCCCCAGCCTACATATTGTGGGAGGCAAAATGCAAAACAGAAAAGGCCTTGACAATGCAGGCATAGTTCAGTGACAGCTAAAACATCTCATTGTTAACACCACCATTTTAGTCATGAATCAAAACCATGGTACCATACAGGCTGCTATAAAGAAAGCTAACTCCAATCCAGGCAGACCAAGCTCAGTGAAAAAAAGCATTTTGGAATAAAACTTAATTTCAGTCTTCATCACTGCCTGCCTGGGAGTTATCTGGTATGGGGTACGATCCTGCTCTAATTTGAATACGTGCAAGTAGAGCTTAGACAGAGTAAAAGCAAAATTAGGTACTCTGTTTTAACAGACTTGGGAGATCTAGCTAAAATATTCAAGTTGCACCTGATTAAGCAGCTTTGAAGCAAAATAAAATATGAAAATTATTTAAAGTGGAGGGTGAAATTTACAGAAAGTGGCAATACCAATGAATATTGAAACAATTACATATGAGACTAGTTTAGAGCCATTCTCCAGAATATTTTAATAAATGAGAATACAAATTATACTACTCCCAATGAGTAGTAGTTAAGACCACTCGTTAATGTACTTATTTGTGCAAAAAAACATTGTGGTGAAAACAGACAAATAAATAAAATCCCCATCATTATTTCACTTTACATTAATTTTCCCCTCAGCAAAGTAAGAGTATCACAGACAACATGACTCTATGGAGTGAACAATGTTTACCCTCACTTCAAATATGCTAAGTTTTTCCTGTGCATGGTTTTATGTAAACTTCATTTGTGTTCAGTATTTATTACCAATTTCAGATGTCCAAATGAAAGTACCTCAATCCTTCCTCTCCTGTTTGTTCTCTGCCTCCTTTTCTTCCAGCAACTCTCTTACTCTGAAAACTCTGAAGATCATCATCAGGAACAAATGGTCAGGTGTTGTTTTAACTTTATTAGCTACAAAACCTGTGTTTTCTGCCTTCTAAGGCACAACCTGTGTCAGCTGAGACATAAGAATTTAATTACTCCCCCAATAGCTAAAAGATAGAAAAACCTAACTATAGAGTTTTGCGATTATGTGAAGCTTCTGTAACAGAAAGAAAATAAAATTTGTAGTGGTTTCCTTTCTTTAAATCATTGAATGGAGTGAAAATTGCACATCAATTTCCTCATTGGTGTAACTTCACTGGAGGCAATTTCTTTTACAAGACTGTGTCCTTCTGTGGCATTCCATCCAACTCCCCCCCCATGTCTTCCCTAGATGTATTAAAACCTGATATATCCTTTCATAGCCCATGCCCTATTTCTAAACTTAACACAAACCAAAGCAAGTTAATAAAGTTAATACATATTCCATTCAAAATGTCAAACATCAAAAACCCTATTGACAGAAACAGTGTGGTTTCAGACCTAATATTCAGGAATATGCATCAGCTTAAAAAAAATCCATATTTTGTATTGCTAAGAAAAGGCTCTCTGAATATGCCAGATTTATGACTGCTGAAAAACATATGAGCAATAAATCCTGCATCAGCTGCATAACTGTGGTAAGTAATGCCAAACTGGGAAACAACTTTACCTAACAGAAATGTAAACAAAAAATTTAATTGGTCCAAGGGGATTCCTTATGTCATTAAATATGCAGTAGAGTTTGTATGCAACAAACTTCCTCCCTAAACTGATAAAAAGACTGGATCCACAACAGAATTGCCTGCCCCAGTGCTAGGTACATATGTAATCAATCCATTTGTATTGTCACAACTAATGCATTGGATTACTTGCTTCCAATATGCATCACCAAAGATAAATAAGACTTACCTAAAGTTCATAGTTAGTTGTATTGACACTCATGTATTGAAATGACTGTCTCTCAAAATTCACAAAGCACAGGCAAATAGAAGTAACTCTTTTTGCACAGTCATCCATATTTTTATATGATTAAAATTTATAACTGAGTTTGAACACCACACTCTTGCAAGATGTTGTTACACTTTATGTATGCAGCTAGAATCATTGGCACTGTCAGCTGGCACTTGTCAGAAAGGCCATGCTCTCAGTAATAGCAGTCTTTTCTTTTGGGAAACTTCCTGATTGTTTGGTTTTTTTCTTTCTACTTCAAGAGATGTGTGTAGAATAGAAGATTAAAAGGAGTATAAAGATCCTGAACAATAAATATAGTACAGTTACATAATACAATGTACCATCATATTTTCCTTTTCTAGAAATAGTGCCAATTAGCAGGAACAGTGATCTCCTATAAAACTTAGTGATCATCATCTTTATGTTCCACTTCAAACAGGTAATGATCTTTTTTTTTTCTTTTAGATCAGGGTATGTATTTACCCATAAAGGCTTTAGCTACAGGTAAGGCTGAGCTTTAAGGCAGAGGTGGGGGAGTGATAGAGCAATTTTGGAGGGCATCTGGCCTCCAGCCAGGGTCAACCCACCACACAGGTGGAGCAGACTGGCTCCAGAGTACACCTCTCTTACTAGTGAAGTCCCAGTGACCTACGATGTTTTGCACCCCTCCTGGATCTCAGGCTGTGCTCACCCCAAGCCTGCATCCCTGTACTCACAGTGGTCTGAACCCACAGGAGTCAGGAAGACAGGAGCACTTATTTCTGTCTAGATGTAGGATATTGATTCTGTGGGAGGCAATAATCCCTATGATGACTTCATGACAGAGTGAAAGTCACTGGCTTTTGCAAAGGCAGGATACAACCTTTGTAAAAGTTGTTTTTTCCTTGGCTACTGTCAACCCTCCAGCTTGGTGAGAAACAGGATTCCTTGAATGTCGAGGTGGCAGGTGCTCACTGCTAGAAAAGAAGATGCTTTATGCTCAGGTCCTTCTGAACTTGGACTTGAATGCTTTGAGGGCTGGAACTCCATCTCAGAAGACATGAAATTTCTCACAAGGAAGACATGATATTTCTCACAAGGAAGCAGGAAACAAGCACTAGGCAGAAATTTTTGAGGATGTCTGAACAGGTCAAAGAGATACATCCCAAGCAACATATAAGATATGATGGCAAGAATAGGCCATGAACTGTTGAGTGTTATGTCAATATTAGAAGTTTATATCAATCAAACAAGAGATAGCCACTTTTCCCTTTGTGGGTCACATGCTGGCTCAATAATTAGAGCATATTATCTTGAGAAGTGATGAAATTTCTAACAGAACAGTTTCTCTGCACTTCTTTTTCCCTTCTTTTTGTTTTTGCCCATTCTAGCTCATTGTTTGGTTTCTTATTCCTCTCAGATCTGATGTAGAGAATATTCATGAACATTTCCATTTGCCCATAAGCATTAGTGTGAGCACCTCTCATCACTTTCTTCTACATTGCTTCTTCCTAATGCCATGTATCTATACAGCAACTGCTATGTTATTAAAGATATTTTTCCCACTTTTTTTTTTTTCTAGGACAGAAAGCTCAACTTCCCCAATTGACTTGGTGATTTCACAGTCCATGACTGGATGAGGAAAATCCTTCCCACTGCACATCTCCACCTTCTTTACTTCTCTCCTGATGCGTCCCTCATCCTTGCACCCTGTATTGAATGAAAATGACTAAATGTGTAATTACAATCACCAGACCATTAGTATTTTTTATATTTGCCATGCAAAACCAACATTTATTCATGCCAATTGTCTTGGGCTGGAATAACATCAGAACTAAGATTTAGAAGTTTGGACGTATAGGCTATGCAACTGCCCAAACATTGGCACTGGTTTGGTTTGGTGTCCATTGCAAGTCCTTCTGACATCTGAGATGCTGTTAAAAATGATAGCCCATCACCTCCTGGCTCTCCTCTGCATTATGTCAGTGTACTTTCCATATAAAACCAGTTCTAGTCCAGCTTTGGTTTAACTTTGGAATGGAATACACAGCATAGTTTATAGCAAAGCAAAAAATATTTGTTATGTTTTACATCTTATGTGTCTGTACCCAGACTCCAGATACTCCTCATTATGTAGAGAAAGCTACCTCTGATGTTGAGAACCAGAGCTCTAGATTGCTGAAATTCAAATAGAAATCTTTATCAGAACTTCTCTGTTTTATTAGACAAAATTTCAAACTCAAAAGCACTGAGCAGATTTAAATGGCTGGACTACAGTTATTTTTAAATCCATGTTTTTTCAATTAAAGGAGAAAATAATCAGGCTGTTGTAATCTTTGCTTTCTTTAATGACATCTTCTGTGTCACCACTACAAAGCACCTTATGTTGGTGGGATAGGTATGTTTTTAAGTGACCAAACACATCACCTGTGAATAATCATGAAAATACTCAGTGCTGAGTATTACTTCTTAAACCAATCCTCCTCTCTTTTATTGTATATACACTTTCTTTACATACTTGTGCTAATATGAAAGTTTATATAAACATATTTCTGAGGAGGTAAAAATATATAACAAATTCTTATCTCCCCCTTAATAAATGAAATATGAACTGCATTTCAGTGTGTGAGAGAGAACAAAGATTGACTGTCCCCTAAAGGCATTTGGTAGGATAAGAAATAACCTTAAGGCAATATTGTGACTTTTGCAACTATTGCTGTTTTTGAGATGTAGGGTAACGAAGTCCACTCCTTCAGTTTTAGCTGCCAGAGGCATTCTGCCCACAGAGGATGAGTTTATGTTTCGCATTTCTTGCCTTTTATGGATAATGCTAGAACTAAGAAATCTTTGACATATTAAAGGAAATTTAATACAAATCCCCGTAGCCTCGCAAGTTTAAACATTTTTAAATAGGAAAGAAATAGTATCTTAATCACTTACCTGATGAGACATAAGGCTATTTCCAAACTTGTTACAGGAAGGAGGATGCACTATCCTGAAATTCTGCCACACAGGCTGGATAATGGGGAAAATGAGGTGAATCCAGTAGTACTATGAGTTTTGCAGATGTAAAACTGCCATTAAAAGAAGACAAAACCTGACAAAGTAGCTAATCTTTGAGAAAAATATTAAAAATTACTGTCTTATGAGAGAAGCTTTTCAAGGTTAGATCCCACAGGACTTGCAAAGACAATCCCCGCTGTAAGAGAGTTATGATCCTGGAACATGACCCAATCTAACACCAAATATAGGGCACATGGAAATCAAAATAGCTGAGATGAAAATCTGGGTTGTTCCTACTGAATTTGTCTCCAATATGAAGAGTTGAATTATTTGCAATACAGAAGAAAATTGGAATTGAAACAAACAAAAAAATCTGTATATTTATAAAGTGTAAAAGTTTGAATGCTAGCAAAAGCATGCAAATACATCAGCATTTGCAGCTGAGCCCAAGATCATGGGGGAATTCACAAATGAGAATTATTCCCAGGGTTAAAAATATGGAATAAAATCATGCCTGGAACAAAACATTAACCATTGCATGCTCCCTAGACAATGTGCTTGTGGATTTCTGAGGCTATGCCACACGTCGTCAGAAGTGAGGAGACATCGCATCCCTCCTCTGCATCACTGTGAGCGCAGTGCCATGGGAAGCAGGCCCAGTGTTTTCAGAGAACGTCTAACAAAAGAGCATAACTCTATCTACAGTCAGTTATTAGTCACTTGCTGCTGGTTTCCTGCTTGAGAATCACAATACCGTGTAGTTCAGGTGTAGACTGCTAACTACTTTTCTCTTTTACTCATTCTTCCAAGACTTAAAATAATCCCAAATGAGATGAAGTGGGTCAATACATTCCCAAATATTCACTGAAGCAGGAAATGTAATCTCATGGAATCCTGATTGTCTGCTCTAGAGACTCCTAAAAAAAGTGGATGCTGTGCGTACTTGTTTAGGCTGAAAGACAATAAGACAAATGAAATTTGCTTGCATCTCACTCATCAGGATTTGATCTTTAGTTTTTATTGCTGGTGTATAGATGTGACAGTAACTGGAACTATTTCTGTAGATGCAGATAACCACTAGAACTAATATTCCAATAGGATAGACATAGTTCTAATATTAGTTACATCACAGCCTAATGAATTTAATGTATATCAAATGTCTTTTCCTGAAAGCTAAAAAAAAAAATAAAAAATAAAAATCAGTGTCTTCAAAGAAAACTGGTTCTTCAAGAGTCCACGTTCAGAAAAACAACTATGCTGCACTCTAAATTACTAGGAGTATTTAAGTAATTATGATTTCAAATACTGATCGTAAGAGCAGCAGTCTAGATTTTACTCAAACTGTTACCTGCTATCTAAATTGAACAGCAAAACACCTAGGAAACCCAATAAAGTTAGTTTACACTGAAATAGAGTTTCAACCTAACGAGAGAGAAAGGACATTGTTCCGTTACTTTCCCATGAGAGGCATAATCAAGAAATATGACTTCTCTCTACTCTTTTCAAAGGTGTCAAAATCTGCATCACAGTTGTGTTCATATTTCTCCATATCTATACACGATGCAACTGCTTGTGTGATGAGTTGCCAAACTGGAACAAATTGACTCACATAATCCCAATACATTCATTATTTCTCAACCCAGGAACACCACTGGGGATTAAAGAAGAGAAATCTCTGCATGTGAAACTCCTGAATACTCTGAGTGACAAGAGACTGCTTGGCTCCAGCACTCTCCATTTCTGCAAAGAGTCTATCTGTCTCCCTGTCTAATGGCTCCCCTGGATTTAAACAAAGATTCCTGCCTGAGCATCCCTCAAATAAGTTACAAGAGCAAGTAAAACTACTTTAGTTATATTCTAGTGTTGTTACCTCATCTATCTTTTACTTATGTTTTCCATCTAGAATTGTACTTACAGGCACTGAGGAGTCCCTTCCCTTGTCCTTCTCTTCCTCATCTCTTCTCTTCCCCATCCTTCCCCCATCCCTTCCTAATTCCCATCCCTTTCCTTAAAACCACAGCATTAAAACACCTTCACATCTACAGAGGACACACCAAAAAAAAAATCATGCAATGCATTTTTTTAATACAGGACACATCATAATCATGTCTCAGTTCCTGCTATCAAAAAGAAAATCAAACCTATAATTGGATAAAGATTCTGACAATGTCAAAAATTTGACAGTTGGGGCACTATTTTTTCTCCGTTTGGTAATGTGAAGTGCCGCTTTCTCTGCACAGTGGTAAGTTTAAAATTATCTCATTTGCTACAGTCTGTTTGAACTTTCATTTCTCACCTTTCCTGTCAATCAGAGAAAGCAGAAAGGGAAATAACTTCTTGGTGATTAGACACATGGAGTTTTAATCATCTGTCAGCTGCTGTAAATCAGCAGAAAGAACAGCCAATGACTTAGTTCAAAAACTATAACCAAAGTGTCTGAAACCAGTCAGATTTCTCTGATTGCTGGATTAAATTTAAAAAAAAAAAAAAAAAATTAAAATTGAAATTAAAGTACAGTGGGCATCTAAAGATGTCAAATACCCAAGGGAGAACTTATAATAAGCCTACGTTTAAAAGAATATGTATAACCTAATGGTTAATTAGACTTTGGGTAACATAATGTTCTGAGGAATTTTGTTAAATGGAGTATATCATAAATTAATTTCTCTGCCTAGGGTTTTTGAGTGTAGACACCATCAGTCCCGTAAGCTATATTCTCACAGTGGATATCCTCTCCGAGGCCACCCAATGCCAGCCATCTCCTTCTTCCTACCACTTGTACAGCACCAGAACTATAAAAGAAAAGCTTGACAGAGAGAAACTTGAAACAGAGTGAGGTAGGTGAAGCTTACTGCATACCCGCTGCTCTTAACTGTGTAAATATATCTCTAATTTAAAATGTGCTCAGGGGACTACGTGAAGAAGTCATTGTTTACCATGTCCTGCCACTGATGGTTCCTGGCTCTTTCTGGGTTTTGTCATCTTGCTCATTCCAGCCTGGCTGCAATGCTCAGCTGGTGTTAATGAGAACAGGGTGAGTCAGGGAGGATCTTCTCTATGGCCAAGCTATTGGCAGCAGTAAGTTATTTCATCTGAGGTGTTCCTTTCACACTCCTCAAGGCATTTTTATTTTCTCTCACTTCTCCAACATTTACTTTTGTTTCAGGTTCTATAAATAATAATTGCTCATGTTACTGTTTACATGGATTTTTGTGTTAAGTGTTTACAAAGTCAGATTTGTTGCCTCTTTTTCCATGGAAAACATCTCTTCTCGTGGTTAAAGGGATTTAGATAGTTTTCCTAAAGGGGCTATATTTTTTTAAGTTTCCATTCATGACAGAAAATGAATTTCAAGGAAAAATGAAGTTTAATGAATACTGACAATGCAATTAAAACATTTCCTATGATGGGCAAATCCCAAGGAATTTGATGAGAAACAAATAAATGTAGTTATGAATCGCAGCTCCTTTTTCTTTGCAGAATAAAAGGAATGCAGAGATAGCAATGAGCAAAGCAACGCACTACATCATCATCTGAGAAACTTATCTTCATTCTTCAAGTGCATTCATATCTTTTTTTTCCCCCATTCCTTTTCTGTTTCTCCATGGATCACTGGAAATATTAGAACCAATTTCTCCTCTTGAGGCATTGAAAGAGGTAATAATGATATCAGTGATCGACAAACATCAGAAAAATGTGGAAGTATGGTTAAGATAAGGCTCAATGCTCTCCTTTGTGGAAGATCCCAAAGCCCCTTGCATGCAGTGGTGCGTGCAGGTTTTAGTCTGTCTGTCACACAAAAGAAAAGACCTTTGGGATGCAGCGGTTGTTTAACACGACAATGTAACAATGCCACGGGGTGCAGGCAAAACAAGGCAGATGCAGATTGGTGGGAATACGTATGCGCTTAGAAAATAAGCATTTGCAAAGTTCAAGGTTACTTTCAGAAGTTCAGAATAATTCATTGTGCCACCCTTTCGCTTCTCAAAAAGTGATGTGTAGTCTAAACGATCTGCTTTGTTTAAACGCCCAGCAAAGCAGCAGGGTGAGATGTGTGGCTGAACGCAGGGGAGGCTCATTGTATCTGTGCTATTGCTGAGCAATCAGGGTAGCAGGATCCAAAAACTTGGACGTTTACTGCAAACATTTAGTCAGAAATATTTTCAGATATTTCAAAGTGGACTCACACCCCCCATGCACCAATTTTTGAGGGTAAGTGAGGAACATTATGGAAGTTTCCCCAGTAGGTGCGTGCACTTACATACACAGGGTATGTCACCAAACCAGACTGAGACCACGATAGCTGCAGCTAAAAATAAACGTGAAACAAAACATGAAGGACTTTTTGTGTGGGGGAAAAATAAATAAATTTGTGGTGAATGATGTTTCATTACGTTACTTGGGAAACAATACTTATCATGGTAAAGTAGAGAAGTTGCTGTGCAGTGATCAGAGGAGGGGGAAGAGCACAAAGCAAAGACTCCTGGTAACAGATCTCTGATACATCAATCTCTACCAAACATTTGTGTGGCTTATTACTTCAGGAACATACTGGTAAGATATCAAATGCAGGCAGTATTAAACATACTATCAACATAAACAGAGTCTTTCCGAATCTCATTTTATGAACCTTTGGACTATTCAGGTTTGCTTGTGAATTCCCCTCTATTCTGCCCTGGTGAGACCACACCTGGAATATTGTGTCCAGTGTTGGGCCCCTCAGTTCAAGAAGGACATAGAACTCCTTGAAAGAGTCCAGCATAGGGCCACCAAGATGATTAAGAGAGTGGAACATCTTTCTTACGAGGAGAGGCTGAGGGAGCTGGGCCTCTAGCTTGGAGAAGACTGAGAGGTGACCTTACTAATGTTTATAAATACATAAAGGGCAAGAGTCAGGAGGACAGAGCCAGGCTCTGCATAGTGATAGCCAGTGATAGGACAAGGGGCAATGGGTGCAAGCTGGAGCAGAGGAAGTTCCATGTGAATGTAAGGAGGAACTTTCTCACAGTGAGGGTGAAGGGCACTGGAACAGACTGCCCAGAGAGGTTGTGGAGTCTCCATCTCTGGAGACATTCAAACCCCACCTGGATGTGTTCTTGTGTGATCTAATCTAGGTGACCCTGCTCTGGCAGGGGGGCTGGAGGGGCTTGGACTAGAACGTCTTTTGAGGTCCCTTCCAACTCCTAACATTCTGTGATTCTGTGAATTGATCAGTGTTTTTGAGCAAAAGCAACGTAATGAATGTCCACCTGAGGGAGGACAGGAAGCACTGGTAGGAAATGTGAGTGATAACAAACATAGTGGCTATCCAGATTTGTGCTAGGTCCCTGCAGGGCGTTGATGAGGGCTTTTGCATAGGTGATGTCCATTTTGGTGGCCCTGCAGAGAACAATGTGGCCACAGGATGTCACCTACTTGTCAGCAACTGAACACACATGATTTTTTAATTTTCATTACAACAAATTTTCCAGTCCTTTGCAATATGAAAAAGATGAAAGGGCTTAAGATCTAGACTTGTGAGGATGGTAGCATTTCTTGATGTTGTTAGTGTTTTTTCTTAATCCTTTTCTGGGTTATGATAAAGGAAGAAGAAGGAAATGGATTCAGCCACACTGTTGTTCAATAGCGTAACTACATCTCTCACCCTGGCAGCTAGCACCAGTGCAACATACTTCATGAACAGTTACTTTGATGGACTGTACCCCTGTGACATTGGACAAGAGCAGTAATGGCAGGCAGTAAGTCCATCAAAAGGATTCACATTGAAAAAGCTGCAGACCTTGTCAGAGGGTGACCTATGTCTGACAGTATGACCATTAATTTTCTCTTCTGTGGGTTTTTTTTTCCCTTTTCATTAGCAAAGATTAGTCTTAATTAAACACTAGCTGTTAGATCAAAGGGAATTAGATCAAAGAAGGAATAAACCCAATACATTAATGATATGGTATTTGGTATAATACTTTCCCCAAAAGCCTGTGAAAAGTGTTTTCAAACTATACATTGGTAGCCAGACCCTGAATAACAGGACCCTTGTGTTTATTTATAACTAGATTCTGTCAGATTGCCTTTTTTTTTTCCCCAAGTCATATAAATATATTACTCTCAGGACTGTCTCAGGTAAAGGTATCCAGTTATTGACAATCCACCTGGAAGTGGTGCCCAGCTTCAGTAATAAATACAAAATAGACTTGCCTTTACTACAAATAAGCATCTCCAGTTTAGGAGACAAGTGAATTTGAAGATGATTAAGGGGAAATCTGCTGAAAGTTTTAAGAAGGATTTGACAAGAGAAGCGCTTTTCCTTTGAGCTTGTATTCAGCTTTGAATCTCAGTAGAACAGAGCTTTCATTTCACAGGCAGTCACTCACTGCATACCCAAGCTTTAAAATTTAATGAATGCACCCTTTGCAGGAGACTCTGGCAATAGCTCAGATATATTAGTAAGTGCAATGATGTCAAAAAAGGGAAAGACAGTGCAAATGATGTCTGTCATTGTTATAATCATATTGATAGCTTCAAAGCTTCTGTGTTTTTAATTCCAGAACCATTCCCTATTTTGAACAAGACAGAACCATTAAAAAAAAATCCAACAAACAATAAGATATATCTATCCTTCTCGTAATCATATTAATAATTTTAGTTAATATACATATTTTAGAGAAAGTGTTTCCAATATGAAACAGCTAATGCTATTTTCATTTAGCTGCTCTGAAAGGAAGTCACATATGTAATAATTTAACTATTTCAGCCAGTTTTAGGGTAGCAATTAATATTTATATGCACCCCGAGGATTTAGAAACATGCCAGGGCAGTTATCCTCATGAGTACAGGGCCAAAGGAAATGGGCTCAGCTGCTGGGAATAAAAGAGGCAGCTAAAGCTTTGCGGAGAGTAAAAGAGCCTTGGGGATGTGGAAGGTATTGATTTCGTGAGCAGCAGTAGTAGTATGTGACTGGTGTGGGAGAGAGCTGCGTTAGGGGGCTGTACTCTGTGTTGTGCTCTTGTAGAGGCTGTTCCAGGTTATGGCCCCTTGCTGGGACTGTCCTTGCTAGTTGTCCTGTGAAAATTATTCCTAGGTGAACGTACAGGTAAAGCTCACAAACAACTTCACTTTCTCTATCAAAGCAGCCGTGGCATGTGCTGAGGATGCAGGGCTTTTTGTGTTGTGCCAGGAGCAGGTAGGGAGAAATGCAGCTTCCCTTTGTGAGACTCACAGTGTGTGACACCTTGAAGCTGTTTCAAGTACTGTGCCTACCTGGAGAGAGTTGATCAGAGATAGCTGAAACTGAGCTATTTCTATCTCCTCTTTGAAGTTAGGATGCCAAAGGGCTTGCAGTCTTTAAAGGTTGAGTTTTATTAAGGTACTTCAAAGTCCCTCGTGTTTAGGTGGAGCTTCCTATATTCAAGTTTGTGCCTGTTGCCCCTCATCCTGTTGCTGACCCATCCTCCTGACACCCACCCTCAAGTAAATTGCCTGTTCTCTTTTGGTTTTTAGTCCTGCCTTACTGTGTTGAAAGTAATAACTGAAATACCAGGTACAGGAGCTGTAACTTGCAAATATGAAGTTTTTAAGAACGAGAGCTCTAAGCTTTCCTTAATCTATTCATCAGAAAAAATATGCACTCTTGTTCTTGCTATGTCATTTTTGATTAGGAATTCTGATAATTACTGCAAATGTGTTCCTGTTGGAAGCACAAGAGAAGAACTGAGCCCAGCAGTCTCCTAAAGTGAGAAAATTGGTAACCAATCAATTATTCCAACTACTTTGCATAAGAAAAGATTCATGTAAAATGTAATTGTTGCTTTTAGAAGCCAGGATTATTCATTATTATGTATCTCATAAAGCTGTAATCCTAATTACATAGAACGCAACATGTCAGATCCACAAGCCAAACTAATCCTATATCCTCTAGTCCTAAAATATTTACTCTGAGGACATTACTAATTGTGTGGTACTGTCTGTCTTTTTTTGTGTGTGTGAACAATAATCAGATTTGCTTTTGATTTAATGTTTTCTTGAGGCTAAATAGGATAAATATAATACATGTTTTAGATAATTTAGAGCAATGATCTACTGAAAGGATGAGACATTATAGGATAAGTAATATTTTCTGGCTAATTCTTGCTGAATCCTGTTATGTTGGATGTGATCAAGAAAAACTGGCTGGGTACTAAGAAAAGTATAGTAATTCAAGAAAAAAATTGAATAATGTTAAGAGATAGTTACTCGTCTTTAATGATTAGCTGTACTTAAAGAAGAAACATGTAATAAAATTCCAGTGCTTTGGATTTTATTGGATTTAGCAAAGGAATACTATGGGGTTTAATTATGTACAAATTATGGATATGAGGAGGTTTATCTTGAAGACTTAGTATTACTTTTAAAAAAATAAAACTAATCAGAAGACAGTAATACTATATGTATGAAAATTACCTTTCATTTCGAGATGCTTAAGAAGCATTATCTCTACATAGAAGCTAACAAATTGCTCTCCAATTCCCAAAGTTACTCAGCAACTGATAAGCGATTAGTGTTTTCTGATTTGTGCCTTATGTACACACATCTAAATACCTTCCTAAATGTTTCTGAGTATGACTCTTCTCTTAAGCTTACAAAATAGTTGTACTTAAATGTGCTTGCATATACACCTTTACAAGACCATGGCTCAGAACATGTGTACCTCTTAACCACTTCTACTACAGAGCTATGTGCTATTTGGTGCTGAAATGAAAGGCCACAACCACCAACAAACTACTACATGCTGAAAAAATAGTCTGCCAAAAGAATGAAGTGTGTTTATTACTGGAGTTTTATACAAGACTTTGTACTGCTGTTCCTTAGGTGTTTCCTATTATTTCATTGTTATGAACAATCATTTATGTTGTGGTTCTTCCTTTCAAATTATTTAGCTGAACTGGTTTGGTTTTAGAGATTGATTCTATGTTTATAATATGTTAATAATAAATCAATGCTGATTGCAGAAGACTATCAGTTGTGTTTATCTTAGCTAGTTTGTGTAGGAGGCAACTGTGGTAGCCTATGTGATAAAATACCTCATCTACATTATTTGCATTTAATCCAGCTGAGAGGTGATGGTGGTACCTGTAGCACACAATACTCTAGTAGCAATTTAGAAAGGCAACTAATTTTTCTGCTTTGGTGAACTGAATTAATTGTTTAACAAAGTTGGTTATCTTCTCCACTAGAGACCACTGCATGCTCTTTGTTTTATGGCTACCTGGAAATGGAGAAACCTTCCCTTGGTGAAGGTAATAACACTGAAAACAGTTGTTTTGTTAAGTTCAAATCACCTGCAGCATCCTCTCTGCACAGAGTATGGGCTGAATGAACTCTTCCCAGCCATTTCCCATAATCAGTATTTATACAAAAAACTTACAAACCTCTAAAAATACTGCTGCTGGGATCTGTGTGCAGGCTGCAGCACTAGGCACTGAGTACTGGATGATCCTTACAACAAACACTGCTTTCTGCTCTCGGCTATGTCACTTGGCAGCAGACTTTCCAGTTACTTACCCGAATACCATATACTGTTGTCAGCAACTAACATATAGGTTTAACTAAAGAATTGTTAGCATAGAACACATCTGAATGCAAGTCATATTTATAGGGAGAACAAAGTCCAATTCCACCATTTCTTCACAATGGAAGCATTGCTTTAGGAACTATGGTAAGCGCAGAAAACAGGAAAGCTTTCATGAACATACCAGATAGTAAACTGCACCTAGCATGTGAGAACCTGCTGTGTATCAAGAGTATTATTTTGCCACTGTAGCCTATATATAAATCCACTGACATAAAATAAATCTGCATATGGAGCAGTACTATTGCTTTTAGACTTCTGACATTCCTGGGAGTACTGCTGCTCGCTTTACCCCACCTGCAAATTGTGCTGAAAGCTAGTGTGTGTCAAGGCTTTCTACTATAAATCTTCATTTCTCTCTATTATCTTGCCGAGTTTTTTGTCTTTATTAATGCATGACACACTAGAGCACCCTTCAGTGCCCATTTATATTAGTGTCACAAAAATTGCGACCTGCAAAAAGGAAATTCCCTCCCTCAAAAGGATGATAAATATCTACTTAAGCCTGTAATGACATTAAATGTTAATGTTTTCCTGAAATGAATCAGGCAGAAGAGGTGTTTGAAGGAAGAGTAACCCTGAAAGCATGACCAATTAAAACTAAAGTCTCTTAATGCACTTCTTCAGGTATCCCTCACTGTGAATGGCACTTGAAAGCACTAAGCCACTTCAGAATGAAAAGTGATGATACTTGTGCACTAATAGCAGTGGAGAGCCTCTTAAAGCAACAGTAAATGTTGAGGGTTTTTAAATATGCCTAAGATTTAGCAAGAAAGGAAGCTGAAAGAAAGACCATGAAATAAGGGTTTTGAGCAGAAAGCAGGATTAACACAGGATACTGGACGCCATTGCTTACTGTGCACAGGTTATATATATTATGCGCTTCTTGTGTTACGCAGTGGTGTTGAAAAGCCTTTAGTGACCCAAGTGTTCTTCCAGTTTTTCATGCAACTTAATTTACTAATAAACAAAGGCCCCAGAGGAATTCAAATGTGGTGGTTGTTTGAGATTGCTGGATGGTCTGTCAGTTGTAGCACCTAAGAGGTTAGTTTGGGTTTGTTTTTTTTTTAAATGGATATGAACACTAGGGTGTGAGTAACTAGGACTTGTCTGTCAGAGAACTCCGATCTCTTGAGCATTCCCTGAGAAAACATGGAGTAGGGACAGAGGTCTTTGGGACCTTATGACATTTAGATGATTAAGTTTGTAGCCACTTAAGATTAATTTTCTTCACTGCTTAAGAATAACCTACCTAGAAGAGTTTAAAACATGAAAAATTCTGCATCTAAAGCTGTAGTGGAGATTTTTTGGTGTTGTCTGTCTGCCTTTATTATAAATGATAATGCCTTTGTTTACTACTATGATGCACTGGCATGAATTATGTCACTGGTTTTGTTCTACGAACTACAGTGTAGTCTTAGGATTTGCTGTGATGCGTGTGCCTCTGGGTTACACACCTTTTTTGTGTAACCAGGCTGGCAAGGAGCTATACACCCAGCAGGAAATCTTGTCTTCCTTTGAGGAAATTCCCCTGGAGACAGCTCTTACGTGAGAACAGGGCACTGCTGGGTTAAGGCTTTTGACAGACATGATTACCAAAAAACGGATGCAGGATAAAGCTGTACCATTACTGTCATCAGTTTCTTAACTTGCAGCATTTTAAATGCTCATTAAAATTCTCATAACTTACAAAAATTCCTAAATAACTGAGCTGTGAAGGTAAGTTTGACATCAGCCTGCAATGGCTTCAGCACAAAGGCAGCATTATAAAGCCAATGAACTGTGACTATATCCTGAATGAGAAGAGCTAGAGAAATGCTTACTCTGCTCTTTCTACATGCTCTCTGTATTGGAGTAATTGTTGAAAGATATGCTAATTGAAGATCCTAGGTACAAGTAATTGCAGTGTTTGCATGAAAAATAGTGTTTGAAAACAACATTTTTGCAAAGCTGTATCTGTTTTTAGCCCATCCTCCAGAAGCAAACAGGCCACTAACTGGGATGGCTTCTCTGGTCTGACATGACAACACAGAGTAGAGGCTGATTTTTTTTTCTTAGCTTTGTTTCCTCTCATGGTTTTATATGTAAGTTGTGAAAAGACCTTTCTCCTTCAAACAGTAGGTGCATGAGGCGAGTCAAGCCCTCTTCTGAGAGATGATTGCCTTAGGAGGAGACTAGCAGGGAAGCTGGCAAAGGTGAGAGGCTGCTTGGCTCAGGGGGCAGGGAGCTTTGGCCTCGAGCTGGACACCTCTGGAGTTAATGAAATTCTCTGAGGAAAATCACAGCACAATCCACTTGAGCTGTGTGGCTCTGGCTTAAATGTGGTGAGTCAGAGATGCAAGAGAGCCTGGAGGAAACAGCATCTGAGCAGCAATTAGCTGATGAGGATTTTAAGTGCCAAAGTAGTAGGGCCATCAAGCTGCCATGACCTGGAGAGTGAGTAATTCTAGAAAAGAAAAGGCTGTTCTGTTCTGGTAGAATTATTCCTAGCTGCAAATTCTTTAACTAGTAAGGACTTCCCACGCACACAAAGGGATGGCCAAATCCTACCTCAGAACTGAAGTGCTTTACTACTTCCCATCAGATGTGGCGGATTGCCCTTCCAACTGCAAAACCTGGCTACGAGCTTCCTCTGATACTACCAGTAATTTCCACTAGCTTTGGCCAATGAAGATATTTGCAGGTAGAATGTAAGCAGCTCTGTTTACCTTCAGTCTGCAAAATTACTTCACTGCTAGTGAAGTACGTACTATTAGAAAATAAACTACAACCGAATATGACTCGTATCATGTTTTCTTTAAACATACCATAAAGCTTCCTGTTCTCTATCCTTAAACCCAGAAAATGAAACTCCTGCATCAAGTGCTACCAGACGGGAAACAAATACTTACAGAAGTGTGTGCACTACAGCCTAGATAAACTCCTATTTTCCACTGTTTTTACCTGAAGCGCTCCTCAGTAATGACTTACCTTGAGGCTTTTTCCACTCCCCCTCCTCTAGAGTAAGACTCCTAAAGCAAAAATGTAACTATTAGAAGATAAAACAAGGCTTTTCAACTTGGGAACTTCTGAGGCTTCTTCATCGCTGTTTATACTTGCAAAGCGTTTTTAAAATGCAAGGCAGAAAGGCTAAATACAAACCAGATAAACATTCCCTATTTAATCTGAGTAGTTTTAGAGGGACCAACGCATGGTGAAATGTTACAGAAGTTACTAGTCTCAAATGAAATGTACTGACCTGTGTTAATGCACAATACAAACCTCCCCTGAAAATATGGAAAGATGCTTCTTTTCGCTTCTTGTCATGCATAAGGAAAGAAATCTGGGATGCTTATTCACATGAGCTATATCTTGCATAATAGTATAGCTAACTGGGGTGAATGGAGGACACAGAATTTAAATTTTTAGTTTTAAGTAGCATCAAATTAAAAACAAGTCCATGAAGTTTTCTTCCCCTGCAAACACTGGTTTTATATGATAAGGTCAGATAAAGCAAATTATTTGACTTAACTTTTGTTGGTGGATGGTGTTGGGTTTGCTTTGCTACACAGCAGGCAGTGAGCTGTGAACTTGTAGTTTTTAGTGTAGCATGTATCCATGCATCAGAGGAGAACACGCAGTGCTCCTGTTCATACACGGACTGTTGAGTAGCTGAATGTCTACTCTTGGATTTCAAACGTTCTAACAGGATGTTATCAGAGGTCCAACATTTTTTCATTAAGAACCCCTAATGAGGCTTTCTTGTGTATGTGTGTGGGATAGATAGCTATGGGGGTGAAATTCCTCAGGGATAGAAAATACAAGGGGTTAACAAAACCCCAAAGCCACAAGAAGTGCATAAAATCTTCAACTCAAACTAAAGAATGCAAGAATATATCTATATCACTTTTTCTTCACAAACAAGACTATACACTAGTTTTCTCTTGAGTGTAGTTATTCAGCACTATCAAACATAAAGAGCAAAAGCATGGTCAGTTGTTCATTTATTACAAAGAATTGGAAAAATAACTACCCGAGTTTCTAGTTTGGTGTAAAGACATCTAAAATTTTTTAAGGGTGAATTTCTGACTTTGTGTAGGACTATGCCTGACCAGACACCATGTGGAGGTCTGTTCTAGATCATTAACTTATTAAGGTCACTTAGATGATTGCGGAGATTGTTTTATTTGGCTGCTCTGAAGAGTATCTGGAGTTTAATTTGATTGGAAGGCGAACTTATTTACTGTTTTTTTTACACTTTTTTGCAACTTCAGTTGCAGGGCTTTGCTGCTATAAATCTTTATGTTTTGATCCAGAAGTATGGATTTCTTTTTTAACAAGTTTGTAGGCGTTGACTGCTGCAAACATGAACTGGTGAAAAATGCTCTCAGGATTGTTAGGACAGCACTCCTGCTCATTTAGAATCTGGGTACGTTTAAGAGATACTGCTGTCTAATCTCCAGCTTTGGATTTCTACTTAATTTTGTCATCTAAATGGTCCCTTTTGAAGACAACATGTTACTCCAATTATATCAACATCTAGTTAAGGTAACTAAGTGCAAAAAACCCCAAATGTAGAATGGGGATTCCTCAAATGTCAGTAGGATCTGTGCAAGAACTTTTAAGGCCTGTGATACAGCAAATCAACAGATGGAAGAAGATGTAAATACATCACTTTACATTTGTGTTCTGCTAAATTCTGTATTTTCTCCTGTAAATTTTGCCTGACCACATACCTTGTGATTGGGGTCTTTTGAAAGGCTTCCTCTCCTCCTGAGCAGTGCCAACATCTGTGTCTGCACATCTCCTTGATTGCTGCTGCCTTCCAGACCTGCTTACTTGTGAACAAAAGTTGTAGTAGATCATATAGGTCCTAATGTCACCTCCTTCCTCCTTCACAGCCTTTAATGAGCTTACAAAATGCCTTAAGAGGTCAGACCAAAAGCCAATCTAGCTCCATGCTCTGGCTGACTACAGATACTATTTAAGAGAGCATGTGCTTCATGCTTTCTCCAGCATCCGGAATTACTGTCCTAAGGATGATAAACAGTGCACGTTTGCCTCTAGAGTTTCTTGTGGAACTGTGACCATGAATTTTCTGACCATATTCTGAACTTTCTGATATTATCTAGATCCACAGTTTGAAAAAGTAATTAGGACGTACTTCCTTTTAATTTTTTTAATCAGCTGCATGTTTGTTCTGTTAATGTAGGATTTGGTGAATGCTTTGTATTCAGCTTGTCTAATATGTTCATAAACCTGTAAGCCACAATCACGCTATCCTCAATTTTTCCTTTCCAGGTGAAGAGTTCCAGGCTTCCTAGTGTCCCTTCACAAGGAGGGACTCCGTCCCTGATCAATTCCCAGTGCCTTTTCTTTACCTTGAATTGCCCTGTGTCCCAGATGCGTAGATCAGAATGACATACAGCACTTGGTCAACAGGAGTGCAGAGATTTCGATGTAGTTGCAAAGTGTTGGCCTCTGCCTTGCTTACTCATACCCCTAACTGAAGACACAATTTTCAGCTGCAACTGCACACTGACAATTCTGTTAAAATAGGTTCAGTTATGAGCCTCCTGTCTCTTGCCTGAGTTTTACCTAAGACATGAGCACTGATGTTCACCTGCCAACTTTTTACCCATTCTTTGAGTTTTGTGAAGTTCTTGTGGACTTTTCTCCCCATCAGCACAGCTTATCTATCAGCACATGCCCCTCTACAGGTCAGTGACTAAGATGTATTCAAGTGGTCCCAGAATCAGTCTCTAGGAGGTCCCATTGATGACCTGTCTGTCACAACAAGTGGCCATTAAACCGTATCTCTTGCTTGGCATCTTTTCAGGTCATGAAGAGGACACTTTTCCCAATTCCAGATTAGAGTCTTCACTCAAGTATTGGCAAAATTGTGGGTTTGTTTTCAAATCCATGTGTTTTCTGACACTACTTTAGCCCTCTCTAAACTTTGTGAGCTTAAATTCTCCTTTATACAAGTCCTATACCCTTCTGAGGTGACTGCTTACCCTTGCTGTCAGTAAACATTCTTTATTGCAGACTCAACCCTCCTATCAGGATTGGAACATGCTCATTGGTCTGTAGCTCAGTCTTCCCTCCAGACTCTCCTTTTTATAGATGACAGCCGTGTTGGCAATCTGTCAGTCCTTTGACACAGAGGCAATCTGTAATGATAGGTGAAGACACCTTGCTCAGCAGTTCTGCAACCTCACATCTGATTTCCTTCAAAGCTCTTTGATAAATGCCATTTGCTCCTGAGATCTTACCAGCATCTAGCTTATCTATTTATAGTATTTACACAGAAGGTGCTAGACCACATTGATCTAGATCTTGTGGCCTAGCTGTTAAAGAGAATTTGGCTTCTCTGTCACAGTCTTTTATCAGTGGGTATCCTTTCTTAAACCTCTGTCATCAACTCTCTCACCATCTTCCTACTCAGTCTCCTGCTTTTGATGCATTTAAAGAATTCTGTGTTACCATGCTTCTACCTTGAGCATCGCCTTCAGACAGCCTATTTACAACTGACCTGTGATGTGTTGTGAGTTTTCCTGTTCCCTGTCCAAATCACAGAACTCCCTCTGAGTAAATTTCCTATTGAGCCACATATTTTTTTATTTCTTTTTGAATTGTGGCACATGTTTTACCCAGGTTTCTAATTCAGTAGTTAACAGCCCCCAGGCTAGCTGTAGGCATCTTGTTATTTAGATTATTCCTTTTTTGTTGTTTGTGGTAGGCTTTTGTTTTATTAACAGCCTATATTCTGCATTGCTCCAACTCGTCCTCTCTTGCAACAGTGCTAAACCTACTGTATTGTGGTTGCTGTTATAGAGTAGCTCTCCCATTAATACCTCTTATGCACTACTCAAGCTGCTACTTTGGATTTGGTTGCTATGAGATCTACTGGTTGTTCCAGTAATTGTTCCAGTTGTAATAGTTTATCTTATCAAAAGCTGAAATTCTTCATCTCAGTAGGATGTGGTCTTGAGATCTCTCATGCCTGTAACTTGCAGTTTCTCTAGTCGCACTTTTTCATCACTATAGTTCATTGATCAGGGGTCAGCAGCAGAGATTTTTTCTTTTAAGATTAGATTTTTTTTTATTATTATTATTAGGTCAGTACAGACTTCAACCATTGAGACCTACTACTATGCTTCATTCTCCCTGTGAGACATCCATGCTGTTCCACTCCGTATTATCTTTCACATACGGTGCTAGTGCCACTTTGTCACCTGCATATCCTGCTGTGCCATTCTTAGGTCAGTAGCCTGGCAACAATATCCTACTGATTCTTCCCCCCCCCCCCCCCCCCACCAGGGGGGGAAAGCTTGTTACACCAGGGCTGTTTGATACCACACATTATAATTCCTTCAAATTCTTCCCCACAACAGCATATGCCAGTCAACTGGTACTGTGGGCAGTCTGATTTGCCTTCCCTACACAATGACGTGCCTTCCTAGCTAACAGCTAATGCACCTCTGAAAAGGCTGCATCCCCCTTCACAGTCCATATCAGTCTGTGAACCAGATGTTGTAAGTTTGTCAGTTTTTCCCCAGTTTCCCATTCAAATGTTGACCTTGTAACATCTCCTGCAATCTTGCTCTGTTTTTATGCATATTTAACCTCTCCTTCCTTTTTGTACTTGTCCTAAAATATTTCCCAGTTCCACCTTGATTTCCTGGAGTGCCAATGACATGGAACAGGTATTTGGAAAAGCACCAACGCAAGGAAAAGAAGCAGGACTGAAGCAGGATATTATGTGATACTTCTTGTTTCCCAAGCCACGGAGAATAAAATATCATTGAATCTTTAATGTTGGAAAAGACCACCAAGATCTTCAAGTACAGTACCACCATGTCAACTAAACCACATTCTCAAGTGCCACATTTACATGTTTTTTGAACACCTCCAGGGATGGTGACTCCACCACCTCTCTGAGCAGCCTCTTCCAATGCCTGACTACTCTTTCAGCAAAGTAATTTTTCCCATAATCCAATCTAAACCTCCCCTGATGCAACTTAAAACCATTTATCTTCATCCTATTGCTAGTTATTTACAAGAGACCAACCCCCACCTCAGCACACTTTCCTTTCAAGTAGCTGTAGAGAGCAGTAACATCTGCCCACAGCCTCCTCTTCTCCATGCTAAACCACCCATTCCTTCAGCCATTCCTCATAAGACAATGTAGGCATATGCAAAGGTTTGAGGAATTTGTATAGTGAGATGTGAGCAGCTACAAAAATGGCAGGTTCACATGTCATTACAAATTCCTACATAAGCTTTTTACAAAGCTGGGTGAACACAGAAAACTGGTACCTGTGTAACTCCTGCTTCAACAGACTCATCTGTATTGCTTTATAAACATGATTCAGGATAATACATTCCTTCTGCTTCTACTTAGGAGAAAAAGCATGTTGTGGATTACAAAATAGCGTTCCTCCCATTTTGTTACCATAGCATCAACTTAAAAGTATCTGCATTCTCACTGATATGTCTTCTTCTTCTGTGCCTCAAGGTGTCACAATCCATGTTGAACTGCATCCTTTTGTAAGAAAAAGAGATGAACCTGTAATGTGCATACTCAAAATACTGCTGGAAAAGAAGAAATCCAGGATGAAAATAAGTAGAATGCTATTTTATATTAATGGCATAACACGTGTGAGGTGACCAGAGACTACACATACATACACTGCTTCAAAACAAAGTGCTGACAAGGTGCCTGTAGTCATTAAGTTATAGTTTCCACCATGGTATTTCTGTTAGAAGTTGTTGAAGAACCCATACTATGTTCAGTTCTAAAACACCTCAAAACCTTATAAGAAGCTTCAGGTGAAAAATCTAGGCAGTATCTTTTAGTCCATGAATGCAAAATAAATGAGGAAGTCTGAAACAGCGTTGTAGTTTTGCATGGCTGGGTTTCATAATTGTGGAGAATTTCTGTTGGGATGGGGATTTTAATGATGATTCTTAAATGTGTGATTCATAGAGGCAAGGGGTGGAATGTCACAGTTTTGTGTTGCTGGGTTCTGGTGGAGTAGGGGGGCTGTAGGGGTGGCTTCTACAAGAAGCAGCCAGAAGCTCTCTGCAGGCCCCACAGAGCAAACACCAGCCAGCTCAAGGCCGGAGTTGTTGCTGACCAAGGCCGAGCCCATCAGCGATGGTCACAGTGCCTCTGGGAATCACATTTAGGAGAAAATACCCCACTAGCAGCTGCTTTTTGCCCCTACAGAAGGTAGTGATAAGAAACTGTGCGGACACCAAGGTCGGTGAAGGTGGGGGAGGAGATGCCCCTGCAGCCCATGGAGAAACCCATGGTGGATCAGGTGTCCCCCCGGAGCCCACGGAAAATGCCAAGACCCCATCTGTAGCTTGTGATGAGGCCTCAGGCTGGAGCAGGGGGAGACATATAGGAGATGCTGTGACCCGTATTGGAGCAAGCCCCTGTCAGCACTTGCAGCCCATGGAGAGAGAGAGACACACAGAGATGAGAGACAGAGAGACCCACACCGGAGCAGGTTTGCTGGGTGGGGGAGAGGCTTGTGACCTTGCCGAGGACCAGGCTGAAGCAGTCTGAGCTTTAGAGACTGAGAGACATTCTATGATTTGTGACTGCACCCCACAGAAGTGACCCACACTGAAGCAGCTGGTAAGGAGCTGAAGCCTCTAGGAAAGGACTCACATTGGAGAAGTTCGTGAAGGACTGTCTCCCGTGGGTGGGACCCCACAGTGCAGCAGGGGAAGGGTGTGAGGAATTGTCCCCCAACTAAGAAGGAAAACAACTTGTGAGGAACTGATCGAAACCCCTATTCCCACAGTCCCTGCCCCTCCCCATGCTACAATGCAGGGAGAAGAAGGGAGCAAAATCATGACTAAAATGAAGTCTGCTAAGAAGTGAGGGATGGGGGGAGGTGCTTTAAGATCTGACCGCACTTCTCATTATCTGACTGGTGTCACTGGGGGTGCAGTGTAGTGTAATTAAATTAGAGAGTTTTCTTTCCTTTGTTCTGTGTGAAGTCTGTTTCGCCCATGACGTTGATTGCAGAATGATCCCTCCCTGTCCTTATCTTGACTCCCAAGCCTCTCAATATATATTTTCTCCCTTATCCCGCCGGAAAGGGGACTGAAAGATTTTGATGAGTGTCTGGCCTCTAGCCAGGGCTAAACCACCACAAACAGAAGCCCATTATAATGAAATTTATTTAAATTCTTTAGCACACTCTATTCATAACTTTTTAGCACTTTCCAATGATGCATTTACTTTATGTTTCTATAAATTACACATTCATTGCATAAAACTGCATTCATTTCTCTATCAGTATACTATATAAATTATCACAAAAACAGATGAACCAACCAAAGATTCTTGAATACACGAAACAGTGGCGGGCAGATAATATCAGTAATAGCTTATCTTCATGGTAAGCAGCTCTAAATGAATCCCCTCTTGAATTCATTTAATTAAGAAGCTGAAAAGAAAGAAAACATGATTAAATGCTGAAAAATGCATATAAAACATAGCATCACAATTATTTGAAAAGAATAAACGAAGACTTCAACACATTAATTTGAAAAGTCATTTGACACTTGTGTAATAATCTCTCAAGTTTTTATATCCCATTTAGTAACTACTAAGCAAGCATGAAAGTTAACAGAGAAAACTGCAATGACTGAAACTTAAATTTGCCTATTTAAGAAAAAAAGAAAAAACAAAATGCACTTCAAACATCTGTTGTCTTCAATCAACTTCAGCATCTGCTCTTACTACTTAGAGTGAGAACTACCTTTCTCAGAATGTTTCAGATTTATTTAAAACATTCTTCATTTACAGATAGTGTGGTCCCAGAGCGCGGAGGATATAGAAGGCTTGATGAGGCTCTGTAGGGTTGGAGACTCGTAAATTCTCAGTATTTTACCAAATGAAGATGTTTCAGATTACACTGCTGCTGCTTTACTCATGGAACAAAAAATTTTATTTAAAAAAGTAGATATATATTGCATGTCATACCTTTCTAAGTACTTTACAAAGAACAGCTCTCATAAATTGGGAAATGAGAACACAGAAAGACTTGTACATAACTGTAGACTGTGCTCTAACACACACATTTTGTAGTAATTTCATCAATTTTCCATTCGTGGCATAATTTATTAATCAGTACAAAACATAAATACAAGTGCCATAAGCTTAAAAGACTCCACCAGTACAAAGATGTTTCCTGCTGCATAAAGCTGACAAGCTCATTAGGCAAGATACACAAACCAAGGCAAAACAGATGGCAACTGGCTGGGTGCTGGAGGGTGAAATGATTATTGAAAGGGAAAAGCTAGCGTGAAGAGGTGACTTGTAGGGTGCTGAGTGGAGAAGAGCATGCTGAGCAAAGGAGACTAAAAAGATAACCCAGGTCTCAGATAGCTATGTCAGGTGATGTATGGGGAAGGAGAGAGAGGAGGAATAGTGGTAGTGAAAAGTTTGGGGGGAAGAGTGGGAAGGGGTAAAGATTACAGTAGGCAGGCAGCACTGATAAGCTCAAGAAGGGTAAATGAATGATGTAACTGTAAGAAATACAAATACAGCAGTGTCATTTTAGTTAAATATGCCACTACTGTAGCTATCATTCCTTACTTTCTGCCTGCAAGCAAACTGCATCGTTAGCAATGAAGAGACATGATACAGAATATGGATAAGGCTGAAAGATATGTGGAAGGCATAAAACAAGTTTAAGAGACTAGATACACAAAGAAGGAACAAGCCTAAGGCAGAAAACCACAAAAAAACCAAAACACCATAAAAAAGTCATAAACTACAGAGTAGCCAAATAGAAGGGGGTGGGCAAGGTTTCTGAAAAATCTATAACAGAAAATTGGACAAGAACTGTTAGGACAGATCTGCAAAAAGAATCCATGTGGGCTTATGCAGAGGAAAGCAGAATAGGAAAGGATGGTCAAACTGTGCCCTTCCTGACATTAACTACCTGGAAACGGGTAGAATAGGTAGGAGCAAATGCTAAACTATTAATAAGACTTTCAAGGAAGGGATAAAAGCAAAAAGGCATGCTTTATGGTGGCAATCACAGAAGGAAAGTCCTACTCACAGGAGAGCATGCAAGCTGACACAAGAAGAAACATGCTCTTTTGAAGAGACCTGCTATGGGGCCAGACACCTGGAACTCAACCCTCCTGTTCCTGAAAAGACTAGAAACAGGCACTGAACACGGATACTTCACAGAGAGAGGAATGTGGAGGTCTGTGGATATTCATTAATTCTGTGTGGTGTTGGATGAACAGAAAAGCCTCAGCTGTCTGGCCTTCCATTTATATGGGCAGCTTCCTTCTGAAGAACACAGTGACTAGCCCCAATAAGAGAAGTAGTTCAGAAAATTCTAAGTGCAAGATGCTTCGTTTTGACAACTGTTTATTACTATTTTCCTTCCTTTTAAAATAATCCTGACTTCTGCCATTTTGAAGAAAATGACCAAATTTGCTGAGCACTATAGACCTGAATGTGAATCTTGGTGTTAATCAGAAGTAGATATACCAGTTCATAAACTTTTTGTGACTCAATTTAATGATGTACAAAGTCAAAGTGAAACATCTGAACCGTTGTTAGCAGTGTTTGCGTTTATTAACAAATTCAATTTTTCATGTCTGCAAATGCTATTTGTTCTACTTATTAATATGTTACCAGCATATTTCCAAGAGGTAACTAGTCAATTTTATTCCCTTGCTCAGTCTTATTTAGGATTTCTTTACTGAAACTAATTACAATGATGGCAGACATTTCCTATATAGTATATACAGTGAATGTAAGGAATTTTCAAGCTGTGGGCTATATTACAATTTGTCCATTCTTGTTGCATTGACTGTTTTTCTCTAAGCAATGAATGAATAGTTCAGGTCTGACTTAACATTTATGGTTTTTTGATGAAAATAAGGCATCTTTTATTTATTATACTTTCTTGGAACTCATTTTCTCTGCTAGTCAATACAGAACATGCACTTTTCTGCTCTGCCAATACACAGTTCTGTAGGCTGATTATTTTTTGTGGTTTAACTGAAAACCCTTCACATTGCTCTCTTCAATAATACCCAAATACAACAGCTAAGAATCTGATGATTAAACACTCAACTACAAAAATTCTTTTTAAAGCCAGTTAATGTAACCTTATATGAAAACTTTGAATTTTCAGGTGTTCATATCATTTACATTCAGACTAATACTACAGCAAATAATAAAATGTAGACTTGAAAGGACAATTGGAAGTGTCAACAATAATGAAACTGTACTAAATCATCCAGAAAACAAAGCAGAAAGGACAACACAGGGCAGTTAATAAGCTAAAACATAAAAACTAAAAAAAAAATCAATAAACCTTTTTTAACATCTGTAAACAGTGGATAAGGCTTTTCTATATCCTCTTGAAAAAAACAGTGTCACAAATATTTACATTCCCAACGTTCCCAGTAATACACTGCTGTGCTGGTGTACTGATGTCTTATGGTTTACTCCTATTGCCCTGCATCATTCCTTTTAATATTCTGTGTGCTTTTTGGACTGAAACTGCTTAAAGTGAGGTTTCCAGAGATCCCTCCAAGCTCTTTCCTGACTAGCAAAGCTAACTCAGAATTCATGCTTTTAGGTTATAGTTAAGGATAGCGTCTTTCTCATTCCCTTGAGTATTAGTTGAGAGATAAAACTCTGTGTTGATATAATGAAATTTTATTGCTCAGTCACTGAGTATCTGATACTTAATATATCACTTATTCACTTTAAATATTGGGTGAGAAGGCTTCCAAAAAAGATTCTCTCAGATATATCAACACTCTTATCTCACCCAGAAAGCATTATAAAGGGGAAAATGATGTGTTAAATAAAATTAATGCATTATCTTCCAGCAGTTAATGACAGCAATTAAATTAAAAGTTTTAACGAAATGAAAAATTTCATCTAGTTCCCATAAAAAAGGTGGATTAGTACAGGCATGAAAATGCCTTGCCATGGTAAAAATGGCCCTAGCAGAGAAATTTGTTACATGCTAGCTCATCGATCACAATTGTGTTCACTCAGTAAGTAACCTTCATGATGACCTCCATTTTGCATCACCTCTCCCATTCCAATCCCTTACCGTATAAGGGTATTTTACCAGCATGTTAATTAAACCATTTTTTTTCTCAACCTTAAACTTCAAGACAAAAAACTTTGTGGAATTAAGAATCAAAAACTTGAGTGGAAATTTTCTAAAGTGGATGAAAAAATATAAACAAAATGTTACTCTCCCTTCCTACATGCATGCCCTGTAGAAAGCACGCTTATAGACCTGTGTGCTCTTATCTAGCACTCCTCTGGACAGTTTTCTGTTTCTCACAGAAATTAACAATGACAATGGCATTACCAGGGTCAAAGAAATAACAGCATTCCCAGTACTTTTATTTATGCACTTTAGAAAAGGAAACAACATTCTTTCTCCAGTTTCTGACACCTGCTTTATGTTTATCCACCTCTCTTTTGATTTATCTTCACTTCATGGAGGTCACTGGAGAGAAAGAGAATGCACAGCAGGTTGTGTTGCTGCTTCAGTTTTTATCGATGCATGCTGCTTCACAGAGGACTTATTTGGTTGTTCAGTGCCAGGGAACAGAAACAATTTACTACATTTGACTTTTTTTTTTTTTAAAGTAGGACAGTGAAGTTAATGCCTGAGATCGTGCTTATAGCATTAAAACAATTTCAGTTTCCTGTAGCTGTTGCTTTAGGCTTGCCAACATAAACATTCTTTCTTTTTTCTGACAGATCATTAGTATGCATTGTTGTTACTATTGTTAAAGGCAAAGCTTTACTAGCCTGAGGATGATTTATCACATAAAGACTGATAGTTTCAAGGTGAAATCTACAAGCAGTGAACGTAGAGAGACAGACATATTTCACATCTCAAGATATATCTACACTGGGATCAATTAATGGGACACATAACTTCTTTGAAGATCCAAAGGAATTCAGACAAAAAAATAATGTGTATCAGTATATATGATTTAAGGAAAAATGCAGGATATTAAATTAAAGGGGAAAGAGAAAATAACAGTTTATATACTCGGTCCTCCTTAGCGTTTCGCATGTTCACTTCAGAAGAACTGTGCACATAAACCAATGACCCTTCTATTAAGAAACGCTACAGGACTGTCATGAAGATGACATGGTTGAGACCACTGAAGTGTCAAAACATCAATAATGTTTATTTAAAATCAATAACATTTATTTAAAATCAGTAATGTTTATTTAAAATACCACAACAGAAAATTACATCAGAGCTACCCAAGAAACCAACAGAAACCATAAAGATTTAACTTTGGAAAAGCCCAGATAAGTAAATTACACATTTGGGAAACTAGCAAATGAAATTTGATAATAGCAAAGCAAGAGGATCAGTTCTAGTGCTGGTTTCCAGTAATTCCGTACTGAGTGGGGATTTAAATTCAATGGTTAATTTATTCCCATGAAAGCATAAAGACTCTGGGACAGTCCAAGTAAGCCTGTAAGATCTTTTTTGCTTAATTCTGCCAGAGCAGTAACATTCTATATAAAAAAAAAAACCCAAAAACCTAAAAAGAGAAAAAACACTTAGCCAGCTATTAAATGTTTCCCTGCATTCACAGGGTTCGTTCTTTTATGAATTTACTTAATGACTGTTTCTGATTATTAAATTGAAACACTGGATTTATTTATCTCCTTAAGACAGAATGTAGGGGTTTGGATCTAATAATTCCTGCACAGTAACACCATGATGCAGCGTTTTCTCATTTTAACAGGACTGTGATGAATCATTCTTTTCATCACTAACCTGGATTTCTTTTCTATCTTTCTTTACCAGCTGTTATGAGAAGATGCAAGTCATCTCAGACCATGAGTTGACATTCTTTGGTAGCACTTCTCAAGTGAGCTGACAAGCTACAGATCAAGCTCATAATTCCTTCTTAAGTTTAAGACTTAAGTATTTAATGAGATGTAAGAATCTCTCACACTTAGGAAAACCAAAGGATGCCTTTCACCTCAAGTCAGTCAAAATCTTGCAATATGATACTGTTGGGCCCTTCACAGACCTCTTTCCTTAGCAGAAATGAGTAGAAGGCAGGATCACACCTTCTGTGCATATGAGTTTCTTTGAGTATGATGTTATTAAATGTTAAAACTAAACTGAGGTGATCTAAACTAAATGTCAATCTGCATAAAGAGACAAAGCTCAGTAAACAAGAAAATAGTTCTAAAGTCTTGCAGCAGAACTATTAAAAATCTAAGTATGAGTTCAAATGTAAGCTCTAAGAGGGCTGTGCAAGGCTGAATCCTAGTGGAACACGACATGGAATATAAAGCTGGCTGATGTACTCATCACAAGACGTAGACAGAGAAATCTGAGTATCAGAAAAGTGTATAAGTATTCCTTATATGATTAATGAACATTGGCTGTAAAAACAACGTAACTGTTAACAGTAATACCTGCAGTTCTTTTGTACTTACTTCAACATACAACCTTCTAAACCTGCTGTACTCATGTTTTCCTTACATATGCATTGGTTGACATTTCATTGTGCCAGATCTTTCAGCAAAATGTTACTGTATCTACACTGCAACACCCATCCTCCACCTACTCTTCGAACATAGTAACAGTAATGTAGACTAATAGTCTGCGAAGGATTAGTTTAGTAATTTACAGAAACCAATTTTACTGGAATGATAATAAGGAAAACCTCATCTTTTTAAATGCACTGTGGCTAACTAGAGGGCGAAAACAGCACTCATGCATAATATCTATTGTAATGCCTAGCATAGCACGTAAAGGTTATGTCAGTTGTATACATATATTTATATATGCCTAGACAGATAGATGGACAGACGGAATGAATGAAAAAAAAAAGTTTAAAAAGAGCAAACACTGCAGCAATGGGAAGAACAGCATGGTTTCAAAAAAGACCAAAAGTCAATGGAACAAAATTGCTAATCCTGAAGAATAAAACAACAGGAAACTAGATGATCTTTGAGGTCCCTTCCAACCCAAACCATACTATGATTCTATGAAAAGGACTCTTCCTCATTGAAAATATTTAGCAATTATTTTTGTACAAAACAAAGCTTTGGGAGAAAAAAAATTAACAGGTCTCTCTTCTGTTCACCAACTTCATGACTTGGGGAATGTCGCTGAATTGCTTTTATCTCAGCAGCTCGGTCCATCATTACTATAGCACTGCAGAGTTGCTTTACTGCACCTTTCCTTTTCCTCTAGCTAAGCTTTTTCATGTACATCTGAATATGGTACTAGGATCACAAGAAAATGTTATGGGCCATCTGTTCATGTCAAATTACTACATAACTATATAACAGATGAGCAAGATGATGTGTATCCAATGTTTAGACTGCCTCTGTAGGTGACCTCCCAGCTGACAGCATTCATGTACTAAAGGCAAGAACTGTGTTTCTTTTACTACTTTTCTACTTTTTCTGGTTTTTACACAAATTATAACTGTTTAACTGACAACTGTACCTATAATTAAACAAGACTATAACCTTTCTTTTCTCTCTGGTATGCCCTGAAGAAGAGGAGGATACTTCTGTGATACATCATGCCTTAGCACTGTACACTGGTTAAGTGGTTTTGTGCCTTGTCTTACGTACATCTTTGTTATAAACACACACAAATAAATAAATAAATATCCAATGAAGGTTAGAAACTCAAGCACATGTTTCTTTTCTCATGTGGCACTGCATATGCCACACGTCTGTGCTCAAAACCACTGCATTAACAGTCATGTTAATAACATTAGCTTTCCAGATTTTGGTTTGCTGGAACTAATCACCTTTCTTCCTGCTTCTTCCAGCTCCCTTAGACTTCAGTGGAAAAAATTACTGCCCGTTTACCTTAAAGTTGGTCTTAAACTTATACAAAGCTATTAAAATCTATGAAATGAGAATTTAATGAGAAATTACCTGTATGGATAGCCATGGTATTTGGAGCGAAATATTGACAGCAGGAAGCTGAAGAAAAAGACCACCAGACCCAGGCCTACCAGACATATTACTGGAAGGAAAATAACTGTGTTTACAAGCACATAAAAGATTTAAAGCTGGAATATCTACAAAGAATATTATTTATGTCAATCATTTATGGAGAATTTTGACATAGTTAAATACAAAATATTACTGCTTTGACTACTGATGCCCACTATCTTCTGACAGGATTTCAAACACACATGGAAATAATATTTATGGTTATTAAGAAAAAACAACTTGTCAGTGTGAATGTATTCTCAAGGAAAAAAACCCAGCAATTTGCAACTCAAATGTATGTGGATGCAAACACCTTACTGCTGATAATGGATTTAATAACCCTGTAAATCATACATATCAAGCAATGTAATTTCAGGTATTTGCTTGTTCTTTGTGGAAAACAAATTACATTTAGAAAAATATCTCTTAGACAACTAATTGAATAGTTGTCTCTAGTCAATCATCTAAGGCTGAAGTAACAACAAAGGTAATTCAGTAACTATCTAGTTCTTAGGGGCTAAAACATTTCTCTGAGGTAAATTCCAAGGCTGGTAGCCAAATAACTTTTTGTCCTTAACTTGATAGAAATATAAATCTTTGCATTTTGAATATAAATAACAATCATGCAGACCTCCCAATAACATCCAGATGTAAGTGCTTTGAGCCTTTTCAGGGAAAGAATTAATTAGCAAGGTGAATGCTTAAATTAACAAATAAAATTTGGAATGCCAGTTATCACCTTGTTAAATAATAGCTTAAAACCCTTTTAATCATGTATTTACATTCAACTGTATGTAAATAAATAAAGAAAAAAGGCAACATATACAGTTGAAATACAGTTCATCTATATGAGATGATATTTTGGTTCTGGTGAGCTGCTTTGATTTTAAAGGCTTCTCTTCTTACACTATTCCTACTTTAGCCAAACCTTTGCTATTAATTGCAATATTCATGCTTCAGAAGTGTGCTGTCTTTAAGGGAAGGATGAGCAACTGTGAAGCTGGGGAAATTGACAATGTCACATTTTTTCATTAAAACTGACCATGTGGAAACCAACAAATGTCAATTGAAATATAAAATTTCTGCAGCTCTTTTGCAAAAAGTAGCCATATACGAATCTTATAAACAGCCTTCCTTAGAAAGAAATCAGCTCTCTCACAAATACAATTTCAAAATACGGATGACTAAATTGTGAGGCACAACCAGTGCAAGGCAGGTACACAGGAAACAGTCGCCTCATGGCCACAAGCAGAATGAGTCTGAATTTGTACTCCTGTCCACTTAATTTGTTGTGCCCACGTTCACAGACCCAGATCTCAATTGTGATCTGCGATCGTATTCCAATTAAATTCATGTCACCAGCTCCTTTGACATCAACATTGAAACTAGATACTGTAAAAGATATTCGGAATTAAGTTATACATCAACAGCTCATTGAAGAAGACCCTCAAATCACTACAGATTAGAGATGTCTAGCCAACACTCAACCAGCTATATTTATTTATATTTTTATATATAAAGCACCTATCACCGTATTGATAAATTTTCTTTGGAACCACTCTGATGGCAAAGGTCAGAACAGGAGTCAGCCTGTCAGTACCTCAGCACTGCTGCTTAAACTGATTTAGAAACAAAAAGTAAAAGCCACGAGACTTTTGAAGAATTATGGAATTATGGGATTATGTAAGTTAGAGAATTTCTGAAAGCTTAATCAGATATTAATTTGCAATTTCTCAATGTCTTCTAATTATCCAACCATTATCTTAGTTGTACTAAGTAACTTACTTCTCCGTTTTCCAACATCCCCTTTGGATGTAGCAGCTTCATTCAGGAGTACCATTCCCATGGTGATAGCAGCATCTGAGTGGCCGTTGTTAAGGAAAACAGCAAATGTGTGGATACCTCAGAAAGCCACAAAGGTACAACTAGGGACAAAAGCTTTCGGGTTCCTAAAATGAAAGAAAGGATTTATACACAGAACTGCGTATCACATGCTGTACTGTACCAAGACACTCAACTGTGGCAAAAAGTGTGTTCTAGATAAAAAAGGAAAGTTCAGAAAACTTTAAAGAACAAGTTGTCATGTAGGACACAGAAATTTTGGACAGCTATGGAAATTGTTATTCTCCAATACCTTACAATATTCTGTAAATTGGTAGTAAAGGATTTTTTACAATTAAAACCGTAAGAACCAGAAATCATTCGGTGTTGTTGCACACAATTCATTGGTTATTTCATGCAAATTGAAGCAGTTGAAATGCTTTTTCTTTCTCTGCTTTTATATAAGACATTAGCTCCCTCTTTAGTGTCATATTGCTTAATAGTTTAGCAGAGAATCATCTCAGAGGCAAAGTCCTCAGTCACTTCCAGTGTTTTATTGTCTCATTATAAGTTACAAATGTGAACAAGTACATAATGATAAAACAATTTAACTAATTTAGCAAGATCTTAAACCATTCACTTAATTGTTTATTCGAAACTGTATAAACAAAAAGGAACAGCTACTACTGTGCATAACATCTGCTCTGAAGAGGAGGCATGCCTGAATGCCATACTGAAGCAGGAGCGCATCATGGGAGCCCTATCTCACAACTTCAGGAAATATGAACTTCACCGGAGTTAATGGAGTCCTCAATAAGGTTGGATGTTTAAGCATGACTTACCCCAGGGCTAGACAGCAGGATGACTGCAAACTTTAAGAATGAGAAGATACTTTTGTTTATGCACACAGATAATGCATGGGAAGTAGGTCGAACATGGTACATCCATAAATAGTATCTACATCCCGTAACTGAACACTTGAACTAATCCTGCTCATATTCATACTATGTTAGAAATGTTCTAAATGTTCAAAGACACCTGAAGTTTCAGTTATACACTTTCAATTATGTTGAGCCCGAGAAAAAGGATTTAGAAATATCAACACTAACATCATCCCACTTCATCAGAGATTAGCAGCCTGATTGAAGTTTGAGACTTCAACATTTCAGATACACAGAATAAGGAAAGTCAGATGAGGGATAATAGGATTCACAAAGCAAACACCAGTGGTGAAAGGAGGCAGGTGCCCATCTCACCCAAGAGGCAACATCAAGCAAATCCAAGTTTTAACACAACCTCTTTGATACAAGCATCTACCTACAGTCCTACAATACACACTAAGTAGAAACACACTAGTACCCAAAACGACTTCTCATACGTGTGCACAAGGTATAGTGCATAGGATCACTCTTATGATTAAATGGTTATATTCAAAATTTCTAGATTAATGGACTTGATATCATACTTTTTAAAAAAATTCGTAAAATATTGGGAAAAAAAGCCAACCATGGAATCCATGAGACACTGCAAACTGGTAAGGAAGGCAAAAATTACTTTAAAAAAGGTCTGCATGTTAGGATTCAGATTCATGAGCATAGGAGATTGGAAATCTGTGCAACTGTTATGCTTCAAGTAGGAAAAAGAATTGGAAGAAATGTAAAGAAAATCATTTGGTTTCATCTGTTTTCAAAAGTTACAAAAGCTTAAAAACAAATTAACAGAGGAAGCTGCAGCAAGAATGGCTGAGAAAAAGAAAAAAAAACCACATACATTTCTAACTTCCCTATTTATCACATTCTACCAATCCCTTGATTAGATTTATAGTAGTGTATTTGTTTTCAGTTTAACTGAGTCATGGGAAGAATACTAGCCCTGAGATGTGAGAGTAACTCACCAGAGGCTATAAGGGAAGTGCTAGAAGCTTTGGTCTGCTTGCAAATGGAATTTATTTGCTTGATTATCTCACATGATACTGCACACAATGCATGTAATGTGGTCCTTTGTTATTTTATCTTACCTTTGCTTCTGAGAACTAACCAACCACACACACAAAAGCCATTTGGCAGATAATGTTTCTGCAACTTAGCTCCTGTTTTCTTACTGGACCATGAGCTTAATTCACTTTTCTCACCATCAGAGAGAACAGTCTCACAAAAGTAGCTGTATGCTTTGCGACTGAGAACTTTAAATTCTCTCTTTTGGAGTCTCACGCCATTACCCCTAAAGCTTCTCTCACATTGACACTATTTTTGCTTCAGTTGTTGCTTTCTAACTTCAGTCATCATTGTTGAGCTTTCAGCCTCACCGGTTGCTTTTTAGCTTCAATGACATCAGCTTCGTAGCTTCACACTCTAACACTGAGCATATGTCACTTGCCTCAGCTCTGTGATGCTGAAATAAAAAAAATCAATCTCACCAAGTTTTGATTCCAATGCAATCGTTAGCTTTTTACCACAGAATATACAGCTTAAGTTGTTATCTTTTGCTCCCATTTCTAACATTGTATGTTATGTCTTTACATTATTTTGGTATTCTACAGAAAAAAGCAACAGTCCTAGCTCTGAAAATCTAGTATATTTCTCTAGCAGTACAGAATATAACAATTTGGTAAGTGGCTACTTGGACAGTTTTCCATCTCTACAAAATGAGATGGCATCAAAAGATGGACTGATTTCTAATTCTTCTTTATCTCCCTCACTAGTATGAAACTATTCTGAAAAGATGAGGGGAATGTGGTGCTCAGACAAACCATGGCTAGCCAGTGTTTTAAATTCAGATGCTCATGTTTTCTGATAAGTGTATCCCTCTACAGCAATTTTTTTTCTTTTTTTTTCTGTGTAAATCCAGTTATATGTCTTCTCAAATTTGCAATTATTTCACAATTACACATTAAACTTCTGCTGCTCCTTTTCCCAGCTGGTACATGTTTTTCATAGAAACTGACAATGCATACTGTTTGAGCTTTGGTTCTGAATGTTTTGACACATGAAGAACAGTATTAAAGTAGAATGAAAAACACAGTGATCATCAGAATTTGTAACATTATTTAGAAAATTATCAGCAGTAACACAGCATAATACTTAGCCCTGCAAAAATTAAGATTCCTGATCGGAAGTATTAAAAAACCCACATCATCAAACCCAAATCAAATCAAAAAAGACTGGATTGATAAACTCCCAAATGATAGGTACCCTACAAAATGAAAGTGATTACTAGTAAATTCCAGATACTTTTTGTAAGCATACCTTAATACAGACTGTGATAAATGTTAATTCCAGCCAGAAAGGTAAAAAGGAAGAAAGCCTGATAGTTCATAAATTTATTATCATTATATATATATGTATAGCATTTATATCAATTTGATATTAATATAGAATGTCCTGTAGTAAAAAAAAAACTTTGTTTTTAATTTCAGCCTCAATTTATGAGACTGTCTTTCAAACACAGAGATAATCTGATGGAACAGTAGCTCTTATGATGCTCTTAGACACTTGAAAATGGAAAGTCCATATGAAAGTTTCAGAAGAGGAAGATTTCGGAATCAATTTTAATTCAACTGCAACAAAGTAGCATAAGGATACTTGGCTAAATTTGAGCAAAATCACTATCATACAGTGTTTTTCAGCCTAATTTACATCCTAATTATTTATATTGTTGTTGCCTTTTGGGATCATCTAAAACCAACTCTGGGGAGATAATGTTTACATTTATTATTTATGGCCTTTTTGTTTTTTTAAAATTAATCTGATGGAGTTTTAGGGTTAGTCCTGTCCATCTTGCAAATTCTTATAGATGGTTTGACATTGTACCAAACTTTTTTTTCTAACCTTATTTACATTTTATAATTTTTCTTTTAAAATTTCCTTGCCTAGAGACATGCAAATCACAGCAGTAGACACATCTCCAGAACAGGTAGAAGTATAACAGTACTTTAGTTTACTTAATGTTAAGCATAACAGAAATTAAAATAATTGATTTTTCTCTCAACTTCATTTAAGTTTTAAACAAGATAAATTGCCTAAAATGAACTCTATTTGAGCTATTGATAGGTATTCACAATGCTATGTTTTTTCTCTTTAACACTTTATTCCAACCATTTACCTTACCTTCACGCACTTTATTTCAACCACTAGACTTGTTTTAGTATGCTGTCTCTTCTGTTAGTACATACGTCATCCTTCAGAATTCACACATTCCACCTCTCTTGCTTTCTCTAAGCAGCTATAATCTTTTTAAGAATATCACACCTATTTTTTCTATACCATAAATCATCATCAGTATGACTTGAGGCTGTCATTACACTTCATTGCTAAACACCTGTGCAGCACCTTAAGAGAGACAGTTTATTATTAGCTGAATGCACTTGAGGAGTATTCCATTTAGTAATTCATTTAGTATGTGGATCCAAAAGAAAAAAAACTTTAACTTGGGATTATGTTTCTGCACTTTTTAGCCACTCAAATATAATTCTTAACAATTAAAATTACCAATAAAATTACTTGATGCCTAAAAGACACCCTTAAAATGCAGTTGTTTCCAGCCCGTGGTCAGTGAATGCCTCTTGGTCTGTGGACTAGTTGTCAGGTATATGCAGAAGGGAAACAAAAATGGGGTAATTGCCAGAGCAGCTGACAGCTAAATTTGCTTTGCAGGGGTCTGCAATTCCATTGGAAAATTTTAGAGACAGAAATTGAAAACAGTTGAAAATCACTGAACTACAGAGTTGGCAATTTCATACAGAGGACACACGCCACGTTTGAAGGCAATTCACCAAATCCATTCTCATTCAATTAACTGATGAGAGAGAATTAAGTTGTATATTGCATTGACAAGTTCCCAGCTGTAAATTCCCTGTGTATCTCACTTAGAACTAAGAGGCTTTAGCATCTTTCTTAAAAGGTCATTTTATGAATTACTTTAAAGTCAAGCAATAGAAGAATGAGTTAATAAAAAAGTTTCTTGATTCTTTTTTTTTTTACCTCTCATCTTTCTATGCTTTGCTAAAATTAGGAGTCAGTCAGCCTCCAGAACATCCTACAAGTTTAACAGACAGTACTGGTAGATAATGCAAGAACAAAAAATGTGCTGTATGTTCTGCTGCTTTGGACATTGATTTCCATAGTTAATTAAGAAACATGCCTAAATATGTGCTAATTTTGTGCTTTTGGTTCTATCTTTTTCCACTGTGGTGTTCTTCCCTCTGTCTTATCCTTAAGATCACACATACAAAAACCTTATCTCACCGCTTTAGTTGTTGTCATCTCTCCCTTTTACATAATCTCTGGGGAACACAATTGGATTCCATTATGCATGACTGATAGAGTCTTACTACCAAGAGCGAAATGAGTATTGTTCTTCTGACTTTGACTGGAAATTTCAGGTTCTTACGCTCAGTGACTTTGCATGAGCCCCACTGACAGACAGAAAGACATCTCACATTTAAATTCATTTTGTGGTTGAGTTTTCTTACACCAAAGAAGCACTTAATATACCACATTTAAATTCACTCTGTAAGACAGGAAATGTCTTTCATAATAGGTGTAATTTTAATGCTACAGAAAAGATTTATCTTTTTCTTTGTAACCAATCACATTTCTTTTTCCTTTTCAATCAACATCTTATATCCACCTACACAGCTGTCACATTAAACTCTGCCTTGAGAATTCAAATTAACATGCTGAAAAGCCATTTCCACTTTTACTAAGGTGCATGTATTTTATCAGCAAAGTTAACTAAGTTTATTAGTAATAATGAGAAAGATTTTCAGGTTAATAGTAACTGTTAATTCTTATATTAAGGGTTTAGATTTATCTCCTGTAAAACAAACAGTATGCCTAATAACTGAAACTCTTTTGATAATGAAAATATACACTGTAACTCTGAAATTTACTCTGCATAATAATAAAGATTTACTGTTACCGCAAAAGCAAAGACATATGAGACATTACATTCAAATCAGTTTTATTTCTCAAGGGAATGAAATAAAAACTTGATGAGAATGGTTAGTGTCTACCAAAGGGAGAAATGCAAGAACTGAAGAAATCTTCCAACTTCAACACAGCCTCTCCAATCTTACTATTCCACACCTTTCTTGCTGTATTTTCACACTCAAAGCCATATTTACAGCTCAACACTGCACAGTCCAATGGCTGTTCAGTTTATAACAGTCAATATACTCTATCTGTATTCGACTATATTCAATTACAGCAGTAATACTGATTATGTGGTTTATTTCACATCATTCCTTTTAGAAAATGGTATTTCTAATTCCATAGTTAAATCTGCCTCTATGTCTTCTTAAAAACAGTACGCTCCCTAACTCTAGCAACAGTCCTTGTCTTTAGTTCCTCTTATCTCCTTGCCTTTCCAAGAAAGTTTGTTGGGTTTTTTTTATAAATACCTGATCATTTTATCTGAATCTTATTATCTATGACCCCATTTTTGGTAAGAAAGGGCAGTAAGAAGAGAAACCAGCAACCTGGAACATCTTCTGCATGAGGGAAGATTAGAATTTTTCTACTTGGAAAGGAGAAAAGAAAGAGAAATCTGTATGGTGAATTCTCTAAAGTTCCAAATAAAAGGAAAATGGGGTGGAGGGGGAAGAGAAAGGACTATTTCCCATGACTTTATTAAAGTCATGCAATACAGTTATCATGAAATTACAGAATTTAAAAAAAAAAAACCTCCCCCTAAAGGGGTAACTCCTCCATTACTACATGAAGTTAACATTCATTGATATAAATGTTGTGCCATAATTAATTCAAAAAGGGATTAAAAAGAAATTTATTCATTAGTGGCCAGGAGCTGTAATATTCTGTATGCTAGATCTGGCTTTAAAATCCCTAAATCATTCATTATGGTTGGATGTGTTGTTTTACACAATCCTTCTCTATCTGTGTAACTAACAGTCACTGCTATACTTACACACGGTTTTAAGCTCTGATGATGACTTGAGAAGATGACAAAGTTTGTTGTTAAATCATAATGTGCTTAGATATATGCTCTTTTTTATGTGGTAGAATTAGATACCTAGCCAACAAATACTCTTACCAGAATTACTCATGTGAACAAAGTTACTCATCTGTGTAAATTATGCATTCTGATGGTCCTCAGAGATATTCACTCTCTTCAGAAGCAAAACCCTTGCATTACAGGCTGCATAAGGTCTAGTATGTTGAAAGCTTCACATAGATTACTGCTTTAAAAATCTATTCTGAGGTCTTATTTTAAACAGTCTTTGTGCAGTGTGCCATACTTATCCTACAGCAGTTATATGACCATTTCTGTGATGACTTATTGATAACTTTTCTACTTTGCAGGAGAGTCCTGATATCGATATAATTCTATATAACCACCCAAATTATGATGTGTGTAAATTAGACCCAGTTGCCTGAAGCAATGAAGATCTGGCAGATGTGGGCATAAATGCCGTTATATGTTACATAAAACTTCCTTCTCAATTGCAAATGCTAAGGTTCTGTTGCTCCTGGGAAGGAAATCAAAGTTGGATAATTTCAAAGAAAACTCAAAGCAGGTATTTAAAAGACCAGCATATTTTTATGGATGATTAAATGTAGTCTCGATTAAATTTATACCTAACTGCTATTCAGCATTACTTTTTCTCTGGAAATAAATATTAAAGCAAAAAAAAACCCCAACCTTAAAGAAAAATTATCTACCAATCTATGATTAGGGATGACCTGTAAGGTAGCCCAAATCAAACCAAACCAAACCTTGCCTTCTGTTTTTCCCCTAAGTAATAAAAAAGCTAAATCATAATGGATGTCATTATGAATTTCTGTTCATTTCTGAATTAAAACATGACTGAAGATTCCACTAATTCTACAAGGCTGGCAAAAATTCCAAAGGGAAGCCAAAACCTTATGACAGAGAAGACTGTTATACTCAACAGCAGGAGTTATGAATTGCAGCTTTGGTTGTAACTGCCCAGAGACTATGCAATCTCCTTCCTTAGGGTCTGTAAACACTTGCACTAGACAAAGACATGAAAGACCAATGCAGTGTTGTTGATAATCCTGCTTTAAGGAGGAAGACTGGATTACGTGACCTTCAGAGGTCCCTTTCAACCATCATTTATATGATTTCCATGACTATTTCTTGAAGTTAACTCTCCAAGACAAGACAAAGGGGAGCCAAATAACAACAGAATTGAATAGCAGCATAACATAAAGCCCTTAAAGTTTCTGCATAGTAATAGCCTGAAAGTCACCGAAGTGTATAATTTAACAAGCACCCTCATCTCCAAGCATGCTTTTTCACTGTTCTCTGTGAGGTGCTCAGCCACAAGGACTTTTACTATCTCATGCACGTTTTTAGCTGTCAGACTGTTCCTGAGCAGACAAAAGCATACGTGCAGCAAAGCTTATCATCACAGGATCAGCCCGATCAGTACAGGCAACCAGGAACTTTGTACTGCATTTCTACCAATGGCAAAATGGCATTAGGATGCCAAGCCAACTTTGTGGATTTGGATATATGAAACTTTAGATAGATGAGATCACTGTCTTGGCAGGGGTGGAGCTGAGCTGTTATGAACTAAAGTGCTCCTGGAACAAGTGCAAAGGCAGTGAAGCCATGATGTGCTGGAGTTCGACTGGAGTTGCCTCTGTCCTCAACCAGGCAGCTATCTCCACACACTTTGGACTACACAACCCCTTCACCTCAAACACTGCAGCATAGAACTAGCTTGGGCGAGTGAGTCTGAAAGATTTATAAATACTCATTTCATAAGGCAAAAAAACCCAGCCAGAATTACAGGGGCTACTTCTTACATTAAGGAGCATTTCTCAGGTTTTTAAAAATCCATTCAAATTTTAATTCACTATTCTGCAGACATGAATTCAACCAGGTCTATGTCAAAACATGATGATTTTTTTTTTCTTCAATTTCTAAAAGGAAACTTTACCCAAGATATAAGATGCTATGGACTTGGTAATACAGCCCCCATCAACCACCTCTGCGAAGCCTCAAAATGAGTATAAACCTGGTTTAGGACTCTGGAACTAAAGTAATGCCTCCCTGTTCTGAGGTGACTGCTTACTCTGAGTTAATGTCTTCATTAAGTGTGAAATCTATCCCATTTCAGCTAGTCTGTTATGCCCCTAAATGAAATATCAGTATTTTGGCTGTTAGAAAGCATAACACAAAAATAAAATTAAATACCAAAAATAATCCAAATGCATGGTTGTTTTGTTTTTTTTAAGAAGTTTTACTGAAGCAACATTGTACATGCTGTATGTATTATTACACTAATTTCCACTGTATTACTATATAAGATGTAGTGACCATGTTAGGAGTAAAACTACTGGTTTAAAATATTATAAATATTATAAATTGAAAATTTAATATAAATTTAAAATATAAAAATTCTGGGTGTACATCCAGTTTGTAATCAATAACTTTGTATAGGTTTTACTAAATTTCGTTTTGCTTTATAATATGATTGAAACAGAATATCTGACATCTTCACAAGTCTTTCTTACCCATGTCCTAATTATGCAGCTATAGCTCTTGAAAAAAAAGCAGAAATTTATATGGGTATCATCTAGCAGACTCAGTAGGATCACTATCTAAAAGCAAAACCAGAACTGCAATGGAATATTTTCTCAGAGATATTAAAAATTCACTTTATAGAGAAACACCACATTGTATTTCAACATGTAGCAAGAAGTGACAAGCCCATCCTTGTTCTTACTACTACAAAGTGAAAGGAAGCAACCAAATGAAGCATGTACATTACCAGCATAGTAATGTCTTGTTTTAAAATTCAATGCATCTTTTAAACTTTAAAAGGATAAAGTGAATGTACCACTGTTTATCAGTCTGGCATACTTTATTTCTAATTCCCACATTTTCTATCACGATTTCCTGAATAAACAATAAATGAAGAAGCAACGAAGCAGCTAATAATTACTACCAAAGTTGAAAGAATAAAGAAATATTAATCCTTTCATGCATAACTGTTAAAATCTGTCAAGATTTCATTTCACTTGTGAAATATGTGTGTGACCAAAATCTCAGCTCAATAGTATTGAGCCATGAAATGAAACCTTAGTGAATTCTTTTTGTAAGTGGCATTGAACAACCTCACTGAAAGGATTCTTTCAGCCAACTGCTTTAATGTAGTTAGCCAACTTCCCCATGTAAAGACAGTCTGCCAACAAGAAGATATCACTTTCATGCCTGAGTCAGACAAAGTATGTCATGAACAAAAGTTTTGTTTATTTTTAATCTCCACTGGTTTATAAATTTACTTTTCCCATTCTCAAGCAGCCAACAGGATTTGTTTCAGATAGCAGATTTGATTAACTTGTGGCAGCTCAGGAAAAGTAAAAAACTGTACAAAAGAAAACATGAAGTTGACACTATGTAAGATGTATAGAACCATACAATGGTTTGGGTTCAAAGGGACCTCAAAGACCACATAGTTCCAACCCCCCTGTCATGGGCAGGGACACCCTCCACTAGACCAGGCTGCCCAAAGCCCCATCCAACCTGGCCTTGAACACTGCCAAGGCAGTGTTCTGAGGGCACTACTAAGAAAGTCTGTCTCCTTCATTTCCTGCGATCATGTATATATGCACACAGGTAAGATCCCCCTGAGTCTTCTCCAGGTTAAACAGTCCCAGATCTCTAAACCTTTCCTCATATGAGAGATGCTTGAGTCCCTTCATCATCTTTGTAGCCCTTTGCTGGACCTGCTCAAGTAAGTCTGCATCTTTCCTGCACTGAAAGGCCCAGAACTAGACACAGTACTCCAGTTCAGTAAGAAATATTGCATTTGCTCTTCAAAACATGGATATAAGTTAAATTTGCAATGGTTATCTACGGAGTAAACACAGTTTCAAAGGCAGCAAAATTGTTCCCAGGTAAATAAATGTAATGAAGCAAGAAAATTTAACAGTGACATTGTCTTTGGATTGTACATGCCAAAGATGAAGGTTGATGGGGAAGCTAGAGGAAGAGCAAGACGTAAGCCAACATAACCTCGGGGGATGAACAAGGGAGTAGTTATGGTCATCAAACTCGCAGATCCATACTTCAAATTGGGAAATGCTATTTTCTTTCTCTTGTACACCTTAGAGGAAGGTATTTGTGATCTAATGGCTGTATTTTAATAGGGGTTAATGCTGACTACAGTTTTTATTTAATGAGCAAAGCTGATTAGAAGTTGGCTTTAAAGAAACAAGATAGCATATGAGGGATTTTTTACAGATTATTAAGACATATTCACAAAATAATTAATTTAACTTGCTCTGACTCTAGAATGAAAAGGTAACAGTCAGGTGTGAGAGTCTGTGAGGAGGTGATGTCAGAGCAAACGGGACTCAGTTATTTCTTTCAAGTAGTAGTAAAACTGTTTGGATTGGGGGGAGAGGGGAGAAATCAAAACCAAATACTACTGGAGGATGAATCACCTTTATGCACAATTAGTTAATTTCAGTATTCTTGCCTTGTCAGTTAAAAAAATAATTTTTAACATCTGATTTTTAATTTCTATAATAAGGAGTAAAAAAAAAGAAAAAGGGAAATTAGTTTCTGCTACTGAAAAGATAACACCGAAAGGAAAAACTTTATGATCAGCAACCAGGCATAAGAGTGACAAAGGAAATAATAGGGTACATATATATTAGAGAAAAGCAATGTCAGCTTTACTTGGCAGTAAATAGCAACCACATTGAATATTTATTCAAAGCTATAGTAAGTAAGCCAAATTACAATACCTGCTCAAAAGTTCAATGATATTCACTGTCAGAGCAATTTCATTTAGCACCACACTGTGCCTCAGCTTCCTTTTTTTTTCCTATTCATCACCAGTTTGAAGGATACTCAGCAGAAGAATAATATGTGATTCTGCAACAAACTGAGCCTGACTGCTTCCATGTATGTAACTCTGTAAAGGAAAAAAAAAATAAATAAATCCTCTACACAACAAAGAAATCCACTGAAAATGGCACAACTGGATATGTGAGAATCAAAATAAAATCTGTTTTGAAGAAAAATACCAACAGCTACAGGCAAACAGCACAGTTTAGGTATGTATGTTTTGTAAAAGGGAGTGTTAAACCCAGAATATTTAAGCAAAGCACATATATGCAGTGAATGTAACATTTCATTTAAAAATGCATTATGCTGAACTCTTTCTCACACTGCTGCTAGTGTGGAGTAAAGCACATCATTTGCTCAGGAGATACTGTTTTTGAGAAGGGAGGTGATGAAATCTAGGATAAGCCTCAGCATGATTTTGACAAAAGTTAAAATTGAACCTTGCCTTTTAAAAAAATCAGTCTGTTTTCCTCAGATTGAGTCAAGTGTCTTCATACAAAATCTATTCTATAATTCTCCATTAAGGTATGATTATGTCTACAAAAAAATACAAATGCATAAAATGTCCTGTTTAAATGGAATTGTAGTAAATGCCACCACAGATGTTAATTCTAAATACAAAACTGATATACTTTTTCAAAAAAAAAGTATTGTTACTGGCCTCATTTTTTATCATTAAGAACATATATTATATTATTCAGAAGCTGTTAGTTCACTGTTAACTACCTATGTCAGTAAAAAAAGGAAGCAAAAATTAGACGGACATGCAGAAAATGAAAGAGATTCTGTGTCTTCCTCTACTATATGAATGCTTCTCATACAATTCTATATGAAATTAATATTAATTATATATCTGTTCTCAAAGTATTATCTACATGTATTCTTAGGCACAGATGTGATTTTCTTCCCAATTAAACAGAAAGAAAAACACTCACTCCTGTTAAGGTAAAGAAACAGGAAACCTTTTGTTCTCCTTATGGATTGATGGTTTTGTTTGTTTATTAACTGCTTTTTTTTGCTTTAATTCATTTTACTCTGAATAATTTTGCCTGAAGAGCAGCCTTGTCAAGAGTCAGAAGAATTCAGGTTTGAAATACTCTAATGCTTCAGCAAATGAAAGAATGCCTTAATTCACACTGGTTAAGTTCTTGTTGACGCACTGTCAAAGCATGGAGTTCACAAGATAGGATAAAAGCTTGTACACAGTGGATGGTTATCTACTACTTTCAAAATTCAATTATATTATGCTTATTCGAATAACCAATTCAAAGCTAAACCAGGCAAGAACTTCAGGTATCTTAAGATCTCTCAAAGAAGACATCTTTTTTCTTTAACAAGACAGAAATTGTTGATCTCATAAGAATATCTCATTGCAGCATGACATGACAATGAGACAATCTGAAGATTTTTTGCAGTGTTCCTTCTACATCTCACTAAGATTATTTTTAGATATACACATGCACATACACACCTATGACAAAGGAAGAAAATAGGAATGTTTCATATTGCCAAAGATTAAAGATGAAGTTAAAATGCTTAATAGATTGTGTACTCTTGACTCAGTTGTGACCACAGGCCTGCAGTGACCCTCTGTCAGTTGTGACGACAGGCCTGCAAACAGTGACTCTCTGTCATTATTTCTCATGTAGCTAACGCTATATATATATACACACATATATATATATATATTTTGCTTGTTTGTGTGTGTGTGTATGTATATATATTGCTTGCATATATTACACACACACATACAGGCACACTCATACACTTACAGGATCCGGACTCAAATACGCCTAGCAAAGTGTAAGCATCTATTTCTTCTTACAGTCATAACACCAAATTTTAGTCAAAGTTTCCTCAATATATACTGTATTTCTTTAATACAATGCGAACTGAAATAAAAAAATTAACCTTTCATCAGAAAGTGTAACAGGATCTAGCAGCATTCTTTAGTTATTAAATACCTATATGCGTTTATACTTAGTCATTACTACTTTATTCTATGCACATGATAAATTATATAAAAATACACATTGGGAACTAAAGAAATACACTATGTTGAAGAGACAACATTATTATCACAGATTAATACAACTGCTTGTCACATGACTCCTAAGACTGTAAATGTCTTCTATATTTGTAAAATATTTAGATGAGAGGTGTCACCTTTATTGATATGATTTAAAATTTGTTAAATTATTTTTCTCTTTCTCTTTATGGCAGCAATTAAATTCACCATAATACTATTGAACAGAATCTAAAGTATGTACACAAACACCTACAGAGACTGTATCAAGAAATCATTCCTTTCCTCAAAATATTTTATTGACATTAAATTGTTTAGCTTTCATCCTAATCAGGAGCAAGATTCTTTACCTCCAAAAAAGGCAAATTCTATGCTGTTTCCAAGTACGTAAATATGTCCCACTGGGAGGAAGAATCAAATTTTAGGTGCTAGTCTTTGTCACCCAGCATAGTAACTTTATTTTTAAAAAATCAGTCAAGTTTGTGTGACTTCTGATTTCACTTGGCCATATCAAATAACTACAAAGAATTTTGTTAATGAAACAGGTCACTGTTTCTCTGATAACATAGCTAACATACAGGTCTGACTGCTACGTAATGATGTTTTTAAAACTGCCAGCAAATATGCTTTCGGTTCTGAAAGTTTCGAGTTCACCAATTATTCAGCCTTGAAAAAATGACTGAAAAAATCCTCTCTCAATCTCAGGATGATCAGAGTTCACAAAAGGCGAACTCAATTTGCAACACTGCACTAGTAGTGCCACATAGAATGCAAAGCTGAAACACCACAAAGAAAAGGCTACAAGCTACAAAAACTAATTAGACTGTTGTTTTTTAAATCATATTCTGATTAAAAAAACTGAAGTCTTGTCTACCTGAGAGGGCAAGTTTTTATGTCTTATAGCAGTGGTACATAGATTTGATCTAATGTACGAGCAAGGTTAGTATCGCGATGCTGTAACAATATGATACTGGAAAGACATTCTTAGAACTTTCCCTGCCGGTTTGTTAAATTCCCAGAGTAATTAGGTTTATTGCATAATGTCTACTTGTCTCAGGATTTTCTCATTTCAGTTTTTTCCAGGAGCTGTTTGAGAAGCTTTCAAGGTACAAAACAGGTCACCAAGCCAGTCCGTTGAAAGATGAAGTTCAAGACACTATACTGCAAATAAAGATACTTTTCATTATTGCTATTAATCAGGTGACAGACTCCTAGCTACCTCCACTCAGTATAAAGAAAAAAAAACATGAACTAGATACAGCTTATTTGTTAATGCTGAAACTTGAATCAACCAAAAACCAAACAACTGGAACAAGCAAAACCTGCCTGGGAGACCTGAATCAGAGACTGTAATCTGAAAACCAGCTGCTGAATATGATTTTATGGCTAAATATCTCATAGGGATTAATGTAACTACATTTCTTTCAACGTGAGTTGCAAAGGCATGGCCTTGCTTGCAAGGAAATGGATATGGGGTTTGTTTGTTCTGTTACACATGTCCTTAGGTAGATTATTCTTTAACTGTAGCAGTGGTCAGTCAGCATAATGGTAGTGAAGAAGTGAAAGACTGTTCCAGACAATCAAAATAATTTCCATTTGACAATACAGCGTGAATCAACTGAATTTAAAACAGCACCTCACCCCATTTCTAATGAGCGATGAGTCTTAAGGACTTCACACAGGAATTGCAGAGTGTGTTTTTTACACAATGAACTTTCAGACCTACATTCTAAGCAACAGACAAAAATCATAGTAGACATTTTCAGAAGACAGAAGACCAGTACTTAACATAAAAAACATGGTGAACAACTTTCCTGGAAGAGAGAATAGCAAGAACTATGTGGCATTTAGACTTGTGTCTTTCCTTACAGGTATACGATGATACTGTGAGGCCACTTAAAGCATAAATTATATTTGTAAGGGTATGCATTTATACAAATGTATCCACACACAGTGGTTTTGCACACTGCAATGGCCACTGATTCATCAAATTTTTAAATTCATGGCCATCTGTGGCTCATACTTATCTAAACCAGAATACATTTAAAGATAATATCTCAAAAGGAATTTTGGCAAATTAGGTTGTCAACAGTTTACAACCCATTTTCTCCATATTTTTATCGTGTAAAGTTCTTTAAAAGAAAGGACCTGGTCACATGTGAGGTTTCTTTATTTTCATACTTCTTTCCTTTTAGAAGACAACTGCTGAATGACCTACATGCAAGCAACATATTCTCATGAAATTTTATTTGAAGCTACAAACTACGAAGACTCTAAGAAGTAAGATTTCTGGTTTTGCTATCATTTCTGCTTTGACACTGAATCCATTTACTATTTGGAAGCTCTGTGAAGTCTATCTGGCTGCAAATGCTCTAGGCAAATGCTTTAAATAAATTCATGAATAAACACAGTATTTCTCTTTCATTTTGGAGGAGTCAGGAGGGAAGACGATGTAAGATGCAAAGCTAAAGTTCATCAGAAGAGATGCAATCATGGTTTGATCAGAAGAGCTGTACAGCCTCACAGTTACCACAGCTACACAACAGATACCACAGCAAATGCCATGCTGGTAGGACTAATAGGGGAACCAAAGCATGAGTGACTGACACTTTGAACCAGGTCCTTTTCCAGCTTTAGCATTCTCCTATCTCAGGTCTGATTCCACAGAAGCAATCTGAATTGCTAACTGAAAAAAAATCACATCCCCAAATCAGGCTATTTTCTTTGGCAGTGACAAACAACTGTTCAATACGTTCACATTTCTACAAAGCTCTGCTAAATATTTATCTACTATTTGTAAACTCATTAAATATTTAGTGTTACTGAACTGCAGATGACACATATATATAATCTCTCATTAGGATGGTCATGGATAACAACATTGTAATATATTTTTAAATTTCCCTAAGTACAGCATATGCTTGTTGATTTCCTTTCAACAGTGATAGCTGTCATCATTCAGTAAAATACTTAAGTGTAATCTGTGCCCTCTCCTTCCTTTCTGTTAATAAAATGTAAATAAAACAGAAAAAAAGTAAGTGGAAATAAGGCCTCAATATGTTTATATTTAGACAATACAATTAACCTGTGGAGTACCCAAGATTAAAACTGAAACATGATTCCAGGTGCTCCAGCACTCTTTCCTAAAATAAACATCATTATTTTTTATAAGCATGTGCATGATGAATGCTGGGGTGGAGGGAGTGGATTAAACTGAGTTGGATTCAGTAACTGCATACCATACAAAGCTATATCACGAATTATTATTCATTTGGATAACAAAGAAATAACTCTAATTTCAATTAAGAGTTCTTAAATTTTGCCAAGAACATACATTAGCGCTAAGAATTTGTTCTTTTCTCTTAGAGTGAGGGTAAAAAGACCCCCCACAGCATTCTTTTTCACATCCAAGTTTCATGTTTTCCAATTAATGTCCAGGAGTAATATGACAGTAGAGTATTTAAATGTTTATAAAGCATAAGTTCTAAAACATTCTCTCACGATACCATTTATATACCTTATTTGGAGTGTGAATGCAGAAAAATGTTAAACATGAACAAAGAGTTTGTTCGGTAAACCAAACACTTCAAGACCAAACATCAATGTATATTCACTGAATGCTTTATTGTGCATCTTTATGATCATAACCATATTTCTCCAGATAAATTTAACTATGTAACACTCCAGAAGTAGTGTGCAGCCGAGGAAGATTAAGAATAAAATCTTCCACAGGTCAAAAACCCTACCTTTCAGATATTTTGTTTTCTAAAACCAGCAAGTTTCACATACCATCACTTGAAGCATGCTCTCTAAATATGCTTACTTTATTATGACATAGTAGTATCTGTATTACATAGTAGTATCTGTTCAGTTCGTGCAGGCAGATCAGATTTTAACTTGCTTAAGAACCCAACAGGGGACGTCATATCAAGTTATTAACCTAGGCAGGTCTCTGAAAATCTGAAAATAGAAACCTAATATAATTCTTTCCATCACAGAAGATACTGCTACCTGCTGGGGATAGCACACATACAGTGACCTGTTTTCCCTGTAGCAGCTAGCCATCAAATGCCCTTGTGACTACTGATGTGAAAAATCATGCAACAATGCGGGTTTGAGCCTAGGTTGTTCACATGTGTGAGAATGGCTACCAACTTAGAACGTGTTTGCATATGGACATGATCTGCCAAAATAATTTTCAACACTTTTTTAAACAGAGGGATGTAATGTGGGTATGTTTATTCTACAGAACATAAGCAACACTGGAAGTAAGTAAAAAATATAGAAAGAAGCATCTCAAAAAGAAATACAAAACTTCTTGACTCCAGTTCATTTACTAAACAGCTCAGAAACCTCTGAGTATTCTAATCACATATTAATGTCCAACAGTTACAATAACGACCAAGCATTTAATAGGGCAATTTCTTTTATTGTGGATACCCAGTTATAAAAGGGTCTATCTGTAAATAACACTTAACTACTTCAGAGTTTAACGCAGTATTAAACATAAAATAAATCTAAACTCACTTACTGCTAACAGAAATCCTGAATTAATGAATGTGTGTTTCTGGAAAAATGAAGACTGTGGTGGTTTAACCTTGGCTGGAAACCAGGTTATGACAGTAAGAACTATGCACCCAGCTATTTGAGCCAGTATTTTTTTTCTTAATTTAACGTTTCAGTTTAGCACTAACTCACTTGAAATAAATACTGTCTTTTAGACAGTTACTAGCTTTATGAACATTTCCAACTCAAATATAAGCCAACAGAACACCACTCTCGTGGAAAAGTAATTTATTGTGTTCCTAGCAAGCAATCTCTGTAAGCAACATTTCTACACAAAATCCAGCCCAGCTCATTACAGCCCAGAGACCAAGACTAGGAAAACAGTTAAGGCACATGCACCAACACACACAAACTGGCGAGGAATGATGGAATTACTGGATGTGGTGACTATGCACTTCTAGTGAATTTGTTCAGCTCACACTCCAGGGCTTCACTATCAATAGTAGTAGGATAATCTAGGAAATAAACACTGGTCCCTACAAATAAAAGTCTCTGTCTCAGCATCTTTGGTGTAATATTTAGTGCAAGTGTTCACATTCCCACTTACTAAATGTGATCATGGAACATATCAGCCACTTTTGATAGGAAAGTTTAATAGCTATAGATAAATTTTACCCTATTTAAGAAAGAGTTAATGTTGAATTTTTTGAAAAATGATATAATAAGGTTGCACACAACAACCTCCTACCGACTCTTTGATTCGGTCATGTATCAATTCAGTGAATACGAGTTACATTTTCCATGCCTGAGCTCACTGCTGCATCCACCGTTGCCCCAAACCAAAACAGAGTCCAGAGACAGCAGCCAGTTTTCACAGGACTGGCTGGCTGAAACAGGCTGCGCTGGCTGCCTTCCACAAAGTCCATCTGGCACCGAGCACAGAATATGATCTGGGTTCCCAGCCCTAAAGCAGAAGTGGAGGATTGCTGCCTACTTTTGCAGCTAGCTGGCTGGAAAGGGTAGTTGATGCAATTTAAAATAGTATACAAACCCTAGTTTATGCTGCTGCTTTGGCTGTCCCTAGACAGCCATTCTAGCTATACAGCATTATTCAGGGTGTCTAGAAGTACTATCAAAGGAATTAGTCAGAATAGGTGATCTCACAGCTCCAGAAACTGTGAACACTCTGTTCAGCTCTAGAGGCTTTGATACAATTGGATGAGTAAGAAATTATTCTGAGGGACTCCTCACACATTTATTAATTACTAATGACGACAGAAGATACAGCAATCCTTGGATGAATAATTACTTTGCAGGTTTCAGTAAAAAACAACAACAAAACAACACAGAACTTAATCTGTCATTAGGAATAAAACATTATAGCACTCAATTCCCAAATTCAGATAAACATGCAACAAGTATCTTCCCCCCGAATAGGCATTACAACATGCAGTACCCTTGTGAGAAACTTTAACAGAGAGGAAGGTAAGATTTCCAGGATCTCTGATAGTTATGGGAAGTTTACATAACAACATCTTAGCCTAGTTGCCTAAAGAAAGGAAATTTTTGCAACTGTAATGCTTTGCTTACCAATGTGACTAGCTTCTAATCCACTCGAGAAAGTGGATTAGATATCTCAGAGAAAACTGGCATTCCTACACAGCTCACTACAGCCAGACAACCAAACCAATGATTCTAATGGACAAAATATTGCAGTTAAAGTTCAAATCTTAATAGCTGTTAATAGCTGTACGAGCTACTTTGCTTAACACATGGACACCAAACTACACTACTACTTCTAATTTGGAAACAAGAGATTTTGATATGTTTTCAGTGATCAGCGTTCCCCTAGAAAGACAAACATATTGTTAATAAGAACTACTTTCGGAACTCTTAAAATATCCCTATACTTTTTGCACTCATTCTGATGCTAAGCACAACATGGGATTATATCTCACTGGTCATTTACCTTCTCTATTTTATTCTTTGTTCTTTTAAAGAGACTTGACGGAAGGCAGAATATGCAGCTGGATGCTGCCATATAGAATTACTTTCAATAGGGTTAAGCAGCACTCATGACACAAGTCCACACAATCCGATAAGACTGCTAAGACTGTGGTTAAAGAACTTCATTTTTCCCATTAGCAAATTCTAGGGTGGGAACTCTTCTTCCCCACCCCATCTCCTGAATCCTTTTTTCCAAGACAATGTGGAAGTGTGATGATCTTCACACCACTGGTGTACTGACAAAGACTTATTATGGTGTAACACAGGGAATACAGTAACTGCATAATAGCCTGTAAATTTTCCTTATAAATTGATAGAGATGGAAGATGAAACCATTCAACCGAGCTCATTTTGTTGTTGTTATTTAAATTATGGTTCAGAATTTAAGCCTAGTGAAGTATCGCATGACTCTAGGTCAGATAAAGGTATAGAAGTTTTCTGCAGAAGTTAAGTTTCCCTTTTTCAAGGTCTGTGGTAATAGTCTTTTGACAAAGAAATTACAGCCATTTCAGATATAGCCTTCACCATAACCACCTGTACATTTGGGCAATATATATGAATGCAAATAGGTTTTTAATTTCTTACTCAGGACCTGTGATATTTTCTCTTTTGTAATTTCAGAAGTGTTCTTTCAATTGGTTTCCAAGCTGTGAGGCAAAAAAGGTAGTTTGACCTAAATGCTGAAGTGCTGGAAGCAGAAGTGAAGAGGCCTTAAAATGACGCTAACTCCAAAATAAACTTTGCTGAATTCAAATAGCTGTGAAAATCCCCCAAAATGTTCACTGTGTAGCTGAAGCAAGAGGAGGTGCAAAACCCAAATTACCCAAAGCTACAATCCAAATAATACCAATAGGGGAATGTGAGAATAATCCTGCATTTGATGTAGCTACCTATCCCAAGTAAATTGAATACTGCCCCTAATTCTGCTACACCGAGTTGAGATATGTAAATTAAGTTACTTTGGCTACAGATTTTGCAAGTTCCATAGTAAGTTAAGTCTTTTTTTTTTTGGATTTGCAATAGCACAGACACTTCTCTAGTATAGAGGAAATATCCGAATATTCAGAATGCTGCTTTTAAAATGCTAATTAACTAGGAAGGTGAGACACACTACGCGGGCATGACCAGGCACGCAAAATTGAGCTTGAAAGATTAGTCTATTATGACTGAATAGTTAGATCCATACCAGAAAGAAAAAATCATGCTAGTCTTTCTTGCCAGAGTAATTTTTAGAACCATCTGAAGCACACTGCACATCAATTTACAAACCTTAACACTTATTTTAAAAAGAGGTAACTGAACGAACACAGCATAAACTAACAGATTCATGAATTAACTTGCTAGGTCTCTGGTGTCCTTTCAAATAACACTTGTTAGTAAACACTGGAGTATTCTTGAGAGGAAGACTGACAGCTTATCGACAAAACAGGAACATGAGAGAATGAAGGCCCAGCCATTATTAAGGGACAACAGCTCTGGTGAGGCCACACCTCGAGTACTGTGTGGTGAAGGGTCTGGAGCAAAAGTCCTATGAGGAGTGGCTGTGGGAACTGGGGCTTTTTAGTCTTGAGAAAAGACATGGGAGATCTTACCGCTCTCTACAGCTACCTGAAAGGTGGTTGCAGAGATGTCAAGGGAGGTTGGTCTCTTCGGGTGACAAGTGACAGTTAGATATTTAGATAGTTAAGTTAGATATTAGGAAGAATTTCTTTACTGAAAGGGTTGGAACAGGCTGCCCAGGGATGTGGTGGAGTGACCATCCCTGGAGGTATTTAAAAGGCATGTAGATGAAGTGCTTAAGGACACGATCTAGAGGCGGACTAGTCAGGATTAGGCTGAGATTGGATTCGATGATCTAAAGGGTCTCTTCCAACCCAGGTCATTCTACAATTCTGTGCTTGCATTTCCTTTCAGCTATCTGTACTTCAAGACTTTTACTTTTTTCATAACAACAAAAAGAAAATTTTACTTGTGTGAAATATGAAACTGTTGCAAATACTCTGAAGTTTTATCACACAGTTTTATTTTTACAACCAATTTTTTACTACATGTCATACAGCACACACAGTCAGATATACAAATGCATGTCCCGGTTTATATCCTACTTTAAAATTAACTTCAAAATTAATATTCTGTATTTTTAAAAAAAGTCCCAAACTATGCAAGTATGTAAAGTATAAAAATTTAAGTCAGTAAAAATGGGAAGTATTATTTGCACTACAGCAAGAGTTTTATTAATTCTGTTCAGATTTAGGTGTAACTTACCATCTGATGTTCTTACGAGATGGTATCATTTCAATGATCTAAAGCTTTAAATACTGACATTTTAAGTTCATTACACACTATTGCTGCACAGCATTACCTATTAACATTACTCTCGGGATAAAAAGAACATCTCATGAAATTTTTACTAGATCAGAATTCAGGCTGGCACACATTACTTGAAGGAAACTTATTTACACACCTTCTTTAATCCTTCTTTTTCCAAAACCTTTATTTAATTTCTCTTTTTTTCTCCTCATTCTTCTACAAGCTAACTTAGTAATTTCCATTCTCATGGAAGACCCAAACCTACCTGATTTTTCTCAATGGAAAAGAGGTTATGTTTCTTCCCAACATAAGCTCCCTCATTTGGTCTTTGCTGCTGCTAAGTAATAGTTAGAATTACAAAGCAGCAGTCCTTTGGAGAAGGGGACTAAGGAAAAGGATGCCTAACACAACTGAACAAAAAATTCAAAATAGAACTGAATACATAGTAAAAAAAGGGTCAAAACCAAGTTTTACTGTACTGGTTTTAATCTTTCTAATATTCTAGAAGCAGCCCATATTTTTCAGACTCAAACAACTCAATTCTTTTAAAAAACCTGTTCTGTGTTGCCCAGAGCAATCTTTTGCACTGCGTATCACGTCTGGTTAGCACATTGGAGGAAACACTGCTGACATCACACAGAAACTGAGCAAAATGAAGCCTTTAGCAAGACAAATTGAGAACAAAAGAATCACTCGATGTTTAGAATATAAAATCTGAAAGTAGACACACTTGACAAATAGGAATTTATTTCACTATAACAAATGCTTTGAATCCATGATTTATGAGGGCAGCTATGGGAGTCACTTATTTAAATTCATTGTTTAATGCACTGGCAGATGCTTCCTAATTATTAGAATATAACAGTAAGAAGATTTTTTTTTTTCAATGGATGCGCTGTGCCATTAAACATCTTCTACTGCAGCAACTGTCAAATTTGTGATAATGTATTTTATAAAGTTCTTTTTAGGATGGCAGGCATTAACTTAATATACCATAAAAGCCAGTAGCTAAAAATTTTATGTTATGACACAAAACCTCAGACCTATTTGCTGTGCTATCCTTAGCAAGTACTGCAGCCTGCAATGAATACAAATCAAATACTGCTGTCAGCAAGACAAGTTGCACTTCAAGTTCCTTCCATCAGCTGTCTCTGAAAAAACCCCCACCTGATTAGTCAAGAACTGAAAAGTTCCAGGTCTACAAAAAATATTGCAATTCTTACAGACATACCAAATTGTCATTATATTCACACTTAAATAGAAATACTTAAAATGCTAGCTTTACTAAAGAATTCATTAAAAAAAAAATACCTAAGGGAGAAAAAAAAAGAAAACCAACAGAACATTGAATGCCCATGCATTTGGGACAAAGAGACCTGGGAATTATTAGAAGCCAAATTAGTAACTTGGGATCCTAAGCTGTAGTAAGTGCTTGTTCATGTGAGATTTTCATACGTGTGCCACAGTATGCAGGAAAATTAGAAGAATTACAAGTACTGAGTTATGAAAATGCAGTATGTTTTCAGCCCAGAAAGGAGAAAATAAGCTTAGTTATATTCTATGAATACCAGAAGTCAGTCGTTCAAAATTCAATTATTGTGCTAAAATTAATAAAATAACAAAGTCGTACTTTCCTGACATATTTAGTGTTTTCAAATAAAAAAGCCCAATAAACAGGCCACTGTGGACAAATAAGCTTTTAAGTCAGAGGCAGAGGCTGTATAATGAATTTCATTAACAAAGAGGACTGAAACACAAAGTAGATATCTGAAAAAACAGATACAATACTTCATGATAAATTATTTTCCTTTCTTTGAGGTAAGGAACAGAAAATAAAACTTTCCTTCAGTAGATCATAGCTCTGCAGGTATGAAGGCAGAGTGCAAATAAATACTATTAATTTGGGCAAGGTGCTGAAAAGCAAAAACCTGAAATAGCTTCCTTTCTAGAGTAGTGTATTAATTTACCCAGGAAAAAAAAAAGCACAATACTGATGTCAACACTAAATTTTATGTAATAGCATTCATATGTTTAATGTGAAAGCGCTACGATGCTATGAAAAAGGTAGATGAAAACATACTAAGAAGGGAAAACGAGATGACAGCATGTTATCTGAGAAGGCAGATTTGTCTCTGTTAAGAGCAAGAGAGACAGGACAAGGCTAAATAAAAGAAAATTCCAGACGTTAAATTGTTCACAAATTTCTAAGAAGCCTATCCCATGAAGGAGATGTAAAGAAAGAAAGTAAATCCACTGACATGTTTAAGATTTTGATAGCTTTTATGGGTTAAACTACGAATTACTGCTTGGGGCCAGGGCTGAGGAGAAAAACAAATGCAAAAGACACATATATTTGATGGAAATAACTCTATAAGAAACCATAAAAGAAGAATCACTCTACATTATGCTCAAGACAAAGATCTTGCAGGAAGCCTCATAAAAACCCCTGAAACAAACCAATCAAACTTATACAATAATTAAAGCATTCCCTGCACCTCAACTTGGGGCATTTCATTTGGTGACAGTACACAGAAATCCCATGTTGATCACTGGAATCTCCAACCATAGCATTGTTTAGACTGCTGCAGAGTTCCCACTAAAACTTGTAGATATAAAAACATCAGAGTCCTCCTTGCTCTCTGGGAAGGTGCAAAACAATGTTAGCACAATTATCTTACCTGTGACGTGCTGTAACAGAGAGAAAAGGAAAGCCTGGGAAGCTTTAAGAGACAACAATTTTCTCAGCAATTGCAAGTATATGCATATAGCATACAGGTTACTTCATTCTAGAAGAAACTGCAAGAATAGGTCAACATTTTTAATATTCAAGAAAAGAAAAAATTTACATCTTAAGAAAAAATAACCACCAAGGCATTAAAAATTAAAAAACCCACCAAAAAACAGTTGACTCTAGATGAAGGGGAAAAACTGAAGAATTTAAAGACTGTGTGTAGTCTAGTAAATTAACAAATGAATTACTCAAAGGAAAATTAACACACAAGAACACACTGACAAACTGATCAAAGATCTGGAAGCGCTGTCAGATCTGTGTTCAAGAAGATTTTTTAATATGTTCTAGTTAGGAACCATCGTGTCATTTTTATGTGGCTTAAGTAGTTCCACTCAGATTCTTTAGCATTCATATGCCTCACAGTACTAAATGATTGAATGTTTTGAGAACATTCAGAAATTTCATCAACTTTGAGGCCATTAAATATTATTTCCCTCTCTTCTTGGCATCCAGAAACATCCAGACTTTTAAAGTCTCTACATTACAGTTGAACTACTATGGTTTAATTTTTCTGTTAACAGAAGGGTGGGTTTTTTCCCCCAAGGGTTTGTTTCAAGCCAAAATGCTTAGTACATTAACTGTTGTGGTGCCCATAGCACCTAACTGAAAACTATTAACAGGCAGAAACACCTAGCACAGGAACACCTCTTGCACGTATTGTGAACCTAAAACACAGTTTTGTAGCCAAGTAGCAGAAGAGAACATGGATGTCTGGGTATAAAAAGATCACATAAAGTAAGGACACAGAACACAGTCTTCACATACGTGGTGGCAAAGAATTGTTTGTTTATTCTTTGAGTTCAAGTTTAGTCCCACTGCACATGAACTTCACCATGTATTCACATACAATGCACTTTAAGAAATACTTTTCATTAATACTTTTGTCACAACAGAACTTCAAGTCAGCACGCCAAATCCAACTGAAATTTAAGACTTTTACAATGCACACAGCATTTTCTTAATGCTTTGAGTACTTTCAGACTACTGAAACTAAGCAAAACCTTCAAGACTGCATTTTAGATGTGTTCTGGAGTGCAACTTGTTCACTAGTCTGACAGGCAGAACACTGCCTCAAACTGCTGTATTTCTCTGCATTTAATTAATTTACTAATTGACTGGTTTTTTTCCCAATTCCAAGAAACCTCAGTGGTTGCATAAATTTTCAAAGCTCACTTATAAAGGCAGGTTTGTCTTTAACAATATGAAGATGTATTTTCTCTACACATCCCACCGCTTTAGTACAAAAAGGTTATTCCCAGTGTTGGAGGCTCTTCATAATTTTTTCCCCTTCCACCTGTCTGGACTTTCAAGATTCCTTTCACTTCTTATAAACCAATTATGTGATTCTTTTAACACAATAGCTGATTTCTCAAAATAACTTTTATTTTAAAAAAAAAAGGTGATAAAAGTGGTTTAGCCACATACCTATCTCTCTAGGTTATGAATGGTATGGAGCTCTAGATACAAAACTTCACGCTGACTTTGACCTAAGCAGATTTCCAGTCCCATGATATTTGTGAAAGAGCAGAGGTGTCTTCTCTGTACCTAAAATAATTTGGGTGAAATGCTGATTCAAAAGAAGTCAATAAGCATTATGCTATTGATTTCAACAGAGCAAATATTTCATTTTGATGGTTTATTGGTGATAGAATTTCAGAACATCAATATTTAGAAAGATATATAATACACAATAAACCACATAATTGCACAGAACAAACTAAGAGGTAAAATCATTTACTCTATATTAAAGAACTTCAACCTGACACTTCCCATGTAACATACAGAAGACTAAACTGGCTGCCACATAAAAAACAAATTTTCAACAACAAAGAAAGGCTTCTGCAAATAATTGCAGGCAAGAGGTCCAGTAGGAAAACAAATGGTCATCCATGTTTCTGGAGGTTAGAAATTACTGTCTCCAAAGTTTCTTCTAACCTGACCAGGACAGAGAATTATTTACTGAACCAAAAATCTAACTAACATGAAGTGCTTGAACTAGAAAAAACATCTAGCAGATGTTTTTCACTGCATCGTTCACTATATCCTCACAGTAATGCTCCACATCCAGCACAGTGTCCCATCTTCTGCATTTGAAGTTTCTCTGGGGTGAGGTCTTTTCTCTGTTCCTCATCAGAATCCTTTCCCCCCATTCGCTCCCCCCCATGAAGCAACTGTCCTTTGCTCTAAAAGGCAACTCACAGATGAAGCACTGACTTTTACTTCAATGTCTGCCTTTAAGAACTGTGACGGCTAGAAGCTACTGTATGTAATGTATGTATGTGCTCACTCACATCCAGACAAGACTAGTACTACCTCTACTACCGCTCAACTTCTGCTAGTAGGTGGCAAGTTTCTCCCAATTCAATCTAAGCATCATTTACATGTCCTACAACTCCTTCAAGTAATAGGGAACGCAGCATCTGCCTTGATAAAATACTCAAAAATGTAAGTTATTTTCAACACTAGGAAGTACATTTTTATCTCTGTGCCTAAGCAGTTTAAGAGGCTCCTACTAGCAAACATCTTTTCTGTTTTTAAGTATCTGTCTCCAGTGATCCATATTCTCTCAAAAGCTGGTGGGAACAGCTGGCTTGCATTACAACTGCATGTATTAGCAGGACTATGCATTGCTCCCTACCAGCCCACGTCTCATTTTCTCATCCACTTCAAATTTGGCTGGCTCTATAGGATGTGAATTAGTATGTACACCATGTGAATGATGAGTGGATTCTGGTATGACATAAAGGCCTAGCATGACCCACACAAACTCTCTATCTTGCAATTTAACAACATAAACCTTTCTCATTTCTTTTTAATGACCAACTACTGGAACCCTTCATTTTTGTGACAGTGTGTCTATGTTATATACATGCTTTTAATGACAATACAGTTTAATGTTTATGTTGGGGTTATGATCTTCAGAGATGTCACCTCCCAAATCATACTTCTGATTTTTAGGCAGACTACCTTGCAACTACAACCTTGAAGAGGTTTTAATAGCTATATATTTATACAGTAGCTTTATGAAAGCTGTAAACTTTCAGTACGTGTAATAACTTGCAGCAGAGAGTTCCACAACTATCTGTGCAATACAGAAATGTTTTATTTGAAAATTCTGCCTTCAAATTTCATTTTAATAAATTGAAAACTATCCCCCCTTTTCTTCACACATCTTTCCTTGTCACTCATTATTTAATGCACCTCGCTGAAATTAGCTCGTCATCATTCCTTCTATATAAGCACTTTCATACTTTAGCTCACCCTTTGTCATCTCCTGAGTTTTTTTCCAGATGGTACTCAACCTGTGCATAACACACAATTCATAGCACTGCCTGTAGCTTTCTGTCTTAATAATTCCATACATTGTTTGCTCTTTCGTCCACTGAGTAGTCAGTGGTTATTTTGATTATGCTATTCTAACCAAAAGACCTTACTCCTGAGGAGAAATAGCATGTGCTGAGGGCCTATCCTTTTACAGACATTTTACTTTCATAGCAAAAATGTATGATCTGTTTTTTATTCACATCACTTTACAGTTATTTCTAACAGAGTAATAAAATGCAGATAATACTCTTGCCTGTTGTTGTGCACAAACTCCACCTATACTTCTTTGCAGCTGGCCCCTCTCTTTATCCTTCCAAATAACTTAATGCCAACAGCAAGCTGTCAAGCTCTTGCAAAGTGATGAACAGTAAATAGAAAAGGTTATAACAAACCCCTGCGAGACAGCACCGATTTCCTTTCACCTTGAAAAGTGATAATTTACATCTATCAGCTCCTTATTAATTCATGAGAATAACTTATTAGATCATTCTGTAATTTCTTCAAACTTATATAATGACAAAACTTCATCAGTTCAAGTGGACTGTCAGCAGTAGCTCTCTCAGTCCTGCTGATGCCTTCAAGGAATGTGAGTAGATGCACGAGGCGAGTCTTCTTCATACTGCCATGCTGCTCCCCTCAGTGTGTCATATGTAATAATGATAAATGCTGCACTATTAATCTCCTAGCTAGACACAGGGTATGCCCAGCGTCTGAGGGAGAGGCTCTATCAGGCCCAGGCAGTGTGGTACTGCCAGTTGGGTCCCTTCCAGCAGATGGAAAACTAGTTGCTACAGGTGCTCTATTCTCCCTCCACAGGCTCCTCCCCTGTTGGTACAAACTCCCACTCTTCCGTTCCACTTACTTTTAAGCAGATCCCTTCTCTAATTTCAAAAGTCTCTGTGATTCCCTGGTTACTGTTTAATTCATCTAATGGTTGCTAACCTCTTTAAAGCATTAGGGAAACACTCTCAGTTTTAGTACTCCATTCACACTCATATTGCTATCTTCACAGATATTATCTAGAGCATTTTGTTCGGTGTGAGCCTTGCAAGCACCCACACACCTGCTTTAAAAACTTGTATCACATTAACCACATTCCCAGCCCTCCAATACCAACACTACCTCTCTCACTTTATTTGAAAGTCTTTTAAACGACATTGAACGCTAGTGCCTTGGTTACAAGGAAACACTGGTCTCCAAAGTCTTGCTTATCGATACACTAATAATCAGTGTAAATAAGTCATTCTTCACATGAAAATCAACTCAATGTAAATGGAGAACTCACTACATATCTCCATTGCACTGCACATGTTTTTCAAACTGATTCCAAATAAGGTATCTGTGATTGTCCCTCTCTACTCTGCCCTCGTGAGGCCCCCATCTGGAGTACTGTGTCCAGATTTGGAGCCCCCAATACATCCTTCAAAATAGGCAAATTTTCTTTTTTTTTTATCTTTTTAGTTCAATAAATTACTTCATCAGCAACAGTAAAATTGTGAAAGAATGGACTTAGCTGCTTCAACCATTTTTGCTTTCCTGAAAACAGATAGATTGGCAGGAAAAAAGGCAACTAGGAACAACAACAAAGGGGAAGGTACAATATTTAGCCCACAAAGTGTATATTATAGCCTGACTTTTCACGTACTAAAAACCACATTATCAGCTATGTAGGTTGCTAAAATTAGTAATATTCTGACACAGAAGTTTTCTGCTAGGAGAGTTCTTAGCACATATAAAGTTGGTCTAAAGGCCATCATGTGAATTCATTTTGATTCTATTGTCAAAAGCAATGCGTTAAGAGCCTCTTGACTTATGCTAACAGGGAAACACATCACTTTAGAAGATATGGGATACTGTTAACATAAAATGAAGATCCATTTTCACTAATTATTAGTTCAACAATCAAAGAATATGGCCCATGTTTTGTGATACAAAAAAGGTGTCGATTTTAGCAGAACCACATTGCCTACATAGAATTCTCCAAATACTTAGCATACTGGATGATTTTGTTTTATTTTATGTCATGATGATTTATTAGATATTGAGGGATGCTTTCATACATCTGAAATATTTGGGATTGCTGATGGAAACAGCACACACACTTGTCAATTTTTATTTGCTATCCTGTACATCAGAAGATCAGGGATAAGAATTTCACTCAAGTAAACTACAAATATTATTTCAAAATACCTAAACATAGTAATGATTTAAGACTACCTGATTTGGTAGTGGAGACAACAATTTTTTTTAGAAATTATCTTGACATACTGTTAAAAATGACCTACAAGTCAACACAAGAAAAAAAAAATCCTTTATAGCTCCGTACACACGTAAATGTTTAGCACAATTGTATTTTCATGCAGAATTTGCACAATACTCTTGAATGCATTGAGATTTTGCTCATTACCTAGCTCATAGGGAAAAAAATACAATATATAAGAAATAAAACTAACAAGACCATGAACAGCAGTTCAAACCAATTCACATTGTCAGCACTTAAAACACAGGGCCTGAATGCCTTATAAAAAAAGCATAAAATTCATCCTACAGTGATCATAAATAGCTTGTAATGGTATTTGTATATTAGAGTGTGCTAGCTTTTATTCTGTATGCTTCCATTCTGGTGTTAAACTTTGAAGTTCCAACTGGCTTGACAATTCAACAGACATCCCAGAAAGTAATGCGTATTTAATGTCAATTTCCTAAAAAGGTTAGAAATGTGTTTGGAAATTACTTTTTCTGAAAGAGACCAGAGTGGAATTTCATACTGTATCAGAACTGTCAGAAACATTCCGAATTTAGTTTAGAAGTCTGGCATATTTATCATTATACTAATATCTAAACTGTATTAAAAACTGCATTTCAGTACATGCAATGAGAAATTGGCTACACTATAAAAACACTGATAATAGTGTTATCTCTTCTGTTCCAGAGAATATAACCTCAAAGAGGAAGCTTTCTCTATTGACAATTCAAAGCCTTCTTGAGTATTCACATTATGGCTCTGACACTTGCATGACTGATAAGAGACAAAGTCAGAAAAAGTTTGAAGGTTACTCTTTTGTCTCCCTTGAAACTGGTATTTAATACCATCTACCAACTTTTTTTCTGGCAGATTCTCAGTTGAGAAATGCACTATTTTTCAGTAGATTTTAAAACGCAAGTTCTGTATGTTTGAAAGTGTTTACTTTTTTTTTTTTAACTTGACAAATCAAAATAAAATTGTTAGGAGTAATCAAACTGACCTTTAGAATGAAGAGAGGAAGCTCTGCAATAAGAAAATATATCTATATACAGCAAGGTGTTTGTTAATTCTATTAAAAGATTGAGCATTTTTCATTTTTTATGTCTAGGATCAACCTGAATATCTATTTTTACTAAAATTTCAAAGGAGTTGTAGAGAACTATAATAATAATAAAGGACTGAATATTGTGTTTGAAAGCCATAAATACTAGGATATTAATACTGGGATGTAAATACAAGGATACTTATAAAGCTATAAATACTCAGACATGTTAAATACAGGACAATTATGTTCATAGCTGATTTAGAAATTAGGTTTATAGCATATTAAAATATATATGACAAAAGGTATCCAGATTCACCCACTGTAACACTTAAAACTATGATAGAAACTCTACATTCAAATTATTTTAATGTACAAAGGACAACAACTTCAACTGAAATGAAAAATTAATGAGCAAAGTCATAAACACAAATTGGGTGAATTGAACAAGTCAGAGACTAATATTTTAAGTTTCTCAAGCTATCCTGAACCTGTATCCCACACATTCTTAAAATAAATAAAATAGTGACCTTTCAAGGAAAGGATTCCAGATGTAACCAATAATCCCAAACGGAATACAATGAACAGCCAGAGCTTAGAAAGGATGGAAGGACACTGACTAGAAAATACATTTCACTCTTAAAAGCTTAAGAAGTTTAGCGATAAAATGAAAGCTGCCAGTAGGTATGGTAAGGTGGCCCTGCAAATGAAATTGAAGTGGCTCCTATTAAACCAGAGGACAAGCAAAGTTGTTAATATGCAGTAAAGGGTAGTAACAACCCACGTTCTGAACTGTTTTCAGCCATGCTTGTGATGAACAAAAGGAAGAGATGCATTCTCTCAGCTGCAGGCCCTTATATATCACATGAAAAGTCGAAGGAAAACTCAAAAAGCAGAATTCCTAATCTAGTACATAAATCTTAAAACCTAGAAGCAATTTCATGGTTTTATGCATGGATCCTAGGCAAGTCTGAGTATGTTAGTGTAAATCTGTATGACATCATGCATTCAGGAAGGAAGGAAGTTAGATTTCAACACTATGAAAACCTTTCCAGTAAGTTCTGAAATGGAGTACAATTAAACAGATGAAGGAACATGAAAAATGAGATGAAATAGAGCACATACATTCCAAAGAGATAGATACCATATTCATCAGGCACAATCTCTTTCTTAAGGTAATTAATTCTCTTGACAAAGGAAATTTGCTACTATTTATCTGGACTTCGGCAATTCTTCCTGTTACATGGAAAGCTAGAGAAAAATGGGTTTGGAACAAACACTACAGCAGGTTGAATAACTGTCTCAATGGGAGACAGAATAGGCTGTTTAAAAACACATAAAGGAGCTCTAGAGCTTGGGACTAATTTATTAAGTTTCAAGTTGATGACGAGAGTGCAAAAATAGGTAATAATGAATTCTGCTGATGACAGAAAGGAACAGAGGGAAAAAAAAACACCACTACATTACATGGGAAGAAATGAAAGCTTTATGCTTCAAATATCAGAAGGATTTCCACAAATTACGTTCTCATCTAAAAGAAACTCTGCTAGAGAAAAGGTGTGTAAGTACGGACTGAATACGATCCATTAATGTCATCAACCTATTAAAAAATTAAGTCAAAATCAAGGTGCAAAGTACTGCATCTGCAATCTACCAAATCAATAAAAAGTTTCTTTCAAGTGCAAAAGGAGGTGCACTATGAATCATGCCTAGTAGCAAAATCCTCAAGTCAAAGATTTTGATGATGTCCCATACAAGGACGCTCCCACTGCTGCATATACATGCACTAGAAATTAAAACACTGAAGTTACTTGCTGGATCAGAGCTACATGAAACTGTGTAGAAGGTGCAATGCAAAATAAATAAAAACTGAGGGGGAAAGGAGAAGGAAAAATTTTCAAACCAGTATTATGTTTAAGGACTGTACTTGTTCCCTTGGTAGTAGTTAGGGAAATAACCCAACCTTACAGTATTCTTTAAACATCTAGGGTTAAATTCTAGGGAAAAGTGGCTTGTTTGAAAGACATTAAATGTATCAGCAGCAGACATGTACTGGTGATCTGTTTGTTTCTGTGTTTTTATTTTGTTTGGGGTTTTTTTTCTACTTGTCCTCTTCTTTTTCAAATTTCTGTTGCGTGCTATCTTTTTAGGAATGTATGTTGTTCAATTTATACCAAAACTAATCCTCTAAGTTAACAGTGGTTTGAACGACTCTCAAACCTGTTTCTCCTGGATTTTTTTCCTGAGCTTTAAAAAGGCTACTTTGGAGGGCTATCAATTGTTCATTCTTCTGTAAATGAAGTGCTCCAATATTTTATTAGGGTTAGGAAAATAGGAAATTGAACAAATAGGAGAAAAAAGCCAGAAGAAATACTAAAGTCTTTGTGCTGTTTTTACTTTTCTAATGGCTCAATGTTTGCATATTTGTAGACCCAGATTTAATATAGTGGGCTTAAGGGACAAGAGAGATACAGCTGAAAGGCCGCAGTAACAAAAACATTTATGATTCTCTATTTTCCAGAGATAATTAATAATAATACAAATGATCGATTATTGGGATATTAAATGATTAACAGCATTAATTTAATTCAATTTGGTTCTCAAATCGATTCTTAAAATCCATTCTTAAACTGTGCAGCTGATCCAATGCTGGCATTATTTCCACTTACTGTAGCATACTTACAGTTAAATGCACGCTTAGAAGGTGAAGTAGCTAACACTGACAAAACTCTCCAGTTCTTTACAGTGCTGCACAAAAGGGCTGTGAATGCTACTATGGCTAAATACTTCACAGTTCTAGAGCTCAATTTCCAATTTTTATTTTTACACACAAAGTAGTTAATGGCAGTATATCTACTTGTGTTCTCAAGACAATCTATCTCCATTCTGTTATGCAGAAGTGAACTCTCCCAAGAAGGGTTTTAGATCAGCTTTTCTAACTGAAACATGTTCTTCAGTGACTTTTTAGTGGCAGACAAGGTATACTGTAATGAGGACTACTGAGAAGATGAAAGTATATACATACATTCCGATTCTTTTATAATTGCAACCATTGTAATAAAGAAAGATACAATACCAACCATGGAACATTAGATAAACAAACTATATAAATTAATTGCAAAAAAGAAAAGAAAAAATACTATCATAAAATAAGGTCTTCATTTATTTAAAGATATTGTTTTTTCTAAAGCTAGATCAAGTTTCATTTGAGCTACTGAAACATTACTGTGCTGAAAAAAAATAATGTTTTTTGGATCTGATTTACAAAGATGCTTTGATTAGGTTTCTGTTATAAAAATCATGGGTAATTATACCACAACACATCTGTTCAACCCAGTAACCAACCCTTTCCTTTACAAAAGCACCTACTCTCAAATTCTGCTTATATGTATAACCTTCCAAAATGCCAGTTTATTTTATTTTCATTTTAGTACAGGAATAGGTTTTGCTTATCTGAGCACACTATCTGAAGTCCAAGCTGTTTCCTCAGCTACCTGATTTCTGACTCTGTTGAATTCTTATGTAAGTATGCTGCTAGGTAGTGGGAGAAAAGAAAAAACAAAACAAACCACCACCAAAAAAACCCCAAACCCACCCCACAAAAAAACCACCAAACCATTAATAGGACACATCTAAGTCTCCAAATGAAAGGTACAAGGAACAGTAATTGTGGCATGATTAACCTTGTGAATGTTCATAATGCTTCAAAAGAATACATAAGGAAAATAACTAAAGTATTTATGATCTATAAGATCTGGGTGCCAGCATGTATAAGTAAACAAAATGTTATAATTTCTTCAAAGAACAAGAAAGGGTAAGTATATTCTGCCACTTCACTTGATACCCAGGAACTCTGAAAAGTATCTGCTATCTAAAAGGTGGGATGTACAGTACTATGCTACTGGTTTTCAGAGCCTCAGAAGAACAGTCTGCATGTACAATAAAACTTTTTAGTTTACATTTTAATTTAGTCCTTATGTCTTCTATTGTTTCTTCCTTCAGGAACAGTCACTAAACATGAGAGGCTAGCCAAATAAACGAATTAATGTTGGCACCAGAGCTTGATAATAAAAGAGTCAGAATAATTTTTGTTTCTGTGAAAACATACAGAAAGAATTTTATATTCATCAAAATAAGGCAGCAAATAATTTCTGCCTTGCAGATTACAAAAAGCATCAAAAATTCTTTATGTTCAATATTATTTTTTTTTAAACTCACCATCAAAAAAAGAATAACCACAACAAAAAGGTATCTCACCGAACCAGAGACTACCGGTGAATTAGTCCCTGAAGGACTGTCTGAAGTATGCCGCTTCACTTACATTAACACACTCAAATGCACATTCCTTCTCTTGACATTGTTCACAGCCATAAAAGGAATCAGAGCTCAGTACCAAAGTATATGGAGAGGCAAGAGCTCTCCAATGGAAATACACACCAGGTCTAACTTGAGAAGGCTCTGCAGGATAGAATCCAGTTTTACACTCGCTTAGTAATACACGAGACAATTCCCAACTGCTGACATTTTACTTCAGCAAAAAGGAACATCTGCACCCTTGTACTATAGATTATTTTTCTGCAAGGAAGAGGAAAGATTCACAAAATAATCCATCTAAAGCAGTAAAAGACTGTGCAATACAGAAAACATGGTAGAGTTCTTTCCTCTCTTCTCCCTTCCCTGTGCTCTCAGAACTGTTGAGAACTTGTAACATTTGAGAAGAAAGCAGACATGCTTAGGCTGTTTAACAGCTACAGGAAGAACGTCTGCACAGTTCTATTCAGAGAACAGAATCTATACAGAGAAAAATCCCTATGACTACTACATTTTCTAGCTTCCAGCGTAGATACTGTAGTGTTACCATAATAGTGCTAGTGCCACTCGAGCAAAGATATGCTGTCAGGAGCTCTGAAAAGGTGTTCGGCTAGGCTAAACCTAATTTTATTCAAGCAAGTGTTAAATACTAATTAAGAACTCAGTTAAATCAGCTTGTATTGGATAAAAGGATAAATTTTACTTTGCTCCTGAGGGAAATTAAAAAAAAAAAGATAAAAATAAATTAAAAGGTAAAATTAAAAGAACAGTGTGGATGGTCAAATGCTGGAACAGGTTGGAGAATCTCTAACCATTGAAAATTCTCTTAGACAATGTCCTGAGCAAGCAGCTAAACAAAACCTTCAGAGGTACCTTCCAATCAAAACTATTTTATTAGAGAAAACTCTTTAGCTTTTAACTTCTACACAACCAGTAAGTTCCTGGAAGACAGAAAATATAGATTCCTACCTGGCAATCAAGAACTCATTCTAGTATTAAGCGAACAACACAAACAGATTTTTGTCCTGTGCTATTCTGGCTTTCTGTCTTTAAAAAAGTCTATGTTCATTCTATCTTCAAATACTTCATAACTTCTCTTGTTTGAGGTGTCACTGGCTCCTGTTGTTCTGTAAAAAGCAGTTCTTTCAGATGAAATTAAATTGCTTCCAGAAGCTCATCCACACTTTGCAAAAGGTAGGTGGGGGAAAGGAAGGGTATTTGTTACTTGAAAGTGGTATCAGTCAATTCAAATTGGATTTCTGTTGTTACAAGCAGCAATTAAAATCTAGTGCTATTTTTACTGGATTTTATCATGACAGACTACTTGCTCTCTGATAACTTGTCTAAAATCCAGTTTTACTTGATAGGAAAATTTTCCATCATTACTCAGCCAGAGCCACAGTACTTGCAATATAATGGTACTATCTGAACTTCTACAGCAAGGATGTTTCAAGATCTGACAGTTTTAATTTAGCGGTTCTAATGCCTCACCTGAGCAAACCTCCTCTTATGACCATTTTCCCACCTCCTCCTCCCACACACAATAACAAGGATACAAAGTATCATGTAAGCTTTCCCTTTTCTAATATTAAAGTAGAAACATTCATTATACAGGAAGCTATTGAAATGCCAGCTACAACCACACTCCCAATCTCTAATTAACTACATCTTAAAATTAGACAGGTTAATACTTTTCCCAACACTAGTTTACATATGATGTTGCCCATTTTTTAACGTGCTGGTCTGTTAACAGAAATAAGATTGAGACTAGTTCTACATCTTACACTGCTAATTACTACTACTTTTTGACTAAATCAAGGCAGAAGTTGGAATTCAAGGCTTGAAAAATCCATTAATACTTGCAGATTCTTGAAAGACTCATTGCTTTGATAACCACAGGAAAACAGTTTCATTAAATACACTCATAAATAACCTACTTCTCATTTCTATCCATCATACTAAATAAATGGCTATTCCAATGAAGTATGCAGAAATACTTTAATAGCACTGTGCTTGTGATTATTGTGGATAGATGCACCAAAACATGGCTGAGGTACTCCTGATACCAATCTGTTTATTTTACACTCACGAATCATGTCAAAAACCACAGAAGAGTATTTCAATAGATGAAATTTTGTCCTGCCTAGAATTGGAGTACTAATGTGAATTAAGAATCTCAATATTCTAAGCATGAAGTGTTCATAGTACCTAATTTTACATAGATAAATGAAAAAATAAATAATAGCAGTCAAAGATATTTTTACTTTGACTTCAGAAACATACAGATTACCAAATACCTGTATCAGCTAGACAATTTGAAAAATGCTATTTTGGAGAATGCTCCTGAATAAAAGATCAGTGGTTACAAAAGTATGAAAGGTAAGTTGGGAAAAAAGAAAGGCTGAGTAAACTTCACAACAGAACAAATACTTGCATTTGATCTGACATTCCAAAGTGGTCCATCTAAAAGATTTACTAAAAAGATATAAACTGCTTTGTAAGGACATAATTTGTCTTATGCTTAAGCAATTTCAACAAGCTTTTGAAATATAAATAATGCCAAAACCCCAAATCCAGTTAATATAGTGTCATATAGGACAATTATCCATTTCATAAAGCATCAGGTAATGTAGGAAAACCATCTAATTCTGGCAATAAAAGTATCATATTTCCCTCTTCCCACAGAAACATTTCCAATTTCTAATATTTTTTTTCTTGGAAAAGCAAAGGAAATTACGGCCTTTGAAAATCAACTTAATTCAGCATTTTTGACAAAAGTTTGTCTTTTGCCCTATCCTCATTTATAGCAAACTTTCAGTCATTTTAAAGATGCAGCTCTGAGCATACTGCACAATGAAAACTGTAGAACTTGTATTCAGGTAATAATTTTAAAAAGGCTGCTAACCCTGGACTGACATGCACAAATGCTTTCTTAGCCACTGCTGCTACTAGAGTAAAAGCTGACGAAAATCTAATGAGAACTCATTGCTATTAGGTCAATTAAACAGCAAGGAGGCTCAAAAATATGTAATTGCTTTCCCCAGCTCTCTAGTTGTCACACCACCAGCTCTAGACAGATCAAGCTCTGAATAAAAATCAGAGCTCTCCCAAGACTGTTTATATACAGACACCAATGGGATGTTTGGTTTTCACTGTCAACTCCGGTAAAATAGGTACAGGTTTCACTGTCACACAGTCAGCAAGGAGCTAATCCTAAGAAATAATTACGCAAAAGATGAAGAACTCCAAAAATATAACAGAGATAAAAAGAGAGAAATGTATCAAGACAGAAGACTAATACTGGTTACACCAACCTAAACCAGAACTGACATATCAAACAACAGTACTGCATGATTCAGCTTTCTATGTAAAAATTGATGCTGCTTTCATGTGGACCCAAAACCTGAAATTAGCTGATAGCAATGGGGAATAAAGTAACTGCAACAACATCAACTGGAGAGCACATCAACCTCACCAAACAGATCCACACAGAATTACAAAAATATGATTTAAAAGCTTCATTCAAAGAATACAATCATAGAATTAAAGTAATTCAGGTAATCAAGCAAAGAAGCATAAGTGCAGTGCCACAAGCAAAGGATTTTAAGAACTGGTGATGTACCTTTTACAAGATCCTGGTACTAGTAAGTAGTGTTGTTTAAGCAAAGCAAACAAATGTCTTTTCATCTTTGAAAAAAAAAAAAAGGGGGGATTTAAGGAAGAGAAATGAAGCATCATCTAAAACTATAACAAGAAGAAAGCAAATAATAGGAGATATCTAAAGCAAGGAAGAGTTTATGAAGACAGAATATTAGCATTCTCAAAGTCTGGTGGCTTATCAGGCACTACAGCTAGTACAGGAACTGAACTGTTAACTCCTATGAAATAAGAAAAACTAAGAAATAGTAAATCTGAACCCAACCATAAACCAATTAAGCTTCATGATCTATTTGATGCCTTCCCTTAAGAACAGATTTTTACACTGTAAAAGTGTTAACAATAGTACAGAGTATTACATGCAAATACTCCTTGTACAAAATTAGCATGGACATTTGGAATTAGTACTATACCCTAGACATTGGAAAGAAAGTAATGAGTTAAATTTCATCCAGATGTAAAGACAGCAGCTGCTAACTTCACGCAGAACACTGTTACAGTGAGTTATCATGGTTGAATAAATCTCACAGAAGTGTTAGATAAGCACTTTTATGACTTCAAATTCACAGGAACATAGATAAGTGCTAAAAAAATGAAACAGGGAAATGTTCAATAACGATATTTGGAAAAAATGCAGTGCAAAATAAAAAAGGTTTACAGAATACTTATTAAGCTTTTAAGACTGGTAAAAAACCAGAGCTTTAAGTTAGAAATATAGCAGTCCGCAGTATCTTATATAAATCAGGAATTTCATGATTCTGCAACTATACTTTTTTATTCCTTAGAATCTGACTGGTTGCACTTACTGACACAGCTATAACTCCAAGGAGGTGAAAGTACTGACACAAATGTACAAGGAAACCATATAACGGAGCAAAACCAGAAAATTAGTGGGGGGTGTGTACAGGAGGTTAGTAAGTAGGACTTAAAAACATCTCTACCACCATTTTCATTATTTAGTTGTGTATATTAACACTCCCACGCTAGTAGTTTTTCACACACTCAGATATGAGATCGCACTCTGGAAACTGAGACAAGATGACACAAATTCAGGAAGAATTAAAAGGACATTTTTTAATGATTTAACATAGCCCATACTTCAGCAACAGGTCTTTAAAAAGGGCAATGTGTATAAACTGGGTATGGTAAAAACTTATTTGTCAGAAACAGTTCTTTTACTGTGCAGTATTTCTCCTTTCTGTCACTTTGTAGGAAGGCATCATCAATTTAATACTGCAAAGCAGTAACGAAAAAGTGAATTTTTATAAGCAGTGTTTTATAGAGATTATTTATTACATTATTAGTTCCACTTCTGCATAACAAAGTTGACAGGTGGTCATGTCATTTTATGGCACCATTACGTTGGTAAATTCCTGATACAAAGTGAATCAAAGTACTCAAATTCAAACCATCATCTTTTTATTACTCCAATTAAGATATGACACAAAGGGAGCTTCAATTATTTTTTCTTTACAACATAAGCCAGTCTCCTTTAACCAGCGATGGCCAGAGCTGAAGAGAGCTAAACAAGCCACTAGTCATGGAAAAGCTTCCTAAGCACTGTGCTCACTGCAAGCTTCGTAGATTCCATCCCAACAATTTGCTTGCAAAATGGTAAATAACAAGGAGTGGTAGGAACTAGCAAAGGTCCATTTTACATTCCCAACAGGCCAAGATTTCCTTTTCATGAACTCTAACGAACTTTTGCTAATTTGTGAGCAGGAAGGAGCAAGTACAAGAATTCCTCCAAAGACAGTACTAGCAGAAGGCAACAATAATTCTGGCTGTAGTCATCTAGTAATAACTTCTTAGTGAAGCTGATAAAGAACTTAGATTGAAAGAGTAGAGAAATATAAGAAAGAGCATTCCATAAAGTTCAGTGGAAGAGTTATAGACATGATGGAAAAAGCACATGAAAAATATGAAGCACATGAAAATATTTGCTATCTCCTTTTCTAACTAAAATGCCCAAGAAATGGGAAGAGGTTAGAAACCTCAAAGGTTTATATAAATGGAGTCTGAAAAGAAGAAAACCCACACGTGCTTTTCACCTTGTGAAACAGCATGTTTCTATAAAAAGGTGTAATATTAATATCTCTTTGGACAGCGGAAATTGTGTGGAATGGATCATTTTGTAACACACTCACTACAGCTGGGAGTCTGCTAGAAAGAATTTTAGAAAAAACAGCCATCTCTTAATTGCTCAAAACAAAGATGGTAGAATTTTCTGAACAACTGAAATTCCAAAACAGACTCTGCTTGCAAGCAGAGATGTAAGACTCTGGCACACCATCATACAGTGCTGTGGCACTGCAGTAACTTGCTATATGAGATTCAGTGTAAGAAGCAACTATACAGTGTATTTCCTCTCAAAACAAAATTACAAGAATCAACTCACCACTTGTCCATTCTGAGGATTTTTATGTGCATACGGGGGTCCACGGATGTGATTCCACATCTGACCAGATGTCATCGCAAATACAACACACTAAATAAAAAAAGAGAAAACAATATACTCATTTATTTACCCAGAAGAATTGAATAGAAAACCATTCTGCTGGTGATATTTGTTTCAGATACATAATTGTTTCCCTAACCAGGTACAGTATCTACCTCTATTTGTTTTTTAGAATAGGGTTTGTAGATGCGTTGCCGTCATAAAATTCTTAATGACTTCTGTTAGAAAATGAGTTAGCTCAAGACAGAGATTTTCCAAATCTCACTTGAAATAATCCTGTTATTACCTGCAGTTGGAATTGCCACATTTACCCATATACACAGCAAAAAGCACTCATAGAAGGCATTAATTTCAAATATTCTGCAATCTAGTGTTTGAGGTTATATAACCTTCCGCAAAGTTCTTTCTGCCTTTATTCTAATATAAATATTTAACTGTTTGCTTTCAGGTGTATGAAATGATATATAAAGCCATAAGGAAAAAAAGTTCCAATTATCAACACAATATCCCGTTCTATGAAATTCTCATCGTGTGTCTTATCCTACTGTGATTCATTTTAGCTACAACAAATAACAATGGTTGAGCTGGTAGGAAAGTGAAATTCCCTATGGAAAGAAGTGTGGAGTTAGGTTAGGAATGTATGAAAGCTGTAAAAACAAGACAGTAATTCCTGAAGAAGGTCACGACAGAATCTGACTGCAGAATCTAGACAACAAACTTCCTAGTCATAGCAAGAGTCACTATGACTATCCTAAAGATGAAAATTTAGTACCTTTGGATTACCAAGTGAGAAAAACAGAAATGGAAACTTGGATCATGTAAATATGTCTGACAGGTTTCTTACAGAATCACAGAATCACTAGGTTGGGAAAAGACCTTTGAGATCATCGAGTCCAACCATACCCATACTCTACTACATTATACCCCCTAAGCACCTCATCTACCCATCTTTTAAATACATGCAGGGTCGGTGACTCAACTACCTCTCTGGGCAGCCTGTTCCAATGATCCACAACTCCTTCAGTGAAGAATTTTTTTCTAATGTCTAATCTGAACCTGGTAAGTTCTCCCCTCAGCCTCCTCTTCTCCAGGCTAAACATCCCTTCAGCTGCTCCTCATAAGGTTTGCTCTCCACACCCTTCACTAGCCTGGCTGCCCTTCTCTGGACACACTCCAGGAGCTCAATGTCCTTCTTGTAAGTGAGGGGCCCAAAACTGAACACAGTACTCAAGGTATGGCCTCACCAATGCCAAGTACAGGGACCTACTGGCCACGCTATTTTTGATACAAGCCAGGATGCCATTGGCCTTCTTGGACACCTGGGCACACTGCTGGCTCATATTCAGTCATCAGTCAACCAACATCCCCAGGTAGCTTTCTAGCAAGTCTTCCCCAAGCCTGTAGGACTGCATGGGGTTGTTATGTCCCAAGTGCAGGACTCTGTACTTGGCTTCATTGAACCTTCTCCTGTTGATCACAGCTCATCATCCAGCCTATCCAGATTCCTCTGAAAAGTCTCCCTACCCTCAAGGCAGATCGAATACATACATGCTCATTTTTACTGTACTACAATATTCCCACCAGCATAGTAGAGTGATAATGATTTAAGAAGATGGACCATGAATGTAAAAATTTATACCATGATAGTTAACTAAGACAGGGTTTATTAAAAAAAATTTAAAGGGTTTTCTTTAAAGAAGGTTTAATAACACGTTTGTGAAATAAATTGCCACGTCTAGAAGACAAACTAAAACTCTGGAAGTGTTTAGGACTGAATCTCGTCAGAAATTCATGGATTTGCTTTCCTGGATTTAACTTGTTTAGCTGAAAGAGCAATGTTTCTGAAGATCAGGTGGCTATGCCTAATGGATATTACTTTTGCCTATCTTTATATGACATCTTTTAATTATTTTTTTTTCTATTCTATACAGGATGAAGTGATTAGGACTAACATAATGATGTAATGTAGGCACAGGGTGATGGCAGAAACAGCAAAAATGGAAACACAGGATGCAGCATATCAGTATAGAATGAAAATAAAGGGGGCACAGGATTACACTGACTGATATTACACCAATGGTGAATCAAAGGAACACAGAACTGAGAGCTGGTCAAGATCAGTTTTAAGGGTAACAGAGAGTACAAAGGACAAACATCCAATACCCATTTATCCAATAAATTTTGATGGAAAACGTAGTTGCAGTTAAGTGAAGGAAGGGCAAAGTGTAAAAACAGCCTGAAGTGCTAGAGCAAGGAAGAAAAACGTAGCAGCATGGTACTCCTCACAGCAAAGAACCTGTAACACTGACAACTCACCACAGTGCCTCCTTCCCACAAACCAAAGCCAATGAACAACTTCAAGACCCAGACAGAAACAGCGAGTAAGCATGATATCAGAAAAAAAATATTAGGAAGTGTGCTCATAACAATTTTAATTGCATTATTATTGAGACTTTTTGCCCTTGTAATAAAAAGAAAAATAATGTGGGGAAAAAAAAAAAGAGACATTTACATATCCAGTTTAATGAGAATTATTTTTTGTAGCATCAGGATTTCAACTACACTAAGAACAGATTCTTAGCCTTAAATATAAGGTGTGTTTCATTTCGCCTTTAACAGGATTTGGAATATAACAGTGTAGTTATTACTATGGCAGACGAAAGTACACTGGTTGTGATTATTAGCAAATGAATTAAGTTTTAATTAATAATATGCCAAAGAAATGAAGAGCACATACACTTCCATTACTAGAAAAGGGTAATAGATGGTTATTTCAATCTCTTGCAGATTGTTTTAGCAGAGAAATTTATATTGCTATTTTGGTGATGAATCACACAGGAGATCACTTATGTGAAACTACCAAAGTGTAGAAACTGAAAGTGTGGTAACAAAAGTGAGGTGAAAGAGGTATTTTAAATGCCAGCAGTTAGCTGAAAAATAGAACATCAAAAGAGAACAGATGCATGGAGTGCACAAACTGTGGCTCTCAAAGTGAGTTTTCTATGAAAAGTCAATTTACTCAAATTACTGGATTTAATTTACATTCTCTAAGGCCAAATCTGTTTCCAAATGGAAAGTAGAAAAAACCACCCCTGTTTACATAAAGCCATATACTTTATAACATATAAATCTCTCAAATAAATGAAGGTCTTCGATGCCTGCAAATACAAATACACTGTCTCACAACACGGAAACATCTAACTCAATTTATCTAGGAAATACAATGGTGGGGAGCAACAAACTCCAAGTATTAATATTATTGAAAGAGTTAAAACTATATGGTTGCTTATCCTGAAGGCATCTTTCATATTCTTCCACTTCAGACTTAGCGACCAAGAAAACTGATTTAATAGACAGCACGCCTGATCTGCGATAATTCCCCTTTCATCATGCGCCTCTTTACTGTGTATTTCAAAATGACCTTTTCAGAAGCCAAAAAACATTTTCCAGCTTCTCCCTTGTCCTCTTACACTCTCTGTCTATTTTAAGTATCCTAAGAAGAGAGAATTTCCATCATATCCCTTCAGCAAGTACTTGGTATGCTACAGACAGTACTTGACATTCAAGCTCATTTTGTTGTGTTCTATATTCTACTACACTCTCTGCCTTAAATAAATAAATAAATTGGAAGCCACAGGCTTCTACTGTTTGTAAAATACACTTGAAATGCACACCATTATTTGTAGAACAGAAACTTGCACTTATGATACATGATATACCACCTTTCCAAACCCCATAGTTTCCATAGGGTCACATGGTTTGGAATCTATAATTTCCAAAATGCTTGGTTCACTCACTGTTACTGTTGGTGTTTCCTAGAATAAAATTCATTCCTAAATTCATTTCTATGATTTAGCAACTTCTAACATGTGATTAATGACTCCAGAGTTACCTCACGGGCTTATATTGTATTTATTTCAATTGTACAATTCATAATCAGGAAATTGGCCTTTTTCCACAGCTTTCTCCTACCTTATGAAAGTACAAAGGATTAAAACAGGAAAAGAGGAGAAGATTCAAGCTGAGGCATCTGAGCACGTAGAAGGATTTTCAACTTATCCAGAGTACAGTCCATACTCCAGCAGTTTTACAGAGAAGAGTACCATAAGAAGGTATTACCCCCTTCACAAGGACATCCCTTTCATCCACTGCCCATTTTTCCTTTCTTTCTCCTTGTCAGACTCCAACACCACCACTAACTGCTGCATGCCAATGTAATTATCGTGGGAGTTCAGGGCTTAGCTATTTCAAGAGCTTCCAGATTTATGTAGCTTATTCTGCATACAAATGATTAAAGCAACCAGAGTAGATGTACGTTACTGACTGATGTACTACAGAGAGAGGGACCGATGGTTTGCTACAATGTTATGGTTCCAGGACCAACTGCTCACAGAATGCCTTTAGTGGCAATGAAGTCCACCACTAATACCTGTCCTAAGTGAGTACACTGTGTGTGTATACCATATTGCTCAAAGACCTTGTTAACAAATTGCAAGTGATGCTTTCTTGATGGCTTCACCGTGCATGCCTTCAGCCGTCCTTTCACTAAGAGGGCATCGGTTCTGAGCTCACCTGCAGTGCATCTCTGTGTACACCACAAGGCTCCTAGGAACAGACATAAAGGAGATAGGCACCTGCAGTCCCACCAGAATACTGAACTGCTAAGCAAGACACAACTTTACAGGTACTGGGCAACCATCTCTTGGCTGTACTTGGTGTTCCAAGCATTGTCAAATGACTTGGGTTTAATAAATCTCTTTCTCAAAGGCATATGTTTTAACACGACTCATCTAACACGACTTTCTATCCAGATTAACTTTGCTTTGGTACTCAAGGAAGGCTACAGAACTGCAATATTTTCAATTTCTAAATAATAATCCATCACTTAGCAGCCTCTGCAATGAGATAAACTCAATTCAAGGACAGGGAGCACAACACACAAGCAAAGCGAATGGGTTTCTCTATCTTTAAAAGGTACTGTGCATGTCTCAAACCTCTAGCTATGGAAAGAAATTAATAACTTGCATTTATTGCTGCTCTTTTGAGATGCCTATCTACTCACATAGAAGAGCCTAAGTTTTTCCAGCTCTATCTCTGAATAAAAGATGTTCCTTTTTTTATCCTCATTCTCAGAAGGAGGTAAAAAAGCCACTGGTAGCCATGATACCCTTCAAGCTCTTTTGGAGCAATACCTGATGATGAATGTACCATACAGTACAGGTACTGTGGAGTGTATCAGCACAGAACACATTTCTCATAACCATCAACTATTACAACAACAGTAAACATACGCTTTGCCTCCTAATTCAAACCACTTGACATATTTTGCCCAATGGAGTCAACTCTCAGGGAGCTGCCTTGGAATCTGAGCGCAGACTTTGCCTTGCCAGATTCCATAGGCTTACAAGCAAACCCAAAATAGACACATAAAACGGAAAATTACATGCAGAAAACCACAGTGGCAGCATGGTTAAACAGAAAAATAATAAAGAAAAATGCTTTTTAAAGCCTCCTGGCAGCTCCCGTTCTAGCCAATTGAACAAATAAACTCTCAGTACCAGAACTGTTGTCTAAGGTGCAGCAATTCCCTATCTAAAACGTTAGAAGTTTGCCCAGTTTATACCATCTGACCTTTTATTCTCTCTGCTTAAGAAATGAACTCTTGACAAGAATCGGAACTGCTACACGTTATCAGTATAAAAGGAGACGAGTCCGTAAATAACAAAGGACTGAAGTCCTTCCTCATCTTTGTGCTAGCATGTCAGAGGGAAAAATATTCACTGATGAGTAGCAGAATTTGAATTACAGTCTAAAATAATCTAGGGGATAAATTTTGGATGTGATCTCAAAAGACATCTTTTGGGATACCATGTACTGTGACTCAATCATTACGATTTGCCATTTTAAAAGTGTCCTGGGTAATGTTGCAAGTAAATTGCCTAAGGCAGATGAGATACTACTGGAGTTCCCAGTGGTCCAAGGAGGGGGTGAGACTGCTAATGGTGTTGCTGTTGCACAATCCAACGTTGAGGACAAAACCAATTCAAGAGTCTTGCGTGAACTGGCATCAGAATCAATGTGTGAGATGAAAACTCTCATCTTGCTTCTGAAAGTCTATCAAAACCATTAGATGGATTGCTAAAAATGAACACTCCAAAATATTCTCCCAAAACTACCTATGAGACACAACTTTCTGACATCAATAGTTATGAAATAAAAATTCAGCAAACCGTTCTTGGATCCTCTGCTCTCCTGCTAGTAAAACCAGCAGAGGCACTTCATGCAGATATTGTTTTTTCCTAATGTTTAGGAACAGATCAATGAGGCAGAGGTGTGCACATTTTTCATTTTAAAAAATGTATCCAACGTATGGGAATATAAAAGTTATTTAAAACAAACTAAAGAACTCTGAAAAAATGGGAAAAAAACAAGACTTCTTTTTGCAACAATACAGTTTTCAGCTACCGAATTCCACAATATATTTGAAAGTTTTAGTTCAAATTAAAAATGTTTGTTTTCTACATGCTCAATGAATGCTGGCAACCTAGCAGTACAAAACTTCCCCCAAACCAATCCAACTCACCAACTACAGCTTTTACAAAAAAAGCTCCTGTGCTTTCTCAGTTCTTCAACATCTGTAAACAGAACTGCTGGTAAGGAAAAAAAGTAATTGCCAACAGTCTTCTCAAAAACATGGGGCTTCCTGTACTTTTTATGAATCTTGCGGGGCTCTTCCAAATTAATTTGTGTTTTAGAGTTCAAAAAGAAAAATATATTCATTAAGAATACAATTCTTTAGAATTATTTGGTATTTATACACTTGCAAAAGCATTTTATTAGGCATGACTAGACACCATCTTCTCCATTTATCTTTTTAATGATCCTTCATGAAAAAATAAGGTCTAAGTTTCACTGGTAGAAAAAAGCACCACAGAAACCTACCATAACTACATAATACCTCTGAATTAATATAATGAATCTTCATCTATTTTCTTGTATGAATCTTGACATGTGCTAGCAGTTTTAGAGAGGTGAGGTCATTCACACAAAACTTGCAAGCTGGAGTCTCCTTATGCCACCGAAAAGAACTCACGTGGACATACACCTGAATAAAACTAAAAGGACTCCAGGTTGCTGCATGATCTTTACTAAAACATCATTTTGCAGTATGGTGCTTTGACAACATTGTGAGGACAGAAAAATCAGCATTGATTAAAAAAAGGATTGCTATACTTTCAGATGTTAAGACCTTTTTCTAAAGCATCCTCTAAGTGTTTTTCACTTTTAACATAAACTTAATTTTATAGTATATTATTCACAACAACAAATGGCATTAACATAATTTTAATTAGTTTTAACTCTATTATTGCTTGTCAATATAACCAGTGGGATGGCAATTATTGAATGGCATTATTACAATTTCTTTAAACGTTTGATCACATTTGGATATTGATTAGGCGTTTCCTATGTTGTAATTTGGTTACATTCAGGTGTAAAATGTCCAGCTGCTGCTACAGAGAACAGCAAATATTTCAAGAAAGAATTATGTTAATTTTCTTAATTTAATTAGGAAGATAATTATGTCTCCCACTATTTACTGAATGCAGATTATAATAGAGCGATTCTTGATGTACAGAACTGATTTTTAACCTCTACCAGACAAAAAGCACAATTGCCCAAAACATGAAAACATTAAACTTCTTATCTGAAACCCTGAGGTATGAAATTGGAATAAAATTGCTGTCTCCAGAGATACAGCGCGTGGTTAAACATGGGAAATACCACTGATTACATAATATATTTGATTTTTGATAGAAACATCTATTTTGGTGTGCTAGTTATTGTTTTGCTCAGGTGATCTCTAAGAATATTTAATTAATAGTCAAAAAATTAAACTTATAATTTTGAGCTTTCTGTTTATAGTATATCTCTAAAACGTATTATCTTTGAAAAATATTGATCATCTAGAAAAATATATGCCATTAAATATGAGAGACTTACTTTAGAAAAGAACTGTCAAAACTCTACTACTGATCAGGATACTCCAAAAGACATCCTGTAACACGTAAGTTATCCTGCTCCTGACTCTTTAAATCACAAGGAAATATCATTCTACATGAAAACTAGTCCTGTGGGTGGTTTATTTCAAGTCTTTTTCTTTATCCCTTTCTCAATGTACTGGACAGATTAACAAACTGCTTAAACAAAGAACATAATGCCATGTACACTGATAGGAAATGCTATGATAGCACATGAGAAGAGACAGCATTATCAGTAGCCTTTAGTAAAGAGCAATGCCAAATATTAAGTCAGTCTGAACAAAGAACTTGCTTTAAGATCTCACTTATCATTTCGATATAAAAATGAGTTAGCGCCCAACCAGATAACATTATCTTTAAATTGGTGTCATAAAAGCTACTAACTGGCACATTAGCTGAAATGGTCACAAAAAAGGTATCTTCTCATTCTGTTGAATCAGAGCAGAACAGCAAGACACCGACATGATGCAGTTTGAAAAGGAAAAAGCAACTACTGGATATATCAGTAAACTACTTCCAGCTGAGCTAAACCACACAGAATCATAGAATAGTCCAGGTTGGAAGGGACTGCCACAAATCATCTGGTCCAAGCTTTCATGGGAAAGGAAGCCAAGATGACAAATAAAATATGAATATTGCTTCTCAACTAAACTCATATTCCCTCTACAACCCTAGCCATGTGCATTCAAGAAAGGGTAACTCATTGACACAAGTTGAGAAAAAGCCTTTAAATTTAAATAACCATTTATATGGAAAAAGAAGAAAAGCTTAGGTTACGTTGCATCAATACATGGACTAGTTTTTCAAAAGTACAGTTCTCAATTAGCAGGTTGCTAATACAGAAGGAAGGAGCTCTATTAAGCTGTAAAATGTTGGATTGGACTTGATAACCCTAGATGCTGTTCTAGTGCTGACTCTGTGTCCCTGGAAGTTTAGCCTCAAGATTCTACTTCGCAGATTTTTCTCTTCTGCCAGTCACAATGATGGCAGAACTTAAATTAGTAACGAGCAGTTATTGATGCACTTTAGCAGTCATCTACCATCCTTACATGCTATTTCCTAACAAAAACTGACACAGCTCACTATGAGGCACAGTCCACATTTTTCAGTCAACTCAGTTACTACAACGTAGATAAACACACTGCAATACACTATCAAGCACAAGACCTCTGAATTCCAAACTGACTATAGGCTACTTTTAGAATTTCTTCAGTATTAACCCTATTCAGATATTCTATTTTCACTTAGGTTAACAGTGAGATATTACAGTCAGTATTACTGAAACTGCCAGGAGAATTAGCCACAAAATCTACATTATGAATCTTCATCCATCAGTATCATTCTGAACATTGTATTAATGCAAGGGTTTTTAATTTTTTTGAAGCCACACAGGCTAAGAAACCAATAAAAAGCATAAGGAAAATCTGCATACCAGAGCTGCCATGGCCCAGCCAGTTTTGTTGTAGATGAACTCTAAGTTATTTCTTCGCAGATACAACAAGCCACCAACAAGGGATACCAGAAGAGCCAGTGCAATTGTACCAGAATAGTTGGGTGGCCTGAACACTCTGATCTGGAAAAGATAAATGCAAATCACAGAATCACAGACTGTTATGAGTTGGAAGGGTCCTCAAAAGATCATCTAATCCAACCCCCCTGCCAGAGAAGGATCACCCAGACTAAATCACACAGGATTCCAAATACAGATTCCAAATAAATCAATACATACAGATCACCTCCCATCTAAACAAACAGGGAGCATCTAAAATCTGGTTTGAGTCATAAAGACTAATCCATAAAGGTATAAATAAGAAAAAACAGTACTTCTTTAACAAGCATGTAGTATGAAAAAAAATTTAAGCATAATTTTGAACTGCTCAACTCCAAAACATTATTTCTTCAATACATTTGCAGGTTGTGTCTGAATTAGCAGTCGCTGCCTCTGGTTCCATCTGTTTTATATATCGCTTTACAAAGCAAATTTAATTTTTACAACTAATTATCACTGCTTGTTTTCATCCAGACTAAGACTACATAAAATTTAACAAAGCAAGAATGGAATATAATCTGCAAACTTCAGGAGTTACTGCAAGATCCACAGCTATACTTCTTTTTATTCCTTTTTTCTTTTTTAAAGTGTTCTAGAGCCTACAGCTGAGGCAAAATAAGTATTAAGGAAAGACTAAATTTGTCATCAGCCTGTCTCAGACTACAAAGATACATTTGGAAGCAAGTTTTAAAATTGTCAAAAGACTTACATGAACATCTGTTCTGTCAGCTATCCATTTAGCTAGCTGCTCAGCTGCAAATCCGATTCTCTGCAGGTCAAATGTGTCAGCTCTCTTGGGTTTACCTTTTGGAGGAAAATGCATGAAAGTCGGAGCAGAGTTCATATTCAGCTACAAAACCAGGAAAAACAGCAGAAAAAAAATCAGTAACTATCCTCAAAAAATGTTTACTTTCTATATAAAGACAACGCAAGTCTAATTACCATGAAAAATATTATTTGCCTCCATATGCTATGCTTGTTTATACATCTTTATGTATAGTGCTGTAAAAGAGTGCTCAAAATATTCCTTAATCTCATAGATTCTTTGGGATGTTTAATTATTCAGAGTATTTCACCCACAAGCTTTTCTGAGACTATTATCCTTTAAAGTTCTCACACACTGTAGTACTTTCCTACAGTTAGTAAAACAGAGACCCCACACCCATCTAATCTATTAAAGTATGTTACGTTATAATTCTAGGGGAGGAAAACAGCATTCAAATAGCTTGACATTGTTTCTCTTCCCACAAATCTGAAGTTAATTAGTCTGAACTACTCAGCTAGACTTTCACTGGCTTCAAGACAGACTATCCACTAGTCACTAATTTTTTCTGAACCTAGGAAGACCTAGATAACTACCTTACATTACATAACTTACTCTGGAAATCTCATGACTCTTAATCTGTGTGTTGATGGCATTGGAACTATGCACAATGAAGCAAAAACCTCCAAAAGGTGCGAAAAAATTAGATTTGCATTTATATTTGCCAGTTCAAATTTTGACTTCAACTCTGCAAGGTGCTACAAAAGAACTACGATTTTACTATACAAGATTCTTCCATATTAAGTCCACCTCAGAAACAGTGCAATAAAACAGTCGAATAACTGAAAATTGGCACAAACAAAAGCAGGAGAAATACTAATGAAATCTTTAAATAAAAATGTGGAGTAAACTTGTTTATTTCATTGCTGCAAAATGAGTTTCATCACATTACCAAAAAGAAAATATTTCTTCAAGTACAGAGTTGTTTTCATTGGAAATTACCAACTATTAGAATATTTTCCCTCTAAGCAAGAAAAAAAGCCACCTTTTTATAGGGAACTGATTCAGAAATAAAAATATTCTGAGAAAGGTTAAGACAAATGTGTAATGAAATATCTTGTAAAATACATTCTGAGATATAGAAACCTAGCAGAGTTTGTGGGCAGTTGGTGTGCAACTGCTTTGTCATTCATCTATAAACAGTAAAAGATGATAATCTGTGTCACATTCATATCTTATTTTGGTTTTGGTTTTTTTCTTTGCTATGGCATCAGTATTACATTACTTATTTGCAGGTATAAACATAAAATCAGATCTACATTTCCCCCAAAATCCACCTGATAACACTGTTATCTCTCAAAGACAGTCAAAAACTTATGAATTGGTCTTTTACATGGCTTTAAATGCATACCACCAGAAATAACTGAATCTGTGCCTTTTTGCACATGGAGTAAGCTAGACACTATTCCAACATGCATTGTGTGGCTTAAGGCAAGATCAAACACCATATTTTGTATTATTTTATCCATGTTGGAGAACGTAAACTGATCTTGAACTAAATTTTCTTAAGCCAAACCTTCAGCTATTAATAACAATTCTTTATATAATACGTCCTAAGAAACAAAATTCTTTACTAAACACAGGAACTAAATTTTCCAAATAAAGTATTTTAAAATAAATATTAAACTATTTCAAGCCTTGTCACTCAATCTGCATTTTTAGCTGCAATCAATGGATAAACATCAGAGAAAAGCATGTCAGTATTTAGTACGAATTTTCAAGGGATGCACTTCTCCATGGCTACTCAAGGGGGTCTTAGAATGTTATCCCAACAATTGAACTTTCACTCTTCATAGCCATTACATAAAATCTAAATCTCTTTTCTTTCCCTGAAGAACTTACAGATGAATATAAATACTTCTAGGGATGAAGAATATTTTATTACATAAAAGCAGTTAAAAGGCTCTAAAGAAAATAGCACTTAACTAAAAAAGATAAAGGAAATCTTTAGGTGCAAATGTTAGCTTCACTGCACTTAATTCTAGAAAATTACATTGACAATGGGTTGGGAAAAAATTACATATATATAACATCTATAAGCAAACATTATAAACTACACCTGGAAAACACTGGAAGTGGCTCCTTCTCTACTGTCAGAGAAACTAGTGTTTGGTGTTTATATATACGTAACACAAAGGCACACATCTACACACAGAAAATTGTATTGTAATTTGTCTTGTATTACTTGGGAAATAAACATGGAGCTGTGAAAATTAAAAATGCTTGATAATATATAATATAACATTTACCTGTTGAAAAACATCTGCCCCTTCATCGTAATCCACAATTGTAAAAAAAAGTTTGTTTGAAAAGGCAGATGAGTAGCGCCATGAATTAGCCAGCACTTGGTATTCTTCATTGGCTTGCCTGTTAAGGAAAAGAAATAAACATACATCCATTTGGTGTTTGCTGGCATTAGAAGAATTACACCCGCAGTATCATTCCCAGCACCCATCTCAACACCCTATCAATTAAAACCAGTTTCAGCTAGCTATGCAACTCTTGGCTTCAAACTTGCCTTCACCTGAATTAGAAATGTATTAAGTCAAAGGATACCACAGACACCCCTAGACCATGCCAACAAAAAGTGATGTTTTCTGTACTTAAAAGTCTTGGATAACAGGAGTGGCTCCGTGACAAGAATCATGCAGATATGCTAACAGATCCATGCAAGGAGATGCTCACATGGCCCTTGAGCACAGTAACAGGATTTACCAGTTGGGTTTTGTTTATTAGTTCGTTTGAACAAGAAAAGAAAAAAATCTTTCAAAGCAAAACAAGTAACTTTTCTCTGCCTGCATGGGAAGGAAAAGACAAAAGTAATTCCAGGAAAATAATTCTGGAATCATTACTAGCAGAGGCACTCTGTAAACACACAATCACAGAGCTGTGAAACACATTCTTCCACAGGACAAATCCATTTCAATGAATAATCCAGAATGAAACAAAAAAAACTGAGAAGATCATTGCAGTACTTTTGGCTTTGCACAGGCTCCTTAGCTAATTATTTCCACATTACTGATTAATCCTATCTGCTGCAGAGTCCAAACCAAGCTTCTACCACTTGGCAACTTATCTTTGCATGTGGCAAGACGCAGAAGTTGTATAAATAAATGTATTCTGCAGCTTTTCTGAAAACAGTATTTCTATAAAGCCAGTTCCATACGTTTGATGGTGCAGAACACTGGTTTGGTTGGTTTTTTTTTTAAGGCATAGATGCAAAAATCTGTTTGTTGGAAGAGAAACTCCACAAACACACACATAATATATATTATAATTTGAGAGAATAAAGAGCAGGTAGAGGATGATAGGACCACGGATGTCATAAGACCCTCCCCATTTCCTCATAACTGAGATCAGCCTTAGGCATTAAATTTATTACACACAACCCCGTAAGATCTGCATTGTATCAAGGAATACGTTTACCAAGGGAAAAAAAAATAAAATCTATGATTGAAAAAAGTAAGTTAAAATGAAATTTTATCTCCCCTTACCCCCTACAGAATAAATCTCACGAAGTACAACAAAACTTCACTTGCACTCTTATCGAGTAAAATTTACTACTTAAAACATATATTGAACAGGTAAAGATTGCAATTATTTAAAAAAAAAAAAAGGTTTAGGCATTAGATGGGTTATTTCTGAACCCTGTGGCATTACCATTAAGCAGGCTAACATATTCACTGTCCTCCTGAAGAGGGCAGTCAGACAACATCACAGAAATGCCATAAAATCTTAAGGACTATCTGTAGGGCACTGTTCAGTTTAATCCACTATATTAAAGCTGAACCACTTTTATTATAAAAACAACATAAAAATCGCTTCATCTTAATGCCATCATTCTTATTCTACCTTTCACTTGCTATGAAATAGTACTTATGGGAAATTTAGAAACTCCAGGTATGCCCCCAACTACTTGAGAGAACAGCCTTGTTCCCGCTGATCTCCACATATTTTTGCCTCTTTGAATCATTTTGAATGAACACAATAGGTGGAAAGTATACTACAGAAATCACTGTTTTGCAAAATATTGTCTTAGCTTTTCTGTAACAGATTCAGAACACAATTATATCCATTTGCTGAAGAAAGCAAAATATCGTGCAACATGCATCCTCATAGCAAGTCCTGAGGAGTGTGAAGCAAAGAGCAACAAAATTACAGGACAACTGAAGAATAACCTACAGTCCACTATATAGTTGCTCAGAGATACAAGGCTGATTCAATCATGTAAATAACTTCTGGAAGCACTGGTTACTGCCCTTCAGATACAATAATAGTAAAAAGCATAAGCATTTGGCTGAAAAAAATTCAACCTCCAATTAACATCAGGTCATATCACCTCTGTCACTACATATTTATCTGTCTCTATCATTAATTAGTATCAATTCTATCAGTTTGTTTCTATGAAGTAATGTTAAGTATATGAAACTACAATAATAATGATACAAAATACTCTAAAGGCATAGGGCAGAAATACACTTGCCAGCAACTCAGAATCATAATATCAGCACTGCTCCTGTTATTTAAGAGGATTTTTTGATACAGAGCATTGAAATGTTATTGCTGCTACAGTTAACTCTTAAGAATCTCATCACAACAGCATCTAGCAACAGTAGTATTAACAGACAGATCAAAAAGGAACATTGCTATTAGACTTGCCTAGAAAATCCAACATACTGAAAAGCTTCTAAGTAAAAATCTACAAAAATGTATTCCATTACACAAGAGGTGCTCGTGAAATATTAAAACTTTTATTTAAAAAGATTAATTATGTGGGTGTCTATGGCAGATAATCAAATTTGCATAGCTTGAGTTATATTAAATTAGATTAATTTTATTCCATTAGTCCAACAAGATAGTAAGGAAAACCCAAACAGAATGTTAGAAAAAGAATGAAAGAGACCATGGAATGATTTGCCAAAGAAAGCAGTAAAGCATCATTTTTCTGGCACACTGTGTACTGTACAAAACACTTAATGTAGAATTGGCAAATACCACACTACCAGGTCACCTACCTGTTCTTATCCATCTGTTTAAACTAAACTGTGATCAAAGCTGCAATTTACCTTTTAGCAATGACTTTTACCTTTTATTTGGAATGATTTTCCCAAAATGAAACAAAGGGGCTAAGTGCCTATTTTAACTTCTTCAGAATATCAAGATGATAATACATTAAGTATGCTTACTGGCCTTTATTTTTGTTTAGGCTGAGTCAATGTCATGACAAAAAGCACTGAAGAATCTACAAACATGTCCAGAAAATTCACCACACAGGAGAAAATGAAGAGCACGGACAATAGTTGAAGACTACTTTGTTTATACAATATAAATATCTAAATAAGGAGATAGAATAGCCCGGGTTTATATTGCTTTCTCCTATTTCCAGTATCCCATGAAGTTTCCAATACTCTGCAGATGAAAAGAAGCTCTGAGAAGAGCTATTTTGTAGAAGTTTCAAACTAAAAAAAAAAACCAAACCAAAATTAAATTGTGACCACAGAAAGAATAAGGACTCTCTTATAATCCAAGTATAAAATTACTGCCCTGTTAAACAGGACTCATCAGTACTTCTATCAAGATCCTGAAGTGCCCTGGAAAAGCAATTGCAGAGCTTTCAACAGCTCCCTCCACGTTTCTGTTCCTTCTTTGAAGTAAAGTTCAAAAGATAATTCCCTCTCAGTACACTTAAGAGACTTGTCAATGACTTTCTCACTACCTGCTCTTGATCAACCAGTAAAAAACTGAAAGGCTGAGGAACCTGTTTCTTCTTTCTGATGATACCTTCTTGACTGCCAGAATTCTTTCTGCTCTTGACCTATTCTTTGATCGGCTACTTGAAAACAGTTTTCTGAGATATCTTCTTGAACAAGGAAACCAACAGAATTCCTCTCTTTTCTAGATTAAAAACCTCCTCTCAGAGGTCTCCTTGATAGGATAGATGTAAAGAAAATTATGTGGAATTTCTTCTGTCGTGTATTTTGTGATTTCCTTCTGCATGTTGTGAGTGAACAGCAGAAGGCAGCTACACTCAGAGTCCTTTATGAAACACACACTACATTAAGCTCAAAACTTAAAAATGCATTAACTATATGTTGAATTATAACTTCCCTTTTGTATAACCCTGTTAAGAAATAGAGAAGGAATGGCTCAAGCAGTTGACTGAGCTCATTCTGCAGCAGGCTTTCCACATTAGCTACAAGGTTGCTCTGATTGAGGACATTAATAATCTCTGACAGATTTCAACTTTGTCACCCAATGCAACACAAGAAGTCCTCTGAATGTATATGCCATTTCTACAAAATTGACCCAACTCTCTCAAATCCTACATATATATTTTATATGTGTATTTGCACATAAGTATTTAAAGACATATAACCCTTCAGCTAACAGGAGTAACCAGTGCTCGTTTCCACATAACGAAACTTCTGATGCTTATAAAAATAAAATTGTCTGGTAACTGTGGGGGTCAAGAAAATTATTGGCTACAAAAACGCCTTTCCATTACAAGCCATTTCTAGCTGCTTCTTCATAAATACAGCCTTTGGAAAATTGTGTTTTCCAAGAATCCAAAAGCAGGTTTGTTACTTTCACGGTAAAATATTGTTAGACATCATCCTGGACTAAAACAATACAATTTGCAGCTTGCAAAGTTTACAAGTTTGCCTCCCAAAGTGGTCTTACTAGAGTCTTCCTCTGTTGTATCTTCCCATTTTAATCCTGATCATTTATGGCAGTAATTCTGGGCTTTAATCTTGATTTGCAATGATTCCATCGGGCTTTATTACATCCTTAAAAGCCACATTTGGGAATTCACAGACATAAAAACGCACAGTAGAAAGTATGGTACCTTGATATTCAGAGATGTAACTGTCTAATTTACATGTTTTAACCATTATCAGTGAACTAACTAGCAGCACAGGTCAAGGTACAGACACTATTCACTGAAACTCAGAGCCCCTGACACTGCTCTGATACTTTTTTCAAGGAACACTAAGAAAAAAAAACAACAAAACAAAATATGCAGCTTTTTGTTTATGGGCTTCAGCTGTTGGGGGGAAAAAAAAATAAAAAAAAACAAACTTAAGGGATTAGTTTCACTTCTCTGACCCAGATTTCCCTTTCTAAGTGAAAATACCCCAACAATGAGTTTGAAAAATTAACCAGACAAAAATGCAAACTGTTTGTCAAAAAACAAGATCTCTCTTGTATGCAAAGCGGAGACGTTTGCGTCTCCCAGTGAAATAAGAGAAGCAGACCTTAGAAAGCAAAATAAAAAGCCTCATATAATTTGTTTATGGAATAAACAGATCATATAGCAACAAACAAACAGAACAAGTTAATAACAATGGAAGGTGCAGAGGAAGAGTCAGCACAGTGACTGATCCAGTACACAAGAGCTAAAGCCTATGTGCAGCTGAAAATCAAAGAACTAGTGAAGTCTGGTTCGTAAACTGGTGGTGACCCCACTGGGAAAAAGTACTGATAATAAAATAAGGGAACAGATTTCAGGAAGCAAGAAGATAGCAGGGAAGCTGGAAGAGAATTTTCACCCAAAAAAGTGTTTAAGGTAAGGCTACTAGTTACTGTCTGCCTGTATGTAGTACAAAGTACAAGCTGAGAAACAGCCTCTTCATCTCTGTGAAGATGCTGTTGTCAAAGTGACCATTCTTCTGTTTCTACATAAACAAGAATTTTCTTCAGCAGTGTGACTGGATGATGTGGCTAACATGCAGCTGAGTGAATACCTAAGTACAAAGGGAAGAGGGAATGAAACTGGTCTTATATCCTGAGGAGTCACTGTTTAGTTTATTTTTGACTTCATCATATAAAATAAAATTAAAAAATAAATAAAATCAAACTAATTCATCATCACAGTGCAAAGGGCTCTGTAATAACTGCTTCCAATGAGCTGTTGTGGAGGATACACACCAAAACTAGTAATATGTAAAGTCAATTAAGACTAAGTTAGTTAACTTCCTGGGACCAAAACTGTTTAATCAAACATGTTTCCACACCTGCATGGAATCCCCCCACATCTTCACCTGTTAGAATCGCATCCCATCCCCACCGATATGGCTTCATGTTTGAGAGCACACTGGATCTCTAATCTGTTATAGTTCATTCATCTCATTTATAGTTCAACACCAGCTATGTGACACTGAACTTAAACAACTGTGTCAACAGGAAAACTGGTATTTATGCTGCCACTTACACAGTTGTGGAATCAAGATGGATTTCAAGAGTTTTTTGTACAAAAATTTGAACTTGCTTGTCCACAAACATAGACGTATATATTGTATTCCAAATTCTGCTTTAGGATAATATCAGAATTTCCTTGAGAAACCCTCAAGAGGCACGATTAGAGGCACTACTAACATGCTGCTGGTTTACCAAAAGTTCACATATGGATTCATTCAGCCAGCCAGCCTTTTCCAGTCCATAGTTTGTGAAAATATTCTATTAAGATGAATATGGAACCAATCTCAGTCTCAAAGATGACAAACGTGTAGTTGTCTTTCAGAAAGATCTAATTGTTAAGACTAAATTCCAATCAGTAACACAGACATGTTATTTCTAACTTTTTAAAGTATATCTTGACAGCATATTCTCAAAAAAAAGCAAATCACGCAAAATTAATGAAAAGCACTAACTACAATAATAGTTAGCACTGAATGAACAGCTACGTTTCACAAAATTGACAAAAAATTTTTAAAAGTCTAATTGATTTTTCTCAAGGTGATATAGAGGAATGTATTCATCTCCTGCAGTGATAAACTCATTTTGTATTCTGTTATGTAACTTTTGCTAGAAAATACTTTAAAAAGCCCACAATATGCTTTAGTTCTACTGAAAAAACTAAATCAGCTCCTTTGACTAAAAGGATATTTTTACATACAAAAGTTTCATCCAAATATCTGGAGTTCAGCGGACTACTTTTAAGAGTAAATGGGTATTTGATGTCATTTTGGTGTTAGTGGCAGCAGTGGTTGCCCAGAGCCAGGACAAGGCTGACAGATGAGCAGGAGAGCGCCTGAACACAGAAAATCTGTTACTCCATTACAATTTCCATATACTTTCACAAATCATTACGTGATTTATGTGACTGATGTGACAATATGTGATGTTACAATATCCTCCTTGCTGCGCACAAAAATATCTGGTCAAATTTCGATACGTAGGTCCTTGCTATATGGAAAGGTAACACTTGAAAAACGTTTAGACATCATGCCTCCAGCCATTTTAAGACTTTCCTAAGATCAGGTCAAACAATTTTTATTTAAAATCTGGAACTTCTCCAGTGTTAAAAATCATGGGGGGCAGGACAGGGGGAATCCTTCCTGCATACCTTCTAGACAACACCTGCACTACAGCACTTTTCAGCAACACATAATAGTCCTTAGTCTGGTAGAGAACCTGGATCACCAAAACTGAGTTTGCATTCACTCTGAATAGTGCCTAAAGCAACGCTATCTTTCTGAATGCAAGAAGCCACCTCTGCATCTTCGGTGGCAAAATCATTCAAAACACCTACCAGAAAAGTCATAATGATTTTACTGTAAGCAGGGGCTCATTTGAACACTAAACATTCTAAATATAACCAAATGGAAAAGCAGATACACAAAGAATCTAGTTTATTTAAACAAGATAGGATACACATGACCTATCCAGCCTCAAATATGCAAATCTGCAACAGGTTGCTCCACTGCTCTTCTCCAGAAGAGCATTTCCTACCACTTGGTCCCCAAACCCATTATTTATCTTTTTTGATCTAATACCATGGTTTTCATGCTTAGCATTTGACATAGCTCTATGCAACAGCAGCACAGAAATATATTTTTCACTTCCGAAAACACTGCTCCCCTGTTCTTTATAAACTGGACATCTAGAAGAGATAAAATACAAAAATGTCAAATCTAGCCAAAGGGAAAAAACAAATATTTTTTTTTTAATAATCCTGTGGTATATAAACCAACCAAGAGGGAGAAGGGAATACTAATACTTGAGACAAAGTTATTCAAAGATTTCAGTCTAGCTGCTTTTTTTTTCATTTGAAATATGACATTGATTTTTCCATACGCAATTGCTCTGAAAATATTTTGATGACTAACAGTTAACTTAAATCTTGGACAAAAGCATCCTCACAGAACATTAAAGAATAAGTTAAAAATCTATTTTTCCTTTAGGCAAAGTGGCTACCAAATAGCTAACAATAAAGCAATGCATGCATTTCAGTTCTGTATATCCTTTCTGTGCTCCTGTCCATTAATTAGCCATTGATTTGAAAAATGTCGATTTTCCTGATAATGATTTTATGTGCAGCACGATCAGCCTCATTAAATTCCTTTTATTTCATATGAAAAAGTGGATCTCAACTTTACATTTCCTTAAACAAACCCAACTGAAAGTAGTATGTTGAATTTTATGCTTCTAAATTTGCATTGCTTCTGTATATAAACAGCTACCCTGGCATATTACAGGATGAAGCTCACAAACTCTCTTTCAGTACAGTAAACAATATACAGTTGCAAGCATAATTAAACTTCTTAATAACAGCAGTATTTACGTTTTTTTCACACGCCCTACAAAAGAGCCATACATAATGCAGGTAAATAATACGCTATGATCATTATTATGATGAATACACTGACCCTTATAAAGCTGAATTTAGTGCCTCTCCACTAGCTAGGTAGGGAAATAAAGAAAGATTTAGAAAATCAAGCTGTAAACTCATATTTCATCTTTAAAATTTGAATTCTCCCAACACTAAGAAAAATTAACAGCAACTAAATCCTGGAAGTTTTATAAAAAAAACAAAATCCTTTGACTGGGAAAACTTCTGCATCTATTCCTTCACCTTCACAGTTCAGATATGGAAGGTGATTTCATAGCAACATGATTTATATTCTCTCCCTCAACACTGACCAACCGACTTGAATGACAAAAACTTGAAATAGATTAAGAACTCTAATAAAACCCATATGTGACTACAGGTGGCAAGGTGAAGTTTCTATTGCAAATGTTTTATTCCAACAGCTAACTGCCTGCTACATTTCAGTAACTTTCTGTGTAGTGTTTAAAGTGCACCAATTCAAAACTAAGTAATAATACCCTCATATACAGCCTATGTATTTCATAGTTCTATGGAGTAGTTTGCTTCCTATTTAAACACTATTTAGAACTCCCTGCACAATAATCCCATACACAGTAATTTCTAATGCTTACTTTAGCTGAAGATGGCTTTATTAGCTCAGTTTCTGATTTAGCAAGGCAATTAAGTGGATGACAGCCTTTCAATCTCTTGACCCTATTTACACACCTATCGCTAGCCTTTTCTGGATTATCTGATTGAGCTAGGAACTTGCAGAGAAAGATCTTGAACTTAGAATAATACCAGAGCCACTCTAATACATATTCTAAAAGGAGCCACCAGAACATATCAAAGTGCAGTGCCAGAGAGTACACCATTATAAGGATGTCCTTGTGGAAAACAGTGCTTGTATGTAAGGATTGTCCAAAGCTGTGAAATCACAGGGTAACTCACATCTGCATCAGAGCCTTGGAACATCTCTTAACTGAAGATGTCAGTGAATTGTCATTATTAAACAGTAATGAATCACTTCTGTCACAACATGTCTTTGGAAAGATCACGGTCAGCTGATAAAATAAAGCTGATTTCTTGAAGAGAAAGATGTCTCCTCAGTTGTGTATGTTTTATTCAACTGCAATTTCATAAAGCCCAAAAATAGGAAGACTTCTAAAAATGGTCATATAGATTGAAAGGCAGTAGAAATGATGCTGTAACAAACACGTGAGCCTGTCCAATAGTAAGCATCCATCCCCTACTCAATGTACCGCACGTTGATTAAAACCTTCACTTGAAAACTGTGGTGAGGAAAATTTGAAAAAAGCTCACTGAAGGTATGAACTACCTGCAAACAGAGCACTGCCGCTGCGGCTGGAGAGCAGTGAACATCACTACCACCGAGTAGTTACGAGGTGGAGCCTTCACAAATCTCCGGAACTTGTCTCCGTTCATGCGGATGACCGAGCGCCTTGAGCTCCACTCCATCAGCTGTTCCACCTTCTCAGCCAACAGATTCTGTAATTGAGGACAAGGATAAGGAATGTTTAAGCTTAAACTTCAAAGCACTTTGTATCTCTGCATCCTCGGAGCTTCTATCAACTTAAGCAGGAGGCTGGTGGCACTGGTATATGGCTTATAGCACCATTTAGTCTTCTATGTAGACAAGTAGATTTTAATTATTAAAAAATTAACTCAATGCGGTCTTATACAGAAAAGATACATAAAATGAAAACAAACAGGTGGCTACCAAAGGCAAAGGAGTAGAGTAATACTCACTGTCTAAATACACGATACCAGTACACCAATCATTTAGCTTCCAGGAAAAGCTGGAAGCTTTAAGAAATGCAGCACTATATTCTATTTAGTAAAAATCACAGCAGGATATTGTCAGTCACACAAATATGAAAATGAAAAAAGTGTAGCTACCAAAAAAGAAGTTATTATGTTCATAATTTCTTTATCAAGATGTAACATATTGAATTTAGATTAATAAAAGCTTTATATTTTGCTACAGACTGGAGTGTGCTTACAAACCCATCTAGGTTACTATCAGCACTTTCAGTTACTTTCAAGACTGAGATTCTCCAAAATATTTTGGCTGAACTGTAACTGTATAAGAACAAACAAATGGCTTTTGTGGTGGGTTTCTTTTGCATGACAGCATTCCACCACATGAATGATGTAAAACAAGGCTATGAGAAATACTGGAAAACAGCCCTGAAGTTAGATACAGTCACCTAATTGCTCTATTTAGATTTTTTTTTAATCAAGTAAACCTAATGTGACACATGCTCAGCAAAGACTTTTTAAGTTTCCTGTTTCAGTGAGGCTGCACTAACCATGCATGGGTTGCTACACATGCTGCATATCAGGACCAACACAACAATCTATCTTGTTTTAAGTCTTCAGTTTCCTGCTCAAGGACACTGTAGAAGCTGCCTATATCAAATAAGAGCTAAAAAAAGAGTGGAGAAATCTGGAATATTACATTTGCAGAGAAGCAGAGTGCTGAGAGAAGGCAGGAAGGACAGTGAGACAGACAGAAACAGGGACAGACAGTGAAGGGGCACCAACCAGAAGAAGAAAAAACATTCAGAGAACTGGAAGGTGTGAGACATCTGATAAAATGCTCGTAAGTCAGCAAAAGGATATACAAACTGATGAGGGTCCATTGTAGAAGGGAAGAATAAACTAGTTTAACAAAATAGATCAAAACGGGGATGCTCTGAGAAAAGAGAATATGATGACATGCAAGGCAACACTAAAACCCAAATACTGTGCAGGAACAACTGAGCAAGGAGACACCGTGGTTTTTCTAAGACTTTTAAAAATTATATAGAAAAATTAGCACATCTAGTAACACTTTGAAAAATCATTAAGTCTATAAATAACAGTAGATATCTATCTATCTACTCTTATCTACTCATATCTATATATTTGAGGGGAAGGAAGGAGTGAGCTACAAGGATAAAGGAAAACTACATTTCACCTATTGGATCTTCCATATTAAAAATTAGCAGAAGTCCCTTGCAGCTCCCTATAAGACACAGCTGGTCGTGACACTGAGTCCTAAAGAAGCTCTGATCAGCATAAATGATGAACTCTTCTGAGATAGCCACTTTTATTTGACCCTCTAAAGCCTTTAAGAAAAAAGATCTTATAGGATTTCATTCCCATTCTCAGAATTTAGCTGAGATTTGTAATCACAAACGTGGAGAGATTACAACTCTGTTTATCATGAAAATACCAATCAACGTATTAATACTACAACTTCTCTTCTGCTGAAAGACATGGTTTTGGTAATTTTGCTTCAAAAAGGCATTAAGTAAGTTCTTTTCTTTAAAAAGAATCATCAAGCAGATTACATAAAAATAAAGCCTACTCATTTGTAAGATTTCCTTGGATTACCAGTGCCTGGATTAAATTTTTCTGTTCATTTTTAAAACTTCACTAGTTTTGCATGAGAAACTCCAGTTGGTAATGCGTAATAAAGCAGAAGCAGCTAAACTGGATGCATACCACATTCCCAAAAGCTTTAATAACTGAAGCAAAAAGACAAATGAAAGAGAACTAATACTAACCCACAACTTCTAAATTAAGGAAGAATGTATAATACCTGACTGTACAGAAAATCAAAAACCTTTCAGAATAGGCCTTAACCAGAGAAAACAATCAGAAATCCATGATATATCATTATGGATATTTTCTTGACAGGAAAAACAAGGAAGAATAGGAAAAAGCAACTCTATTACTGCTAAATAATCTGCTTCTACAAAATACTAAGTGATACTGAAGAGAGTCTCTCAGAGAAATCCCATACAGCTTTGCTTGGAAACTTGTTGCCAATAAAGAACTGCCTTGATTCCTTTAGATTCAGCCACATATAATGTCACCTTCGTGTAGCTCTTGTGTAATGCTGTGAAGCTCACCATAAATGTTCTTAACCACTGGCATCTTTTGCTTTGCTTTTTCTCAATGCATCAGACAAAAAGCTATTAACTAATCTGTTTATTACACTAGGTAATCAAGATAGTACTTTGGGGGCATAAAATCACTGGGTGCCGCTTTAGTACTTGCTTCACTGGATTCCGAAGAAATCTGCATATTTCAAATAGAAAGTTACCATTGAGTAGATTGTAATAATCACATACATCATGAAACATTCTACTACAGGCCATATTTCTCTTAGGTAACTGATGGCACTTAGATATCCTACCACTTCTTAGTCCACTTTATTCCAGAAAGTCTCCTTTTGCAGAGTAATTGGGACTGACAACTCTAGAATTCACAATGAAGGCTGTGGAATATCTCACATTTTACAGCTTTCTGATTTGTAACACTTCATAGACAGGTGAAGGTCTGACATTTTGTCATTTGTAACATCTGCATAATACATGCCGCCGAGTAAGTTATCAACCTTTTCCTCATCTCATTTAATAATGAAATCCAAGAAATAAATCTAGTATTAAATGAGACTCCATTATAGCCGTGCCTTTTACTTTTGAGCACCTGTGTTTGGGAAATATGGCACACTTTAACATTCCAGCTGTCTGCTTTAGCTTTGGATCAAGAAGACACATACTTGTCAGATACTACACTCAGAAAATGACTAGTCAAGCAGGGAAAATGTATATTTTTGAAAATGCACAAGCTAGCAGTCTGGCCTTATGGACTCATAATTTAGAATGCAACTTCCACATTTTTATAAGAAAATTAAAAGTTTGAAAGATGGAAGTATATGAAAATGAAAAACAGATTCTCGAACAAAGGTGCAAGGATGAGCTCTACCTCAATTTTATCCTATGTAAAAGACACCGTGGTTTGGCTGCAGGTGGCAGCTAAGTACCACGGGGCTGCTCACTCCTTCCCCTAAAGCAGCGTGGGGAGAACCAGCAGAAAAAGGTAAAACTTGTGGATTGGCAAAAGCAGAGTTTAATAGACAGCAAAGAACAAGGAAAGTAACAACACCACCACTAATAAAGGAATATACAAAGCAGGTGATGCACAATGCAGTGTGTTTGCTGCATGGAAGCTGATCCACAGTCATGCCCTGAGGAAGGATCCCTCCTCTCCAGCTAGCTGCACACACAGTTACATACTGAGCTTGACATCATATGGTATGGAACACCCCTTTAGCTATTTTGGGTCATCCCCTCCCAGCTTCTTGTGAAAATTAACTCTATCCCAGAAAAAGAACAATGGTGAAAAATACAGGAAAATAGACAGAAAACATTTAGAAAAGGCAGAATTTTCCTTATTATCCTAATGGAATAACAATTAAAAAAATAATCAATATCCAGGAAAGCACTGTTAGAAAAGACAATGATGTATCCCAAATTATTCTTGCCACGAAGGTGCTAAAACTGAACATGTCCTCCAGTATTTTTATTTTACTGCTTACCATCCAACCACACATAAAACTGTCACCAAAGTGAGTCCCCATTAGGATTACAGACATTTACAAAAGTGTTATTAACATTTTCCACCCCCTGGGGAAACTTTGTTTTACCAGAGAAAATCTGGAAATAGGATGGCTAAATGCAATCCACTAGACAACACACATCTTGTGATGGCTGAGAAACATGAACAGTTTCACTTATATGCAGAAAATGAGACACTATGTCAGTTTTGTTCTAAAGTGGTGTTTTTCTGCTCCTTTCCACAGTCAATACAGGCAAAGACCCTACATTTGTTTAAACCCATTTATTTACATAATTCCTCTGAGCATTTACTACCTTTATGCTGTAACACAAAAGGACTGTTTTAGTTGAAACTCTGGGGGGAAAAAAAGACCAAGTAACTCACAAGCATAAACCTAAGAAGGGAAATTAGGGAACTGGGCTTGTTCAGCCTGGAGAAGAGAAGGCTGCGGGGGGGACCTCATTGCAGCCTTCCAGTACCTGAAGGGAGCTTATAAGCAGGAGGGGATTCAACTTTTTAAAAGAGCAGATAATGGCAGGACAAGGGGGAATGGACTAAAGCTAAAGGAGGGAAGGTTTAGATTAGATATTAGGGGGAAGTTTTTTTTTTTTACAGAAAGAGTGGTGAGGTGCTGGAACAGGCTCCCAGAGAAGTAGTAGATTCCCCGTCCCTGGAGGTGTTCAAGGCCAGGTTGGATGGGGCCCTGTGCAGCCTTGTGTAGATCCAGGCCTGGAGGTTGATGTCCCTGCCTGTGGCAGGGGGGTTGGAGCTCTATGATCCTTGGGGTCCCTTCCAACCCAGACCATTCTATGATTCTATGAAATTCTTCCTTTACACAGAAAATTGCGGTTTTGTTGGTGCAAGTACCTACAAAAGGGTCAACAAGCAACAGTCTACTGATGAAAGCATAAAGAACATTTAAATCAATAGGTGAAGAGGCAGCCAAGTATCATTAATTTATTTTCATTAGCTGATTCCCCAAGCAGAATAAAAGAGCATGCGTGATCTATGCGTCAGAACAACATGGATACTAATATCTGTAAAACAAATAGAACTAAAAATATTACTTGCTGCTCTGTTTTACACACTGCTCTAAAACGAGTTAAAATATATGGCAAATATATTTTCAGAACTAAATAACATGGTAACTGAGAAAATCCAGAGTCCAGGAAATTTCTGATGCAACAAGGAAAGCAGTTGTTTAGGACAGGGATCACCCAAGAAAGTTATTTTTGTTGCTGGAGTAGGGCTAAGTCATTGGTATTTTGGCTTCAATCCTGTTAAGCAGATGAGCAGTCCCCACTGAAATGAGCTGCTTGGGACAGCAGTTCTAAACCATTCTGCTTTTATGCCTATGGCTAACAAAACATTTTTCCATTTGCAGTTTTCCCTATCACTGAATCAAGAACAAAGCAAAAGAATAAAGTTAAAGCTCATCTACTATAGGTCTCAGTTTTCAGTGAAGTGATGAAGCAACTATGTCACCTCCCAATAACATAAGCAACCTGTGACAAGGTATGAACGAAGATGCTGACAGGCCAAGCTTCTAGTATCCGCACCTGAAGCAATTCCCTATTAAGGGACAGCTTCCCAGCGATCCCCTGTATCTCCTCTCTGCTGCTTAACCCAATAGTTTGGCATCTACCAGCCTTCCCTTTTGCATTATGTGACTAGCAGATTAGCTTCTCAAAAGACAGCTTTATGCATTCACTCTCCCAAGACACAGTGCCTACAAGACAAAGCAAAAACAACAACCACCACCACCCTGTATGCACACGTTTTGCCTCACTTGATTGTTCATCTTCCTTTGCCAGATTTTCTAAATGTCTTTTGCCCCAAATAAAACCCTATCTCTCTAGGGGAAAAACAAACAAGCAAACCAAAACAAAATTGTCCAACGCACACCACTTACATTTTCAAGACAAACATCTTATTTCTGAAACAAAACCATTTTTTAAGATTTAAATACTTGATTCAGATTCAGTGATCCAGTAAACATACCGCAAAAGAGCTGGAGTGTGGCAAAGGGAAGTTCTTCCTTGGTTCTTCTAAAAGTTTTACCAGATTATCTTTATCATATACATGTATTTCCAGTGGGTTTGCATTACTGAAAGCGTATTTTGAAATAAGTTTCTTCTTCAGACCTCCTTTCATTTACTTTACCTTAAACCAGAACAATATCACACAGGTAATTTAAGGCATAAAGGTTCATCAAAAAAGGCAAAGAACAAAATCCCAATGATATTACTCCATGCTTCAGTGTCCCAACTGGCCTCCTTGCATTTGAAACACATGGTCTCCATTTACAATTTGCTGCTTTCAGGTTTCAGAAGAAGTCTCAGCTCTTTCTGATGTAAGAGGGTGACTCCTGAATATTAGACAGGTGAAAATGGAAGACCTCAGCTCTAGAAAGCTGGGGTAAAGACACATAACGCAAGATATCGGTTCTAGTCAAAGTCACAGAATCACAGAATTGTAGGGGTTGGAACGGACCTCAAGGGGTCACCAGGTCTAACCCCCTGCCAAAGCAGGTTCCCTTGGGCAGGTCACACAGGTAGGCATCCAGACAGGTCTTACACCCCCCTGGGCAGCCTGACCCAGTGCTCTGTCACCCTCACTATGAAGAAGTTCTTCCGCATGTTGGAACTTCCTGTGCTCCAACTTGCAGCCATTGCCCCTTGTCCTGTCCCCACAGACCACTGAAAAGAGGCTGGCCGTTTCCCCGTGTCCTACACTTAAGGTATTTATACACATTAATCAGATCCCCTCTCAGTCCTTAAAAAAATTGGACAGGGACCCCATTCTACTGGCTACAAACACTAATTAAAATTATTTGGTTATTAAGCCATTCCACCATTCCTGATGAAAAATTCAAATTCAGTCCAGTAGCTCAAGTTTCTGTAGTGAAAGAAATAAAGCATGCCATTTCTAATTAATCACTGTATAATATACTTGCTACTGGAGATAAATGAACTACAGACTTTGTAGAGTATCTCTTAAATTATGATACCGCAAATAAAAAAACAAATAAAATGGAAATGGCTTGGCTTCCAGTGTTCCTTTATGCAAATCATAAAGCCCAAACCAGCTCTTGGAGACTGAATGACCATCCTTGATGAGGACTTTCTTTTGTTTACTTAGGTGTATGAAAACCCCAAGAAATGTTAGCTTTGTAGGTAACTCTTTCAGAACAACAGTCATTGTAAAAAAACCCAAAATACACAAACCAACCAATGAAATGAACAAAAACCCCATAAACAAGGGTGCACCGATAAGGCATGTGAAGTATCTCCTAAGTCTCTCAATGTGATGTATGTACCTTCAATTCCAATTTAACAGGGTTTTTCAGCCTTTAGTTACACTAAGAATAATAGGATAGAGAAACTAACTGTACTGATAAATGCATTCCAGCACTATATTGTGAGAATAGTTAACTCCTCTAAAAATGCATCCGATAAACACACACAGATTTGTAATTACTGACTCCATTACATTAATGGAGGATGGTGGAATTAACATTCAAAGTGCTGTTACAGCCTATTTAAATCGACAGTCATTCATTCCTCCATTGTCTCTCATTCACCTGATGCCTGCATACAAATGTATTTTTACACTACCAATACATCAGTATCCTTGAATATATCAAAAACAGTTTTATCATTTGTAAGCCTTGACAATGCTTGCATATACTCAGGTAATTTTATGTACTTTTATCACTCCCTACACGCTAAAAAGGGAGAAGACAGATGACTACTTTCCTGCAAAAGCCTTCTAAACAATACCTCACGTGACTAATGAACTTCAAGGTGCTAAAGAAGAATAATTTCTTTGATCTGTCTTGATCTTCACTCTTCTCTCCAACACCTCCCAGATTACTCTGGAATGCGGCAAAAAATAAAACATGTTTCACTTCTATCCAAGTTTATCCCCTTTCAACGTAAGACATGCAGCATCAGAAGCTTTATCCAAAATATTTATTCCCTACTTATCATAGAATTATAGAATGGTTTGGGCTGGAAGGGACCTTAAAGATCATCTAGTTCCAACCCTGCTGCCATGGACAGGGACACCCTCACTAGCCCAGGAACAGAAACCATGGGTCATTCCAAATCTACAAGCTTTGTTCAATGCAATTTCTTGATTCAGAGCAAACCACAGGACTAATGCAGAACTCCAAGACTAAAGTATCTGGATATTCCAGTGAGCAACATATTATTCTGCAGCAGCAATTAGAAATGCTTACATCAAATCCTGGAGGCATCAGAAGCACAGTATGATCTGTTCTATAAGTCATAAGATCATAAACTAATTACTCTATTGAGAATGGTCGTAACAGTACTGAAAATGTTTTGTTCCCTGTCCTCCTCTCCCCTGCAGCTCTCCAGCATTTTTCAAAGGCTGTTTAACAAAAAAAACAAAACCCAAAAACCAAACCAAACAAACCAACTAGAAAGAAAAGCATGAATCAATGTAAATATTGCTAATCACTAAAATACAGAGAAATCTGTTAGGATACTTTATTCCCCTTCAGATTATTTATTTAGTTTTAAAACCATTGCCTGAACATAATTGAGAGGCCACGCAAGCTTCTGTACAGTATGACTGACTTGATATTATGCTCCATTGACCTGGAGTCAATGAAGCTGTGACTGAGGATTTGCTTCTTGGAATCAAGACATTGATTTTCATCTTGATGCAAAATAGCCTACATTTTTTGGTAATAAGCCGAAAATGTCCTTTTAAGGCTGAGTAGCTAAATGAACAGAGACCTAAAAGCACTGAGGGTTTTTTTAGCCCATAAATTGCTCTATTGGCCATTTAGGAAAAAAAACTGGTTGATTCCCTATCACATGGAGCTGTCATTTTCTGATTATACAAGTAATAATATTCTATCTTGCATTTCCTACAGTACAAAAACATTAAACCAGCCTGCATAGGGGTTTACATTAAAGTATTTTTCTGGTTGATTATAAAAAAGATTCTTGATTTCCATGGAATATAATCTAAGATTGGCACTTCAACTCAAAACATCAGAAATTCATCCATTTTTCAATTAATATTTTTCAAAATGTTCACAGTTTCTAAAAAACTTTATTTTTTAATGAATTTAATATTAATAAAGTTCACTTAATTTAAGTCAACAGTATGAAATCCAGATTAGGACTCCAGCACTGTAACCAAGCACACAGTTTACCTCAGGAAGAATTCCTACTGCACTGCATTGAACAAACACAAGTTAAACTGTTTTAACAGTTTATAGAAATAAGCCTAACTAAGATGCCTTATACAACTACAGGCTTTTTCCTTACTGTTTAATTTCATGTTTTTAAAAAAGCATGGAAGCAATTAAAAACATAATGAGAAATATCAAAAGGATCAACCACAAATTAGAGAAAAGATACTACAACAAAAGGATCAGCTAAAGTAAGTACATTTTGCTTAGGTCACCTTTATACTGAATGAATATTAGTCTCGGGAGAGCATAATATAGGACAACCAGGATGACTCCAAGAGTACTTGTTATACAGAAAGACTAAAAAAGTTCTATTTATTCTCAGTAGAAAACACTTCAGGGTGACCTAGCAGAAGTTTTGCAAAAGTTCTTAATTAAAAGATGGGGAAAAAATCCTTATAAAAATACTAAAATGATGCAAAAAAAGTTAAAAACATCACCCTGCACAGATATTTCAATTTAATAAGACAATCAACCTCCTAATTCTAAATGACTGCATATTTTTTTAGCATTCAGAACCTTCAATTTCCTTGGAACTGCTATGACCATGCATTTTACAGTGCTAAGTTTATGATTTTTAAGCAGATACTTCAAGTTGGTTATATGCACAATTACTACTACACAAATAAAAACTATCTAAATCTAAGAACACATCTCACAGCTACAGATTTATCAAGCCACGTGTGAAATTTACTCAGCCTGCTGTTTTCAACTGTTTCTGAGTTTAAAGTAAGACTGAACTTAGCTAAGACAGCCCTTTAAACTAATCGTTTTTTATAATGCCATACTGAGCTTCCAAATTTCTTCCACACATCCTCCAAGATTTTTATTAAGTTCAGCTTGCTGCAATACTCACCTCAGCATTCAGCAGTCTGCCTGAATTTACACTGGAGAATTATGAATTAAGTACTGAAAACCACTGAAGAACTATTATATACCTTGTGTACCCCTCCCTCGCTACAAAGAACATTGACTTCTCGGACACTATTAACATTGTGCTTATTTTTTTAAATAAAGTGACTTTTGATCCCAACTCTTTTCCCTTCACTGCTTTAGCATTTGCCGAAATCAACAGGCAACCATATTTAAACTATCGAGATCATATGAAGAAATGACATTTCTCTACTAAAAGCAAAGGCTGAACGGTACAGAAACACAGAGGCCGTTTCTCCTTCCCCCAACCCCAATGTCATTTTTCTGTTGTTTTCTACAGCTAGAATCCAAATTGTCTTTGAAAACATGAAAGTCTGGGCTCTCCGCCTTGAATTATATTCCTGTTTGACTGCTCTCAAGCACTGTTTGTGAAGATAAATAGAACATTTCTCCAAACAGTGCTACATAACCAAGTGTTCCCTGTCAACTTTATTGCAAATTATTTTGTTCAGCTGGATCTCTTTAAAAGAAGAGATCTATCAAAAATATAGCACTATAGAGCAAGCCATAAGAACCCAATAATCCAGGATCAGGTTCCTCATACACTGAGAAGTCTGTGCATACCGAAGCACGCAGCTCATACTTTATATAAAAATGAGGAGGTGCTGCCCATGGAGAAACGCAAATAACTTGTATAGTACAATCTTTTTTTATTTTTTAAAAAAAAGAAATACTCAGAATATTTTGTCCTGTAATACTTTCTGTATCTGTAAGAGAAAGACTGGAAGAAAATAAAAAAGTCAATGTTAACTTGAATTTTGCTGTTTCTTTGGGATATACTACAGGCAATCAGAATATTTGCTTCAAGTCTGAACATGAAGAAAACAGTCTGCATTTCAGACTGCTGCAGGTTCAATTTATAACTATTGAGCAATTTCACAGAATCACGAAATGGTTGAGGTTGGAAGAGAGTTTTGGAGGTCATCTAGTCGAACACTTCTGCTCAAGCATGGCCACCTAAAGTTGATGGCTCAGGACTACATCCTGACAGCTTCTGATATTTCCATGGAAGGAGACTCCACAAGCTCCCCAGGCAACCTTCCCAGCACTCAGTCATCTTCAGAGTGCAGAAGTATTTCACCATGTTCAAACAGAACCTCCCGTGTTTCAATTTTTGACCTTTGCCTCCAGTCCCGTCATGGGGCACCAATGAAAAGAGTCTGTCTCTCTCTTTTTTACACTTTACCCTTCAAAAGTATTTATATACATTGGTAAGACCCCTCCAGAGCCTTCTCTTCTTTAGGATACACACTCTCAGCTCTCAGCCCTTCCTCAGAACATTTTCAATTTCAGAACACTGGATGGAACGCTTATTTAAAGGATGTGCATGACAAGGTATTACTTTATTCAACAGTGGTTCCTCCTTAGTTTTTGTTCTTCACGAGTGTAAAGCAAATTCTACTCTGTAGAGTGAGTAGCATCTAGAGGAAAGGAGACTTGAACAAGCATAGATAACAACAAAATTGCCTTTCCATTTAAGCAATGCAAAGACGGGTTGTTTCTTGTTTCATGATAAAGTAGTTCAGAAATCTACATGACTGGAAAGACCCTTCCTTTCCTGGTGAGATGTGCTGTTGACTCGGTGTACTGCCACTTCCTTCCCTCCCACATTCCTCTGCATATTTGTGGAACATATTTTATGTTGAAAGTTGATATAGAAACAACGATGGTAAAACCAGACACAGGTAAGTAACTTCAGAAATCTGAGGCTGCTTTGCCTATGGTGGAATGCTGGCAACAAACCACAACCTGAAAGGGGGCAAAAAGCCAAAAGAGCAACAACACTTCAAGATATTAATGGATTTTTCTCTCTGAAAATTTAAAGAACTTATATAGCATCTGGATCTTTTCGGTCTCTGTAAAAAGGGATTCCAGAGAGTCACTGACAGCCGAGCTCTCTGCACTGTGGAGTCTCCACACAGACACTAATCCCACAAAGCCCTCAAGTACTGTTCTACCTCTGAAGAATTACTCAGCAATCAAGCCAGACAACCAATCTATGGGTAATGTTAAAAATGAGCTTTCTTCCTCTTCTTGAATTTTCTAAGTTATTTCAAACACCGAGTTAAAATGTAGATGCTGTATGTTTGATCACTGAAAGTACAGAATGGATAACTTAACTGCTACAATGAAAGTAAGTTTTATCTTTTAAAGCAGCTTATGCACTGCTAGCCATGGAAGAAGCATCAGACTTTACAGGGAATTAGATTTATAAAGGAAGACTGGGAAGAGGAAGGAGCATGCCCTGTTAAAGTACACTAAGAACAACTTAATTCAACAACCATTTAAAATTTAAAATGCATAGTAAATACAAACCAAATGAGAGATATTTTAGTTCCATAAATGAGTAAAACACACTGGAATAAAGAGCAATAAAAGGGAGGAAATTAAATTGTTATCAGGGTACTTAAGCACTGTTCGGTAATCAGAAATATAACTGCTTGAACAGGAAAACAATGAGAGCTCGATCAAACATACCAAAATAATTTTGACAGAACACCCTTAAAAATGAATGAATTCTGGTGTGTTGGGTTTTTAAAATTGCTCCATCAAGGAATGTAACAGTACTCTATTTTGCTTTGTTATTATATAGCAGACAGTTAAAAATGAGGGTATATAACACTAAAATATTTTAAATAGCACTAAGTGACCTTTAGCTAAATCAGCAGCGTACTTATTAATAAAAGTGGCTCCAGACAAACACAGAAACATCACTTAAGTTTGACCAAGAGGCCTTATAAAAAATCAAGGTGAAAAACACTCTCAGTAGGACCACATTCTCTGGCTATCTCGTCTCCCAAAACTTTTGTTAAACCACACCCCCCACAAAACAAACCCACCTACCCAAACCAAACCACCACAGGCAGATGTTCACAGATTTACCTTCTAGATATCCCCAAGAGGATTCTCAAGTACATATTCTTTACTGGCACCTTTACTATTAAGAAGAAAGTTTACCTTGCTAATTATTAGCACGTTGGGAAACAGTAAGCAAATTAAAAGACTACTGGGAGAGGAGATGGCAAGCAATAAACACTTTCTATCTTCTGACAAGCCAATTAGGTACTTTCTGAAATAAGATATCTAACTACACACAGGTTAAGAATTTCAAAGATTAGATTCAAGAAGTTGCAAGTAAAATAATTATCAAACTTCAGAATGGAATAAGTTGTTGTTGTTATTATTACCAAAGACACTGGAATATCCACCTACCTATTAACACACATTAGTTGCATTTCTTCCTTAAAATTCCCAGTGTTGCTCGTGTTTTACCCATAAACCCAAGTACCCAGAGGATTAAGCCTCCACTACAGAGTAAAACATAAACATTACATCAAATATCATCACTATTCTCACTCCACAAAAACGATAGCTCTTACATATGCTAAATCTGAGTCTATCAGGGTTAAAAATAACTGCCAATTTTCTACAAATTACTAGGTTATTCTTTTGCTAAAGAGGAAAATGTCAATTTCAAGACCTAAACAAGTCAAGAAATATTAAGCTTCAAATCTGCAGCAGACCTCATACAGACACTTGATTATTCTACATTTAAAGTTAAGGGGAAGAGAAGGAATACTTGCGCTTTTGAAGCATAGGGTATTTCAAAATAAAGAAAGGAAAAAAATTACTTTTGGTTTTAGGGAGTGTCTTGACATTGAATAATGAAAAATGCAAAAGGAGAAAGGAAGCATGACTATGTAAGTTGACGTTCCACAGACCTATCCTAAAGGTGTGCTTTCCAAGCAATCAGAAGAATAATTCTGCCCTTTCCCTATTTTTTTTTCCAGCTGAAGAGGCATCATTGTTCCAATTATGTAAATGCACTCGGATACATTCTGAAGTCCTCTGTAGATCCCAAGCCCATTGCTGTATGAACATAACAGAGGCTGTACCAGCTCAGGCCAGAAATCAGCCTAGTCCGTACCCAATAGCGGAGTCCTACAAAGTGTTGAGGGAACTGAGCAAACATATATCCTAGGATATACTCTCCCAGCCCTCACCATTTGCATCTCAGGGACATTCTGAGGTAGCAAATGCTAGTCTTTGTATTTAAAGTAACTCCACAAAAGGATAAACATTGAAAAATTACTGAAGTCAAAGGCTGCATTATCTTTAAAGAACAGATCCATTCATAAGTGAATAAAATTTATGCAGCTTCTTGTCTTGCCGTGGTTAGCAGCTAGCTGAAGAGATATACTACAGCTAATGCAACTTATCTCACATTTAAACATTCTAATTTTGAAATCTGCATTCTTTAAGGTCAGTATTAGCACACTAGTTAACCACACCACCTTCCATCTCCCCATTTTCAACTCCAATTGAACACAGTTTTTTTTAATCAACACAAGAGAAAAAACACATGCCTGAGAAACCTTATTTTATAGCCCAAAGAATCTGCAGAAAGTTTCCCTACAAAGCTTCAACTTGGAGTGACATGATCTTCATTCAGTACTGCACCTTCTATGTGACTCTAAGTCACTTCCCGAGCTCCACCACAAATGCTACACCGTTTGCCACAATAATGGACTAGCAAAGTTGGCTACCCAACCAATCCAGACAGTGAAAACAAATCACTTAAAATATACTGGTTTTCACAACAGCACAACAATCTAAGATACAGCAGTCTTAACATTTCTATTAGAAGGAAAATCTGTGAAAACTGAAGCAGCCACTGACCAAAACACACAGAACAGTTCTGAGCTATTTATTTGTCAATTTAACATTACAAACTCATCTCCAAGTAAGATCTAAAAGGTCACCTGAACAGTCAAAGATGAAATGAGAAAATAATCTTTTCTAAGCTTACTGTACTTTAGTGAGCAGGAGGGAAGTAAGAGGATGATACTTGTAATAGATTTATAATCATTACTATTGAAATTAAGACTAGAGAGGTCTAAAAAGAATTATAAGGTCAGATAAATAAATGCAAAGCTCACCAACATGTTTAGCAACAAAAGTGGTGAATATGCATTGAATATGAAAGAGTAAACAATAAATCACCTCATTATGCAAGGAAAAATGCCCATCAGGAATATCCACATTGGTTGCACCACACTAAATACAGTCAATTAAGGAGATTTTCATCATTAAAACTCCCTACAGTTTTAAAAAGATGTCAGAAAAAGCAGATACTACGTATTAGCTCATTCCAATTTTAGTCTGACACAATTTATACTCCACATTGTTCAAGGGAGTCAGGGCTTCAACTGCACACTAAAAAAAATGCCTTTTCTACAGAACTGTACTATTAATTTTAACAAAATTTCCTTCGTAGGGGTGGGAATCAGTATTAGCATTATGTATGTGCACATCTTCAAATAAAATTCTCAACTTACATAATTAATTTTTCCTCCTCCATATCTAGAAGAAAACAATTATGGGAAAAAACGCACATTCTGACAAGCCTGAAGATGAAACAAAGTAATAGGAATCACATTTGGATTTAAGAAATGCAGTGCAGACACTTAAACTCCTCCCCACACATTTTCAGTGAAATAATACATCAGTGACCACAGGGAGGAGAAAGCATCACCAGAAATTAGATGCAATTACTGCCCTAATCCCTACAGACAGAAAGACTGAGAATATACTTTATCTCCATTTGACAGAAACCTATCCTTTCACAAGAACACCACATGATTTGCTATAAACTTTTAGGTCTGAATCACATTTAAAAATAAGTACATGAGGCATTGCTTTCCAATTTACTTTCCTGGTACATAAGTACTTATCTCCCACCACAAGAATGTAGTTCAACTGAATTGAATTTACTCTGCAAAACAATGTAATTCTAATAAGGAAAGCATGCACAAAATGCATATACAATTATGAAATGTATATATATACAAACATTAAAAATAATGTAGTTAAGCATTTTGCACTATATATACACACACGAAGTTACACACACAAGACTGAACCTGGATAAATATTAATCAGCAAAACTAATGGGTTGTTTTATAGACATAATCCAAATAACATTCTGACTTGACTGAAATCATCTGACTGCCTCATATATTGTTAAATTCGGTTCACTGGGTTCCGCCAAACACCCAATAATTTAGTGGTACAAGGTGAGAAGAGACACTTAATACTTTTCAGACAAAATGCCTCTTTGCCAAAAACTATGCAAGCATATGGTTCAAAAGACAGTAAGAGTAGAGAAATGCAAGTATTTAAAGATCCCATAAAAAGAACAGACAGGGCTGATGGGCCGGATGGCTTTTTACCAGCTCTTTGTAAAAGGGGGTGGGGAAAAGTGATCTGTAGTGTGACTAAGTCACTTTGCATATACACAGCTCTGTCTTCAGGATAAGCTAGAGGAGTCTGTAACACCAACATAAAACTTTGCATTTGTTCAAAACGAAACAGCCTGTTTGAAGCACTGTCCTGGTTTCAGCAGGGATGGAGATAATTTCCTCCCTAGTAGCTGGCACAGTGCTGTGTTTTGGACTTACGAGAATCATGTTGATAACACATTGATGTTAGAGTTGTTGCCAAGCAGTCAAGGACTTTCCAACTTCTCATGCTGCCCTGACAACGAGACGCTGTGAGGGGACACAGCCACAACAGGTGACCTAAACTGGCCAGAGGGATATTCCATATAGTATGATGTCATGGTTGGGATATAACCAGGGTTTGGACAGGAGGTGGGGCAACTCAGGAACTAGCTGACCACAGGCTTCAGGTGGGGAACAACTGTGCTGTGCATCACTTGTTTTGTATATTTTTTTATCAAAACACTTTCTTTTCTGTCCTATTAAAAACTGTCTTGATCTCAAAACCATGAGGTTTGTTTTATTGGGTTTTTTTTTTGTTTTTCTTTTCAGTTCTCTCCCCCACCCCACTGCACAGAGGAGGAGAGGGAGTTAGTGGAGTAGGTGAATGGCTGTGTGGCTGTTTAGCTGCCTGCTGAGTTAAAGCACGACAGGCACGTAACAGTTCCCTCCAAAAAAAAAAAAATACAGTTAACACTACAGGAAAACTTACTCTCCTGCTATTTCTTAAATGGCATTTCAACAGACTGGCAGGAAGAAGGAACTCATGGAAGATTTCAGACAATTAAAATGACAAATATCAACACAAGAAATTCTAATAAAGGGTATATCTTTAAATCAATGCAAGAAGCTGTGTATGAGAGGCAAGCCAATGCTTTCACAGAGGCTGCAGGTTTTACAGGAAAGTTGTGCTGGAGAGAATTCAGTTCCTGAGTCAGTTGTAGAAACCATTTGAGCAAGTGCCATCACCTGCTAATCTTTCCTTAGAGTCTCTACTGCCATTAACAGCTCCTTTTTCTCTTTTCCCCCTTTTCCATCATTGTCATGGTTTAATCCCAGCTATGCACCAAAGTTGCTTGCTCACTCCCCCACTGTGGGACGTGGGAAGACACTGGGAAGAGTAAAAGTGAGCAAACTCATGGCCGGCGATAAAGAGAGTTTAATAGGTAAAGCCCAAGCCGCACACACAAATAAAGCAAGATAAGGAATTCTGCACACAGAATAGAAAGAAGAAACCAATGAAGACCACAGGTTAACAAGGTCCAGAGTTGCTTCACCACATTTATTTGTCTAGTCACTGTCAAACAGACCTAAAGAGGGTTTTAAAAGAACAGGAGCCTTTGTAATGCTGTGTGAGGTGCTTTTTCAGTAGGATAATCTTAGTTTCCACCAGAGATACTTGTTTTAAAGATTTTAATGAATCAACAACAAAGAAACTTCAAGACAATGAAGAGCAGGAAGGTGGCTAAATAAATTTTGCTTACATACAAACTCAGTCAAGTAAAAACATTTTCTGTAACTTGTGTGTGCTATTTCCTTCTGCAACTACGGATAGTATGTCATTTGCCACAAAAAAATGAAGGACCAGGGCTAAAATAAAAACAGAGGACAGATGCTGTTAAGTAAAATGCTGTCATTTTTGTGAGCTTTCAAAGCAGCCATTGCTTTAATATTCATTAACTGTACAGACCCTTATTTTATCCCTGAAGCCCTAATTATTGTGAACCCACACTGTCATCTACATTTTTTTGCAAGACTGCATCCTCTCCCTTTTTAGAACACTTAATTAAATCTTTAATAAGCCAGTATAAATGTAAAGTATGTGGAACACAAAATATCACCTTATGCATATTTATTAAATTTCTGCAAACCCTAAAGCATTTTCCCCCAGATTAATGGCATGGAAAAACATTATTTCAGTTTACCTGGCAATTTCTTTTCTTGTGATAATTCCATCTGTTAGTTCTTATGACAGGGACCTTACTACTAAATACTGCCTGGATATATTCTCCAGAACTTGGAGCCTAGACCACAGCTGATCACTTCCTCAGGTAATTGATTAAGATAATGCTGTTCTAATCATTGTGTGAAATTAAGCGTGAAATCTACCCACCCTCAGCAAGTGGACAGCCTTGTTTACATATTCTTGCTCAAACACTGGCATATAAAGTAGTTTAAATTGACGGAGGAAGTTACCAATGACATTCAAGCAGTGCTGCCACAACAAGGATGAGAGATCTCAATACATGGTGACAAGCATAAGTGCAATTTCTAAAACTACTCAATCCAATACATTTACTTCAGGAAATTCATTAGACTCTTTTCACAAGAAAAGATGGTGAGATATATACAACAGATCACTAAACTGAGTACTGATGCTTGCATACATGCAAGTAATCTCATCCTAACAGCAAATGGTACTTTCACATAATACTAGCATATTCAAGTCATCCAGAGAACAGAGGAGGAGGGAGGGGAAGAGAGGACAAAACAATGTTGAGATTTTCTAAAGAAATGAAAAATTGCACTGATTTGGGAGAAATAACATTAACTTTAAAAATATATATATCTTAATTCCATCTGAGGTAGGGTTGTGATGAAAACCCTATAAAAGAATTGATTGATTAGACACAGTTGATTTCCTCAGGTTGTGGAAAATTCAACAGCTGTAAAAGCATGACTTGCATTATTCATCTAGTTTGACTTTGAGATCTGCAAGTGGCATGTAGAATGTCAGCACTTAATTTCAGTGCTGAGTACTCTAATAAAAACATTCAGCTAATATTCTGACCAACTATCCAACCAAGTTTTAAATACCCAAGCCCCAGTGTTCAACAAGATAGCAGTGTATCTAGTTTGTCACTGCAATGCAGTTATCCTTTGCTGTCACAGTATGTGGCACGCAGAAAGACAACACAGCATACCAAACGAACTGCAAAACAAAGATCAGTTACAGAAATTTATGGTGGTTACAGGTAGTTCTCATAGCTGAAGCCAAAAAGAAGCTCCACAATCGTTAAAACTAGATAAAATAAAAAATACATAAAAGTGTATTATATCCCTAAGTAAATTAACCAAAAGTTAATGAATTAACTTACAACACAAAACGTGCACCTTACCTCTTACCTTACTTTGTCTAAGCTTCAGCTGTCAAATGAAATATGAAAATTTTCTGACAGACACCTTTCTTAACAGATCTTTAATTTTTGACCATGCTCAAGGCCATCCTGAATGTCTGGTTTTAGCCAAGGATGAATTGAAGCCTTTCCCTTCCAAGCAGGACACAAATACTTGTTGTAATTCTCTCCCAAATTCTTCATTACTTGTCAAACATTCTTCATCACGACACCAGAACAGGCTAGAATATCCATCAATGGTCTCATCCATGCCAGTACTATATGCATATACAATTATGTCATGGGCTAATTATTTCCTCAATTGCTTATTGTGAAATTACACTCACCCCCTCCCCAACAGCTGGGAATTGGTATTCACTTTGAGTTGCTGGCCACAGGACTCTAGGATCATTTTTGTAAAAGTGACCTTCATACTTTGTTCCAAGTCATACAGAGCAGTCAGGTGGGTCAGGTCAACATACAGAACTACTGCTACCTTGTTTTTTAATCACAGGGAAGAACTCATGCCATGTATAAACCTACTTGTCTCTGTACAGATAACTGATAGAGAACGACCAATATATTAGACTGAAAAAAAAAATCTAGAAGCATGTATTTCACAACAGTCATGTGAAATTAACATTTCTTATTCTTAGCTGCTTCAAGATCCAATTACTTGGGGAGCCCACCACTTACCACAGCCTATAGAGACATAATCTAGATCCAATCACAGTGCTTTTCAAAAAACTGTTAGGTTCTCGATACTTCCTGCTTCTACAGTTTAAACTACAGGTGCCACGAATTTTGAGTTGGACTTTCCTGTTTCTACTGTTCTTCATGTTTCATTTGTTCTGTTGTCATGGTGGAGATTTTACACATGGAACACTGTGTTCTACGCCTCAGATAGTCAGCAACTTTCCTTTGGAGGTCCAAGACCTATTCCATTTTATATTTTTTTTCCACTGCAAGCTTTCATTTTCAATAAAAATGCAACATTGAGCATTACTTCTTCAAAATAATGAAAGTTCATTTTTGTTACTCCCCAATTTGGGAAACAGGACAAAATTGTCTCATTCAGTACATAAAACCACATTTTGTGATGCTGTTACTGTAAGCTACCGTGGTATCATCACGGGTTTAGTGCATTTTTTCCAAAAAAAGCTGCTAATGTACTTAAATAGCAGGCAGGTTTTATACCAGGTTGATCTGCATCACAAGTTCACATTCAAAGGACTACCACTGAAAGTACTCTCTCATGCCCTCCCACAGGCCATCTTAAAACACTAAAATGAACTGTCACTTATTTAAAACACAGAAATTTTGGCATGAAATAAGTACAGGTAAAACAAAAATCATCTTGTTGCTTCGTAAAGGAAGTTGTTTTGGATTTGGTTATTTTTGTATAAAGCCTCAGAACAAATGGCAGGCAATTACCTCAAGTGACAACCATCATCTACCAATTGACCATATTAAGCCTAATTTTCACCCCCACCCCTTATTTACATCACTCTTATCAAACACTTTGTTACAGTTCATTCATGGCTACCTATTAAAGCATGCAGTTGGGCACTTTATAGCTTTTGGACAAAACCCACAAAACTATGACATCTCCAAACATTTTTTTTTGTGGAAATATGGCCCAGGTGGATTGCAGGATTTTCACATTTTACATTTTGAACCTTTCAGAACTCATACATAAAACCAGGAACCCCAGGTACCCTCACGGAGCATACAGAGATGCAATGCCCGTTCATATGTCTGTTGCATGAATGTTCAGTATGGAATTTCTAATGAGTAACTGTAGGGATATTGCATCTAGAAATTACTGCAGAGTTATAAAAACATGAAATGAAAGCGGTCTTTGCTCAGTTTACAAGCAAATGAGAAGTCCAGGTAAGAAGCGTACTGCAGATAATCTGTTCAGGGAATGCAGTCATTAGGATTTTCATCATTAAAGCACATCTGCTAATTGGGTTTAAATTAACTGTTGGAGTACTTACGTTCTGATGGATACAAACTGCAGTGTTTCACACACAAACATTTCACAGGACCACATATGAACAAAAATAATATCCTGTCTCCTTATATTCTTCTCTCATCGTTTTTCTTTCCATAGTCATGGTAATCCAAGACCATTTTATAGAAGTTTTTAAAGAGATGTGTAAGAATCACACAAGCAGAAACGGTTGATTCAGTATTATGGTCTTTAAAGGGTTATGTTTCATACGCAGTCCAACAACCTGTATTATGCAACATGTCAAAATACTTTTTTTTAAAAAAAAACACTCATATGTACTACAGAAAATCTGGAACTTAAAATTGCAGATGATATAAATAAAGCTCAGAGGAGTAGTTGGTAGGCCAGCTGACTGCACTGCCTACCAGAAGACAACAGGATGGAGAAACAGGCTGACAGAAATCTCAAGTTCAACAGGAAACGCACACTGCTAAGTTCAGCGAGGAACACCCCTGTGCACCGGTATATTTTACAGGACCACCAGCTGGAAAGAGAAGCATCTGGGGGTCCTGGTGAACAACAAATTGAATACTGAACCAGCAAAAAGCCCTTAAAACAAAGTAGCACCTTATTCTGCAGCCATGGGCAGGCTGAGGGAGGGCATTACTCCTTCCAAAAAAGTCAATATATCAGGATTTAACATATCAGAATATATCATGTTTTCAAATGTATAAAAAAAAATTAGGGTTTTTTATCCCATAAGTTATGACTTTCATTTAAGTTGTAAGATGAATTAATTTTAGTCATATACTTGCAGTGATGAAAAAAAAAATCATAATCTTCAACACTTCTAAACAAAAAGTACCTATTATTGAAAATAAGTATCTCAAGCTCTCTTCAAGAACCAAGAGTATGCTATTAAGTATAGTCATGGAAAAAAGTGTGGTAGGAAGGGATCTCCAGAGATCACCCCATTCAACCTCCCACTCAAGTCACAACCAACTTCAGGAGATACACTGGGCTGCTGAGGGCCTTGTCCAGTAGTTTTTAAAGTCTCCAAGAACGCAGATTCTGAAACCTCTCTGGGCATCCTCTTCAATATGATTATGTATTTTTTTCCTTCAATATCAAGTGAAAATTTCCTTCTTGCTGCATCTTGTGGGCCCTCACCACTCGTCCTTTCACTATGCTAACTACTAGATTACAGATAACATGTCCACACCTCATGTTTCATGGGGGGAGGGGGGAAATGAACAGCTCTAATCTTTCACTAATTCAGAAACTGCATCACTTGTAAAAGAACAATTATCCACAGGAGGAAAGAATCCCCACTCAAGAGTACGTACTCTATGTAACTTACACTGCCTCTAAAACCGGCTAAGTCTGACAGGTCAGATCAGCCGTATCTGTTTGTCAATATATTGCACAGAAAGAATCAAACACTTCTTTATTTTCACAGTAAACTGCAGGCCAGTTCTGCAATTTTCCATCTATTTCAAGACAAAAAGGCAGTGCCCAATTCAAAGGCCAAATGACTGCAAATCTATTCCCAGCTCAATCTCGCTTCTCAGCCCCAGAAAGCTGAAAGACCGTGTTCACAGTCTAAGAACATCATCAATAAAAGGCCCAAATACCAACACAATTATCCTGAAACATGCCCTTCCACAAGAGAATGGGCTCTTCTGCAGCTTAAGTAGAGGTGCCAATATTTTGGTGAAGTGTATAGTGGGAAAAGGAGAACCTTACTCTTAGCAATGCCAACCCTCTGTGAAGAATTTATCTTCATGCAACACTGACCAGGATGTGAAAAGCAAGTATTCTAAAGATATGAACAAACCACAGAGGTGGTGAAGTCATCACTGCGATCAAATTTATGCATGGTAAAACATAAGTTTGAGTCCAGACTGGTTTGACAGTTTCACTCATTTGATACTCCAGGCTGAGAGAGAGAAGAAAAATACCTCCTCCTGCCAGGACAGATTCTCACAGAATAATAAATTAGCTGTGCAACAAGGTATTTATAAGACCTTTTGAACAGTGACTTTATCCAGTGAATTCAAGGGATGCCTAATGGACAATCCTACGCTAGAAGGTACAAGAAAAGCAAAGCACTTACTTTCTTTGACACCAAAATCCTTGGTGAAGACAAAGAATCATGAGGACCAGGCATCAGCCATAAGCCTTGCCTAAATTCCTCAGCCAAGCTTGTAAAATCTGAAATTCATTTTCTTTGTGTAGCATCTGAGGTGGTGATGAATGAACTCTCAGTTTGGGGCCAGGTCAGTCCTCTCCAGATTTAACAGACCTAGATTCCTCACAGCGTTATTCTACAAGGCAGTGCAAGATCTAGGATTGCTGAAATAATCATTACCAAGGATTCCAGACAGAGATCTATTACTGGAAAACGTCAGACTGAAGGAAAAGAGAGGTGAAAACATCTGAAGGGTGGGAAATTGTGGGTTAGTGAGGGGGCAATGTTTTCCCTCCTTAAGCACCAATCTACAAATGCTGGGGGGAGATACCAGGAATATGCGAGCTCAGACTAAGTTAAGCAATTCTTACCCATGTTATATTGAAGTCCTAGCTGATGTGATAAAATATTCAAAGCACAAGGCAGCTTCTCACCACTGCTCAAGAAGAGGGAAGTACTTCCTCTGACTATCTCACAGCTCTTTAAAGAGGTAACATCTGAACCATTTTCACTCAACACAACCCATCAATAGGACAAAAATCAGTTCTATGAGGGCTCCTGTCAATAGATGGGTAACACATAAGGCAACGATTAGAACTTCATGAATGAGAATCATCCCTTTTATAGATTAGTGCAGAGAGTGATCATGATGAGATCAGAATCCATTACTGCCTTGTGCGTAACAGGGAGTTGCAAGGAGAACTGGAGAGGAAAAAAATAAAAGCATCTACCAGATCATGCTCATTTCATAGCATTTCAAACCATGTCATCCCAGGTATTTTTCTTCTCCAAGCATAGCAAAGAAAACAAGAGTTTATAGAGCTAATTCACACAGCCTGTTTTGAATTTTCAAGGAAGTAATACATACTATATGTCAGAATGAAGATCTTCAAGCAAAAAACCAAGCAATCTAATATATCCCAAAGACAAAAGGAAGCCACACTGAAGGAGAACCGTGCTGAATCTGAGAACTTCACCACTTTACATCGTTATTAGAAAATTTAAGTCCAGCAGAATTAGTAAAACAGTTTATTTTCCAGTTTTACTGTGTTCAGTATGTGCAAAGCTAAAAGTCCTTTAGTATCTTACCATTAGAAATAGTAATAATGGTACTTGAAGGATTTATCCTTGTTCTTACTTTGCAGTGTTTGGAACCACCAGGTTCCATGATATTTAATCACACACAAGCCATCAGATTAGTATCACCAGAAATTTTTAGAGAGAAAATCGCAATCACAGCAGATAACAACTGGAAAGCAGATTCTGAGCATTTCTTTCCACACTGCAAGCAAAGCTAGCTTTCTAAAATGATGAGATTTGATCAAACTAGAAGCAAATGGATGTTTTTATTTTAGGAAAAGTTGATTCCTTGAAAGCAAATCAATCAATAGGAATCCTTACATTTCCGCCTTCACTTACAAGGGTACGGAATTTAAAGGAAATCTGATACAGAGCAGAAGCAAGTAACTGCAATAGGGGCCAAGGCAACATTCAATGTCACTTCAGCAATGGGGAGGAATTTAAACAGTGGCAGACATCTACTGACAGAAACCAGGTGGAGGTACAACATAACATGAGCTACTTTCTTGAATGCTGCCAACTGAGCCCATTTCAGCCCTGACTGACAGGACAGATTTGCATACATACCAGAATTAATGTGCACGTGGTAGATGTGGTGCTTAGGGACATGGTTTAGTGGTGGTTTTGGCAGGTTGGGTTGATGGCTGGACTCCATCTGAAAGGTTCCTTCCAACCAATACAGTTCAATGATTTTAGAACAGATTGTAGAGAGGGTGAGAAGAGATGAGTAACAACTAAATTAACCCCTCGATTCCTTTCCACATTTGCCTCCACATACCACAATGATTACAGATGTGCCTTCCTCTCCTGCACCAAAGTTATACAGAGGGATGATACTGAGATTTTGGGGGAAAGGAAAAAAAAAGGCAACAAAGTAAAAAAAATCCAAAAATATAGATCTCTTCCAACACATCAAAATTTGATTCATCCTGCCATGTTATTTTATTCAGTTCTCCCCTTTAAGGAGAGCAAAATGTAGCTATCTTAGAACAACACATAGAAAACAGATCGTGGGAATGACTTTTAAAATCCATCTGCACATACCAAGAAAAGCAGACTATCAAAAGGAAGGAAAACAGAAAAAAAATACAAAATTCTTGAGGAACCGTTAAGTATATTCCAGAAAAACTCAGGGAAAATGAAACCAAAGGCTGTAAGGAAAAATATCTACATCATCACAAAAATATGACACTAAGCAAGAAGTCTGATGATGAAGAGAAGGAAAAACATCATGTGAAGAAAAAAGAACTGTCAGAAGTTACAACATGAAGAAACAGAACAGAAAAAAAATAACACAGTCTAACACTACAGGGAAGAGAAATGCAACATAATACAGGAAATTAATAGAAGCAGCCTAAAACTGGCTTTGAACAGGCCTAAAGAACATTTTTGGCAGAAAACACACATGTAACTTTCCTCATTACAACACAGGAAATAATTTGCTCTCTGAGTTGAGCAGGCATCAAATGTCCATCAAATAAGTGAACATTCCATTCTTAGAGAAAACAAAAGAGATAATGAAAAATAAAAGGAAGAGGGACTAAATAGTAGGAAGGAATCCAGACATACACACAAAACACCCCAGCTGGGATACAGAAAGAAAATAAGTAGACTGTTCAGTTAAGCAGAACATAAATGTAGACACAGGAAGAAAAAGTAACTTTGTCATTACTTGAGACTGCAGTAGGTGCCTGCAATTTATTAAAAACAAACAAACAACAACAAAAAAACCCAAACAACAAACCAAACAAAAAAAGACAAAAAAAACAGATTTTGGAAAACAAAAATATGACCAAAAAAGACAAAACTGTAAAGAAAAAATAAGAAAACTATACTACAAGAGTTGAAAGTTATGTCTAGAAGTTTACTAGAAGAGTTCACAAATGATCCATTAATATAATTTATGGTCCCACGAATTTTAAAGGATTAGAAGTCTTCACCTAGATTATAAATTTGTACAGTTTTCACAAATTGTGTATTTTATGTGGTGCATGGGAATTTTATAGTCCCCATACATCCTCCCATCAGTCTGTAAATGCACAGGACTGAACTTTAATCCCCATTTCAGAGTTAAATATACACTCAAACAGCTGAACCTGAAATAAATACCTCTAATCTTGGCTACTTAAAGGCTCTTCAAAATGATGGTCATGTTTTTATAAAGGAATGCAGAGAAGGAATTATTTCCACAGCAGTGAAGTGTAAGCTGGCTGCCTGCCCCTTCGCAAGGGCAGCTGCCAGACACACAGACACAGTTGCTCAGCATATGGAGTTACCAGGGAAAGAGGCAAATCTATAACCTGGGATACATAGTGGTTAAGTGGAATAATACACATTTGGAATGTATCCAGAAATTCAACCCTGGAAGATACTGGAAATGCAGACAAAAAGGTACCCACAGCAGCCTTCAACCTGAGACAACAGTAACGTACATCTTAGCATAAACTGAACATTAAGAGGTTTGAAGAATTTTTCATTTTACTTCAGAATCCGTTTGCTGAAATTCTCAGCCAACTCAATACAGGAATGAATACCAAAACATTCAGAAAAAGAAATCTGAAACAGCCTAGCATATATATTCTACAACACAAACTCAAAATTGCACTTTTGTCTGAGAAGGAATGCAGTGAGCATTCTAGAATCTCTTTTTTTTTAATATTTTTTTTAAAAGCATTAACTCATGGGTAGTCACCCTCCAAGTATAGTCTGTGGGACAGGACTGCAGTAGATGCGTTCCCAAAAACACACATCAATGAAGCACAGAAACTCTCTAAACTACCTGTAACACAACTTACAAGTCAGAATGACCTTTTGCTGTTGCTTAGGACTACATGACTACCTTTGACTTCTTGAGGCACACTGTATACAGCAGTTATTTGTACTGATACGAGACTTCACGTGTATTCCAAACCTGAAAATAATGCAAACAAGGAAAAATATAGCTAATATGAAATTGGAAGATACCACACAGGTATTTCTGCTCATCTCATTTATACTGATAAGAATCTGTGTAAACATAACATTCTTGTGTAAATAAAGAAACAAAAACCTACTTTATTTAAGTAAAAAAAAAATCAGTACTGCAGTGCAGCAGTATTTCTAACTGAAGAAGAAATTCCTAAAAATCTCCATCTGCAGGGGAATTAAAGGGAAATTATATTGCTGGCATTTCATAAAACTTCTGAAGAATGCTGAGACATGACAGATATGCCCTGTAGACAAGAGAGTTGGTAGCATTTCCCTCCCCTTTATCCCTATGTTTATTAAGCAAATAACCGTATTTGACCTATGGCAGACACGTAGCCAAGGTCCACTGGGCTTATCCTGGTACATGAATTCTCATTTATGGCAAAAAAAATCCCAGCCTGTAATCTACTTCATATAGCTGAATTGGCTAATCAAGAGACAATATATTATGTAGCCCAAAAATATTCCAATAAGGGGCTTAGACCACAAGTGAACACTATGGCTGGAGTTGGGTAGAAGTAGGTAAGTAAGCCTCCTTGCATCAATACATTTTCAATACTCTGTGAAAGACTGATATTGTCAAAGTTTACATTCTGCACATAATTTTTTGCCACTTCAAGCAATGAGCAGAAATAAAAAACTGCTAAAGCTGTACTCCAATAAAACCCTAACTGATATGTAAGCAAGATGTGACTGAATTTTATTTAATACTCTGTAATTTACATTTTTAATGCATTAACCTTATCCATGCAAAAGATTATCTCAGAAGTAAGTGGGGAAAGTGTGATTGTAAGATTGTGCCTGCTTGCTGAATGCATGCAGTGAAGAGTTTGAAGTGGGATGGAAGAAAAAATACCCTCAGGATCAGATGGCCTCCTCTAGTAATTACTAACAGCAATCCCATATCTAACCAAGAACAAAGGTAAAAGAGAAAATTGCTTTAAAAACTGTTGCCTGTAAAAGGCCTTTCTGAAAAGGGCTATAACCATTTACTGAGTTCTTATTTTCTCTTAACATTTTTTCATGAGTATTATCAACATTAATTTAACCCAAGTCCTTGTTTTAGTGATGTGAAGCCTACAGTCTTCATAAAACAGGAAGACAACAGAACCCTTGTCATCCATTCCCCTTTATTAAAAGAATTGCAGAATATTACTAAAGGAATCTACACTGTCAGCAGGTCCTAGAAAGTGGTTTTAGTGAAGTTCAGAATTCCCTTCGATTTATTAGTTCACACACACTTTTCTTCACAACTTAAGTGGTATAAAGAAGTGATGACAACACTCATTCTCTGGCTTGCTGTTTTAAGTATTTTGAAATAACTGTTATTATCATATGTATGCATTATAGACATTCATTCCTAGAACAAACAGCCATCTGGATGTGGTTTTGTTCCTGTATATTCCTAAAGAGCAATTTTTAATATGGCACAACAGCAAAGTCATTGATAGAAATGTCAAAAAAATTGTAAGGGAAAAATAAGATACCCCAGATCTTCAGCTTTTCTATTGAAGTATGTTACTGCTTAAAAAAAAAAAAATCACAGATCTTGCTAGGAAAGTTGGTTTTGTTTGACCATGTGCACCCCTATATATTTGATGGACTCTTATAGTACATTTGATTTGCTCTGCTTTCATGAAATTACATAACACACTGAATAAAATTTCATAAATCCTTTCGATTATAGACTTTTCAGTGCTACTGCAGATTGACAAAACCTATCAGGAGCACTTACGGCACTCCTTCCTCAAAAGTACCTAAATTTGACAGTTACTGCACATTACTAAGAAAAGCCTTAAAATATAAAAATCATTAACATTAGAGAGTTGAACTGGCTGAAATGTGGGCTTTTCAAGTAGCTTTTTTTAACTGAAGGCATTTAAAGCTTCTGAATTACACAGCACAGAGCACCTACCAAACAGGCTGTTACTTTTCCTGAAACCAGTTAAAAAGAATTTGTGCCAAATTGAACAAATAAATTGCTTTTATGCTTAACACGTCCTTTTCTTGGCTATGAAAAGGAAAAAAGCAGGAGCAAATGGAAATAGCAACTATTCCATTTTATAAAACAGACAAGTAATGGCAGAAGATTGGGCAGAGTTACACAGGAAACCACTTACACATCTAACAATTGAATTCACATATCTGAAGTCTCCAGATGATGCCTTAACACTAGGGTCAGTCTTAGCAATAGTGCTCTCTCAAGTAGACAGGGTATGATAGGACATTTCCTTTTTATACAAGTATATCAGAATAGCACCTTGCTTCATTACTTCACTTGAAATTAGTGAAAGCTTACTTCAGTTTCAAGGTTAAATCACTTTCAGGATCAAGTATTTCTTTATGTGAGTTTCCTCCCGCCTCCCCAAACAAAAGTATCAGTCAACCTCTGAACAGATGCGGATTTTAAGAACATTAACAACGCCACTCAAAGGCAATCACGAGTATCTACAGCACTTTACAGGGCTAACAGTAGCAACATGACCTAATCAGTTTTACAGGCAACCTACAAGACAAGAAAGGAAAGGTTCCAAAGCAAAAGATTGCTCTGAATGACTTGTTGCAAAAAAAAAAAAAAGTTAAAAAAAATAATTCATAAGAATTTGTAGAAAATTCCCAATTTTCTTCTTTGCTAGAAATAGCAAAGTGTAATAGAGAAAGGTTCAGATGGCAACTAGTTGCAAAAGTTTGGATTCAAGTTCAGGCAGTTAATATTTTTCTTCTTTATTTTCACCATATGCAAATCAACCCTTTTCCTTGTTTTTCTTTTGATTAAACATTTCAGCATAAAGACTCCACAAGCAATTAAAACGAAGTGAGACCTACTAGGCAATAAAGCTAGTTCTGAAAGCATCAAAATTAATTTGAGTGTAAGCTCCACTTCTTTTAAAAATTATGCAATTTATATATTGTGCCCATTATCCATTATCCCCGTGCTAATGTGTTTCATAGCAGTATGCCTCCTAATGTTTTTTTCAAAATTACTTTGATCGTGACTAATGTTCTCATTGTGAGAAACATCTTCATCTATCCTCAGATTATTTCACTGTCACTTTATTCCTAATAGTTACTCACACATTCTTTGCCATCTCTGACATTTATTCTCCATAGGTTTTTTCTATTATACCATACCTTTATTGGTCACTTTAATGTCAAGATTCCAAGAAACGTCTATTTCTCAAGAGGAAAATGACCCACATAAAAATATGACAGAACCATTAAATTTAGTGTCCTTCTGTGAACAACACCTCAACATTTTCAAACAACAATATCTTTTGTAAAGCTTTTCTTTATCCTCCATAAGTAATCCAAATAAAGTTCTTGAAATTGCCTGTACATTAAGGGACACAAATATTAGGCAGTTGAACAGTGAGTTCCTTGCACTGGAACACCTTCTTTCCTAGTAAATCATTCAATTATAAGACAAAGGCCATAGCATGGTTCTAAATTAATGAATTGATTCTGTGGTTCAATGGGAGGTAGACAATCTCTAGTGATAGATAAAGCTCTTAATCCTATTAACATATAATAATTACTTTGCACTTTCAGATCGATTTCTAAGTAGTTTCAGGAAAGACCATTCATAGATACCAGCATAATTTTGATCTAAATAAAAAAGGGCAATTAATAAGACTAAATCCTAAGTTCATTGTTGAATGCTAAATCAAAACTGTACAAGTGGTCAGGAAATTTTAATGCAAAACTTAACAACTTAAACATGCCAAGAAATAGCCATTTAAACACCCACACTCTGGATACTGAATATTAAAGAATCGGTACTTCATAGTGACAGCAACTCACACTGAAGAAACTGAAAGATGAATTAATATCTACATTAGAAAAGCAAAAATTTTAAGTAAGTGTTTAGCAAAATAGCATTGCTTTCACATTAAAAACTGACATTATCAGGAAGTCTAAATGTTAACCTTATAAAATTGTTCCAAAATTAACCTTAGAAAAGATCAATATAGACCTAATGATGAAAATCAGCTAAAGTGTCTCTTCTACCTCATTTTTAAGCATTACTCTTTTAACTCTTTGTATACTCAAGATTCACTGCAGACTTGAGTAAAAATGTGTTTCTCCCAGAACATTTTTAGTATCAAAATAGTTCATTAAATTCAGGAAAAGTTTCATTTTCACTTCTTGGGAAAAGCAGACTTCAAATTACTTTGGAAAACAAAGCTGCTGTATCAGCTAATGAACTTGTAATTTTCTCTCTCACAGCCAAGCAAGCATGAGTTCTGCATGAGAGCACAACGCATTCATTGCTCAAAAAACTGATGCTGCTATAACTGAACAGCTTCAGCTAGATTTCTGAATCCTTTGAGATACATGCCAATAGACTCATATACTAACACAACCATAATTGTATCACTTGAACGTGGTGGGATAAGGGAAACAGAATTACAGTTCTGGTTTCTATGAAACTACACGTTATCTGAATATGCAACTTTACTTGGATTTACACTATCATTCATGTAGCTCACTTGAGGATTCTGTAAAAAGGAACATGGCTAAGGTGTCAGCATATTTGTCCTAAATTCATGAAAAGACTGAGGATGGAAATATCCCTCACCTTACAGAGGTGGGACTGTCTCTATTAGTACTTGCTGCTGATGGTACCAAAGGCTGCTAAGCCTCCAGTAACAGTATCTTGAGTAAAAGTGTAGAGTGGGATGACGTCCGGCCTCATTTTCTTCTGGTGTAGCCCACTTGCTGACTTATCTTCTACACCATATAATATTTTGCCCTAAAATAAACTTATCTTTATCATCTCCTTGTATCTAGCATTCCATTAAACCCAAGTCAAATATGGTGATATCTGACCACCTATAAACTCTTTTGCTTGGTACCTGCAGAGCTAACATGGTACTTAGTTAAACTAAGTCACAGAGAAGCAGTTAAATGAGAAATTTGCACAGCACACAGGAACTAGAGTCTGAGCTAGCAATTCCAGATTTGAATGGCAACCTAACCTGCCTAACACCAGGTACTTACAACCCAGATTTTGTGTAATCTCCCCATCCTCCACATTCTTGTAATGTACAAACAGGCTGCAACAGCAAAAGAAAAAAGCTGATTTGAGCATCCTTATGTTCCCACCAAGGCACCTGCAACTTCAAAATATTCAGAGGCTGGCAGTCTGAGCACTGGGCATAGAGCATTCCACACTTACATCCTTCAGCCACTTCCACTGACAGGGGTGGGCACTTCGTACCAAGAAGCAATAGCAGTTTAAATGGAGAAATTGAGTGTGCAGAGGTTATCCTGACTCTCACTACTTAAAAGTAACCTTGATTTCTTTCCCTGTCCTCCATGTGGTTCCCAACTTAAAGGTTTGGCAGGCAGCACTCATGTCCAGATGGTGGACAAGTAAATCTACTTGAACAGATTGTATTACAAGGTTTTACACTAAACAGTTATTGGATTAAACATATAAATAGTTATGGGAACCTGGGACTTCCCTCTTCTGAATGATCATCCTTCAGCTAGAAAGTTATCTTCCCTCTTGCCACTCCTCTGTGGCCCAGTGAGCCCTAAAATCTCCCTGAAGCTCTGTGGCTGTGCAAGTGGACAGATGAAGTACCTCAGTATCAGTGAGCAATGCAATGAGCACAACTATGTCTTTAAAATAAAACAGCTGGTGCTGAAACCTTAACACCCACACCCTGCAGGATTTTGCTTCTAACTAATTCAAAACTGCTTCCAAACAATGAATGTGGATTAGCAATTGGAGTGCGTTGCCTGCACTTCTGGAGTGCATGCTTCAGTTTTATTTCAGTAAAAGAAACCAGTTCACATGCTCAAGAGACCATTTCAGACTGCAAACAGCGTGCTGCAGAGCAAAACCAACTGATTCACTAATACCACCTTAAAGAGTATCCAAGCTCCCAGAACAGTAGACAGTTGTCCTTAGGGTACTTTATGTGAAGCAGGATATAATTTCCCACAAATCAAATTAATTTCAACCACTCCCCCTATTTCAGTTTCTCAGATACGTGCTAACCACAAAGCCACTGTATAAAAGCTTGAGATGTCACATTCCACTGACAAATTAATCCTCTTGTGAATGTTACAAGTTGATGGCAAACAATAGAAGAATGCCTCCTTTCGGTGCACAGAATGGGTTAAAACACAAGATACCAAAACAGATGAGGTATTGTCCTCTTGATGTGCAAAAGCAGTACTTCAGGTACCTATTATTTGCAAAGAAACTGAATCATGTTAGCAGCCTCCAGAACCAACAGTTGCAGGAGAGCATTTTAGATTAAAATTTTACTCTGAAAGCTACATTATCCATGAGGTCTGGTTAAAGCACTTTGACCATTCTGATGCTGTAAAATGCTGACATCACAACTCAATACCCTTGATGTCTATTAAGCAGGCATTCTTTATTGCAGCGCTGGGAACACAGGGGATTGCCCTTCCTCATGTGCGCGCTGCTTAAAACAAAATCCCTTATATTCATACAGGTCAGTTATACATAATCATTACATTTCTAAGAAAAAGGCATGGTTATGCAAATTATTTCCAGGAAGTTATTTACTCCTCACAGGAGCAGTCTTCAGAGATGAAGGCTGGGCATTGTCCTCTGAACTTTTTAGCTTTTCCTTTGCTTTCTATGGTTTTCTCCATCATCTCAAAAAACCATTCCAGCTCCAAATAGTTAGGAACACCTTTTAGCTGAAAAGAAGATACATTCTTTCTCTTTATTGGTTGTTGCTTTCCCCCTTTGTTACTTTCCTATCTTACTTCCTTTTCCTCAAGGCTGTTCCAGTGTCATGGTTAAATTTTGTAGCTACTCCAGCAGAACAGCTCAAACAGCTATACCCAACTAAGATTTAAAACTCCTTATAGAAATACTTTCTATTCTCCTTAAACTAAAGCTACATTAATTGTTTGGTTCTTAAGCTGTATCTATACTAATCTATTTGGTATTATTATGCATCATTCAATAAATTTACAGGATCTAGGTTTAGATTACAGAAAGACAAGAACTCGTAGCTGTTAAACGCCATTTCATATACAGGCAAACCAGTGTGAGCACGCACATGTGCATATATATATTTATGAATTTATCTGCATTGACTGATTTATCCACCTTAGAGGAAGCAAACAGAAAAATGAGAAAGCCAACCATGAATTTTAAGTGGAAAATGATTAGTGATGCCCAAAAAAAAAGCATAAAGGAAATGAAAAACAATGATAGTATCTGGAGCCTGTCCAGCGGATATTAACAATGTTTTATCTTCCTTTCTAAACAAATTGCCCACTAAAGAAGTTACTCCACTGCTATCAATAAACAGATAACTGAAGAAAACTTATAAATACAGGCAAGAGCTTCTACCTACACTTAGCTTAGAAGGGAAAGTGTCCCAAAACAGAAGGAAAATATTTACACAGTACCCTCAGTTCAGCATTAATATGCACTATTCTATCATTTTCTGAACAATTTTTGCCCCACACACTCAAAGCACTGCCTCTTTGTCAGCAACTGAATCCATCTGCTCTGGACAAGTAAGAGCTATGACTTTGGATTAAGCTTCCTAGCACTGACATCCTCCTTGAAATGCCAATGAATTTCCTGTCATTCACTTTCAACTACAGCTGGAAGCCTTGGTAAAAGTCAGGCACAGAACTGAAAGATGAAAAACTTCCAGTTCAACGCATTACAGCCAGCCCATTATATGGTTACCAGGAGTACAAACTATGACTAAAATACTCAGAAGCAGCATGATGCAAAAATTATGTACAATTCAGACAATTTAGCACTAAGAGTTTCTATCCTCTAACAGACTTCTAAAAGATTTAAGGGCTCTCATTTCTGAATACATTCTATCACTGAACTTGGCTTGTCTTAAATATTAATAGCTGAACCTGGTAAATGTTTATGCTATTTTTTTTATGGAAAGATCATGTCACATTTCCTTAAAGACGACGCTTGGAATGATTTCCTGAATGAAATTACCAACTATCATCATTTGGATTTTGTGATAGCAACTACTCTTTAACTGTAATAAAAAGACACATGTAATAGCCTGACCAAAATATTCCTGCTGCATCAAAGTAATCTTTGTTTCTATGATCAAAACTTGCCTTCTTAGAAATGCATAGATTTAGATATTCAGAAGTATCTTCTTTTGCCTTTAATATATTTACATGCATTTTTGTGGCATCGAATTCCACAGGTATTTTGCCTCAAATTCAGATGAACAGCTGAAAAAAAAAGTTGATCAGGTTCAACATTCCTCTCTCATTGATCAGGTTGCATTTCAGCATGAAATAAGCTATGGGGTTCTAAGAGAACATTCAGGAGGAATCTGGCTACCAATGAAGTTTTATGTACCACTAACAGAAATTCCATTTAAGGCATATGGCTGGAGGCTGATCAGAAGGAATATTATCAACTTCAGTTATCCATCACCACGAAGACTGATCCATTTTGAACTGATTTTTGCTCTACTCAACTACTAGATTCAAAGAGAGCCTGAAAGCCTTCTCACAGTGTGATAGCAACATAAATGGCCGAAGAAAACCTAACGCATTTTTTGTCTATGAGGTCAAAAAGGTACAAGCAAAAGAGCAAAAAAATTTTCACTTCTTCATGCTTTTATACTAAAGCATTTCATTTAGTGCCATTTTAACCTATGCATATAACCCATTAATTCTGCTAGCCTAGTTACCGTTGTAAATCTATTTTAAAAAAGGCAAGGTAGCATCTCAAAGATTGTTGAATACAAGGAATCTAGAATAAACATAAATCCCTGGCAATTAATGTCTCCTTAATTTCAAGACCGCTTTTAACGGGTTTTATTTTCCTGTATGTACTTATTTTATCCTCCAGCTCAATAAGAGGAAAACCAGCTTTATGAAAGATTGATTTCAAGTTGCCTTTATTTTCTAAAACACTCCAGGGAAATGAGAGATAGGATTTCCATTTAAGTCACCAGGATGTGTAAAGTTACACTGGACGTGAGGTTTGTATGTTTAGCTAACCTGCTTTTCACTGGACAGATCCATAGATAGCAGGGAATTACATGCATTAACCACAGGCCTCTGGAACTTGTAGCAGAACTACTTCATATCTGACTCCCAAGTTGAGTAGCTTACATGTGAAAAAAAAACCTACTCAAAAAAAATTTGCATGTAAAAAAATACTCAAACATAACTGTAAAGGGGGAGAAAGAATTCTCAATGCTCTCCAGGCCTCTGAACACGCCCTACACTTGAACGTGCCCGACTCTGCAGTGAGATCAAGTCTACAGCTTCACTAAAAAGACTGATAAAGTAGGTACATTAATTCCCCTTAGGCATCTGATCTTAAGTACAATCTGACAGTGCCTAATTAATACCAAAAAGCATCTTAGTAAAAAGGCATCACAGAGGAGTTACTTTAAAAGCATGCTTGAAAACCAAGCCCACTTATTGTTGCAAACATTGGTGCACTCTTCTAAATTTCCGAGTGTTTGACCAAGTAAGGATAAGTGGATTCAACTGGATCTTCATCAATCTGGGAGTATTCACATCCCACATCTTAGGAGAAATTCCCGAAACCAAATCTTGTAAACCACAACCAACAGGCACACTTCTACCATCTTAAATCACCCTGTGGAGATAGAAAATTAAAAATATAGCTATCACTAATCTAGTAATTACATTCTTATTTTACTTTTTCACTGTTACAATTTTTAAGGACATGTATATAGCCCTCATCGTAGAATTAACATACAGACATCACCGCTATCTCCTCCTGTAGCTGACGCCTGTGCAACACTTTATCAAGTCAACTTTAGGAAATTATACCATAGTCTGAAGAGCACAGAATGGACAGCTCACCCATACAGTTCTGAGTTTAGCAACAAAACTCTAGGGAAAGACAAGATTTCAGAAACATCCTTTTGCATTTCTTATTCCTTCGTTCAAGCTCTCCGACTATACAGACTGCTGGTACTGCAACCCATGATGAAGTGCACTACTCTTGCCATTAACACACTGCTCTAATTACCTCAGCCACTTGTCGCCTGAATTTCAATTTGGACAAACACCTAAACATATGCTGGTTTAGCTAATTAATTCCCTCACTGCGTGTAACCCTAGCCCTGCAACTTTTTGGGTACCTATAAAGTTATACATCACCTCTGTCAGTCCAAACAGATTTCTACTTGTCTTCAAATACCTACTCCATACTCTCAGATAACCTTGAAAAACCAGAGCAGAGAAAGGAGCTGTATTTGAAAGCAACCTGTCTGTTCAGTTTCATCATACCTTACATTAATGTCCCTTGCAGATTCTGAGTTTCTAGTTACATCTTGTATAGAAAGATGAAGATTCACATTAAAAATACTTTATTAGTATGCAAAAATGTTTTTAATTTTCCTATTTTTAATATATCAGTATGCCAGTGAATTTAGTAATTGCCGATTACACACGATTTAGATTTCATTATAGTTTACTACTAAAAGTAGAGGAGGGTCATATGGAGTTACTGATAATTAAGGGAAGGAAAAAGAACAAAATGCTTTAAGCGATAATTTGAACCATTTAAGTAAATAAAGACAAAACAGCAACCATTACCAAGAAAATTTTAAGCAGCACCAGGCGAAAGAAAAACCACCACCCTAATCACGTATGTTATTAGTAAAATAACCATATTCTTCAGCATAGTTAAGCCACTGCAATAGAGCAATCCATTATTCAAAAAAAAAAAAACCCTCTTGCATAAGAGTGCAAATTTGAGCTAAAGGCTTGGCTTCAGATTCAGAATGTACCTCTGCACTGATAAAATCGAAGAAACAAAATAAGGGACAAAAACCTGAGTGTGTAGTCAGCAGAGCCTGATAATATTCAGTTTTAAGAGAATTAGGTAATTAATTAGCAGAACAACTATCAATTATTTTCATGAGTCATGAAAACCATGCCACAGTATCAAAGAACTACTTTTAAAAAGATCAAGCTTACAAAAACATTTAGCAGAAGTTATAAAATACAGAAACAAACCTTCTACTTAAGTAGGGTGGAGGGTTTTTTTCCCTTTATTACCTATACTTTTGCTCTACAAGCTCAAAAATCTCCACCAGAGACATCTGCATGGCTCAGATGTGAACACATACCCATCAAAGTCTAGAGAAGTTAAACAAAAATCTAAGTATGTAAGACGCAGGATTAGATACGGTCTTAGCTGGCCTACATAAGGCAACTGGATAAGGAAGGTAACAGATTCATGCCGATTTTGTAATTGCAGAGCAGACAGCAACAGTGACATGAAATTATTAAAAAGCCAAAGTCAGAGCTGAAAATGGGTGTTATCCTTCAACAAGCAGATGCTATAGCCTATAACCTCAAGCAACTCAGAGATCAAAATGTCATTCCACAAAGGGACCGCACAGCTCTAATTATCACTTGTTATACACTTGATCTGCAATTTCTAAGCAACACAGCCACACTCTGCTAAGCTTAATTAAGCTGAAATTCCAAGTAAGTTGGTTTAGATTCAGAAGAACAAGAAAAAACAATGGAATCGCCTAATAAGGCTAAAGACAACTGTTTAAGAGGAAGATGAAGAATTTGGGGTACTCCAGAATGGTATAATCTTAAGAAAATACAATCCTAACAGTAAATCCTGTTAGTTGGGAGAACAGTCTCCCCAGAGGAACAACAAAAGTCTTGCCACCACTTTAGCAATCACGAAGAATGTTGTCATGAAGAAATCTACACTAGAAAGGGTGCATATCTTTTCCATCTCAAATTTCTGAAATTATTTTCTATCACTTTTTCTTTTAATTCTGTCATAAGAGAAGCAATCCATTCAATGAAAGCATCAATTTCCTTATATTTCTTAAAATGATAGAGAAACTTATTTTTATATGCTATTATCACAAGTCTATCTGAAATGCAGCTTTCAAGTTCACTATAAAAAATTTTTCTATTTATTTTCTGACAATCCCTCAGTATGGAAAGTTCTAACAAGAAAAAATTTACTTTTAATATACACACTAAGCATTAAAAACTGTATTACATATATCTTACTGTTTAAATGAAAATCTAACAGTACTTTATTATGCCTGCTTTCAGATTTATTAGAGCAAATACCAGGTAAAGTTGCTTTTTCAGCTCTGGTCATTAGTTTAGCCAAATGAAGTGTGACCTTCAAAGCACTTTTTAAAAATTAAGACATCTGAAGATCCAAAACAACAAACAACCCCAACGCTTTCCCCTGTAACTGTACTGACTGAATTTTCCAGCACATTCAGAACTCAAGCAGATATAATCTGTATTTTCCATGTGGTTGGATGTGATTATAAACAGTTATAGAACAGGGGGAAAAGATTGATTATGCCACTGATCCATCCTATGACAGCCAGGATGCCAAATGAAGAAATCTGGGGCAGAAAAGTTTTAATAATCCAATTTTAAAATGCCATCAGGCTGTTGTAAGCATCCTTTATTTCACTTACCATGACATCACTGATAGTTAAGTTTTGTCAAGTTTCCCCAAAAACTTTAATTAGGAACAGACAAGGAAGGAATACAGAAGTTTTTTCTGCTTGTAAACATCAGGAGAAAACAGAATTCTTGCAAACATTTTTCCCCCATTCTAGGGCAGAGTAAGGAAAAAATAGGAATTGCATTTCAAGAATGTTACATTTCCAGGCATAAGTTATGGCTGTTACTTCACCTCGAACCCAGGACAGTTATTCTAAAGCTTTAAGCATTGCCTGAAAAAACCTCTTTTCTCTCTACTGTGACTATAGATAAAATGGCAAATTACACCAATGGATATAAACCCTCCACTCAAAACACGTCTCAAATTGCTTGAATCCAAATCTACAGTCTGGACTGAGTTTCCCTTCAAAGACTGAACCTTTGCCATATCTCAAATTTTAATAAAGTTTTATAGAGAAATCTATACTAGGTGTAACTATCAAACATCCTCCCGCATGCTGCTTCAAAATCAAAAACATTCAATGCTCCACAGTCTGAAGACTAAAACAAAAATTTTAATTATTAGAAAACAAAAAGAAGCTTTGAATTCAAGTTTAACATTAAATAAAATTTCTCAAGGGGAAAAAAAAAGAAGAAACTTAAGTTTCAAATAGCACTATCCTGTTGAAATAATATCACAGATCCTGAGATCAAGCATCTGTCTCTCATAGTACACGTGCCATTGAATCTATGCTGAACACTCCTCATCCATCATACACCTCTTTTTTCTTCCCTTTTTCTCCATCTGGTCAACCACATTTTTCCCATCAATTCTTTCTTTAGATTAAATATGCAGGCAAAACATTGACTAGAAGGAAGGAATGCAACAGGTCATCAAAAACAGCATCAGGACACAAAGGAAGACACTAAACAGTGCCCTGTTCCATTCTGAACAGAGGCCAAGGGCACAGTTCTTTGCTGCCCATCATACTGGTCCTAGCTCTGCCAGGCTGACAAATGCTACATTCATGGTAAATGTCACCACAAATCAGACCAGGAAAGGAGTTGTGAAGCAGAAGGTACCACCCTGGCTGTAAGGGAAGCAACATACCAATAGTCATGAATAACCTTTAATAAACAAGGCAGGCTTAATATGGAAATTCCAAGTAATACAGGAATTCACGGTCCAGAAACAAGAGGATCCTGCCAATCTATCCCAGCTAATTTCATACTGAACAGAGGAAAGCATGTTCAGGACTGAAGATTCTCTCAGGGAAACTATCACACGTAATACTCAAAAGCTTTTAAAAAATACATAGTTACTTCTATTTAGAAAAAAAATAAAACCAACCACCCAGTTAAAAACTGTCAATTCCTACCTTTAGTCCTTATCTAGATGGGGGCAACTGGATCAAAGAATAACCTGTTTTTAATGGTTTTGAGGAGGGCAAGAAACAACAGGATCAGTAATGTGGGAATTGAGCACAGAGAAATTTACATTAGATCTTTGGGAAGAAATTGCTTTTAACAGGAAGACACAGTTAACAGGCTACAGCTGTAGATTCACCACCACTAAAGGCTTCTATGGCACACCAGATAGGCATCTGTCAGGAACAACAAAAGCAGATCTGAGCTTTGGGATAAAGGATAGATTAGCTTGTCCTTCCAGCCCTATCGTCTACCATTTCTCACAACTGCTGTAACTTCTACACCCAGTGAGGAAAAGGACAAGACACATAGGGAGGAAAAAGTAAGGAATAGCAATAGGGATACTTCAAAAACACTCACACTGAGACATTACAGAAGCTTGCATTGCAGAAGAGTAAGATTACTACAATACTGTTACATGTCACAAGTCACAACAGTCTCTTTGAGTAGATTTAGACTCAACAAGGTACCTCCACTTAAAAGCAGCTTCTATGTTGATCCACACAGAAAGCTTCCCTGTATCAGAATTATCAGTAATGACAAGTTTACCTACAGAAAAATAGCTACTCCAATTCCCTATCAGTGGTTTAACTGACCTGCTGAATCATCCACCTGAAAGCTCAAAAATAAACATTACCCTGTATCAGAAATGCTTTCAATATTGAAAAAAAACATTCTCCTTCTATACGTTTCAGTCAAAAAAACAACCCTATTTATCACTTACAATGTTGTACTAACTTCTGTAAAGATACAGGTGTAGGTACAGTCTGCCCACATAAACCACGTTTTGTCTGTATAAACAATCAGTCCACTGCACTAATAGAAAAAACATTAAACAGGAATGAAAATATGGACATACAGAGAAGACTGAGAAGTGTTAGTTTATCATTTGAATGAGTTAAAGAGGGGGGAAAATGGACTAACGAGCTTCTCAGGGGAGAAATACCAGCTTGAACTGTAACACCAGATGGCTAGGCAACAAAATTCGCCATTTCAATCCTGCTATGTACCACCTCTAAAGTAGGATGGGGAAACTTTATAGAAAGCAATTGTAGATGTCCATTTTAATTTGCCATTATTTACTTGTTGGGAAAGGATTCCATTTAAAAAGAAATAAAGATTATTTCAGCTATCTTGGTAGCACAGCTGGCGCTCCACATGAAAGTGTCAACAAAAGTTGCAATGCCAGCACATCACAGCAAGAGAGAGTGGAGTGTCAAACACTAAATGCATTTTATTAAAATAACCTAGCAAGTTGAAGCTTTGAAAATAAGCTAATTGTAGCAGAAGTGCAACACGTTACTGCATGGTCTTTCCAGGAAGGGGAAGATAATGCTTAAACTCAAAGTGTCTTTTACATCCATATCCAAGGAATTTATCTCAATGATAAGATTGCTCTTCAACTTGGTAAGACAGAGTTAGATCGCTATTTAGATATTTAAACAAGGAATTTACATTTTAACTTTGGCCTTTTAGAATCACAGAATATCCTAAATTGGAAGAGACCCACGAGGATCAAGTCTGACTCCTGACTCCACACAGAGCAACCTGAAAGTTGAACCATGTAACTAAGAGCATCGATCAAACTCTTCTTGAACACCAACAGGCTTGGGGACACCACCACTTTCCTGAGGATCTTGTGTCAGTGCTCGACCACCCTCCCAGTGACAAACTTTTTCCAAACCCAACGCAAATTTCCCCTGAGGCAGCTTTAAGTGAGTCCTGCCACTGGACACGGCAGAGAGCACATCAGTGCCTCCCTCTCTGCTCCCCCTCGTTTTACTTCTTTGGCCTATAAGCCTTAGTAGCTTATTTAGAGAAAATTAAAACAAAGAAAAAAAATCACCTATCCTTTTATATCTGAGTAGATAGTTCAAAAAGATTTGTTAGCAAAATCTTCTTTCCTTTCCCTCCACTACCATAAAGCACAAGCCTTCTGACAACAGTAACACCACCACAGAGATGTATAAAAAAATAACAAAAACAACCAAAATACAACTCTACAGTTCGGTAAAAAGTTACGTCACTTCCTAAATGATGTTTAGGAACTGTGAAGAGACTTTACTGGTTGGCCCAGCACTGAGTGTATGAGAACCTGGCCTGAAACCCAGGGCAAGCCACGAAGTCTGAAGCACAGGAAGCTCTACCAGCACCGAGACCCGCAAGAGGCAAACAGTTACACGACCCGGTTTTGCACGTTCCCCTATTTCAATACAAAAGCTGCTTAAGACAGGCTGCCGCTAGCGACATCGGATTAGAAATGCTCGTCCCTCCACATCTCTCTTACCCAGAGGACATCTCGAAGAAAGTACCAGCACCTGCAGCAGCACACGCACAGCCCCGCTGCCATCGCTTCGGTGCTACTTAGAAACTCCGGGCACTGCTTTTAAGTTGGCACCGCAAGCAAGGGGTTTAACTCCGTTCTCCGGTCAGCTCGCCCCAGGGCAGCGCTCCTCACCCCCGGATGGCTTCCGAGGCCCGCCGCGGCGGCCAGCCGAGCACGGGACGGCGGCCCTTGGTTTTATTTGCTCAAAACGACGGAGTTAAAGGCCTGCGGTAGCAGATGGCAGCCCTTGGGCCGGGACATCGCGCTGGGAACGGCGCACCCGGCGCTGCGACCTGCCACCGCGAGATGCGCGGCGCCGGCTCCCCTGGAAACGCCGCCGCCGGCAGCCGGCCATCTTTCGCGGGGCGGGGTGAGCGCCTGGCCGGCGCCCTTCGCCCCACTGGCTCCCCCCTTCAGACCCGGGGATGGAGAGGAGCCGGCGGGGCGGCAGGAGGACGGCCCGGGCCCTCGGAGGGGGACACCGGGCGAAGAGCGCTAGGAGGAGGGGGGAGCGCCGCCAGCGCTGATGAGGAGGAGACAGCGCGGCAGGGCTGCCCCAAGACCCTCGGCCGGGCGCGACACTGAAAGAAGCGAACATCTCTACCTCCTTCTTTTTCTGTCCTCCCCCGAGCTGTCCGCAGAGGAGGAGGAGGAGCAGCAGCAGCAGGAGGAGACAGCTCCCGGCCGGCAGGTGCGGCAGCAGCCGCCGCGATGCCCTGGTACCCAGCGCCATGTTCCCCCGGCCGCTGGCCTCCGCCGGCGAGCACCTGCGGCACCGCTGCCCACCTCCTCCCTGTTGATTGGGCTCGAGTTCTGGCCAATCGCATCGCCCCGGGGCGCGGCGGCTCTTGGGAGATGTAGTTCTTACCCCGCTCGTGGCGCTGCCTGCCTTCTGAGGCGCCTCGCTGCCGTTACGGCGGCCGCGCTGGGGCTCGTCTCGCCGCTGGGCACCTGTTCACTCGCTCAGTGATGCACGATGGAGACTTGACAGGACGTTGTGCCAAGGCTGCAGCCACAGAAGCAGCGGGGTGCCGGCGGGGCGGTGGGTGTTTCAGCCCATCCCGGCGCAGGGGCGAGCAGCTTTACCGGCTGCTCCAAGTTCCCCGCCACAGCCACCCGAAGCGTAAAGTGCAACCGTGAATTAAGAGCACATGGAACAAAGCTGAGAGAGAACTAAAGACGCTTCTTTCCATGGCTGTAAGTTGTCACACGTAGCCTTGCCCGGTTGCACTGTTCACAGGGAAAGCTGCAGTTGCAGAAAGTCACGTTTGTGTAATACAATTTGATTTTAATTCCCAGTGAATTAACGCTGCACTGACGCATTGTGTTTACAGTACCGTCCTCAAATCAGTGATTGCACTGTGAGTTTTCTCCATGAAAGTGCACAGGGCAGTGCACAGGCCAGGTAATGTTCCATTGATGAGTGTATGCTTTGTTTCTCCTTTTCAAAATTTATTTTTTTTCCTAGAATTCCAAGCACTCACTTTATGCTGCATTACTTACTTACACACATCTGTGCTGAAGGCTCAAAAGGCAGAACTACTACAGAAAGACAGACCACTACACTCGTCTTAGGTGTCACTATTTCATTAACAAATGAAGACAAAGATGTTATGGTGGTTTGACTCTGGCTGGAGGCCAGATGCCCACCAAAGCTGCTCTATCACTCCCCCTCTCAGCTGGAGAAGGGAGAAAATATTGAGTCTTAGGAGCAGAGATAAGGACGGAGAGAGCTCATTCTGCATTAGAATCGTGGGCAAAACAGACTCAACACAGAATAAAGGAAAGAGAACCCTCTAACTTACTACAGTACACTGCACTGCACACCCAGGGACACCAGAGTTGGATAATGAGAAATGCAACCAGATCTTTAGGTACCTCCCCCCACCCTTACCTTCTTAGACTTCACTTCAGTCATGATTTCACTCCCTTCTTCCCCCTCATTGTGACATGAGGAGGGGCAGGAACTGGGAGATTGGGGGTTTTGGTCAGTTCCTCAGAAGCTGGTTTCCTTCTTAGTTGGGGGGGATGATTCCTCCTCACACCCTTCCCCTGCTGCACTGTGAGGCCCCACCAACAGGAGACAGTCCTTTGCAGAGTTCTCTTATGTGAGTCCTTTCCCATAGGGCTTCAGCTCCCCACCGACTGCCCTGGCGTGGGTCACTTATGGGGTGCAGTCATAAATCACAGAATGTGTCTCAAGCCCAGACTGCTCCAGCCCGGTCCTCCACGGAGTCACCAGCCTCCCTTTCACACACCCCCCAGCAAACCTGCTCCAGCATGGATCTCTCACCTGCGTGTCTAGTACTCTCCACAGGCTGCAAGCACTGGCAGAGTCTTGCTCCAATACGGGTCACAGCATCTTCTGCATGTCTCCACCTGCTCCAATGTGGGGCCTCTCCATGGGCTGCAGGGGGACACCCACTCCACCATGGGTTTCTCCATGGGCTGCAGGGGCATCATTCTCTCTGGAACATGGGGCACCTCCTCCCCCCCTTACCTGGCCTTAGTGTCCACAGTTTCTTACATCTTCTCACTCTCTTCTCTGGTGGCAAAAAGTGACTATAAGCATTTTTTTTCTCCTAAGTGTGATTCCCAGAGGTGCTATGACCATCATTGCTGGGGTTGGCCTTGGTCAATGACAACTCCGGCCTTGAGCTGGCTGGTGTTCACTCTGTGGAGCCTGCAGACAGCTTCTGGCTGCTTCTTACAGAAGCCACCCCTGCAGCCCCCCCTTCACCAGAACCCAGCCACGCAAAACTACGACAGAGGAATACAAAAAAAATCCAGTCAAGCAGCACAGGCTGTTATTTCCAGAATAATCGTTTACATGTCTCCCTGTGGAAAGATTTAAATCAAAATGACACAACTGAGAACTTTAGTTATTTCTTCTCTAGGACATCTAAGACATATGTGCATAATTTCTGCACAATCAGGAATCCTTTTATTGCACAGAATTGTTTAATCTGTTCCAGTAATAATTACAATAGAGTACTGAAATGCTATTTTACCTGAAGGTACTAAACATTTCCATTAAACATCAGTTTAGATTGTGTCATTTTCATGGAAGAATAAATTAATGTTTGACTAGTCAAGAGAATGTAACTTAAGGACCACTTAATGTTTAGTTTAACATGGATAGTCAAAGTAATTGTTAATCTGTAAAATTGACAAGCATATCAGATGAAACTAAAAATATTTGTTTAGTGTCTTTACATTAACTATTAGAGTTAGCTGCAAAAGGAGATATTCAAGATTCATCTGGACACCAACCCATGCAATATGAGCTGGAGAGGTGCTTTGGCAGGGGGGGTTGGACCCAATGATCACTTGAGGTCCCTTCCAACCCCCATGATTCTGTGATTTCAGTTATAAATAATCTCTCAAGGTTACAAAGTTCTCAAGTTAGAAAAATAATATGCATTCACCTAAGCATACTCTTAAGTGAACACTGGTAGCACAACACATTTTAATTCCCCCTTTTAAGTACTCATCAGTTCCAGGCTTTGTGTCAATCTAAGAGCTCAAATTTTCTCCAGAGACTGTGCAATGAATGAAAAAGTAAAGGGTACTAGACCCATTTTGTGAAAGATTGCAAGACCACAGATCTGCAGCTGTGGTGGTTCAGCCTCAAACAGTGGCTATGTACCACATGCTGCTTGCTCACTCCCAGACAAGAAAGAGAGCCCCCGTCCGTTGGGATAAGGACAGTTCACTGACAAAAGCAGAACAGTAACAGCCAATTACACTCACACCCAGTGACAACAGAGTACCTTACCCAATGATTACAGCATACTGCACAAAAAGAGACCCAACCACACGCCTCAGCCACACTCAGACTACCCTAGAGGCCCCAAGGACCACCTCTCCCCAACCAGTCCCTTTTATGGGGCAGTGATGTCAGGTGGTGTGGAAACAGCCCAGGCTAACTCAGCTCACCTGGGCTGGCTGCTTGGGGAGGTTAATCTTGGCCTGGCCAGAACCAGGACGTTATCCACTCCTTTTTCTACACCATCTACATCATGCCCAGATCTTAAATTTTCAGAGTATTTGAGAGGTTCAAAACATAATTTATCTATTATATTCAGACCATCTGCTATGGACTAATTTTGTTACATACCAACAATTTAGCTGTACTGTCGCCTGTGCACCGTTATGGTAGCAATTGGCACTTGCTGTTCTTCAACCTTTAGCAGCCCCACAACAGAAGGGTCTTCTGATGGTCTGGGCAGAAGAGACAGTTGTTCAATTTCCTTTGTCTCTAAGGCAGCTATTCCAAAAGACCACTGTCCTGATTTCGGCTAGGATAGACTTAATTTCTTTTCTAGTAGCGGATGGAATGCGGTGTTTGCAAGTTGGGGGTTATTTCTAGTTGTTGCCAAGCAATCATGGACTTTTCAGTTGTTCGTATTTCCCGGCTAAGGAGAAGGGAAGGGACACAGCCAGGACAGGTGACCCGAACTGGCCAAGGGGGGTATTCCATGCCATGATGTCATGGTCAGCATAAAAAGGAGGGGGGGAGGAGCAGGCAGCTCCAGGACACAGTTTTGGGGGCGGTCAGGTTTTTCGGGACAGCTCTGAACTGTAGGGTCTGAGTTTGTGCGGTTTGGTGAGAAACTGCATTGTGTACCACCGATTTCATTTATTTTGCTATAAAGTTTTGTTATTATTACTAGATACCTATCTTTCTGCTATCCCAGTAAATTATCCTTATCCCAACCCGCGAGGTTTCGGTTCCTTGGGTTGGTTTTCTTCCCTCCTCCTTCCCTCTCCTCCTCCCTTAACTCCCCCCACACACGCTCCTTTTAAAAGAACAAGCGGCTGCGTGGTGCTCGGCTCTTAGCTGGGGCAAAACCACGACACTGGTACTCTTGGGTCTTTAAAGTACCCTCTCTGGAGGACATCTATGCTCAGGATGCACAGAGCCTCTGGGCCAGTCACAGTGGGGTGCTTTTCCTAGTCATTCCCAGTTAGACTCACTTCAGCTTCTAGTAGAGTCAACTGGGATCCCCCCCTGTCACTCTGGAAATGTAGATTGGCTCTGACCCTTTATAATTCGATGGTATTAAGTTACACTGGACACTGGTGTCTGCTAACACTTGGTACTAACAATGTATGAACAGCTTTAAGGTTCGAGGGCACAAAAAATATCTTCAAAGAAGCAGCATGATTCTGCTCCATTAGAAACTCCTCTGTGTTGTGGAAAATGAAGAGCGGCCCTGGGAGAGAGACAGAGTTACGCTTGTTAGAGGGAGATGGTGAAAACAAGAGAGAAAGCAGTGGAGCACGACATGGAGGGACTTGTAGAGATGTAAATTCGTGCGGTGTTTAGCAGGGAGGTGGCATGGTGTGCTTTGTAATGTTCAGGAAGGTGCAGACAGAAAGATGCCTCCACAGACAGAAAGACGCCTGCACAGCGGGAGTTCGCCAGGGTGGGACAGCCTTTTGTATTTCCTAGTTGTGGTTCCTTCTTATGGTAATAAAAAGTACTGAAACCTGACTCCAGGCTGCTGTGTTCTGCCATAGAGAGGATATAGAAGTTTGCTCAGGTGTTATTAAAGTTGTCTTCGATCCACCACAATCGGAGTCCGCTACTTTCAATACGCCACAGATGTCTTTATTTTTTAAACAAAAGAGGAAGTTTAGTTAAAACACTAGGTTCCAGCTTTCAAAATCTCTCCCTATGATCTAGAAGAATTAAATGATTCTTACAGTAAGGTATGTGTTTCTGACATAAAAAGGAATAGATGCACATATTGAAGTTTCTGTATTCAACATTTTAAAAAGGAAAATTATTTTCTAAGTAACTATCTTAAATGTTTTACTTAATAAAGTAAGCAACAACATAAATATGTAAATTATTACATTCACCAAGCATGTGAGGATAATTTTAAACATCTGATAAGGTAATGGAAACATTTTAATGACCTATAACACTCAGAAAAAATACTGTATTTACCTAATGACTTCGTTTGCATCCCTATAGATAATTATTCCTCACAGAAAGCAACTTAGCGTACCATGGATAGCAAATGACACTAAATTTCCCAAACTTCTAAATATTATAACTATGAATGCTCCTAATACATTAAATACTTCAAACTACTGCTGTGTCTCCTACTTGGTATTTAATATTGGAGATATTGCTGGTATTTATTTCCTAAAGAATCATAAATTCAAAAAGGGTAAGACCACAGAAATCATCTCTCTGAAACTGTCAAGTGGAATTTGAATGCAAAGACTTTGACAAGGTTATGTCCTCACTTGAGAGCTTTTAATAGTGCTGTTTGTGCAGTAACACCAGTTACTTACAACCTTCTGCCTTAGATTGCACCAAGGAAGAGTGTTGCACCTCTATTATTGGCGTATCAAATTCCTGTCAAACATACAATGTCCTTACAGCCTCTGATATAATATGGGCATGATCTGACCATAACTTATATTCCTGACCAGTGTCCTGGAGCTGAAGAAATATCATCCCGGTTGGGAGGGTGGGTACAAGAGGACCCAAAAAGCGGGGAGGGCTCAGGCCTGGAGCCATGGGTACTGCAAAGTGCAGTGTGTGTGGGCAGTGTACCTGTCTCTGGTTGTGGGAAAGCCAGTGCCCGTGGGTTGGGATAAGGATAGTTTACTAAAATAACAGAAAGATACAATGTAACAATACTAACAGGACTTCAGAGCAAAAATATATGAAGCTGTTGATACACAATGCAGTTTCTCACCAAACCCACACCTCAGGCCGTGCCACCCAGAGCCATCCTGGAACCCGACCGTCCCCCAAAACCGCGCGTCCCAGAGCCACCCCTGCTCCTCCTCCCATCAACCCCCCGTTATACTGGGCAGGATGTAACTGGCATGGAATACTCTCTTTGGCCTGTTTGGGTCACCTGTCTGGCTTTGCCCCTCCTTTCTCATGAACAGAGAAATATGAAGAACTGAGAAAGTCCTTGACTGACAGAAACTAAAAACATCAGGGTGTTATCAGCACTGTTTCCATTTTAACTCTCAAACACAGCATTCCAACGGCTGCTACAAAAGTTAACTCCGTCCTGACTGAAACCAGGACAGACAGTCACCCCAGCCAGCCTCTGCTTTCCCACACTCCTTGCTCTTGCAGGGAAGATGGCAAGAGCAGAGCAATGGCGATTTGCTCTGCTGCCCAAGACATCTTCCCCACCTTTGCAAGGTCTTTCCTTTTCCTTTTCCTTTGTGTAGCGTACAGACAGCAGGAGCAGGAAGGGGTCTGGTAAGGGAGACTGTCCCCCTCATCGAGGACAGTGAGAAGGAAGAGTCATTGTGTGCTTGCAGACAATGAAATGCCCAGCATATCAAGGCAGCCCTGGGGCCCATGCTCCTTGTGCTGTGGTACAAATGGGGTCCATCTTTATCTTGCAGGTTGGGCCAGGGCTTCCTGAAGCCAACCTGCATTCTCGAGGGCAAGGGTGCTTTCTTGCCAAAGAATGCACTCTGCAGCCATTGTGCTGCCTGCATTCACTCGCCTCATGTCCAAGGCTTGTACAACGTAATTATTTTTGGACCACATTACTGGTACCAGAATATTTCTTTTTATTTTTGCCTATATGTAAATTAGAATTAGATTTTCAGAGATAATTGACTTTTACACAGGCTATACAAAGAAAATGCTTACTGCAGAAAAACTATGTGTGGATTAAAACTGACCAAAGACCTTATACATTAAATGTTCATAGGTTTCAAATCAGCTTTTACATCTGTAGTTTTAGAAGTGGACTGAAGCTGTTAAATCAGAATTACTGTTCTCACAATCTACTGTCCATCATTCTTTAAAAAATTAAAAGTTGGACAATGAATCTTACGTTAGCAGGTATCACCATACACTGTGAAACAAGTTAATCAGGCAAAATACAGCACTGCAGAATAGTTTTGCAATGATTTTCTCTATAAGCAAGGACTTAGGCTTTATTTTTAAACAAACAACTAACTGTTCATTTCTTGAGTGAACTTAAGGTAACTTACATCATGCTTGTGTTACCATTGTCATGGCAAATGATAAAAAATTAAACTCTTTTCTAAGTGCTTTAATGGGAATCTTAGATTGAATCATCTCTCCCAATTAGGGCGTATTAAAAAATATGAAATGTGAGTGCTCTTCAGCTTGGTATTAGTATGATGGCTTAGTAACAATTTAGGGTTTTATGAGCATGAAAAGTGTAGAACCTTTTTGAAAATTAATCTCAGTAGTCTAATTAATCACCACAAATTATATTCTCCCTCAGTAATATATTTATTAGTGCAATACAATAATCTGCTTTTTGTGTTACTCTACTATTATTAGCTCCAGTTTAATGAGTCGGGTTTTTATTGATATTTCCATTATTTTTCTTTTTAAAAACTACTTGTCAGAGCCATGTCAAAATTGTATGGTAAGAACACACCTACACTGCAAGTGTCTAACATCTGAACAGTACTTTTGTGTGCTTTACATATAAGCAGAATGACACAGGCGGTATGAGGAGGGACACCCCAGCTAATTTGGCTTTACAGCTGCTGAGCAATGTGTTCCATAGGGTCTTAGTGCACTGCTGGCCTGGAGGAGCCTTCATAACCATCTGTCATGTTGGAGGGTACTGCTGGGTGTATATCCACCCTGCAGTCAATACAAGAAAGTTTTTTAAAAATGCAACCCCAATAAAACCCCATAACATGAGCATATAACATTGATACATCACATTCAGGACTTGTGACAGTGAGGGCAAAAGTGACTATATGAGTGTTATTCTTGTGGTTGTGTGGAAGGAAGCATTCCTTTCCTCTGGATAAGTGTGATGGAGGAAAGGTTTGTTCGAACTGTATGTTCCATAGAGAGTAGCAATGTTTCTGCTAGTGCCACTTACCATTTAATTTAAGGAGAGTCACAACTTGGGAGTATTATAAGGCATGGCCTCTGCCTCCATCATTGTTACTGCCCTACCCTAACTAATTGCAACTTCTAGTTTACATCTGAGAGGTCAGCACATACCACTGTAAATGCAACCACAGATAAAAATGAACATTCAGGAATTATGGTTAGCCGTAAAAATATATATTAATGAGATAACTAACCATGAAAACTGAAGCATCCTGGGAGAAACAAAAGAATGAAGCATAATAAAAAGGAAAAAACCCACAGTGATCTGTCAATGCTACCCATTCTGTTATAATTTCCTTGTAGAATGGGCATCGAGGAGAATGCTGGCTGCCTTTTCAATGTAGTAGTCCATCTAGTGCTTGAACATAATGAACTTCATGTTAGGTCATGCCCTAAGTTGTTATTTTCTTCAAGTAGCTTGTCAAATACTTCACCACCAACTTCACTGTTCTGCTGCAGTTCAAGGAGACTTCAGCTAATAGTTTCTCTAGAAAGGTACTTGTTCCTAAATAGTTCTCTGTAATACCAGCTTCCATTTGGCCTCTGGAGCCTTGAGAAACAATTAGGTGTATCTGGCCTTGTGCTGGGCACATGAGGATAGACCAGTATCACCACTAAGACCTGTCTTTGCCTAGGCAATGAAATTCCTGTAACTTGGTGGCCCCCCTGAAATCACATAGAATTATCTGGAATGCTCTGATGTAAAAGCTAAATAAGTTTATTGTAGTATTTATTATTTGGAACAGATACAGTAGAGTAAAACAGGACATATGTGATTGATTTAATTTCTAGTTAGCAGACTCTGATGCCACACAGCTCCCAAGAAAATTCATCCAGTCTGCCAGAGCTGGGGCAAGGGCATGCACTCATGTTCATCTTCACAACGATAATGATGATTGGGGTTGTTACTGTACTCAGTAAGATTTCTATTGCATATAAAATACTTTAAAGGCTTATAGTAATTTCCAGTCCTGGTGACCAATCCAACCTGTTCAACCTTGTGTCCTGTGCCACAGCCTTCTGCCTGACACAAACTTAAACTTGTCCATGAAGATACCTTTGAATGTAAGTAACAACTAAGTGAAGTTCACTTAGCCTTAAGGCATTTATTTGCATCGCATGTGTCAAACTAATGTAAATGCCCCTTTTTTGGCAGACAGTGAAAGTACTATCTTCTTTGCATTTATTTAAATGTATGTTTTTATAATATGTAGCTGACAGTCATTCATTACATAAATTTAAAAATGGAAATAATGACTGTTTAATAGCATTTGTTAGAAGTTAGATGTGACTAAGCAGCAATGCTGTGTTAAAAATTGGTAAATCCCCAATATAATTACAACTGAGAACACGGGAATAATGGAGATTTGTTATATTGGGTACAACAGCTTTACAGCAAGTTGGTTCTCTGACCATTTTGTAGTCTGTGCTAAACTAGAAATGGAAAGTACAGTACTGAAGAGGTGCCCAAAAAGGACAGAATGGAGCTTAAAAAGTTTTAGCAGAAAGACAACCACAATGATCAAAGACATGAAACAACTTCAGTACAGGGACTGGGCTGCTTTGTCTGGAAGCAGACAATGACCATAGTACCTAAAATTAGAATATGGCAATCTCAATGAAATCAGAAATATAATTTGTAGCCCATGTTTAGCCTTTTCCTTGGATATATATTACTGCTCACTGTTCAAGGTCGGATACCAGCCTACCTGCTCCAAGTATGGCCATTCTTATGTTCCATGGGCCCATGCTAAATGTATCGTGATAAGAATGCGTGTCATTTGAGTTGTGGAGTAGATGATGACTGGGTGTTATGTTGCTAGCATTCTCAGAAAGAAAATAGACGTTGGAAAAATTTATTTTATCTGTCTTTTAAGGTTAATATAGTACTTGTGGTGTTCTCAGTACAACAGAGCTCCTATTGTCAAAGTCATTGGGAAAGGAAGGATAGGAGATGGCATGTGATAACACTTCTATGTTAGCTACACAAGGTTTACCTGCTTTTGTTTATACAAGTCCGTTTGCAAACCATGTAATCTGAGTGGACACCTGCAGTGGTGACAATCCTTTTTCTGGGTCATGAAAGGCCACACACAATACAATGAAGGCAGCAGATCGGTGACTCCAGAGGATCACAGGGAAAGGAAGATTCCTACAAGTCCAGCCTTACTTACTGTACAGTTTTATGTCTAGAATTGCAAAAATCAGGTTGAGGAAGGCCTGTAATTTTGCTGCAATCCTTTCACAAGCATTAAAGCAAGCTTCTGAGAAATATCGTGCTGAGCATTAACTTCAAAATTCATAAACATATGGTTTATCCATTCCCAGATGAAAAGGTAAATCAGAAAAAGAATTGTAGTTGGTTTAAAAGCCATTTAAGCATCATTTTATATAAAATATCTTCAGTCTGTGTTAAGCTCTATCAGGAGGATCTTTCTGCTAATTATTTAAAAAATAGATATCAATACAAAACTAAGTACTCAGAGCAAAGAGATTCAGCTCTGGATTAGGGAATGCAAATCAGCTCCAGGAATACAAGCAGCAAAGCTAACAAGAGATTAGCATAGAAGCTACAAAGCTAACAGGGGATTAACTTTCAGAAGAGCTTAACAGTTTGTCATTATGAACAAAAACTATAACATAAAAATGAAGATGAGAACAAAAAATAACCATGAAGTAAAATATACAGGGTAAAACTACTGAACTGTAGAAGCGGTGGATATATTGCACTGCATTTCTAAGCACAGGCCTGCCCATACACTTCACACCAAACCTGCCTTGCATCCAAACTGGGTGCAAACCCAAAGTAAAGCAAGGTGCTTTAAATGAATTTCAAAACCTCACCCACTTTATTCAGCAGTTGAGCTTCAAGGCCAGAGTTGCTGCTGACCAAGACTGAGCCAATCAGTGATGGTCAGAACCCAAGCAGCTGGCAAAAAGCTATATTTCAGTTATAAATAATCTCTCAAGGTTATAAAATTCTCAAGTTAGATAATTAACCTGCATTCACTTAAGCATACTCTTAAGTGAACAGTAGTCCCGTGGGTGGGACCCTACGGTGCAGCAGGAGAAGGGTGTTTGGAATGAATGCCCCATCCCAGCCAAGAAGGAAACCAACTTGCAAGGAACTGACCAAGAACCCCATTCCCCCAGTCCCTGCCCCTCCCACAGCTACAATGGAGGGGAAGAAGGGAGCAAAATCATGACTAAAGTGAAGTCTGCTAAGAAGGGAGGGGTGGGGAGAGGTGCATTTCTTATTATCTGAGTCTGTTTTCACTCTGTGTGTGTGCAGTGTAGCATAATAAATTAGATAGTTTTCTGTCCTGTGTTGAGTCTGTTTTGCCCATGACGCTGATTGCGGAATGATCTTTCCCTGTCTTTATCTTGACTCCTAAGCCTCTCAATATATATTTTCTCCCCTGTCCAGCTGAAAAGGGGAGTGATAGACCAACTTTGGTGGGCATCTGGCCTCCAGCCAGGGCCAAACCACCACACTGACCTTAAAGCCTTTACCAGACCTGAACACTTCAATTTTTTTCTTTACACAGAGTAATATTATTTTACTTTCAAATTAATTTAAACTAAAAACTCTGACCATTAAAAAAAAATTATAAGCAGGAGCAGAAGAATTCATGTGAGTTTTCCCTCCTAGCAGCAACTCGGACAATACCTGTGTTTGCACGAAGTCTACACTTTTAGATGTTAAAATGCTGGATACAAAAAGGTCACCGTATCTCAGATGCACATACACTTACAAATTACTTTTACTATGCCTATAATTTTTCTTTCTTACAGATTATTAAAGCTGAGCAATTACATGTTGGGGTTTTTTAACCATAAATGACAATGTATTTAGATTGTAATCTGTGCATTATACTGGCTAAATTACTTGCAGCAAATTTAGCACAATTTCCTAATCCATAGACCTCTGAGGTCAGACTCACAGTTATTGTAAAATTCTGGTTGTGGGAGATTTTTTTCTCACTTCTGTTTAGTTTTCAACTACTGATTGTCTAGATTTGTTCTCTGGGTGTTCATTACTTGTGTTCAGAAAGCAAAGTCTACTAAACTGGCTTAGGAAATTATAAGGGATCAGGAAAATGGCAAACTTTTACAGCCTCTGCAAATGTGTTTCTGACCTTTTAGTTGGGCTGCTATTAATGAGTAATATGGTGGCTGCAAGTGCTTGAATTGACATTTTTGTTCCAGCAGAATGATCATCTATTTTGATTTTTTCCAGTTACTTTTTTTTTTTTTCTGTGATAACTTGTATATCAGCTGATGGCTACCATCACTCCCCAGTAAGGTCAGCCAACTGTGGGGACACTTCACCCACTCCTTTCTTAAAGGAGGTTGGTTATGAAAACTTCCAGTGAGGATGAATTGCTATTCTGGCGTTCTGTGACACTTAGAAGTCCAGAGTGACATACTATGCCACCTAGTGTAACTTTAGTATCAATAACTACAAAACACACAGATTAACTCCAATGTCCATTACCAGTGTGCAAAATTGTAGTTAACAGTTTGATCTAAGGCGTAGAGGAGTCTGCATTCTGGTGGTGGTGTTCCTTGTGACCTGGTGCTGCTACTTGGTAAGATCAGGCAAGGACTATCTCCATTGCTGTATCTCCAGCACCCTACTATGTCAGTCACTCTTAGATGCTATTTAGAACTGCTTTTTTCTGCCAAATCAAGGTCTTTGAGATATCTGCCATTAACAGTTCATCGACTCTTACTTGTTAGAGGACTCCTGGTAGAACTATCTCAATCTATTTCATGTTAGCACTACTTTCAAAAGAAGTAACAGATTTTTACAAGACTTTATTTAGCCAAGTGATTATGATTTTGCTTTTTTACAGTACTGTGGGACTAACAATGCCTCCAGCTTATTCGTCATGTGGGACAAATACTTCTCAGCAGCAGCACAGCCTGAGTTTACCTTTGCAGGTACATGGAGCACTGCAGGCACTTTAGTTCATTGGTGCCACAGTTTTTCCTGAAGTGCCACCCTCACTTATTTTGAGGTATTATGAGGTACTTGATTATTCACATAACATGTTGGCAAGGAAGCATGCTTGAGCTATGTACGTATTACTATCCACATGAACACATCTCTTAGTTTATCCTTGCATCATTCAGTGTGGCTTTACTGCTTTATTCCTTACATGATATTAGAAGAGCATCTAGACTAAAATGATATATTTATGGTGAAAGATGCCTTTACTACAGTCTTTATATACAATTTCTTGCTACACAGTCCAGGTGTGGCAGGCTTGTGGAGACAATGGTATGCATAGGGGTTATGCGTGTTAGTTATTTCTCTATTTGCTTGTTTCAATTTGCAAACCCAGTGTTCTCCTGCTATATTTTTATTTGAATGTTTAACATTAAACATATGAAAAATATGGATGTACAGCCAGCTACGTTTTTAACAGATGCTTGACTAAAAAATGTGGTGATAGGCACATACTTGCACATTGGGCTTCTTGGTAAGGTTTTCCCTTTTATTTTCTTCTGACTCTGTTGAAATTCTTTGTGTTAAATATTGCAATACATAGCATAGTGTAAGAAGAACAAAGCAGCATTGTGTGTTGTTACTATGTTCAGAAACTGTAGTTGAGAGAGTATAAACAAAGAATAGGCAATTTTTATCCCAAAGCTCCACATTTAAAAAATTGGGATGACAACCATAAAATCCTAAGTGTCCTAGTGAAATTGAGGCAGGTGGCAATGACAGCTGTTTCAAAACTCATCGAAATCTTTGGGGTTTTTGAATTATTTGGGATATAATATAACCACATGGACTATATTCAGCTTTTGATGAGATTACAGTTTTGGTGAATAAAGGTAACTGTAAATCTAATAAACTTGGTCTTTTGACAGATTTTTTACCTACAGCAACAGGGCTTTTTTAACAAATTAACATTAAGTATCTTCAATAAAGTAGATCTAGAGCAGCTACAAAATAGATTCTAATATAAAATCATCAAATGGGGATGCTTCTAGCAGGGCTCTGCAGAGAGCAGTTGTAAACTACTATTAAACATTTTTATTAATGTTCTAGAAAAAAAAAAGCTGACAAAACCTGGAGACTGGTGATAATAATAAAACAGTCTTGCTGAATCACTTGGAACACAGAGCAGTCTGAAGGTATTCAAGAAAATAATGGTTTATACATCCATAAAGAAGAGTTGTGGTCCTTATTCATGGACAGGGGAATCCTGAGAAGGATTTACAAGAGATAACCAATTCACAGCAACCTCAGTGTAATCTGATCCCTGGCTGTAAACAAAGAAATGGAGACTTAATCTTTCAGGTTGATGTTGCTCACTGCAGTGTTGGAATACCACATATTCCACTGCTGTTCACATTTGACAAATTGGAGAAGGCAGAGAAAAGAACCAAAAATCACTGAGTGCTGAGAAAATGCCTTAGAGGAAGAGACTTAAAATCTTAATCTGTTTAGCATGCCAAAAAGAAGATTGAAAGGTGACTTGACACAATACATAAGTATTTCCTTGAGGAGCAAATACCTGGCATCAAAGGTCTTTCTATTGCAGCACAGAAAGCCTTTAATAAACCATATTAACTAGAAACCAGACATAGTCGAGGTAGAAAGAGGACATGCATTTTGAAAAAGTATGTTTGTGCACTGATTGAAACTAAGGGAAAGAGACAGAGTCTAACTGTTTATTTTGATACAAGACCAAATATCTTCTTCCAAAATAAGCTGTTGGCATCAACTGGCAGAAATTCAATGGCAGATATCACACATAAGGTCAGAGTAGATGTTCTAATGCTCCCTTCTGCCCTTAAACACAAGTAAAAAATACCTTCCCTCGAAACCCTATGAATATTATCAGAACTACAATGCTAAATGATACCTGTATTCACTAGTGTGTTTCAGGGTAGATGTTAATTATTAGTTTCATTAGTAGATGCTAATAATATGCATTTACTTCTCTGAGTGCTGAACTCTACATTCAGAAGTTTGAGTAGAATAAACAACCTACTCAATTCATGTAATATAATAAACTGAAACAATAGTATATAAATTGAGTTTGAGTCTTGATGTGTTGAGGACAAAATCTGAGTGACAATAGCCCAGTGCAGTAAAATATAGTTCTCCTTCTGTATCAACAAGAGCAACTCACTTGTATCCTTCATCACGTTAGCAAAAGGATAACCAGTAGATGAGTATTCACCACACATATTATGTAGTCTACTGCATGATTGCTCTTACTCCTTATGCATAGCCCACCTGGTAGAGCACAAAACATGTTTTTAGCAGAAGAATCTAGTGCCACTAAGGGCCAAGCCCTTTCAAAAGGCTATTCAAGAGTCCAGGAATATTTAAAAGATCAGGAGTAACTATATTGAGAGGTAAACACATCTTGTACATCAGGAGACTGGCATCAGCTCTGACCAAGCCCATCGTGTTAAGTACTTTCCCACCTCGTAAGAGCATGCCAAACTAGTCAACGATATTCAGTCAAAACTATCCAAAGCATTGAACCAAAGGCTATACATTAATTTCAGTTGCCATTCTTTTGCCTCTGATTGTCATTTATGTATTCAAACATACAAATTGGTTCAAGTACTTGGGTGATAAAACACAAGAAAATCAACTGCCTCAACAACCTCTTTTTTAGTAAATAAAAATCTAACTGGATATCTTACTTTATACTATCACATAATACTAGTACAGGTAGTACTAGAAAAGAATATCTGGAAAGGAAATGTTTGCAAATTATTAGAAAATTGAAGAGGATTTCATTTCAGTTGTGATTCATCCAAAACTATCTTAATCCCATTGACATATTTTCTGAAAGATTGAAAGTTAATTCTGTGAGTGGACAAATGCACTGTCTTTTGCAAAGAGGGTTCATAATCAATATCTAAATTGCATGTCAATGACTTCATGGCCTTCATTCACCTTTGGGAATAAGTTCCGACATTGCTTAGTTTGTTTCTAGAGGTAATCACTATTAACTTAGTGTTTTTCTCAATAATGCCTCAAGGGCAAATATGTAAATCAAGTGTGTTTGATAATTTGCATTTAAGATACCTTCCTAACTGTATTTAGCCATAAAGCCAAAGCACTTGAACACTGCTTGGGTAATTGATCTCCAAAGTGCATCACCTATGTTCTTTCCTCTACATATTTCAAGTTGACATATTAGAAGATGCATTTTTCTTCTTCCACTTCCCTTTTGGGGCAGTCTCACACTCCTAGAAATGTAGCAAGGGAGAAATTCCAGTGTTCCACCAAGTCCAAAGGCTACAGTTATGCAATGTCCTTATTTAAGCCTCACAGGCTCTGGATGAAGAGAAAAAGTTGGTTCCCTTCTCTTTCTGCATACATCTGCATAATTTCTGGGCACAGTATGGCCCCCTGTGAGGTAATATACATCTGTTTTGCAAGAAAACCATCCTTCCTGACTTAGCAGCATCTTTGAAGGTACTTGCCAGTGGCAAAAAGAGTTGTAGTTGATCACAATGATCACTTCAATTAGCAGTGGGCTCCTAGAAAGACTGATTTGTGCTTTTCTGAACTGTCAAGCATTCAAGCAAAGTTGTATAACCCCTATTTCAACAACATAGATACAGCTGACTCAGGACTGTACATCTTTGCCAGTGAAATAGAGTAGACTGATGGTTCAATCATTGGCCTGTTACAAGAGTCAAAATGGGAATCACTTGTGCCTTATTTCCTCCTCTGAAACCAATAGACTGACCTCTTTGAATGCACTTCCCAAAAGGCAGCTAAATCAAGGAATGAAACCTCACTTCCATGAACTACTTCTTAAGATTCAGGTTTTGCATTAGAGCAGTTTAATTTTGTCCTCTTATCCAACCTTTAGTACTTATATTGAATTTCCCCCTTATAGAGATGTACTAGAAATAATAGTTTACATTTTGAGGTAATTCTAGCCTAATAAAAATTTAATAGTCTATATGTAATTAAGTAAGTCTTTGTATGTCTCCTTTCTTTTATGGTTGCTATGGAAGATACTGTAATTGGCTCATGATAAAAAGAAAAATATCCATCTTTCCTACAAAGATCAGTGATAAAATAGTGGGTTTTAATGGTTTACTGTTAACAGAACTACTTTACTAATTTTCTAAAACAACCACTACTAAAGAGAAAATGAAAAGGTTTGTTTAGCTTACATCTCCAAACATGACAATGACAGCCCTTATAAGATTTACCTGAAGTTAATTTCAACTAGTTTACTCTGTGAGTTTATAGTTCCTCTAGTTAAACCACTGTCAGTTCCTAGCCTGTGTACTCTGAATGTATACTGAAGGCAGATAGATGTCATAACATGAATTAAAGAACTCATTGAGCAATCTACACACACAGATGCCCATGGAGTAACATCTTTAATATCTCAAAGGAAGCCCTGAGTGTAGAAAGGTGGAAAGCTCTTTTTTCTACAAGGATGCAGAATATGTTGCCAGTCTGCTAAGCATCGTCTTCTGTTACATACCATTTTCTGATAAACCCTTTATATTCTTGAAAGAATATGAGAGCTTTCTTGCAGATGAGAAAGTTTCAGATTCAAGTAAGTATTTATCTTCTTTGCCTCTTTTATGGCAAGTTTCAACTCTTTTCCAGTGACAAGCGATTTCTCCTAGAATTGAGCCCTGTCTCTTAGTTTTTGCACGTCTAGATAAGCGCTAAGTCAATCAGAGGTTTCTCTGCACTCTAGGTTTTGATTTTCTCACTCAGTCCTATGAAAGAGTGGTGCTACCAAGAAACGGTTTCTGTACAGGGGAGATTGCTTCTGTTACATGCAGAAATACAAACTGTGTCTGTTTCTCATCAGTAGCCATAGTACACCATTCCGCAGGTATTTAATAATATAAATAAATAATTTTGAACTGGGACTGTAATGCAACTTAATTTCTACTTTAAATGGATAACTATATTCTTAAAAATAAAATACTTTGTTTTAACCCATCCTCAGTGCTGTTCCTCTTCAATGCTGCTGTTGTCATGGTTTCACTAACTCTGGGTTTATGTGTTAACCTTGGTAGGCAGCTCAGCACCACACAGCTGCTTGCTCAGCCCCCCTGCCTAGTGGGATGGGAGAGAGAATTAGAAGGGTAAAAGTGAGAAAACTCATGGGTTGAGATAGAGACGGTTTAATAAGTAAAGCAAAAGCTGCATGCATGAGAAAAGCAAAAAAAAAAAAAAAACCAAAACACCAGAGTTAATTCACTTATGTTCCATCAGCAGGAAGATGTTTATCCATTTCAAGGCAAGCAGTGCTTCATCACACATAACAGCGACTTGGGAAGTCAAATGCTGTAACTCCAGATGTCTCCCCTTCTTCCTTCCCTAAGTTTTTACTGCTGAGCACAGTGTCATATCGGATAACCCTTTGGTCAGCTGGGTTCAACTTCTTGTGCACTCCCAGCCTACTTGCCAGAGGGGTAACATGAGAAGCAGAAAAGGCCTTGATGCTGTGCAAGCACTGTTCAGCAATAGATAAAACATCCCTGTGTTGTCAAAACTCTTATGGTCACAAATCCAAAACACAGCACTGTGCCAGCAACTATTAAGAAAATTAACTCTATCCCCATTCAAAACCAGTGCAATATCCACTCCTCAGTCCATGCCATTTAAGTCATGCTCAGTCTCCATCCTATCCCATGCATTTTTATTAACCACCAATTTCCTTCCTCTCACAAGATTTATACAGATATTGTTCCCTCAGCTTATGGGTCACCCCTGTAAAATGTCCACTGGGTTAATTTAGTCTATGATTTGAACCCCACTCTGTTGTGGTGGTCACTTGGGACAGAAGAGGTGGTGTGTTGCATGGAATTACTGTGCACTGAAGCCATCTCTGGTCAGGTCACTGCTCACTTACACTGCTTCTTCTAAGAGTCGTTCTCCACTGCTTTGGCTTGTTCCTACTATAGCACACAGCATCTGTTAGTCTGCTGCAGGCTATAGCACAGGCATACCTTGAGCTTTTCTGTGAAATCCATCTCAATGCTTAGGTTTCTAACCAAGTTTTAAAGACCGGGCAAACGTCTGGATCCCATGGGTAATGCAAAAATGCAAAACCTTGTTTCTTCCATTTCTACAGAACTGGAAATAGTAGTCCTGTAGAGAGCATTATGAGCAGATAGTTGTTCACGTGAAGGGTTTCTCAACTGTTCTCCACAGCCCAGATAAGAAGTGAGCATGTGCTGTGATTGCAAGTGAAATGACTGAAATAAGTTTACAGTTTGGGATTTTTTTTGGTGAAGAAACATAAATGGAAAACTATAGAATATCCTCATCACTAGTAGTGAGCATTTTTAACAATGCTTAAGTGGTCCACATGGTTCCTCTGTACCAGGAATTAAGAAAGACAAAGAAAAAAAAATCAGCCAAATGTATTACTGCTTTCTTGGAAACAAGGAATTTATTTTTTTTTAATCTTTATTAGGTAACATTATTTGAAATGCTAGTGAGATTGCTAAATTGCACTCCCACCACTCAGGCTTTGATGAGAGAGAATAGATTTGGGACTGCTACTTGTCACTGTTAAGTATTTAATTACAGAAAAGCTGTGATCAGGCATCCCTCTCTTTCTTCCCTTCTCCATTCTTCTCAAGAAAAAGAAAAAAGCTTACCTTGTAGAAAGTGAATGTTCACTGTCACTGTTACCACATCTACATTTTTAAAGTAGAATTCTTACATATTTTTTGCAAGCTCTATTTTTATGATATGCATCAATATTGTTTTCAGCTCTTAATTATGCACCTTAATATAAGCAACACCAAAATTTCTGATTAACCAAATAATCCATTATATTAAACCAGATTTTTTTCATGGTATTATGGTCTCTTAACTGGCCATGTATTCTATAATGGATTCATTAATCAGTTAAATAATCACAGATTTCTTCTTTAAAATATCCTTACCTTTACCAGTTCTCAACAAGATGACTCATAGTGCCAAACTTTAAGTCCAAAAACATGTCTTGAATATGCTTCACTTTTTTATGTAAATTGAGATTATTTTTTTTTTCTACAAACGTATATGCCAGAATAACAGTCATTTTCATGTACAGTTAACTCTGGCGTTATAATTTACAGGGGAAAATTATACAGTTTATAAATGGGTTTTATTGTCTACATTAATCTTTTTTAGAATACATGCCAGGTAATTTTCGAGGAAAGGCTGCCTTGTTTCTTGCTGGGCTCTTTTGAGCAGGGGTATGTACACAGATGAGCCTCAGAACTTGTGGAAGAGTCAGACCAGCTAGGCATGAACTGCAAATGTCTGGGCACTATATATCACACGCACCCTGAGTAAGTGAGGTCATTTATGCAATACATGCACAGTTGGTGTGAACCTGGCCCTGATGAAGTGGATGAACTGGTTCTACTGCACAGACGTGACAATATGTCTGCAAATCTCAGTGGTCCAGAATACAGCAGAAAACCCCACATGTCAGTGTTTCACATTCCCTCCTCGTCTCCAAGTAAAACAGGAGGAGTCAAGTCTGAATGATAAATTCTGATGAAATCTGGTTTCCAGATTCCAGATCTAGTTCATTCATCTAATGACTGATTCTCATCTATAGTAGGAGCTTCAGTTTTAAAAAAAAAGACATAAAATTATATTTCTAGAAAAATATGAAGTGTGTTTAGCAAAAAAAGGCCCAGCCTTAATGTCCTCCACTTTGTGTGCAGGGCAGCTATAAACTGTTTAGATATTTGGAGCTACACAGCTTGAGAACATAGTTGGGTTTTTTTCTCTGTGCAGTTAGAAACCCAAGATGATTTCTGGACAGCTTCCGTAGATTGTATTTAAGGACTTGAAGCTTTGAGGGAAAAACAGAGTCCAGCAACAGATCAGGATAAGCAGTGCTGGAATTGAGGCAGAATTAGCATAACCTGGATGTAAATAACGGGCTGAAAAACTGCCTGAGATCGCAGCAGAAAATAAGTTGAGCAAGGAGCAGATCTAGAAGAACCAAGATGCTGGTAAAATCATTGTATTTGTCCTCCATAGTCAGAGAATGCTTCAGCTGTTCAACCTTCATAAGATGGAAAGCTTTTCTACATAGCAGGTCTTTGCTACACCATCTGTAAAGCCTCAAGCAACAGCTGTAAGAATGTGGAGTAAAATACAAAGCTCATGGACGTTTGAGCAGATCAATATATGCAAATTAGACCTAATTACCAGACAAATATCTTACTGCATCACTTACTACAATCTGGATTCTTGGCTGCTCTGTATAAAACTAGGAAGTGACTGCATACAACCACCTTCCCCTTGACTAATTTAGAATGAAAATTGCACACTATATTTCACATCTCTAAGAGAAGTCAGGCTGATCCGCACTTCTTGTGAACTGGGAAGCAGTGGAATTATAGGAGGGAAAGCTATCAGTTTAAATCTGTTCAAACAAGTTAAAGCAACAGCTTTACTAGTTACAGCTAACTAAAGTGCAGCCTGCAAGAACTGCACCTGTAGCAGCAGAAGTTTAGAAGAGCTGCTGAGGCTTTCTTTGAGAGTGGGTTAATACAGCCACATCACCATTCCTAACAGATGATTATATGTTAGCAAGGAAACTTTCTTCCTGACTCTGGAAAAATTCAGTCTTGTACATAGCCTTTCTAACAGATAGGAGGCTCAATTTGAGGATGCAGGGCTTGTGGAAACACTAAGGCTGAAGGAGTTTCTGCCTTGGGGACCTGTTACGGTTCACTGTCCCCTTTGTTGCTGGATTCCCCTGTGGGCTATGGGCAGTTTAAGACATAAGCATACACAAAGAAAAAGGGAGGGAGAAAGAAAGACGAGTGTTTAAAGAGAGTATTTTGATCCAAGTCGGACATGGCTATGCCATCATTTGGTTTGACACAGCTGACAACCTGGCAGGTTGCAGGAGCAGTAACAAGAGCAGGCATGGTAAGGGATTGAAGGGTGACAGGAACTCCTGAAATCAACATTCCCACCAAAGCCTTGCATCCAAAAATGGAAGCATTGCTTTCATATTACAGGGATGTTCTAAGGAGTGAATGACAACATGAAAATCAAGCTGTGTGGCTCAACAGAATATCTTCCTACCACTTGAAGGTAAGAAAAAGGAAACGATGGATAAATAAAATTGCAATAACTGCATTTGATTTTCAAGTTAACTAAAATATAAATAACTACCTCTTGTCATTCAAAATCAGCCACACTCCAGTTACAAGACAGACAATTAAAAGTTAATAAAGCAAGTGTTTTATTTACCTAAATGTGTGATTAACCCATTGTATAATCTAGATATCTTTTTATAAATGTATGGAAGCTATAGGCAAATTCAGAATTCATCATAAGACCTTCCACAGTTATGTTAGAGAAAAAGAAAAGAATCCATTGACATTTTCATGCTTCACGATATGTGTAACCACTAACTCAGGGGGGGGACACACACGACTGAAAAGAAACTTCTAAAAGTAGGTTACCACATTCTTCTTGCATTTTTCTTTGATTTACACTGATCATTGTCAGGCAGAATATATTGGCTTAGAGTGATCAATGTTCTCATTTGCAGCATATCTCTGATTTCTTCTGAACAGAAACAGACTTGCCTGATTTTGTGTTATGGGTATAACATTGCTAATAACTAATGGTGATTCGCCTAGTCTAAGTGATAAAAGCCTAAGTATTATAGCAGTAGGCACAGAAGTGTATCTCCAGCATCACACAACACTTGACGTGCTGTAGTATGCAATTTAAGAGTGTTTTGGTTGTCCTCAGGGGCTGAGTTTAGCTCCAGATGAAGCTAGTGCAAGTCTTGAATGAATTAAGCATAAGCTTAACCCTCCTCTAAACCAACCCATAGCTGTGTGGGTTTTTTTTCTCAATGATTTTCTATATGGCTTCCTATGTGACTTATATTTTGGTTGTAGCACATATGGATTGGATCTGCTTCTCTGTACTTTAAGGTAAATATAAAGGGGCTGTTTAAAGGTGCATGAAAGTCTGTCAGACTGTTGCCCGTTCAGGATCATGATTAAGTAGAGGAAAACAGAGACTGTAATGGTCAGAGAAAACATCTGCATAATGGCATTTTCCTATAGGTTTTCCCATAGGTTTTCCCAAGGCTACTGCTATAATTTCTACCTCCAATGCTGCTTATCTTCAAAGGAAACCTAGCAACCCTGAGTGACCACTGTCATGCTTAAAAGCCAACATAAGCCCAAAAGGACTGGGCAAAGAACAGCCATCATTGTTATGGAGTAAGTGTCTTGGCAAGCACTAAGTCTATATAAGAAAATAAAGCAAATCAAATGTGTGAACAAAATCAAAATTTTGAGGAAAATATGCCAATTAATAAAGGGGACATACAAAGCAAAACATTCTAAATAATCAACAAATAATGAAGTCTGAATTTCAGTGCAGGATATATTGAACATACTTGTCAGATGAGAACACTTGGTCAAAACCCCAAGGAAATTGTATGTGACGGATTGCAGGGAGGGGACTGAGCTCATCTGCCAGAGGAAAGGTCTCATGCAAGTTGGAAGAGATTTTACGGGCTTAGGGATTGTCTAACAAATGTTTCAGCTGGCAGTTTGCATTGATGAACAGTTACGTGCCAGCATATGGACATAAAACCTCACGTGTGTGCAAGAATATGCAGGTATACTATGTCAGAAAATTATTTGCATTTTTAATCTCTGCTATTGAAATTTCCTACAAGTCTAACAAAGATGGGAAAAAGTGACATCTTCTAAGCAGATAGCTTAGAGGCAGAAAAGCTTTATGGTATCTGAGATTTCAAACTTAAACAACTAAAATACTTTCTGAGAGAGATTTTATTGGATTTCTTTAAGTTTTTTTCTCCTATGTGCACTGAATTAGAATCTCAGGACTGCCGAGTGATGTAATTTTCCTTAATAAAATTAGCTGGAGGGTCTTTGAAATTGTATGGATTGTACTTCTGCAGCATATGAAATCAAAACCATGCAGTATTCCCAGTCCTTGGCAGGAGTTCCCAGAGGAAGGAATTAGTTTTCACCGAACCACAAGAGTGCTTAGGTCATGTGGAGAAAGACACAAGGAGCATCACACTAAGGTTTGTTTCTGGAAATGCTAAGAGTTATTTGATGTTTCATACTTTGAAGAGAAGCTTAGCTTTGCTGAAGACTGAAGCCACAGTGAAGGATGACAACTTGTTCAGAGGTGCTTTGAACAGAACTTTAGCACTAATTACAGCAAAGGCCAGGCAGGGACCCAGGCACTAACATTTCTGCTAAAGAGGCACAGCAGGAATTAAGGATGAGCCAGTTTTGAAATCAAACTGCTTGCTAGAGCAAAGAATTCAGTCTTCTCCTTATGGAGCTTCCTGATGTTGTTTTTGTTAGGTTTTTGGCTTTGTTTTTACTATAGCTTGAATGCTTTTCAATGTTTCAAGTAATGTATCCTGAAATTATTGGGAAGAGAAAATGAATGAGTTTTAATACATATAGGCTATCGAATCAATTCAGATTAATTTTTTTGATTTTCAATTTCTGTTGACTTTTGCTCTGACTGTTTGAATAGTCAGTATAATCTTGCAAGAAAAATTATGCCTGAGATATAAGAATAAAGTCTTGTCAATTGAAAGTGATAAAGGAGAAGTCTTATCCAAAATAAATTTGGACGTTCAAAACTCTGGAAAGCCATGGGGGAGGGTAGAATTGTGTAGAAAAAATAGTTGGTCTCTTCACCCAATTAACAGGTGATAGGATGAGGGGGAATGGGCTCACACTGTTCAAGAATGTAACTATGTTGTCAGGTCTATCATTAAAAAATTAAGGTCTTCAACAGTAATATATTCTTCTGTACTATTTCTCCTGCTTTATTTCTGCATAATATTTTCTATCCAAATCTGATCCAGAGATTCTATTACAGAGACTCTATTACAGCCCTATCCCAATACAATCTGGCTTACTAACCTTTCCCAAAGTAAGTTTTGTCTCAAAGCAGATTTTAGTTTATTCCTGTTTTGTTTTTTTTTCTTTTTTCCCACATGCAGTGGTATTCATCATCTTCACTTTTATATCTATCTTTCCAGTATGATTTGTCCCTATCAGTAGCTGTGGTCTGCCATGATTGCAATGTTAATACCTGCTTTTCTGTTATACACTAGTAATTCTGTTCACTTTTGGCAGTATTTCATGCCTGAGGTTCTGAACTGAGCACAAGCCTTTCAGCTATTGCTCACAGTTTTGTCATCCCATACAAGCCTTTCACTAAGTACATTGCTTACTTGAAGTTCTCACCTGTAGCTATACATCCCTCTGATACCTGATACTGCTTTACTTACCACCATACCCTCATTTATCAGTGCTTTGTGTGTTTTAGTAATCTGTAAAGCTAGGTACATACTTCTCGAAAATACTAATTTTTAAAAGCTTTTCTTGCCAATTCAGACCAACCTCAGCCCAAACAATGCTATTTCCTAGGCTGCAAGCTAAGCAATCCCTTCTCTATTCACACTTCCAAGTGCTCGAACCTCCCTTGAAGATTTATTAACCTTTGAGCCATTTGTTCATCTTCCTTGTTGGGTTTCACTTTCTTCCTGCAGGTCAAAAAATTTTTACTGAATATGAAAAGTTTCCACTGCATTAACTATCTTCCTTGGCTGCCCCAGTGGGCATTTTTCCATTTGTTCAGGTAAATCTTCATAAGCATTATTTTCCAAAATTTGCCAGGTGATGTTCTGCGCATTGAAATGTATACCTTTCAGCCTCAGGTGTGTATCTTGTAACAGCAATTCTGGTGCTATATTTTATACCTGGGGTGACAAACAGACCTGTCTTTTGGTAGGTGCCCAGAAATCTCTGTCCCTTTTCTGCTGTGATCAAATAAAGGGAGTTTCTCTCCAGCTCTGAACTGATGCTTTACAATGCAAAGCCTTCGGCTGGCAGAAACACAGCAAAACTGACCCCGGGGAGGAACAAGGGGTGATCTTCTCCCACTAGTCACAAGTCCCTTTCATATCCCCTCTTTCAGCTTTCAAATTCATCTCACAACATGAGACTAAAGCTCATTAAAGCCAGTGAGAAAATTTGTCATATTTTCAATAAGGGATCAAGCCTATACCATCTGTAGTACTTCTAATTTAGTGCTTTCCTGCAAATATACTTAGCTTCACAGTGTATTGTCTTCCAGTTTCTTTTAATGTTCTTTCATTGTGAGAGAGGGTCTGACTATATAATTTATGTCTCCATTTTCTTCTTTATTCAGTATACTTCTTACATGCCCTCTTATTCACCTCTTGTCTAAAGTAATTCATCCTATGAAATAAATTTTAAAAGAAAATAAAAGCCCGTACATTTCTTTTCAACTATCATATTAGTCACAGGATGAAAGCAAAGCTGATGAAAGCATCTAACAGACATTTCTAACAGCTGTTATGACTGGCAGAGATACGTGAATTGTTCACTACATCCTTAATCTTTCTCTTTTTTTCTCCAGATTTATCTAGTTTGATTACTAATTTACGGTAACTAATGTCATCCTAAAATAGGCAGTTCCTGATCAGACCAAATGCTTCAATCACATATAGGAGTGACACAGATTTCTCATCTGGCCATTACAAGTTTGTAGACTGAAACTACCTAATTTTCTATGTTGCAAAATCAACAACAAAACCCAACAACAAATTTTCTCTTTCACACTCTAAGCCTTGCAAGATATCAAGAAAATTTACAGATAAAACACAGAGACCAATGGTTAAGCAGTAATTCATCAAAAAAACATTATATCAGGCAAGGAGCCTCAGTCTTTACCTTAGAAATATCAGAGGGAGCCCTGTATCAGGAGTCAACATAGGGCACAGAGCTAAGTAACATTCGACAGACATAAATTTCTCTCCTGGCTTTTTCCCAAATGGAGTTATTTGAAAGGGATTATTGTAAGGAGCCATCCTAGCCCTGAAGATGCAAACAAATCACAGAACCATTACTGAAGATGATGACAGATATAATCTTTGATTGGGTATAAAAGTCTTGTTTAGCTTGCTTAACTGCTCAGATTCATGCAACCTGAGAATTGGTCTTTGCAATTACAAACTTAGCCCACCTAAACTCTGCTTCTATTCTGATTGCTACACTTTGCATCATGTCTTTGACCAGGCATTTTTTGTCTGAAGGGACAGAGTCAACACATTTTCTTGCCATCCTTACCCCAAGGATGGAAGGTATAGAAACTTGATTAAAGCCAAAATGTTCAGCTGTTCCATAATTAAGTAACTGGCATGTCACTTCATCAGTTAAAGCAAAGCCAAAGAGAGATTTAGTTAAAAAAGACCAACCAACCAAAAACAAACTACTTCAGGCAACGTTTCTAAATTTGAGCAGGGGAACATGATTTTAAAGATTCCTGAAAAAAGAGGTGTTTTCTCAGTGAAACAGTTGCAAGTGATGCCTGGTAAGCCCAGCAGCACCTGCTTGAATTTTAACACAGAGACAGAGGTAAGTCAATGCCCAGGGATGGGATATAGCTACTCAGCAAGCTGGGCAGGAAGCCACTGAGTTAATAGGAAATACTAGGAGTAAGAACTGTTCTTCAAATTCCCTTGGTTGTCTTCTTTCAGAATAGTAAGGCTACCGTATACCCATCACCCAAAATAATCCCCTAAAAAAGATTTCCTTACCCTTCCTCCCCCTCCCTGCCACAGATTTGACCAGGTTTTCTTTCCAACTCCATTTTCCCAATAGCTGTGTCACTGGAGAGGCTTCTGCTCCATCTTCTAACAGTCCCTGGGAAGCAAAAGACTAAGCTTCAGCTTTCATCTACTGCAGGAACCAAAGCAGCTTTCCCAGGAGTGTTCTAGGTGCCAGATGAAAGGGTTTTTTTCAGAGTGCAGAAGAGAAAAGAACACATTGGCTTTCTGGTCCTTACCACCTTTTCAGAGTTCTTTTTCAATCGTGGTTTTTTGCACCCATTAGGAGCTTTCAGTTCCTGTGGTCTTTTGTATCCAGCCTCATGTCAGTGAGTCACTGGGCGTCTTCTCAGCTGATGGTATGCTGATGAGCATGATGCTCATACTCACTGGCTTCTTATCTCTGTGTCTAATGGCTACAACTTGTTCTTTACTGTCTTGCCATCATCTTTTGCTGGCTTCAACCTCTTGTATGGTTTGGTCTGTTCCTCCTTGTCTTCTGTATGTTTCTTTTGCTGTTTGTTTTAGGCTGTCTCTTTTTTTTTCCTGATCTAAGTGTCTTGGAAGCTGTATGTAGGTGTATGGTCGTATTCACAACCTTCTGCTGAAGATTCTGTTAACCCATGTAAATATTAATCTGCCCTTCCTTCACTGCTCCGACACCCAGACTTTCCCATTCAGATCTCAGCCTCTGTCTTCTTTTCTTGTGTAGAGGGAACTGGCACTTAAGAATTATTATTAAACTAGTCAAAAAGTTAATTATTTAAAAGCAGCACAACTTGCTTGAATTAAAAAAAGAAAGTGTTATCTTAGTTAATAAAATTTTGGAATGTTCCAAGATAAAAAATGTTTATGCTAAACATTTAGTTTAGAAACCTTGTTTCTCAGCATCTTCCTGTGAACAGAATTCCATTACATCCCCCAAGGGCTGAAGGATGGATCTGATTTCCTCAGGTTTTTCGTGAAACTCAGATATTACTTTGGGGTTTTGCAAGCTTTCTTTCTGTGTCTGTTGATTCAGTGGAGTCCAATTTACAGTGTGGAATTTTAACAAGATCAGCTGTAAGTATAAAACACAAGGTAATATTAGATGGTTTGGGCAAACTTTTCTCTGCTTATTCTTTCTGTGTGTATCCTCCACCGTTTTTCTGCCTCATTCTTTAAGGCTCAAAATCTATACTAAATTCCCCCTAACTCCCGACTTACATTATCACAGTGTTATTCATTTGGAAATAAGAGAGAGGTTCCAAGACTCTGAAACTCATTGTAGCATGAGCACCAGACAGAGTGCATTTTTTTTGTACCTCTGAACTTACCCCAGGCCCAATCAGTACCACATACTCGTATCACAAAAGAACAGCAGCAATAGCAACGAACAAGGGCAAGACAGTGAGTGATATCTTCACCATTTTTTTGGTGGTGGTGTTCTTAAGAAGATCGAGCTGCTTTACTGCATTCCACTCTGAATAGAAAGGTTCCTATGATAACTATGTTTTGTCTTTTTGTCAAATAAGCTTTAAAGATTATTCTTCTGTACATATTGATAGCTTTCTTTGCATATGGTAGGTAAACCTCAAAAGTTATTATAATACTGGTGCCTGTAAGAATAATGGAGCTCTTAATATAAATTGAAGGCATGCTTATCACTTTAAGAAAATTTCAAAAATTATTTGGGGTGATTTAAGATTTGGTTCACTGGCTCTGAAATGTCCATAATGTCATTGTGGACACCCCATGACAAGTGCTTTACCTAAGAGCAGTTTTTACTTTGAACCTTGCTTTTTATTAAAGCTGAGGAATTCCAATTTGCTTAAAGGCTTTGCTTCCATGTTCAACCATTTAATTCAGCTGCTTACAAATGACTGCCTATCACGTTAAGTCTGCAATTAGACAGCTTGGCAGATAATATCCACTAATACTGTAATTCAACTTTATATGTGTTTTTTCCTTCCATGAGGAAATGTTTAAAGAAAGTGGTTTGGTGTTTCCACCAGACTTTTCCCCAGTGACCCTGGACAGACATTTGTATAAATGGGTGGAACTGTTATATTTCTGTTTCAGTAAGTATAATGCTTCCAGGAAGCATCAGGCATATTGAGATTGCTTAGCACAGATGGTCTGTTCAGGCACAGTAATTGGAAACTTTTGGGACATATTAGACTTATTGTGCATGCAATCATAGGAAAATAAACCTAGAAGGAACCCAGGGAGATCATCTAACCTACTGTCCTCTCTAAAGCAGGATCTGTATCTCCCAACAAGTGTTTTTTTAGCTTGTCTTTAAGTATTTCCAGTGATGAAGTGTCCAGTCTTCCTAAGCCACACATTTCAGTGCTTTGCATTTCTTCCATACAAGCAAACATAGCCAGTGTCTGACTGGAAACATTTTGCTGCCATCTAAGGCCATTTCTTCTCATCCTGCGTACCGCAGAGGTAGACAACAGTTCATTCCCCTCCTCTGTGGTACCTTTAAATGCGAGAAAATGGTTTAACCCCTTCTCTGTTTTGCAGGTATCTATCACCAAAGCTTATCAGCTGCGCAGCCAGCTGAAGGGTTTCTAACTGTCAATATCACTGCACGTGTGCAGCACATCACTGTTTCACTCTCCCATCCGAAACATCCCTGGGTCTGTGCTAACGCAGCCCAGCTACTCTCCAGTTAGTGTCACAGCTCTCAAGAGCATCCCCTGTACAGCACTCCTGATGAATGCGTGTCGGACTTCCAGCATGCACTGAGGCTACCTGGGGACACCAAGCCCAAATAGATCGGAAAACCCCAAATACAGTTTCCAAGGTCATCCAGAGCAGTCCTGCACAGGAAAAACTGCTTGGGAGAGCCCCAAAGGGTGGCAGTTCTGTCAGTGGGATAGCAGGCTAACACTGTTTTGTTTGTTTTGGTTTTTTTTTTGAAGTTGTAGTTGTTTAAACATGCAGGCATAAATCTACAAAACATAACAGTAAACTTTCTGGTGGCAATCAGCTGCCCCATTTGCAGTGCTCCACTGTCAGCACTGAGCCAAAGCTAGCAAGAGAAAATGTCTCTGTGTGCATTATGCTGTAGAGAAATGACAGCTTGAAAATATAGTCTTAGAAATAGTCATTTGCAGCCTTGCCAGTAACAGTTAATTAATGCGCTCACTAAGGACCTATATTCAGTCTCTGAAAAGTCTAGTATTAGCATCTATATGGGTTTTATCTCTTTGATCTTAAGGGCGAGACTCCTCCTTTCCCCAGTTCATCTCACCCAGTAAGCGGAAATTTAAATGAAACTTCTTTGCACTAGTAAGATAGAGGAATGAAACTCATTAAATTATGTCCACGTGCTAACAAACACTGTGGTAGTTATTAGTAATGTGGATTCTTGCAACTCCATTTCCCAATATTTCAAGAGGAAGGAGAGTAAGTAGGAGTTTTTACTTTAGGTGTTTAACTATGCCGTTTCAGTTTGGGCCCAAAGTATTACAGAGGGCATTCACAAATAAATGGAGGACAGTGGTTTAAAATAATTTAAAAAGTGAGGAGGTTTCTTTACAGTCCTGTTGGGAGGAGTTTTTTGTTCCCAGAATAATCATGCTTATGTGGAAAATTTTGAAAGGAAATTATTTTTCATTTCAGCAGGGAAAGTATATTTTAAATTACTAGAATCTGGAGCATATGGAAATGGAGCTTCTTAAGCAGACAGCTGAAAATGGCACATTTGGCAAGCAACAGAGATCTATAGGGGATGGATAGCGGCCAGCTTCCTGGGAATGTTTTAAGACTACCACTGGAGCTCCCAAAAACCTGTCAGCATTTGTTGAAAGTCTGGGATATAGAAGAAACAAAATATTATGAAAAAGAATGTACCCTAAACATCTTTTTTCCATGTAAGATTCTCCATTATCCCATATTAAGGATATTCTTTCTCAAAAAAGTACTTAAGGTCTAGTTTTATGAGACAGAATTGCAGAAATGTGACATGTTCTCTGCAATCAATGAACCATATCAACAGTAAGCATGTGTCTAGCACTGAAATTATTCAATGAGAAATAAAACAATGACCTAAGATTCCTGGCTAAGTACCACACAAAGCAATGAGGGAAAATCTCTGTATAGAAATCCTTTTGATACCTAGTAAAGGTAAACTGGGAGGAAAAAATAAAAAATTTCTTTGAAATGGCAAATTAGACATTGGAGTTTCTTGGCTAATGCCTGTCCTTTTCCTTATTTATCCACCCCCTTACTGTTGTCTAAACATTCCCTCCTCCAGCCCTTCCCTATACAGCTCTTAACGCCGTCAGTGTTACAGGGATGTTAATAGTCATTTTGTACAAATGAGACTCATTTGTATTAAGGAAATACAGTCTCCCCAAATTAAAAACAATAATACAACTCATCTAATACTCAGTGTGATATGATGTGAGACAACCCATATCCTGTGTCCTCAGGTCAGACTTTGTTCCTTACTGAACTAAGTCTTAATTTATTTACAATATCTATCTATTTCCAGTAGAAATAAAGATAGTGAGTGTCATCACCAGGTTTTTTGGGTAATAGTTTGGCATGCTAGGGTATTTGTTGAAGTTGTAGGATATGATTGTCAACAGCTTCTTTGTGTCACAGCATGGACAAGTTCTGTGATCAGCGGGAAATTGAATCTGGTAGGACCATCAAGTGGATGATTTGAGTGGCAGTATAGTACAGATATCCACACTCTGACAGGCAAGGTGACCATCACTTCATCACATACAATGACAACAGTGTCTTCTAATTCAGCCAGAGACCATATAGGACCAAAGAGTGTCTTAAATAAGTGGTGTCATGTCACAGTTCTTTCTCAACAAAAAGAAGAAATACGTGGTATTGGAGTCCTGCAGAATGGTGGTGGGCTCTAATTCCTTCAATCAGCTGCCATTTCCCAAAGCAGGCAGTAGCTCCTTCAGCCTATTGAGTGGTTCCAGCTGAGAAGGGGAAGAAGGAAAAGGGAGCCAGACTCTGGGAACAGCAAGGAACTGAGACTCTACAAAGGAGTCTGGAGAGGGAGTTGGTGCTTGGCACTGGAAGACAGTCTGATCATTGTTGCTGCACAGAGAAGGGATTTTCAGGAAGTGAATTGCTGTTCATGGATTTTATAACACAATAGTCCTATGTGGTTATTCCTACAAAGAAATGGAAGTCCTCAAAGAAAAGAATTATAGAACAATTTTTTCCTTCCTCTGCTGATTTACATTACAAAAAAAAAACCCAAAACCAACCAAAAAAAAAAAAAACCAAAACAAAAAACCAAACCCCACTTGAAATTTTAACATATTTTAATTTTCTAACCACTATTGCCTCTCACCGAATTCTTAGCATAGCACAAGGAATGTATTTCTATATCCCCCCTTGATATTCAGGGATGGCAAAAATCCAGACTTTCCCTTCAAGGCCCATGTTTTTAAACATCTTTTAAAAGTCCACAGAATTCTGAACATGAAGCCTCTGTAAAGCCGTTCATGTCCACAGGATTTGCATACATATTGCAAAAGTTAATTACGCCCTCAGTATTCTACTGTGTCTGTCCAGTACATCTATGTCATCACCCTGAGAATTAGAGATGAGCAGGGCATAATAAAGAACAAATACTAAACTTTCAGAACACTTCATGGAAAGTTGGATGTTCTAATAATATTCTTGGGATAGACTTTCAGCATATAATTTCTCAATAGCTTTGGAGTTCTTAATTGTATTCTTTTAAACATAACTTGAGAATTGTCATCAGGGCTGATAAAACTGAATTCTGTGCTACACCAGAGTATCTGTACTCTAGACTCATATGCAAATTCTTTTGTGGTCTCCATCACTAACTAAATCTTTAATTCCTTCTGGTTAGTATTAGAGGTCCTAAAAATCCATCAGAAAGAAAGCTTAGTAAGTTATTTAACTGAAACCAAAATCTTTACTTTGTTTGAACTTCATACGTATCCAGATTTGGAGCTGGAAATCCAGTTACTGCAAATGCGCCTACAAATACAAAAAGCAATTCAGGTCTGGCTCTGCTAACACAAATATAACAGTTCCCTTCGTAGTCTTCAAAACAGCAAAATTAAATTTTATCCAGTTTGTCCAATTAAGTTACAGAACAAACAATCAAAACATTTTTTAAAGACTGTTTTTGGATAAATAAGATAAAGCCTGTCTCTCAGAGCATGAGAATTCTGAATTAGGAAAAGTATTTAGCATCCACATTTGTAGAAAAACAGCTTGTTCTTCAGTACCCAGCAACTCACTTCAGACTGTTGGCAGTATCTTTATTTCTTCTTATTACATACACACTACAAAGAGAAAGTTGTCTGCGCCTTAGGATCAGTGTGGAAAGGGGTTTTAAACATTATGTCTTGCATTTTAGCTTATCATAAAGATTATTAGGAGGAAAAATATAGAAGGTGGGACAGGGATTATCTGTGTAACTAATGCAAGCAAATAAATATATATTAAGATACATATCTTGATCCATATCTTATTTCAGTCAAATTGAACACCTTTGTGCTGCATAACAATGACAGCTGGGTAAGAGCACATTGCAGTGCTTTCACAGCATCACAGAATGGTAGGGGATGGAAGGGACCTCTGGAGATCATCTATTCCAACCCCACTGCCAGAGCAGGATAACCTAGAGCAGGCTGTACAGGATAGTGTCCAGGAAGGTTTTGAGTACCTGCAGAGAAGGAGACTCTGGGCAGCCTGGACCAGTGCTTTGTCACCCTCAGAGTAAAGATGTTTTTCTCATGTTCAGATGGAACTTCCTGTATTTACATCTTGTCTGCTCTTCCTGCCCTCACATCACAACCCCAGTTTGGTAAGTGCTGCTTTACCAGACTATTAAAACTGTTAGAAGCTCCTGCAAAAGACGTAGCACGGTCTCAGCAGAATATATTCAGTTACAAGTCAATTTTTACCAAAAACCTGTGGTAAAAAACATGGATAAGAGTGCAGAAATCACTAATAAATAGTTTTATGTGTGCCTTCATTCCAATGAAAAATCAAAGAAAATTAACTCAATAAGCTAAGGCCTTATATAACAAGTATTAGAGTTCAAGTCTTCCTGCTGAAAGCTATGCTGCCTACAACATTTCACTTAAATATGACATGAAAATAATCTTCAAACCTTTCACAGTCAAGAGAGAAAGCTTGTATTTGTACCACACTGCATTTTACCAGAAAAAAAAAAAGCAGATCAAGCATATCATTGCTGATCATATTGATCATTTTAATGAGTTATTTCTTTAGAGTATCACCAAACAACAGGATCCTTCAAACCCAGGCTAAGATCAGTTTATTTGTTTTCTTTCAGGTTTCCTTTTGTGTCTGTTTCTCATCAGGTTGCAGCACCTTTTGCTAGAGATGCATCTCAGGAGTTCCTTAAACCCAATTTAAAGTCTGGAAGGACTGCAGGCTCACAGAGCTAGGTGTAAACAAGTCTTTCATCCTAGATTTTTCTGAAAGCCTCTAGTCTTCTGAAGGCTGGCCTTCTTTCATCCTTCCTTCGTCTGCTCCTGGGCTCTACTCACTCATTTTGCTCTTGAAGTATTAGGGAATACCCAAAGCTCTTGTTCATTTTTACATTTCTAAAATCCCAAATCATATAACATTATTCCTGAACTTAAACTCTGTTTCTTGATTTTGTGTGTCCATCTCTCCCCTCCCCCCCAAATAATTTCTATACATAACTTTGGCCTTAAAAGATTACTATTTCCCTTTCCAAGCCTCAGTTCCTAACAAAACTCTCCCCTATTCCCCTTTCACTTTTGCACTTTTCTTTTGGGGTGGATATTATTTCTCAGAGTTATTTCCTAGAGTAATGAGTACGTCTTTCTTGTCTGCAACAGCAAGTGAAAAATAAACAAAAGAACACATAGTCAAGTTCTTGCAATGCCACCCTATAATAAGATAACAAAAAAAAAAGCCCTGTTTGAGGGATTAGAAAGTAAAGGGAGGAAAAAAGAGAAAGTTCTATAGAAAATACAAAGCTCCAAGGTTGTTAAGAGATGTGCATCTGCATTATGCAAAAGAATAATTTGTAAGTTTGAACTTTTGGTGATTTATTTAATATGTTCCTCTTAATGCACAGAAATGATTAGTTCTTGTGTCTAAGTAATATTAGAAGGTTAGCTATGCTATTAATTAGACACTTAGAATTCAAAGCATAGATAAATATTCAGTGATTCTTGAAAATGAAAGAAAGAACATTAGCTATTATAAGTTCCACCTGTCAAATCTTATTCATGTTGATATTAAGAAGAGGGAATTTGCTAAAATAATAGAAAACATCCTAAAAGTTTTATGAAGAATCCCACAGAAATCAGTCATGATTTTTCTTCCTGCTGTATGCAGTTGGAACTGTGTAGAATGGGACAAACAGATTGGTGGGGTGGGAGGAATATCTCTGATCTGTACATTTTTCAGACTGTTTTCAATATTCTGTCACTCTTTATATGCTAACCATGTTTTTAAATAATGAGAAAAAGCTCTGAAAGATTTAGAGTTGCTTTATGAGAGGACTTCTGAGGTTTGGAAAGTTGCTTTTTAAAAGAGATGCTAAGGATTAGTGCAATGTGTAAGATAAAGCAATGCCAAAAATGCTTTTACAACACTAGTCAGAGCTTCCCCTCCCATTCTGTAAAGTTTCCAAACCCATGCTTCTCCAGTTATGTAGTATGATTCAATGTTGATCCCAGAGCTAGGTTACATACTATGTTGTGATTAATATTTTTTCCTCCCACTTCTGCTAGTTCAGGGGACGATGTGCTAGCTAGTTCTTTTCATACTAGATATTGCAGAGCTAAAGATAAGCGTCTACCACAAATATTTCAACTTTAAAAAACTGCAAGTTTTCAGAGTTGTCACTAAAGCACAGTATAAGGTTCTTTGGCTGATAATTTTCTGAAATATGCTGTTTTAAGGTTGCCTTATCATGAAGCACACTGCTACCAGGTTTTGGGACAATCATCATACTAAATTCTTGAGCTGATGAATCACTCAGAAGTATGCAAGTGGATATTGAGACCTTCATATGCTGGTGCTACTCATACATCGAATGATATAGAAAGGTATGCACAGTGGCTGTAAGAACCATCCACCCAACCTAATGATGAGAAAATTACTCCCAGCCCTGCATTTTAAAATCCAGTACTGACTTCTCTGAAATATATACATATTTAGAAATTAAAAAAATCAATTATTCATCTCCTGAGCAGAGACAAAGAATAAAGAGAATCTATGTGTTCTTGTGAATAGGGTACAATTAAATTTAGCAGTGTTTACTTGAATGGAGGCATGGAGACTCTGAAAAACTACAAATCAACTATCTTCAGTGTAAGCATGCACAAGTTTTGACTCAAGTTTGCCAATCCAACTGAGTGCCAAGGTGATCGTTACTTTAGACACACAGCATCCTTGCTGGAACAAACTTCAATGTGCCTTTACAAATTTATAATCCACCACTACTAGTCTGACACAGACACCTCAGCTTACTTATCTGTATTGCACATACAGGTCATTTTTGTGTGCCTATTTTGTCTCCTCGATAGCCACACTGAACTTTCAGTGCAAATTCTTGCCTGCTTTGATTGTTGATGTGAGAAATATGACCAGAAAACCAAGCTCAGCATCATTCTGACATTCCAGGATAGAACAGTATCCAAAAGAGAAAAACAAGCACAACTTCACTTCCTAATCTACAAATGAGAGAAATACCCAGGCCAAAAGGCAGAGATGTCAAAACACCAAGGAAGAAATGCTACTAATGGCTTTTATAATCCCAACCCTGGCCAGCTGGACGAGAAAGTGATTATTTGTAGCTGAACCTTCCCTCCACCTAAACCCTAACATACAATGTTAGGAGACAGATGGATTCGATGCACTGAAGCATGGAGGGTTCTGCAAGATATACCTAAGTACAAGCACCATAATAAACACATTTGAAGGGGACTGAACTGATTGAAAAACTGCAATGGAATTTTGTCACTCAGGCAGTTGAATAAGTTTATTCTTTCAGCATGCATTAATTTTTCATTTAACCCTTGTGACATACCTGTTTTGTTTTTTTTTTTTAAATAAAGGCTAATTAGTAGTAGTAAAAGCATAATGCCAGTCACCCTAACTACTTGTTTCCCGAAAACATGAAGAATTTGTCAGACTAGTAGATGCAGTGTAGCTCATTTGCTATACTTGCTCCAAGCTAATAGCTTCTTGATGGAAAAATCATAACTTTTGAGAATGTTATGTGACCCACACAATATTTCTGAGTTTTACTGCATTCCTAATGTTCTGCTAATTTGCGTCTTTCTAATAAGCAAACAGTACTTACACTGACATCAGTACTACTTAATAAAACTAACAAGTGGTGAACTTGTCATTTTAGCCACTATGCACATGTTGAACCAAGAAACGCCTATCAGAGGAGAAATGAGTTTGTAGGCATCATTAATCTAACATTATATCGCTTGAAAGCCTTGCGTCTAGATAGCCCTTTTGGTTTAAAGGAAAATTTAGAGAAATAGAGCATGATAGCACATAATCTCCAGCATGCATATACAGCAGTATGCAAGCAAACAGTGGGTGGCCTACTGAAGAGTAACCGAGGCACAGATGAATGAAAAGAAATGTCAGCAGCTGTAGTGCTGCGGTTTCAGCTGGGTGAGTGTGGGCTAATACAGCAATGGCTTGCTCAGCTTGCTTTCTGCAGTTTTAATGATGACTGATCCCTACAGTTTCTTAACCAGAAGCAAAACTCAGCTAAGTATAACACAAGAATATTTCCAGAGACTATACACAGCTTGCTTGGATTTCTACTTCCCTTTGATTATCACGCCTGTTTACCGGTAGTCTAAGCAGATAATTATATGATCTTATTTTGACTTTAATACACCCACTGTGAGATGACAACCCTAACAGACATGAGGTGCTTCCTTAGAAAAAGACTTGTGAGAACAGAAACATTTGAATTGATAAATGGAGTCTCCACCCAGCACAAAAGGGAAGGAAGTTGCTTCTGAACTTTGCTCACTATTTATCCCTGCAGTCATTATTATAAACCACAAGCCAAATGTTACAATTAAAAGTCCATTGATTGCTGACCACACTCTTTGCCTCCAAAGCTTTAGGTATTTCTAGGCATTGCAGGCAGAAATCTACAGGAAATTATGATGTCAAGCATTAAGAATCTTCTGACAGAAAGTCTGTATCCTCTAGAATATACATCGTAACCCTAATAGCAAGGCTTCAAGGTTTTATATACAAGCTTGTTTCTCTTCAGATATTATCATTACATCCACAAAAAGTGTATTCTGTATTAAACATTTAAGTGTGGAATGATGACAAAGGCCAACAGATAAATTATCTGTCTCTATGTAGCCGTTAAAGACCTATATAGTTATGTTAACCCATACATATATATAACACTATAAAATTTAAATGTTGTGAACGGACTTTCATGGAATCTCCAACTAATTATAGTAAGAATTTTTGCGTGCTGTTGTTGCATAATTATTAAGTTGTATAATTATTAAGAGAGCAAAGAAGCAACTGAAATCCCTCGTTACATGTTTGTAATTTTCCATCTTGCAGCACATCTTATGTACACTAAACACCTCACTTGTGGCACATGAAACAGGTAAAGGATGAACTAATATGGCCAGATTTGAGATGAACTAGCACAGCTAGATTAGTGGGTGGTGCTGTTTGTTGGGATTGCAAAGGGCAGATTCTTTGCATTGTCGGTGATGATCCACTGTCTACAAATAGAGGTTCAAATAATACAGTGACATAAGACAACATAAAGTTACACATAAAGCAATGAAAATTATTTGAGCAATATAGCAACATAAATAGTTCTCTATAGAGATTTCTAAGTTTCCTAGGAGACCAAAATATTCAAATCTCACCCAAGGCATCCCTGGGCGGGGAAGAGAAACTCAGTCAGTCAACTGGTCCCAGAAGTCAGTGATGGCTCATGATGGTATCTTCTTGATTTGTGATGGTATTTTTCCTAACACTGAGCTACTTTTATACTATTTTTTACCTATCATATAGAATCATAGAATGTGTTGGGTTGGAAGGGACCTCTAGAGGTCCAACCACCTGCAGTAAGCAGGGGCATCTTCACTAGATCAGGTCACTCAGTCCTATCAAGCCTGACTTTTAATATCTCCAGGGATGGAGTCTCCACTACATCCCTGGGCAACCTGTTCCAGTGATCCACCACCCTTGTATTGAAGATTTTTTTCCTAATATCCAACTAAATCTCCCCTTTTCTAGTTTAAAACCATCACCCCTCATCCTATTGCCACATGCCCTTGTGCACAGTTCTTCCCCAGCGTTCTTATAGGCACCTTTCAGGTACTGGAAGGCCACTATAAACTCTCCCTGGAGCCTTCTCTTCTCCAGGCGGAACAAGACCAACTCAGAATATCTTTATAGGAGAGGTACTCCAGCCCTTTGATAATTTTGGGGGCCCTCCTCTGGACATGCTTCAACAGGTCCATGTCCTTCTTGTGCTGAAGGCTCCAAAGCAGGACAGTGTTCCAGGTGAGGTCTCACCGAAGCAGAGTAGAGGGGCAGAATCACCTCTCTCAGTCTCCAGGCCACATATTTTTTGATGCAGCCCAGGATGCGGTTGGCCTCCTGAGCTGCAGATGCACGTTGGTGTATCACATCCAGCTTTCATCCACAAGTAGTGCCAAGTCCTTTTCCTCAGGGCTGCTTTCAAGCACATCATCTCCTAACCTGTATGGATAATGGAAGCTATCCCGACTCAGGTGCAGGACCTTGCACTTGGCTCTGTTGAACATCATGAGGTTCACTTGGGCCCACTTCTCCAGCCTGTCCCTCCGGATGGCATCCCAACCCTCTTGGAGCTTGAGTGACTCTAGTCATGCATATCTTTATTGTGATTGGTGTAAATTTTCCTCACTTCGTGTTTAAGGGTTACCAGAAGTTCAGAGCACATGCTCAGTGATGGGTGGTCACACTTTGGAGGCAGGTGATTTTTGAGATGGAGGTGTTTTTTTGTATTATAATGATATTGTAATGAGCAAAAGTTGACCTGAAGAACACAATCTTCTCAGGAAAATGATGAATTGCTAGCTCAGTTCTGGTTCAGTTCTCAGTCAGGGCAGAAACAATACAGCATCTGGGCACCCTCGCACACCATGTCATCATAGATCATAGAGCCTAGCCTGGCGTCTCCACTCTGCTCTACCCTCCATGTACTGTTCTCTCAATGTCAGCACAGCAAGTTCCCCTGATGCTGCCTAGGGAACTTTTTGTGATACGGACTCTCAGCATATCAGTTGCTCTTCACCCTCGAAGTTTCTTGAATGTTGAACTTTTTCTTAAAGTGTGAACATAAGTTTTAATTTTAAGTCACCTCCAGTAATTATTCTGCAACTTGTTGACATGTGACTTACACCTTTGAACTTCTACTTCTACCTGAAGGCGTATTACAGAATTAAGCTGTAGCACTTTCCTAGTGCTGCATTTCAGTGGGCTCCCCACTAATTCAGCAGGGTCTGCAGAGACTGGTGTTTATACACAGCTGAAACATTCATCAGGAAGGTCATAGCGAACATCCACAGCTGAATTGCTCCTTTACAGCAGACAAGTCAAATGCTGAGACTGACGGCCAAGTAAGCCAGTCCTTATGAACTTAGAAAAAAGCAGAGCTGGTCCCACAGCAGCAAGTGGGGCTAGCCGCAGCTCAGTGACTGCTGGGAAAGCCTGTAGCAGCAAGAGGAGTTTAAAGTCAAGTGAGGAAGTCAAATAAACAAGCCAAGGTGATGGTAAGCAAGGATTAGCAAGGTGGAAGGTTAGGCACATACAAGCTTAGAGAGCAGTAAGTGAGAAAGAGCAGCCAGGGCAGGATTTTAAATGCAGCTCCCAAGGCAATGAGGAGAGTGTGTGTGGGTGGAGGCTCCCACAGCTCTTTTGCTTATTTTAGCTGTTGCTACAGGTGCCTGCTGTTGTGTCAGGGACAGCCTTTAGTTCTGGGGTCTCAGCCTCTGTGGGGAAGAGCAGAGGTGGTGGCACCTGTCATTGCACTCAGAAGGCCTTGCAGCTCAGCTTCTAGTTTTCAATGCTATAATTCTTTTTTTAATGTTCCTTGAGTTTATCTCCTGTCCTTTGATTCTGTCGTTGTCTGAAATTGGCTGTTTCCGCATGACATTTGTATCAATAAGTACAAATGTTTCTGTAAAGTAAAATTGATTTCCAGGAAACAGAAGAGTTCTGTTCACTCAACACTCCCAAACTTAGATGTTCAAGAGTCATGTTCTCCTAAAAAAAAAAAAAGAAAATATTTTTTTTTACTGCATTTTAAACACCTGGGGTTAAGATTTACAAGGACTCTGCAATGACATCTTTGCAACTGTCAATAGAAGTTGATGGAAAGTTTTTGGGTTTTTTAAGTGCACGCTAAAAACACAATAAAATAATTGGAATTCACAGTGTAGGGCTCTATGAAAAGATACAGCAACTGCATCAAATTTTCCTGCAGTCCTGTCATGTTTTTTTCATTAAAAAATGTTAATAACTTAGCAAATATTTTCTCTAGGTATCTTTAAAGTGGAATATTAGAACGATATGTGATAACAAAGGCCATATACCGCAGTGGCCATTTGTCCTTTTTAGTCCTGATTCAACACCCAAGTGTTCCAACCTTCCAGAATCTTTGAGAAATTTCACCTTGATCATGAAAACAGAATCTCAGGTTTACAATATAGTTTCTTATTTAATAGTAGCGTATCAGTCTTTTCATTCTTTTCTGAGTCAGTTTCTGAAATACGCTCTTCAGACATATTTCAGAGAGTCAAATATGTTCAGGCTACTATTTGCCATTTCTTAGAAACTGCAGTGACCATGAGACAATAGAGCTATCTTTATTTCCTGAGCCTGCAGAACAGCCTTGACTTCTGTTAGTGCAACGGCAGCAGGATAGGACCTTTTTTTTTTTTATGACAAGTGACTCTGTATTATATTTGCTCAGGTTCTATGTAAAAAATGAAAATCCTCCCAGCTGCAGCCCTGCATGATCAGCCTGAGCCCTTAGACATGATATATCCTTTCAGGCTGTCATATATTTACTGGCAAACAGAAAGTCTCGAAGGCCAAAGCCTCTCTTTGCATGCACTATTCTCTCTGTTAGGTTTCACAGGTGTAATTAAAGGCAAAATTTGACACCATTCATGGAATTTAGTTACACTTCTGTTGAAGATGTATGAGATGGAAAATGCTCCCCAGTACATTATTCAGCTTTTATCTCAGCCCTGTGGCTCTCTAATGTTACCAGGTGTAAAGAGTAATGATGTTTGGGGTTTGGGTTTTTTTTTTCCCTTGAAGCAATCTGAAGGAAGTCTGAAAACACTTGAAGAGCAAGTCTTGGAAGATGTCACTGTTACACAAATGCTTTACCAGTTAAATGGATGGAAACCCATGTAAGTGAGACAATTTGAAGTGTCCAAATTCCATGTACTACTATGTCCAGCTTAACACAGCACTTGCAGCAAACAATAATTATACAATCATTATAGAGTGCATAACAGTACATGGCAAACAAACAAGCCTTTTGCTGTTTAAAGCTTGTCCCTGTGGATATATGAGGAATTCAAATTATGCCTAATTATGAATTTATAGCTAAGCATGTATTTCCTCCCTTCACCCTTGTAAAGATATTCCAGCTATGTAAAAGGAGTAATTTTGAATTTGCTTAATCTCATTTCTGATATTTTGCCTACTAAGATTACAGGAACAGAGGTAATTATTGTGGTGTCTCTTCAGACAAGAAACAGGAAATGTAATAGAAAGGAGTACACCAGGAAAATCAGGTGCCTACAGGCTGGGTCACAGCCTGATTTATAAAAGCCAATTCTTTCCAGCACATCCTATTTCCAGTAATCTGCATCCCTAAATGGATTCAGTATGGAGGTTTAGATTCCTGGAGCCTACTGGAATCCCTTCTAGCCCATCAGAGGTGTCCCAGGCTGAAACAGAATCACGGAATGTTAGGGGTTAGAAGGAAACTCAAAAGATCATTAAGTCCAACCCCCCCACCCCCAGCACCCACCAGAGCAGGATCACCTAGATTATTAGGTCACACAAGAACTTGTCCAGGTGGATTTTGAATGTCTTCAGAGAAGGAGACTCCACAGCCTCTCTGGGCAGTCTGTCCCAGTGCTCTGTCATCCTCACAGTGAAAAAGATTTTCCTTTTGTTCACATGGATCCTCCTATGCTCCAGCTTGCACCCTTTGCCCCTTGTACTGTCATTGAACATCACTGAGAAGAGCGGCACAGTTCCTTGCTGTGAGCAGACAACCTCGCCCTGGAGTAGCTGAGGCCCCAGATACTTTCAGCGCTGTTGCAAAGGCTGCTCTGATACCCCTTTAGTTTTCACCATGCTGCCCCTACATCAGGTTCATCTAGTATCTGTGTGTACTTCAGTTTTGGATATTCACTCTCCCCATACACATAGGCTCAGTTACCTGCTCAGTGTTCACAATTTAAGGGTAATCTTATACATAAACAAAGGAAAACCAAACCATTTATTCTCTTCTTTCCATCAACAAGTGATATCTGGCCACTTCCAGGGAAGCAGGGCTTCGGTATTTGTAGTAGTTGCTCCAGAAGACAAATGTCATAAGTAACAAGTGCTTCACCCTTCCTCCTCCTCCTGCTTGGCTTTTGCTGCTGAGCAGACACCATGCAGTGTGAACTATCCCTATGGTCCGTTTGGATCAGCTGTCCTGGCAGTGTCCTCTCCTGAGATCTTGCCCACCCCCAGCCTACTGGTGGTGGGAACATTGGAGAAGCAGCCTTGATGCTGTGCTGGCACTGCCTGGCAGCAGCCAAAACAGGGGTGTGTGAGCAGCACCTTGCTCACTACCAATACACAGCACAGGGCTGTGAGGGCTGCTGTGGGGAAAATTGACTCAGCCTGACCCAATGCAGGTGCAAATGTACAGTAAACAAATATTTCAAAAGCAGATTATCATTGAATGCCATAATCAGTAAGATTATAAAATTCAGAAGATTTTTCAGGGCTTTCACCCTTTATGTTATTCTCTGTAAACAACCTTCAGGGACTGCTGACCCACCTTCAGGAATCTTGAGACAGACAAGGGACCATACATCAGAATGCTATACAACATGTACTGGCACAGAAGAAAATAAAAACCACTTTCAATCCTCTCAGTGGAAAAACCCCAACAGCCAACAGCAGTACTCAGAGCAGTTCTTTAATAAGATTACCCTGTTATTGATACAGAAATAAGCAATTGGATATTGTTGTTTGCTATTGGAGAAAATTAATGATTAGGCTAAAGGCTTTTCAAGTTACGGGCACATAAGGAAATTTAGCAAAAAAACATTTGCTAGTGAGAAAATGGCAAAGGGCTCAGATTTATTATATCACTATCCTGAAACAGTGATACACACAGAAGACACATGGCATGTGGCTTGTTTCAGAAGCACCTGGAACCTCAGAAGTCTGATGAAAGGACCAGAAATACCGTTTAGGATTACTCAGCTCTTGGGCAGCATGGAGAAGCTAGATGGCTAATTAAAAGCTTTTGGATTTGCTTACTTCTATAGCAGAAACACCTGAACCTCAAAGAGTTTTACAAATGACTGAGGTCTTGAACAGTTATGGAATATAGTAAAAGGCAAGTTATAGAAGATGCTACAGTTGTTCATTACAGCGTTACACAGAGAATGCTGCAGCCTAATTACATTAGTTCCGGAACCTTACTGGCATATCTGATTTCTGTATTGATTTCTGGAAAGTAAATGTAATATCTGGTTCAGATGTACATCCAGTACACAGATTAATGAAATGCTACTGGGTTGGGGTGATAGCCAATATGTAACTAAACTTGACTTACCAAGTGATGTTTGCAGTCGCATTTGGCTTCTCAGATTCCACACAAGACAACTGTCCTTTTCTCCAGTCCATGAGGCATGTTAGTTTTAGCGGTCCATTTAATTTATGTTAAGCTCCAGCAGCATTTCCAAGACTGACAGAAAAAATAATTTATCTTAACTAGAGCTGCACACTAATGCAGTGATCTATATCACTCACTTATCTAGATCTAAGTGGTACATCTACAGAAGGTGAAGATGATGCTGGAAGCTTTTAGGATGCTCACGTTTTTGGATTTGTGGCTAAAACTGTGTTGATAATGCACCAGTGTTGGGGCTGTTACCAGTGTTTGCACAGCCTCACAGCTTTCTCTGACCCCCATAGCGAGTAGGCCAGGGGTCAGCAAGGAGTTTGAAAGGGGTACAGCCAGGACACCCTCAGGAATATGTAATACCGAGTTCAACAACAATACTGAGGAGAAGAAATGCTGGAGAAAGTAGCCATTGCTTGGAGGCTGGCTGAGCATCAGCCTGCTTATGTGAGATGGTGAGTGAATGCCTTTATATCACTTGTTTTGAATATTTTTTTTTCTTCCTCTTCCTTTCACTTATTACACTACAGCTTTACTCATGAGTTTTCTCAGTTTTGCTTTTGTTGTTTTCTCCCCTGTCCTGTTGCAGGGAGTGAGCAGCTGTGTGATGCATAGCCACTGGCCAGAGTCACAGGCTGATGAAGGGCAGGCTTTGGCAGAGTGCCCCATTCCTACCAGTAAGCCAATGATACTTCTTTTGTTAGGTTTATCTCAAAACTGACAAGTTGCAGATAGCTTCTTACCTTAATAGGTTTGTTATAGAACAATGTAGAACAATTCTGTAAGGCATGGTCATAAGCAACTTGCATGAGTGGAGAAAATGAGACAACACGCTTCTTGTGCAATACCTCATTTTGTATGTGAAGATGTTCATCAGAGCCTCAAAATTAAAGGTGTTCAGATCCATTCCTTGATATTAATTCTGTCTCTTCCATGAAAGAAGAATTAGATGGTGACAGAAAATGACTGCCTGGTTATCCAGAGGACAATTAAGATCTTACATACCACCAGCTTGTTAAGTGTCTGATGCTTAGCCATTAAAATATTTGCAGTTTATACATAAGAAAAGTCCCATACTGACTGTGCCACTCCTACACGTAAGACCTTAGCATAGAGACATCAATTCAGTGTCACATTATGACATTAAATGGGACCACACACATAATTTTTACTTTTTCCTCAATGTACAGTATTCAGTAAAAGAACCTATGCAGGACATCCTGTTTTATAGACTATGCAAGGGAGAAGAAATAAACCTTTTCTTCTGCCTCATAGTCCTCAATCATCTGACGATGTCTCCTGCAGTCCCAAGGCAGCAGCCCATGCCTGTCCCAAACTATGGCTATGATTGCCTGGATGAGTATTTTTAAGATGAAGCTTTTGGAATACCTGAATATTTCAGTCAAGAAAAAAAAAAAAAAACCCAAACCCTGAAAACATCATGTGGCTGCAGATAAATTCCTAAATGTGAATATTACTTCTATAGAGTAGTCATGTCAGAAAAGGCAGAAACAATCCAGTGCAAATCAGATCCAGTAACAATATGTGACATTGCACAGCAGCATGTGGATTTTACCAGCTCAGGACCAGACATCATTTAAATGCAAGAGTCCTCAGTAACATGGAAAATCAGTTAATGCATTTTTTTAAAACAAAACACCACTGGTGGCATTGCATTATTGCAGGGCCAAGCCATAGCTAGCATTACTTTCATATACCCAAAATAAGGTTGCATTTGATTCTAGTGTCCATGAGATCACATAGATTCTTGCATGTGTCTCTGCCAGACTTTGCAGTGGATGTCAAGTTGCCAACAAACTTTGTGAACATAGTCAATTTATTCAGGGCTGATGCTGCACTTAAGAAATCCCTTTGTTTGTTTCTCTATCTGCAGTTTCGTTAACAGTGACTGCCTCTGTTTTCACATGCATAAATGCATGGATTTTTTTTTTAAATAGCTCAGAACTAAACAGGCGACAAAAATATGCATATTGAGTTCTGCTATGGGCAATCTCTTGGGACTGCCCATAAATTGCACTGAGTTGGAGTATACGAAGGAAAGAATCTGTAAGCAGCAGAGTAGAAAACAGGATGGAGGGAGACAGTTGTAAAAGTTGTCCTCACCTCCTCCATTACATTCTCTGCTTTCACTGAAAGCAGGCCTATTTAATATAGATAAGCAACATACACAAGTGGTGACCATGGAATAGGCACTGTCCTTGAAATTCACTTCCTTGCCTCCTCTGCAGGAAATCATTTATGGGACTACAGCCCCTACTATATAGGTGGCCTAACAAACACCTTCTTGTCTTAATTTATGTGCATAAACTCAAGGGCAGATCGTGTTCTCTATCACTGCTTTTGCTATGGGACCAACATTTAGACATTAAAGTGGGTAAGATTGATTGTCGTACACGTGGCCATGAAAAATTAAATGAGCTCTAAGCTTGTTTGATGCCATTTAGTTCCTTGGTGATGAAAAGGCAGAGAACAGAGTGAATGGAGCTCTCTCTACTGGAGAGAAAACAGAGACACAATGATTGACCCAACTCTGGGTCTGTCTCAAACTTCTAGGAAGAAAACGTGACCATTCATTGCTATTGTTCCATCCACAAGTTACTTAGAAAAACAACATATTCATTTATTCCTACCTCTTGAAAAATAACTGCAACCTTGGTATTGACTCTAGTATGAACAAGACCAACCATTATTGTGATATTACCATTGAAGCTTTGTAGGAATTTTCTCTAAGGATAAATAACATTCTTTTGGTTGGGAGTTCCAGTGAGATGCCCCAACTTATTCCATTTCTCGTTCTTTTTCATTAATTCTTTTCACTTCATCAGGATTATTAAATACCCACATTTGGTCATGAGCATACTATCTCAGCCCTTTTTTTTTTGTTAAAAATGCACATTTGTTTTAAAATTAAAATCCAAGGAGAATCCCACTGTAGTGAAGAATCTTCTACATAGGTGCTAATGTTTGATTACAAGGTCTTTTCATAGGACTGAGGCTGTTTCCAAAGATAATAGAAATTAAGACGTTATGAAAGGTCTTTGGTCAGATGTTTAATGGTTGCACATATGGTAGGCATAATAGATTACATTCAATGTGGCTGCGAGGAGTAAATAAACTCTAAGCAATTTCACATAATTTCATTCCTGAAAGAAACTTTGACCTTGATATTCCTTGTTATGTATATAAATAAAAATAAATGAAGATGCTTTGTGCTGAGCTGTCTAGCAGGTTCTAGAATAGCAATGCAGTTCTACATTGAATCAAGGTGTTCCATAAACCTTTAATTTCCTTGGAAAAAGCAGTAATTTATTTCATGGTAATCTCCTTTTTGCTGAACAAGTGGTTGCATTCTCTCGGTAGCAAAGTAAACCATCTGGAGATTTAATGTAAGGAGTAACACAGCACTGCAAAATACTGAGTATGCAAAGAGATTTGCAGTTTAATTCAGAGGTCAAAAGGCATGTTGCTTCTAAATGATATTGGAGAAATAGCTTGGAATGATGCCCCTTCCTTAATTCTGAGCAGTAAAGAACAGACTAATTAAAGTGTCAGTACACTGAATTGAAAACTGTTTTATGATAAGACACTTGGGCCAGCAACCAACTTAAGACATATCACATGTGACAGTAGATTTAGAGTTTTTGATGGAAAGACTAGTTAATTTTCTGCATTCAACATATCAGTGAGGCAGTGCAGGACTTTAGTGTTCACTTTTATATCACAATGATATTTAAAAACTAAAACATCCTAAATTAGGGTAGATATGGCACCCTAATTCAGAGAGTAAAAGCTATTTCTGTTGGTAAGAATTTGGTTTACTTCTTATGGGCACTGATATTCATAGTTTCACTTATTAAAATGCTGTGAATAACTTCATATCAGCTTATACAACTGACAGAAAAATATTCTGTTTGAGACTGAAAGAAATAGATAACTATGAATTAAAAAAGAATAGCTTTCTCCATGGCACAAGATGATGATGAAACAAATAATGGTATTTCACTAATCCTGCTGCATGCCTATAAATTCTGGAGATATGTATGCTGAGCAGATTCCTTTGTTTAGCTATGAGTTCAATAAGCTCTTTACTTAATAACAGTTGATTTGGAATGCAAGTATACTTGGAGTATAAAATCCAAGAGTGATGGCTCAGTCAATATTTTCACTGGCTAAAAAAAATTACGAGCTGATTCATAGCCTTATCTTCTACTTCTCAGGATAAACTTGTTCTCCAAAGAGTGCCTGAATATGCAGATAGTAGGATAAAAATACTGTTGTCAGATGATGAGTTTTTGTATTGCTAAGCTTTAAGTGCTATATTGTACTAAACTTGAACAGTTGAAGCTCACACATTCTTTCGCCAGTACAAACAAGTGACACTTACTTTATCAATTCAAATCCAAATAATGAAAAATAAAATTTGGTTCATTTTTCCTCTGCAAATATGGGTGTTCCTTTAGGACTTCTTTGTCTCAATCTCAGCATTTTGCAGGCATCTAAAAGCTCTTTTAAATTTGTTTTTAAACTTTCAAGTCTTACTGTACATACAATTACATCATAACATGGAGGTAGTCTTACCCACTTTTCTGCATCATGATTAGGAGGGCAAATATCTGGGTGGCAAGAGGAGCAGTTACACAAAGAGCTACAACATAACCTAAAAAACAGAAAGTAAGAAATGGAAAAACATTTACTTGATGATGTCCCAACAATAGCCTGTCAATTAGGACAGTGTCAGCTTCCCAATAGATGGATTGATTCACTGTCCTCTTAGAAAGCACCGATTACCTATCGGTCCCACAATTGTTTTGAATTGTCTAGGAAAAAAATGTGTCTGTAAATACATGCTTTGTGTACTTACCCTATTTAGAACCAACTAAAATCAGAGGAATGTTTGGCATTTCTTTGCAGAAAAGCATCCCTTATTTTTCTTTTATTATCACATATGGGATTAGACATGTTTCTCCACTGGATAGAATTTGCAAATCAGAGTTATTTATTAGTCCTATATCTATTTAATAGAGGTGTGCTAAGTTACAAATTCAAATTTATTCTTTACAAGGCAGAGTGATATTTGAGTCTGGAGAACTTAGAGGAATGGTTGTTTGTTCCATTACAGGTACATATTTCAAAAATCAACCTCAAGTTATACAAATCAAACAGTAAGAAAAGTTAATCACTGAAGTATTTTATCTATAGAGGGTGTGTATCCTCAACTCCATGGAGAATTTAAGTCAAGACAATTAGCTGTGTTTCTAATCTGGAAGTTTTAGCTCATCCAGATGATGTTTTCTGAGATAATAAATGACTCCCTGAAATTCTATGGCCTTCACTAACTCCTTCTGGCTATGAAATCTATGGGTGAATTCAAAAAAATCACATTTCTCTAGAAAATGCATTGATTTATTCTATTTGATGTGGAAGTGATCTTCATAAAAGCATGATGATCCTCACCTGAGACTTTCAGTTCAGTATTTTATATGTGTTTTGGAGGACCATGACCAAGATAGAAATAGCTGGAGGGCTACCGCCTATCTTCTGTTGTGACTGTATCCTTGGAGGCTTTTTTTGCTCTCACATGGCACCGGCTGACAGGCAGCTCCTATTCTTTCTGTCCTCCCACATTGTGAATATTTCTGTTGGAAGATTAGCCAATTTGCTGGCAGAGTAAAAGAGAATAGCATGCGTGTAAGACCAGCAAAGTGAACATAAATAATTTCTGCTGATGACAATCACTATTTGGAATTAACAAAATTCCTTAGATACTACTCTCTGGAAAATGCTGGCAACTGCTGACTGGAACAGCAATCCCAGCACCTGCAATTAGGTCAGCTATTTGCAGAATGCCCCCAGGGAGCTCTGGCCAGCCAGGTGTTCCAGTGCCTATTCATCACTGCTACCTACCCACTGAAAAAAAATTAATACAAAAACAAGTATCTGTGCTGTATGTCACGGTACCATTTTTCTTCTGTCTTTGTCATGTATTCTACATTTCATCAGGATAGTTTCCTACCTAGGTGGATGCTAATGTAGCCTTTGGTTCAGCCCCTTAGCTGATCTATATATATGCGTGAAAGGCAGAGACAAGCACACAGTAACAGAATCACACAGAATCACAGAATTACAAGGTTGGAAAACACCTTTAAGATCATCAAGTCCACCTGTTCCCAGACATGCTCCAGTGTTAGGGGTCAAATCTTCAGGGTGTCCATTAGGTTTCTTCAGTAAATAGGCTAATACAAAATACATTAGTAAAATGATGGTGCTCTTAGGATGAAATAGCCATTGGCAGTAAAAACAACTAAAGTGTATATTAAAGTGCATTTTCTATCAATTAATGTTGGGTTTTATTGGATGTCTGCTGTCTACTTAAATACACATTAATGTAGTTTTCCTTAGAGATGTTGTTGGCTCATCTTGGCAGCAGTCTACCATTCTCTGACATTTAAATGAAGTGACACTGTCTTCAGACTCAGTTTCAAATCTACATTTAGTGCTTAGCAAAACAGACATCGTTTTAGGACCTCCTTATACTCCATTTTCAAAGGTATGGCCTTTGATGTTTCTCAAACTCCTAAGCTCTTATTATGAGCCTATTAGATGCATGTATCGGTTTTAAATGTATATAGCTAGGTTATTTTTGGTTAAAAAAATATAAAAATTTTAAATTATAAAAAAAGCATTTCTCCAATACTAACCACTTTATGCCTTCATATATTTGATTTTTTTAAATCTTATTTTTCCACATTTTCTCCTTTTCTTTTCTCTCTGTATTGGAAAATAGTTTGCTCTATCAGTTTAGTTTACTCAGATTAGTGTTTTGTATGATGAGTTACACATTTTCCAACAACATCATGATGGAACTGAGATGAAAAGTTAGGAGTTGGAGGTTAGTGCTAATACAATTCAGGAGTTGTTAAAGCCGGGTATTTAGTTCAGGCCCTTCTCTACTTTGGTCAGAACAATTTTCTTTTCTTTTCTTTTTTTTAAATATGTTCTTTCTGAGGCATTCTTGAGAAGGGAGAAAATATAGTAGATTTGACAAAAGAGCATTGAAAGGAACAAATGCAAATAATCAAACAATGCAACTACAATGGTCTTTTGCAGCTTAAAAAAAATCCATTCACATTCTCTTTCATTTTCTCAAGTTGCATCTTCTTTCAGGGAAAGCAGTTTGCAAGGACTCAGGTGGAAGCATTAGCAAGCAAATGAAATTGTGGATGGACAATGATCAAACTAGTTAGCTCCTTTGCTCATCACCTTCTACCTACAATAAGAACTGCTTTGGGCAAGAGAGGTGCACCATTAGGCAAGCTAGAAGATGTGAAAAGAAATATCTATTAAATTTCTAAGTAGATTTTCTACTGACAGGGACTGAAGGCCATTTTACTTGCTCACAGGCTAACATGCAATCAATATTAATTATCAAAGAAAGGAGTGAATAACATTTTTGCGATAAGATTGGCACAGGGTAGTGAACTAAAGCAACATAAAAGCATTCTTTCAACATAGTGACTCATACATGACATTAGAATTAAAAAAAAAAAACCTTAAAACATTATTACCAGAAAGCTAGAGACATTTGACTAGGCTTCACTTTCATCTTTTTGTCTGTCTGTGAAGTTAGGTATGGCATACTGCATAGTTATCTCAGAAAATAAGTAATAATGGGACTCTGAAGCTTTTTCAATAATACTATATTCAGATAGAAGTCCAGTTCGGTTTTTAGTGCTAAGTCCTTATAAAGTGCCAAGAATCTCAGTGTTTTACAATGTGGCATTATCAGTTGTTTAATCAATATGCTTTGCCAGAGTATGCTGTCATAAAAGGCATTCTAAAATGAAATGAAACATCCTCCACTCTGCACTGTTGAGCTCTACAGTCTGATCATTTTCAGTAGCTGTTATGCACTGCATAGCATTAATGATGATCCCTTTTACTAGGCAAAAAAATAGATTTGGTGGGAGGTAGAAAAAAAAGGAAATGGAAAAATTTCATCACTTGAGTTATTTTCCTTCGTTTAATATTAAACAAGTGCTGATTAAAGAGTTAAATATAAGTCAATTGAAAAACCATCACTTTGAGCTTGATCCCTCCTTCTAATAGGACTCTTCTTTTTGTAGGACAGTAGAATTTGGGAAACAATTCTTCTGTCACCCAGAGGGGATGAGAATGTGGTAGAGATACATCAACATTTATATTACTCTGGACCACAAAGTTATGGAATGAATTAAGTTGCCTTTGTGCATAGAATATGCCCGCTCAGCACAAATATGATCTGGTTGGGTAGTGTGCAGTAGTGACTCAAGATGTCTGGACTGTTCACACATCCTACAAAGAGTACCCAATGCAGCTGTCAGAAATATCTTCCCAGGCTTAGAATACTTTATCTCAAACTCTAAATTGTTCAGAACATTCAGCCACACCACTCTAAATCAGATTTTTATATCAGTACTTTTGTAGATTAATTCCATATTGCGCTTGCAGCAAAGTTGATGCATTGCCAGAATTCTGAAAATTTTAGGTGGGACCAAACATGTGATTTACTGAGTATGAATGCTAATGAATGATTCCTAATCTGGCCAAACAGGAGTAGTCATGAAATAAGATTCGACCAAATCTACTAAATCACAGCAAAGTAATCCAACTTCTGCTTTTACAGAAGCCACTATTTTAAAAGCCAGCATGTGCCATACAATGTTAGAGATATCAGAGTTATCCACTGCTCCAGAAAACAACTACTTGCTTGATTTATAGAATGTCTTGAAAGCATCAGATGAATCAAAGGAAATAATTATATTGAAGTATTTTCAAGCAGTGCGCTATCTCCTTACTACTAGTGAATTTTATTAATTTTCTTTTTTAAATTATTGCTCCGATTTAATTTTTCAGATGCTTATAACTTGATTTTACATCTTTATTTAATGAAAACAATAGAAATATAACTAGTATTTCCTTTAAAAAAATATTCTGTATGCAATTTTCATTTTTATTCCAGGGTAGCTCTTTTATTCTTGAATAGCTTTTAAGGGAAGCTTGCAGTCAGACTATATTTTTAGTTCTAGTTCATATCTTGCACAATCTGTCTTGACTGGTAAAATTGTGGATTCTTGTACCTATCTAGTTTATCAGACTAAGGGATGTTGACCCCCCAGGCCATAAATGTAATAGTGTGGGACTGACTATTCTTCTGGATCATGGATTCATAAGACCATATCTAGCTTGTATTCTTACTTTGACAGAGCCTCTTCTCTCATTTCTGTCAAGTCTTCAGAGACTTATTCAGCAATGGAATTTTATTCTGTAGTTACTCTAGAGAGATATATAGTTCTTTTAGGATCAAACTCTGCAAGGTACTCCACTTGCATTAAAATCTTTGGTTGCCAATGCTGTTTAGCATGCAGAAAGACCAGACCCTTCAGCTCCCCAAGTAAGTATTTATAATAGAGTTGGTCAGAAATTGGAATGTTTCCATGAAAACATCTTGGTCTTGGCAAAACTACAACTTTTGACAGCAAACTGGTCAATATTTTTCTCCAGTTCTAATGTGTAGCTTCCATCAAAAAACAGTATCATTACTCTTTTCAGAAGAATGTACGTTTAACAGGGAGTTCAGTTCAGGCTTTGGTATTCCTTTTTTCAAAAAAATGTTCTCATTGTTATGCTTGCAATTACTCTTACCTATTTAATGTTGCAATGTTGATGATATTGATTAAAACGATGTTCTTAGACCTTCTTTGTCTCTCCACAAATTTTGCCTCCTGACAGAGTGAAGTCAGTAGAGAGGAAAAAGAGGTCTGTGTACTGTTTTATATATTTATATATATTAATATTCTGTTTCTAGAGAAATATATCCTACCAATACATAATTTCTCACTATTGCAAACTTGATCAAATAGACACTGAAAAACAAAGACCATTAATAGAGTCTGGGCATTCTGAGGTACGGTGCCTGGTGCAGTTTTTCATTGAACCAGATGGATATTATGCCACTACAGATTTTAGTCTAATAAAAATAAAGATTAGTCTACACCTAAATATTGACTTCAAATGGGAAATTTTTCAGGAATTAAAGAAATTAGGAATGACATGATCTAGATTGAAGACCTTAGACACCTCAGCATGAAAGCTTTAAAGGCACAGAGAAACTGTTCCAAATAAAGGGTAAAAAAACCCCTCTATTAAAAAGACTCCAGACCAAATTTATTGAAAAGTGCACTAAGAATAGCAATTGGTACTAAATAAAAAAGGTTGATAGTCAAAATGCAATTTGATCTTGAACATAATAAATAGAACAATAACAAAAAGTCAATAACAAGAATTGTGTTCACCATGAACTTAGGGGAGTTAACTTTTAAAGCAAACAGTTTTGCTGAAAAGGTAAATAAATATTTGATTTTGGCTTTTTATATGGAATATGCTGTTAGGAAGGACAGAGAAATCCTTATAGCTAGGAGTAACTGGATTGTTTACGGTCCAGTGGAAGGAAACCTCAGCACTTAGTGCACTCTATGCTGAATGTGAGAAGGCAAAAAAAAAATGTCCATCTTCTAATTCTGACAGAACCGATGAACACATATAAGATAATGGAAAAAGTAATAAAATGCAACATGTGTTTTCCAGCAGTGAACAATGGTGGAGAAGTGCAGAGTCATATTTGCATGGGAAATTACTGGCTAACTTCAGAAGTACAAAACTGTAAACTCCAATTGTGGACAGGATATGGAAGGAGAACTTTAGACATGAATACTCACTACCAGTGAGTACCTGTCACCTGGAAAAAAAACAGGACAGGAGGAAAAAAAAAACATTGTGCTGTCAACGTGAAATCAGTTTAACAATCTTCCAAGTCTTACAGGTCTTGTTTATGGGATGATTAATAATGTATCCAAGTAATACACCATGAAGAGTGCATAGAGACCATGAACAGTAAGATATTTCTATTAGATATTGCAAAATATTACTGTTATTGCACAAGGACCTGCTGAAGCTCCATCTGGAATACCATATATAAATGCAGTCACCTATGTTCAAGGAAGATGAATTTGTACCAGAACAGCTGCTGAGAAGGACTATTGAAATGCTGAAGAGAGAACTAAGCTTGTTTAGCCTAGCAAAAAATAGAGGTTGTAAGGGCATTGAATTGTTCTCAGTAAATACATAGGAAATATAAATACTGAGAAGGAAAAGAAATATATAAAATCATAAAACACTTTTTGAAAGAATTATATTTTAACAAGGGTTACTTTGAAAAAAAACCTTATAAACATGAGTTTGACAAAGTCCCAGAAGCAGCTATGCAGCAGTCTACTTCCCCTTTATAAACGAATTCGCACCATAATAGCTGCCATTCAGACATGCTACCCAGAATATTTCACAGTTTTCAATTCTACCTCACAAACAGAACACCTTCTAAATTCAGGCACTGTAAAATATTACAATAAAATCCTATACTTCAGATGAAGCATCTTTTGTTTCCTCATCTGTATCAGAAGGGGAACTATTAAATAGTGTGGATACTCATAAAGTTTATTGATTTGGATTGAGGATTTGTTCAATTGATTTTAGTTTTGGAAGTTAGGAATATTTTTCTATATGATATTTTAGAACTTCCTCACCAGCATTATTCCTCTTACAGGACCTTCTATCACGTGTGACAAAAAAAGGCAGTTTACTGGTTTTCTCTTCTTGGGACTCATGGCAGAGAGGATGTGGAAGGGGATGAAACTAAAATTGGCCATCCAGTCCACACAGGAACATACATAATTTGATTAAAGTTACCTTTGTTCCTGGGCTGCTGCACTTTGTATTACAGCATGGTGAGAGTGCTATGACAAAGTCTCTGACAGCTGCATTCATTGGCTGTACCCAGTGTATTCTACAGAGGAGAAAGAAATATTTTGCCCTTACTTACTGAAGTTAATATGTTTGACTAAGTGCTGAGTCAAAACTGAGACGTATTTCAGTAGTTCACTCTTTCCTAAAGTAGCAAAGCTGTAATAATTATGAGTATCGTTGATGGGAAATTTTATTCACTCACCCTTAAGCTGTACAGTTCATACAGCATTCATTCCAATAATCTTGTAATTCTGCCCTCATAAATAGTATTCATTACACCTCCCTGAGTTTCATACAGGGAGTGCCTGAAAAACACATGAACAATATAATTTAATTACAGAGACATAAAAGATGTTAAGGGTGATAAATGTATTTTATGACCTTTAAAATGAAGCCAGGCAACATTCATATCATTTCAGGTTTTGCAAGCCTTGGTGAGGGTCTTAAGTTTCAGAAAAAAGCCCTTATTTTGATGGAAACTGATTTTATTCCACATTCATAGGGGGTTTCATTCCTGGGAATGATAACTCAGTTTTACAGTCACCACACAAGGTGTTCAGATAAACTTTCTCCAGGTCCTGTCATACAAAACAGTATTAGAAAAGACAGAAATTACTCCTCTAATGACAGACTAAAATTCAGCAGCATAACTCCAGAATGTATTGTAAGTATTAGGGATGTTTGAAGCAAAGAGGAATTCAAAATATATAGTGCTAGCTGCAGGTGATACTACTAATAACTATGCACAATATTGTATATAGCAAGATTGAATTGGACACATTCTTTCCTACATGCAGTTATTTACAATTTCACTATCAACAGAAATCATTACAGAAATAATCTCTGCCAAGCATTAGAATTCCAAAGATCATAAGGCTGGATGACTGGAACTGTGAAATAAAGGTTATATAGATGTTTCTTTACATTCCATGAGGTTATGTATTTGTCACCTTCCTTTATTGAGGTTTTTTTTGTTGGGGTTTTTCCCCCCTTCCACAATACACTGCAATCACTTATTAACAGAAATTGGAGCCAGTGTAGAGAGGCCCAAATACTGTGTCAATTTACATTGTTTGGATATAAATCTTGGACTGGCTCTGTTGTAACTGGCTTGGAGTTATTCTCAATTTATATCAGAAAAGACAATCATCTGGTGCAGAAATCATACCATTTTTAGGTAGTAGTTCTAATGTTAGTATACCAATGATTAAGTAATAGAGAAACATATTTTCTCATGCTTTTTTTGACTGTTTATTTCTTCTATTTTATTAGTGTTATTTCTATTTCAGATATATGGGTGGCCAGAGTTTTAAAATACATTTGATAATTAACAATTATTTTTACTTTCCACAAGACCACTTGTTTTAACTGTTCTGATTGCACTGACTTTTGATCCTATCACATCATATGCAAGGGTAGGTAAAAATCCCTCATGATAGTCCGCAAACTTAATTTAGCACTTGAAAAGTTGTGAGTTTCCCATCTGCTGAGATTTAGAAAATACATCTTTGTAATGATATTTTTCTGCGGATGTTAAAATTGTAACTATGTGGTAATTTTTAGGTGTGAATGTCAGAGTAGAGAGAGCGGGTATGTTCCACAAGTAACAAACAATACCAATTTGTCAGGGTTTTTTGTTTGGTTCAGTTGTTGTTTTTTTTTTTCCCCAATTTCTTTTTTAGGTCCAAGGCAAAGGAATCGGTCCAGTACTGAAAGAAGATTCACTACTGCTAGAACTATTGCTTAGCTGTTATTGCCTAGTTGGATGACAAAGACCAGAAGAGAAAGATCATGGTGAGGATTCCCATTCTGGTCAGGGATTATGTAATCTGTAATTAATTTCCTTTTCCTTACTGAAAGCCACATTGAGGCCATCAGCCATCCAATAAATGTAACAATTTATCCTGCTTAGAAGAGGAAATCTTTGAATGTCTTACATAACAGAGTGAATAACTGCTGGCATCCAACTTTATTTTGACCGTTGCACATATGGAATTTTGGTTGTTGTGGGAGTTATTTCATTTGCTAAATAAAAGTCGCTCTTCTCTTTTGCATATATTATGCTTGAGTCAATCCAGGTTTTCTTTGGCTTTGCTATGCAAGTCTGTATTTATATCCTTCTTTCTGCAGACAGAAAACCATGAGTTGATCACTTACTTTTATTATCTCATTTTTGTTGTGGCATAAGTATATTACCTTTTCTCTCTGTGGATAAGCACTTCAACATGAGCTTCCTGAACAGCTTAATTCTGCTTATAACCTACTTCCAGGCTTTAAAATCTACTTGTAAATTGATTTTCACACTGTCAACTGAAGATCCTTTTCCCTGATACATTCTTCTAAGTTATGGCAACCATACTTTTGTCTCATACTAGTCACTGTTCTTGACAATACTTAGCATCCTTACAGGAAGTAAAATTTCACTTACCTTATCCAAGGCATCTGGATATATGTCTATCATACTGAGGTTTTAATTATAAAGAGCAAGGCATTTTACCATCTCTGCAAAATGAAGAGATATTCAGCTTGCATAAATATCAAAATATCCTAAGGTCTGCAATATCACTTCACATGAATAAAAATTTGAATGTTTGATTACATGCTGAAAATAGTAATCACTAAGGACAGTGTGAAAGACATGATTTTTTTTTTACTCTATATTCAACTCTGTGTAAGCATACACTCTAATGTCAATGGAAAATCATTCTTATTACTGAGTTACCCTGAGAATGTTCTACCAGGAGGCTATGTTTTATCTATATGCAATCTAAATTTATAATACCTAGTACATACTGTAACTACCTGAACACTATCCATGTAGTATCTCCACTAACTCTGCCTAAACAAGCTTCGGATATATGGAGGCTAATTCAGCTTTGCAAGGAAGGTTAAAGGCTGTTTCCTCTCCATTGCCAGGACTAGGCAGTTGGTTATCTCTTCTTCACCTCCACCCGTCAAACTCGCTTCTCTTTCCTTTTGCTGTAAAATAAGTTGAAACAATAAACGATTTCTCCTATGCAAAAGACATTCTTTAGCATCTGCATCTTCCTTTCTCACCACACAACCTTCTTGCTTGACGCCTATGAAAATTATTTCCTGTCAAACAGTAAAAAGGACACTTTTATCAGCTGTTAGCAGTGTACTGACTTGACCCGTGAATGTGTTTACACCCAGTAGGTGGAAAGACTTGGTCAAATTCTGCTCTTGCTTACACTACAAAGACTCTAGAGTCACAGCTGTGAAAAAATCTAATTATGTTGACCTGTTCTTTTCTACTCTGTTCAGGGTGATGATGAAGTTAGTTCCCCTCCTAGATTTTCTGTAATCTTGAAAGCCTGTTCATCCTCAGCTTGCACAAATATTTCCTGGAGCTTGATAAATAGGGATAATACTTTTTGGAATAAGTATGATCAATATAGCCAAGTATCTGTCTAAGGGTAATGAATAGGAAAAAGAGAAATACCACTCTGAGCAAAAATTAGGAAGCTTGGGGGAAATCTTTATGACCAAAATTTTAAAAAACTCCTTTTGATCCCAAATGGGGTAGAACAGTGAAGAAAGTCACAAGGAAATGCAAGAAATTAAATAATGCAGAACAGCAGCAGCTCAAAACAGAAGTTTGCAAGATATTGGACTATCTTTCCAACTCGGAGGATATTAAAAATAAAGTACATGCAAGATATGACCATAACAGATTTGGACACCTATTTAGATGTGTAGTAGTAGTAGTAGTCTACTCAGTTTCCTTATTTTGAAGATGTCAGGTCAGCTTCCCCTCAAATCAGTTGGAATTATGTGAATTATCAGCTAGCTGTCTGTTGGTTGGGTTTTTTCTCCTGCCATTAACTGTCCTTGTGTTTCATGCATATCTTTCCTGTTGGTACATTATTTTCTTCTTATCTTCACAACATTTTGCTGTTGTTGATAGAAAAATGTACATGCTTTGAATATATATGAATGTATGGTACCTAGCTCAATGGCCACCTTACTGGGACACTCAGTTACTAGTATAAAAATAGAGGAGGAAATAGAATTATCCACAGATGAAGCAATCCCTGAAGTGTAGATCCATCAAACTGCAAAATTTTAACTGCAATGCCTCTCTTAGCTGTAAGTGAAACGTTAGCTTTCAAAATGGAGAAGCCATTGATAGGAAGGAGTTTTGCCTTTATGAACTTTTTAAAAGTATGAAACTAACACAACTTCAGATCAGAATTTTTTTTCTGGGGCACAGCAACTATATGCAGATAGGCAGCTAGCATAGAATTCTGGGGTTTGCCTGAATTTACAGGATTTATTTATTGCCATTATTCCAATGCATATAACAAGCCCTACTGTAATAACTAGTCTCACTCAGTCCCTAATGTTATTAGTACAGCTCATTAATATCAGCTCTCTCCTGCACCCACTTGCATTTTCAAAATTAATTAAGCTAGTGGCACATTAACTGGAAGGAAGAGGCCATAGCTTTATTTATGCAGGAAACAATAAGAGCATAAATCAAGAGGAGTAACCCTAATGTTTTAGAATTGACCTTATGAAGGGGCACTCTGCCAAATGACAACAGCATCTGTTCAAAAGGAAGAAAACTCTCAAATACAGTGGAAATGTTGCTCCTTTCTTACTGCACCCTGCCCCCATCAAGGCCCGTCTTTGGTACCATCAACCAGTCTGCCATACCATTAGCAGTTAGTTTTTTCCTTTTAATGTGTGTTTTTTCATCCAACAAAAATCTTAGGATCTTTATTCGAATATAAAGATATGTAATAGATTCATAATAACTCATGCAGTAATTCCCTTCTGTGTCTGATAATATTTTTAAGGAAGGTTAACCTTCTAAATTATATACTCTTATGTAAATATATATATTTATACATGAAGACTACCACGGAATTAGCTTGAAACAGCCACAGAAAGTGGATACACTAAGTATTTGCAGATAGACATGGAAAAGGATTGCGTTATTCTGCAGCTGTTAAAACAGGTGGCAGCATGTATCAAGGAGAAATGTTTGTGAAGACTGACATTTTATTGGATTTTAATTCAAATATTGGTGATTTAAAGGTGACACACCTTACCCTGTGGCCACTGCAAACTGGGAGCAGGAAACCCCAGTGTGATGCTTCGATGTTATGCTGAGGATGCCTCCTTGGGCACAACATGCTGTATGTTGCTGCATGGCTCCAGCTCCTTGCTCATCCTGAACAGCTACAGGGTTCTGAGCCTCAGCGCTGCTTAGGCAGCATCTCCTGCGAGCGAAGAAGGAGAGATGTCAGTGCATCTCTGCTGTCTAAGGACCAGGGTGCAATTGCTCATCTCCTTGGGAACTGTTGACTTTCTGAACTTTGCAGATGCAAGCTACATCTACGGTCCCCCATTATCCCTCAGGAGGAACAAGCTTTCTACTTTGTAATTAAAACACTTTGGATGCTGTGTTAAACAGACACTATCCAACCTTTGGGACTGACTTTACTCACAGGTTCTGAATACAACACTGATTGCTATTTAGAGTAAAAATTCAAGTGACCCTTCTTCCCACAGATTTACATGTCTTTGTAGGGCCATGAGATCTGATTATGTTCAGTCCAGCTGCTTGTTATGTCTTTTGTGATACTGTTTAGGTGAGGAGTTAGACCATCCCTCCCCTCCTTCCCACTTATGCAGCCATCTCTTTGTCTCCTCCTTGGCCCCCTGCCACCTGTACAGCGTTCAGACTTTCTGATCAAGACCAGGCTCCTCAGATTCTCCATACCTAAAAGTACTGATAATAACCACAGAAAACACTGGAATCAAACAGATGTGACATTTTTGACTCTTCATTAGCAGAAAATATTTGGGAATGCTATTGTCATGGTTACCAGGCTAACAGAAACCTTTCTGGACCCCTTCTTTGCAGGGTCTCACTGAGTGTACCCACTCAGGTGTGTGGCCTTCAGCAGAATATGATACAGTAATATCACTCAGATCAAGGCCTGAGTCATCTTTGGGTACCAATTTGAATTAATACAGGAGGATTAAGGTTTCCTTTCCAGGGCTTCCTTCTGGGAGCCTGTGGCACATAAGTTGATTGAAGCAACTAATAGAGCTTTTTCCAAATACAGCATGTTCTCTTCATTCCTCAAAGGTGAGAAACATTTAGAATAAAGAGAGCTGATTGCTTATGCACATGTGTTATTTAGACTGTTTTGTGCAGCTATCAGCCTAGACAGACAGCCTCTCTGACAGGCTCATCCCAAATGGCTTAGAGACTTCACCCTTCTTGAGGACTTTCAGCCCAACAGCTTCTTCCTCCTTAGAAAAAGTAAAGGGGTTTGCACTGTGCCTAGTTCCTGGCGTGTCCTTTAATATAACCTTGAGACTAATAAAATTGAGAAGCAGCTGATGATTTGTACTCTCTTGTTTTCCCATTACGATCACACTTGACACTGCTTGACTGGATCTACTCAGGCAGCCTGCCACCTCCAAAAAGCTACCAGGATTTTTATGTTCAGAATCCTGATTTTACTTGAGCAAAAACTGATGGAGTGTTAAAAAAGTATCTTTTAAAACAGAAAATCTTGTGAGGAGTTAAGCGAGACAGAATGAAAGGCATCACAAACATGTTCCCTGAAGGACAGACTTTCTTCCAAGCTTCTTTCCCCTCAGCCTGGCAGCTGAGGACTCCTTGTGCTATAGCCACATCATACTGCCTGCTTTCAGGAACATCAAGTCCTGGAGTCGCCTTTGTGTCACACTTTACACCTCACAGCTTTCCCAGTTTTTGTGATGCCCAGACTCCCCAGTGAGACCCATCCTGCCCCAGGAAAGCTTCCTTTCCTGGCACATTCAGCTAGCACCCACTGCGTGCCTGTGTGGGGAACAGGACATGCAAAATTTCAGAGATTTACAGCTAATCCAAGCATTCCTTTCTTAAAGGATTCTGACACAGCAAACACAAAATGCAAAAGCCACCCATCATGGTCCTAAAAAAGAGAAAGCCATTATTTGAGCTTAAACATATAGACATTAGTGTGCATATATACGCATATATACATATATCCCACACACAGAAAACTAGATATATACAAATTCAGAAATGCAATTCTGTGAAAGGCAATAATTTTATTTCTCTTTTGAAAATATTTGCTGAAAAAAAGAAATTAACGATATGCTCATTAAATACCATTCACAGAACTGAAGGGTACAATCATCCTCTCACATACTCCAGACCCCATGATTTGTATATCCTCCACATACCTACTCCACCATGGTGCCTGACCAAATTCATCGTTGTCTTCTGGCTCCTCAGATTTCATCTACCTCCAGAGTGTGCTAAGTACCATACAATAAAATAGTAGGCTCAGAAGACAAAGTCTGTAAAACCTAGAGGAATGATTAAAGCACTCTTAACAGCATCAGCTTCTAGAGCCAGTCATCCTGATACATACCCAATACTTACAGGGTCACAGTCAAGGGGAGATACTGAATGTAACCCACCTCAAAATGCATCACAGCATTGTGGGAAGGAATCCTTGCTACAATATGGGATTAATCCCTTTCAAGCAGGGGAGAAAATTGATTTTGTGCCTCCATCAACTGAGATGAATGCTGTAAGCACTAGGTGGGAAGAGAAAGAAACAGAATGTGTATCACTTTCTTCCAGGTTTTATTAATCTACTCTTTCCCAGGGTTTGGGGTGGGTTTTTTTTTTCAGAAGGAACTATTGAGTAATTTTAGGTCAACTTGGCTATTGTTAGAGAATTATTTTATCCAGAAGGAAAACATTTCCTACATTACATCAAGGCTCCTACACTAAATATAGGCAGTTAACCAACTTCTCCCCAAAAAGTTGTTCCATCTGTTCTTATGTTGTATGAAATAGGCTGACTTGTATCAGCTGCTTACTCTGTCTTTCAGGTTTCTTAACACAGTCTTCATAAATTCATTTTAACTATTCAGGCAGCATACAGGAATGTACAGTTGGAATGCAGTAAGCCATCTAAGATTCACAAAGTTAATGCAGTCTTCCAGACAATCTCAGCCATAACAAATAATGCTACTTCATTAAGAGGTAATCCATACACCTAAGGGTTATGCATTAATGCGCAACATGGTTTTGTACAGAATTTATATTACAATGAAACCTTTTAATTTATTGTCTTATGCTAAGTAATAATGAAATGAGAACAACACACAGTTTAAAAACTTCTCATCTGAAGTTATGCTTTCATTGTAATTAGACATTTAGCAAACTTCTTAAAGGTTGAATATTCTCTATGACTTAAGTTTCCAAGTTAGTTCTAGCACTCACAGTCACACATACACACTGACTCATCAGCTCATTATGAATGGTAATCTCTGATTAATCTCTGATTACCATTCATAAAACCAGCCCATTCTGAATTGTAATTCCTCACTGAGACATACCAGGTAGGAGACAGACAGTCGAGGACTCACATTTAAGAACAGCCAAAGCTTCATTTAAACACACAAAAACACAACAGCAACTAAACATCTGACCTTCATTTTTCAACTTCTTCAAGTCATTTGTGTTCTAATAAAACTGAGCTTTTAAAGACACATCCTCGGTTTAAATAGACGTTGTTTTGTTTGTATACAGATTATTATTATTGTAAAATATCTATGCTAACTAAAAAACAAAAGCTGAACAAACTTCTGTCAACCAGTGACCCAACTGAGCACAAAAGGAGAAGTTTGGAACATTATAATAGTGGACATGGAGCTGTAAGGCTGCCAATCAGTTGTCACTAACAATAGCTTTTACTATGGAGAAAACAGACATAATAGTAAATTTCATTTATCAAATGCTATTCTCAGAGTCCCAGGAAGTTTTGTATCCCAAGTAAGTAAACACAACACAGAAAATAAATCTTTCAAATTCTACTTTAAAAAGCTGAATCCAGAACCAGCTTTCCAAATATAAACAGGAATTTCATTTCATTGTGGAAAAACACACTAAAAGCTCAGACACCCACAACTTTTAAATTATATTTAGGACAAAATCATGAATCAGAACTTTCTGACCTAAAAATTATACCAATGGGAAAAGTAAGTACGAAAAGAAAAATTTAAGAACTAGGGCTTAATATTGCCAGAGGCCTAATAAATAAGGAAAAATACTTTAAAGTCAATAAAATAATGAGACAACTGATGTATTTTTGTATTTTCATGCAATTTTATTATATATATAATTCCAAAGAAAAATATTTAACTCAGCACGGCAATATACCTGATTTTTATATATATGTATATATTTATATAATAGATACAAATATATAAATATACACACATATATATGTATTTAGAATTATCATAGCTTATACACCCAGGACAATTAAATAGGACAAAATAACATTTGACTAGTGATCCCAAAGACATGATGCTCTGGTCCTTGAGGGCAACCCAGATTAAGGCAATAAGTGTATACTTTTCTATAACAGGAGCAGAACACAAACTTACTGTGTTGCACCTGTATTCAGATTTCTACACTGAAAAGATTAAATTTGTTCCTTGCTATGGGCCAGAGACAGGATCAATATGCCTTAGAGAAGGACAGATCAGCTCTGACTCTTGACAATGCTGCTCTGGCAGTCAAGAGGAAAGCCCTCATCAAAACACTAAAATAGTCTTCAGGGCTCAAGAGGGAAAGGAGGTAGCAGGTGGTGTATGGAATGGCTCTCTGATGGCAATTGAGAGAGCCATTGGCAAAAACCAATTTGCATGTACTTTTCCACTATGGCAAGGACAAGGTTCTGTCTGGGAACGCCCCTCCCATGTTCTTCCTTTCTTACAGACAGTGGTGTGTCAGCAGCATGAAGTGTGGCTACAGACAAGATACAGCATCTGAAGCAGGGCACAGAAAGTTGTGCTATGGCCAATTCCTAATCATTAACCTGGTTGTATGCCATTACCTGGAATTTTTACTGGTATCTGTAGTAAGAAGCTATAATCATTTTGAGTCACATTATCTGGACAAATCCGTATTTGGTTTCTAAGTTCTATAACAAAGTCGTTAATTCATCATCGATCGAAAATATGTTAACACTGGTATACTGTAGATCAAAAGCTTCAAGTAGTTTGGTCTGGGTGAAAGCAAAGGAACAAACATATTTTATAGCATGTAACTAAGTATTGAAAATCAAGGGACATACTTTATTTTCAAGCAAAAAATTATTTTGGCTGGATGATGACACTTGCAACCATGCTCTATTATTGTCTGCACTTTCAAAATCCAGGCTGGCCCAATGGGATGTACATGTCATTATGATTTTTCAGTGGGACATGTTTGTCTTTGGATGCATGAAAAAGGTCCTTTCCCAAAATTAAGTATTAAAATTAGCTAACAGTATTTACTGATATGCATTTTTGTTCTTTTTAAGAGAATCTATATAACATGGCACTAAAGAATATATCATACCATGAAAAAGAGACACACAACTGTAAGAATGTATTAGTTACTGTGACACTTCTGATTAATTATGTCTTTTCATAAAGATAAATCATTATACTAGAAGGATCATAAGATTAAATTGGAAATTGTCATGCTGAAATGTGACAAGGAAGTAGACTGTTATGTTAATGAAGCAGATATTTTTATGTTATAATTACATGTATCAAGTAGGAAAAAGTAAAGCCTCCAGCCCCATTCAGTGTCCAAAATAAATAAATAAATAAAAAGGATTCTTCATCTGGGCATGCAATCATTTACCAACGATAATTACGAAGGGAGAGGAGCTTCATTAATGAAACAAGGGAAAGAGAATGCGGAAGCCAAATGCCAAGGGTAAGGTCAACATCAATTCACAGAGGTGCATTACACATTAAAGAGTCCCGCCTATACTGCTTTTGAGCAGGCCATAGCAGTTCGTTTGTAATAAACAAGACACAGTTTCAGCCCTGTTTTAGTCCAGCTTCCCAAACCGTCAGAGTAATGCCGACATTCAGTTACCAGTTTGTCCTGCTACAATCATTTCTTCTCCCCCTTTCTTTATCATTCGGAAATACATTCAGTGCTCAACTGTCATTGTTTGAAAAACTGCATATCTGTCTTTCCTTTTGCCTCATTTAAAGCTTCTGTAGGCAGCCCCAGGATTTTTTGTCAATGTGCTAACTGAAATCAGATTTTTCTACAGTAGTCCTCCAGATGAGAAATAGTTTTACTTCCTCAGTGCTGAAAGCCATTGTTCATGACATTTGAAATGTAAGTTTTGCAGTACTCTTAGAGCTGAGCTCAGGCAGAAAAGTCCTAGGAGTGTGTGGGTGGTTAACAGAAAAGCTGCAGAGTGGCACCAACTGGGTGATGAATATAAAAGTGTCTGCTGCCCTTTGAGTCTGCACTTCAGTGAGGCACAGAGAGAAAAGGTCTTTCCATTTTCTTTGACTAAGATCCTGCCTGATACATAGAAAGTTACATGCTCTAAGTAGTTGAACTTCACCGCCTGGTCTCTATGAAGAAACACAAGGGATTCAACCTGATGTTATAGACCCTCCTTTGAGAGTCTTTGTCCAGGCACATTTAACCAGGTGTGAAGAGACTGCAGGTGGAGTATACACAACTTTAAAGGAGTTTTAGGGCTGTTTGGCCAAGCATTGTCGTGCTTATCTCCTCTGAAACAGCACACTGAGACCGTACAGGACAACATGCCAGAAAGGTGTCCTCCAGGGCAGAAGGGTTAGCAAAACTTACTAGCTTCCCTGTTCTCCTTTTGGGCTTTATACCATTCATTGCTGTTGGTTTTCTTAATTTATTAATGATCCTTGTCTCAGCAGTCCTGCTTCTCTGGCTTTTACCTTTTCCTGTCTCAACAGACTGTCTCATGGCTCTTCCTCTGCAGTGTGAATCAAGGTAACACAGCTAAGCCACATCAGGGCTGCACTTGAGGTCCTTTGTACCCACACAACTAAAGCCCTGGGAATGGGGGAGCTCATGGCAGGGATTTCAGGGAGAGGTTTTCATCAGAGATCCTTGACAACATCTACAGGCACAGAGCTGGTATTGAAGCTGCAGGTTTTGTAAACCTCAGCGATGATGACCTATATTCTCCTCTGCTATATACTTGTACTTTGATCTAGTACCTACTTGTTTATGTATATAGAAGCAATCTCTTTGTTTTTAACAAGCCCATAAGGACTCTCACACATATAGAAAAGGACCACTTACAGCAACTGAGATCATGAATGCAGCTAGAAGAATTTGCACAGCACTTGCACTCTAAAGTTCTTTCTTCTTGTTAAATAATTGTTATCCTAAAATCTGTCACAGTCTTCTGTGCAGTATTACAAAACTGTGTACCTTCATGACTCATAAACAGTTCTAAGTGTTCCAGGAGAGCAGTATAAGGTTAATGAACTGATTATTCAGTTAATAATTAAAAAAAAAATCATTAATTTTTTTTTAAAACTGTGTTTATGAGAATAAATTAAATGAGAAACTGTATATTTTTTAAAAAATTAATAGATCCTTCTTTGTTTATGAAAAAGGTCCCTTCAGAAAGCTTCACAAATTGTGCCTAGACACATTAAGAATTATTTGTCTCCAAAGATAAAGTCAGAAATGGCAGAAGTAGCAAAACCTCCATCCACTGTATCACTCTGTGTTAATGGTGGTTTTATTTTTCCAAAGCTACACAGCAGTTGTTAATTTCTACATCTGCGTCTTCATCTGAATAATGGGCAAAATGTCCACTGACCTTTCTCTGTAGTTCTCTGCCGGCAGCCATGGAGTAGAGATCATACTGTATTGCATTCTGTTTCACAGGGTACTCAAGGTTCGCTGCCAATGTGCAAATTCTCAGCCATATTACAAGTATCTATTTTAAGACATGAGAAATACTGTTTCATATAAGATTAAGCTTTCTGAAACACTGCAACAGAACTCATGAAGTGAATAATGTGTGGTTTTATGTCAGTAATGGCACTACTCCATGAACTGCTGAACTCATGTACAAAATGTTCTCCACATGCCTCATTGATAGAGACCATTTGATTGCAAATCTGCATTCTGGTATTAATTAGGAGGTTGTTAATCTTAATATCATCATGTGTTGTCATTAGGCATTTCCAGTAGGTAAGTGATATGATACATAGATATACTAAAACGTATGCATTATCTCCACGTGCAGCGAAAGACTGCAATAAAAATAGCACAGCAAAACTCACCTGGCAACATCACAAAAAATCATACTAGCTTTTTATATAGTTTCCAACATTTTACTACATAGTTTTAAAATAAAATTTGCACTAGGCCTCTTCCTTTCTGTTATCCTCAGGTGTTATAGTAGAGTACAGAAGAGTGTGTTTGTAGTGCCAGGTTTTCCATGTAATATATCCTAAGCTGAAGATTTCCTAGACCGTGCCCCATTTTTCTTTGCTGTCTCTTTTCTTGTACAAGGGACTTCACGGAATGGCAGATTTTGATTTGTACTAACTAGAAAGAGACAATAGGTATATCACAGAAATAAAGGCACGAGAGCTAGAATTTGATTTATATTTTAAACAGGAGGTAAATATTTTGGGAATGGTATCAATGATGTAAATTATTTATTTGCAAAGAACAAGGTTATAAGAAAAACAACAAAATGGTCCTGGCACGGAACACTGCATTATCTTACTACCATCTTTAACACTTAATCTTATTCTTGTGTGTATTAAATTCTACCTCAAAGGTTGTTGAATGGCTTGTCTCTATACCACTCCTATTTTGGAAGCTCTTGCACTGAAAATAGGAAACATTTTTTTTCCCCCTTAATTTCCAACAAAAGTTATTTTTTTCAACACCTACATCTACTTTTTCTTGTTTTGAATTTGCTGCTTTGAATCATAAAGAGTCTTCCCCATAGCTGGTGTGTAATCCTTGGGACATTCAGTCATCACCTTCAAACTTTCATTTGGCTAGATTAAATAAACCGGACAAGAGGAAATGACTTTAAATTGCACCAGGGGAGATTTAGGTTAGATATCAGGAAAGGTTGTCAGGCAATGGAATAGGCTGCCCAGGGAGCTGGTGAAGTCACCATCCCCGGAGGTATTTAAAAGGAGTGTGGATGAAGTGCTTAAGGACATGATCTAGAGATGGACTAGTCAGGGTTAGGCTATGGTTGGACTCGATGACCTTAAAGGTGTCTTCCAACCCAGGTGATTCTAGGATTCTATTCTATGGTTGTCCTACTACCTGTACCAAAATCAATTGGAATTCCCTCTTGCACATGAATTTATAGAGAAGTTTAGGTGACAAATGTTATTAAACAATTGCATTAATAATTCCCCATCACTAGTAAAAAACATATTTTTACTGGTGTCTTCTTTCAGAATCAATCTTTCACTGGCCACTGGGCATTTTGTCTTACTGGCTGTTGCTGCAGAGACTCCCTTCTTCAGTGGGCACAAGAGACTGCTTAGAGCTATTTCTAACAACAGTCCCCAGATGCCATTCATTTAACCTTGTCCAGCAACAAAGCTTGGTCAAATACCAAAGCTGTCACTCAGTGTCCTTTATCCCACAGTCTGGCAAATAACGAGCATAACATTGTGTAGTGGTGATTAAACAGCACGCAGGAGGTTTCAGCAGCTGGCAAGCAAGGATTACAAGTGATGACTATCCTTTATATCCATATGTTTTTCTGTTTGATACTGTCTTCTGTCATACATCTGTCATGTATTTTAATAGGTATTTAGATTAACCAAACACTAAGCATGTTTTCAAGGTCAGGTACCAAATGTTTAAATCTTTATGTGTTATATTGGGCCATCCCCTCATCTGTTCATCCTTTCTGTATTATATTACATCTGTCTTGTATAGATTCTCATTAGTCCTTCAATGGACCATAGGCATCCTTTTATTTGGTGTATGATCAGTCACACATCTCCAACTGTTTTTAATGTTTTATAGGTCTTTCATAAATGCATAAAAATTGGTAATTCATATATTTGTGTGTACATGTGTACATATACATATAATACATATGTATGCACAGTAAAATGAAAACTCCATTATGAACTCTCCAGCTGATGTACTGAAGTTTATGGAGTAAATTCAGATTAGTTCTAAGTGCTTAGCTTGTTAAAAATTTTGTCTGATTTATTTTTTGCTGAATCATGGGATCATCTGTTATTTTCTCTCCAACATCATGAAATTCATCTACACAATGGCCATGTGGCATCATCCACTCAACAGATTTACCCTCAGTCTTTATTTCTGTGCCAAGTTTCTCATGAAAGGTAGAAAGGCTGTGTCATGAATCATTAATGATATTTCCTTTCAAACTTTCTTTTTAAATGGATGAGTTTCCTGTAATCAGCAGTTTATTCTCATTGATTTGAAAGATGAAACTGTGAAGATTTTTGTCCAAACCTGACACTGTTGCCTTCCATTCAAATTGACTGTTTTTACCAATGACTATTTGATAAAGAAACTTTCATCTAAATATAAACACAGAGGTCACAAAAACTGCAATTCCTACCAATATCATCATTGAAACTTTTATTATTCATTTCCAAAGTGAGTTTAGCCCAAACAGATATTAAACTGTCCGTTATAAGAGAAAGCTAAGGAGGACCTCATCACAACATTCCAGTACTTAAATGGCAGCTACAAATAAAACAGAGGGTCTCTCTCTTTCCAAGGAGGCACATGGAGAGGACAATGAACAACATGAAAAATTGCACTGAGAGAGTTTTCATCTAGATATAGGAAAGAAATATTTTACAGTAGGAATGTTAATAACTGAAACAATCTTCCCAGATACGTGGTGGAGTCCCCATCATTGGAGGCTTTCAAGGTGTGATTGGACAGTGTGCTAGGTAATCTCATCTAGCCTCTTCTTCCTCTGAGAACTTGGACCCGTTGATCTTTTGAGATCTCTTTTAATGATTCTATGATTCTATGCTACTCTTCTAGGATTTTTATATTATGATTTTGCAACAGGAGACCACCAATTTTACATTTTTATAAATATATATATATAAAGTCCTAATTTTTTTATTCTTATTTGTAATGTCTTTGAATTATTTCTTTGGTATCCACATTACTGTAATAGGTCTTGCACAGCACATCCATTTTCTTTTTTGCATTCCTCAGTGTACCTTCATGTTCATTATTTCCCTTATCTTGATTGTTGCAGCCAAAAGTGGAAATCATTAATTTATCTCATTCCATTCTCTATATTCTTTATTAAAATGTGTTCTTTCATGCCAGCTTCAATCCTAAATGACTAATATCTTAGGCATAATCAATTCATCATAAAAAACTTCCTTTGTTCCATCCGTGGTCCCAGTAGTCATATATTCCTCACAATATTAATCCTTGAGCTTATCACTCTCTAATCAACTTTGACAGGACTTGGAAAAATGTGACTGAATATCACCAAAGTTGTCACTTTTTGAATATCTGGAATCACAGGGCATATGCATTTTGTTCCTGTAATTTAATTTACCCCAGCATAAAGGATGGTTCTCCCATGCTCCAATCAAGGATCCTTCTCAGCTTCTGTGCTACACCTCAATGTTTACTCCTGCATCTTTCTGTCCTCTGTATCCCCTTTAAATTATCAGCTATTATTAATAAAGGATCTCAAAATATTTTTCATTGGTTATATTCAGTGCATGCCTACCGATCTTGTGATGTAGAATTTGAATTGTATTCCTTCCTTGTTCTTCTCCTTTGTTGTGTCTGAAACTTACTAATATCTGTAGTTGAATCCCTAGTCATTGGATCTTCTTTTCCGCAAGACTGATCACATATTTTCTGTGTGTCAGCTTTCACTTCTTTTCATCAGATGACCATTTTGTTTTCTTTCTATCTCTTCCTTATTTGTTGGGTTTTGGTTTGATTTATTCCCCCCTCAACCTTTCTGTTGCATTGTTTTCTCATGATAGATATTTCCAGTCCTTCTTCTGTTTGTTTTTCTGATAAAATACTAATTTCATGACTCCTGAGTTTAAGAAGACCTATAATCTCTACTCTCTATCATTTGCCCATCTTTTCCTATTAAAAGGAAATAGAGCTTTTAGCCAACATCTCAAAGACCAGCAGCATGAAGGTGAATGCTAGACCACGATGAGGACTGCTATGACACATTCACTGTCACTCACTGTACCACTAATTTCTAGGTCATCTAATATGTCTTTTCCATATCAGCAGTGCAATTATAGTAGTGAAACTTCTAATACATCAAACTGCCACCATTGCATTCATCTTCAATCAGGAAGCAATTCCTGACATTATTAAAATCTTGAATACAGTATTATATATATAATGCCCTAATTTAACAGTTAACCATCCTGTGTCCTGAATATTTCTCTTTGTACAAGACAGCTTAGGAGGCTAAGGAAAAAAAAAAATAAAAGAACATGTTATATGTCAGGCATGTAAAAATATTAAGCCCAGTACTGAAAATTAATAGATTTGAATAGCAGCTTTATGAGACAGACTAATTTTTTTTGTCTTTTTTAGAATAAGTAGGATGAAATCTTTTAGTTCATCTCTTCATTCACCATCAAAACTTGTTATATGATGTAAAATTCTAATTTGATTTTATATGGTCCCAGAAGTTAAATCTTTTGGGGAAGCTTTAGATAGTTGGTATTTATGAACTAAGATACTAGAATTAGCAACTCCTTATCTCTGTTTTCCTGGAAGAATGAAGCATCTCACCACAATCTGCTATGTCTCCTTAAAAGACTACCCTTCAGGAAGGAAAGAAAAGAAGGAAAAAACCCCAAAAGCTGCAAAGCTAAAATCCAACAAATAGCTAAAGGTTTGGCTGATTCAGTTTTCATTTTTGTGAAGACTCTATGCCTTCATGGAACTAAAGAGAGTTGAAATAAGATTTTGAATACAAAAGCATAAATAGTAGTTTCATAGCTCTTAAATGTCAACCCTGAAGGATAGGGCTGTTAGTGGGAGAGCAGGAAAATCTTGTTAATTTTATAGAAATGTAATGATCTGCTTTCAGCCTGTGCTTTCGACTTTAGGCTAGTCTGCATTCTCAATGTTATATTTTGCATGGTAAAGAACTGCAAGCTGACACTTTTAAAATGTGAACAGTAATTTATCTGGTTCAGAAGGATCAACCTCTTAATTCCATGAACATTTCTTTGTGTAGATCAGTGAGAACTTGATCAACAACTATGCATTACTTCACAAATCATCCTTAAAAAGTCGTTTTTGTTTGAATTGATAGCAGAATTTCCACTAAGCAAAAAGGCAGGAAGATCATTTTTATTCTATTTTCCAAAAAAAGATATGTTTTTCAAGCTTCCTGAAAATATGTTTACCAGATTCATATTGTTAAATATCAAAGGTCAAAAGTTCTCATTCGATGTTATTGTAATTGATGCTCTTGTTTGAGTTCTAATTGGACTATGAAAGTCTTGAATACTGTAGTTGAAGACATGTTTACCTTTAGCCACACGCACACTCATCCATTTTCATTACCTTCTAGTAAAGGTTTCTGTTGTTCTTTAGTAGACATCAACAAACAACATAAAAAAGGTATTACTGATTTTGAGTCAAATCTTTTACTTTGTTGTAACTGATTCTCCGTAGTGTGAAAATGCAACAGCAACTACCATGTACTCTACATCAACTGGGTGTGTTGTCATATTTGCCTCTGTTGTTTAAAACTTTTCATTTCCATTACTGAAGTATCAATGTATAAATTACAGCCATCTGCCATACACAAGATGAGTATATAAAGGCAAAATAGTGTGTATATCGTCAAAAGTCCTTTGTTATAACTAAATATAATTTAAATATTTCTGCTTTTAAAAAATCTCAGATTTTACACATATTCTAAGTTCCACTGTACAATGTATTAAAAATTACTGTATATAACAGACTAATCTGTATTCTCCAGGACCTCTATACTCTTCCCATAAACAAAAACAAAACAAAACCCAACCAACCAACCCAAGTTGGTACATACAAGAAAAGAAAAACTTCCACTGCAGCCAGCGCTTAGGGACAGCATGCAGTGTGCAAAATTTTGCCTGTAAAAGCAAATTTGTGAAAGAGTTTTATTCCTGAGATATTTAGAATCTTATTTTTATTAATTTTTATTACAGTTATGCTTAATATAAAGAGTGATCTTCCAACAACCACTCAAATAATATTAAAACTGTGAGTATTCCGAAGTGCTTTATATAATAGAGTAAATGCATGGCACAAGTATCAAGACTAAGGGAATGAGAGCAATGCATGTAATTATTTTAAATTGATTATTTTAAGCAAACAGTAATTAAGAAAGAACCAAAATGCATTTAAGTACAGTTTAGTCAAATGGTAATTTATGCCCTGCAGACCCTATCTGTTATAAATATTCATTATTTCTGTTGTTGTTATGAAAATAAAAGCTAATTTTCATATTTGTCACTACAACATTAATAGATAAGGCATTAGCACATTCCATAGGCAGATACCATGGTAAAAAAACCAAAACACCTGAAGGGGAGTCTTGCTGAAGAATGTATTTCTTTGCATGGCATTATTGTCAGAAGACCCAGTTGCTGGCTGTTTTTTTCGGAGCTCTGATGGGGGGGGTGAGGCAGTGCTCAGGCCAGTGGGAGGTATGGAGATCTTGAATACCTCTTAAGAATTTCAGCCTGAAAACCAGCAATGTTTTATAGGTCCCATCCCAGAGCACTTTACATCTTACAAAAAGCTTCCACCTTTAGTATAAGCTTGTCTGTTCTGTCATGCACTGGGGCAGGTAGACTTCAGCGGCTACTTAATCTGTTAGCTTTGCTTAAAAGTTAAAGCAGAGGTAAATGCAGACACAACCAGGTGGTTTTACCTTTGCAGAATTCCTCTGCAAACCTACTTTCAGAAGGGGAAAATTTACCACATTTTAATCAGATAGAGCTGCTTTAGGTTTAAGCAGATGAAAATAGAAAATGCCATAGGATAGCCTTATATTTTGTATTCCAGCTGTGGTGTAGTTCATTAGCAAGTCTGCTGCAGGGAATGATAGGAGTTGCCATTTAGCTTACCTTAACACTGAAGTAATTGGCCTGCTGCTATTTTCTGACAGAACGTCTTAGTAATTTTAGTTTGAATGGAAAAAGGAAAGCAGGAGGAAAGGAAATATCAATATATGGGTTTTTTTCTTATACTGAAAAATGAGATCATAATATCAGGAAGAATTAAAAGACACAGGACCTAAATCATTGCAGTAGCTAAATAAAAATACCAAAGCATCACACAGCCTTTTAAAAATGCTGAAGTAACCCAAGTCTTCTAAAACTTGACTGCTAGGAAGGAACCATGGGGTCTTATATCTTCTAAGGAAGCAGAGCTTACTCCTTTTGCATATATAGACTGACTCATGAAATCCAAGCATACAGTGATGGATTTTGTTATTGGCCTAATGTTATTGAAGAAGGAGGTAAAGACATTTAATATGATGTGCCAGCTGAAGAGATAAAAATCAGTGTCAGCATGAAAGATAAATGTGCATATGATATACTGTATTGTAGCTAAATGGTAGGTGTTGGAACACCTATGTCTAATGATAAAGTAAAAAACTGACACCTGTATTTGTAGTATGTATAAAATTACTTGAGCCAGTATAATATTTGAAGTGAAATCTCCGAAGTCAGAGAATTACTGCTAAGTTTATTTACTGGGAGTAGAAATATTTCTAAAACAGATGAAACTTCCCTCAAGTTTTTTTCATAATTAAATAGGAACAAAAGTTACATACAGAGTTTGAAGTAGCACAAAAGCAACAATATAAACCATCAGCCAGTTTGCATGTCTGGAAACGAATGGAAAAGGAAGTGATACTTTGAAAGCATGGGGAAACAGGTAAAGTAGACAAACATCCAGCAAATTTTTAAAAGGCAGAATATTTTAAAGGAGGTAAGAAATCCACGGTAAAATTCATAGTCTTAATCAAAAGCTTCAATAGAGAATATATTTATGTAGACATTAACACCAATGCTAGCTCAGCAGCATCAATTTTAGCTACAGCAGCTCAGCCAGGTACAGACCAAATGTTTTAGAGATTACAAGAGGGAAAAATGTCAGTGAGCTAAGTTTAAATTAGAGGCTGATGTGAGCTCAGTGTAATAGCCATAAGGGCATACAAACAATTACTGCTCTGAAAACTCTTCACAGCTGTCACAAGAAGATTACTTGGTCATGGAGGGGAGAGGGTACACTGAGGGCAAGAGGTAGGAATGATGATCACAGATCACACAGAAGGTCTATTTTGCAATGAAAACCCAGAAATACTCCAAGGCTTGATTAAAAAATGTGCTTGGCTCTCTCATTCATTAAATTAATAACAACATAGTAAGTATTCCAAGTCTACTAATACACAGCAGGTGATTTACTTGGGCGAAATGCAGATGTACCTTATGGTATGGGCATTGTTTTGCTGAATATCTCAGACAATGTATAGCTACAAATCTTTCAGTAAGTTGTGCCGCTCTTCCCTCTCATGCATTGTTTTTACATGGGCTTCTCGCGGGGGAAAAATCCCTAGGAATAACTGTGAAATAAACTACACAATAGGAAAATCCCCTACAGGAAAGCTGAAGTTGCATGAAATCAGCAGCATCAATGAAAGTGAAATGAAACCAGACCATTAGCAGATGATGTAATGAGCTAAATTGAAGGACATTCAATTTTTCAGTGTATAGGCCCTGGAAGATAAACTCACAAAACCAGCAATGAAAACAAGAGTTTCAGTATAAAGAACTGTCAAAAATTAAGTATATAGAAAGAATCGAGCAACATGAGTCTTCAGTACCGTAGACACGGCTTTCTCCCTCTGTGTAAAAGAATATGATACTCTGGACCATACCACATGGCCTGACATAGAAAGACAGTGCAGAGAAGGTGCATTAAATCCAGACAGATACAGCACCACAGCTACAGAGATTTAATATACTAGTTACGTTTCTAAATTAGACAATATCAAGCTACTTTGGCAGAGATAGGAAAGAGGTTATCAGGAATGGGGTTATATTACCTGTACCCAGGTCCTGAATGTATCTACCCAGAAGCAGTGTGTTTGTGATTAATTCTGTAATTGTACTTATATGTATGAATAGTTTTACATGAAGGAGATATCTATGAAGGACAGATCTATCCATCTGGGTTTCTGAAATGATTAAATTATGTCTTCTGCATTATCTTTTTAGCATTCCTGCACCATAAACTTGTAGTGCCCTTGTTGTTACCATTATGAGAAGTTTGTGTTTCATAAAAATATTGTCTTTCTAGTTATATAGGGCATATACTTTTTAAATCTCACTTGATTGATTTTTGTCACAAGCAATAGATGAGGGCAGGCAGAGAACTGCTGGAACCTCTAGGAGCTCATTTCCTCTATCTCAGTACTTTGCTATCTTGCTATCTTCTTACTCCATGTGCTATAACATGTGCATACATACAAATGTTTTCATAAATATTTTTTATTATTATTCAATCCCTGTTGCCTAGTAATATTCAGTTAAAGCAAGCATCCATTTCTTTGGTTTTTGTTCCTAAACCTACAGGTATCAGAGAATGATTCTGTGAATAGGACTTGCTGAAAATGGTTGAAAAATCCAATTCTCAGAGAAAAATAATTAATTCTGTCATTTACAAACTTATATTCAGAACAAGTTACAATTGGTTCTGTTTCAAACACAGGTTCATACTTTTGAAAATAATTTCTTTGGATTCTCACCAATCTATGCAATGAACAGTATCAGGGAAAAATAGCTTCATAATAAATACACATAAATTCTATTTTTCATATTGTTTGATAAACTCAGTCTCTTCTCCAATAAAGTTGTATTTTAATGTTAATCATGTCTGTTGCAAAGCAAAGATAAGGTGGCAATTAGATATATCATACCCACTCTGCTATTAACTGAAGAGGTACATACTGATACAAATAAACTTTTGGTCTGCTTTTCAGTCTGTATGCAAATACACATAACCCAAAATAAACCATACTTTCAATTCCCTCTGCAAATAACATAAACTATATTTTATGAAAAAGGGTTGTATGTTTATTACATTCATATAGGATTCTGCTTTAAATGAGGGAACTCATACAAATTCACAAAAGTAATACTAGACTAAATCCTCCCTACATAGCAAGAAAACCCAAACAAAACCCAAACAAACCCTTACAATATCTTCATATTTAGCAACTTGCCAATATTCACTAGAATAAAACCCACAAATACATATCTATCTATATATAAAGATAAAAATATTATTCATTCAGCTAGTTGTTATTCTTCTGCTCAGTAACTTTAGAAAATGCTTTCTGTGAGGGCATGATGCCTGTTCAATACTGGCATTGCCAAAAAGGTGAAATGTTAATTGCTGAAATTTCCTCAATCCACTTTTTTTTTTTTTTTTAGGTTCACTTCTAGGCGTACATTAGGTGCTTTATTCTCTGAATCCCTTGCAGCAGTTGGGTAGAATGTTGGAAGGATAAGATCATCAAATGATTCTTTCCCTTGGCTTACAAACATTTTGACATTTGGTTTCTGATTTCTTACATGAAAGGTGGAAACTTTCCCATAAAACCCTAGGGATTTGATTTTTCAGAAAGGTTCCTTTGTTAAGGAGGAGACAGAAGGGATAAGTGTTATAGCACAGCCAATAATTTTAAAAGGGTCTGGATAGAAAGGTCTGCTACCCTGTAGTATTAATATATGAAAAAATATACTAGAAGTCTCATACATTTTTACCTCTTTGACCTATGTTATTTGGTGGGTCTTTTCATTGTGATTGCAAGTTATCAGATATGTACACTGCTGTGTATGGAATGCCACAGCTTATTTACTAACAGCATTGGTCTATGACCTACCTGGCCTATAAAACCACTTCTAAAAATACAGATAGTCCAAAGTCACACTCCGCAGTCAGATCTAGGCAGTCTGAGAAGGGATGAAGAGTGACAGCCGGAACTAGCAAGGCACATGCACCGTGTCCCTTGCCAGAGAGTGGGCTGTATTATGCTAACATGCACGTGAGGCGAGAATCTTACATGGTGGTACTGTGCTGACTGCTTTAAGAAATCAAAGTGAGGTTTTTGCAGTCGAGAGTAGACTAACTCTGAGTTAACATCATTTTTATCACTCAAATTCTCCTTAGCAAGCTCTGGAATAGTATAACTCTGAATAGACTACCTTCCTCCTAGCTGCAGCAGAATGGACATTTCACTTGGGTGAAGATCTGGCTTTTGTTGTAAATTAAATCTGCCACACAGATTGATAACAATTTCTATCTGCTCTTCTTGTTTACTTTCATACATTTTATCTCCACACAATTATGACATTAATGAATCATATCCTACCCATCATGACACATATCTCCTCTCAAAGTGTTTTCCACAGAAATTATTCCCCACTTCGTATAGGACAAGATACTCTTCATTCTCTCACAAGCAGGTCTTGAAATCAGTAAAGCAAACAGTTTCACAAGCTTTACCATATTCCTCACAGCTGACAGTAATTTCAGAAGAACGCCTCCACCTCTTTAACGGTTTCATTTATAGCTACAGAAGATGTCAATAAAATTAATATGAATGGCAGAACATTTTTTAAAAAGCATTTAAAATTGTAGCAAAGAACAGTGCTCATGGGAGTGCCTCATTGGAATTTTTATTCACATAAAATTATGTTGTGGCTTCTGTGTTATACGAGGCCACTGTATTGCCTGAAATTAGGTCCCACCTGCGCTGCTGATACAGCCAAGAAGTCAGCCAGGCCCTTGCACACAGTTTTTAAAACCTTGCCTTTCTTCTTCGGTGCCAAGCTTGAGGGATACACTGAGCAAATTGAGAAAATTACAAGGAGATTGCTAAATAAATGAGCCTTTCAGAATTAATAATGTCTCACATTTTTTGGGGGGGTGGGGGGAACGGGGAGGATGTAATGTATCTCTGTGCTGTTCCATAAGGACCTTAATAGAGCATCAGGCTAAAGGTTAAAGCTGTTCCCCCATATAAAAGGATTTTAAATTTTTAAGGTCTTGAGGCTGTTTTCTTTCTTTGTTTATACTGTTATGTAACTGTTGAAAACTTTTAGTAGAAAAAAAGGAGAAGTTCCATCCAACGTGATGGAACCTGTGAGCAACACCAAATGGAGCACAGACGGCAGGAATGGCTTAGGGTCATTATTTTCATTCCAACTATGGTTTAAGGTGGCATTTTATATGGGAAGATTTTTCAGGAATTTCACAAAAGAAGTGCCATCCTAGAACAGACTAGTACCAGCTAAGAGGAGGCTCATGGTCCCAATCAGCAATTTTTGGAATAGTGATTTAAATCTGGGCCATTTAATCCAAGTACTCAGGAGTAAAGGTGCAATTTAATCCTTATCACAAAAAGTCATTTAAGCTATAAAAAAAATAAAAATGTTAACTTTTTATAAGAAATTGTTCTTTCCTGGCCAAGTATATTCCTGTGAGAAGGACACAGGTCAAAGATTTAGATCTCTTTAAGGTATTCAGTATTTAAGGTATTCAGGGAACTACATGTAATCCAGACATAACCAACTCAACAACCCAAATTGTAACTGTTTTTTCCTAATTGGTGACTTCTAGTCTTTCTGTCTCAGGCACCCATTGCTTCCAGAAGAATATTTCTACCTTTATCAGTGGGGCCGATGAGAAGTATGGTCTAGGTGCCAGATTTCGAAATACAGCTCTTGCCATCTAGTAGGAAAGGTAATGCTTTTTCTCACTTGCTTAGCAATGCAAGCCAAATTGTTTTAGAGGGAGCTCTAAAACTAAGCATATAAAAGCAGCCCTTGCAGACAATAAAGCCTACATGATGAATGTTTATTCCTAGTGCTGCTAATGATGAAGATTCTTGGCTTGAATGATAAGTGGGCTTGGTATCTATCGCTAAATGTCAGCAGATTAGAGGGCAGACTTTTAGCTGAAAGGACAGGAGTTTCTGAATACCTCCACTGATTAGTTACTGCTTGTACACAAGGTTAAATCCTGTTATGGACAGTCATTCTCTGCTCTGAGTTAATCAAAGAGATAGTTAGCATCAATACACACTTGAACTGAAGTTTATGTGTCATTGTGGCAAGAAGTTAACGAAATTAAGAGGGTAGAACATGCTGATGGTGTTGGAGAAATGTGGTGGCTGACCTTGGTGGGACGCCAAGTGCTTATCCAGCTGCTCTATCCCTCCCCTTCTCAGCAGGATGGGGAGTGGAGGGAGAAAATAAGGTAGAAAAAACCTCTTGAGGGTCAGGATCCAGGCAGTTTAATAAAGCAACAGAAAAGGTCATACACGGAAACAAAAGAAAAAACCAAAATATTTATTTTTTTACTTCCAATCAGCAGATGATGCCTGGCCACTTCTGAGGAAGGAGGGCATCAGTGTGCATTGTGGCTACTCTGGAAGACAAATGTTGTAAATAACAAATGCCCTACCTTTCCTCCTCCTTCTTGGCTTCTGCTGGTGAGCAGACATCACTTGGTATGGACTATCCCTTTGGTCAGTTTGTGTCAGCTGTCCTGCTGTGTCCCCTCCTGAGATCTTGCCCACTCCCAGCCTGTGGTGGTGGTGGTGGTAAAGTTGGAGAGGCAGGTTTGATGCCGTGACAGCACTGCTCAGCAGCAGCCAAAACAGGGGAGTGTTATCAGCACCTTGCTTGCTACCAACACACAGCACAGTGCTGTGAGGGCTGCTCCAGGGAAAATTAACTCCAGCTCAGCTTAGCCCAACACAGGCAATCATTAACAGGAAGTTCATGTTAAGAGGGGTTAACTCTTCAAAAATAATATGATTTGTGTAATAATTTTAGTTTTTCTGTGTAATATACAGGACACTTTCTTCAAATTTAGGGGAATCCAACAATATTTGAGTAATCCAAGAAAACCTGACTGCTGTTTGCCCATCTATTCTATTTAGATGGTAACCTTCCAAGAATAAAACTTATTTCTCATTTAGATAGAGGAATTTCTAGCACTCTAGTCTCAGAGAGGGAAACTAGATACTACTGTGATATAAATAATGAAAGTATATCTATGAATAGTGGATTCACACAGAAATGTCACTGAGACAGTTGGTAACACACACCACACATTGAAATGCACTGAATACATTGAAATGGTGAGACAGGTGTGATTCCTGTAGGGTTCTGTCTAGTTTTAGTTCCTGTTTCAAATTATTAAAACTTTTTGGGTGGACAGAGGTGTTGGAAGATAACACTGTAACAACTATTCCAGAGCATTGTCTTGGTAGGGGACTGTTACAGCAAGGACAATACTTTTGTTATGAATAAGGCAAGAATCTAAACCTAATTATTTACTACTGACTTATTTTCCTTTATACTTAATTGACAAGAACACTCAGTTATAGGGAATCCTTCATACATTTTAGTATTACTATTGGCTGTTGTTACTCTTATTGTTTGTTACCTTTAATAAAGGTTTATTTTGTCATTACCATAATTAATGATGATGTATTCCAGAAGAGACACAATTGGCAAAACCTTAAAGTACAGCTCTTCTCACCTGCCAGGACTCGCACAGTGACAATAGATAGCAATTAATTCAGTTTTTTAACTCCTTTTGAAGTTGCTCTATACCCATTTTCCAGCAATTTCTAAAAGTTCACAGGCCTCTTGAAAAGCAGCACAGATTCAGAAGCATTAATGCAATGTCTGCCACTTTTTGCTTGAAAAATTGGTGCGTTAAGTACATCAGAGAGGAAATGGAAATGTAACAATTCATATTTTAACCTATTCTAAATTAAACCTAGAACATGAACTCTTGACTCAACTTCATTAATTATTTTGTAGTAGTGAATCCGAATACCCATTATCAGTATTAAATGACTCAGCACATCAGGTTCTGAAGTTGAAGTTCCTGTATTAAATCAAGGCAGTAAGTATGTGCATATGTTCATGCACAGTTCCACGTGTCCAGATGCATTCTCTGTGGGATGATAAACCCCACCAAACTTCAGTCTTTTATTCCAAAATGCAAATATGCAGCAGCTGGCCATGTTAGTGTCATAAATGAGCAAAGAGCGAGCATCTAACAGCATTCAGGTTATAAGTAAATGCAAAACTTAATGCAACTACATTAAGCATGATACACAATAAAGTTATGAATAAGTTTCTTGAAAGGCTAAGCAGAAATATATAGCCATGAAAAAATAGTTACAATGCTGGTTGACATCTGCCTTGCTTTAATATCCAGCTTTTAACATTATGAAGATGGAAATAGTCAACACCAGAATGCAAATACAAATGATAAAAATTAACATTCAAAATAAGAACCTGCAATTTCTGCTATAGTCTGTGCATGAGAGAGTGAAACGATGAAATGAATTTACTGACCAAACACCTAGCACATATCTTGAAAGACTCCAAATATTAAGGTTGCATTCAAGTCTGCAGTCATTCACTATCTTTATAAAAACCTTCAACCTCAGAAGTTCAGCTAAAAAGCATATGGGTCAAACAGGGAACTCTCTTCTCCCGACTGTCTCAAACTTCATTTCCTTTATAATGAGAAAAAACTGTCACAAACTTACTCAGCACATTTGAAATTCAGTTTCTCTCTGCCATAATACCACGATGTAAGCTATCTAGAGCAAACATATTTTAACAAGGCTGTTGAAGAGACATACTTCTTGAACCACCTGGAGAACCATCAGGGGTATTATGAAGAGCTCACTTTTTGTTTGTAGCTGTGCCCCAAGAGAAACCCTATGAATTTAAGGTTAGGCCTTCAGGACCTAACCTGATTATTGTCCCTCCTGTTTCCTCCAACCTGCCTCATTTTGCAAACATTCTTTGACACCTTTCAGTCATGCTCACAAAAAGCCTTGTATGGCTTTTGTCTAACCTTCTTTGTTGTTTTTAAGAAGGAAAGCAGAGATATATATAAGGATGTGATTGATCAAAATACTTGTTGGTTACAAAGAACCTACCAGGCAGAAAGGAAAAACCTTAAAGGGAGGAATCTAATTTCAAAACATAATTGCCACCAGTTAGATGAAGAGCACGCTAGAAAGCCCAAATTTGAAAATACAGTTGGCCAAAACAGAAAAAAAGGAAACAAAATGGAGTGTAATGGAAACAAAATGGAGTGTAATAGAAATAACACAAAGAGTAACAATATATGGTGATCAGACTTTCATGAAGAATGGTTAAAATAATGTTTGCTTGCAACTGCAACCTTTCATAACAGTGTTATGAATCATGTTGCTTTGATCTACTAGAGATTCCGAATAATGTATTGGGGTTTGTATCATATTGGGGAGTTTTACTGGCTGTCACTATTGGGTAACTTTTTGTTTCCTCTTCTACACCAGTTACAAAAGTCACTTGTATACATTTTATAGACATTACTACTAGGTAATGTGAACATGAGGAAAAACAAGTGCTTTCCCCCATGACATATTAAGATTTCCCAAGATTGTAAAGTTGTGTTTATTTCTTTTCTACGGAAGGATGTTGGATTTCATGACCATTCACTTGAATTTAGCCTTCCCAGGCTTTTGCGCAGAATGAACTTTTCTCCTTTCTACACTCTAAAGAAAAGGTACTTCCCTTCATCACTTGTGTTTCTATCCAGTTCATTTTACATCTTCCTGTACACTGACTGATTTACCTGGTTTAAAAATCTAAATAAAATAAATTCACAAAGTTTATTACTTCACTGAGAGTAGAACAAGTTGAGCAACAATTTTGTATGGAAACAGATTTAGACCTCCAAAATTTGTAAGTACAAACTAGACAGGATTGAGAAGCAAAAGATATTGTCGTTTTTATTGTTTTGAGCAGTAGGCCAGGATAAAAGCAGAAAAGGACAATGTGTGCAACTTCTTTTGGATGAGAGTGACCACTAGAGCTGACAGTTTAGGCATGTCTTAGGAGTGTTTAGTGTAACCTCATCTACAAAAACAAGTGTTCATATGGATTATTTGCCTTCTGGCAAGTACAGAATTGCCAGGTGATAGACAGATCAATTTCTATATCAGCTTAAAACCAGCAGCAACAATATGTGGATTGTTTTAGGCTGTGAAATCACAGTGGATGACAGAGCTAATCAAATGATCTCTAGAGAACAAGTACTAGTAGATCAGAATTTCTATGAGGCATTTAACAAGTCATGGAGTGCCTAAATCCCACATCCAAACAAGGAGAGCATTGTATGATTTTTGTGCACTCTTCGAGCACTGCAAGCTGACTCCCAGCCAGCCAGTTCCCAACTTGCATACTTTACACTTGAAATATTACATGTACTATGCAAGACCTGGTGAGAAGTAATACTTTCTACATCAGTGCAGTATTAATCATGAATGTTAATAACTTATCCCAAATCTAGAAAGTATCTAAAAAAACCAGGAAGAAAGCAGATATTCTGCCTGCTGAATGGGGCAGATGTATGTCCCAGGTAGGAGAATTCAAAGGGCTAAGTGTGACCACCACCACAGACCCGCAGCACCCACTAGTCCAAGGTTGACTGCTCAGGCAGATTATATCAATATAAGCAACACGTCAGTCAGTGACTATCCAAATTTACCTATGCAAGGAAGCCAGAAATCAGGAATTCACTGAGAATCTTTCCTGTTGTGATTGTACGTCACACTGTTATTAAAGAGTGTGCCCTTGTTTCAAGATAGTTACGTTTCAAGATAGTTTAACACTGCTAAATAAAGCAAGGTCAGAGAGCAAGACAAAGCATGGGCCCACTGCCTGTTCACTCTTTGTTGTAAACATACTTCCTGAACTCAAAGACAATAACTTCCAAAAGAAATTATGGGCAAGGCAGGAACCAGGATTGTTTCCTTTTATACTGGAGAGTCTTCTTTACCATCCCAACAGATTCTGCACCCCGTTAGGGGAATGTGGGCACCACTTGGGGTCTATGGAAGGACAGGGAAAAGTTCAGTAATTAATTCAGCCATCCAAGACCACTTGCACACAAGACCTGACCATGGCCCTGTTATATTTGAAAGGGAAAATTTAGTTTATAAGTTTTGAGAACAGTCCAGCAGTGTTCCAGGGTGCAACAAACTGGGAATCAACAGTACGGAAAACAAAAGAGAGAACAAATTACCAGTCAAAACCCAGCAAAAATACAAATATATAGAATGGGAGCCAGAAACTTTTAATGAAAATATAAGCAGATAAAAATAAAAATGGGAGGCAATTAAAATTCTACAAAGTATTAAGTTAGATCAATTTAGCTATCCTTTAAATTAAAAAAGAACAATCAGTAAGTATTTGCTCTAAATACTAATGACAATTAAGTAAAAGTTATTAGCTTAATGTTTGGATTTATTTTATTGGAGTAATAATCCATCTTTTGACAGATATTTTTTTTTTCTGAAAATACAGAAAGACTTTATTCTTTGATTCAGTTCCAAACTAATTCAGTTCAATAACTTCATTCAAAACTGGAAAATCAAATAATAGCAGAAAAAAGTGGGAAAGCTTTTTTTCTCTGTTTGAATCTGAGAATATAATAAAGGTACGTGATAGTGAGATCTCAGGGACTTTCAAAACCTTGAAGGAACTGGCAGTGACATTTGCTTTAAATACTTTGAATCAAGTGTGTGTGTGTGTGTGTGTGTGTGTGTGTGGTCAAAATATAATTTGACATGGTGTTGGGAACCTATTCCTGTCAGATGCTATCTTCCTTGTGATTTTTCACTGGATGAACTGATGGTGTTTTGAGGTGCTTCAGGGCCTCTTGAACTCATGCTCACCCTGTGACTGAAGGTTTGTGGGTCTGATTTTACACATGGATGGCAACTCTTTGCCTGCATCTCTAATGAAAATCTGTATCGGAAGCAGCAGCAGGGCTTTCCTGGCCAAAGAGGGCTGCCAGATTATCTGTTTCTTGGCCTCCAACCAGCACTGGCAGGCTGTTGAGTGCTATTTTATCAGGTAACAATTACTCACTGATATAACCTCAAGCCCATGATGCCTTTTTCCATCTCATCTCTTTCACAAGATGGAAAAGTAGAGATGAGAAACAGTAGTTGCCTCAGATTTAGAAAAAAAATAAATCTATCCAGAACCACCACAGCAGCTTCTAAAAGCTCTTAGTTCATCTGAGCGATAAAGCAGCAGAAGGATAGGTAGTACTATTCTTGTGAAATGCTTAAAGGTAGAAAAAAAATTGTAAGGCATCTCATCCTTCCCAAGGGATGGTAAGGTGGAAAGATTGCCAGGAAGTTTTGCAGTGGAGTACTGGTAGCAAAGGAAAGGAAGGATGGGGCTTCCACAACCTGGGGCAACCTGTTCCAGTGCCTCACTACCCTCCCAGTAAAGAATTTCTTCCTAACATTTAACCTAAACCTACCATCTCTCAGCTTAAAGCCATTCCCCCTTGTCATATCACTACATTCCCTGTTAAACAGTCCCTCTCCCACTCTCCTGTAGGACCCCTTTAAGTATTGGAACGCTACAGTTAGGTCACCTCAGAGCCTTCTCTTCTCCAGGCTGAACAAGCCCAACTCTTCCAGCCTGTCTTCATAGGAGAGGTGCTCCAGTCTCTTGATCACCTTCATGGCCCTCCTCTGGACTCGATCCAACAGCTCTATGCCTTTCCTGTACTGGGGACCCCAGAGCTGGACGTAGTACAGGTCAGGTCTCATGAAAGCAGAGCAGAGGGGCAGAATCACCTCCCCTGACCTGCTGGCCATGCTGTTCTTGATGCAGCCCAGAACACAATTGACCTTCTGAGCTGCTAATGCACACTGCTGGCTCATGCTGAGCTTGTCATCAATGAGCACCCCTAAGTTCTTTTCCTCAGGGCTCCTCTTAATCCATTCTCCTCCCAGTCTGTAGCTGTCCTTGGGATTGCGCCAACCCACATGCAGGACCTTGCACTTCGCCTTGCTGAACTTCATACATTTCTCATGGGCCCATCTCTCCAGCCTGTCAAGGGTCCCTCTGGATGGCATCTCTTCCCTCCAGTGTGTTGACCTCAACACACAGCTTGGTGTCATCAGAAAACTTGATGAGGGTGCACTCGATCCCACCGTCCACGTCACTGACAAAGATACTGAAGAGTGCTGGTCCCAGTACTGACCCCTGAGGAACACCACTCATCACAGACCTCCACATGGACACTGAAACAGTGACCACAACTCTTTGGGTGCAACCATCCAGCCAGTTCCTTATCCACCAAGTGGTCCATCTGTCAAATCCATGTCTCTCCAATTTAGAGACAAGGATGTCATGCTGAACAGTGTCAAAGGCCTTGTACAAGTCCAGGAAGACTATGTTCGTCATCTTTCCTTTGTCTACCATCTCTTCTTGTATCTCTGCAGCACAACTGCTCCTGATGAATATTTCTTTTTATATCATTATTTTAGAGCACTTTCTAATATGTTTAATAGTAATAGGGTGCCTAGATACCAGCTCTCTAAAAATACCTATGATGGTCTGTTAGACTGATTAGGCACAAAGAGTGAAGTCACGAAGAAAGAACTGAAACACAAAGTAAAAGATTTGAAAAGTGCTAAAGCAAATCAAGTCTTCCAGAAACTGCATTTTAACATAAAAAAGCTTGAGGAAAAATCCAGAAAGTACATGAAAAAATGAATAAAACTTATTAAAAGAACAAAATTATGTTAAATAATGAATGGCTCAGAATATAAGTACGTAGATGTGGGAAAGTGGTAAAAGATGAAGCAGCTGTATGTACATTTTAAATGCAGTATGGAGATACTAAAAACATAACAAATATAATTTTGCAGTTCTGTCTTCTTCAGCAATGCTTAACTCTTTACTGAAATACAGTCAGAATTGATTGTTTTATGGAATTTTTGCATTTGACATACTGATGCTTATGGTTCTTATACTCACCAAAGATAAAATATCATGTATTATTTTTGCCCCATAATGCAGTAATACAAAGAAACAGCAAAGAAAAATATGTAGATTATTTTCAGTCTTCTTTAAAGTGAAACCATTAGTGGCATTTTTCAAACAGCGTTTTTTCATAAAATCTATGGTATCTTGTTGCTCTTTATATTACATATAGGTTTCCACCAGAATATAAAATATACAGTTTAACATTGACATGCAGAGTCTTATAATCTGTATTTATATCTGATCGTAATCTGTGCTGTATGTTACCCTCGCTCTTTAGAGTATGAAATGAATGACTTATATTAATTTTTAAAATGGTCAGGAACTTGCCAGTAAATACACTATCTGTGATCCCTACAGTTGGTGAGCATCCCTTTTGTCAACAGCTGACTAATTCTTATTTGCTTGTGGTATAGGATGACACACCCATCTCTATTATAAGCAGGCAAATCTGTAAATTCTGCTTTGCTTGTTTATTAGTTCTACACAATGGTCTTTAAGATTACATTTACAAAGGTTCTCCTTAACTTTGTTTTCATTGTACTGACCCCATCTGCAATCTCCAGAAAAATCCCTGGCATCTTGAACCCCTTTTTTTCCTCTGAGTTGTTCAAAGTCAAAAACTGCTGTGTAAAGGACAGTTTAGCTGAGGGGAAAAAGAATGAGGAAGACAAATATATCATTTTGTCTTCTGTTCAGGGTTGTTCAAGGATACCAAGAAAATAAAACAAGTAGTTCCTTGAGGGAAAAAAAAATGTTGCGCAGAATCACTGAAAATCCAGGTCATCTGCTGATGACAGGAAGCCTTCAGACAACCTTGCAGCAGTTAGCTAGAATTCCAACTTTACAGTATTTAACCAGAAATCTTTTCCTAGTTAAAACCATGCAGATAAGAGAGGACATGTTTGTAGAAGACAAATAAAATAGGCAAGTGCAATTGCACTTGTTTACATAAAGAAGTGTATAGGATGACTTATATATGATCCCCATATATAGTAAATTTATTAGGGCTTTTCATATATAATGAACTTCTTAGGGCTTTTGGAAGATTCTAAAGTATTTGGGCACAGATTGTTAGGACGTGTTTCTTTAAATCAGGATGCATTTTTAAGCTAACATGAGAAGCTCAACTCTGCTGTCAGCTTTTTAAAGTGAGATTTTGTTCACTGTACAGCTAGAGATCTTCCAAGAAGAGTAAAAACCTGCACATGTGATTTACCTTCTATAAAGTAGTTCAAGTTTCAGCATCCTTCACAGAAATTTAAGTTGGGAATGTGCTTTAAAGGTTTCTCTTAGTGGGACAGCTGTAGCCTGCTGAAGTTTAATGATTGCTTGTGGTTTAAAACTAGAGAGGTATATGAACCCAGGAAAATTTGAATCGACTTATCAAGACTCCTGTAGATAAAAGATCTCCTACTTGTCTTTGATAGACCTGATTGTGCCTTGTTGTTTCATAGCTTTAATTTTTTTTCCTCTTTAATAATGAGCTAATTGTTATTCCATCAACTGTGACAAAGCCACCATTTTTCAAAGTAAAATTCCATACAAATGTGGAAGGAAAAAGAAAACATTTAGAGAAGACTATTAATAAGATGAACTTGCACGTGAATTTTGAAAGCATGATTTTTACTCACTTTGAGTTCTAGTTTAATTTAGCACCACTACACATCAATGAAAGCTTAAGCACATCTTAATCAGACCTGGAAAATGCACAATTATTTCTTAAATGCTATGTACAGGATATTATGTCAGGTAAACTAGTGAACAAAATATAACGTGTATAAATATATGTATGTATACACACATCTCCACACAAACGTGTACACCTAGAGGTATTTAGGCACTTAGGGACATGGTTTAGTGGTAGACTCAGCAGTGTTAATTTTATGGTTGGACTCAATGGTTTAAAGGTCTTTTCCAAGATAAATGATTATATGATTCTATGATTTTAATATATGCAGATGACATCACCCTGAGAACCCCAGCTGATATGCTCATGTGCAGGACTGCCATCCAGATGGACCCAGTCAGGCTGGAGGAATGAGCCAACAAGACCCTTATGAAATTCAGAGAGGGCCAAGGCCAAGTCCTGCTCCTGTAAAGAAACAGCCCCTGCAATGATAAGCCTCTGGACTACTTGACTGGAGCAGCTCTGTGCAAGAAGCCTTCGGGGTGCTTGTGGGCATCAACCTGAATATAAGCCAGCAGCACCCAAGCAGCAGAGACAGCCACCAGCCTTCTGCACTGCATCAACAGGGGCACAGCTGGCTGACCAGTGGAAGGGATTATCTCCCACTACACATTCACTCAGACCACATGCACCCTAGTTTTGGCGCCCCCAACACAATAAATATGCAGGTCTAGGAGCAATTAGACAAGCTGGTAGGGACTGGATCACTTGTCCTCTGAGCAGAGGCTACATGACCAGGCCTTGTTCAGCCTGGAAAAGTTTTTATCATGTGGGATCTAACAGCAGCCTCCAGGTAGGGCTTTGAGAAGAGGGAACCAGGGTCTTCATGGTGGTGCGTGGATGAGAGACAGGTATAAACTGAAATGAGAGGTTCAGACTGGATGTAAAGAGGAAGGTTTTCGCCATGAAGAAAGTCCATCAGGCCGCCCAGAGAGATGGGGCAGGCTCCATTCTGGGAGGAGACTGGGTAAAGCCTTGAGTAACTTGGACTGACCTCACAGCTAGCCATGATTCCATAGCAGGAAGTTGGACATGACACTTTCACAAGGCCCTTTCTACCTGAGCTATGCTATGATACTATGACATACTATATATTTATGTATCTGCATGTATATTGATGATAGACATGTTAGAGAAATTAATATGCTAGACTAGATGGGCTATACTAGTAGAATACAATTGCCCTGCTTCTGGCAAGGCCAGAGTTAACCTCCCCAAGCAGCAAGCACAGGTGAGCAGAGTTATCCTGGGCTGTTTTTTCCACACCACCTGACACCACTACCCTATAAAAGCAGCTGGTTGGGGAAGGACCTGAGCTTGTTTTCTCTGGGACAGTCTGATTGTGGCTGGGGTGTTGGCTGGTTCTTGCCATCAAGCAGCACTCTGGAATCCTCGGGTCAATAAGGTACTCTGTCTTAGTACTGGGTGTGAGTGTAATTGGCTGTTACTGTTCTACATTCAAGGTGATTTTTGTCAGTAAACTGTCCTTATACCAACCCATGGAGCCTCTGTCTCCTCTAGGAGGGGGTGGCATGTGGTGCTCAACCACTGTCCGGTGCTGAGCTACACAATGATAAATTACGTATAGAATTTAATTGCAGGGACAATGAAGGAAATGTTCTTAAACTAGGCTGCTTTCCCTAGATTACAGTTTTGGCAGGTACTTGAGCTTGAGAGTAATTTCATATATTCAAATAATTTACTGAAATCAATAGGACTTATCAAAAAATGAAAGTAGGCACTTGAGGGTGTGTTACTAGACTGGGATCCTTTTGTGTGCTTGATTCCGCAGAAACTATTTCTGAGAATAAGAACAGCAGGATCGAGTTCAATGTTTGTATACTGAAAAATTGAGGAAAAAATGCTAATAAGCACTATGAAGAGTGCTTAATTCATCAGAGAGCAATATTTTAAGTATATGGAAAATGGATTTTTTTGGTACTCTGACTGGCTTGTTTATCAAGGTGCACAAGACTAAGAGATTCTTCTAAGTCACTGAATCTTCTGTGGTGGATAACTTGTATAATCCTTTTTCATAAACTGATAAAACATACCTTAACAGTATTCTATGTCAAATTTTACCTGTACAGTTTAAACATATCTCTAACAGAGAACTAATTTGCATTGCCTTAAGCAAAACAGGATTTCCATTTTCTTCCAAGAACAATATCAATAAAGAGGCAGCCAAGCAATACTTTATCAGAAATGGCATATTCAAAATCTAAAATAATTTATAGAATAAATTAAGTATTCTCAGTTCTCATATTTCAGCAGTTCAACATTATTAAAAGGCTCAGATATTTAAAAATTTATTTCAGTAAGAAAAAAAATTGAGGCAACTTTTTGAGACAGAAAGCTGTTCTGTTCACCTCTGCATTTTATTTTTCATTGCTTTTCTATGATTTTGTTTATATTCCATTCAGTTTATGTCCAGTAACTGAGATACTGAAGCTAGCCAGAAGGTGGCTGCAATAAGTGTTTAATTTAATGTATATAGCTATGTGCATAACATAAATGGCAACATTTTTTTATACAAGGTATTTTAAAAAAAACCTAGATATTATATAGTATAATCAGATTTAAAGGGGGGAAAACCCTCATGTCCATTGCGATTATATAACTATGGATTTAGTCTTATGACAACAGGAGATGCCTTATGCATGGGAATCATGCTGCATTATTTAACTGTGTTTACTTAGAACTTCCGTGAGCAAGAATCTGATGGATTATGTTTTCACTCCGTGAAAAGAAAAAGGTTTTCTATAGATCATATGGAGTTTTTTAATGAAAATACAGAAAACATTTATTCAGCAATGCAATAAAGGTATTACAGTCTAGCTTGTCCCCATCTTATCGATTTTAAAATCTAATTTACACATAGTTAAAGGCAAAACTTCCTAGAAGGAATAGTCTATATTAGATGGCACCTCATGAAGGCACTACCTTCTTTGCTACAGAAATCTAAAATGATGTTAAATTAAAAGTAAATACTAAAACCATAGTTGGTCAGAAATTGATCTGAGAAGTCCAGTCTTAACTCTGTGGTCTCTGTGGTTCAGAGAACACCTTTAACCTTGGAAATACAAGCACATGTATCACTTTTGAGAAATTCTATGGGTTTTTTAACAACTTCTTCCTGCAAGCTTTTAGCTATAGCTTGGCATATTTCTTTCTTCCAATGTGACACACAACTGCAGTCCATTTACTTGAAACAAAAGTTACATGAAATGGAAGTTAAATTTGGAATGCCACCTAGACTTTTCATTATCTCCTTCTAAAGTACCTTAAACACAGACTTCAAGAATTCTTGTTAATTTTTTTGTGACCTATTCCCTGTCATATTATACTTGTGTTCACTTCTACAGACACTTACTTTTCATATTTGTTCATTTAATCAATCTTGAACGGAACAGACACAGCGTGGAGAGTGCTTCTCCCACCCTACAAAAGTTTTGAAAAATCTGAACGTTTTTCTAAAATCAAACTTAAATTAATATCTTCTCTTTTTCTTTTGGAATAAGCAAGCAGTCTGTCAGACCACATGTAAAGCAGAAAAGGGTGAGGCAGAATGGCAGGATCCAGCAAAGCTGGTAATTTCATGGTTGAAGACAATCTGTCCTCCTTACTGGTATGTCAGGTGTGGATTGTCTATCTTGGTATAAACAGTAATTTGGTTTCCCATGACAGGAGTAAAATCTGCTCTCCAAGGTTACCAAGGAGATAGCACATCCCCTGCACTTGGAGTGAGGCATATGGCAGTGTGGCAGAGCAGCTTCAGCTGGAGATGCTGTGGGGGTCCTGAGCCAGTACTTAATTCATAACATCCAGAAACTCAATTCTATAGAAACAGTCTGTCAAAGGTGACACAACCAAGCATCCTGAACAAAAAATTTGTGATAGCTTTGCATAAGCATGTGGTTTCTCTGCTGGTCAAGGGTAGTTAGAAATTTATATCTGCTATTTTACAGTGTTAATTATGCTATTGGGAAAACAAATGTCCATGAGATGTATTCATGACAGTATGTGTTATCTTTGGAAATTCTTCACACTACTGGGGTTCTTGGCTCCATTACATCCACTACTCTATCCTTATTTTATCAATCTGTAGATCATGTCAAAGAGATAGCAAGCTTGTGGTGACCATTTACTGTGGTGTAGCTCCAATACAAGATTACAGCCAAATATAATTGATACATAAGTGTCATGTCACAGCACTACTGATTTTTTTTTTCAGTGGAAGCTTTAATCTACTAATAGTCTCAGCATATCTACTGAGTCACAGAGTGTATACAATATGTTTTCAGTCAGAAGCCATGTCTCATTCTTCCTCTATTCCTCTCTTTAGAACAATGCAGAGAAGGTAATGTCAGTTTAGGGGTTTCTCACAGTGAATTTCTGTCCCAGGTTCCAATGATGTAGATAGAGATCCTGTCCATTTCCCTATCATTCTTATTACAAGGTAATTCTTTAGGTTGCCTGTCTCTGAGATTTTTCTGGGCGCACATAATGACCTTTCCAGCTACATGTGGAATTTTGGAGTATGTGTAAAATAATGGCTAGTGGCACCCCCCAAAATTCAGTTTTATTTAAAATAATATTCCTGTTTCCCAGAGTCAATCAAGATTTCTATTAAGTGCTTGAAAAATACAAGGTAATCCTCTGTCACCTATCTACATAGTAGATAATACGTAGTTTAAGGCTAGGGATCACTTTCTCTTGATAGATCTACAACAGCTGCCTATAGTGTAATTGGTTAGCTAATGCTTAAGACCTATTTAAAATCAGAGGAGAAACTGATCTGTACAGTGGATTGTCTATCTGATCCATACAGGAACTTATTTTAGGTTACTACTTTCCTCCTTCCCCCCAAAAAATATTTCCTATGTCCCTGCACAGAGATGGAATAAATAATAAAAGGCAGTTTTCATTCTTCAGGAGTCCATGCGGTCTTTCTACCCACATATATGCCAAAAAAGAAATTTTCCATGTTGTTTCCTCCTTCAGCTAAGCTCATTTTATCTATCTTTTCAGTTCTTTAGCTTTGAGACTTTCCATATAGCTTGACAATTCCTTTGCCACAGCATTTATTTGTTTCACAAACAGCTTACTTTCCCAGAATTCTTGTTCCAGCCTCTTTATGAAGACTGGGGCCTTTATCAGTAGCTGCTATTCCTTCAGCTATCTCCAAATATTCCTTATTCAACCTGAAAGAGTTGGTCTAGCATGCTATCATCTTCAGTGAAGTGTGATTGTTGATAGATTAAAGACATTATTAGCAGCCAACAATACTGCTGAACACAGTACTAGAACAGTGCTGTGGGCTCCATTTTTGAACCAGAAAGCAAAATAAAATACTTGGGGTTTTTTATGATTATTATTATTTAGTTCTCATAACAGAAACCTTGTAGGTAAGATATTGGCCTTTTGGTACATTTGATAAAATGGGTACTTACTTTATATTGTAATAATATTAATAGATAATGGCATGGAACACAAACCTGGCTTCTAAGATATAAAGAGAAGCCTAATCCCAATGGCCAAATGTCACTTCACTTAACTCATTAAAGAACTTGGGGATTGGTTATGTTATTCAAGTGTGCTTTCACACCAGTAAGAATTCAATTTTAACAAGAAGTGAAAGGAGAAAAAAAAATTTCCTCCCATGAAGCCTGGTTTCTTTTAATCTCAAAGTCATAGTGAGGTGTACTTGTTTCTGAATAAACATACAAGGTTCTACTCACACAACAACACTGTTACTTGTAGAATTAGGTTGGATGCTCCCTGTGTGTCAGATAGCTAGCTCCCAGCAATTTTGTTGTGCTTAATAGGTGTAAATTCTTGAGAAATTAGTTGTCTTTGCCTTTCACATGAATGATGCCAATGTATTTACTCTCAGTGTAGTGCAACTTTCTGGAAACTCCGGCTGGCTACCATCCACTGGCCACACAATACAGGTTCAGTCAGGAGAGCATCAGTTTCGGCTACCAGTGTTGGCATAGAAAATACATTTCTGGGAAAAGTTTTCTTCATAAAACTTGAAATAACTGTGCCTTGCAGAATAGCATGACATGAAGACCATGGTTATTAATATACGTAAACCATCAGTATATACAATTCATGCAATTAGATTGTCAAAGCCTGTGTCAACGCATCATTTACTTGGTTCTCAATGATGAGTGTGAAGTATTTAGAGCAGATATATCCTTCACAAAATGCAACAGTGCTCTTGAATTTTTCCAGGGCAGAGGTAATTCTCCATAGCTATTTGAATTTTTTTATCTTCATCATTTTTTCTGAAAGAAATATGTGCTTTCCTTTGAATTGTTTTTTAATGTTAAGAATGTACTTTTCAGCTAAACATTTTGATATTCTATGTGAAAATTCAAAACAAAATGGTATTATGAAATGTAAACACAGTGACATTTTGAAAATGTTTTATTTTATTTAGAAACAAAACATTTTTGCTGTCTTCAGTAAATCCAGCATAATTTTTTTTGGCATGTCACTATTGTCATGATTCAAGACAAATAAAGTCTTTCTAAAGACTAAGAACACTTTGCGGGGCATGAATCCTATTTTCCACACAGTTTTACATTTTCTCTTTCAGGATCTTTGTGGCAAGCAATTCCTCATGAAAGTTTCCCATCTCTTCTTCCCTATTTCTATGTTTCTCCAACTATCCCCAGTTTGTTATGGTTATCGCCAGCACTGTTGCTTTAGATTCTGATCATAAAATCTCTAACCTCTCTAAAGGTCAAAAAATTAGTCTCTTACAGGGGTAAGAAGACTGAACATCCCCAAATCTACTGTACTTCTACTTTGTAATTTGTACTTCTAGTGAGTTCCATCATAGTAGATTGGCTTATTTATCTCAGTAAACTTGCATGTATATATATTTCCAGGACTTTAGTTGCACGGATAAAAAGTGTTAGTTTATAACTAAGAAATTAAAATAATAGGAGATGTTTTGATTACATTTATAAAATTTATAATTTTCCATTGTGTTGCATTTTCTTAGTTGATATATTCTCTGTCCATGTATTTATTTTTTCTGTAATTGCATTTGCATAGGAGTGTCCTGACAAAATGCTTAATGAAACCACAAAATAAAACACAATTCCATCTCCCTTGAAAAAACCTCAAGACAAAAAAAAAAAATCTGTCCCCCTCAGGATTTACTTTCACAGGAATTTAAGAACTCTTCAGCACTTGACTTAATCAAAGTCTCTATTTAGTCACTTCAGAGGAAGTGAGGCTGTTAATATATATTCCTAACCTAGAAATGGAGAATGCTTGGGCTGTAAGTTAGCCCTACTCAGGATTTAACATTTTTTGGAATAGGAGGAGGATGTTATTTAAAGAACTATCATGGCTCAATGATATCCTCACTGGGGTATATTATTTTTAAACAGATATATAAGCACAACCTGTTATTGAAAGCAACAGAAGTTAGACATTTTATGATTATATGAAATGCATTTTAAAACAAAGGTTATCCTTTCGCTCAATCAGCAGTAGGAATGGTGTTATTAAGCACCAAAGGAAATACAGTGCTCATATCAAAGCAAGGGTTATAAGACATAAAAAATTGTTATTACTATAGCCTATAGGCATATTATTGGCATAGGGCATATTATCAAGGAAAAGAGTGTTTTGAATAAAAATTGTGACAAAAAGGGATTTGGCCACATATTTAGTTCTCTTTGGTATAGACTGTGCTGCTTTGGATGAATTACTGGAGAACTAATATATTAATTTGGCTGGTCTAAATATGGTTTAAAAGTATGGGTTTTGTCTTATTCCTTTTATGATTTCTGATTTTCTATCAGACTTCATATTATGTCATTCTGTGTAAGATATTTAAATATCAGTTTAGGATCAAATCAAAGTTAAAGGATCCTAGAGTGTTCACTTAGGAAACAAACGAGCACCACAAAAAGAACAAAAATGAAATTTATTTCTGTTCCTTATCTGAAAAATATTAGTCTATTTCCTTTCTATATTGAACAAAGGAAGATATAGCTGACTATTTACATAGTGATCCAGATCCTTGAACCCTGTGGCCTTGATAGCTTGAATTCCAGCCCAAAATAACCCTCATAAAACCATGTTGCCTGTCACCCTTGTTAGAGAAGTCAATACACAAAAAAGTGTTTCGCTGTTGACAGTAATTGCCTGCAAAATTTTACTTCACTGAAGCAAGCTGTAAGACAAGAGTATTAAAGTATTATACGCTGTTACCATGCTAAGATAAAGACTTCAGAGGCCTCCCCTAGCATTTAACTTTGTAATAAATCTTCCTCAAAAAAAAACCCAAAAAACACAGTAAGGTTTGAATGACAGTGAACTTTGAGCATATGTTCTATGTAGAAGCCCACAGAATTTACTTCAGTTCTCTCAAACTTGGTGCTTTCTTTATGGGGGAGTTACATGTGACTGTACTGATAAAGCATGTGCTGTCACCTGCTTCTCTTAAGTCTGATGCTTTGACTGAATGATGAGTAGAAAAAAGCAAATGACCATCAATAAAAAAAATCAAAGCCCAACTAATAATACAAAAAATCCCATCTGCTGTAAGTGTGGAAGAGGAAACAATCCTTGCCTCTAAAGTTCTGTAAGTTTTCCCACCTGGGCTGGAACTATGAGCAGATGCATCGTTCCAGGGTATCCTAGGTGATACTGATATGAATAGTTCTGAGAGAAAATGAAATAGATTAAAAAAAGGATGCTTGTTTCTTCTACATGTTCTTATTGTTTGAATTAATTCAACAGTTGCAAATGAAGAAGCACTATCCTTGGATAAAAAGCAGATTCTATTTGCATTCCTTGTGCTACAATCTCGTTGACACATACTGTGTATCTGTGCCCAGAATGGGCAAAGTCAGTGACCCATACTCCTTAGTAAATGAAGTTCAAGCTTTCTATTGCATCCTTAAAAATGAATGTATTTCAGTCCTGACCTTCATAGCTTGTTCTGATCCCAGCCCTGAGCCTTTCTAACTAGAGACTGCCAGTTGTAAATAATGTGCTACATTTTGTAATGGTTCTTCACTGTGAAAAGAATATCACATAGAAATTGAATGAGATCACTGGTTGTATTTTGACTTGTGGTTGACAGATACATAGCTCTCAAATCTGAAAGGTGCTTTGCATGCTTTACACCCAAGATACCTGGGTCAAGCAGCAACACAGCTATTACAAATACAGATTCTTCTGGTAGTTATAATGTTATTTCAACTCACGTTAAGAAAATGAGTAATGGAAAAGTTAAATAATGCAACCTTTGTAAGTATAATTCACAGAAAAATGGTCAAAAGAAAGTATCTAGGTAAACCCTGTGTATGATGATGCCTCTCTAGAGCAATAAATCTGAGACACCTGTGTTATCTTTATGCCATATGCTTAACTGGAGTAATAATCTCCGCTTCCAGTAACAACATAAGAGGGTTTTGTAAGTTTGTGATCTTTCTCATAGTCAATCAAAGGTTTGAAAAGCTTTTCTGATGGGTCATTGAATCATTAAAGCTTGACCAAGTAACTAGTACAAAACAAGAATATCTGTCCTCATACACGTATGTAGAAGCATGGGGAGGAATGTGTGCAAGCTCACACATGTCTGCATTTTATAAAGGTGAAATAATGCGACACAGAGCTGTTCAGCAAACAAGTTTGCATATGCTTCCCCACTATCTACTTAGGCTTCAGATTTAGACATGTACAGATACCTTTTAGAAGTTAAATAACTGTAGATTTTATTCTATTTAAGACACAGTAAGCATTTAAAATCATGAGATGAGAATCAAGGCATCACAAATTTTTCTTTTTTTGATAAGGGTTCCTCTTCAAAAGATTCTGCTTTACCATCAGGCTAGTTAAAAGCTTAGGAAATGCAAACGCTCTTCAGATAACATTCTGACTTCTGTATCCATATTAAAAAATTAACCAAACCCTTCACATTTCCTATAGCTATGGACATGATGGTAATTAAATAGTCTTAACTTAAGCAAACCACTGGTATTGGATCTACTGAGTGATACAGCGGTGTTGTATTGAAACTAATGTCTACAAACTAAATGAATAGTTGAGATAATTAGAAAATCAGATAATCTCATTTTGCATATGACCGAGGCCAGGCTTTGTGGACATTAGGACCAGAGCAGCCTTCATTGTTAAATATATTGTGGCCTCAAGTAGGCCTTCTGTGAAACACAGGTGATACAATGGCTTTGAAATAGTTCTATTCCAGAGAACTGAGCTCTGGTCAAGAGAGAGATGTTAATTGGCAGCTTTGAAAGTACCTAACCCATTATAAAAAGACAGTAATAATTAAAAAACTTTACTAGATTCATAATATATTTTAAAAATATTGAAGCTTGCCAACTCTTATTGATATGTGGCTCTATTTTAAGTTAGATTTGTCTTCCTGGGAAATATTACTTTTGCCCCAATATTACTCCAAGCAGAAGCAGAGAATCTTTGATGCCGCAAGCTCTAGTTTATGAAAACTTCAATACACAAGAACCACAGACATCTATGCAGTCATTTTTTTTTTTTTTGCTTCTTTCTTTAAAATGAACATTACTTTTTTTCAACAAACCCAAATTAACTAGAACTTAGGAGTGCAGTAACAAACCTGCTGAGTAAAGAAGAGTTTATTATTTATAACACTGAATTGAATGAGAGCCCCAGCTGTGTTGTATCAAGCTTAATTTGAGATTTCAACTGATAGGGATTCCCTAATTTACAGGTAGTAACTATTTCTTCAGCCTTTCCATCGTATTCTATATGAGGTATGTTAGAATGTAGAACAGCAATTTCGCTAAGATTCTCAAACAGCCAAAATGGAGGGATACATGATATACAGTAAGAATTTTAATTTAATTAACCCATGTTCAAAACTAATTAAAATTTCCCAGTATTTCAGCAGTCTTGCTTTAAAACATTAGGTGCTTAATGATTATGGGAATCAACTGTCCCCCCTAGCAGGGATGGGGAAGAGAATCAGAGGAAAAAGGTTAAGCTTATAGGTTGGGATAAGGACAGAAGAATAGGATAGAACAAACCTATATCAGGAAATGCACATAATAGAGTGGTTTAAAACTTCCTATAAGGAGACATTCTTAATATAGAGATAAAAAAAAATGCTCCTTCCACTGGTAGGTTATTAATTTTATACAATATATAAATTAATAAAAGGTTGAAGCAGCAGAAACTTACCTCCATGACATGGTGCCTAATATTACTGCAGGCTACACACAAACAGGCTGGGAAACCTGCCTTTCTAATTCTCCTGTTTATAAATCACTGTCTGTCCTGCAGATGCTGTTGTATCAGGAGACTAAGTTTCTATCAAACCTATAAACTTCCACCCATTTTTACCTTCTCAAGACTGGAGCATGTTTCCTGCTCTTAAATTTTTAAATCATCCTTTTCTGCTGACAATGTTACCTTACAAAACTTAGAGGGAAAGAAGAGATGGGTTAACTTCATCTTTACATCATATAAATACAGTGTATTACAACCTTTGGCAGACACAAGTGTTTATAAAGGCATGCTTATGTTACTTCTGTCCTCCTTTCTCTCCATTTTCCAATCCTCGTTCTTCCCACACCTCAACCCAGTGATTTTGCTACATTTGCACCAAAATTTGACATTTCTGGTACTGTTCCCTAGCTAATATCAGCCCTGTATAGTATTACTTATTGGTATGACTTAATACATGATAATACTGATTGGTGTTACTCATACACTTGCATAAGGTTGCATTCCCTGAAAGGTCCTCAGTGCTCCCCTCTAATTATCTGAGAAGACTGGCCATTTTTCATATAACTGCCCCTTAACAGTCTGTGAAAGCTGGTCATTTGTTGTAGTACTGTCTGTAACTTTTGTCAGCTTCTCACTTCGCTTTTTGTTATGTCCAGCAATTTCTCCTCGGTTGTTTCTCATTTTCTTTTCAGTAAACCTCAGGCCAGCGTCCCCTGCCTGCATATTTTAACAATGTTCTCCCACAAAGATGAAAAATTAGTAAGTCAAAGAATTGCCTGTGGTTATTTGAGCTCCCTTAGAATATTTCCAAAGAGCAATTAAGTCTAGTATCCTGCTAAATTTAGCTTTAGGTAACAACATTCCACTTAGGTAATAACATTTTTACATGGTTTTTTTTTTTCCACACTCAAAAGAAGGAAAAAAAAAACCCCCACCTCTTCTCTCAGTTTCTACCATTATCGAAAATCTGACCTCAAGAAATTCCACAGCTCCTTCACGTTTTCAGCTGTCTGATGCAAAACCTCTCTATTAGCAAGTGGGTGGAAGGAAGCAGTTGGAGGCTTCTTCTATATTTTAACTTTTGCACCATACATTTAACTTTGTGTGAAAGCCCTTTGTATGGCTTTCTTCAGTTATGGCTCAAGATGAGAATATCTGCTTAAAATGTGCAATAAATCCAAACAGATATTAAATTTTTTGAAACAAACAGAAACACCAAAAGCCTAGAGTCAAGGAGAAAAATCCCAGAAACCTTTCCGGAAAGAAAAGAGGAAGAGAAAAGCCATGATAGGGAAAAACTGAAAGAGAAGTCTTGCCAAAATGTGAGTAAAACATGCAAAGTGATGGTTGACCTATAAAGCAGGAAAGATCTTGAGAGAAATTCTTTTAGGTGAAAAAACCAGCAGAAAGACCTGTTTCCGTGGAGAGATTATAATTGTCCTGTTAATCATACAGATTTGAACATCTGTTAAAAATTTAATGGAAAATATAGCAGGAAATGAAGTCCTAATTAAAGGATGGAGGGCTTTTTTAATTTGCCTGGGTATATTCTTAATAAACCTTCTTCTGAACTGAGAGGGTGTTCAGCAATTTTTAAATCTGTACTGTAAATTTAGTTGCTTGTGGAAAATTTTGAAACTGAACATTGATTACCCAGTTTGTAGAAGTCCTTTGAAGCATTTTAATCAACTGAATATTGAAAATCTTTTACAGGTAAGTCTTTTTTCCAGTGAGTCTCTCTCTCTAGCTTTTCAGTCAAGTCTGAAATTAGGTGATACAATGAAGAGCATGATGATAATAGTCATGCTTAACTGATTCTACTCCTCACAGGGAAAAGGAAAATTTGTCAGAACACACGGCTCTATAGTAAATAATAAAATATTAAGCTAGATAATTTGAGGGATTGAAAATAAAGTGTTCATATTTGGTTAGAAGGACATTTTGATTAATTCTACATCTTACTTTTCTGTACGCTTTGGTTTGCAAGAGAGGTTTGGGGGGGTTTAATTTAAAATAACCAGTATGTTTCGAATTTCCATTTCAGATTAAATAACCTCTTTTAGCCTTGAAAGATCTCTTTTCCACTGCTACACTCACTGAGCACTTATGGACAAAATGCCTAAAAGCAACATCCCATTTGAACAGTTAGTTCTTGTAATAGATATATCTAATGCAGCCAGAAGGAAGAAAGTCTGTTGGATGGGACTATTTGCTTTTGTGTGAGTCAAAGTTCAATTTTGCAAACGTAGAGACTAGTATGGTTTTATCATGCAAGTAGAGTAGCTTCACGATAATTTTCTTTACAAATGAGCTTGTGTACCTTGGGATGTGTCCTGGAGGCAAGGGCAGGGCTGAACAAGCTTGTGGCAGTACCTGTGGAACTACATTCAATGTGGGGGTGCATGCCTCAGGCTGAACCTGCAGACCAAACCTTCCAAAGCATTGGCAAAAGAACGGGCTATTGGTGTGCATCGAAATTAATTTCCATCTCCCTTTCCATCAGCAACTTACGTGTGAAAAGGGAGATAGGCCAAAGAGAGGCTTTTATGCAGTGCAGTTTTAAAGCTTTTATTTAAAGAGGTGTACAGGCATCAGATGGATTTTGGCCAAATCGTTACACAGCTCATCTGAGCTGTCTCCCAGGGTGCTCCACTGGAGGCATTTGCACTTTCACGTGTAACGTATTTGTTGAGAGCTAAATCATTAACATTGCATGTTTAAAATCTTACTTAAAAACTAAGAATCAATGTGTATCCAGTCTATGATTTGAATTATAAACTGCTCTTGGAGCTTACTAATATTTGCTAAGTAAATATAATCTTTAAAAAGCACTTTGCAAGTGTATACACAGCCTTATACCATTGGAACAGAAACTGCATTTAATTGGCAAAATATCAGAGAAAATAGGAGATTTTTTATTAGCTGTGACCTGCTACTCTCAATATCTCTGGGATGCTGAGGAGTTTTTATTGGAATAACTATTATCACCGTAGAAAACACTATGGACTTTTTCACAATCATTAAGGTAGCCAGGGGTTTGATATTGAAATCTGAATATTCAAGAACCTGAAGACACAATAGAGCTTTAGCGGTTGCTAAAATTGCTTGAATGACTAAGTAAACAGAAATACAACACAGTTTATAAAATGTTAAAGCTTTTACATATCTCATGAATAATACTTATAATAATGAAATGAATGGGCCCATTTTAAAATTAGGAAAGAGGAGAAATAAAGATTTCCAGCTGCGTTTGCACTAGATGATTAAAGGTAATAAAACAATGTGGACATGCTTTCCTGAGAAGAGAAGTCATGTTTTATTTATATAAATTCCCTTTTGCTTTAATAAACCATGATTTAAATACACACATGCACACATACACCTTTATTTATATTTAAACCTAGCTTCCAGTCTTATTTCTTTGTCAGGGGTGCCAAATGAAATCCGAAAGCTATTCTGAAGTGTTAGAACACAACTGGAGGTAGAAATGTTCTTCCAGCTTAACCTGAACTCATCCGGTTGGCAGTGAATTGTAGGTAGGCATCACCACTCCTCTGGGCATCACTGAAAACCCAGTCGCATATATATGGGTCATGTATGAGAGTGCACAAAAACAACAGGGTTTTGGGCTTGGCAGGCAGCCTGTTTGCCTGCCTACTGAGGAAAGGAAGTTTAATTTTCAAGAAGGGCGAGTCTGGAAGGGTGGGACACTGGAAGGAAATTAGGAGGACCAGGCAATGCCCCTGTTTTTCATGCATCAATTAAGAAATCTGGTTTTTGATGTGTCTTGAACTATAATGGGGGCATGTGCACAAGGTTTTCTGCTGTTGCTAGAGGGGTACCCGAGCCTGTTGGCATGTCGGGAGCTTGTGTCGGCATTGCAGCCACATCACAGCCCCAGCGGTGCTGGCAGCCTTGGCCCCACAGCTGGCTGCCGAGAGCCTGCCAAGCAGCCAGCAGCTGCTGATGCTGATGGAGAAAATGTTTTTCTACAGTTGAGCAGCTGAGCCCTGTGACTGCCACGCAAAGGCTTGAAATAATAGTTCAAAATGGTGAGGGGTCATGGCACCGGGAATCGAGCATTAACATTTTCTGTTACAAAACACCAGAAAAATGTTTCATCAAAGAAAAATGGCCTTGAAAACACTAAGTGGTGACTTGTTTGAAATCATAGAGGTTAGGAAAAATGAAGCATATCGAGTGCTTTCTTTAGATATTTGGAGCAGTAAAGGTTGAAAGGGGGGATTGCTCAGTTCAATCCCTAATTTGTTTGACTGTAATGTGCCAATAAACAAAAGGAATCTAAAAAATACTAAATCTTGCCTAGGCTTTCCATGATAAATTGAAGTAACTTCTATGATGCAGTTCTAAGACCTCAAAAAACATGTAAAATTCACAGCTGAACATTTTGAGAAAGTATATTCAGTGTTTGGGTTGTGGCCTAAATTTGGGTGCCTGAAGGCATATTCTGAGTCACAAAAGTATAACACTTCCACCAGCTCTAAGTTTATAACAATCCCCCCCTAAATGGCTCTTTATTAGGCTCTTAAACACGAACTTAGGAACTGAACTCTAGACTTATTTTTACAGGCTTCCCACTTTTGGCTTGGAGGTGCAGCTGCACTCAGGAAATGAGGATGTAAAAATAGCATCTTCTTAGTCAAGAATTTGGCCCATGTAAGTATATATCTCTTCCAGCTCATAACTGTGTATTTCATTGATTAAAAAAAAACCCAAACCAAAATCAACAAAAAACCACCCCTCCCCCCAAAAAAACCCAACCAACCCAATTCACATAAAGAGCTTCCCATTTATTTCTATCACATGGATTTCAGGACAAATGTTGTAAAAGAACACACACTTGTTTCTATAATGCTTCAATACATGTTAACTTAGAGCTATCCAAGGTAATACCTCCAGACATGCTGGAGAGCACATTTTTATTTGTCTGGTTGTTTAGGGGGCTGTTGTATTTTATGCAACAAAGCTATGCCCTGACAGCTGCGTTCCTTAGGAGCAATGAAGCTGTCAATCATGAGAACAAAGCCCATAAGCGCAGAAGATGGCTTGCTCAGCAGCAGCACCCAGGCTTGGTAAGTCATTACCAGTGGAGATTAGGATCACTGCAAATCTCCTTGGCTTCAGAGCAAAGTGAGAAAAGCACTTCCTTGGCTTCTCTTTCTGTGATGGTTTTGGCTGAGATAGAGTTAGTTTTCTTCATAATAACTAGTATGGGGCTATGGTTTGGGTTTGTGCTGAAAACAGTGTTGATCACACAGGGATGTTTTCGTTACTGCTGAGCACCACTTGCACAGAGCCAAGAGCTTGGCTGCTGCTCACCCCACCAGTGAGTAGGCTGGGGGTGCACAAGGAGCTGGGAGGGGACACAGCTGGGACAGCTGATACCAACTGACCAAAAGAATATTCCATACCATATAACATCACACTCAGTATAAAACTGGGAAAGCTAGCCAAGAGGTGGTTTCACTGCTGGGAAACAGATTGGGCATTAGTTTTTCTTTTTTTTCTCCACAAGCAGTGAGCAATTATATTTGTGCATCACTTTTAAAATATTTATATTATTAGTAATAATATTGAATGTTATTATTAGCAATCCTATTAACCTGTCTTTATACTGACCCATGACTTGGTTTTGGGTTTTTTTTTTCATTCTCCTCCCCATCACATTGTGGAGTGGCAGAGAGAGCAAGTGACTGCATGGTGCTTAGTTACTGGGCAGGGTTAACCATGACACTCTTCTTTCATATTCTCCAAATGAGGTGAGACAAAGGAAGAGAAAAGAAAAGAGAAAATTTGAAAAAGAAGACTGAGAGAAGAAAGCAAAGAAAAGGATGAGGGGAAGATAGAGAAGACCTCACTGATCAAGCAAGTATTCTTACTGAGAGGTAAAGAACATGAAATATCATACCATTAACAGCTCCAAGGTTTAAAACATGTTTTAGAACGTGAGAAGGTGTTCAGGAATGATAATTTTAGGCAAGGTAGGAATTCTAAGTAGACACATTACTGCAATTTTTAAGTGTGACATGACAAAGGATTCATGGGCTTCAGGACCAGAAGCGACCATTAGAACCAGTTTGTTTATCTGCAGTTTAAAACAGACCTGTATCATCTGACAGGTACTTCACTGGGTCCATGGTTTTGTTTTGATTGGTAGTATAACTTTTTAGGAAGACCACAAGGAATTCATCTTGCCCTGCAACGAGGTATGTGCAAACAGGTATGCTCTCATCCACTACACACTAGTGGGCTGGGCCAAAGTTTGTAGTCCAGAGGGTGTAGAGAGTTTTTCATTTGCAGAGTCTGAATTTGGCTCCTTGTTGGTTTTCATCAGTTATGTGTAGACCTGTGCCTGTTACATTCTAAGTAACTCCACAAACTTAAGTCAACCACTGCAGCTTATTACAAGGAAAGCATTTGCTTTTTCTTTTTTTAAACATTCAGTGTGTTTCAAATTCTCCCTTACCTCCAGTGCGTGGAGTGATTATCAAGTTGGTACACATGCAGAAAAAGACCACTACTGGGATTTACAAGTCAACCTTAGTAGTTCTGCTTTCCAATTATTGTATATTACTCTTTACTCCATTAATGCTGTGTTAATGGAGGATTTTTCTGGATGCAAGACATGATACAATAATTACCTAGGTTTGGAACATCTCTATCACCTGGAGTTCCTTGGTGTTACAGAGATAAAATGATAGTGCCTCCTTTACATGCTCCAATTAACATAATAATAGAGTAGCCAGTAGCAGTAGTCACTGCCCTGTTACATCATATTTTAAACTGGCATTTAAATTAGTGGGTTTGGAGGGGCGCAGGGAGGGTCCAGCTACAAGAAAAATGAGTACTTATAATCTCGAGTGCATCTGCATCTTCATTGGAACCTCTAATTTCATATAGAAGGGTTTGATCAGTCACTGGGGTTTTGCCATGTTCTAAAATCTGCCTTTTCTTTGAAAATCCTAAATTCAACTGAAAGTTTACATTTGCAATTGTTTATATCACTGGTGAAAGTGACGGTATGCCTTTCACTGACTTTAATTATGAAGATTAAATATTTAATAATTTAATATACACAGTCATGAAATTAAACTCAGTTAATAATTAGTTTTAATAATGAATTTAATTTGAGTACTTGCACATTCTGGAGATAAGAGGTCTTGTTTTACTGATAAGCAGATGTAGATACATATGTATAGATATCTATTTTAAGGCAGGGACTGCAGTCTCTGACGGGATTAAAGCTTTTTCCTAAGGGATTGCAGTATTGAGAATGATTCTGCACATGCGAGACAGCAATCCAAGAAGTGACTCTTTCATTCTGTCAAGTAGACTGTAACACAGAAGTTTACAGTATGCTGGATTGGTCAACCATGAAGACTAAGTACAAGTTGGATTTAGATCACATCAGTCGTTGTCGATTTACTTTCAGAAAGCAAGGCATCAAATAGGAAGAGTGTTTCCAGAGTTCCTGCCATTCTTATTTCAGCTGGATTACTTTTTTCAAGCAGGTTCAACTGATCCTCCTTCTCTCACAGAAATGTCAGTTGAATGGTTTGATGTGATATTTTAGTTATTAATACTCATTACTCTCTCCCACTCACCATATTTGTATGACTATGCAAGTAATATTTGACCCATTGCTATGAAATACACAGTAACTAGATGTTCCAATTGCTATATCAGAGCTTCATTATTCCTGTCATTGTAAAGATGCAAGAACAGTCTGAATGAAAAATTGATTCATCAATGCATCATCCGTTAATCCTAGGCAATAGGTCTCTGTACTGCAGAGAGTAAACATAGCAAAAGAACTTGTATACTTATGCCTGTGATTTTTCCCATTTATTTTTCACTGATCTGACTGTAATTAAATCAAAAAGCCATTATGAGTATTTGCATTTTCTTAAAGATTTTGCAAGTGCAGTTTTTACTTTTCCCAACACTGAATGGGGATATTTCTTGGATGCAGGAAGGTTAAACAATAGCAAATAAGTTTAGCAAATTGATAATGAGTGTGTCTGTCCTATTTCTTATCCATCCCATTTTTTTTTCTCAACTTGCTCTTTATGATTATCTATAGCCTTTATTAAATTACTTTTTACTGCATATTTTATTTGAGTATCATTCACTGAAATAGGTCAGGGCAGATATGTCCCATGATGTTGACAGTGGCCTGAGAAGTTATTACCTCTTTAGAAGCGCAGTATGAAGAACAGTCTTCTTAATATTTTATATTTTGGCTCTCATAATTATTTTTTACATTTAGAAAGGATTCTGGGTTTCAAAGATAAGGAAATTTCAAGGAAATACAAACTATTCTTCTGCATTGGAAGTGAAGTACTATCTCTTCATGTTCTTGAAAACAGTCTGTAGATGGTTCTTTGATACCTCAGACCATTGAAAAAGCCTTATTACTGGTTTGTGATTATTCCATGCAATGATTATATCTGACACAAAGAGACACAATTGGAGATACTGTTTGCCTGATACAAAGGGAGCCCAGACAATGCAAAACACATGGAAGTGTCCACGTGAAAGTTCGTGAGCATGGCCATTTCTACTGGAACGGAAAGTATTCAGAAGTTAACTTAGCACTCTTTGCATTTAAATTGACACTGTAAAAATAGAGAGACAATTCTCATAGAAAGGAACGGGTAGTCACATCACCATAACTTTCAGTCTTGTGTGCACACACTTGTGCACCTCTAGTAAGTTGAATTGTGAATTCTTTACTGTGATATTAAATAATTTCAGGTCATGTGCAAGGAGGTGCCTGACAACCTCTCAGGCTCTGGCTACACTAAGAAATACAGCCCAGTAGCAGTAGATTCAGGATTTTACTTCAGCCTAGCTCCAGTCTGACTCTGAGGATGGAATGCCCATCAGTAGTCAGAGGGCACAGGAGCACTCTGAGAACATGTCCTATGGTTTATCACCACCCAAAAGTACATGAGAAAACACATCTCAAGGGCTTTCAGCAGAGACAACTGAAAAGGCGATGCTAACTACAGGGCACTAAATGGAGACTTGAGGAAGGAGTCTTCAAAAGTACACCACCAACACAAAATAAAACACTAATGAAGAAGCACCTACAGAGGAGGCATTAGGTGTGAATTTTAATCCCTCCTGACAGATGAAGAGAATGAAGTGTGGCCTTCCCAGCTTGGGTGAGTGACATAATTAGATAAAGCAGGGGTAGTATGAGTGGGGTTCTGTCTGGCTGCCATTTTCTGAAGGAAAACCTACTGTGTTCATTAATGAAGTTTGGGGGTTGGACCCGATGATCTCTCGAGGTCTGTGCTTCTGTGAAGTCTACTGTTCAACCACTTTGTGTTCTACTTGGTGTCTGTTATACTTGTGTTTGAGAACATCTGCCAATGGGATTTAGGCATATGTTTTGTAATCAGATCCTGACTAACAGGCCCTGCAAATGTCCTGCAAAATTGGCTTTGGAGGTTTCCCAGTTGGTGGACAGTTTCTTCCTTTGGCCTTTAGCAAATCTCTACACTGAGCTGATGGCTGGTACTGCATCATCTCCTAACCTGTGGGCACGTGACAATTTACACTGTGCATCCACACCAAAAATGAACAGAAAAGTGAATTTGGTTTTGTTTGGCATTGTTGCTTCTTTTTTTTTTTTTTTCTGAAAACACCATTTTCTTGAACTGTTGCAACATGGGTTGGAATTAGGTTACCTAAACTGCATGAGGAATGTGTATTGAATCTATCATACAGGGTCATCAAAACCTCCACCTAGATAGGTAGGCGTGTAAGGGGAACTTTTAGAGCATTTAAGGCTAAACATTAATGACTATAAATAACAAGAGACAAGTTGGAAAAAAAAAAAAAAAGTAAATGAAAATAGCACTGAAAGGGAAGTAAATCTTGTGTTGGCTTTAAGCCTGGAACTAATGAAGGCAAGTAGGGGTGTGCTTGTGTGACCAATATTTCAAAAAAGGGAATGTACACTTCCCTGAATTTATTATTTTCCTACTAATCTGCAACCCATTGCATCATCACTGAGGAAAACCACAGAAATCTGATCTTTCATACTGAACGTTGGAGAAGCATACAATGCTGTATCAACATCCACAATGCAAATATTTTCTTATTGTATCTATATCAAAACATAGTAGTTTCAGACAGTTTACTGCCTTTGGACTGCTTGCTGACATTATAATTAAAAGTGGGGTTTTTTTCTTATCTTTAACAACCAATTGAGTTGTAAAGAGAGTGATAATACAAACTATTATTATTATTATTATTATTATTATTATTACATTTATGCTTATCTGTCTATTCTGACACTGAGTGGATTTAATCTACTGCAGAGATCCACAAAGAACCCCAGTCATGAGCTTCATTTTTTCAATTAATCAGGGAAAGCCTCAAAACTGGAAACTTCATGACACAAAGGGCCTGTCTTGAACAGTGTTCCTATGCTTCTAGCTTTCAAGTGCTAGTAAACACTGGAGGTCTCAGACTCAGATCTTTGGTTTTGGAACTTAAAAACACTTTAGAGAAAGATATTCAACACAGTAAGTAAAATATTAAAAATTTTTTTCCATATAAAACACCGTAGTCTGCTGAGATGTTATTTATTCAAGAATTTCATTTTAATTAGTAAAAGCCTGAAATTGGCACAGAGGAGTAAATGAGAACAGATAAGTTATTAGGTAGATACAGGTCAGTATATAGACCTCAGCTCCTCATGGATCACCTTTTCCAACAACCTAAAGAACAACAACATGAGTAAGACTCTATCCTATGTGGCTCCAGAGAAAGGTCTGGTAAAAATAAGAAAGATTCTGCTGATGCTGATTCATGGAGTTCAACTCAATGATCTCTTGAGGTCCCTTCCAACCCATACAATTCTGTGATTCTGCATCGCTGCCTTAGTGGGGAGCAAACAAAGAAGAACATGGTTTTATTTTGGTGAGTAACATGCAGTAATACAAATTGGAGCTGAAGGGCTTTTGCTATTTTTCTGTCTCTTTATTTTGATCAAACCAAGAGTGTATTCCATTTAATAGCAGTTGAGCTTGTGAATGTGAACATATACGTAAAGGCAGTAATGAACAGGTATTTTCCTGCACTACAGACGATTATCCTATGAATCTCTCCATTGTGTGTAATACCTAGCTCTGCAGAATCAGCTCTCTTCAGAGCTTCAGCAAATAAAGTCTCCAATACACTGATCAGGTACGCTTTAAGTAGCTCTGATTTACGATATTCAGTTGTTAAATTCAGACACTGTACATTATATTGTCATTTTGAGACTCAGGAGTCTACAGTGATACCAATAACTTAAGGAGTTCATTTTTTTCTCACAACAATTGGAGATTTTACATCTGCAAGCTTTCATTACCAAAAGGCAATGAGATGAGGCTAGTTTAGAAGACTGTAGTCAAATTGGTTGAATTGCTAGGTTTGTTACAGATAAAATTGAAACCTTTTCAAGTATGGTGAGAAAGCTGGTTTGAAGAGCAGTTGAGCCCAAGCAAAAAGCAAAGTAAAGGAAACATGACTATGTGATACTGCTGGGGTAGTCACGGCATGCACTTCTGAATCAACAGCTGTTGCTGATGGGAATCCACTAGATGAACATTTCCAGCAGTGTATTCACTTCATCAGTATCAGTATGTTTTAGTGATGGCTGATGTTGAGAACACAAAATGTGTAGACATGTGAGGCAGTATCACATCATAACAAAGAAAATTAGGAAAAACTTTAATATGTTATTCAATTCATAAAGAATTTCTGAGACTTCCTTTTAATAGCATAAATTTACTTTATAAATATTCCTATTCCAGAAATATTTTTAAATATTTCAATAATACTTTACCATCTCATAATATGATAGAAACAATCAATACAGGAGATACATATTATAAAAACAAGAGGATATAATGTATTTTTGAAATTCTGTATAAATATTCGTGTCAACCCAACCTTTTTTACATGGGTTCTATGATTAAGGACACTTTATATATAGATATATGTACAGTATGGCTGTAACAAGAGAGACAATTATTCCTCCCTGTAATTTGTTTCTGGCTGAGACAGCACAATCCTGCAGTCCCAGTAACTCTCTCCACGAAGATTAAAAAATGTAGACCTTTGTTTAACATTAGAGATGTTACTAAAATATACCATGGAATGGTTCCAGTAATTGCTACACTAGTAGAAAAAATAGCTCTAGTTTTGAAACCCTTCTTTCTACGTTCAGAGATCATATTGACCCTTTCAGGGAGCAGGAGAATGAATGGTGGGTTCATGTGTCAGTAACATTATTCCCCCTTCCTTCTTGTTATATCCCCAAATCTTTCACTGTTTTCTAGGATACAGTCACTACAAAGAAATATTTCACTCTTCTGTCCTGGATACGCAACCACATTCATGGTGGGATTAAAATACATTTTGTTTGCTGCTACCCAGCTTTACAAATGATCAAGTTGCTTTTAGCAATTTCTTGTCATTGTCAATGAAATTTATTGTTCCCCAATTTTTGTGTGAGCCCTGTAAGTTTAATTAGCCATATTTTTATGTTTCTTTGAAATGACTGATAATTTAAACACAGAGATACAAGAATAGATTTAATAAGAACCTCCCTTTCTTCCAATGTGCAGTTGTACATCTGTGCTTTGGAAGGAATACTCCAACTCAAAAATTCCCTACCCGTCACTAAAATAAAGCTATCTCTGAGGCAGAGCCTGACAGCTGTTTAGTGACTCAATCTAATACAATACAGAAAGTCTGGGGGAAAAAAGTCATATACAAAAAAATCCGCTCATTAACTTACAATGTGGCTTTCTAACTACTAATAAGATTTTTGTTAATGGATGGCATCTTTCCAGGTTAGTTAAATTCATATTATTTCAATATATTCTTATTTATTTAATAAGTTCAATAGGACAAATTAAGGGTGTGCTTTTTCACTGGCTTATTTCCCACCATATCTGAAACAAAACTCAGTAAGGAATAGGATAGGCTTTAGGTAATGTGATCAGTAAATTATCTGTCAAACCAAATTCTCTTTCAGATGCTTCACAAAAGCCCTATTTAAATGAATTACAAAGCTTTCTGTCTTAAATGTTGGCTTTTTTTAAAAATGTGGTCCAAACTGGATGCTTCGTACAGTAGGAAAACTTGCATCTCAGAGTCTTGTGAGTGGTTATAGAAAAAACACTGATGATTCTGAAATTTTAAAGCAAGGAAAGCCTTTGTTAATTACGACAACAGTTTTTAAAATTCCTATGGACACATCTTTTAATACGATGAGTAGCATTTATTTACAGGATAGGACTGAACAAAAAAGTATGGTTTTGGACACAGGTCAGAAAAAGAGAATGCAAATGCCAGTAAGAACCTCTTGAAGCAAACCCAGCAAGCCTGTCACCAGGTCTCAGAAGTTACATTAATGGATGAGTCAAGAGAAAGGATAAAGATGCTCTAAGTATAAAATATTTGCACCTCTCCTGATACAGTCACCGAACTGCCGGTAACCAACAGTTTAAGGACTTTCATGTTGAGACTGGCTCTTGACCTTTGCTTTTACGGATTCTTAATAGACCTATTACACATTAATTTCTTATTTTCTTTTAAATTTACTTTTGAGCTCTATTGTTCCTTGGAAATTGTGACTATATTGTATTTATTTACTATGAATAAGATCTCTTTAATATGTTTTAAGCCTGTTCCCTAACAATTTTGCTATGATATACAAAGGGTAAATTTTCCTTGGTTATATTATCTGTGCTGTTCAACACTTCATAATCCTATCATGCACCCCTCCTATCAGTCATCTCTTTTCCAAAGTAAAGAGTATTTTTAATCTCCATTCATCTGATCTGATTTGTCTTCCACCTCTGAAACTGTCCTAGTTCTGCTTCCATCTTTTTAACTTAGATTATCAGAATCACACCCACCAGTCAAGACACAGACTCAACAGACATTATATAGTGCCATAATGACAATTTCTGTTCTTTATTACTCTCTTAATATTTCCTAAGTTCTATTTACAACTTTAACTGCCTCTGAACATTCAGCTGATGCTTTCAGAAATCTACTCATAATGACTATAAGATCTTGCAGAGCTCATTAATGTGCATCTATAGTAGGGTTATTGTGGTGTTTTTTCACACCAAACACATTATTTTGCATTCATTGACATTGAGTTTCATCTGCCATTTCATTCCCATTTACAGAGCTAATATCACAAAATATTCCTGCAGGTCTTCACAGTCAGCTGTAGATTTTAGCATACCATTCCAAACATATCTTTTACCCACACCACTGACTCCATCAAAGAATTCCATCAGATCTGTGAAGCAAAAATTATGTTGCAAATCACATTCCCTTTGCATAAAGCACACTGACCTTTCCTAATGTAGTTGAGTTACTTTATTATCTAATAAATCTAACTTTCTCACAGCATTTATTGATAGTCTCAGTTTTGAACTCATGCACCTATTTTGTCTAGAAATATTTGGATACTTCTTGCTGTCCTTCACTGAGGCTGATTTAACCAACAGATTGTTTACTATAATCAGTATTTCAGCAATTTAATATTTTATTTTCCTTAGTTCTCCTATCTAAACAAACATATTATATTGATGCTTTGCTACAACATATTTTATTCAATAATTCTGACATTTCAATATGAGACAGTTTCTCCTTCCTTCTCCTCCTCCTCATTCTTTGTGTATTTGTGAATAGAATTAATTTCACTTCTATACTATAGCCTTGTCTTTCTCAAGACAGTATATATCTGAGTATATTTCAGTTGCCTGTTAAACTTCATTTCTGGTTGGATTCTTGCTTCTGATCCATTTGAAAAAAAGTTGGCGTTTTTTTCTTCAGTAACTTTTGTGCAATTGATAGCTGATTCATTGAGATACTTTTATTATTTTATTAGGGGTTTATATTTAGCAGAATAAATATGTTCTAATGGATTATTTTTTATGTTCATATGTTTCCTCTTCTAGGGCATGGCTTTAATTTTTGTGAAAGTTCTTTTTTATTTCCAAGCGTTTCCTTTATTTGCTGGATTAGTACAATGGGCTCTTTGCTTGATTGTTTACTTCAGTTTTTAAGATAAATTTTGATAAGCAATATGCAAGGTAACAGATAGCCTTAAATAACGCTCTTTGTCATCAGCATTTTACTCTTCTAACTGTTCCTTCTTACACCTTTCCATACCACTGCACAGCCCAGCACTGCATGCACAGAGAAAATACAAAAGAACAAGAGCAACATGCCGTGATAGTTCCCCAGATTCCAACAATTGGTGTATCTTGGATTTCCTGAGCAAAAGCCTTCTGAATGGATTTGTCAAGTAGATTTTTAACTCCTGTGCTACCTACCTGTGCACTTCAGTCCCACCGATAATCAGCTTCTCCTTCCAAACCCTATTCATTAACAAACACTACAGGTGTGGATACTGAGCAGGCATACTGTTCTATTTTTTATGAACAGCAATTTTTGCAAAAGCCATCAGCAAGGGGAAACTTCTGAAGTTGCTAATAAGGCAATGAAGCTGGGTGATTTGGTAGGATTTAATTGCTATTATTTATTTATTTATTTGCATAATCCTGGGTAAATGATCAATATTATATGAAAGATGTTTGATCTAGGGAGTGTAGAATATTCAGTTGAGGCTGCAATTTACTCAGTACCTATAGATGAACAGAAATTGCATGACCAGGTAAAATGGGGATAGTTTAATAGGATAGCCACTGAAAGATCTATTGACACCTATTAACTCACATTTTATTAACATCAAAATACGTGATTATTTTGACTATTGCCATTATGGGGCCATTAGGAACATAATAGGAAGTTTACACTGATGATGACTGCATTTTAAGCTTTCCCTGTCTGCCTAAGCGAGCTCATCAGATTTTGAGGCTAGAGATAATTTTTTGGTCATAGCATGTACATTATTTTGGGGAACTGAGGAAGGAAAAAATGTAGGCCTGAGAATTCTGACTATTATAAGGGATTAACACTAAGGTAAATTAATATATAGGAAAGTATCTCTGAACAACAGACAAGTAACTTGTTTTGATTTCAGCTTTTCATTGCATCAGTTCAAAATACAATGAAAGGCACATTATATCTATCATTTATGCTGAGCCACTTGCTAGAATTTAACAATTACACATAGCAAAAAATTAACTACATTAACAAGTCAATGTATTTGCTCAATTTTCACAAAAACAAAGCATGTATGTGATGTGGTTAAACATTTGTCATTGAACGTTTACAAGATACTAAGAAAGAAATATATACATTAGGTGGAAAATTAATAAAATGTTAGATTAAAAGATGTTTTAGATCTTTCTCCAAAGTTGTGTTTCCTAGGGACCATGCCACAGCACTTCTCCTTAGACAAATTAAGTAACATAACTTTAATCTACCAACCACAAAAAAACCCCTGAATTCTATCTTTTAGTTTCCCTGTCAGTAAAGCCTTCGACTTTTAAAAATAATTCTGATGTCGCCAAAAGCCATAAATTAATCCAGTTAAAGGTTTATGAAGTTAGGAACTGTTTAAACTCGCCTTCCAGCTGCAATTGAGGAAGACTCTGGAGTTACTCTCTAATGCCTTAATACAGTGTAAAAAGTACTTCTTCAAATCCAGAAGTTCACGAGCTTTGCTTTCCTGGCTGCAGTGCTGGATGCGTTAAAAACCCCTCGAGTTTTCCGTTTCGAAAATGAATTTTCTTAAGCCGACACCCAGTCAACCACCTGGAAGTGCGGGAAAGGGCCGAGGAGGGGTGGATATGGGCAGCGTCCGGCTCTGATGCCGGCTGAAGCCCATCTCACCCGAGAGACTTTGCGCATCACCTGCTCTGGCAAGAAGAAGTAGTCAAAAGGAAAACAAAACAAAACCGCAACAACGAAGCCCAAACAAACAAACAAAACTCTAAACAAAAACTAGAAGCAGTTTTGGAAACAGGTGTTCTTCCTGTTTGGCGTTTGGGTGGTTGGGCTTTGTTTTGATCTAGTTTATCTCCCGGCTTGCAGCATTTGGGTTGCAAGGTGACAAAGCAGAGCTGTTAGCAGAGCATTAGGAGGCTCTCTTCTTCACCTTTGAGTTTAAAATCACGGCATTCTGCTGCTGGGACTCAGCTTGTGTCAGAAAAGGATGGTGTAGAGTTTCACCAACAAACACTGTAAAACGCACTTTTGTGGAGATTTTAACGCAGTATCTCGAATGTCTGAAGAGCTTTTGTGGGGATCCACAGGCAGAATTAGAGTTCCGCTGAGAGCCTAGTTTAAATATTTTATCATCAGAACTATGGTTTTCTGTAAGGATGATGAAATCATAAACCACATAGAGGTTGTTTTTAACCGTAGCTTAAGCAAAATGTTGCCTCCGTTCTGTCCGTAATGAGACTGTTCCCACAGCTGGGATTAATTCAGCACTTTTCCCAAGAAAAATCATCAGAGCTATTTCCTAATTCCAGCAAAGGCAGCATGAGTCCGCAAGCACGGGGAGGAAGCATGGAGACGGGAGATGCTGAGCTCCCACCTGTGAACTGAAAGCGGCTGACTCCTTGCCTGAGCTTGATTACAATTAATCTGAGAAGGGCTGGGAATTTTTTCATTATTGTTTTATTTTTAACAGAGCTTTTGGTTTTTTTCTCTTTGGTTTTGACTCTGCATCCATAGAGGTACTTTTTGGACTATTGGGGACTTGCGGGTTTTGTTTTGGGTTAATTCGTTTGGGGTATTTTTTGCTAGTGAAAATGCTTCTTTCAAACTATTTGACCATTGCCAAGGGCCTGTGGTTTATTTGCTGTAGTAGTGTAGTCTGTTTAGCTCGCTGGATGGCAGCCTGTTTCCTGGCAGCTACTTTAAATCTGCATGACGAGGATGGCTGGGATAATGAGGTGTAGTCAACAGCTTTGTGTGATGTTCCAGTGGTAAAAAGGTAGTCAGATTTTAAAATGTTTTAAGTATGAATGCATTAGAAATGTGACTAATTAATATTGTAATTTATTTCTGCAACAAACAAGCTACCAAAAGAGTTACTACTTGTGGTCTATTTTGCATATTAATGAAAAATGTTGTACTAAGAGTTTTTACAACTCTGCTTATAGCAGCTTTTACATTTTTCTTTTCATAGTATACATGAAAAGTGTTTAAATAGTTTTTATATACTATTTTGTATTTAAATGAAAGGGGGGAAAAAAAGTCTGGTTTCAAACTCCAGAGCCTGTCCTTTGTGTTAGATATCAATATTGGGGAACGTTAATAAGTTAGTACATCGTGACAAACCTTCAGAAGATTAAAGGAAGGATGTTTTCTTTGGACTGCCTGTCTGAATTCTACAGGAGTCAGAAGCTGCATGAAACAAAATGCTTTAAAATATAACGTGTTCTAATATAATATAATGGTGGTCTGTGGGGCAATGGCTGCAAGTTGGAACATAGGAAGTTCTGCACCAACATGCGGAAAAACTTTTTCACAGTGAGGGTGGCAGAGCACTGGAATAGGCTGCCCGGGGAGGTGGTGGAGTCTCCTTCTCTGGAGATATTCAAGACCCGCCTGGACGCCTATCTGAGGGATATGTCCTAGGGAGCCTGCTTTGGCAGGGGGGGTTGGACCCGGTGATCTCTCGAGGTCCCTTCCAACCCCTACAATTCTATGATTCTATAATTGAACAGTCTTTAAAACATTATTATAAGTTGCCCTGCTCAAACTGAGTCTTTCTCTTGGTAGTTTTACTGTGGGGTTCACAGTGCAACCCTAGAGAGAAGAGAAATGGTAGATGTGGAACAGCTAACTATTTCTTGTTGTTTGGGTTACGATGGCAGTGACAGCAAATATGTTAGGGGTTTTGGTTTTTGGTTTTTTTTTTTTTAAAGATTTTGCACAAGGTTATGTTCCTGGAAAAAAAAAAAAAACCACCAAACTTCTGATAGACTGCCTTAAAGTAAATGAGGTGAATGATTGCTGTGATGCTAGGGGAAAAAAACTTTATCACAAAACGTCACCAGCTTCTTTTGAGTAGATTGAAAAGATAAAGTCACTTGCCTTTTGCATCAAGTCCTGTCATATGAGGGCCAAATCCAGGAAGCTTCTAGAGCTCTGCTTTGAAAAGAAGAACCGCTTCTGTGTAAGCACAGAAATCTGGTGAGCATTTGCCTAGAACAATGAATTTTAGCCTATACAATGGGACATCGGGATGTCTGTTAGTCCTGATCATCATGACAATTCCTGTGTTTGGCCTGGGTAAAGAGCCTGATAATTTTGCTCTTTGGAAGAGGGAAGCGTAATAGGTGCCTAAATGGCTATTAAGTACCTATTATGTACCCATTAGGTACAATAATAGCCTACCTGAATATGGCCTTAATTGCATCTATGTAAATGCTCCAGAAATTTGTGTATTAACAACAATAAAGACTTCCACTGCTGGAAGAAAACCTATGAACAAAGTCACAGCTTCTTGATAATGGGCCATTATCCATTAACCGTATGCACATTAAAAGATATCTCTATTGTAAAATGCCCTTACAATCGGACTACGGCTGAGAGATGATGTTTCCCGTAACAAGTGGTGTCTAATCAAACAGAGGCAGCAATTTTCAAAGGCCAGGAGGGCAGCACAGAAAGGATTTTTGAACGGCTGAAGGTGAGTCGTGTGCTGGGAAGACGCCTGTAAAATCAAGTAGGAGGATCTGAGGGGTTCTCTGGGCAGGGAAATCTGCAGGAGTTGGCGAAGGCTGAGTGAAGGACTCCTAAGAAAGTACAATGAAAAGTCTGCAGAGGAAATTGAGAAAAGAGCATCTGTAACGGAGGGATGCATCCAGCTTCATCCCTTTGCCTGCGATAGGGACTGCATATTGTCATTCCTCTGTGGTGTTCTCGTTTTCCTGCTGAAGAACAGGACAACCACGAACAAAGGACAGACTTTGCACTGGATATGAAGAAATCCATTTCCTTTTTACGTCGTTAACATTCTTCAAGTCCAATTCCATCAAACACTCTTTACACTATCCAAAATCACTTAGTAAAAATTCAAATCTTTTGCATACAGAAGTTAATTTCTCTCTTCATTTCTGTAACAGAAGAATGAACAGCCTGACGACCTAAAGCAAGAGACTGAAGGTTAAGGCCAGGGAAACAGAGCCCAAGTTTCACATGTACTTTCCTACACAAAGATGCTGCAGCTTTTCTGTATGAATTTGGCACGTACTGGAAGTACAATAGGTCTGGAGAGGTTTCCCTTCTCGTTTTTCTTCTTTCAGCGATGTGGGGAACCAATGAAGAAGTGCTATTATGCATGAGGAAGGCAGGAGTTATCACAAGCCCTGTGAGACCAGCGAGTCTTCAGGCACTTCTATTGTTTGGAATGAATATAAAGCCGTAAGGGCGCTTGAATGAGATAAAGGGTCTTATGAAAGTTCCTGTGTCCAGGTGATAACGGGCTCTCTGTATCATCATAGGTGTATTCTTATGCAGGTTACTTGTCCTGCTAAATCCCAGTGCTGTATCTTGGCTTTGAACTATGAAATTGATTGTTTTGATCTTTCATCTAGGGACTCCAAACGACAAGAAGTAATTAAACATACCTGTGATGTGAGATTGACAAGCATAATAATTTATTTTGGTGGGGTTTTTTTCTTTTGACCATTATCTAATGGGATTTTCTTTTTTCTTACTGAAAAATCGAAGCAATCTTTAATTAAAAATGCCACAATTTGAATGACTTTTGATGACAGCGAAGTCAAAGATCATTATTTCTGGCAGCTTTAATCACAGTCATGGCACCAGCATGCACAAATAATACAGTCAAAACAGTAGACTATATGCAAGTAACAATACTTCAGGTTTGCCACTTGTTTAATTTTGTTCGTGTTTGGCAGAAAGAACTACTATGTCCTTTGCTAACTGCATAAATTAATACATCAACTTGTTCTTGTTCATGTGGTATGTCCTCAATGTAATGGAGCCCTTAATGTATTACAATGCTGCTGTCTAGCATGTTGAATCTGTCCCCCAAATGACTCATCACATTATAAACTTTGTACTCTGGTCCATGAGCAGCTCGCTATAATAATGCCTGGCTATAGTTGTAAAAAAAGTTCAACAGTCCTATTTTATATCACACTTTTGCTAGCTAAATTGCGGTGAGCTTCAGAATGAATGCAGTTACCTGGGCATTGGAGGAGTTAAGAAAAAATCCCTAAGGTAATCAGACTGTTTTCTAAGGTCTTTTATTCAAGGATTATTACATACTAAACTAAAACTGAAATCTCCTTTTACATGTGAAGAAATACCTCCTTTCTGTTGATTTACGGTAGCTGACGGACACAGGAACTTTTTCATACAATATTCCATTAAGAGGTGAGAAATAACCACACAGGGTAGGTAAAGAATGTATTATATTGAACCACCAGCCCTGTATTTCCTAAGGGAATAAAATGTAAAAAAATACTAAGGATTATGTCAGGATACTAAAAATACATCAGGATCTCCTCTAATGTATTCCAGATGAGAAAAGTTTGCATTAAACTTCTTAATATTTTTAAAAAATATATTTTTAAAATGTAATAATTGTATACAGGCTTCTAATCTAGCATATTTTAATTCTGAATTTAAAAATAAAAAGGTGCAAAACTGAATTAGTTTATTAAGTCAGTAGCTCATGTAATGAAGTGCAGTGCTGAAATTACATGGAATTGAATGCAGCACAGTTCTAAAATATATGTATTTATACAGCTTGTTACCTTTGACGAACTTTTATCAAAGTGATGAGAAGCCACAGTTTATATCTGATTTCTGTCTTTCTACAAATACACTACTGTAGTTTTAAGGTAACAACTGGTGCAGATCCTTTCTGAACAGATTTTGTAGCTTTTTTTTTTTCCTGTATGTAACTGTTACGGCTCAGACTGAAAGAACTATGAATGAGGTTGGTGACTACACTAGTGAGCTCAAGATTAATTAAAAAAACTTAAAGCTGAAGTTGTGTCAGGTAATTCAAACTAAATTTCTAGTCTGGATAATGCTGTGAAAGGCTGATCAGAGGCAGAGTAATGTGAGTGGAGGCTGAGGGAAGATCTCCAACACAGCAGCAGTATATATGGTTTGCATGGATAGGCAACCAGAAATCTCAGACTGTCACAAACTGAGAGGGGAGAGAGGCTTAGGAAAAGAGCGCCATTTGGAACTCTAGGTAGACAAACTGCCCTCTTGTATTCAAGGAAACAAAGAAATCCTGTCTATCATCTGATGCTAATTAAAATAATAGGTAACTTTCTTAAACCCAAAGTAATCCAGTCATTTTTTGCCTTTGATATGAACAAATATTTCTGCATCACTTGGGAAAAATACCCTAAGCCTGTAGTTCAGAAATGGAAGTTATCTCAGGGAAGGTTTATTTTTTTTTGTCTGTTTGTTTTTCCACATCCAAAGCATTACATGAACAATTTTGAGTCCTGGAAGCTGCTTAGACTCCTATCAAGACTGAAGTGGTCAGTGTCTCCCACTTCCAAAAGCCACACAGCTTCTGTTCACTCTGCCAGGTTCCCCCTGCTCTGGGCAACTCCATAGGGCAGCAAGGACACGTCCAGTCCATGCAGCCGCTGCTGTGGAGGTTTCCCAGGCTATGAGGGAATTTCCTTCCCTGCCAACTGCTTTGGGAACTGAGAGAGTACGAATAGGGGGCATCACCTCCCTGGTCTGTCAGAGATGATGGAAAAGGCTACATTAATTGCATCACAGAGGTAGCAGCAGCCATTTGCCATGCTGCCCAGTATGGTGCTGGTGTGGCAGGTAAGGGGGAGCATGGCAGCTCTTGGCGTGGATCCAGCCAGCCATGGCTGTGTGAGGCAGACAGTGCCTGGGAGACTTGGGAGATATTTTCTTGAATAAAAGGGAAGGTTTCCATAGAAACTTCTCTTTTATTTTAAACAGATTTAAAAGAGAAATTTAGCAAACTATAAAATCAAGCTTCCAGAGCCCAATTTAAGCTATTCCTTATTGATTGCATTACAAATGAACATAAAAGCCTGCAGCCTGGAACTGACAGCGAGAGACAGGCTTCTGCCAGCTCTCTTGTTCCTTCTATCAGTGCGTAACCTCTATTAGGTGATAGTGACAGTGACACACGCTTTCTAGCACCCTCCATTTTATAAAAGAAGCTTTCTTAGATCATAAAGGCTCTTTGTTTGTTAACGAAAACACATCTCTTGGACTTAACATGCAATGCAGCCATCGCCCTTCCTCTGAATGCCTCTTAGTTTAAATTCAGTTATTTACAAACAAGCGCAGATGTAAAATGGCCACTTCACTGCTACACTACAGTTCCCAGAATACAGAAATGCAGAAGTGAGGGTCTACCAGCTGGAGGTAGGGGAAGTGATACAACTCCTTTTCAAGGGTCTCTTGCGGGAGACAAGGCATCCGGAAAAGTCTTGGACATAAGCAAACAAGCATTTTTACTTAAAAAAGGGCATAATAAGGTATCTCTTTGACAAGCATTTAGTTTTGTACTTAGCAACTTTAAAGCCACATCCAATTGTGCTCCCCATTTTAGTTCTTTTAGAAACTTATTTAATATTCAATATACAGTAAAAGCAGAGATCTTAAAATTATCCTTGTTTTCTTAATGTGTTGTCAGGCTTTTAATCATTGTTTCCTCCAATCAAAACAAGTTTGTTGATGAGAAGTAACTACAAAACCTTCCACGCTGTTTTAGAAAAGCATTATATGCTGGCAGTGCTCTGTGCACTCCTCCAAGTGTGTTGGTGCCATTCCACTCCATCCATTCCAGACACGACTGTCTTTACCCACTTCATATAAACATGGCTAAATTTACATTAAAAAGCAAGTATCTGTGATCTGAGATGATGGACTAATCCATTAGGGATGAGAGCCCCAGACACCGAATCCTTCACTGATGCAGCAGAAAGGTTGTTTTGCATTTCTGTTTTTTTCCAGTGAAAAAAACCCAACAAACCAAATTGCATGTTCCGTAAAGGAGGGGCAGCTTTTGATCCTGGAATGCCCAAAATATCAGAGGTTAGCACATTGACCTTTATAGTGCTGGTTTGCATCTGCCCTGACAAAAGAGGACTCCAAATGTGAGTCTTCGTGAGCGGCACAGTGCTCAGTAGGCTGAAAGGGCAGATGGCACAACCTCTCAGCTGCAGAGAGGGAGTGAAGGATGGGATCGCCTGTACAGCCAGTTCTTTGTAATTTGGCACTGCTATGCTTCTGCTGCTTTCCTTCCTTCATCTTGTGAAAGGACCCTGAAAATTGGAAATATTCCCACTTTTAGCAAGAATCAAACAAGATACTGGACCGAACATTTCTTTTTCTTCCACTTTATTTTAAAGCTGGACTTCTACCCTAAAAGTCTGCTGCCAGGTTTCTGATGTGAGAATAGCTAGAAATAACTGAAAGATGTGGTAGCAGCAGTGTAAAGGAGGTTCTGGTGGCACATGCTGCTTGTGTATCCCTTGTTCTGGAGGAATTATCTTGCCTGTCTATCATGAAAACAGCCAAATGGATTTAACATCTCAGGAAAGAACTGTGCGATTCAAACTGCTGTTCTTCTGCCTTTTGTCCTGTGTGAGCTTAAATCTAAGTTATAAAATATAGAACAGGTTGGAAATCACATATGCTGACTCACTGTGAATTGTTATGAGTAACTTAATAGCTTAGTCATCTAACATAGAGATACATTTGCAAAAATATTGAAATCTTGGAAGAGGAATGAAGTGTAACAGAACATAAATAAAACACTCTTGTGTTTCTCTGAGATGAGTGTTTTGATTTTCATCTGATGTCTGACAATTTTTAGAAAAGTGCTGCCTCAGACATTGAAAAATAATAATGGTACAATAAAATATCTTTTTTTTTTTTTAATTTCAACCTTGAAATGGAAAAAGATACCCCAAAAAAGAACTATTTCCTCATGTTTCAGTTATATCTCTCATAATTACAATTTTAACCTATCAACAGATTGCATAGTTTGCATAATAATAAAATCTTAATCTTTTTAGTAATTTGTTTTAAAGCCAAGAGTCAGTAGGAAGTGGACATAAAAAAGTTTATAAGCAAAGATCACTCCGTGGTCTCAGTGCCAATTAGCATATATCTAAAGACTTTGTTAGCTTCTGGTTTTGTTTCTTAAACTGCAACAATTAACAAGAACATCAGAGTGCTTTTTTTTCCTAGTGGACATCTTTGTACTACACTCACTCCTCATCAATTTAATTACAAGCATGTTTTCATCATCATTTTGTGCCTAGGAATCCTAGCTATGTGTGAGATCATGTGCTCATAGGCACGGTTCCAGAAGACATACGCGTATTATACATAAAAATAACATACTTATAGATTTTTCACTCCATCTGTTGTTACGTGAAAAAAAGATAAGCAATTTATCTTCATATAGGTTATCTTTAGATGATTAACATTTATCTTCAAGTGGACTTATTGAAAGGCATGTTCTACCAGTGTGAACAGGAAAAATAAAGCTATTAGGCCTCTCAGGTGATGCTGGTTGCCCACCTGGTGGGGTGCAGATAAAAGACAGACTGGAGGCACCTCTCACAGCACAGAAGGCTGGCCTTTTAGAGGAAAACAGCTGGAACTGCTGACATTGATAGAAATATTTAAAGTAGTTCCAGAGAGCACCATTGGAGTTTTGGGTGGTTTTCAGACTCTTCCTGAAGATGACATCTATTTGTGTTGCATAAATGTCAAAAAGGACCATTTCGCATTTCCTTGTAGCACATTTCAGTATCTAAACCTGCATAAAGTCATAGAATATTTCAGAGCACTGATACGGTACTACTAATATTATTATTTGCTTATTTAGTTGTTCTAAAAATGGAAAAAATATACTCTTTGAATTTGGACCATTGAATTTAAATATGATGCCATGGATCAGCAGGATTTGCAAAAATCTGTAAACAGGTCATTTGGATACATAGTTCAGACAAGTGCACATCTTGCATTGCAAAAAGGTTTTGCTTGGTGGTTATTTTTTGAAGCTTTGTCCCTTAGAACAAACCCTTCCTTTGGAGCTGTCTCACAATTTTGTTTGTTGCAAATCCTAGCCCCTGCCAACATTCTGTGCACAAAGAGGCTGTATTAATCCCCTTGGAAAAGAAGTGAGGGGAAAAAAAAGTAGGCTAGGATTATGGCAAAATATTAGCAGCAGTAGAGCAGTTTGTAGCACTGTTAATATTTTGTCACTCCTGGATTTAACTTTCACTATCAAGCTTGTACTGTTTTCTTTAAAAAATATGAACAAACTACTACTATCAATCTTTGCTGTCAGAGATAACCCTATGCTCACACTCTATATATTAGGACCTGAATGAATGGCTCGTAAAAAAAGAGATAAAAGAACAGTTGCTAATAATTAATTTAAACACAGCCTTCTTGAAAAGGTTAACTCGTCACATTGCATCTTCAGTCATAAATAATTATAATCAGCAATATTGACTATCTGCTTTTCCTTTTATTGGATGGGAAAGAACACAGACTAAATATTAAAAATATTTCAAAAAAGCCTTTCTCCATTTGTGGGAAGTGCTGCCTTGACAATTATGGAGAAAGCTCTTAACATGTACAAAGACATGGCAGTTTTGTTCTTTCTGCCTCCTAAAATTCATTTATTTCTGCGTTGTAGTTCAACCCATTCAAATCCTGACCCTATAAAACTGATACATGCTATGAACAAATTTCAGGTTGCTATTAGAGGGGCTATTTATTAAGTGATCCTGGCATCTTATTTGCCTTTAATTTATCTTTAAGACAGATCTTATGACTGTTAAGGTTTTATACAATTTAAGTAGAAAAGGGGGAAATGTCTGAAATGGACTATACTACTCAGTCATCACTTGTAGATGTTGCTTTTCTGGGAGAGCATCCTCTTCCGTGTAATTAGATATATGGCAGTAGTAGGTGGTAATGTTCTGTAGTTATGTGCTTATTAGAGCATACTACATACCTCTCTAAATAGTCATCAATAGTCATTTATTAGGACTAGGTTGGATTTGAGCTGGTGGCCTGAGGAAAAAGAATCCTCAGAACAACTCAGTCATCGTTTGTTGCAGGTTTGCTGAACATTAGTCAGAAATGGAGATGAGCATAAGAACCTTCATCTGTCTCAGGGTGTTCAAGAAACTCTCAGTGGGGGCATGAACCTGAGAGGAACGGTGAAACAGCATTTCCTTATGAAACTTAAGAGTAATGCCTCACAGACATTAAGCACAATGGCTTCTTTCCAGACTTCATTTCTTAGAACAAAAAGTATCTCCCTCCAGCACTGAGACTTGATTATGCCTTCAGATATGCACAGCACTGCAAAGAGGAAGGAATGCTTTATGCATTGGAAGGGCTAGCAGCAGTCTCCATGATGAACTGTTGTTCCTTAGGGATACCATCTTCCAAAAAGTGGTGCATTGTGCCAGTTGTGCATGATGCTTCTGCATTTAAACATTTCCCCAACTGGCCACTGAGTTTGACCAGAAGTAACACTGTATTCCTACATTCCAATAATTTTTTATTGCTGAGACATATAGAACGATCTTTGTTCTGTACCTTATTCTGTAGATAAATAGAAAATGTTCAGGATTTCTGGATGTGGTTCTGTGATTACGCCATTTCTGCAATTACACCCAAAGTTCAAGCACTAAGGTTCAGCAGTATGCTGGAAAACGCATTCAGCAGTAACTTTAGACCCATAACCTAATACATACAGAAATAAATTACTTTCGTGCTTTTCGTATTTCCCCAAAAGACATGCATAATAGCTCCAGGCTGTTTTTGACAGGACTACAAGATGTGGCCAGTTGAGGGGGGAGGCAGGAGGAAAGGGAGAGGAGGAAAGAGGGGGGAAGACAGAGAGATATTCTACTGTTTACAAGCTGTACTGATACAAGAAGGCCTGTAAAAAATCTTAACATAGATATACCATATTTGTATATATCAAGACTGAATAATGGGAATTTAATATATAAATGTAGTAAGTCCAGAATATCATATAAAAATTGTGTAGCAAGAAGTTGTCCGAGTACCGCACCTAACAAAGCTTGATTTCCATTAGAATTGTCTTATGGTTGATTGACTTTTTAACTGAATTATACTAAGGTTGCAACACGAGCTTACCCCTCATTAGACAGCAGAGAATCCATTGGGGAGATAAACGTAACTGCAAAAAAGCCTGCTTTTTGTCAGTGTTCATTGCTAGACACAAGAGGATCAGAAAGGGATGGGATACTAAGCTTGCCTGAGAAGGGACTGCTGTCATGTCTGATAAATACATAATTATGATTAAAGCCTTTTAAACATATCATCTGCCTGTAGATTTTTGGATAGCTAATCAGATACAGTGACTTTACCCAGCAGTTGCCCCTTTAGCGAAGGTATGAGCATGGTTTTTCACAAATGGCTGAGAGGATCTGTTTAAGACCTCCACCACCGCAGGCTGCACTGTGTCGTTAGGTTCAGAGGTTACTCATGGGGCTCAGGCAGAGGCCCACACACACGTACAAACACAGTTAACCACACAATTCTCAAACAGTACAAATCCCATGCTCTCAAAAATCTGACTTACAAATATGTACAGATCGCAAACACTCAGGATTCAGGTATTTCATGTCATTGCTTTGGAATAGCTCTAGTTACAACTGTAAGACTGTTATATTTACATTTAGAGCCATAATCTAACATGATTTTGTGAGAAAGTAAGCTCCTCACTCAGAGGTATTATTAATATTTGTGTATTAAATATTAATGTATACATGTATCTTTGCATGGCACCTTCTAGATATTAAAAAGAAAAGGTCTCTGTCCTCAAGAGCTTACAGTCTAAATACCATTGTTGCAAAAAGCATTTACCTCCTGATGAAATTGAACATACTTTGAAACTATTTCTTTCCTATGGAAATGACCAACTTCTCTACGCAGTGCACTAGAGAATGAATGTTTTTTTTCCTAGGTGAAGTGGGATTTTTTTTCTCCTGATTCATAATATTTATTTTAATTATAGTTAAAGATTTACATTTTTTTCCAACCTAATTATCTATTTGCATATTTGCTCATTAAAATGCTCATATTACTTACTAGAGATCAGTAAATAATTTTGCTAGGAAGCTTAGTTATTCAGGAATCCATATGCATTGAAAAGAATTATGCATTTGGATTATGCATTATTAGAATACCTTAAAATCTTTGAGCTATAGAAATGTTGTAGTTTGTTGAGCTGGAAGTGTGAACAGTGTTTCTTTTTTGATATCCAAACTGGTAGGCTGCTATTTGGATTACTATACAGTAATACTTTGCAGATTCTTTCATTCATAAACTTACACAGACAGATAAATATAATTTCCTTCATCTTACAGTCCTGGAAACTGAAGCAATAAGGGAAGTGAGTTATTGAATTACATAAGGTCATAGAGCATGTCATTGGCAGACCGAAAGTGGTATTCCTAACTATGTCATCTCTCAGTTGGACTATTCTGTGCATAAATTTGATTTCTTGGAGCAATTTGGTGGCAAACGCATATTTTCAATGACAAATACTACTTTATTTTTGCCTTTACTAAAAGAATGAATTCTTTATTGTCATCAGCTTGCAATTTCTCTGAACGTCATATTGCTTACAGTGTTGTTAATTGCCCAATTTAGCATTATAATGAATTTTTCCAACAAGTATTATTTTTACTGTGTAATTTCTAACACATCAGGGAACTGAAAGTTTGATAGGCAGTATTTGAATCTCAAATCCTAAGAGTAAACATGATCTAAATTAGTTGTATTAGAAAGTTAAGAACTACTTCCCCTGTAATTAGTTTTCAAGTAGGCCTTATACCGAAGTCTTCATGTATCATTTTGCAAGGAGTTAGTGGCAGAGTCTTTGGAAAGTGAGAAAGAAACAGCTCAGAGATGGCGAAAAAGGAGAAGGATTACTTGCACTGGGTAGGGTAATGAGAAAGATAAGCCCAAAGGTTTTGGGAAGGTAGCACCTGAACTTTCCAGGCCTAATTAATGTCAAACTACTTCACCTCTTAAGATTTCTGTATGAATAATTTGATTTAAATGTTGCCTTTATTTCTCCAGCTTTCTTATTTGTCTTCAGATTCCATTCATGCACCTCAAAGATCTGTAGACTTTTCTAGGATGACAAAGAAGAGTGGGTGTAGAAAAGATTACATGCCCCACAAGCTAGAGATCAATATACAGCATAGTGCTGCTGCAACTATATTCATTTGTATTCATGGTCATAATAATTACAAGTCAGTGCAAACTGAGAGCATCCTCCACAATATATCTTTAAATATCACATTTTTTTTGTTCAATATAAAAGTACTTCTGCAGTGAATAGAAGAATGATTGGGATGAGTCTTAGATGTTTTCTTTGCCAAAACATTTATTTGCTCACATGAAGCTAAACATAACAGCTCATGGGAAACATATTTGTTTTTTCTCTGCTCTGTTTTTCTTATTATAGTGTTATGGTCCTTCCTTCTTAGCTCTCATAAGCCCTAGGGCACAACAAAGGTTTCTGGGCCCCTCTGCACCTTAGAAGCCTTTGCTCAGTCAAGGAAAATTGTTTTTTCTGGCTTGTGATGGGTTCTGAAGCATGGAAGACAGATTGGTATTTCACTGACTTCAGCCCAAAGGTCTCCAATTTTATGTTAGTAGGAATACTTTGATTAAAAGGTAATTATAATGTAACATACATATACCTATGTTAGCCTGGCATTGACTGTTTAAAAAACCCCTAAATAACCACATTGTGGAGGTGTATAAAAAACATTTTCAGGTATACACATTTCCCTTACAACTTGGGGAAAATGTAGTTTAATAACTATATTAGTACTCATATTTACTCATATTTGATGCTGAAGTCGCTATCCCAAGGCTTAAATGTTGGGTTGGGGGCCGGGGCGGGGGGGGTTCTAGGTAGCCCTATCTTGGCAACTCTTCAATCAGTGAAAAAAAGAAATCTCATTCAAAGATGAGACCAGTGTGCTGACGAGAGGACAAAGCACTCTGTGCATATTTAGGAAAATATGCTCCCCTGTTCTTTGCATGCAGTCCTGAATGACTGCAGAATTTAATTAGTTCAGGTGGCAACTTTTCCAGATTGGGTAAAATTCTGCCTTGACCTGGGTGACCACTGCAAAGTCCTGCGTATGTTCTCTATCCTGCTCTTGGATTTAGATACAACTCCACTACAAAAATGTTCAGCAATTATCTGCAGAAAGCAAGTCAGTCTTTTTACCTTTAATAAAAGGAAAAAAAACCCAACAACCAAACAAAATTAATCTAAACTTAGCCTTAACCCAAGTACTTCAATGTTAAATGGTTTTTAAGGATGCTTACTCTTCCAGGATTCTTTTCTCATGTAGTCTTTAATTATATCCTGACAATACAATATTTAATTATATCCTGTATATGATCCTTAATTATGCTTACCAGAAATGGAAGCATAGGAAGTCTACCTTCCATAGGAAGACTGAGGCACGGGAAAAGACACAGGACTGGGCAGTGAATGACTTTTGCATAGGGTTTTGTTAGCAGGAAAAAAAGCTGGAAGGTTTAGCAGAAGATTGAAGCAAATGAATACATGAATAAAGGTGATACAGTAGCTAAGTCAGTTGGATTTACAAAAAAATAACAGTATTCTTTCATTGGTTTGCTACATGTTGACCTGGTGAACAAAGACCTTAAGGTCAAAGTCACAGCTTGGTGGCTTTGCAGACTGCTGCTTGCTTCGTGTTCTTCATTTCCGGACACCCATTTGCAAGCATCAGGCTCAGGGCTCATTTTCAGAGCTCATGCTCTGATTTGTATAAAGATTTGCTGATTCTTCCTTGGATCTAGCCTCTTGGCTTGGTTTCAGTTTTCTCCTGTATTAATGGTAATGATAATATTTACCCTTACAGTAAAATTTTGTGTTGACATGCAGAATACAGTTGTTAACGGTGCTGAATGAAATGGAAAGCCTTCTTTAAGGAAAATAATAATTGCACTGTATGCAACAACTAAGACACAGGGCCATACATGAATAATGAGGATGAAAATGTCAGCCCTGTCTTCTGAATGAGGGGCCTGCAATGAGAAGAGAGATGTCTTACAGATTATATGCAAGATAAAAAACCTAAGACATTTGAAGCAACTAGAAGCTTGCTATTAATTAACTTTGGAGTGCCTGCCTTAGCAACAAAAAAACACTTTAAAAGTGACTTGTTAGGGTACATTACCTATGAAGAGTGAAACATATTTTAAAGTATTAGTCAAGTGACTGTCAAAATCAATTTGTTTTGCCTTATTTTCTAAGGAAATTAGGCTTATATGATTGTGCTGTCAATTTTCCTTGTCTCTTACCTGAAGTCTTGACCAATATCAATCAAATCCAGCGGATGATTTTCAAATGTATCACATCCCCACACATTTTGTGCCAGTATGAAAGCAAACTGAGGAGTGCCTTGTTCAAAAGTCTGTGGTGTGGCAGCAGAAGGTCATGGTGCTGCAGCCGCTCTGTTTTTAAAAGGCTGCATTTCATGCAGCTACTTGTTGGTCTACTAAGTACTGTGCAAAGGGGTGTAGATGTACGGAGAACCTCAGGGGGTCTTCTGGTTGTCCAGTGACAATGGCCAGGGCACCAAGAAGCTCTCATGTTGTGTCCCCCCATTGGTGGTGTACATCCAGGCAATTGTCTCCTCTCCTCAGGACTGCACATTTGGGGAGGCTTAAAAGTACCTTATGAAAGAGGTTTTCCTTCAGCATAGTATCTTACAGAAGTCAGGGGTGGGGGGGTGTGAGGTGTGTTGGTGTTTATTATTTGGGGGGTTGGTGGGGTAAGGTGTCATTTTTGTCAGGGAAAAAGGCTTTTATATTTCTATAGGTCCTACAGCAGCTTGATTTAGTGTCCACTTTGGCAGTCTTTTATTTGGACATGAGTCTGTTGGCTCACACAGGAACGCCAGGCCAAGTCTTTAATCTTTACAAATTGCAGTTCTAGATTAATGATAATAATGATATTTACAGTGCATTCACAATGAACTTGGAAGTCATGTACAATTTGTGCTAAGAGGAGAAATGTCATTTGCCTGTGTCTGCCCTGCATCTGTAGAGTTTTCCAGAAGATGAAGGCTATACTCAGTCTTCAGAAATGGCTATTACTGGCCATCACCCAGGGTTTAAGCTTATGCTAACCTTCAACTGTCGGAAGCTGAAAACAAATCTATACTGAACTGGAAACTGACTATGCACTTTGAGCTATTAGATCTGTCTACTTATGTCGAATTATCGGGAATACCAATTCTATTTAAAGTAGTGTTGAAAGGAGGTGATAGTACTAGAAAGGGATCGCCCTGAATTTACAATTCATGGAGTTAATAAATAAAGCCCCCTAAAGACTGATAGCAGGAAACCAAAAATCACAGCCTGGTTCTCCAAACCAGCGAGTGACAGATTTGTGATAATGGACTGTGGTAAAAATCAGGTTCTTGGTGGGGAGGAATTTGAATTTTAAAATCTAAATTTGATTCTCTTCATAGCGATGCGAGAGCTGCAAGACAGAGAATCCTTTGGGAAAAGAGATTAGTAAAGTAACACCCTGAAAGGCACTCAGGCTTAATCCATGTGCCATCAGAAACGCTGCTCCACCAAAGCTGCGGCACCTTAATGAGACGCTCATCAGCCGCACAGAAGCCGCGCACCTCAAGCCCGAGGCTGAGAAGTTTCCCATCACCTTATTTAGATTCACCTGCAGACATAAGGATGGGTATTCATTTTGGGTTTTCTTTAATAGGGAGCGATGGATGAGGCAGTAAGGGCTTCTTAAATCGGCGAGCGTGTCCATTATTCAAAGCACGTGGGGCTAGCGAGAGGCGCCATTTGGGGAGGGTGGCGGGGGCCGTGCCCGCCCCCCTTCCCGGGGCGGCGCTGGCGGTGTGGTGCGGCGCGGCGCCCGCCGGCGTTAAGACCCGGGGGCTGCACTGCTCGGATAAGCAATGTTGCTTTTCGAGAGCTGTAGAAATCCCCCCTTCCCACCCCTCCCCGTGCGGTCGGCGAGGCGAGAGGAGAGAAGTCAGTCACCTGGCGGTGAAGGACAGTAAAGCAGGAACGGCGGGGGAAATCTCTGTCTCTCCCTTCTCTCTCCTGCAAGAGATCCACCTCCTGTTTTCCTCCCAACTCTTCTAGCATAACCTTCAAAGAAGACCATCCCCTAAAGACTTTCTTATCCCTATTTTTTTCCTTCCCCCCCCTTTTTTTTTTTACTATTATTGTTGAGAGAGAGACTACCTTTAGCTGCAAAACAATTTTTGGAGTCTATGCAGGACTTAGGGGATATTGTTATCTCGCCAGCGAAATTCCTCATCGCTAGTGTCTTGCCCTCACAGGGTGCGAGATTAGCTACCAGAGTAGGCATGACGGAGAAAGGTTTTTATCATAAGACTGTTCTCTCCAGTTTGAACACATTTGCTTGAAATTTGCTGCATGATGCTGTCCAGGAAAGCTGGATTTTTTTCTCGGGATGCAGCGATTCGCTGGTTTCCGAGCTTATTGCTGAAGAAGAAATAATCTTTAAACTGACTGGATTTTTTTTTTCCCCTGTCTCCTTTCGTTGCCAGAGGACGCGAATCTCTTTCACCAGACAAGGATCACCTGTCGCTTTAATCCCTAAGGGAGTTCCTTTTTTTAAAAAAAAAAAAAAAGTGAAATACTTTATTTATTTATTTATTTATTTATTTATTTTAACCGGTGGAGGCGTGATCGCGGAGAATGAGACTGAGGGGAGCTGCCAGGGTTTGGAGGACAAGGCTGAGTTTAGGCTGGAAACTGAGAGACTAGATTTCCTCCCTCCCCCCTTCTCCTTTTTTTTTTTCCCACCTTTTTTTTTTTTTTTTTTTTTTTTTTTGGCACAACTTCCCTAGTTCCCCCTCAGCTCCGCTCAGTTTCGCTCTATGGACAGATCAGCAAACCTGGACGCGGAGGAGCTCAAGGTAGGCGACCCGCCGGGTGCCGTCATGATGATCTGGGTTGGATCCCGTCCTGTCCTCTCCGCTGTCTGGCCGCGGGAGCGGGGGCTGCGCGGGTCGGCGCGGGGCGGTGCGCGGAGGTTCCCGCAGCCCCGGGAGGGGGGCGCGGAGTCGAGCGCAGCCGTCCCTCCGTAGGGGGGGGAAGTGCTGGAGGGCAGCCGCCAAAACCGAGCGCGGCTTCCTTCTCCGCCTGCACGGCCGCGAGCATCGTCATAGTATTAATAATAATGATGATGAGGGGGATGATGATGGTCATGATGGTGGTGATGATGGTGATGGTGCTGCCCGTGTGTTCTTGGCGGTGCATCAGCACTGGGGGCAGCGCCGGGCGCAGCGGTGATCTCGCCCTGGGAGGAGGCGGCAGAGGACCTGCGGATTTCCCGGCAGAAGTTGCCTCTGATGCCTTCCTCGCCAGGGCATCTCCTCTTCTTCCTCCTCCTCCCCTTGCCGCCGAGAGCGAGGGGGGGACTTCACACCCCTTCCCCCCCGCCAGTCTCCGCCGGCCCCCGGCGCGGTGCCCGGGTCCCCTCCCCGAACCGAGGAAGCAGCAGCGGGGTGAGGGGTAGGGGGCGCCGGGTTTGTCTCTGGTTCCGGTGCCTCTCGAACAATAAAACTTTGCATTAGGACGGTGCAAGTGTGAGGATTTCCCCCCCGCCCCGGCCCAGCTCTGGCTCCCTCCCTGCCGAAGGAGCATGCCTGAGAGCGCTGAGCATGCTCCTTTGCGGAGATGGAGAGCCTGACCACACCTGCTGTTGGACCCCCAGCCCTGACTGAAATTAGGCTCGAATGATGATAATAGTACTAATATAAATCTCTCTGTCATAATAATACTAATACAAACCTCTCTGTCAATCTATACGGGGGTTAAGAGGGTGGGGCGGGGGAGGCAGCGGCGAGCGGGGTGGGTGCATGAAGCAAGCGCCGTGGGGCCGCCGGGCGAGAGGGAAGCGACAGTCGACCGACAGCCGGAGGGGACGTTGGGACACACACACCCCCTCACCCCTTAGCCGCGGGGGTGGCGGAGGTATGGCTGCAAGGCTAACGAAGCGATGGGAGAGGAAAGGAAACGTTGCCTTCCTCCCTCGCCGCACGCACAGCCATCCTCGGGACACCCACTCAGGGGGCGCCGGTTTCCCCGTCGCTGAGGAGGGCTCTCCGCTGGGGAGGGAAACTCTGGTGAGCGCTGAAGTGCTGCCCATGGGCTCCTCTTCTCGGACAAGGCTGGCTGTATGACATCAATGAATAAATACATTCGCTCCCCCCACCCCCCCCTTATTCAAAACTGCTATAAATCCTCTGAGGAAGGGCACACCAGAAGTGTTGTAGCACTGCTTGGGTATTGGATGTGACGGCAGCGCAGGACGGAGAAGGTAATAAAACAATTGCTTGAGAACCACCGATCCTCATAGCCCCTAAAATACTGCCACGCCGCCAATGCTGCCTGTCTGTGCTGGGGAGTCCTCTCCCTTCTTCCTTAGCCTTTCCAAGATTTACAGGAGACAGCTGGTGTGGGAAAGACAGGAGCCGAGTCTTCCAATTAAGGGGGAAAAAAAAGTTTTATTTCCACAGTGTATTTTTAAAGGGGCTTTTTCGGTGTGTTGTTTTTTTTTTTTTTTAAAGGCTTATGCTAAAGGGGGACACTACTGGGCAGGAATTGTCCTTAAAGCTGGAGATGCACGTCCCGCTAGGAGGGGGCGTCCAGGCGCAGAGGAAGGGGCTCACATGAATCTCATAGTCATCTGCGCTCCAATTAAGACTAATGTTGCAGCTTGTACAGGCTGAGCGACCTTGGGCAAAGCAGCATAGCTGCAAAGTGGCACTGCTCCCTAAGCATCAGCACTTCCCTCTTCCCCCCGCCCCTCCCCGCCTTCCCCTCATAAGAATGAGAAGAGGTCCAAAAAAGAGGCGTTTCTGTAGACGCTGTTAGGATCTCGGAAGCTTTATGGGACGAGCCGCTTCGGCTGGCTTTCTCAGTTGTATCGATGCGTGGCTGCTGAGGAGTGATTGCAAACGCAAGCAGGGTGCCTTACAGAGCATCCCCAGGAGCGCTGCCCGGAGCGTCAGCCGGCAGGGGGTGGTACCTCCCCGGCCGTGAGCCCCGCACCGCTCCGCACCTCCCCTTCCTGCGCCCGCGGCAGCCGGGAGGAATTTCCCACCCTCCCGGGACTCCTTGTGCCAAACGATGCAAAGCAGGTGTACATCTCGCACTGACAATTCTGGATTTCCCCGCAGTGCGAAGCGTCTAGCCGCGTTCCTACCAGTAGGAATTTGATGGGGGGCAAAGCTCTTGGGGACTAAGCTGGTGACTTTGCTGTAGTTGGGCGCAAAAAGAGCAGCTCCCAACACTGCTCAGAGTTGAGGAAAGCTTTCATCACTTTCTGGCTAGTCTCAGGAGAGCTTAAGTCATTTCAGTGCTCCACTGCTCCCTCGGGCCAACAGCAGCCTCCTGACAGTCAAAGGGATGGAGCTGGGGAGTACAGTTAGCAGGCAGCTGTAGGTCCTGAGGTGTTGAGCAAACTCTCACCCACATCGTACTGCATTCCCATGAAGAATGTCAAACATGGTAGCAGGGTGTCATAGCAGAACTTGCCAAGAATTTAAAAAATGGACTGGACAAGATCTTTCTGGGTCTCCTCCATGATGACAAATCTACGTCAGTAACCATTAAAATAAAAAAAAACAAAACCCAAACCCCAAACTTCTGTACTAATACTGCAAGTCGAATGTGCTAGCTCTAATGATAATATGTAGCAATGATATAGAAAAACATACTATATGATACATAAGCTTTTATACACCTCAGATCAGGCATTGAATATAAATTTGAAACTTGTGTACTATTTATTGCGCTGATTGTAATGAATTCTGAACTACATATACAATGTTACATAAATAATATATGTTTCGAAAGGTCATTTGTGGAAAACTGAGCAAGTATCGTGTGCAACACCTGCTAATGAGGGTAGGTGTGCTTCTTCTTACTAGTCCAAGCACGAATTCCTGATGAAACACATCAGTATTGAAAAGAGGCTGCTCTTCCAGAGATTTTGAGCTGTTCTGGCTTTCCTTTGATCTGTCTCATCTTCTATCTCAGATGCATACATGAACTTTCTTCTGACTTTCTAATTCACAAGCCTGTGGGGCTTTTGTTTTAAAGGAGTAGTACTGAAAACTCAGGCTAAATAATTCTATCATAGTTGCACTGTAGTTTTGGGATTAGTGTTGTGAAGCACCTTCTGTTACCTACAGCATATGTGACAGTCTATACCTGCATTTTGAACACGCATGAATGGCTGTATTTTGTATCTTGTGGGGCTTTTTAATTTGTGTAGGTGTATAAATTACAATGAATTAACTTTGAAAACATTGCATGCATGGATTTACAGTTAATTGCTTGAAATAGTTTGAGTTAAGTTTGCAAGGAAGAGTAGAGAGGCCTTCACATTTGCTGGTCTGCTGTTGACTGGTGATTTTCATTGAGACTGGATGGGCTGTTGCAGATTTTGCCCTTCACATTTGTCTGGTTGTTTGATTTACAATTCCTTTAACATATATAATGACTATTTCTCTTATGTTTGTTCAGTAACCAAAAGTTATGTAAGGTCTTAGATAGTGGGAGGTTGTATTCCTTGTAGTCTAGTAAAGCACTCCTCTACTTTTCTTGAGGAAGTTGGCTTGTAAGTGAACATATGATAACAGTGAGATTATTAGGGTGGTGGAATTAGAAACATCCTGGAAACAATTTCTTATTCCTTGGAAGATGCCGGTTCAGTGAAAATTTTCATTACAAACCCATGATTTTATTTTTAATACTGTGTTTAAGTGTCTTGAAATTATCACTTTTAATATGCAAAAAATGTTAAACACTACAGTATTTCTGAATCATCTTGTAAACATTAGCTGAATTTATGTATTCATTTAATGAGAAAATATTTATAGTCTGTTTACAGCTTTACATTTTCTGGTGATATAAAACCACTTAAGATCCCCATGAAAATGGTCACAGATGAGGTTTAGTGATAATAGTCTTCCAATGCAATTTACGTAATTTAAGAAATATTTGATAAATTCAAACAAGGAAACCACAAGTCTAAAAAGGAGTTTGATTCAGTAGTTTTGTGGTTTTAAACACGTAAATCACTTCCCTATTTAAGTTAATGGGCGAACTAATAACCAGAGGAATTCTGTAATTTTGATTTTTTTTTTTTAAAGAAGGAGCCAGAGAAACTCGTGTGCTTGGTGTGGTGTGGGAGGACTTTTGATGAGACTAGGTAGGTGGTTATATTTCTGTTTTAAGTTAGTCATTCCATAATGAAAAGTATAGTACTCTATAACTCTCAACATATTCTTATGAAAGTCAACTTCATTTACTCATGTCTCTGCTTGGGACACAGACATCTTAGTGTGGATGGGATTTGTCTTTTTAATGCAAAGCCTGCTCTCTTCTACCCTTCTCCATGTACATTCCTCCAAGAAACTGTCATGGTTTACTAGGGCCCTATCAGCAGTGCTCAATAAAGACAATTAACCTTCACATTCACAGTCAGAGAATTCATCCTTTAAACCATTCATGAAAGGTCAAGCTGAATCGGTTTTAAAGTAATATACATGCAAATTCCTTTTCTCTGTGTTCCTGTTGTGGATTTCCTCTTCATCTCCCAAGATGTGTAAGGGCTAGGCACAGTCCAGAAGGCTGGAGAGATTTCTATGCATAAGATATAGTTGTTCAGCAGACACAGAAAAAAAGGTCAAGACAATGGCAGTGCTCTCAGTATACACTTCAGAAATCATTCCCGTACTATCACCACCAAGAAACAGTACTAACCTGTGGCCAAGCTTTTTGACACTGTACATTACAGCTTTGCTAAGCTCAACACTCCCTAAATAGAAAATACATCAAAATCTGAAGGCTTGGTTAAAGGGAAAAAAGCACTTTATCTTCCTGTTCTCCATGGCTTTTGTGTAAATATTTTTTTCCTCTGCCACCACGCTCTGTACTTTAAAAAAACAAATGTAAGAGATTTACATAAAAGTTGGCAATACACGTGTGTTTTTCCTTCAATGAAGAAGTGTGTGATGCTACTCTTAAGTTGTTTCGATAGGTCTGAATGGACACAATGTGTAACTCGTTAGAGCCTTTGAAAGGTAAGTCAGACTAATGTGAAGGCATAGTGGGAGGCCTAGTCAAGCTTTCTTAGTATGTCCCTTAAACTTTTGGAGATTGATACTGCCTTCCCAGGTTGCTGATTGGCTCATGAGCAAGATTGTAAAGTAATGTGGGAGAAATGTCGCAAGAGTGTTTTTCTGTAGAATCATTTTGCCTTGTGCTATTTTATGTAAACTTTGTAAATCCATGTCCAGCATAGTTGTTTCCTCATCTTCTAAGGATCCATAGTTCTAAAGGACAAATATAAGGTTTCAAATAATAAAAAAAAACAACCAAAAGCCCCGCACTGAGTTACAAATAGACTCATTTATCATTTTGACATGGAAGTTCCAAGGGCTTCTTCATGGGGAAACGCTCTCGTTTTCTTCTCTCTTCATTTGGAAGAAACCTGGAGAACATGACTTAGAAGTTATGCCATTGTCTTTATTTTTAAATACTCTTAAATACATTTAAAGAGCTTACAGAAACCTACTTAAGGTCGTGTTGTGCATTTGGCTGCAGTCATATATAAAACCATTGTAAACCCAGAATTACTTAAGAGTCCAAGAATGCAGATTGACGTTTATTTACTAAGCCATCAGATCCTTCGCTAATTCTAAAATATTACATGTTAACTGTTCCACAACTAAACCCTTCTTTGTGAAGCAAGATGTTGCAAGGTTGCTATTCCTGAGTACTGGGTTTTGTTCCCTGTCACAGGAAGCAACGTCTGTTGGCTAAGCCACAGCAGTGAAAGACACAAAATATGAGGTTTTATTCTCGGTTAGCAGTATTATTGCAGCTAATCACACAAGGCCAGATTTACAGAGGTACCAAGTAAGTCAAAGCAAGCTTGTGGTGCTCAACAACTTTAATAAAAAAAAAAAAGTGTGCTGTCTGTATCCCCCTTCTTATACCTCTAGATAAGACATTAAGGAGGATTGTGTGATTTAACTCCTGTGTATTTGCTCTGCTTGAAAAGTGCTATGTGAGGACAGAGTATCTTTCTGCAATTTTAAATTAGCAGCACTTTGTTAAATCAGTGCAGTTACATCAGCAGAAGTACATCAGTGATATGTCTAAAAATCACTGCCGCAAGCAGTAGCATGCCTCAGGCATAAAAATCTGGCCTTTAGCCATATTTCTCTGTTTTATCAGTCCTCTTCAGTTCATCTGGGCAGCATGGTCTGGAATTTATAGGTTCCACCTTCCTGCTCCTACAACTCTTCAACAGACAAATTATGTTAGTAAACGGATGCTGCCACTACTGAAAAATTACTTCCTTTCCTGTTTCTAAAAAGGTAATTGTGTACATTTAAAGAAAGCACATAAATCCAAAACACAATTAATCTGAATTTGTGCCTTCTACATGCATTGTTCTTTGTGCCATGATTCTGAGTGGAAGTGTATCATTAGTGCGTTTTGGATTCTGCAGATTTGTTAGGCTTTATCATCTGTATCAGGGTGGAAAGAGTGGATTGTTGAGCCAGATCCATGCAGGTATTTTGCTATTTTAGCTCTTCAAGATCAGTGATGATGGTAGTTGTACTTCTGAGTTATGTGGGTCATCTTCTACACAAAATGTTCGTAAGCTGGGTTTAAGAAAGGGGAAAAACCTGCTAACTTCATATGTGTTCAATTGCTTATGTTCAAAGCAATGTAATTGCGTCAGTTCAGAAAGTACATGGCACAAGAGCTCCTTATAAGCATTATGGTTTTTAATTCAATAAAAACTTTAAAGAATATCAAGTTATTTTAAAATATGAAAATTAATTGGTATAATGATGGATTGGTACATTGGTAGTTGATATATTGTGGTGTGTTGGGGCCTGTATCTGAGGAGAAATTGTTATGCGACATTGAAATGACAGGTAGCATTCTTTCCAAGTGAAGTTATTTAGTAATACTAAATTATATCTTTTTCTAGTTAAATCAAGTCCACATGCACAAAGCACTCCATAAATAGATCTGATCCTTAACTAGTTGAAGACAAGTAAATTAACTGTGTTAGAAGAAGGTCTCCTGTTCGCTAAACTTAGTCACATTTAATGAATCACAAACATACATAAAACTATCAAAGCTAAAACTAAAAAGTCAGTACAGCCCTTGCTGCTTCATAGGCTGGTATGTTTCTGCACATACATCAACAGAAATGACAAGAGTCAAAAGGTGATCTAAAATTTCAGGAGTTACCTGTAATGAAGAGGAAGAGAGCCTTTTATTAGCAAGGGTGTTAAATCTGAGCTCAGATCGGTGCCTAGCCGTCGCACATCCAGCCTGCATGCTGTGTGCTGAGAAGGGGTCAGGGCTCAGGGTTCGGTATCCTCCCTCCATTCTCCATCTTTTCTGATTGCGCTTGTGGCTTGGTCATAAATGTGCTTTGGCTGTAAGTAGCTTTGGAAGTACTCAGGCCATTAACAGGCTCGTTAATAGAGCTCAAAGTCCTGTGTTTTCCAGGAACTTTCATGATTGCCTTTAGGAGCTGTACCAAGGAAGGTGCCCACAGTGTAACGGAGTCTCAGTCCTGGAAAGCAATCTGCAGAGACCCACCACGGGTCTTCAACCCCCAAGCACTAAGCATCTGCAAGTACCTCAGTCTTCCCTAGTGATGCTGCTTAGGCACATCATGCTAATGACTAATGCATTTGTTCACATATTTCCCATCTGGACTGAGAGGACTATTTTAAGATTTATCCTGCTTAGGGCCATGGATACTCCTATGTCAAATTTTCCTGCGGACTGTGATCCAGTGAGGGTGCTGAAAGGATGAACTCTTTGCAAGCATGAGTTCAGTGCACGATGGTAGCCCAACTTGGTAAGTGGCCAACTGAGGTAAACATGCCTGGATCTTTGCCTTAATGAGAAAGATTTTTTTTTTTTTTTATTACTATTGGCTTAAACCACATATATTTCTAACAGTGAAAGGTAACTGTAGCAGAACTTGGAAGGATTGTTTTTGAAGAAAAGATTTGAGCCAATTTTCTTCACCCGGAGTGATTGCTTGGTCAGCATGCTCCAGTAAAACATTTAAGAAAAGTGAATCTCAGACCAACAGAGAGACTTCTGCCAAGGTTGTAAGGCTTCAGGAGATACAAAATATTTTAGTCTGCATCCTGGGTGGTTGTTTTTGTTTTGTTGTGTTGTTTTTTTTGGCAGTTTTTTGTGGTGGTGGTAATTTGTCTTGGCTAATTCAGGAGTCTCCCTGCTGAGAAGGCTGGCTGTTGTAAATCCCATTCACCGGGTAATATATGTGTGAGGAACGAAGCTGAATGATCTATGCCCCAATATACAGCAGAGAGCATGTCAGAATGCATTACAAAGAGACTGGAAGTTTTTCCAAGAATGCTACTTAGCCTTAAAGCTGAAACTCATGGCATCATTTATTACTTTAAATAGTTTGAAAATTAGCTATGAATAAGTACAAACTAGGAGCCACTCACTATAAAAACACTGTCCTTCAAAATGATACAAAATCCTTATCCTCTCTGAAGTTTAGAAGAGTTCAGGCAAAAAAAAAAAAGACACAAAAATTTGGACTAAGATCCATCTGTGCTTTGTTTTGCTTGAGTCATCACCAACAGATGGCAAATACTCTGTAGAAATCACTCAGCTGAGTTACTCCAGTTTGTGGGGTACCTAAGGCATCTACCCACAGTTCTAACATACACCCTTTGTCAGAAACTCAGTTTCCTTTGGAGATTCAGACAGGTACCAGCACGCAGGGTTGTGCATGATTATGCCTTCAGATACAGTACCTGCTACATAAATATTGGTAATAATTATCTTCCCTTTGATTTCTTCTGAAACAATAGGGTTTAAGTCCTAACACCAGACTGCCTAGCTGTGTCAAACTTCATAGGCGGTAGCAAAAATAGCTAACAACAAGCTGGTATTGACTGTCACTTCCTGTAGGACTCAAGTTGACATCTACTATTTCAGATATACCTCAGTTTAGAAATGTTCTACATGCCATTTCCCAGTGACTTCTGCAGTTGAGCAGACATGAGATGAATGCAAAAGCTGTCTGTTGTGTAGCCTTGTGTTCTCATTTAATCTTCATGCAGGGAAAATTATTATTACATTTCATCAATGTTTTATTAGATTTTCTTGAAAAAGTTGGCAGAAGAATGTCATTCTTCAGAGACTAACAACAAGTTAGTTAGTGTGTGCCGTTTCCCCAATACTGGCAGTGACATTCTTGTTTCTGTAAGTATATCTTGCTTTCAGGGGAGCGAAGTACTATTTTTAGACTTGATCTCATACCTTCCTTCATTTCTTCCCCAAGTCATTATGAGATGCAAGTGCATATGTGATTGGAAAATGATCTATTTGTCCAGAAAAAACCTCTACCTAGTTAAGCTCCCTATTTTGTTCAGCGTTAATTTAGATGAGGTAGATAATATTCACTGCTCATGTAAATATGTCATCTACCCAGCCTACTGAGACCACTTGTGCTATTGCTTAATAAAGTTATGGGTATGTGAGTAGTGTCTCTGTGTCTCATAACATAATTTCCATCATACTGCTGACAGGCATAAAACATAAGGAACCCTCTGCCAAGGTGCTGTCTGTTCTATTGAACTTGGGCTTTTGGTAAGCCTTGATCAATGCATAAATGTATCCCATAGGCAGCAAACTGCAGCAGACCAAAGAGGGAGCGCCTCAGAGAGCTGCACTGAAGCCTAGCACCTGCTATGTCAAGAATTATAGATTATATTGAGTAAAATTCATTTCAGTTTTGGGCATATGCTGCTGCATCAGACTACGATGCTGTTATTTTGTAATAGATGTACAGAGCTTGCCAATGCAGTTTTAGTGTGGCCAGGTGGAATGTAAAGATTTCAAGTCAAAAGGGAAGGCTGAGCGGAGCAATAACAAATGACAGCACGGTGATCATGTGCTGAGCTGGTGGCAAACTGAATCAAAGTGGCTATATTGCTGCCTGCAGTCTTCTTTGTGCTGATGCCTCATGGATGTATCTTAATTATTCTCAGCTTTAGCACTATGTTTTGTAATTTTTTATAAAAAAAAATTGGATAACCAAGTGTTTTGTGCCGGTATTACCATTCAGTAAACTGTGGGTGGGTGGCATGTGCAGCGTTTAAATGCATGTGGGAAAAAAACCTGGCTGAAATTAATTTCTCTAGGTGCTAGAAAACTCAAATGACTACTCAGAAAATTTGTAGGAAACATACGTCTGTGGATATGGGCTTGCATAGGAGGTGACGGAAGCAGAAAAATCTGCGAATCTATGAAAGCAGCTGATGTTGCCACTGTCAGTATCAGCTGGGTGGTGTTAAGACAGATAGTCTTTCTGTCCCAATGGAACGTTACCACTGAACTGGTATGTGATGCACTTTATTGTTTCCTGATGTAAGTGTAGGATCAAAACTTGTGTTCCCAGGCACGGCAAATTTCCTGAAATCTACAGTTGGGACCGATTTCACTTAGCTTTCACTGGATGTTATTTTAGGGAACATCTCAGGCACACTTTTCTATTTCTCATAATGCTAAATAAATTTTTTGCTACCTCACTTTTTAAGAAAAAGGTAATGGTACTAGCAGAGTCTAGGAATCACAGGTATCAGTATTGTTTTCGTTAGCTGTGGATAGCATTGTAGAATCATAGAATCACAGAATATCCTGAGTTGGACGGGATCCATAAGGATCATCAAGCCCAACTCCTGGCTCCACACAGGACCAGCCAAGCTAGAGCATGGGACTGAGAGCATCGTCCTGACACTTCTTGAACTCAGTCATGACTAACTCAGTGCTGTCACCAATTCCCTGGGGAGCCTGTTCCTTAAGTCTGCTCTTAAAACTAACATGTTAAATTACATTTGTCTTGTGGTGCTGCTGTGATTTTTCTTTAAAACTTAAGTTGCAATTTCTATGACTCTTATCATCACATCTTTGTCTATGTGAGTAAGAGGACTCATTTACATTTTAAATTGTAGGCATTTTCATAATTTATAACAATTTCAAAATACTGTGTAGCTTGGGTATGTAAGTGCTTCCTGAGTCTTCATGTGACTCCCCCTAAATGAAGCCAGTAGCAACGAAGAGGATGACAAAACGCAAAACTACTGGAGGAAGCCAGTAGCACGCTAACTAAATGTCAGTTCAACACAGTTCTGTGCTTTTCTCTTGCTTTTACTAGACCTACCAGCAAGATGAATATATTAAGTCTGCTTATGTTTTCTAGCAATGATAAAGTACCATAAATTTTAATGTTAAGGGCAATAAACAATTTTAAACCTAGGTCCAAAATAAAATGCATCTGAACCAGCAGTAGTGCAGAGGTAGTAAGCTCTTTTGGAGGCCTGACGGTAGATAGCTGGTAGCCAGAACACCTTAAATTGGATCACCACTCACAAAACAGAAGTGGGGAAACTATGGTCTAAATGTCCCTTGTGCATATCATGTTTTTCAGAGCGTGTGTGTATGCTCTGAGTTGCCACTATTCCCAGGAGGAAGAAGGATTACCTTGTCTTCTTAATTTATTCTATTTGAATTTAGAGCAAATGATTTTTTTAAATATACTTTTAAAAGAGGTAAAATTGTAATGCATTGGCACCTTTTGCTAAAAAAACCAAATAAATGAAAACCCCAAAGCTGTAAATTTTCACAGGTGAGGACTAAGAATAAGATGGCAGTGCTGTTTGCTGGTATAAATCAGGTGTTACTAACAGAATTTCAATACCAAAGGTTAATAATATCGTCATCAGTAGCTCTTGAAAGAGACCTGACTGCCTAAAGGCAACTTAATTTTAAACACTGAGACAAGTCAATCAGTATACACCTAAAAATATGCATTGAGGGATGCGGTTTGCATATATTACAGCCTTGTTTTTCTTTCTAACTTGTGAGATCTTGACTTCTTTTGTTCACTTATCAAAAAGGTAGGCATGGGCATATTTTTGTGCAGGGTATGGGTCCGTTAGCTGCTGGTCACTGGGTAGAGAAAGAAAGTTTCTGGGAGAAAAGGCCCAGAGAAATAGCTTTCTACTCAAAATTCTGCACTTCCCATCCTAGTGTTAAAACATCTTTCTTACAGGATGTTTGTCCGGTGATAGGGGGATGTTGACAAGTTGAAAACGTAAATGTCAGCTCAGCCAGCATACACTGACTGCAGCCTGAGAGGGTGGAAGGTGGGCCTATTTCCCTGTTTTTACATTTTGCAGTATCAGAGCTGAGAGCCTGTAACATTTAAAGTGGCTGAGGGCACGGTGAAAAGCGAAATACAGATATGTCAGTAAAGCTGTCTCAGTGCTCTTGAGAACAGTATCCTGGATCATGACTAAATGGTTGTTTCTGACCAAGTGCCAACAATTTTGGACAGGCTGTGCGAAGGGCTAAATCTCTGGACCTCTTAAGTCCTGTGGAAGAATAAGATTTGTGGAAGAAAATATAGTCACCCATTGACTCCTGGTAAGCGGTACAGCAAACCTTGCTTTAGATGTCATTCAGAACATAAAGAATTCAGGAAAACTAATTTTATCAAGGGCATACCTCTTGAAACTTTTCTGAAAAGTCAGTTTGAAAGACTGTTGCTAGCTAGGCCCAATAATTAATGCTGCAGCAAGATATTAGTGAAGAAAGGTAATTGGTTGCAAAATACTTATTCGCAAGGTATTACATCTGGGACTTCCTACAGTTCTTCTATCTGTGGGATATATGTATGCCTGCCTGTACCTTCCCGAAGAAGTAGTATGGAGGAAGCAGACCCATCTGAAGTGACCATGAGATGGGTCATGCCTTTGCTATGAGCAAGGTTATTGTAGAGACGCACCTATAAATCAGTGTCTGCCTTGTCTGCTTTCTGCCCAGGACCCTCACTGCTGAGGGGTTTTTTTGGTAAAGAAATTGACATTTTAAGCTAAAACATAGCATCATGTTTTAGGAAATTTAAAATTTGCTTCTGGGAAAGACTTTTGTTTCCTATCTTCTCTAAAAAAAAGATGATCTACCTGAGACATCTGCTTTATCTCTGCAATTAGAAGGGAAGATCATGTGCTGGTTTACAAATACATAAGCAGAAAAAGACTTTCAATAGCTACAGCTGACATGGATAAAGAGAACCAAACATAATAAGGATAATACAAGACCTTTGATTCTGTTTTTCACTGCCATTTAACCTTACCTCTTCTGAGTTAGCCTTGTGGCCTTTTAATAGTTTTCAGTAAAAGATTCCTAAGGAAAATATTTTTGCTAGTCACTTTGCTGATACAGTGTACTATATTAGCTGAACCACAGCCATCTTCTCTTTTGAATTCTGCTAAGTGTAATTCCTCAACCATTTTCCGAATAGTATGTGTATTAAAAAGTGTATATATGTACATACAGAGTTATATGTATGCACAGCTTTTATAAGCCTTTGTAATTTTTTTACTTTTAGCTTTTAAACTTTTTTTTACAACAGTGTTTTGAAAAGTGTGTTACTGTAGAATTAGTCCCTGTTGGTTTGCATCTGATTTTGTAAGCACTCATCAGAAAAAATCTCATTAATTTCACTAACATGAGGAAATTCTTGCTGAGATTTTTAGATTAATATTAATTTTCTAGGCTTGAAAACATGAGCCATGTATTGTGACATGATTGCAACAGAAGACTCATTCACAGAAGCAGGTGGGATAAATTGTCCTATGTCATGACTGGTGAGACAGGCATCAGTTTTGTGCTCGTTGACCTTGTTGCTGTCTAGTGGGTTCCTGTACTACACAGCTTCATTAATGGCAGCAGCAGTTCAATAAACACGTGGAACCAGGGCATCATTACTGCATGAGTGTGCACGCATGTGTGACAACGGGCATTCTGTAGCCAAGAGCATAACAGCAAAGACAATAGGTGTCAACATTTGAAGGTCTCAACAATAACGGGCAAGGGCACTTTAGGTTTTAGTAACTGCCGTAGCAATTAATCATAGTGAGGAGCTTTTGATTGAATCTTTCCTCAGCCAGGGTTTTCCTGAAGAGGCAGAGGACCTGGTTTTGCACCCACCTCTGGCTCTGCAGTGATGCCATGGAAAGACTGACCCATGACCCAGGTGAGATGTTGGAAGGCAGCTCTGGCTCTGCCACAGCAAGCTTCCCTGGTGGTCGTGTCTCTTCAGCCAGCTCTTACTCGGACACCTTTCTGTCCCGTGTTGTGAAAGCAACTCTGCTGAAAACCAAGGTCTCAGGCAGTATTGTTTTCCCTTTGTGAAATCTATATAGAAGGGCAGTCCCTGCTGTTACCTTTCCTTGACTCAGGTCCCTTGAAGCATCCCTTCTTTCTGCTTGGAAGGGGCTGAGTCTGAGATGATGGGGAATTGGCGCGTACGGGGAATGGATTCTCCCTTGGTGCTAGCTTCAACTCAGAAGGTTAAGCTTCAGCTCAGCTTCAACTGAGCCTATATTTTACAGCTTATCAGTGCTTACGGATAGAAAAAAATGTAGGCTAGTCATAAAAACAAGGGGCAGTGTTGCAGCTCTTGCAGCCATGTCATCACAAATATTCTTTCTTTCATGCACTGAGACACTTACAGTCGGTAATACACTGAATGGAGATTTTATGTCTCCTTCTTCCCCTAGTTTGCAGCAAGGCAAACAAGTGCTCTGCTTCAGCAAGTGAATCCACCCATACTTGTGATACATACACAGGCTATGTATGTGAGAATTATACCAACAATTACTGTTTAGTAGTGCTCTGCATGCAGATGCCACAGAGAGCATTGAAAACGTATCACGTAGTTATGGGAAACACAATAGGAATCTTTCTGTGTGTGAAATAATTATATTTTAGCCACGTTGGAACCAAACAATCTAGCCAGCTCTAAGTCTTTATTCACATGTAAAAAGATCATTTATGCATTGTAATGCACCCTTGTCCAAATAATTGTGCTGGAATATTGTATGAAAGTTTCTGAACAGCTCTGTAATAGCCATGCTGTTGGATGACAGCAGTATCATTAGTAGCCTGCATAAGTATTTCTAGCGATGTGCAAATTCATCTTTTATTCTAGAGTTATTTATCACAGAGTTTTCACCTCCCATATATTTCAAGAGAAATTAACTGTACTTGAAATGCTTCCCAAGCCAAATCAGCTCCACGTATAGGTTAGATGATTTCATGTCGATGTAGGGTGGCAGTGACATCACATGCTGTTCCAAGGCTCACATTTGCAGAAGGGTGCTGGAAGATGGGGTGGTTGAGAGGAGAGTAACAACACAGGGCATGTTGCTGTTCAAGATCTTTTTTTCTGGCGTAATGCAATGCTGAGGAAGGCAACCAGAGATCTCTCAAAGATCTCTAATGGGCTTATTTGAAATACTCTTGATGATGTCCTTTAGCAGAGGTTCTTAAAACCTTTAAGTATATAAATCCTCTCATGAACTGTAACTGAATAAAAGAGGGGATGTATATAATCTGTACTGCTTCTCCAGGATTGGAAATTGAAGGAAATATCCCTAAATGCTTCTGCTGTCTTTATACGGTGTCCCCAAGCGTCTTCCTGTGGCGACCCATTATTTGTCTGATCTGTTGTGGCTGGCTTTGTGGTCCTACATAACCAAACATTTTTTCTAATGAATGGACTAGCTCAAGTAATTTGAAACAGGAGCATTTTGAAAAATGCCCCCCTCCATCCCCCAATGAAAGTCTGAATGAGCTTGGACTGTTAAACAAACAAACAAACAAACAAGAGACTTGATAGAATGCAGAGTAACTTTTGCACACTAAAAGACTTCATTGTAGTGGAGAAAGGCACAATAATATGTGCCCAGGGCATGAACATAACCATATCCCCATTAGGCATAGGAATTTATAAAAGGGAGCATGATTAGCTGCTGGAGTAAACTTAGCAGGAAAGAGATGAATTGTCAGTCCCTTGATGTTTACAGGTTGGGACTGAATGCCTTTCAAGATGATTTGCCTAAGGCAGTCATAAATTATGCTTTAGTCTAATTTATGTTACCAGCTTAATATGAGTAAATAAGGTAAATGGGTGAAATAAACCTGTGACATTGAGGATAATCCAATTGTTCCTGAAGACATTAAATATCTCGAAAAATGGACTTACCTCAAGGTCCCTGACTGAATCATTAACAAAATGAAGCAATGTTTGCAAGTGCCATAAACACATTGTCAAATGGGCTGCAGATTTTTTAGTAAGTATGTTCAGAGTAATTAATATTGTAACTTTCTATTTTGGCCAAGGTTTTGTGTGGTTGGGAATATCCCTTTGGCCAGCCTGGGCCAGGTTTCCTGCCTGTGCTCTCCCAGCTCCTTGTGCACCTGGCAGGGTGCGGGAACCTGAAAAGTCCTTGACTTGACTTTAGTGTAGGCACCACAACTGCCTAGCAACAACTAAAAACATCAGTGTGTTGTCACCATCAAAATTATTCTCATACTGAATCCAAAACATGTCACTAGAGAGAATATTATTTCAATTTTGGCTGAAACCAGGACATACAGCATGATGTCTTAGTTCATGCGTATTACAAGTTTTTGTCTGTGCCAGTGATGAGTGGAATCAGTTACAGATTCAAAATGCAGAGACTTGGATCTGAAGCTCAGACTGTAGCACTAGACCCAGGTGGAGTCTGCAGGTCCCAAATTCATTCCTTGTGGATGGCCCAAAGCCATAAATTAACAGATTCTTCTACATGGCAGAATATACTCATGAATATTAAATAATATGGAATATATAATACATAAAATCCATTACAAACTTTTAAAGAATTTATCAATTTTTTCAATTATTTGAGGTGGTCTGGTGAAAAGATGCTGGGCAGTGTTTCCTTAGACATCTTTGCCAACAATTATGACTGCTTTTGCTCTTCTGAGCATTCAGATGCTACCTGTATTTCATTAACACTAAGTTACAAAGGACAAGGATTTATTTATTCCAAATTTTACTAGACCTGCTTTACATTTTCTAGGAAAGAGCACCATTTTTTTCCAGATCATGGTTTTGAATCTTCATTGCTTTTCCACTTCATATCTTTTAACTAAAACGTCTTTACCTCGGAAATCTCTTTGTGTGGTACAAATATGGAATCCATATTAATTTTCTTAGTAAATTGGTATAGGGTATAAAAATTATATCCAGGACAAATCATGTGGAAAACTGAAGTTTGAACCCCAGAACTGAGCAATGCTGCAGTGGCACCTGAATGATCTCCTTTCCCATGTAGATTTCCAGGTACTAAAATTCTTTATGCTTTATTAGAATTAAAAGAAAACAAGTATGTTTATGTTCTCTAATATCTTTCTTTTGGGAAATAGCATTACTTGTATTGTAAAAATTTCTGCTCAATTAATTTTATTTTCTGTTGTGCCGCTAGTGATGTTTTTTACGGTGTGATACTTCTGCACTACACTACAAAATTAAAAATAATGATTTTTGTAATATAACCAAATTTATAATGATGTTTATGCAGTGGGGTTCTAATTTTGATTCTGTCTATCTTAAACCAATGCAAACTCAAAACCAGTTTTGGACTAATAGTTTGACTCATGGCACGGCATCGTATTAAAAAAATGCAGCATAAAATGTAAGGATTATGTAGACAAAGCTCAAAGGTAAGCTCAGTGTTCCAGTCTGTTGTCAAAACCTGCTTATTTGTCTTAAAATTCTGGGCTGTTACACTTCAATAATTCTCTTTTACACCACAGAATATGTCTGTAGTATTCCACAGCATTTCTAAATTTACTCTCAAACACAGCCCAGGAATTATACTGCCCTTTTATTTGCTGAGTGCTGTCTCACAAAGTAATAAGATAGAGAAGATAGCCTGAAGCCCAGGATATGGTTATGGCCTATAAGCACTTTGATTTTTCTCAGCATGAGTTTGCTAATTCGCATATTAATTGGTGTTCACATATCATCACTTTGTCATTAGCAATCCAGTTGCTGCATTCAAGCACAATATTGGGAACAACTCTTGCCGTGTTTTCTGTTGGCAAAGGGTACTTTTTAATTTCTATTAAAAAATGAGAAAGCACATGCAATCTGAGAGTGGAAGTGCCAGTTATAAAAGGTTATACATATACATGTCTAGCAATATTTTTTTATAGGTTGTGCGCTAATAAAATTAAATAAGAAACTTCTGTACATATCTCTTAAATCTATTAATAAGTACAGATTTTACCTTTAGAGAAAACCAGATTAAGCCATTTAGTGTTTTCTAACATTAGGTCATAAACAGCCATTTTTTTCCTTCATGCTAAAGTAGCTTAATCCATTAATCCTTATGCAAAATGTAAATGTTTATATTAGACAGTTAAAGCAAGGCTTTGTTGTGCTCTTGTTCTCTTTCACTCTACAGCTGATTTATTATTAAGTAAATTTTGTCTTTCATATTTTTTCTTTCTGCACTGAAGCTATGCCACTTGAAAATACAGATGAATGTTCCAGTGATACTAGGGAAAACCAAGTTTTCATTTGGCTGTAAATTTAAGCAAGTGTTTATTACATTCAAATATGAATTTCTACCTATTTTTGATTTTTCTAGTGAAATTAGCTAAATGTTATTCATTGAAAATGTAACTATTTTCCTTACTCCAGCAGCCAAAATGTATATGCATCAGGCTCCCATAAGGAAGAATGATGGTGGAAACTAATACCTCAGTGTGGTGAAGTGAAAAATTCTTCCATGATACTTATTAATCCAAAGGAAGCTGGGGAGAATCATCTCAGAATGGTGTAAGATGATGTATTCTTCTATATAAAGGCAAAGTGGATGGGAGCATATCTGCAAGTACTTTGGAGGAGAGTTTTAAGATCTAAAACAATCTTCTTAATTGGTGATTTGGTCTGAAAAGCAGGATGCAGTTCAAGCAGGACAAATGCAAATTACTCCACTTGAGTAGGAATAATCAGCTGAGCGATGAAAGATAAAACTGGCTAGCTATGCAAAAGTTGCAGAAATTTTTTTGAGATATTTTATTGAAGGGAACACCAGTTGCCAAATTCATATTGTTGTGACGAAAAAATATAAAAACCCCAAAGCAAACAGCTGGTATCTGCTCTTCAGATAAAGCACTGGCCAGCTGAAGAGACTGTAGAGAAAAGCATGGAAGAGGGATCAGAGGTCTAGAAAGCATGACCTGAGGAAGAAGAAAATCTATTTCCTTCATCCAGTGACAGGAGAATGAGCTAATGTTACAAGAAGGGATTTGTAGGCATCAAGAAATAATTTCTAAGATCTGGGATAAATGAAAGAGAGCTGTTGTGGAGTATTTATCACTGGTTCTAATGAATGTGTTACACAAAGGCATGTAAGAGATATTTTGGTGCAGTTGATACTGACTTAAGAGGAAGAAATAGACAAAGATCATAGGAGGTACTTCCAGTTCTATTTTGTATGGTTTGTAAATATGGATATTCCAGTTTGGAATTACATGAAGGAAAGAGTAATCTTAAAAAAGAAGCAACCAAAACTGTTTGGACTCACAGACCTTGAAGGTCTTTTCCAGCTGAAACAATTCTATGATTCTATGAAAACTTACTAATTCAAAATATTCACATGCTTTTAAAGTATTTTTTTTAAATTATGACCCTCCTTGAAAAACTTTAACTCACTTTTCATACTATGAATTCAGTTTATGCTTTGCCAGTTAAACCAACATCAAATTTCACCAGTTTTTTTTTTTCCTATACTGCTCCTTTTACATGATAAGAACTTCCCAGAGATCTCTACAAAGGCATTACTTTATGTACCCTTATACCTCTCCTTAAAACTTACCATGGCTCTGAGGCTTACCCAGTCTTCAGGAAGTAACACCTTTGGAATATTGTAAGAAAAACTGTTATTTGTGGTTTTCTTGGGGAGAAGCCTTTTTTCCTTTTCTTTCACCTCTCCACATTTATTACTTGCAGTGTAGCAATATGTCTTTAGATGTATGAAAAATTTGAGAAATCACTCAAAATACTGTCTCCCAGGTCAAATGCCAATGTTCCGGAAGGAATGCCCGCTGCTTGTATCAATATTGCTATAAAATCCAAGTCTCATCTCACTTGAGTTTGTTTCTGTCACCTGATTTATGTTTCTAGTCAAAATGCATTGAAAGCAGAAAATGGAGCTGAATGGCCTTCACAAAAAGTGGAGTACAAATTGAAATGCTGAACATGGGAAAACCTTTCTAATCTTACGGTTTCCTTCAGACTGTATTACTTCAGCATTTTATTCTTCCTTTAACATGTTTTCAACCTTCCTTGATTTTTTTGCCACTTTAGAAATACGTCTGTTTCTTTTGACAAGATTACCTTGGGAAATTACATTTTCATACACTCTACTGCAATGTACTCAAACGGTGCTTAGATCTAAGATTGCCTATAATTTATCAATGTGAAAATTCTAGACAAATGAAACAAATGACAGGAATTTCCATTCTTCAACCTTTCAGATCCAGCACTGGCATCTAAATAGACCTTCCTTGCTTTAAGCTCGCTGCATCTCTTCTATCTGTATGCTGTATCCCTGCACCTCTGAAACCAGAATTGCCTAGTGCTATCTATGTCTGCCATTCAATGTACACCTACCTCACATTTTTGCTATTTTCTGTATCCTCTCTGTCCCCACATGTACAGGACAGGAAGTACTGGAACTAAGTCCTTGTAACTGGCTCCCACACATGTCAGCATCTCCCATGCTTGTTCTCTTCATGTATTTTGTCTCAGATACAACTTCTTCCACACAGCCATGAAATCCCTAGGCAGAGAAAATATACTTGTCCAGTAAGCCTGTATAGAAAGTGAGGTTTAGAAGTACATTTCTGGGAAAAAAAACCCAGAAAACCAAACCAAAACTGGAGAGGAATAATGAAAAAAAAAGGGTCACACAATTTGCTGATATGGAGCAGGGCTTCTGTATTGTATCGCACTCACTTGCTGTCTTTATCAGGAAGCCGAATCCATTTTGCTTCCTGAGGTGGTGGGAGTATGGTGTCAAGGAAAGAAAAGGAAAGGAACATTTTATAACACAGTTCCTCTTTCCTCTTTTATGGGAATCGTGAATTAAAACACTCCACATGACTGAATTCCTCATTCATGGCCTCTGTTCTCCACAGATGGATGAAAAGTGGATAATTATAAGTGAGGAAGTCAGAAGACCTGGTGCTGTAAGTACCACTGCTGTGAATCACGAGCCTGGAGTTTCTTTATGGCAACTTGGTGTCTCTTTCCATGAGGTCATTCATTCCACAGCGGTTATCAGCACTGGGTCAGTCTTTTTCCACATGTATTCTTCCCTAGTACAGAACAGGACGATGTCAGCATGGAATATCTTTCTTCAACTGCTTTAACTGGAGATAATTATTAGACTTCCTTTTAGACATAAATTGTGAGAGACTGGAGAATGTCTCTGATAAAGCATCAAGCTTGAATTACTCACCAAGAAGTTCTTTCTTTAAAGGGGAGCTGATCAGCACGTTCATTATCACAAGCAATTTGCCCCCTTTGGCTACTTGAATATAATTTGCCAGGTGGTTCAAAACTTGATCATCTGCTAGAAACTGATACTGTTTTTTAAACAGACTGGCATATTCTTTCCACAGTCACAGATATTAAACTAGACTTCTGTGGCATTTATCCAAGTTTAAAAAATACCTAATTCCTAGTCTGTAAGAAATATTTTTCTCCTCTACTGGAGGAGGACTAACTGCTCTTCAGTTTGTAATCTCCTTAGATGTTTTGGGCTGACTGTAATTTCACCTCCAAGCTTTCTTGACACAAAAGCATCACTCTGGCTTCTGGCCCCAAAACCATGTGTTTCCTGAGTTTGATAGAGCTGTCAGTACAGACTATAGTATTGATGAAAAGAAATGTTCACTTAAAAAGATAGCAAGATCCTGTCTTTCACTCTGTTCAGTTTTTCTAGTTTAATTGTAGATAAGAAAATAACTGAATTTTCCACAATACAATTTTTGTACAATTCTTACTGAAACAATTTAAAAACCAGAGTGATAATCTTACTTTTTCTAGCAAGACTCTGGAACAAAATGAAGACAAAGCCAACTCTAGACTGCTAAGGTCCATTCTTCCACTGAGCATTAAAAAAAACCCAAAACAGGTGGTTTTTATGATGCTCATATGTCAAAGTTTTTGAAATTATTTTCAGAGTTCACCATATTTTTGTGTTTATTTATGATTTTTTCCACATAATTAGCTAACACTAGACAAATGAGAGTGACAAAGATTATTTTGCAAATACCACACCTAGCTTCTCTTGCTGTTTTCTTCTTTGCATAGTTCCCCCATTTTTAGACTCTAGGCTGGTCATTAGGAAAGACAGAGGCAAAGAGCCACCAGTTTGAAACTTTTTCTCTGCATAAGAATATATGTGGGTTTTTTTTTTGTTAAAGCAGATCTTGATTGACATTCACTGTTGGCTTATTGGTATATCTAGAACACCAGAAGCTCCACACGACCAGGCAGCTGCAGGGCAGGCACGCTTGAGCAACAGTGAACAATTTCACTTTTGTGTCAAACAGTTCATTGAGTGCATAGCTCAAGAAAGCCAGTGGAATATATGGCTGGATAACCATGGAGTCAAAAATTCGTAAAAGCATAAAATTCACATTTATTGGGATAAATGTGAAAATGCAGCAAATTGTAGAAATAAAATAATTTCCACAGTTAAAATAATTGCCAGAGATTACAGGAAGAAGAAGAAAAGAGATAAAACTAAATAGGTTGGAATATATACATAATATGTTTCTTGTAGAAAGATATGAAAAAACTGTTATTTCCACAATTGGTGATAAATAAGATAATCTTAACCAAGAAGACAAATCTAGTCAATGGTTCTTGCATAAAAAAATAGCAAAGAAAAACCTTATTTTGCAACAGAGAAAACAATTCAACCAACTGGTTCTAGAAGACTGAATCACAGAGTCATTAGGTTGGAAAAGACTCAGATCATCAAGTCCAACCATACCTGTCTCAAAGACTGGCAGCAGTACCACAAGCAAAGTGCAGCAAAGTCCATCACTAGTCCAAGCTAGTGTCCTTGGCTGCCCAGCCACACTTCAGCTGCTGTAAAACAGCTCAGCTCCAGGCAGTGGCAAACAGGGCCAGTATGCATCTTCACCAGCTACCCTAGCTCACTGGAGCCAGAGTACTGGAGTATCACAGTAAAAAAAGCAATTTACTAGTTTAGATTCTTCAATTATTTCTTCGAAGAAGCTGCAGAAAAGCATCAGTTCCTTAGTATCCATCTTTTCATGCTTAGCATATATTTAACAGCCAGTTAATAAAAAAAATTTCTACTCTCCTGTTTTTTAAAAAAGGTGCTTTTAGTTCATCAGTTTATTTTAAGCCTGCAAGTGTACTCACAAAAATTACTAGAAGCCTTTTGGCTAGAACACTTGTGTGTGTCACGTTACTTTGGATTTGGCAATTGACTTCAATTATTTTTCTTGTTATAATTTTCAATGTAGAACATAAACTGTTAATGTTGGCTGCCTAATGTTACTGAAAGCTTGACTATTTTTTTTCAGTTTGTTCAGTCACTGGTGAGACATTTCATTATGGTGTCTTTTGCTAGATTCAGAGCAGAATGCGACGGATATTAAACGGCAGAAGTTTTTTCTAAAAGATGGTAAGCGCCTGCACATCTGTTTTGGAAACTAACTCAGACAAAAAGTACTCAAAAAACTTCTTGGATGCTTACTTTGAGATAAAAATTCTGGAACTGCAATACCTGAAATCCTAGGCAGTTCAGAACTTCAGGCTTTAACTTGTCCTCAGTGAACTTCTTTCTGTAGGAACACTGCTGATAAATTGGTTGACTCCTTTGTACTATGGTATGTCTAGTCAAACTTAAGTAAGTTTGCATTTTAACAAGTTCCTCATTCTGTCAGAGGGAGGAAAAATGGCATCCCTCTTCCCTGTCCCCTCTGTAGTAGATAGCCGTTCATTTTATATAATCAGTTCTTACATTTTAATTTGTAAGAGAAGCAGCAGGAAGTGTGATCAGAAGTTCGCATAGAATTGTGTCTTTTCAGATTAAAAAAGAGCTCTTCAAAAGGCGTCAATAGGAAAAGAACTTACAAATGTACTTGCTAATTGGGTGTGGTAGAAATGTGTGCCTAATTTCTAATTTCAATGTGTCACTTCGTCTTCTAACCTTTGCTTCGTGTTTCATTTTCTCAGCTAGATTAAAGAGCTTTTTACTACCTAGTTTTTTCTCTCTAGGGACATACTTTCTTTCAGAGGGTAATCAAGTTATTCCTCATACTTTCTGTTAAAAGAAACAGCTTGAGCTCTTTGAATCTTTAATTCTAAAACAGCCTCTTAGGTTTTCAGATTTTGTTTGTGGCTTGCTTTCAACATAGGTCACAGTCCTTGAGCATCCATTTTGAAAAGGGAGCACCAGTACTATTGAGATCTTTCCAATAAGCAGGAAAGTCAGATACACTGTAGGGTCTACCTCAGAGTATATATTAATATGCAAATATATATATTATATATGTATATATGAGTCTGTGTGTGTGTGTAAAGGCTATATTAGTCCTTTTCATGGTGACATTTCATAGGTGACTTGGGTTCATGACCATCTTCTCATTGTTGGCCAATGCTTTCCAAAGTACTAGTTCATTCTTTTCTTTGTTTAGTCTATATTTAATTTGTAGCCTTTGTTCCTAGGTATGTATGTGAATATTTAAATGCACACAGCCCCTAGAGTCTCTGTCGCTTGTAGCACCCAGTATCACAGCTCTTGAGGTGACGTACTGCAGCTGTGTGGTACAGTGTTCCTCTCTGTGGTGTTTATTTCCTTGGTCGCACAGACCAAAAGGCTGACATGGCATCTATGTGATGCCAAGTCTTGACAACACAGAAGATGGAAAGAAGCAAGGACCTGACTTCTCCAATAATTAATATAAACCTATGCTTTTTTTAGTTTATATTCCCACAGTGAGCTTCTTAATGTATAATTCCAGTAAACTGTCCCTTTGTGTATTGTCACTGCAGTGATATTCAGTGCTACCCAGTGGCAGATGCTACAAATGCTCTTGGAGAAACCCAACTTTTATGAGTGCTTCAATAAAATGACAAAAACATGAACCTCAGCAGTTCTACGATTTTGGAATCTGGCCCAGCTAAGGAATACATGAAAGAACACGGAAACACACAGTAGATATGTGTTTCAACTATCATCAATCTGATTTTTAAAGTGCCTTTATATTTTTCATAGTACTTCTAAAAGGATGAATAAATTTTGAAAATTATCGCTCTACATAATGTATTCACATTGTGACTGTAAATCCTTTAACCGTAACACCACATTAATCATCTATCTTGTCACATTTACCGTAATATTTTCAACTTGGGCTGTGATTATATGTAGGTTCTAGTTATGGAGACCTACTGGGTTTATGAAGTGAATATAGCTACTGAAATACAGTATAATTTTAAAATTATTTTCAAATATTGAAGGTTCTTTGTTTTTCTGCTTTGTGCAGATTTCAGGAATAATATGACATATCTCATAATAGCATTTAATAACCGTACAGTATGCTCCCTGCAGTACTGTGTAGCTCTTTATGAGCCAAGAAAATATATAAGGCACTTACTGAGTGAATCTTTCCTGGTTGAACGCAATTGCTGTAGAGCTAACATATTAAACAACATTAAACACGTTGAAATTAATGAAGTACTCTCTCTTTGTGTCCAGTGGGTGCTGGATTAAGCTTTTCTTTAGGCAGGAACAAAGGTAGAATTACAGAAACTATGAAGAAACAATCAATTTATGTTACTTAGTACTCCATAGCAGGTTGATTGCCACAGGCATAATTCCTGTTCTTTTTATCAGTCTTACCACTATCAGAAGGACTCTATGTTCCTGCTAGCTTACTTTCAATATTACAGCCTGCATCCTGATTTTTGGCATAAAGCAGATAAACAGATTTCCTCCAAAGAAATTGCACTAACTTTGTCAGTAAAACACAGGAGCCACAAACGTGTTGCGTACCCTGCTGCTACTACTATCTGTGGCTGAGCTGTAAGCAGCTTCCAATTGCTCTTAGGCATGCTGAAAAAATAAATATGCAAGATTTATATTGAACCTTTGGTGGAAATGGAAGAGGTGTCAGTGATCCTCTAAAGGAAACCAGTATTTTCCTCTTTTTTTGTGTGTGTGTGTTTGTTACTGAATCATATAGAGTAACCCGGAGTGGTAAAGGGCTTTACCCCATGAGTTTTTGCAGTCTCTCTGGGAAACCTGTGCCACTGCTGGACTGTCCTCACTGTGAAAAAAGGGAGTTTTTTTTTAAATATAAAATTTGATGTGGTTTGGTTGTTTTTCTTTTGTTTCTTGGTGTGTGTCTCAGTCCATATACTTAATGCTGTGTTGGGTTTTTTTCAGATAAATGTTATTTGCCAGGTAAAGTATATAGTTAGTGTCAGAATTCAGAGTCCTCAGACCTCAACATACAGGAAAATCTTCTGCACATCTTTGTGTTTAAATGACATGAGTCTGCTGAGGAATCATATTTCCAATAGCAGAAGAGGCAGAAGCAAATCCCTTAGTCTGTTGTAAATAACTTCTATTTTGTTTACATTTTACCAGGGTTTGGAAGTGGTTTTTTTGATGCATATTAATACCTTAAAGGAATCCTTCTTGTGTGTTGTGTGTGAAAAAGCTAGAGACAGAACAACAGATTCTCCAATTACATTGGTGGTAGAGTTGTGTGTTTAATCCAAAAAGGCAATCGGATGGGTGAACTGGACAAATTATTGCTGAAAGAAGAAAACACACAAAAGGAACTGGAACATGGAAATAAAATTAGCAATTACTAAGGGTATACAAAGACAGTTCATTAGAATGAACAGCTCAGAACATTAAAAACATTAATACATAGTAGACAATTTGTGCTAATTGGCTGTATTCTTGTAAACTTGGACTATCTAGGCTATTCCAAAGGCTCCTAGCCTGTTTACCATGCTGTGCCATCTTTTTGCAGTTCATCGCTACAGAGCTTGGACGTGGAAGGTGGCATTCTTAAGTCAGTGGAGGAGTGAATTAAATGTAGTTTCCTGCAAAATGCCTGCACAGACAATTTGCCTATGGGACTTTGACATCATGTGCAAACAACTTAGAGAATAGGTGCAGTGTCTGTCTGATTCAGCCATTGACAGATATAATGATTTTGCTCGTTTCAGCTTTCATAGGCCCAATTATGGACATTACGCATAGTTGTGTTGTTCATCCTAATTATATTCTAGCTCAGCGATTTCTCCTGATTTAACTGCTGTTGGCATAGGACCATAATAAACTGCTTTGTTCATTAAAGCAAGTATTCTCAAATAGCCTGGTATTTTATTCTTTATTTTTCATTTAAAAAAATTTTGAAATGCCAGAACAAATAGTATAATACCTGTTTTTGTTTGCATCTCATGCTATATGGATCTTATTTAAATAAAAATGCAGATGTCAAAGAACATTTTACTTAGTGTGGACTACTGGTGGGGCAGACTGCAATTCTCAGCATCCAGCCCAGTGATAGATCCTGTTTTTCTAGAACTTTCTGACTCATACTAATTTCGATTGGTACTTACCAATCTGCTTTAACGTCTTTGACATAGTGCAACTACTACATGTTAGAATTCATGATCTACAGAAATTCTCAGGATTGAAGTAGAACCTCCTGTGTAAACACAACTAGAAAAGTCAATTCAAGGCCCTATGAATTAATGAATATTTAATGGATATTTCTTTAACTTCAGGTAAGCCACAATGTTTGGGCTTTCTTCTTTCAGGCTTATTAGGCTTTTTCTTGAAAGAAGTAACATCAGGTGACTTTTTTTATTTTAAAGTTCCCTCCTTGTGGATTCTGACTTGCCAAGGGTCTGACTGCAAGAGAATTAGTTTTACCAACTCTGGAGAAGAACTCGAATAATTCTACCAGAGACGGCGACTGAAAACTTCTACCAGATTTAGTTCTTGGAACTAAAAGTAGTTTAATGAGTTTTAAGTATGTATTGACACCAGTAAGAGTAAATAAAATGGTTTATAACAGAGAGCACTACAACAGCTAACAGTCTGCAGGGTTGTTTCCTCACACAGAGATTATGGTTTTCTCCATTTTTAACAGTTTCAGGTGCAGACAGATAGGAGAGAAGGGTTTGAATACTCTCTAGTTCCAGCAGTGATAAGCCATTGGTGCTGAAGTGGATTTGAGGTACTGTCAATAAGCAGAAATAACTTGTTAAAAAATTGTGCAATATATAGATGACAAAAGTTCATCATTTATTTATTTGTTAATTACCAGTGGAGAACTGAGAGAGAATATTGCTTGGCAATACCATCTGTGTGTCAAGAAGCAGTTACACTAATTCCTGTGTTTCTTTCAGTTATTCAGTGAAAATGAAGATGGTGCTTTTTCTGCTAAATTTCCTCTTTTTCACAGGTACAAAATCAAGCAACCCCATAAATGATGCACAAGGTGGAATTTTACAGTCTTATTATCCAAAGTCAGTGCAGAATCATGAATTTTTGCACATTGCAGTTAAAATACTTAATATTAATTAGCAGTTGATGAAGTGCCTTTGTGAAAACTGTGTATTCCCAAAAAAATTCAAACATTATTTATACGCAAACCTAATATGATCACCTAATTTAAATGCAATATTTTTCCTATAGTAAGTAAACTCTGCCACTTTGTTTTGAAGTACTCTATATTACCTCAGGTGACATGCTGCCTGATAAACATGTGTTTGATTAGTTTAATAAGAAAACAAGTGAATTTCTCATAGTAAAAGATTAAGCAAATGAAGAACATTAGAGCATAAGAAGGCCCAGCTGAGTCATAGCAATGGGCCATCCAGTTGGTTATTCTGCAGCTGAGATTGTGGTAATGGGAAGTGTTATTTAGGGAAGTACATAAGCTTTTTTTTTTTTTTTTTTTTAAATGCAGTCTGCTTTTCCTTCTCCTCTTCTTCAGTGCCTCAGAACTGCTGTCTTAGGGCTATTGGCAGGTAAAGTCTTTCTAATGCTTTCTTATTTCTCTTTATGTGCCCATTGACTGAGGGTGGTTTAGGTTTGTTTTTTTTGTTTTTTTTGGTTGTTTGTGTTTGAATTTACTGGTTTACTCTACAACCTTAAGAAGTAGGAACAAATTTTAGTACTATTGTCACTGTATGGTATGTTATTTTACCTGTTTTAAATTGGTATCCTGATAGTTTTATCAAGTGGCTTCTAGTACTATGTTTTAGTAAGTAATAATTCTGTGCTGATTCAATTGCATTCAGAAATTTCTGAAGCTTAATCATGTTCCCTTTGTGGTGTTCTCTCTCAATTAAGGAGGCCTAGCTTTCTTATCTTTTGCTGTGTAGCAGCTGTTGCAAGCCTTCAGTCATTTTATTTCCCTTTGTACCTCGTTGGAGTGCCCTGTACTTTGTAGTTTAACTCAAATGTGACCTTCTTGGGAGGTGGAGTTGCATTTGCTGCTCAGTATGTGAGTTTGCTATGGTTCTTCTGGAGGGCCCATTTATAAAAGTATCCTCTACCTTATTCTTAAAATCTTTTCTGAGGGATACCCAACACTTCATAGAAACATCAATAATGACACTAGGAGCTGGTCAGTTCTGGATTTGTGATAGATGCTTCTATTTTTTATCACATTTATGGTCTCAGAAGCTGATCTGTTATCTTTTGCATGCTTAGATTGTGAGTATTTCCTTAGTGTTGACAAAAAGAGCTTAGTGTCTCCTGCCTGCCACGTGCTTACCCTGTAAACCACTTCATGATGTTGAATAAAACTGGTCATGGTGGGCTGTACTTGTGACTCATCTCTATGGTCATAAAAAAGTGGCCATTAAGTCCTACCCATTGTTTCTTGCTTTTTTGACCAGTTTTATGTCTCCAACTTTTCAATCAAGAAGTAACTTAGTTCCTCTGCTATTCTCTGATGGGAAAACTGAATCAGACGCTTCTTAAAAAGCCAAGTAACTTTTTTTTCCTATTGATCCACTTTAAATACCTGCTTGCTGACACCAAATGAGATCCCCAGGAGGTTTGTAAGCAAGGTTTCTTTTCACACTAGCTGTGCTGATTCTTTCTCAACAGACCTGGTCTTTCCATGTGCTAAATTGAAGAAATATGTGTTAATTTGTTTTCTCAGAGCATTGTTTTTGTTTTGCAAACTGAAGGGCCCTGGTAAAAGTTGATACTTGCATAACGGATTGTGAAACAAGCGTGATTGGAAACAAGACCTAACAGTGACAAAGGGCCTAATCTCCCCAAAATCTACCAAGGTTTTGGGACTCTGGATTCTACTCTGACTAAACTGCTCATATTTTCACTGCTGTGCCTCAAAGACACTAGCTACTGGTACCTAAAGTGTTCGGCAGACAGGCTGAATTTGTAACTCAAATTTCTGTGTAAAGGACTTCTTTTACTTTGGGGTTTTTTTGGTGATTTTTTTGTTGTTGTTGTTTGTTTAAATTCCCTGTGGTAGAAATACTATGGATTCCTGACTTCTATGTGATCACAGATGTGGCCTTCTCTCCTTGTGCCTTGTTGCAGCCCTTCTACTTTTAGGAACAATTGTAAGAAATTATATGGATTATGTAGCAGCTCAGGCTTCTTATGCTCACATGCATGTACATTTCTATTAAACACATTAAAAATGTTCCAGTGTAGGGAGCTTTATGCTTTAGTGTCAAACACATGAAAAACAGAACATGGCAGTTGTGGGTGTCATTTCAGTTTGCGAGCGAAAGAAATTTCTAATTTCGTGATGACCTGTTCTTCGCCATACTGGGCCTTCTCGTAGAATGTGGATGCAATTGTTGCTAGTAAACTGTAAGATGAAAAAAAAACCCCAAAGAGCTCTTGTAGTGTATTTTTCCAAGAAAAATAAATTACCTTGGGCACTGAGTCTCTTGCATGGGTCTAAGTTTTCCTCTTTTTCCTTATTCAAGTGCTCTACAGTAAAGACTTGTATTGTTTCACACTCGTCTCTTGTACTCTGTGGCTGGAAATTCAAAAACGTACCACTGGCTATGTTTTTCTTTGTCATACAGAGATTCCTGTCACTTTCTAATGTCAGTTGTTATTGACTATGTTGAAAATTTCAGGTCTTTTGATGCTGTCTCTGACTTGAAATATTATATCTGTAAGTACAGGTGACTGCTTTTATGTGATACTGATTTTCCTGGCCAAAACTTTATTGAGTGTGAGAAATCCTTTTAGGCTGATGATAATGCATGTAATGAGGTTTCATGTCTGTGTATATATAAAATGCACATAGGCAGCATACGGCTTCCTTTCCAGATTTTTAATACTTAAATGTGTACAGCCAAGATGTGTTTGTCAATTTTTTAGTTAAATATTTTGGCAGATCATTGGTGGATGTTGATGAAGTGCTAATGTTAGATGGGTGAACTGATTGTGAAGAGCAGATAAGAAAAAACAGCATAGATTAAGTTATTACTCTTGTCATTATTAGAGTGCACTTCGGTAGCTCCCACAATACTCCCAGTGTTGCCTGTAAAGATGGAATACTTGTTCCTTGCTCCAAAGAGATCACAGGAGCTGCAAGTAACAGATGACAGTTGGGGGTGAGATTATAAATGGTTTAAAACAAAAATCAGCTATTGCCAGCTGCATGTCTAACTGTGATCATAATGAAAGAGAAATGTGAAGAAAAAGAATTTAATTAAAACATGAGAAAAAGGAATTCAGAAATGTAAATAGATAAAATTTACATTCCATTAATCTAATGGTAGCTTCTCTTCTCATGTACAAGCATCCCTCAAGAGAAAAGGTCCTTTAATAAAAACTCCCATTCAAACACATAATTTACTTTTAATAGCTTGAAACAATCACCATTTTCAAGTTAAGTTTCTAAAGCTAAACTGGGCTCAAAAGACTGAGAGAAATGTCTAGAATCAGACTAGAGTTTTAGCAAAGAGTATTTGCAGTATTTTGCAAGTTGCCAAAGAGTGGGTTTTTAATCTACTTCTAGGCACCCTAAAACAGGACTTCCATCCAACTGAACCCTATGCTTTCTGCAAATTTCCACACATGTTTACATTCAAAATTACATTCCAACTATTTCTGTATCTGTTTTCAAGCTTGTGTTAGATTGCCCAACTGGTTTGCTTGTATGAAGCAATATATATATATATACAAGAAAATACACTTCACCTGTCTGAAAAAACAAAGGCATTTAATTTGAAAAAACAAAGGCATTTAATTTAATTTGTCATCTAAAAGGCATTTAATTTGACCGCACTCTCTGGTAATTACTTTTGATACATAAAGTTCTGTTGCCTGATGTAATGTCCTGGAGCTGCTTGTATGGCTTATCTGTCACTCCAGGGGAGTGCAGACTTCCCTGTGGTCCCCTGCTGTATGTGACAGCCCTGTACAGAGAGCTGAAATGCCATGAGCAGCTTGTGTTTGGGCACCTGCCATCATTTTCTTCCCTAGCTATCTATGAATGCATAAACTTATCCAAATGACTGTCTTGAACTAAACAGCTGGATTTTAGTTATAAAATCATGGAATAGTTTGAGTTGGAAGGAACCTTAATGATCATCTCCTTTTAATTTTAAAATAAAAATTGTTGTTCACAGTATAAAAACTTATTTTGAAAAGAATTCTTTTAGATTCGGGCTTTTCTTCTGCCCGGTTTTGGTGGTTTAGCTGTACTTAGGAAACAAAATATACTTGTACTTTTTGTCCTGTATAACACACAGCACCAGTGAATTTTCTTGTCCCTTTTCAATCCTACTGTTAGTAGCTTTTTGAATTATTAGATGGTAATTATAATCCATAGAAAGATCCCCTGACTCAAGTTCTTGATGTCACGTACATTGAATACCCATGTATATGAAAGATACGTGCCTTTCCTGACATGCCTTTTAAAAGCATATTTGCTACAGAATTTCTTGCATATCATCTAGTGTCAGAAGTGTCTATTCCAAAGTGTCAGAAACATAATACTCTTTACTGAAAGATCACACAAATAAAATTAAATGTAGCTGCAACCAATTATTATTTAAGGATGTGTGTAATCTTTGCATAAGAATTACTTTTTCAGTACACTGAGAAATTGATCACTTCATCCAATTCCAGAATACTAAATAATGTCAGTTTGGTATCAGATTTCAAAGTGTTGGTTACATGTAGTTGATGTTTATTGCACAGGAATATATTTTTCTTCAGAATCTTGGTTAATACTTCTTAAAGGATTTCCAAAATAACTCTAGTCATCCAGAAACTCCTGAAATTTAGTTACTCTTTATTTAAAAAATGGGCCAGCAAAAGCCTTCTACTAAGAGTTGTGCAGCATGATTTGTGCTGTGCATCAGTGGATTTTTAGTAGATGTTTAAGGAACCATATACAAAACCACCAGTAATTTTTTTTTTCCTATTGGAGAAAGGAAGGAAATGTATTGCTATTAACTGCAGCATAAAAGCAGCGAAAAGTCAAAATAGAAATGAAAATGCTTAGGACATTCTAGTATAAATAAAGGCTATTTCCAGTGCAGGTTTTTGCCCAAGGAGGGGTGTTGGAAGGAAGCAAACCAGTACAGATAACAAAATATTCAAGGGGGGAAAAGTACCATTTGGCTGTTGTAAGCATATGTATCCCAGGATCAAAAGGATGGTGACCACATCATCTGTAGTGACTTATATGAAAAATCGTGGTGGACTTGAGAAGCTGCCACTGTGAAATGTGCTACTGATTGAAAGCATGCTCCTGGAAACAATAGCACTGTGCAAGAGTCCTAACTTTAAGACTTAGTCATATACTCAAACATGTAGTGCTTTCACAGAGTTTACTGAGCAATAAAGTAAGCAAAGAACATAAAGCACACTTAACTTTTAAATCATTTAATAAATGACAAAAGGAATGTGGTAATACAGGAAGCTTAATCTACATAGAATGTAATGAAGTGTTTGTGATAGCAGGAATTAGTAAAATAGTGGTTTGCAAAGTCTTGTTGAAAAATGGATGGAGATTAACTTGGATACTGCAGGGGCTGAACACTGCATGAGATTGTAAACAAAAGATAATGCTAAGAAACAGCATATTGAGCTGGGCTGGGAAGGGTGAGAAGTGTGTAGTGGGGTGTCGGATCAATTTTATGTCTGATTTAATTTAACATTTTCATTAGTGGTTAGCAAATGATGTAACTAGCATGTTAATGAGCTTCCTTGGATAAAGATGTACTAAGAAGCAAGACAAATCAAAGCAGTGTGTTCAGAAATCCAGAAAGATTAAAAATAGGAGCAGGCTATTTGATCTGAGGGGCTACAGACTCACATATGTAATGAAAAATCAGCAAGGCATAGATAACTGTGTGCTTTAATACAAGAAGTCCACAATGTTGGGATAACAGGAAAGTCATTGTATTGTGTGCAACTCCTGAACAATACGTGCCATACATCTGCAAGTAGGTCTGTGTGCCAGACAAGAAGATGGTGAGTACCTTGGTGTTCTCCTCGTTTACACACTGATGTGGGTTGACATTTCCACATTTGCCATCACGTCCACAATGGCCAGTTCTTTGCTTTCTGGCATCATCTATACTTCATGTTTTCCACTCACCTACAGACAGCAACATAAACTGGTATAAGCAGCGTGAGCAGAGGAAAATAAAAGAATGATCTATTGAGTCAATTTGTGTGAACTTTTAGGCTCAGACAGGAAATAATGTTTTTAAGGGTTGAATAAGAATTCACATTTATCAGTACATTTTCATAGAAAAACATTTGAAAAGCACACCTGGACTGTAAAGTCTGAATACTGCTTTAAACTTTTTGCTCTAATACTTGGTTCCTTTGCTGGTTATGTGATTAATTTTGGTTAATGTTCCAAAACCAGCCCACAACAAATGACCAGGATGATTTTTATGCCACCTCTGTTCCTCCTTGTGTTCACTTTTTTGCATGGCATGATTGCTTAATGCAATGTTTTGTGCTGTGGCTGGGATTTCCCAGAACTATTTACAGTTCAAGCAGAAAGTTACCTTTAGGGTGGCCATATCTTTTCTCTTCTCCTGACTCAGCTTCATGCCTATGAACCTGTAGTGACTTGGATTAGCAGTAATCTGAGAGCTACAAAAGCTGATGTGTTCTCCAGAAAGTGAGAAAATAAAATTTGGTGGAGGCATTCAAAAATATTTCAGTATGCTTTACATAAGACTTTAAGCATTTATTCTACCATGCAGTAGTTTCAACACTTCAAATACCAAAGCTCTGAACTATGAGAGCACAGTAGAGCTGGATGGCTTCACCACATGGCTTAGTGATGATGGAAAGAACTTTTCTGTCTGTGTTGATTTCCAAACTCTCACCTTGCAGAAGACATGCTGATGTCAGCTGAGAAGAGAAATTACAAAACACTTTCAGAGTAATCACACTTATTTTGGGACACTGTCAAGTTCTAAGTTTGATTCCCAGCCTTTGCTTTTTGACTTGGGATGTTCCATGCCTAAACTGAGAAGGTTAAAGTTTACCTTTGGAAATGGATGATAGGTTTTTGTAACATGAGTGGATCTCAGAAGAGTTGCTGCACTGCATGTGCTGGATCTGAATAATGTGTGCTTATCGTGAACAAAATAAAACACAGAATTCTTGAGTCTCATTCTTGTTTTGTTCGTATTGTTTCATCTACTGAAAGTTACAAGCCACACAGAGTATGAAAGGTTGTGATCAGAGCTCATGTGAACATCCTTGTTGTTGTTACTTTATGGAAAAATAAAAAAATGGAAAGCTGATCCTCTCTTAGGTAGGTGATGTGGAATACAACCAGAGTTAAAACTTTCTTAATATTGTTTCCGATTTTGTGTGTGACTTCGCATATGCTTCTGATTATGGCCTATAACCATGTCTACAATATTCCTTCAGATAGGTGTGTGATCATTAACATGCAAATGGTGCTGCCATACACCGCACTCATTTTAATTTTTAATGTATGTGAATGTATATGCCTGGCTTGTCAAATGTAGATAACTTATAGTAAACATCTCAAATCCATATTTAGGCACATACTGATTTACAGGTGTGCTTCGATGCATTTTGGAACTGTAAGTGCTCCCAGCACAGCTGGGACTCCAGAACCTCTATCTACCTCACTGTGGGTTGGGAGCTAGGTATAAGCTACACTAGTGTTTGGGCTTTAACATTCAAATGGATTCCTTCATTTATAGATTATCCTTACTGATACTGGAAGAAAAACAATTGGAGAACTCTTTTTCAGACTTAGATGAAAAAGGTGAAGGTGATCTAAATCCTGCTTGAACGTGATGGAAGTAAAGATCAATTTCCTGTGCTCAGTGAGTTAAGAAACCTATTCATAGTGAAACTATCTATAAATGATGCTAAAGCTCTGCTAACTTACACAGTTTAGGTATGTTTTTTATGAAATTATTTGGCTGATGCTCCTCAGTCTGTGTATCTTGCACTAGCAAGCTTACAATTCCATGAATCTTTTGATTTTTCACACAAGGGGTACGTAATGCAAAACAACTCAGCACAGGATGCTTTAGACACCTGGTCCCGAGACAGTAATCTGTGCTATTCCTTGAATAAATTGGAGTAGCATCTGATATCCAGAGGAGGGCACTTGTGGCCCTCCAGTCATTCTGTTGAAACCAAAACGCTGTACTGCGAAGTTCTTGTGACAGGTGGGGAGTGGGAAGACTTTTGAGAGTCTTATTTGAATTGACACAAAGTTCTATTAAGCAATTATGGGTTATGCATGGCATCAGTTTGAAGACTTGCCTGCTAGTTTCTGCAATTAATTAGCATATTGATCATACAAGTTGCTATTAAAAAAAGCAACAGCTTTTAAGTGGACTGCAGCTGGTGGCTGCAGAAAGCCACACTTGTACCATGAGGGCCAAAAGCAGTTTCTGCTCAAAATTCAACCTATTAAGTTTGATAAATATTTAGGCAGTGACACTGGGCTTTTCTGGACAAGAAAGTTTGTTGGTTTAAAAAAAAAACAAAAGGGTTATGTAATGTCTTACTTCATGCATATAATTATTTGAAGTCTCATATAGAAAAATATAAAACCAATTTTATTTGATACTTAGAGGTCTTAGTCTGCAGCTAGTTCTGCATGTGAAATCAAATTAGGTATCTGAGTATGATAGGAGGACATGATGTTTACTGATAAAGTAGCATCGAAACCATGACACCCGAGATTTAGTGTATGAAGAAAGCAGCTGAACACGCTTTTCAAGAGTCTGTGTGAGTTAGGAAGACAAGCCTAATACACTTTAACTTCTATGTCTAGTAGATGAGACCTAAAATGTAGTAACTTTTTGGGGGATGTGTTAATGTTCATGAGGTTAGAGAAATAAAACTTCTTCTCAGCTTTTTCCTCAAAAAAGCAGGTTGGGTAGGAGAACAGACATTAAGAAAATGTTTATGTTGTATAAAATCATAGTATTCAGTAGACAAAATTAAATTACTATTACAAGTAATTCCATTTAAATAGATATTTTTTTGTCATGAAAAGTTATAGTTGACCTGATTGAGAATCTTGTATTGCTGTGCAAAAAACCCAACACCCCTCCTGCACCCCCCAAGGTAAATCACTTTACCAAGGGTCACTGAAGCTTTCTAACCATGTTTTCCTTCACTGTTCTGCTGGAACTAGCAGGCTTGCCTTCTGAGATCTATGAACTTGTATCATGTCACCTACACCATACTGAAGACTACAATTTAATGCTCTCCAGGGATAGACAAAAAGCCCCAAACCATTAATTGCAATGCCAAAAACACACTTACTGTTCTAAACACTTTGTTAAATTTTAGCATGTTTCTTTAAATTGAAAAATGACATGTACCTACTATTTACATGAGACTAGAAACAAATCTTGATAAGGTAGAAACCAACTATTTCAACACATAGTAATGCCATTTAGTATCCAGGAAATGAATGTGTTTTACAATTAGATCAGCTAAAACGTCTCTGCTAATGGTAAAAGTGCCATGTGAGAGTGTGCACTCTGCGGGGGAAGAGGGTGTCTGTGTGTGTGTGGAAGGGGTGTATGGCAGTGCATCTATTTACTTTTTTTACTATCTACTTTTTTGTGAATGGATCTTACTGAATGGATTAATCTTAATGAATGAATGCATTAATCATACATATTTTTGGCACCTCTGCCTTCAGTTGCTGCAGTGGTGTTGTGGCTATCTTGAGGTACACATGAGGAAAGGATTAGCTTTCAGGAGGAGACTGCTAGACCAGCTGATATGGCTTGGAGGAAAGGAAGAAGGTATCTGATACAGTTCTTCTGACCTGAAAGTCTGCTTGTGTGTATTGAATTATATTAGTTGAGAGATAAATTTCTTCTCCCTATAAATCTTGCCTTGCATAGTTCTTCCTCTGAGATTTCAACATATCAAACTAATTGAATAACACTAGATACAATTTATAAAGTAGAATCATCAAATTCATTCGTTATCCCTCTATACTGTATTTCTCACCAGTGCCCTCTTGAGTTCTCATTAAGTGAAACTTGATGAGCTGTGATGATAGCAGGGTCACCTTCCCTGATGCACAAAGAAGCTGCTGAGCAACAACATTCTACAAAGGATTACAGAACTAATCCCCTAATTTCTCTCCCTCTGAAGACTGTGTTGCTTATCTGTTCAGGCTGGCATGACAAAAAGAAAAATGGCAATTTTTATTAACATATCTGTACAGTACCTGTGGCTGAGATGATCCTAAATTTAGACTGTCATACTAATGCTGACTGAAAAATGGGTAATAAAAAAAGCTGTATGCATCCTCAGGAAATAAGAGATACCTGGAAATATTTGACTGATGAGAATGTCTGCTCCACTGAAGAGGGTAGAGCTGTGCAGTATTACATCAGCTGAGGTCTGTAATTCCCAAATTCAAATTCTATGTAAGCAGAGACCAAACTTGGGGAGTGGGGAAAAAAGCTTGTATGAAAAATGAATGCACCTCTTCTATGAGACAGTAGGAATTGTGGGGTGTTAGAGGGGTGGGGAGGATGTCTATGCCTAAAGTTACAGTTATGAAAACAGCTGCTTGTTACACTTGTGAAAACCCATGTAGGCCCAGTCTTGTATCTGCATTTAAAACCCCCCATGGATTTAAAAGTGTCAGGTAGTTGCCTGTTATCATGAATTTAGTTAATTGTCCTGTGTTAAATGCAACAGGCTTATTCAGTGATCAGTGTCTGCAGGATCAGGAGCACTTTAAGAAGAGCAGTCCGAGGACTATTACAGTATTCATTATGCATTGTTCTTTGAAAGTGTGAGCAGCTCCACTACATGGCAACTACGAAGGCTGCTGTTGTACCTGGTATCAGTGTATCCATTTCTTCTGTCATTAGAAGGAAGAAAACATTAAAAAAATTAAGTGCTGTCAGCCCTTTCTAATAGAAAGTATGGCTCTAGCCAAAGGATCATTTGTTTTCCTCAATATTTTCCGAGACATTCATTAGTGGTAGACTCATGACTTAATCCAGAATAAGCATGAATCTCCCCATGGTCTATAATGCATATGTTGAACAGAGCTGATACTAATCCCATAGCTCTGTGCTTTTTATGCTTGCTAGAAGTATTTTTCTGCTGGAAAGTTGTCTGAATTTTCTTCAGCAGAGACATTTGTGGTGCTTGTTGCTAAAGATAGTAAAATTAAGTATTTAAACTTTTTCTGAGGCTCTGGATAAGTATTTTTAAAGAGTAAGATAAAGACAGCAGAAAAAACTGTGGAAAGTCTATCTGTGACACATGACATTCCAAGTCACATGTAATGGCAAGGAACCGAGGAAACTACCTCAGGCTACAGAGACCTGATGAAAGAGCAGGTAGTTTCACTAACAATGACTGCTTCCATGTGTAGCCTGTGAGGGACTGGTCAGGAGTCTGTCAGTGCCCACGCTGACCTGCTCACGGGAGCTCAGCTGTAGTTACAGGTCTTATGTTCCTGCTTAGAATACTCTGCTATTAATTATTCTGGATATTTTCTATTGCATTTGATAGTTCAATAATAAGTTAATTAACCATCCCTGGAGGTGTTCAAAAAAAGTGGCACTCTAGGACATGGTTTAGTTGACATGGTGGTATTGGACAGGTGGTTGGAATTGATCATCTTAGTGGTCTTTTCCAACGTCAAAGATTCTATTATTCTAATTACACCCTACTATAGGTAGCAGTGAACAAGGACTAGTGAAGAAATGGGAAGCATATCTCAATTATGAAGGGCCTGGACAGAGCCTGCTATAAGCTCTGATAGCACACATCTCATTTGTCACCTAAAACACTTCCCCCCCTCCCCCTTCCCCCCATATTGCCTAGATCATTGTCAATTGCTCATCTTCTTTTGGTCAAATAACCTGCCTCATTCTCTAAAACTATTTCCATTTCTCATGTCAAAGAATAGGTGTTGTAATTCTACTAGAGAGTCATGGAAGGTTAGAAGAATTTTTATAGCCAGTTGGGTCTTTATCTATAAAGCATTCAAAAAACCGTAACCCTTCATGTGCAAACCAAGATATCAAGGTGCTCCAATGTAGAATTAAACAATTTATTATACAGTTATAATGTCCTATAAGCTATTCAGTTAAGTAGGTGTTTTCTTAACTGATGCAAATTGTATCCTCTCAACACTAGTGGTTTTCATTTATTGTTTAGTATCACTTTGGCATATTAAATTAATATTATCTACTCTTTCAGCAAAACTGATATGCATAAGGAGGCCTTTGTTGGTTTAATCTCTTTTGCAGTCTGTCACTAGTTGCTGACATCTCCAGTAATTTATTCTTCCATCACATATGTGCCCCAGGCACTGACTGTATGCTTCCTTTCTCCATCAGTTCATTCTTGTGCCATACTGGTTCCTGACTTAATTTGACTTAAGTCTCTTTCCACTAGCTTTGTTCCCTTTGCTTGTCTCTAATATAAAACACATCATGTTTTCATATAATCTGAGAAGAACTTTGAATCTTAATTACTCTGTCTCCCCTTGTACTTCTTCCCTTTCAGTGCTTCCTGCTTTGCTTCTGTGAATTTCACTCTTTGCTTTTCAGTCTGGCTTTAGGTTTAAGTCTACCAAGAGCAGAGTAAATCCTCACTAGGAATACTACTGAATAAACTGTCTAATTTACTGTCTTTACTGTCAACACTTCTTATCTGGTGGTTCTGGTTCTGATAATAATTAAGCAATTACCCCTGAGCAACCAGTTCATTCCTCCTGTGCTTCTCTGCTCAGTTCTCCAATTATTTTGTCTGTCTCCTCTTAATAGAGTGATTTGGAGAAAATTACTTGCATAGAGTTAGTGAAAATAGAATCATACAAGTACAAAATATTTTAGGTTGCAAGGGGCCTCTGAAGCTTCCTTATTCCTATACCCTGCTCAAAGCAGGTCCAGTTGTTTCAGTTTGTTTGGAGGAGCTTTGAATAAATCCAGGGACGCACATTGTATTGTCTTCCTGGGCAAACTGCCTCAGTACTTCACTGTTCTGTTTTATCCCCCTGCCCTCAAGAATTTCGTATTGCTGTTGAAAGTTTGCTCTCTACTCTTTCTCTAGGGGTCTTCTGATTGGAATCCAATATGCTTCACTGCTAGACAGACGCTTTATACATGAACTGAAGCCTGCCACTCTAGAAAATTGAGGGTAACTTTGTGGAATTAAAGAAAAATTATTCTTTGTTTTAGAAAAAAAGTTTGCATATAAAAAATAACTAAGCTCATAATTATAAAATTAAAAGAAAAATAACATAAGACTGTCCTGATTGTATTGTCTAAATGACAACAATTCAATGTGGCTTTTGGTAAATATACTAATGAGTTAATAGCAGTGACTTCAATGTTGTTAATCTTTCATCTTTACTTGTATTTTTGGGGGGTGTTCAGCAATTTTTTTCATTGACACCAAAGAGAATAACATGACCTCTGCTTTTTCTGATATTGAAGCAGAAATTCTTGGATTTCTAGATGCATATTACAGGCAACTCTTGAAGTCAATATTGATTTAGGTTCCAAAGTACCTCTCAGAGTAGCAGTAAAATCAGGAACCCAGAGGAACATAGGAGACTACTGTACAATTGAATATGATAGCATTTTATCATAGCTGATAAAATTGTATGCAAATTAAGCATTCGTAACTAAAATAGCATATGCAATCTACCATTGCAACCATTTGCAGTGGGATATGCTCACTGCAAGAACTGTTACAACTACTACTATGCAAGTCCCAGTTGTATCACCCTGGATAAATACACGGATACTGTCTTTGCATTGTTGTTTCTGTATTACTAAGATGCTCTGAAAACTAAGGTCTAATCTAAGGTTTCCACAGGGCACATCTAGACTGCATATGTATACAGAAGTATTTAAAGGCAAAGATAAACTGCTTGGACAGATAAATTATATGGGCTAGAATATCTCCATATCTTATTCCTTCAGTCTGAAATGGTATTAGTTAATGACTTTTAAACACAAAAAACAAAGATGGAAATTTCCTCTGGATTTTCTTCTTTCCAGTATCTCTTAATTCTACTTAGTTTTTCTCTCTAATCAGATTTATTTCAAAGAGTGAGAGATTAATCCTACCTGTCCTGAGAAATGAGACTTCATTTTTGATAGTGGCCAAGCACTTGCTACAGTAGGTAAACCTGTGAAAGAAGCAACATAATTTTGGAAGCAATGTGTGGAAAGAATGGTTCTTCAATTTTGCTAAATTTATAACTTGCAGCAGATCTGAGCATTAACAGAGTAACTTCTGCGATTTCACTTGGCTGTTCCGGGCTTCCCTTTTTGATTAGAGTGATGATCTGATGAACATCCAGAGCATTCAGCTGTGTTTCTGCCATCTGCTTCTTGCCAGAGAGTTGCTGGTTTGTGCCTGCCAGATAGGAAGGGCTTTTCCTCAAAATCTGTCACTTGACGCTGACATCTGGAGTTCAGAAAGCTCAGTATCTTGGTCTCTCAAATTTGTGTCATGATTGTGTATGTACAGTTTAATGGGGTTTACAAAGACTTAAAAAAACCCTCACTCTGTCCTTATTAGCTTCATTTGGACTCACTTTTAAAATCAGGCAAGGTTAAGGTTATAACATGACGAGTTGCTAACAAAAGAAAGTGTTTGATTAGAGGTGGAAAACATGGTCACGAAAAAGAGCCATAAAGCTACAAATACAATTCCAAATTATATTTATAACAATTCATTTTCATCTTGAGGCTTCTCTTCCAGGAATCTGAATGAAATTTTGGCCTTGAAGACTAAGCAAAATGACAAGCCCAGTGCTCCTATATTGAAACTGTTACCTCAGATGAGCTTGAAGGTCTAATATATTAGTCTTCTGTTTCCCAGTTCTGAGTGTCTTTTTTCCCCTTTATGCTGCCGATAAAATATACTCTGCCTTTTCTTGTGAAACTTAAGATTTATATACTTTTGTAAAAGTTAGTGTCAATTGTGGTTTGGCTAGTTTTCTCTTGTGTTGCTTCCCTTGATTCTAAACACCGTTCGCCTTTAGGAAATAGCCGTGGAATCACTGAAGACCACTGAGCTCTTCAAAAAGACTGAATTTGAAGATAGCACCTCAGTACTGAAATTGGGTTTTGTGCTGTGTCAGAGTAAATAGCGAGTCTTAATAAACCACCTTCAGGTCAAGCCTGGGATTTGGAGATCTTCCAGTTTACTTTGTCCCCATTTAATGTGCCAGGTCTGTTGAGATACCATGTTAGCATCTCTTCAGGCAGTTACTGCAGCAGTTGGGTAAAATTTGTCAGTAGATGAATGCTTTTGATGTGTTTACAGTTATGTTCGTACCAATAAATGGATGTCAGTATATTATGCTATGGCCTGAGCTTTACTGTATGTTTCCTGTTATGTGCTTCTGTATTCTTACTCCTTTGGAAAACAATGGAAATGATATTGCTGATTAAATTGGTATCAAAGCTGAAAAATCCTGGAGTGTCACTGAAGCATTTTGGCTTTAGTAGGCTATACCTTTTTTTTTCTGTATATAATATATAGGCATAAATATTCAACATTTCTAACCTGATTGTGTCAAAGATACTTTAACGAGCATACAAACAGCAAAAAGATGAGATGCAAATAAGTCAGGAGAAAACTTAACCCATAAAAATAAGTCATTAAAATGACAGCTGCCTTCTGAAACTGGTCTTTTAAAATATTAACAGAAACCTTTCTACATGCACTCTCTGAACAAATGATGCAATAAGCAGTTGACAGTCTGCTTATCTCTACAGAACAAATAAGCAAAATATAATTAATTGTTCTTACATTCATCCTTGTCTAAGAAAGAGAATTGGAAAAATAGATCCCAAAAAATATTCCTACAGGTGAGAGCTGTGTCTAACATCAATTTGAAGTAGTATTTTTATACCTTACCTAATTACTTCCTTGAGTTATCTTTCAGTAACTTTAGAACTGTTGTTTCACTTTTCAGTTTAATTGCTGATAATAGCATTATAACCTCACTCATCTCGTAACCCAACATTTGTCATAGTCAATATATTTAGGATTGCCATCTGTGAGAAAGCAAGAATCTTCCTTTCTTTGCTGCTGCTCTGCTTCCTTTAGGTACTTTGGATATCACTGATGATCTTGAGTCTCTTGCAGACTCTTAATTGCTCAGTTTTCATAATCTATTAATTAAATTTTAGTATTTTAATATAAAAAGGTTGAAAACCTAAATGGATTTAGAAGTGGATAGTTATTACCATGCTTCTCGTGAACTGGAAGGTACTGGTTCTGTTTTATTTGCATGTAACCACAAAGAGCAGTAAGGACATAGCCCTACTACAAACCTAGAAGTTCAGCCTTACTTTAGTGTGCCTCCTGACTCTTTAGTGTGTACCCATACAACCTTTAGTTATGCTCATGTATTTTCCAGTGGCTTTGGAAAGTGAGGTTGTCTAAGAAATGTATGGGAGAAAGGTGGGAATAAAGTCTGTGTATATGTTTATATGAAATATATATATACGTGTGTATATGTGTATATATATATATATATAAATACAAGTAACTGAGCAGCAGCAAAACAGACTTCAAACAGGATTTGAATGAGGGTTAGTGATGTCTCTAATTGCTACTGAAATTTGACTAGAGAAAGATGTGAGTTTCAGACTTCAAGCTCTCTTCAAACATCTTTTCACCTTTCCTCAGCAGTGTGTGGGGGAGAATGGGTTGAGCAATGTTTAGATGTTCACATCTAAATTTCTTTTACCATTTTGAACACATTTTACTTTCTTCAACAGTATTTTTGAGAGCCAACGGTGACAAGTTGCACAGGTATCAAAGTAGAACATGTATGTTTATGTTTATCCATAAGTAAATGTGTTATCCTTTAGCAAAATGTGCAAATGTTTACCACTATTTTCCTTGAAGAATAGCAGAATTAACTGAAAATCATAGTTGTGCAACACATAATGGAAGGGTCTCATTCACCTTGCAAGTTGTCATAAACATCTCTTCCAAACTTCTAGCTTCCTGGGAATCAATACTGCAGTCTAATGAATGATATATTTAATTACACAGGCATAAATGAAGTATGAAAAAAAGCCACATGTGTTGAGGAAAATTAGTGTTATTTTCAGATTTTCTACCTGAAAACACAATTATTTACAAGTAATGTAACAAAGGTAAATAACCACTAAGTGTCTTAAGATATGATTGACAGATCATACAGATATGGCTGCAGATGTGTTTATTTTTCAAGAGAAAAATGCGTATTTAGTGGAAAAAGTACAGGATCTTACTTCACTTGCTAGGCTTAGAAATCAAAACCTCTTGGAAAATCAATACTGCTATTTAAAATATAAAAGTAAAGCCTTGCCTCTATTTGAGCACATCAAGCTTCTACTTATACACATGTAAAGTGATATGTGAAAAGGGTAACCCAGGCTTTCTTAAAACTTTACAGGTGAACCTCCCTCAAGATGTTGGGAGCCAAGATTTCTATTTTTTAAAGTGTAAATTTTCTTAAATGTAACAATCAGAGGTAACATGGTAACACAAACCTGTAATGCACATATTTTCCTTCATAATCTTTTGTTGGGTTAGCTTGCACAGGAAATAAGAGCAGGGTTACGTTGGAGATAGGAAAGCTACTAGTGACTGAGCAAGAAGATGGAAGTAGACAGTGAGGAAAAATGATTAAACTGAGTTGAAGAGTGGGAAAAAAATTAGGGGGTTGTTGAGGTTTTTTTCCTGATGAAGCTGGAATGGCAAAGATCTGACAGGGACACAAAGAGAGACACATTACCGATGACAGATGTATTTAAGAATGAAATTGAGCTAGAATCATAAGCTAATACTGACCTACTTTTTCATGTGTGTAAATATTCTATTAGAAAACAAAATGGCATTTTCCCTGTATGATGCTTTTTTAAAGCTTTTACTGTTTTGTTTTGTTTTTAAATTACTTGTCACCTTTAGACCTGTTACATAGAAACAGAAAGTACAAGCTGTTGTCTTTTCCAGACAGTTCTCAATTTGGTAATAGAAAATACCTTCCTGCGTTTTTAATAAAGCAAACTAAAGGATAAATAGTAAAATACATTTAAAAATGCATAGGAATGTAATTTATTTTGGTGTAACTTGCCAGTGGTGTGCTGTCTAGTCAAAGGCATATCATGGGAAACGACTTCATATTATTGAAAACCCAAGTAAAGAGAAAACTTCAGGTTTCACATCAGGAAGTATATGACTCTATTTGGAGTCATGTGTTTGCTACTGTAGTGAATCAGACTTAAAATGTGCATAGTGTGGAGTTCAGGCCTGATTCCCTCTACAGATATTCTACTTCCTCAAGTAGTCGTAGCCTCAGGGAGTCAAGGCAGACAAGGAAAAAGAAAAGCATTGTGGGACAAATTTGAATGATAGCCAGAAGGAAGAATGTGATAGAACCCAGTGACAGAAGTGAGAGGGAGCAATAGTGACAGTCTTGTTTAAAGGGTCTGTAGCACAGTGAGGTGGTCTTGAGCATAGCCTGGGAAAAATGGGACTGAAACAGGGAGACTCAGTCTGACTGCTCTGGGGAACACCATCACGTATGAAAGCTAATTTCTGTTGTTTGTTGGTGTCTTTGAAGTCTATGGATGAGTGTTGCTTGTTCTACCTCCTGTGTTAGCCCATGATGATACCCTGCCGTTGCTAAAGAATCTTCCCTATACTCATGCAACAGCTCTGAGAGAGATTTTAATGCTTCAGTTGTGGTGCCAAGCGCTACAGACATCTCAAAAATGATGTTGATGGAATATGGTTTAGGTTCTGAATTGCAAATGAGTCAAGCTTTCCCCTCATGGTGTTCATTTATGGCATCTTCTGCATCTTGAGCAGCTGCTTTTGCAGGCTTTCCCTTTTTCAGAGGTTTTGTGTGTTAGCCTATGTCAGCATACAGTGAACATGTGAAACAGTTTTGCTTGACTGTAGTGTCTGAATACCTCCAGATTCCACTGCTTAATGGAAGCTTGCTGGAATTTCATTTGGGTTCTAATGCTCCTCTAAATGTTCAGTGCCTTAAAAAGAAAATAAATTTCCAAAGCTCTTTAGGCTTCATATCCAGCCAGTAACTTACTTCAGTATTTGAGTTCACTCATTGCAATAGGCTCTAACCAATATCGTCAGGTATTAATCTAGTAGCTCAGTAAGTAATGCCAGGGCATTGGGGAGTTAGTCAGCAGGAGTATAGATATGGCACTCAATGGTTGAGGTGCTGTGTCAACCACTAAAGGGTGACGGTGGCTGCCAAGTGCTAAGGCTGTTGGTTATCGATGGCAAAGGTGAATGCATGCTGACAGGACCATGCTTTGGCCAGTGGCTGGGGAGTGGTACTGATGGAGGAGGAGGGGGTGGGGAAAGCAATCACAAATTATGCTTGGCTTGAGCTGTAATGTTAGAGATAAGAGTTTTGCTGCTGCTGCTGAAGTCAATAGGGATTTGTCACTATCTTCCACATGTTGCCTCTGGCACTGTAGGAACACTTCTGTGCATGGATCTGGCCAGCATGTCTCCACGTTAGACATTAAGCCCTCTAACTATTAAAAGGAGAAACAGAGCCACTTAATAGGGTTTTAGATGATCCCCATCTGTCACAGTGCAATAATTCTGTAACCATCGCAACTTGCAACTTTTTAGTTATCAAAAAGGGAAAATGTGGAATTTGCTGTTAGAGAGGTCCCTGAACAGAAATTAAAGACTTTATATTAACCACATATTAAGTGTATCTGCTTTTTTCTCTAGCTGATATTAGAGATGGATATTAGCTAGCCTATTACCCTAATAGCTCTGCAAAAATCCTTAGTTTCTGGTCTCGAGTTTTCAGGTTAAACTTTCTGCACTTCTACATTTAAAGTCCTATTTTTTGTTTGATAAAAAATGAAATCACAAATTACCATCTTTATTTAGTTTTGGAGACAAAATAAATAAACCTTGATTCCTACCCCTGGGCTGCAAACCTAACCGAAGATTAATATGTTTGAAGAAAACCTGGAATCATGAAAGCTTGTTTTAAGACTTTTCCCAGCAGTTTAGAATGCATTTTGTTTGCAATTAAAACCATCTGTACATTGCATTTTCCATCTTAAATGCCAAAGATATTCTATATATAAGTATTTATAGATGAACTTACAAGATTCCATTGTTACAGCATTATTTATTAAATAAGCTTATAAGTAAGAGAAATTTCTTTAGCTTCTAACTGCATAAAAGCTAGTCTTTGAGATCGGTTAGGAAAGATCTGAATTCTAGTAGTAGAGGAAATTGTGTTCTCTAGTTTCTTCTGGGACAACGTGAGACTGGTTCCAGTTTTCAGGTCCAAGTTTCCAGTTTCAGAGACAGGAAGCTCAATTTACTCTGGCTATTAAGCCAGAAGCCCTGCACTCTACTGCCAATGGAAGAGCGAGTGTGGTTCATCTTTCAGTTGGGCACTTCTGTTGTGGGAGAGAGGTTATATCTTTTTAAAGAATTTTAGCAGGTACGAGGTCACTTGCTTTGAAAAGGTCATGCTCTCTTCTTTGTGTTGCAACTGGTACAAGTGGAAAAGAAAAAAAGGAAATTTTAGAGACTTAAGCTCTTAACTAAATTCAGTTACTTTTTATGTGCACTCTCTCTTTTTAGTTCTTGGTGAATGCGTTTGCATCATTTTTGTGGAGGGAAGAGATGGAACTAGAAAGATAATACTGACTTTATTTCCTACTGTTAGACTTAAGATGAATGCCTTCTTGCCACTTAACAGTAACATCAATCTGGTAAAGAAGAAAACTTCATTACAGTCTTTTTTGAGTAGAGATGTTAATTTAGTCTACTTGAATACACCAAATTTTTATGATATCTAAACTATATCGGCGATTCTAGGTTTAATCTGGACACACTAAAGACCTGGAAATATTTCTGCCAGTGACTGTCTGTACTAGCCTCACAGTTTGACATAATTCTGTGCAGGCTTATACATGAGGGGTGTTTCTACATTTCTTTTTTTTACTTAAATCCATCAGCTTTGTATAATTGCATTTTTCCAGCACTGTCAACTGGGAAGAGTCTTTGATAAATAAGTGGTGCTCAGATTAAACTCAAGATGCTGTACACCACTAAAACTAGCACTCTTATTTGAATAAAGAAAATAAACAGATTAAGAAAGAAGGTACTGTGGTATTTTGGTTGAATAATTAGTTATAACTAAGTAAAGAAACACATTCTCTGTTTTTGCAGTGACCAGCCTGACAGTACTGTGACAACTTCAGTTTTTCAGCTTCTGCTTATTCAATTGCTGTGTGTCTGATTTTTTAGCAATAACAACTTGTATTTTGTTGGAGTAATGTTCCTTTCTCTGTAAGCCCCAGAAAATGAAAATACAATTTCCATCTATAAATAAACTGTGAAAACTGGAAAAGCTCCCCTCCGATGTGTGTACATGGGAAAGTGAAAGATTATTTTTTCAGAAGCCAGCATTACATATGCCAAAAGAAAAATGTCTGATTAACATTTCTAAATGGCTGCAACAACACAGTGGGTTTTTTTCTGTAATTAAGCTTGCACAATAAACACTTAAAGGGTGAAGGTCTGTTTTTATGGTACAAATTCTGATGTGATTGAAGTCAGAGTCAAGTTCATGGTAGTGTAAGGTCTGAATTTTTCTGTCCTGATGCTATTTTTATCCCTGGGGGTGTAATGTGAATTTAGTGAGAAATATCTGCACGTTGCACTCTGCGTGACTGTTGCTACGACTTCTGGTCAGAGAGAGGCAAGGTAGTTGTTGGTGATGCGACTATTGGTCATAGCCTACCTGCATGGAGGTCTGAGGAGGGGAAGAACTGGACTCTTCAGATGATGTGAAAATAGGAGAATCAAAGAAAATACTACAATTGTCTATTTTGCTGAATTTTCCTTAGTTATTTCAGAAGTAAGAGCATTCCCTATCATCATTTTGTTGGAGCTGATCAGCCTCACGTTGGGAAAACATGAATGTCAAATAACATCTTCATAGTCTTTTCACATTTGCATAAATTAATGTTACCCTTGTAAGGGGCACACTTATAGGAAGAAAGATGTGGAAAGGTATTCTGCTTCCTGTGTTAATGACCAGCTTTAGCGTGACTAGAGATAATGTGATAAGAGTTGTGCCTTCTTACAGCTCTTCTGATTGCAACTGCACCTTAGTCATGGCAAACCCAATACTGAGTGTAAAGAACACAGGCCACTCTTCTGTAGTTGAAAGTACTCAAGATAATCTGGGTTATACTTGCAGTATTAGCTACATAAAAAATAAAATTGGGTTTTAGCTAGACTTAACTTGCAGAAAATAAACCTGGAGAATTTGGATTGTGAGAGAGTACAATAGGAAGTTCAAATTCTTGTAATCTAGGCTGAGAGGAAGGACAGTTCATTACGGTAATGTACAAATATTTAATTTTAGTATATGCTCTGAAATACTTGTTGAACATGTACTTATGTGAGCTGATTTTACGACTAGGATGTTGTTTAACGAAATTAGATCTCATAGGCTTAGAATATCATGTGCAGCAATGATTACTATGCAGATCACAAAAGCAAAAGATGCCTGGAGACCGTCTTGCACATTAAGATTTCAAGAAGACATATGCTTTTCCTCATTAAGACAATCATAAAATAGATTTTTTTTCTTGGAAATTTTTAGCTTTCCAGCATTTTGGCTACTAATTTTTAGTGTCATTAATATGTTAGGATTCAGGTGTCCCGTTTAGCTTAATTTTGTAGTCTGTGCCTTAATCCTAGAATAGTGAAGCAAGCCAGCAAGAGGAAGAGAACTTGTTTATTGAGAAAAGTAGAATATGCATGTATCTGCATACACCCAGCTCAGTTACCTAATATTCTGAAATATGCCATGTACTTCACAATTAAAATTCATTACCTTTCTACTGAAATGTATTGGGCTGATTCTGAAAAATCTACAAATGGTGGTCTGCATAGTTTTCTGGGAAAGGTAGGGAAAGGAAGTGAAGTCACACAAAAGGTAAAGTTTATCTGTTACTAAAAGAAGTAACACTACATGAGGTTCACATGGACCCACTTCTTGAGCTTGTCCAGGTCTTCTCAATGACATCCCATCCCTCAGGAGTGTCAAACACAGCACTTAGCTTAGAAACATCTATGGATAAAAAAAGATGTGGATTATTTTATAAACATCTTAAGATTCAAATAGCTTTTTCTCTGGAATAGAACAGAAAATACTTCCTGCATTTATTTTCTTTGAAATTATATTTCATTATTCCTTAACTTCACAGAGAAAATTTAAATGTAAAAGAGTTATTCCACAGCTTTCCCATATGCCTTATCATAAGTATTGAAATGCCAGCATTAAGAACACTTCATCATGGCCAGATAATTGTCATTTTAAAGTGCACAAATATTCTATTCCTAACTTTTTTGTAAATATGCTTTTCTCCGGTATTTCAAGGGTATAAAAAAAATAATCCTGTGCAAAACCATACATAATTTTACATTTCTCCAGGTGTGCACTTACACTAAATACAATGGATAATCTGAAAATGAAGAAACTGTAAGACTCTAGTGTTTTGAACACTTGGAAGCTGAAATGTGGTTGTTGCTTGGAGATGGTAAGAAATTGTTAAATTGGGGTGTGCTAAAGATACTGTACTTCTCCTGACTTTATTTCCTGTCTAGTGGCTTTTTTCATCTCTGTCCCCAGTTGAGGACAGAAACTGTTTTTTGTCAGATATAATGCAGTGCATAGGTAAAGGGATTACAGCTTCAGAACTGCTGCGTATTAAGACCAACACAATTGCTAAAAATAAATTTAACCCAAAATTTTGAGAGCTATGAAAATCGTTACTGACTTTCTCAGAATTACTTTACCAATCTGGAAGCTTCTGTTCAAAGTACAGTTTTGAGGTGGATGAAGGCACTACTCAGTTCTTTTCTTTAATAATATGCAAACTAAAATGACCTACTTCTGCGCTTGTAACACCCTGAACCTGCTGCCCTTTGTGGTTAAGTTGGTGTAAGAAAGCTTTTTCTAGAAGAAAATGTTTGGGTTTCAAGCTGTGTGCTACCTAAAAATCAGGGCATATTATAAATTAATGCTAACATAAGATATCTCTTGAAACTTTGACCTACTTCTTTGTAGCAAGTATTTCTACAACATTTTGTCACCGGCTTAGTGTGATGCACAACAGTAATACACCTAAGTGGTGACTAAGACAAATTTACTAGCTTTTGCATTAGTTTTTAATGTTCTTTTGCTGTGATATATGTATCAAGCAGTAAGAAGGCCCACTTAAGAGAATAAACCCAACCTTTAGCAAGCCACAGATACTATCCATATACAAGAGATAGTTATGATTTATGGCAAACTACTTTAGCAACACTTTCACCATGGTGGCCACTAGAATCACACTGCCTGTTGGAATTATTTCTGAAGGCCATTACTGCTTAAATAGCAGATAGACACAACTTTCCCTGTTAAACGATTGAATTTCAGCAAATCATACCTTCAAGTATATTTTCACTTGAAAAAGCTATGGATTGGTTTGGGAAGACAGAAGAGAAAAAGTTCTTTTGCTCTTTAGCTTTTTCCCCTGTGTAAGTTGGTGTTCTTCTCTTGCTGAGCTCAAATGATTGCTGAAGAAGGAGCAGACTTGTATTATATACTGGGAAATACCATTTTTTATATTTCTTTTGGTAGACTGGCACCCCATTACTTTCTGCTTCTGCCTTATTCCTTTCTTTTTTTTGGTTTATGCTTGTGATTGCTCTTACTCACTCTGCAAATATTTTCTGTCATTATCAATTTTGTTATGATGTTGTTGTGAATTAACCCAGGCTGGCAACTAAGCATGACACAGCTGCTTGCTCACTACTCCCACAGTAGGATGGAGGAGAGAATTGGATTAATAGAAGTGACAACTCATAGGTTCAGATAAGACAGTTTAATAGGTAAACCAAAGCTGTGTGCATGCAAGCAAAACAAAACAAGGAATTCATTCACCGCTTCCCGTGTGCGGGCAGGTGTTCAGCCATCCCCAGGGGAGCAGGGCTCTGTCATGTGTAACAACGAAAGGGGAAGACAAACACCATCACTCTGAATGTGCTACCTCCTTTTCCCTCTTTCTTTATACGCTGAGCATGATGTCATATGGTTCGGGATATTCCTTTGGTCAGTTGGGGTCAGCTGTCCTGCCTGTGTTCTCTCCCAGCTCCTTATGCATCCCCAGCCTACTCACTGGTGGGGTGGGGTGAGCAGCAACACAAGTCTTGGCTCTGTGCTCCCTGCAGTGGTCCAACTGTGTAGTGAAGAGAAACAACGTGGAAGGTCATCAGCTGATGTGAAAATATGCAAATGTATTTTTAAAATCTTAATTTATTAGAGTGAATTTTCTGCTTTGAATTATGAAGTATCTAGTTAGCAAGTAAATCAGTGTGCTGAAGCATCTGACAACCAGACTTTCTTGTGAGATGAGTTATGAACACTTCTCTAAAGACACAAAAGGGAAGTTTATAAATGGAAACAGAGTGCTATAGTTAAACATTATGTAGAGTTATAGATAAGTATTTAAAGAGTAAAAGAAGATTTGGTTTTTATTTCTGCAACTCAAACTGTTAATTACTCAAACTATTCATCTTTCCTCTGCAGAGAAAGAAACTTGTGGATTGAGTTGTAGTTTCTAAACTGCTGATAGATTACACAACCTTCAGCAAGCTGTGTGACTCAACTGTATGTGGTTTTTCTCAAGGCTCCCATTTGCTCAAGTAGTACAGTGAGAGAAGAGAATAGTTACGTAGGTTGTGCTTCAATTGTCAACATGTATTAACATGCAATCTGGCTGCATCTACCCTTCTGGAGCATGGTACGTGTAGTTATAAGTATGTAATTGAAACTCACTAGCTGTGCAGTGAAGATACCAGACTGCCCATCTATGTGCACCATACCAAATGGGTGAAAAGTGGAATCACCTTCCGTGGATAAAGTTGTGATGTGGTTTCTGAGGCAGAGCTGAAGCTGCTGCTCTTTCTTTAAGTAATTTTCAAGCAGGCCCAACAACTGCTTCTGAAAAAACTGTGTTTGTCAACGGCCAACATGACCCACATATTGCCTCCCTCTTTAAGCAAACCAAAGAGGAAATTCAACCAAAAAGTGTTACACCATTCATGCTCCAAGTATTACTGGATAGCAAAGTTGTTTTGGAGAGCAGAAGTGGAGGCTACAGAAGGCAGAGGAATTTTCAAAAAAGAGTAAAATTTGTTTTATGGAGAGGTCCCATCTCTTTTGGGCATTGAGGATCGGGAGGAATGTGGGAAGCCTGTTGAGGAAGGAAAAGAGAAATGCAAATGAAGTCTTTTAGGCCAGCAGCCCTAAGAGATCTCCTGAACACAGAGCAGAACTGTGTGCTTGCTATAAACAGTTGTTAAGTCTTGTTTAAAAACTAAAACACTTCCCCTTCCAAGTTTTCTTGGTAGCTTTTCATCCTGAGTTTGTATATACCTGTTTTTCTCTTCTAGCAGTGTTAGTAGGGTATGTGTCAAAGAAGCAGCTGATGAAGACCTAGCACAATGGTACACAGCATTTTGGCCTTTGCATGCATTAAGACTGCTTAACGCTTTGATATGTAAGTGGAAAATGCTTATACAACCATTTCGGCAGAGATGCTTAAGAGAAACAAAGATTGCTAGAACTGCACAATTTGCAGAAAGTAACTTTATACCCTTGTTATTGCCTGGAAACATGGATTTTTCAAAGCAAAAGCTCCTAGGATGAAAGAGAATAGGAAATGAAAGGAGCATGCATTCCTCTAGCAAAAAATGTCTTAAATTTCTGTAGTGACTATTTACACATGCTGGCATTTGGAAGCTTGCATGTTCTTTCCTTTTGTGTGTTTCAGTGCAAGTTCATTATTTAGTAGTAGCCGTACAATTCTACCAAAAACATTAAACACTATGCCTCCATAATTCTGTATGTTTTGGTGGCAGAAAGTAGGCAATTTTTCAAAAGTAGAAATTCAATTTTAAAAGTGAAAGTAACCTGAACTTATACCTCAATTTATGTTTATTACTTTGCAGAAAATGATACATAGTTATGACCACCTTTCAAGATTTTCCTACTACAATATCCTTGTCATATCATACTGTGAAATAATTTCTAGGAAAGGTTTGCTGTTGGTGTTTTTGAATATGAAAAAAGTCATAATTTCTAGTAATTTTCTCTTGATCTTAAGTTACAGAAGCATAGGCAAATTGGTATCTAGAAAATCTATATTTTTACAAGCATTGATCAAGAAAGATTTTAAAACACTTTTTCTTCCTAGTCTCATTTTACTTTGGGTCTTGAAATAAAGTTTATAGAACAATGAAAGAACTAAACAATTACGAATTGAAATAAATTAAACTAGAATTTTATCTATATAGTTTTTTGCCAAAAGAGAGAGCTCATGGCTTTAAGAAGCATTAAGGAAATTCATTATAAAACACCATCTTAAAATAAACTCACACAGGAACCAATTCTTCCTTGATGTCTAATTATTTATTTTTTCATTACTCTATTTTGACATAAACTAGTCTCGATTACATCAGTGTAAATTAGACTAAAAGCTGAACCAGAATGTTTTTAATTGCCTACAAAAATATGATTAAAAATGTGAATATTTGTAGATTTTTTTGTTCACTTTATATTGCATTATATTGCAATTAAGTATGTGAATATGATAATTTTGTTTTATCATGTATTTAACTTTCATTTAATGTGCATTACAATAACTTTTTAGAATGTGACTTTGTTAATGTCCTGAGTAAATTTACAGTTACGACTCTTACGTTTCATTCTGTAGCATAAAGAATGTTTATTGCTTTATCATTTGTTTGAAAATACTGCACAGAGCAGCTGGTGCATAATTAATGTTGACCTCAGAAATTAAAACCTACCCTTTCTGATAGAACAAGGCTGTAAGCAGTTGATTTAATTTTGATTAACTTGTGTTTGAAACTAAGCCCTTGGAAAAACATTTATGTGTTCTTATAAACTGGGTCCTTAACGCTTTTTGGCTCTTGCATCTAAGCATTATTTCAGTGAAGAAATAAGGCAAGAAGCAGTGCTAGCTGCTCTTTGCTACCGAACAAGTTAACCAAGCATTTTCTGCGTGAGGTGGAGGACTGCTGATAACTAGAGTGTTTTCATTCAGCTTTGGGAGCATGTGGTTTTCATAATTGTTTATGGTTATGCCTCTATGCATGTGTGATGCACATACACCTCCTGCCTGCCACTGGCACCCGTTCCAAGGCTAGCAGTTTTTTGTCTGAGTAGGTACAGTAAGCTGTCTACCCTCCCTGGCTTATGTACTGAAATGAACACATGCTGAGTGTAGTAAATGGAGGAGTGTGAACATCCTTCCATCCCTCAAATTGCTGTCACTGAAGTAAACCTTTAGCTGTTTGCAGAGCAGTGCTGCAGCTTCTCCAGGCTTGGCTCATCCCCAGTCTCCAGATAAAGAAAAGGTACCTCATCAATGCAGAGCTTATGTCTACTCTCACTCGTATTCTCACACTACTAAAAGGTTCCAGCTCTGTTTCCTAAAATCTGGGCTGAGTGTTACCATCTGCTTTTCTGTTGTGCCATAATTTCAAGACAACCCTAGGAACAGTGTTGAAAGTTTAGGAAGGATCCAGGTAACAGCCTAAGCATTTTAATAAAGAAATGGATTCTGCCAAAGCATAAGTAGGGTTTCAAAGCATGGCAGAAAATATTAATAAGTTATGTGCAGAATGCCATGGCTTTTGTACATGAACACACTGAAAAGACTTGAGTTACTTCAGTTGCAATAGAAAGGACTCTAAAGAAATGGGTAGAAGCATTGGCAATGTGTAATACTCTTAGAGGTTATTGAGGAAATATGGTGCTCATGCACAGTGTCAGGGCAAGAAAAGAATAACTATTTCCTATCTTTATATAGGACTTATTACCTTGGAGGACCTTGCAAACTGTCCCCCACCTTGCACCCTCTCTATTTCCTCCCCTTCAACAAGAACAATGTGATTGGTAGCAGCAAACAATGGGTCATTTCTATAGCCCATTGTTTAGAAAACCATGTAGAAATGCCTGTTTTGATCCCAAAAAGAACGCTTTCATACTTGACTATGCTGTCATATTGAAATGAGTTAACTGAAAGCAGAAATTATTTTTGATACTGTATTTAGTCAAAGAAGCCCTGTTCATCTTTTAGGCTACTCCATTAAAAGGCATTGATGTTGATATTATTACTATGACTGGTGTATCTACTTCTGTTACAATTATTCTTGTTGTTTCACAATAACAATAATAGCAATGTAATGTGATTGCCCATCATCTGGCATACCAAGTAATTGATTTCTGTGGAGAAATCAATAGAGAAATGACATATAATACAGTGTAATATTAGCACACCCACACAATTATGTCACTTTTGGGAAATAATCTGCATTTTCTAAATAATTTTTGAGCATATGATTTTTATTGTTAATTTAATTTCAAAAACTCTTCTTGTGAAGGGAAGAACTATCCAGAATGTGGAAGAATGATGAAATACACTCTTCAGTAATGGTTTAGTTTCCTGATAATTGTTTTTACAACACTTTTAAGAGAGATGATTGGACTAAATGTAATACTTTTTTTAGTTCGCTAGTTTCAGAAACTGCCCTTTATGATAATTGTTGCTCACAGACAAAAAGTAATCAAAAATAATTCAGAATGGGTATCCAAATTAATAAAGATGTTAGGTCTATGTTCACTTAAATTGTTGGAAGGAGTGCAATATGCTTTTCCTTACCACTTCAAATAAAATTGCAGAGCTGATAACTTTCTACAAATCCTTATGCTCAATGGAACTAACAAGCAGAATTATATTTGTATTATGCTGACACTTTTTTGGCAAAAAGAATACTTATTAACTCAAAATATTTAGCAAATTAATGTCTGTTTCAGTAAGTTGCTTAGTTTTAAATAGGCTTGTCTAGAACTTCAGAAAGAAAATATTTTGGCACTTAGATGTCTAAAATTTCCTTTGTTTGGAAAGTCTTTCAAATAAGCAGTTTTAAGGGGCAAAATGAAGCCAATTATTTCAGCTTTTAGAAAATTTTTGGTACAACTTAGTGAACTTTTTTTTCAAACTTTTAGGAGGGACTGAAAAATCTGCCCACCTCTATCTCTGAACAGAAAAAATGATGCTGAATGCTTTATCTGAATGGTAAGGTTTTGGCATGTTCATTGGATTCTTCGGTTCTCAGAGTTTTGGTAAGGTCTTGAGACACTGTAAAGTGTGTAGTCCTCAGCCCCACTTTATTAGATTACAGGCAAGCATATGTCCCCAGGAAGTGATACACTTTGGAAAGAGAACTTGTGCACCTGACATATTGACTGGCTCTTAGATAGACTCCAGGTGAATGGTTGAACTCCATCCTTTGATTTCCATGGGATATATCAGAATTGTGGACAAGTAGTTCAAATAGATATCCACATGTGGATAGACCTCAGAGTCACCTTTTTAGGTAAAAACCTTTTCTAAAAAGTTGGGAGTAGTGATTGTTTAGTTTCCTTTCTCCTGGTGCAGATCACGATATGCCGTTCTAAGAGCACAGAACTCTTAATTCAGGGCTCTGAGGCTGTCACACAAACTACTCTGTGTGGCTGAACTTCTGATTTTAGATTTACAGGAGCACAAGCTCCTGGTGACAGCTTCTTGATGTGGGGAGAGGAGTTTTAACACCTGAAATTACTGTCTGGGAACAAAAATGTTCTGGTGTCTTCAAGTATCTGCTGAAATCTGCAAGCAGAAAAAAATAGCAAAGTATGAGAAACCAAAATATTACTGTTGTGGGGTGATTCTAGCTAGGCGACTAATTTGTCATGATTTTAAATTCAAATATAATTTCTAACTAACAACCTTCACCTCCCTTTTGTTTAATACCTGCTTTTTGGGTTTGGTTTTTTTTTTGGCAGGGTGGGGTTGCGGGAAGGGGTCAGAAGAGAGGGTGTTCTTTAATAACTAATTTGCAGAAATTTCCTGGCTTGTACTGAAAGATATCATAGAATGTGTTAGGTTGGAAAGGGCCGTTAAAGGTCGTCTAGTACAATTCCCCTGCAGTAAGCAGGGACATCTTCACTAGATCAGGTTGCTCAGAGTCCTATTGAGCCTGACCTTGAATGTCTCCAGGGATGGGGCCTCCGCTACTTCTCTAGGAAACCTGTTCCAGTGTCTCACCACCCTCATAGTGAAGAATTTTTTTCCTAACATCCAATGTTTCACCATTTTTCAGAGTGGTCCAGTGAGGACAATGACTTCTGAAGTAAGTTCTATTGGTTCTCTGCGAAAGGCTTGTTGCCACAAACTTGTGCTTAGCATAGCAGATACTGCCTTAATTTTTGCTCCCCTAGCTATAACGCGGTGGATATTCTCCAGCGAAGGTAGCAATTAGTCATGTGAATGCTGGAAACCCAAGGAAAGCTGGAAGCAAATCCAGTGAATCCTACAAATGAAAGACTCCCGATCATGGTGAAAAAATACGTGTTCCTGTATTCCAATATGGTGCTGCTTCATGTTGTTAATTATTGTCCTTTATCAAGCTAATTGGGGCTGCAGACAAATATAACACAAATGATTATGACACTCAGTAGTACCAGACATTGAACGGACCTCTGGGTTCATTCAATAACCCCTAGGTTAATGTCTCCAAATATAACTTAGTGATTAATTATTAGGGAAGTAGAGCATGAGTGATGTGCAAAGGGTTACTGACTGATTAAAAACAATGTTAATCTTGGACTGAGCATTTTGCCTAATTGAATACTCTCAGTGGAGTAAAACACATATACGTGAGTTCTGAATCATTTCATTTTCTCAGTGGCAGAGAGGAACAAAAGAGTTGTAACTTCTGTATGCTAATGAATTCATATTGAAGGAGGTCACCTATATTAGGAAAAGGTGTGTGTAACTTTATGGATCCTATTAGCCACCAACCTTCCAGCCTGAATTTTTCATCTATCATTCTTCAGGGATTTTTCTTTTAAAAGAATATTCTTTCACTTGCAGTTATTTTTTACCTATTTCACTCCTAGTTAATAGTTGAATAATAGAATTTATTTTTCTATAAAGTATCAGTACCCTGTGTATTAAATAAAAGATAAGAGGGGGTGGGGAATGAAAAACTGCATTTGACAGATGTATGCCTTCTAGGGTTCTACAGACAACTTTAGCTTTGTTCTGAATCATGTTTTCTTAAAATCTGTTTTTAATGCAAACTGTTATGTTGGGCTATTTGTAAAGTAACAGCACTATGGTCCTCTGTGTTTGAGATACGGTATCATTGTCCCTATTTATAAGGAATTTTCATTCTAATAGCAGTTCTACCTAAATTTATAACCTTAATGAAATATTTAATAACACCTCAAAATGGCTGCTGGTTAATTAATTTACTGCAATTTTGCTTTCTGTTTCCTATATAGCCTTAATTTGAAATATATTCTCTAATGATGCTAAGGAGAATCTTATTAGATTAGAAAAAGGGTTTAACAAAACACCTTGATTTATCGGAATGCACAAAAAAAATCCTTGTGTATCACCTCTGGTCAATACGGCTATAATGGAAACTGGGTGTAGATTTCTACTACTAATCTTTCTGCACATTTAGGGCTGACATAAGACATCATACCTGAGAGTAAAATGAACTCAAAACCAGTTTCAACCTCTTCAACCTTAATTAATGGGGTTAAAATTTATTTTCTGAAATTAAACTTTTAAATCAATGCAGTCATGCATTGGATTTAAAAAAAAGTAAAATTGAAGTGCTCGAATTTAAGACTTGTAGAGCATGTTAGTCTTAAAAGCCTTGTGCCCATCAAAGCAAACACAAATAATGAGATGTCTTCCTACCTATTAAATAAAATTAGTTAAATCACCCCCTACCCCCTCCCCTGGTAGAATTTCTTTCTAGCCATCTAGCATATAATCTTTAGTATCTTTGAATGAAGGATCCCACCCCTCCAGCAATTTCATATATGTGAAAGCTGGTGGCTCTTTGACAGAATGAAGTTGCTAAAAAGACTCAAAATGTTTCATAAATCCTATTTCAACACTCATCTGCTCCTCAAATAACAGTTGGGTTGTTTTTTGGGGAAAAAAATAAAAGGCAAAGAAGAAAAAACTCAATCAGGTTCTTTATACCATAGGAAGAAAAACTGTCGCTTTCTGCAGCTGCAATTCATGCCTCTTCCATCTGGCACAGATTTTCATCACCCTCAACATGTATCACAGTAGGTCAACACAGGACAACCTAACTCATCAGATCAGACTAATGCATTGCTTCCTTTTATGGCAACAGTAAATTAAAATTTTTGCAGTATTCTTGGACACTACGGCACAGCGGTAATTTGGTGCATGTTGTTGTGTCTAAGCAGATTTTAAACTGTTGAATGAATAGGTTGCTGAAGGTTACTCTCCATGTTGGCTTAAAACTAATTCATTACTCAGTTACTACATCCAAGTCCCTTAGATATTTTTCCTCCTCATTAGCCACAAAAACGTCCATTAAACTCTGCTCAACACAGGAAAGGAAGAATTTAGGTGGTGAATGTTCAATACGTGCTATTATACAGTAATTCTTAAACAGATAAAAACTACCAAGGCATTCAATATATGACAATCTCATGCTAGAAGGCTAATAATTGCTAGTTCATTCATTGTTTAAAATTATGTAAAATTAAAATGGAAGCATCTTAAAAATACTCCCTACCTTCAGATGTGGAACAAACAATTACCCTTCTACACACAAACACTATGTTTTCAAACTACAATGACCATATTTTTGAATCTGACAACAATTGTTTAAAATATCTTCTGAAAGCCCCCCTAAACCATTAAGGTAGCATAATGCATTCCTGCATGTATCTGAAATTACTTACACTTCTCATACTTTATCATTAAATGAGTATTTTCCATTTTAAATTAACAGATAGCATTTTACATTTCAGTATGCCAGTATGTTGTTCAGAATTAATCTAAATTTCATAAAATCACAAGGAATCTAACAATAACATAGTTCTGAAAGCCTGAATAAAATATTTTTCCTTTTAATTTTCTGAGAGTTGCCTATGTGAGCTTCAGTCTGTCATGAACATCTGCTAAAGATAAAAGTTGCTAAAAGGAGGAAGGGGGGTGGGGGGGGCAGAGAAGAAATTAAATCTCAAAATCATTTACTGTAGTTTGACAGTTTGTTTTTAAAAAAAAGCATTGGAGATATGATCCAGTCATAAATGTATGATCTTCTTTGTGGATGATGACAGTATCTAACACTGCCATGCTGAATGGACTGCTTGGCAGGACTAACTATTATATCTAGCAATAAGGTAAGGTCTGAAATTGAGTATTCTGAATTTCATAAAAACCCTAAATTATTTCACAAACTATAGGAATTCTACAGTCCTCAGAGTGTGTTACTGGACTTCACCAATACATTGCTTACTCCTAAATGCAGATCTCTCTCTTCCTCCTGAGTAGAGAGTTTAAAAGGGGAGGCTTGATGTCTGCCAGTTTTCTGACAACTTCCATCCTTCCCTATCTTCTTTGTAAGTATCAGAGCTGTATGGCTAGGAAGAAAACAAGAAATGCTGTGGATTTTCTCTAGAAATTCCTCAATGCCCCTTAGTGAAAAAGAAACGAAGCAGGTTATCTAGCAGAAAAGTCATTCCTGTTTTTCCCCACACCTATGTCTGTACACAAGATTTCAGTGCTATGCTTAAGCACACTGGAGAGGTTATCCACCGTGGTCAGTGAAATCCAAGCAGCATCCCCAAAGTGCTTTATATGTAGATCTGCACAATAGCTCACTATGGACTACAGATAGAGTTTCAGGCAATGTCTGCAAGCACTAAGACTGTTTCTTTTTAGTTTATGTAGTACATATGCCTTTCTCATGTGTTCATTGCTGTGTGACTACTTAGTCTTTATGGTATTTCAGCAGTCAGAGACAGTGGCAAAAATCTGCTTAATTTTAGAAGAACATTTAATTCCAGATACACATTCTAAATATTTATCATTCATTTCTTCAGCATTAACCTGGTCCTGCTTTCTTTTAAGTCTAAAGTCCCTCCACATCATCATTTTAGGTAACGCTAACAATAAGGATTAACATTATGAAACCCAACACAGACCGTAAATACCTGTAATTCATCTGCTTAGGACTGCTTGGTTTATCTTTTAGGTGTTTTGAATTGCTAAAGACATGCTGGCTTGCTGTTTAAGGATCAGGAACTACTGTTGTCAAAGAGTGAGAAATCTAGTATTTCTGGTTGTGCCTGAAAGGACCATTTGTGGACAACTCATATCACAGCATCTGGTATGCACGTGCATTTGTTTATTCATGTGCTATTATATCCCTCCCTTTGAAAATCTGGCCTCTAGTCTCCTGATGCAGTGATGTAAATGGTGTTTTAGTATGCAGTCCAGTAATTGAGCAAGAAGGAAAATTATTTAGGTTGTTTCAGCATGAGGTAAAAGCCTTTTTACAAAAATTGACCTCTAATTAATGGTTTAGTGCTGGAATCGTGTCTTAAAAAAAACCCCCAACCAAACAACACCCACCCAAAACACAAAAAAGACTTCTTCACACTCGCTTTTTGCATTAACAGATATTATATCTATTTAATGTTAACAAATGTTAATTCTGTAAATATAGCTGCAAGTATTCTGGCCTATCGCTGCTGTCTACCAGGTAGAAGCTATACTTGCAAACATGTCAAATATAAACCATAGCAAGCACAAACTAATGCCTTTTAAATTAACTATCTTTTACTCATGTCCAGAGCATCTACCCAAACAAATTAACCAATTGTATATTAAGTAAGTTTCACAGGTTCTTAAGATATATTAACAACTGGAATTGTAACAGGCCTCAAATTATTTTATGATAATTAATTTTTTTTTATGGAACAGGAAGATTTGGAAGTAACTGACCGTTAAATGGTAAAACCATTTCTGCTACAGATGATATTGTAAATGAAATTCCATTATAATGAGGGTAATGTAGCAACTATAGTAATTGCATTACAATAAGGAAATTGCAGCCTTGAAAGTTTTAAAAGCTAATTACTGAATGCCATAGTGAAACAAATGGAACACTTTATTTCTATTGCTGTAATATCTGAATTGCTACTAAGCCTTTTCTCAGTGAAGATACTTTCCAAATGATGGTAGGTCTAAATATTCCTATTTAAGCTCTGAAACAGTTTTTGTGCAGCAGTTGCATTCAGTCTCACTGATGCAGTTGGCTGCTGCACACCAGCAGAGAAGCAGCCCCGAGGAAATGGCAAAATGTTTCTTCATCAGGGTAGGTGATGGAGAAATACTCCTCTCTTACAGAGAAGATGGGAACCTGCCTTGAGGTGTGCCTACCTTATTTAGGTACAGACCACAGCTTGTGTGTGCGACATCAGCACGGATTACTAGTGGGGTTTTCTCTTCATTGAGATCACACAGCCCCACCCCCAAATACCCTTTATAAAGCTTTCAAGAATAACAATTTTTGAAAGGCAATGGGAGTACCCATGAGTAAATTTAGTTTCTGATGTGATATATAACACACAAAAGAACCTGCTATCCATGTGTAACTGTAAAATTTTTAGATAGGTCATTCATATTTAAACTCTACATAAAAGAAAAGAGGAAATAAATAGCACAGTCTGAATTTTATTTATCCTTTAGTCATTTAAATTTTAAAATAACCTTAAATTATCTTCGAGGAGAGTAACTACTTGAAATTATATGTTATTCTTTCAAATCAAACAGGCAAATAGAAATGTTTCTAGTTAATGCACTTTGAGTTTATATCCTCCTTTAAACAGTGCGTGCAAGTATTTACCAGAGTACTTTCAGTATGTGCAGTCTGAATAGACATCGGCATTTCAACTTAAGAGTGCTATGAAAAGCAGCGGGAAAACTAGTGTATGTATGTCTGCTTCTGTTGTAAATGACTTCTGGAAGTTTGATGCCTGCATTGTATCAGGCTCCTGGACTGGTGTCACTAGAAGGAAGCATTTTATCTCCCTAGATAGAAGCGAACATCGTTAGTGTTAGCAGGTCACAGGCATGTTTCACACCCTTCCAAAGGAGCAAAGTGTACTGCGTCATCTTCAGTAACTGTAATACCAAGAATATAAGGAGTTGAGCCCTTGTCTGCTTCCTCATTGCACACAAAAATGTTTTTGGGGGTGGTTATGGGAGGGCAGCGTACACTGTCACAGTGATGGGATTCTTGTGCAGCAGGATTCTTTAAAGGCCAGCATTGGAATATCTTTTTGTCATATAAAAGCATTAATTATTTGGATATGTATAATTTCTTTTAGAAGGGAAAGAAGGTAGACATCAGACACCCCATTAAAATATGTGAATCTTGGATTACTGCCTGTGAGGTACCATTCAGGCAATCAGGCTTTGAAGAGGACTGACTTCCACAGAAAAGTGACAGTGCACAGCACAGAGTTTCACAGAGAAGTGTGCACCAAAGCGTCTCACTGTGTGTTCTTGATTCAACTCTGTTGGTCTTTTTCCACAGTGACCCACATTCCTTTATTGTAATGAATAACATTCATCCTCAGAGAGCTACAGTGACTGTGCCTCCCTTCATTAAAGATAACAGGAAAATAGATAGGAATAAGTAATTTTTTTCTCTACCGTCCACACTCATAAAAGCTTGTCGGTATATGAATAGGTATTTTAATCCTTTTTTTCTTCTTTTAGTCTGTTTTCAAATTTTCAGACACTAGACCTTCAATGAAAAAAGTTAACTGGTCTGGGCTACTTAGAGACTGGCATACTATGAATACCTCTCTCATGAAGTAAACTACTTTTTTCAGACACTAATATTCTCCAGTGATAGCAGTACTGGCTGCATTATTTTCAGATTTCCCAAAAGACATAATGTTCCCTAGGTGGTTCTACCTTTATTTTTTAATGGACATCAGTAAGTGAAACCTAGAATATCTTCAATCACATCCTGTAATCTTATAACTAGCTGTGATGTTGAATGTGTTCAGTTTAGTCTTGCTCCTCTGGTTAAACATGCAACTGGCTGCTATTTTACACTCTCTAAAATGGATAGAAATGGGTTATGATACAGGAGAACTTGACCACAGAAATGCCTTAGGAGAAGCCTTCAGGGGAATATTTAGGAATATTTGAACTGCAAGTTCAAATGCATTTTCACACTGAATAATCCTTGCAAAGTTGAATTTCATGAAAGAGTGAACTTGGCTTGCAAGACTCAAGAGAGAAGATTATTAGCTGAACAGCTTTGTTTCATTATATGACTGCTAATTTAATATTCTCTTACAAGGTTAAAAATAGACATTTTTCCTGTCATTTCCCTTAAAATCATGCTTGTTTGACTTCTCTATCTTAAAAGGTACAAAAATACTTGAAAGAGCAGTTCTCTTTATGCTGAAACATTTTTTTTTTCCTGGCAGCTATGGAGATTTGTTATATTTGGAATATTTTGCATTTATTATATTTTTACAGAAGGAGTTTTTTCAAAATTCTGTACCATATTGCAGTTATCACAGAACAGATGAGGTTGGCCAGGACTTCTGGAGAGCATCTGATCCAATCTACCCTTTCCAAGCATGGTCAGCTAGAGTAAGTCAGGACCATGTCTAGCGAGGTTTCCAACATTTACAAGGATAGACGCTCCACAGATTCCTTGGGCAATCTCTGCTAGAACTTGATCACCCTCACAAGAAAAATGTTTTATTACATATAAACAGTTTCCTGTATTCCAGTCTGTGCCCATTAGTTTCTTGTCCTGTCACTGAGGACTACTGAAAAGGGTCTGGCTCCATCTGCCTCTCCCAGGAAGATTTCTATATTAATTTAGGTAATCACCCTGAGCGTTCTCTTCTCCAGGTTGAATGGTCCAAGCTCTCCCAGCTTCGTGTGAGAAGTGCTTCAGTTCCTTAATGACCTTTCTGGCCCTTTGTTGTATTTACACCAGTATGTCCAATTACTTTTTGTGTCAGGGAGCCCAGCACGGGTACCTAGCACTCCAGGTACATCTCATCAGGGCTGAGTAAAGGGGAAGGATCCCCATTTTGACCTCCTAGCAGTGCTCAGTGGCCCAGAAGGCTGCTGGACACCTTTGTCAGGGCATATTGCTGGGTCATGGCCAACTTCTTATCCACCAGGCCCTTCTCTTCCAAGCTGCATGTTTTATATATGGCTAGAGGAACATATTAGAGGAGTTATTGATGGGACCAAATTTTTTTGTGAACTTCACTTTTACTCATACTTTACTTTTACTCATATTTCTATGACAGAAACCAGCCTAAATTGGAAATTTAAGCATCTCATTCTAATTAACTCTAATATCACTAGTTCCGAATGAAGGGGAAAGGGTGAATTAATATTTAAAAGCTGTTTAGGGGACAAAGGGTTCACGGAGAGCACTGGGAGAACAAATCAAGGAGCTAATCTAGTAGGTGAGGTGAAATTGCTGTGTTGAAAGTAGCTAGTGAGGTATGTCTAAATAACTTGTAATTTAAGTCCCAAATTAGGGTGAGAGAGAAGGGGAGGACAAGGACTGATTTTTGTCTGTCAATGCTTCCTCAAACTTCCTCAAAAGTTTCTGGCAAATTAAAATACTTTTGATATGAGGAGGAGTTCCAGGTAATAGAAGGACAGCTGAGTAACCCGTCCTCCTCCTTTATCTAAATGAGTTCTATAGATGTGTCCCTGAGCTGAAAGGGTTCATTTGCCAGCATAACCCTGGTGGACTTCCTTATATTTGAGATAATTTTTTTTTCCCAGTACTGTATTTCTGTGTGCCCCTTCCCCCCAGCGAGCTCTGAGATGCTCAGCCACTCTGATGCGAAAGCAGCGCTTCTGAAGCACGCTGTCTCTACAGTTCATGTGTAATTGAGCTACGCAGATGCAGCAGCTGAGTCTTAGATTTGCTGCCTGCGTGATTGAGCTGAAATACTGGAGTTTTGATGATTATGCGGATGAATTATGGTTGTTTATGCAGGACTCTCCAGCACAAGTAAGGTTGCAAGTATCCAAAAATCTCTTTACATCACCGCTGCCAGAAGCACATCTGCTTTAGACTCCTGCCCAAAGCAGCTGCAGTGGTAGCTACATCTTTCCCTCTGGGGATCTTCAGAGTATCTGACTGTGCCCTACAGCTGCCTTCAGCCTTTTCAGGATTAAACAGCTGGGTAAGATATAGGTATTAGACTTCTATAGATAGCTCTGAAAGACTAATTGAGCGTTCATAATTTCTGGTATTTTAGCAGCGTTTGAACCTGCCTGAAGGTAAAGCACGGGCGCATTAGCTGGTTGGTTGCTGTCAATACTGTAATGCACAAGCTTCTGTAAGACTATCTGCTGTGTACAGGCTGTGTTTGGTAAATTACCAGCTACTGCTCTTCCATCAAGCCAAAGCTCCCTATTAAGCCTCTATTGTTGCTTTTGACTTTTCCACAGTGTTGTCAGCCATTGATGGTGCAGAAAATGCTATTTTTTACTTCTCGTGGAAAACTTTTGGGTTTTCTCAGTTATTTTAGCTGCTACATTTCTATCAGAGTGACTTTTCTGTGTCACTCTGAATCATTTTGTGCTATTTTGCTAGCAACATTTAGGTACTTCTGCATTGAGGTCTTAATTTTTAGGAGAAAAATCAATATGTCAGAGTGCCTTGAATAACACAAGGAAATCATACAGTTCTTTCTCTTGGTCTCTTTATGTAAATGTACATATTTAAAGAAAAGCATGACCTGGCTTATCAGTAAAACTCACAAAGAAGTGAGTACAATTCCTAATGTGCAGTTCTTACCTGCTGGAATGGTTTCTCTGAAATCCCAGGTGGTCTACAGTGGTTACTCACTGCTATTGATAGAGGCATTTCAGCTCTGTTGAAGGATTATTCAGGTAGCTGTTATACAAACAGCACAATAATTTTGCTGCCTCCTTGAGGTGTATAAGGACGTTGGGAAAAAATAATAATTGTTTAATGTGATAAACAGCCTCTTTATTTAAGCTTGAGGTATTGACAAAACACAGTTTCCTCTGGTGCTTATTTCCCACTTACGTTTTTTTTCAATGTCTAGAAAAAAGCAGTAGCTAGATGAAGTTGTGGGAATTACAGCAGCCAGTGGGATCTAAACTCTACCTGTCTGACAGTGTTTTCTTCCTGTTGTTTTTTTTTTTTTTGGTACGGGGTATGTGTGGGATGCGGTGTGTGTTTGTTTAAGATTTTAACTTAAGTAGCCTTAAACGCAAGCTGTCATTCCATTTGAAGTCACTTTTTATCTTCAGGGTGTTGTAGTGTGTCTCTGCAAAGCTGACATAACTGTCAAAGCAGATTTTATTTTTACTATGCTACTCTAAAGAAAGTGCCTTTGCTCACAAACATCCCCTCCATTTCACTGTAACCATGGGTATTTCACTGTTACCTTGACTTTGTATACAGCAGTTCAGACTGTCCATAACATCGTCTAGTCTCATTACTCTGGCTGTTGAAAAGCTGCCATTTATTTTAAGTCTTGGATCAGAAAGAAAAGTGTCAGCATGTTTAAGGCAAGGAACAGTTTGGCTCTGACTTAGGTCATGAGGTTTCACTCTCATTTTCTTTGCCCACAGGATTGCTATAGCTCTGCCTGAAAGGGGTCTCCTGGAACAGATATTGACAGCATGGGGGAGGGGGGAAGGTGTGGAAGATGGAGGAGTAGAAGGAAGCACAAATGGCGCCTCAGTAGGCAAGATGAAATAGCTCCAATCCTAAAGTGCTATAGGCATTTGCATTTCATTCAGCAATGTATGTGGATTCTTACTTAATCTTCGTGTGAGCCTGTACCCTTTACATGGAATTTAGCAAATTGTTGCTAAAAGTGTGGTTTTGTAAGGAAAAATATGTTGGATTTTGTATGAAGTAGTAATTGGGACTATTAAAAGAAATGGAAATGAACATTTGTTTAACTTTCTTCTCTAAAGTAGTAATTTCCAGCGTGATGGACTGTTGACATGACAGGAGGCACTAAATGAAATTTAAATGCTGTGTTTAGAGGCTGAATTTAGTTAGTAGCAGTACTGGACTCCTGGCCTTCTGACTTCATGCTTTTTAGACACCCTTGTTTGAACTACTAGTAATGAAACTACTAGTAATTAGAAACTCACTTTGAAATACTAATCTGAGTAGTGTCTTTCTAAGGAAGGCTCTTTTTCATACTTCGTGTAAGACTTTGACTTTCTGAAATGTGGAGTACTTGTTTCTGAAATAACAAAATACCTAATTGCTTATTGCCAAGTGGTAGGGATGGGGAAGGCATCAAGAGATGCGCTAGGAGGCAAAATGGTTGGTCAGGTAATTCACTTATAATTGTAATGCTTTCCTATAACCTTTGTGAGCTGTGCAATGTTAATTTCAAGCATCTAAGAGGAAGATTTATAGATTGCCTAGTTACCTTTCAGAGTTGTTAGTGAACTGCTGTAATTTAAAAAAAAAAAAAGCATCACGGGGTTTTATGGGAAAGAGATTTAACATGTTGGAAATGGTATCATGAATTATTACAGCTATTAAACTGTTCTTTCCACAACTTGATGCAGTTGATGAGAAGTTGCTAAATTCATCAGAAAACCCAGAAGTAGTAGGTAAGTGACAAATTCAAGTGCACCAGGGCAGTTCTGCCTGTGGTGGCAATGTAATAATGGAATCATATGGAATAGCTCTTTTGGGTTCTTACCTGATATATTCCCTGCAGTTAAGCACAGGAAGAAAATTTCAAGCAGGGGTTCAGTTGAGTCATAAAAATAGATAACTACTTGTTTATTTTGTCACTGTGATGATACTGGATCATGACAGTAAGGGCAAACAGCTTAGCCACTCTTTACTGAAAACTTGAAGAAAACAAAGGTTACCAAGAAGGATTAACTTGAGGAAATCCTCTGTACCATAAGACAGTGGGATGGCAGCAGATTCTGAATGGTCCTTGCAGCAGGGCATGCTGTTAGTTTTTGTGCCCAGAATAATCAGCTGTTTGGAAGAAAATAAAAATGATACCTGGTACCACATTGAATAGGAACAAATTATAATGACAGTGCTTAATGCCAAACACAATGAAAAGTTAGAGCTCTCTACCAAATTTTGCATGATCGATGTGATGTGACATGATAATTAAAGACCTTTTGGATCAAGCAGTAACTGCCTTAGCCAGCCAATAGGGAGTGTTTGACTACCAATTTGGCATGCAAGCCCATGGCTGGATTCCATGATGGCTGATACCCTTCTGAATTTGCAGCTGTACCTCATCTGATGCAATTTGAGCGTCATGAAATGAAGATGTCAGAATATTTCAGGTTGCCATGACAAACTGTGTAAGCATGTGAAAGTGATGCCTTTTAAGTCTTCAACTTATGAACTTTCAAATTGGTCTATTCTAATTATTATATATATATTTCCTACCTACCTCCAACCAACATGCAGTGTGTGCTGTATGTATTTCTTTCAAGTTCATAAAAATTATCAGTCTGTTCAGCAAAATTAAATGCACTAATAGCTTTTATTTCAGTAAGAATCGAACTCCTCTAAAATAAATCTTTGCCCATATAAAGGTTGCTTTCTGATTATCTGCAAGAGACTACTTCTACACATACACTTACTGGCAATGGTGTCAAAATGTCTGTCTGGGCACTAATTCAGTAATTATTTAGTCACTTCTGGATTTTTTTTTAACAGGATTGCAGCTAAGCTTAGTTTATTGTAGGAATAGTGTCTTGAAAAGAGTGGGTTAACGTAACATAAAGGCTTCTCTGCAAAAATGTTTTGAACAGCTTAATGTGAAGACACATTAAGACATGCCGGTGGAGAGTTCAGAGAAGAACCTCTGTGTACCCAACCCTGGTAAAATTATTTGGGGGGAAAAGGAGAGTCTATCTGTGGAAACAAAACAGTCCTGATCCAGAATTTAGAGACTAAGACAGACAAGTTCTACTGTGCTAATTCAGTCACTGTTTTCAGAGGTGGAGGGAAGGGACAAATGAATGTTTTAGTCCAGGTACAAAAGCTATAAGCAATCTACATGTAAAGTTGCAAAATCAGATGTGCTGTTTGTGGTCTGGCTGCCTGCGAAGTCACAAACATAGCATTTTTCTACATTAAGGTGATAGGGGAAAGAAAAAAAAATGGTTGCAGTTTTAAACTAAATCCCTGCTGGGTAAGTTGGTTTACCAAAATTTTTACCTGGTACCTCTGCGAAATAAAAAAACCCAGTGAGATATACACATACTTTCACTGAAGTAATTTTTTCATTGTTCAGTTTAATCAACAGGTACCATCAATGCTAAATACAGTTAAGCAAAGAGAAACATGTACAGCTCTTTCTGGTGAAAATTTATCAAGCACTTCATATCTGAGATTAATTTAGTTAACTCAATATCTAAGAGAACAGGCATGACTCTAAGTGTTCTTGAATTTTCACTCCCTATGAAAGGCTTTAGAACAAGAAACCATGTTTTATTTCATAAATGCTATGCTATCTGATTTTTGAAATAAGTTAGGTCTGCTGCTGAATTTGCAAAGAGGCCACTTCCCTGAATTGCCTGCATTAGTTTGAAATCACCCTGTGTCTTTCTGGGGCTAATCCATCAAGGGCCTGCCTGATTTAGCTGATATTTGGGATCATGTATTGCCATTAATTTTCTTTCATTAAGCTTTGCCACCCCTTTTAGGAGTTCAGGTATCTCCATTTCAGTTCTGACAGATCTTCCTACAGCCTGTTCGTAATGCCAAAGGTTTGTTTAATGAAACATATGGGAGCACTGGGCAACCAATACTATAATTATCCAAATAATTGCCCTACTTATTGGCAGCATTCAAGATCAAATGGCCAGTGTTTGCTTTGATAATCAAGGCTCCCTTCTCACAAGCTCCTCCTTGCTGTAGTTAATTTTGTCTTCATTGAAGGGCAGGGGGGCATTTCTATAGTTGATTTGTAGCTAGCTATTCATTTGCTGTTCTATTAACACTATTGTAAAATTTACTCTTAATCTTGCAATCTTATTAAAACCCAGCTATCTTATTGCAAGCCTCAAACGTAATTACTATGCAGTGTTGGTTTACATTTTAATGGAAAAAAGGCACACCTATTCTACTTCCTATTTTATGGATGAGGGCATCTTACAGCAGTAGCGTTTTTATTTATTTTAGTCATTAAAAACAGGATCTTTTTGCCAACAGGGTTCTAAGCTCCTTTATCCTACAGCTACTGGTTTCATTGCCCACTTGAGCAAATAAACCAGTCGCTTCAAGGAAGAAACTTCTCAGCAGAATTTTAAGACGACACTTGAAAAATACTACCAAACTGCTTCAAAATTTGTTTCACTAGTAAACAGGCAAATTAAAGTTGGGAACAAAGGAGCCGAAGAATCTAATCATGAAATAACCTTCATATCAGACTCATCAAGGAAAGATTGAGACAAATATCCTGTATCAAAGTATGTGTCTTTGTGTGCTTTTATATACACGAGCTTACATTACACAATGCATACACAACAGTAAAAAAGTAGTTTAAAGTAATATTGCTGACTTGGACTCAGGTGATGTATAGTGAGGGAAATCTTCATTCTAGCTGTCAGTGTAACCTTAACTCTGCTGCCTCCAGTTGTGCCTAGTACTACATGCTGCATATAGAATGGAGTGCTGCTGTTGTATTGCTATCTAGTCTAGACCCACTTTGTGCAGCAGTATAAATACAATGGTTATAATGAAGCCAGATCTGTTCTGTTCCAATGGTTTTGTTACCTATATTCCTGGCGTTAACCCACTAAGAGTCAGTTTGGCCAGTGATTTCATTTGACTTTCTCTCAGAGAAACTATCTTATACTTCTGGTGAAATACAGCTTAATATATGGAATGGAGTTGTTGAAGATGCTTGCTATGGGACTCCAGCAAAGTGGTATTGAATCAATGGAATTCTTGACTGTGCAATGAGTGAACCATCAACATGTACATGAAGCTTATAATGCATGTTGCAATGTCGTTTTTGTTTTAACAAAATGTGAGACCTCCACGTATGGCAGTACATGCAAGTCAAAGCTTCCACCTGGCATCCAGTACTCATCTCTAATACAAACCACTGCTGGGACCAGAAAGGAAGAATTTCATGCCATCAGCCACTTGGGAATTGCTTGTACTTACCCCTGTTACACACTATAATTCTATAATAACTTCCCAGATTTCACTGTATTATTAAAGATTGCTTTGAGACACTAAGGCCTTATCAGAAAGAAGCCCTTAATTGCATGTGGTAGAGCATCATGCAGTGTCATTGAAATGGATACCTGCTCCAGGTTCCTGGAACTCAAGCTAACAAAAAAGAAGCATACTCAGCTCACAGAAAACATGTTTCTAAATAAGTTATTTGGTGATGTGTCTATGTACCAAAGTTGTGGACTGCCATTTGGTACAAGCAGTTGAGGGTGACTAGGTCACCAAAAAAACCCTCTGTACCAGCAGTCTCTGAAAAGTACTTGTGAAGGCTTTCTGTAGTTTTCCTAAAAATAATGTGATAATGGATTTATATTGATACTTTTGAAGCACCATGAATTTTTCTTCTGGAAACAGATAGAGAATAGAGAACTATTTTTAGGCACTCTGGCTTAGAATAGGGTTTTTATCAAGAATCTAATTTATTATTTAAAAATAAACATCATGTGCACCTAAACCCAGCATTTTAGGCAGGAGCTGTCTACACTGCAGAATAACCTGTAGGTGGGTGTTCCATTGCACCTACCGAAAAGGATTTGCCTGATTTCATACTGTTGTGGAAATACGGAACCAGGTTCTCAGCTGAAACCTGCCAGCAAGCTTGCACTGACTCCCTGAGTGGGTGTACAAAGCGTTGCTGCAATTGATTCATAGGATGGGGTCATTCTTGAATGTCATGATGCAAATATTACAGTATAACTAAAACTAATAAGTTAGAGAATGCAAAAATTTAAAATGCTCTGCAAGTAAAAGGACATTTTATCCTTGGTCAGGATACATAAATGTGTGTGTGTGTGTATATAAATGTCTATATACATACATATTTATGTATATACATATTTATATCTCTATATATGTGCATCTATATGGAAATATACCACTAGTGATTTAAAAAAAGAGGGGTGTTATTTCTGATAAAGATGTTAACCTGCTGTTTTTTCTAAGGATGTAATTTACAGCAGGTTATTGGAACAGATGCTAGTTTCCATCAGAGACTGGTGGCTACAGTGACTTCACGGTCAAATGTATCTTCATGTTAAGTGCTGTAATTAACTTATGTCATAACTAACATAATTATTTCTAAGACTTCTGGTTTTTTAGGATGGAGAAAGGAGTAAAGGAGAAGCTTATAAAGCTGACAGTTTTCTGAGCAATGACGGGGCTGAAAGCACCGTGTTTCTTTCAGATGGGTGATTTATGTGTTTTTATCAGTGCTTTGACATTAAAAATTCAGGTTCAGAAAACATAAAATGCCATCCCTAAACAAAGTAGTACTGAAAAATCCATGTATCATATCTAGCACCAACGCTCAGTCCATGTTCGTTATTAATCTTCTCCAATAACCTGCGGGTGTTGAAGCACATACTAGTAAGTATAGCTAGATATTGGGCTACTTTCTGCTCCTCTTACCTTACATTTTTTCTACTGTCTTCTTCATTCAGAAAGAAAAGACAACTTATTTTCCACTGAATTTTGAAATGTACATTTAATATTTTAAAAGATTCAAAAGACATTTAATTTACATACATTTAAAGTTGACTTATTAAATTAAAACCATGTTTTTCTTTATTTTTCTGTTCTTATTTTGATTTCTTTTTCTTGTAATATTTATTATCATTATATAGTAGCCCTGTAAGCAACATATGAAAAAATTCTCTGAATGAGGAACACACTAATAATGTCTTCATTTTAGTTACTACAAAATTAGCTGTTGCTTGATATTGAACAGTAATTGGCTTCACCTCTAGCTGAAACTAGGATCATGTCCAAGGAGGAAATACTTGAAGCATAGTTGTTTGCTATAACATTCACGTTCATTGGTTAGTTTGTTCTTTAAGAAAATGATTATACTGAAGACTCTTATTTCAAAATTATTTAAGAAAATGTTCTCAAACTTGTTTCCTCTGGTTTTCCCCACTAAGGGAAAATTTTGCTTTGTGTAACTTCGATAGTAAAAGAACAGGAGAAGGTATAATTTCAGATGAGGCATCTTTTACAACAGATGATGACTGAAAGCACATGCAAACCCTTCTTTGTATTTGTGGTAGTAATAGATACTCTGACTTTGGCTTTTTTGTCTTAGAAGTACCTTTTATGTCAGAACACTGACTTGGAGGGCCAAGTACACTCAGAAGCCATGGATATCCTTAAACGTTCCTGTACAACTGGCTTTGCCCTGATTGATACACCATTTATAGCATCACAAAATAACTAGCAAGGGAAACAAGGAAATGATTTTTCTTTCCTAAACTGTAACTCAGAAATGAAACCTATTAACTCTTAAAAAGCAAGCAGTAAGGAGTTGTGTAAAAAAGGCAGCTTTAAAAAAACTTGTTTAACACCTTATAGTGCCAGTAGTGTTTCCTGAACATCTGGCTCCTTTTTTTCATGTAGATAGCTCATTAGGAACCTTTGCCATGCACTGTAGATAGTATTACATCTCAAAGCAGTAATTGGCCATTGAGTCTTCTTAAATCAACTCATCTATAGGCAGTTCATCTAGAGGAGTTAAGTGACATAAACAAAAGCACTTTTCTAAGTAGGATCAATTTTTCAATAAAGGACAAGTTTTTTGATTTTTTTTGTTGTTTTGTGAGATAGATTTTGCACATTCAAGTGAAGGTGAAAGAGAGGATGAGGACCAGCTTGTCTTGATATCTTTATCTTTAATTACACATTGTGAGTTGGGTGAATCTTTCAAGCTGGAAAATCTTTCTGTGGCAGCGGTTGAAGTAAAGGGCCTGCAAAGATACACATTTATTTCAACGTTTCTTTTATTTTATGGATGCTCATTGCTTTGGATCAGACTTGAGGGTACTAAATAATTACATGTAAGTTTATACTGTTTATCTGATGTTCTTGCCCCTCACCTCTGAACTTCTGTAGAGCGTTACTATTACAAGTGCACTGTTTCAGGATACCAACCCCTCTGACATTTCATGTTGCAAACCTACTAATCTTTCACATGCTGCCCATACTGCCCAGAATAGGGTTGCTGAGACTGTAACTCCACATGAATGACACAACCAGATTAAAAGCCAACTAATGGAACACAAACAATTTGAGTGACGCTGCATGTTAAAACTGGTGTTTAACAGCAGCTGTTCACCTGGTAGAAGAAGGGTGTTTTCTTCTGTATGCTGAACTGACACTCTGGGCTTTTAAGAGGCTTTTTGTTTCCTTGCAGTTACCTCTTTCAGCTTATTTCTCAGTGTAGCATCGGGAGTGTGGCTCAACTGTTTGTATCACCTGATGTGGCAGCCTAGCTGAAGTGTTTTGCTGCCCACATGGCTGGGTGATGCTTTCAGGTTTGGGGGTTCTGGTGTACTGCTCCTCCTATTCAGTTGGTAGAGCAGCCCAAATTCCACATTCAGGCACTTCTGCCCCTTTTGAGTACGTCTTCTTTCTGCTTTTCTACTATAACTCTTGCTGAGTAATCTGAAAGGTAGAAATGTCTGTTCTGTATCCTCTATAGATCTGTGCCTTACCCAGGGCTGTTTGGCAACTGAGTAATAGCCCAGGACCTTATAATATCGCTGTACTTGGGCATAGAAGTGACTTAGTTTTCTGGATGTAGATTTGACTTGGGTAGTAAAACATATCCAAATCACGTCTGGCATTTTAATATAGCTTCAGATCAAAGAGGAAGTGAATTTAAACTAATCCACAATTATCATTAAAACTTGTTCTGATACATTAGTCATAAGGTATTAGCTGGAAAAACAAAAGCTGAAAATGACAAAGGAAATTACACTCAGTCACTGAGACTTCCCTACGCCTTTCTTTTATTTTACTGAACAGAACTTGTTGAGCCTCCACTTCTGTCTCTGTTTTCCACAAGCAGAAATAGACATTCAAGGACAATTTCCTTAAAATTATCTGTGGAAAGTGAATGCTATCTAGTTGCTAGGAGATAGCTATTTGTCTCTCTAATGAGGGATCACTTTGGCTGCTTCATGTAAAGGACCCCAGTTATAGATCTCTGCTGTCACATTTTTACCTAGAGATAATAAGCTAGCAAAAGGTTTTATACAGCAGTACATAGCAGAAGACTTAAGCTAAAAACAATTCTACCAAAACACAAACTCCTTATCTGTCCTTCAGACTTGTGCATTGTTTTAAGAAAACACTATCTTGGAAATCTGGGAAAAAAACAAAGGAGAACGAAGGCTTCCCATTGTTATAAATGTTAAATCTATGAGCACCCCCACATATCTGAATTTTGTGTGTGCCATATACTGTGGTCCCATTCTGGTGTAAAAAAAAGTGTGTATGGCAGGTTCAGGAAAGGGGAAAAGATAATTTTAGGGTGGATAGTGATGTTGATTCACTAACATTGTAGAGACTATTAAGTTCTTGAACAGGTAAGTTCAGTACATTTCTGTTCAAAACGAACAGTTTTGTCCTGAGAGGTTTTTCAACATTCATCCTAAGAAATTGCATGAAGGAAGAACTGAAATTGCTTCTTTCAGTGTTCTGTGTACTGAACTCTGTATGTTCAAGGACAACACTGAATCAGCATTGATATGCTACATTAGAGCCCCAGAAAACCTACAAAACGAGTCAAAAGGAAGAAAATGAAAACAACATAATTGCATGTCAGCAACTAAAACTATTTTTGGGTTCCCCTCACCCTCCACTGCTAGCTCTGGTTCTTTTTCACTCTGCCTGCTTGAAAGCACTGTGCATCTGAAAGAGGCCCATTTCTTAGCATGTGTTACTCAAAATACTATCACCAGTTTGATAATAGACTTGTTTCATTTTGGAAAAAAAATTAAAGACAATTACAAACTTGTATATCTCCACACAGTATAGGGCTAGGAAGAGTATTAAGAAGTAATTTCCTCCACTTTGGTAGAGTTGATCTTTTAAGACAGTGTTAATTTGTTGTTTCTGCAGTGTTCTGCTTCTGCAAGGTTTGGCTCCTGCATCCTAATGCACATTAGGAGGTACAACTTTCCAGCTAAATGCGCCCTTTTCTCTGAAGGGCTGATGTTCCCAGGCTGATGACCTGGCTCCCAGCTGGATCTTCTCCACCTCTCTACCTTGTCAGGTCCAGGTCTCGTATCACCTGTCTCACTCAAATGACTATCTCATGCTTCTGGCAAATATACCAGCTGTGGGAGCCTGTTTGTGTGGTTATTTCCCATGGGTGTTTTTCAGTATCAAATTTTAGGTAGCCAAGCCTCCTCCTGCTTTTTGCTGTGTTGTCACAGTAATCAGACAAAAGACAATAACTAAATTATGTACCAAAATTACTTAATTTCTCACCTGAGTGATCGTAGCTTTTGAATCATCAAATCCCCACAGCATGCTGACCTTATTTTTACCATCTTTGCAAACTTTTTGTACCTTATCTTGCAAACAAACTGTGGAATTACTTGTTTTCTGGGGACTGTTTTGTCTCCGTGGTACTGTCTACCATTGCATTTCCATTCTAGGCAAGATCATCGGTTGCCAAACTAATAGTCATGTGTGTGTGCAGAAATGTATCAGTTTGACAACCAAAGATTGTTTGTCAAACAAAAATCCTGAATGCAGCTGATGTGAGTTGCACATACTTAGCATATCATATTTCTGCATTGTTTTGCTGTTATGCTTTAAAAACTTTGACAATCCAGAGAGGGGGGAAGGAGAGGAACAGTTGAGAGAACATCACGCTTCATTTGTTTCAAGAGTATCTTCTGCTGCTGCTTATTTAACTTGAGGACTGATGTAAAAATAAATTTCTGAGGGGTTTTTTTCCCCTCCTCCTTGAAGTAAAAATAAAAAGGTGGTCTTTTGTAACAGGCTTTTGTTTTTATTGAAGGGATGAAAGTAACAAAAAAACAAGTACCTTCTTTTGAAGGCAGGATACCAAATTCATAATTCCCCCATCATTATTTTGCTCAGGAGCCAGAATACTGTTTTCAAGCAGCGTAATTCAGTTCTAAGACACACTGATGTGTATGTTTGATATTCTCTGATGCTGTATATCATATGATTGTTGCAGTTCACCTATTTGACAAAAGACTCTATCCTGAAACTACAGTTTTAAATTGATCTAACCAAAAACTAAAGCACAAAAGTAAATTTAGAAACCTCTTTTGAAAGATGTTAGTGCAATTGTCCTTGTACATAGTATAATAGCTCAACAGCTGAGAAAGTAACATTGAGCTGATGATGTTGACTAAATGCTCTCTATTAATGACAGAAGTAATTTTAACTGGAAATCTTTCAACTGGCTTCTGTAAGCTCTATATAAATGTCTGTACTGAAGAATAGGACCTGCATCTTAATGTGCCCTTTGTCAGCTGTAGCACATTGGTTGAGATGCAGTTCTCGTTTTCTATAATACACTTCTAACATGATGCAAGCAATGTTAATGGGATTTTTAAACAGTAAAATAGTTGGAGGTCAGTGCTGGAATACTTTGAGGTTATTGGAGGTCAGTGCTGGAATACTTTGAGGTTAAACGTTGGCGCAGTCCACAGCAATTTTCAAAATATCTCAAGTATAAAGGGTTTTGTTGCTCCTTTAATCTCACATTGAACCCAAATTTTCTGAAAACAAGGTTGAATAATCTGGAATTCTAGATGGTTTCATTCTGTAGCACCCTCATCTAAATGACCCATCACATTCTGTCTCTTATTTAGCTGTCTCTTGTAAACCCCTAATTTTAGCAGCACAGCTCAGCTGTTCTAGGAGTTAAGCTGCAGATTTAGCAAACAATAATGATGGCATATGATTTCTGTTTCCCATTGCTTGGTACGTGAGAGCTATAAACACAGACTTCTGCTTAATATTTTTGTAATTTTTGTAATATGGTTTAAAGATATTTCTGCCAGATGCTGTGTCTTGTTTCACAAGTGGGATGCTGCACAGGTTAACGTGCTCTTTGAATATTTGTGAATTGCAGTCATACAGTTAACAGTTGGAACTACTAGCATGGTGTAGAGTGAACCAATCTGTCAAACATCACCCTAAAGCTTCTCTGTATGTTAAAGATGATGGGAATGGAATTGGCTCTTGTTTGTCATGGTACAAGTATCACAGAATTACGAGGTTGGAATTAAAGAATTACTTTCAGATCATCAAGTCCAACTGTTCGTGTTCTATGCTAAACTATATCCCTAAGTACCCGATCTACCCTTTTTTTAAACAGATCCAGGAATGGAGACTCAACCCCCTCCCTGGGCAGCCTGTTCCAGGCCCCAACAACTCTTTTAGTAAAAAAATTTTTCCTGACATCTCATCTGAAGCTGAAGTAATCCCTTAGTTTTCTATAATTTCAAATTGGAGCACAACTTTATTCTAGGGATAAAATTACACACACGGACAGGTTGTAAAGGTGGTAAAATTAGTAATTGCAATATCATGCTGCTTTGCAATAGTAACATGGTATTAAAGTTCATGTTGGCAGCATTTTAAAGATGAAGAGAAGCACAGATTAGAAGACAAAAATGGCAAGAGAATAAGGGTTACATAGAAAAGGTATGGGGGGGAGGTCATTCTACAGAAACATTCTGAGGGAATGCTGATAATAAAATATGCAACCTGTCTCAGTCAATTTTACTAACAAAACTATGAACGCCAATACTGATTTGATTTAATTTATTTTTCCCAAACTTTATTTCTTCTTCTGTATTTCTCATCCAGTCTAAGTAAAATTTTAGAAATTACTGGTAAAACATCATTATTAAAGTTAGTTTCAGGTCTTGCTAAAGTGTTTGCAGTTGTTGTTGAGAGGTTTTTTTTTTTAATTTGGAAGCAGTACGTATGTAAACACTCTTTCTAAATATAAAATGCCTATACAGTAAATGTTTGATTATACAAAGTAAACTAGCAGCATGTGAAAATATTTGCAGATTGAAGTTGAATATTCTGTAGCCTTGGAGTAAACAGAAATTTGGAACTCAGCAAGTTATGCTATAGGCAGATGTCGTTGTAAGTCTGAAATTATCATGATATGAGACCATGCGCGACTTGAAGTCGAGTCTATGGTCTGAAAATTATTAGAAGTGATGGACTATTAAAATAACCTTCAGTGCCTAAAGACTGAACTTTAAAAGTGGCTTTACAGATCATCTACTCTTAAATTAATGTAGAAGATTTAAACTTTAATGTTTGAACACACAAATGTGTTGTAGTTTTTATACTTCTGGCTGTATCAAAGAATACACCATCCCTCTTGTATTGTCTTTTTTGGCTCCAAATTCTGCTCTAGACTAGACTATATACCCAGATTTCTTTTTATCTGTGCAGTAGATAGAATGGAGAGAGAATATACTTGCAATCTGCCACAATTCATGGTTTAACATTGGGTAGCTACTCAGCCATTGCTGCTTTTATGTAGAATAAATATTCAAATGCTGTTTCATGCTTTTTTTTCTTTTTCGCCTTTTCATTGCTATGTAGCAGGTTTGCCTGGGGGTTAGGTGGGAACTGGCACTACTATTTTCTTAATATACTTTAGAATTAGTTCTGCTGTTTGGAACTGTACCAAGGAACCAGCACCCCTGAGGGGAAAACAGCCTTAGATTTGTTGTTTTAACTGGTAGCTAGTTTCCTCACAATAGTCTGCTAAGTGACAAACATGATGTTAGTCACGCTCAGCTGTGAGTATTGTTGTCAGTGTTGGAAACTTGAAGAAGCCCAAGCAGCACAAGCATGGAGCCATTAGATATTACTGACAGTGCCAGGAATGTGCAGGTGAATGGCGGGATGCAGTTATGACCTACAGATGCAGGTAAACCAAGGTTGGTTGGTAGAAGCAGTATGTTGTTAGACCCTCAGTAGTAACTGGAGAAGCCAAATTATTCTATTCCTTTAGTGGCTGGTCCTTTAGCAGATGCAGATCTCCTCTTAGTCAAGGTGGCACTTAATTCTAATTGACAGTTGAACTATGACTACTGATGTTTCCTACAGCACTTTAGATTACAAAGCTTTAAGGAAATGATAGGATAGTTTCTTACAGCTCTGTGCCATGGACTTCAGAATATTCCTAGAAGATAGCAGTGTTCCCATTTGTCATATACTTCAACAATATTGACTTTTGAGGCAGTCTTCACATTTTGTTGTCATGGCAAGGATTGATTTATGGTATATACACTTCCTCATTTTGCACTGTAGTTGTTTTTCAATACTATAGTTGCTGATACCTCTTTTGTCTTTGCTACCTCTGTCTTTCTCCAGTCCCATCACAGTTTGGATGTCAGAATCTGGAAGTAAGCTTCTCTTTAGGGGAGAAAAATGAAAGCAACTTCAGGCTAAAACATCTGTTTTCAGAATCCTTTCTTTACAGGATCAGTCAGTGTTAGCACTGTCTTCGTGTAATAGATTCCAGCCATTGCTGCAGCATCACAGATTACTCCTGATGCTTTCTTATATGTCTGTCTTGATTCATGTAAAATTGATTATTGAAATCCCAAATCATCACATTTGTATTCCTGAAGTTCTGACTAATCTGTGATGACTGAGTAGTGATAAATCCTGTAACTGTATTAACAGTAACTAGTAATTTTTCAGTTGCACTGGCTTTTATCAAGTGCAAACTCTCCTTGAGATGTAGCTGATTCTTAACAATCCAATTCTAAAGGCAAACAGGGGAAAAAACTATAGTGCTATCCATATTTTACTAAAGTATTAATCCACATTTTATACTTAATTTATTTTACCTGATAATTCAATGCTTTAATAGTCCATTTAATTTAATTAAATTGAAATTCTATGCAAGTGTTGTAATTCTGATTCTCAGTACAAAAATGTAATTAGGAATAAAAATTAATATTTTTTTTCATAATTACCTATGAACATAGCTTATTTCACAAAATAATCCAAGAGCATTCTGGGTTCATTGGTAGCGTAATTCACTACAGCATCTTCCCTTTTTTTATGTTTCACTAGGAAATGTCAATGGACCAGTATAAGAAGCTGAGGAAATACTTTTAGGCATGGTTAAAAAGAATGATGGTAGATCTATCAATATTGTACAGTTACACAGGCATGCATACAACTAGGTAACCACCAGTCAGTGGCACCAGCAATCTCGTGTGTAACTAAGGGCAGAAGAAACCTCTCAGGACCAAGGTGAAAGTGGACACTATAAAACCATGTGTGTGTGTATTTGTGTACATCTTCACGTTTAGTTTTACTATTTTTGTGTGGAATATCACGTCCATATAAAGTTTTCTGGGGGACACACATTTTTTTTTAGTTTCTGTGTACCACGTAGAACATTAAATATGTTCAGCTCTTATATGCTAGATATAGAAAAATATTTAACTGATCGTAATGTTCAATAACATATTTGATAGTAAAGAAATCTCTATGAACTATTTCTCAAGCCTTAAAAAAACCCCGAACTTAATATATGTGATGCTTCCAAGATTTTCTTTTCAGATAAGGTCTCTGATTTTGTGTTATTCTGAAGTGATCACCGTGGCAAATATTTAGATACTCTTTGCCAGACTGGTTAACAGCCTTAAAGTTAAATGATCAGCTGAGGTTAATGAAAGTGCTGATTTTGTCAGTGAAGTGGCTTCTCAACTGGTATATTTTTATGGAGACGTGACTGAGTTTGATTTACTAAACAAAATAAAAGGATCCATTATGCTCTTCTCCCCATATAATGAGTTGCTGTAACATAAAGTAGTTATGCTGATTGGTGCTCTTGCTGGAAAATCATTTGTTTCCTGTGGCTTTGCATAAAAGTGTGACAAAGGGGACTTCAAGTTCTACTAATGCTCTAAAATGTAATAGAAATCTTCCTTTTACTCTCTAGTCAAATTGAAAAAAGAAATTGGTAATTCTCAGTCATTAGAAGCACTTATAAAATCAGGTATGTTAGGATTGGAACTTTGGGTTTATGCATAAATTTGTCTTACGTTATTAATATCAGTATTTTCGGTATATCTTTGACTTTATGTAATTTATTTTTCCTAAAATTGTCTTAAGAGTAATCTCAAACCATAATGTTTTAAAGGCTTGAATATTACTAAACCATCTGAAATACAATATATAACAGAAGCATCAATTGGTTTCATTAGTAACTTCCATAATGTTTCATCTGTGATTTTTTTAGACTGTGTGTTCTACACATCAAGTATAGTACTCTAGTCATTGGACACCTTGAACTCTATATTGATATACATATGTCATGTGCAAAATGAGGAGTAAAAATGGCTTTGGTGCTTATAATTGCTAGGGAACTAATGAGCAGGAAGGAAAGACAGCAGGTGCTGCTTTTTTTTTTTAATGTAAGTGCTATAGAATGTTTACTACTGACAATTGTACATACGGTCTGAATTTGTTGCTTTAATTTCACAAATACTATAAATAACAAAACCAGTTTCGAGATCTCCCTGTAGAACGTGAATAGCAACTGTTGTTTACATGCTTACTGCCTGGAGCCACAACCTGGAGATATAGGAAGGAAAAATCTTGCTGGATAGCCATCCCCATCATGAGAGTTTTCTTTTCTAATCTAAGCTTTATGCTAAGGCCAGGTTCAGAGTGAATGAAAACAATTACAGTTACAGAAAGTTGAACCACTTGCTTTGAATACTTTATGGAATAAGCATTAGACAAAACAAATGTGGAAGTGCAGATCTGCTTATCAGTGGAAATAGCTGGGGTTTGTACCACATGAATGCTTGATTCTGGTTGCATAAACCTAAATGACTGATTTCTACAACTGCCTCCACACACACGCAAGCTCCCCACTCTGGTTTTCTATAGTATTGTATTATCAATACTATGCATAAAAACAAAAGCTAAATTTTGTTTATATAACAAACATATTATCCACTAGGGTTCTACAGTACCTTTGTTATCCAAGTTTGTACAACTGCACAGGGGCTGATAGAGGCCTATCCAGAAGAATCTACAGGTGGGGTATTCACATCCTAAATATCGGTATGCTGCTGTTTTATGTGAGTGAAATAACAAAAAAGATTAGGGTGAGGAGCAGCAGATTCGAATTCTATTCTGGGACAGGCATTGAGTGTGACCTTCACTTTTTTTTTGTCAAAAAGGCTTTCCAGTTTGGTTTTAACAGAATGAATTCCTCTCATAACACAAAAAAACCCCACCCTAACACAACAACTACTTCCCCCCGCCCAAAAATCAACCAAAGATGGCCCAGACTTTAAAATCAAATAAATACCTTGCAGTCAGTCAGATTAAGTATAAGCTGTGTGTTCAGTGTTATAAACTTGAAATATTCAGTTGTGTATAAATTCTGTTGGTGTGAGACTTCGCTTGAGTTGACACATGTACGCGTTTAACAAAAAAACCCCAACAAAACAACCAAAAAACCTCAAGTCATTTTTCCAATTAATTTTCAGAGATTGTTTGTAAATATCAAGATGATGGATTTATGTGAATGAACTCATGAATATTCCAAGTATGAAGCATTCTATCCTCTATAGCATTTGAACTTGCTTGGCTTGTAGGTATCACTGTAGTCTATTGGGAAGCCGCTGTTCTGTGACATGTTTTCCTAAATAGCTTTCCCTGGAACCTCTCTTCACACTTTTCCTCCTGTGACTATTTAAATACAGTTACACAGAGGCAGACACCAAAGCATTCAAACAATAGTGCATAAATCTTTGTCAGCATCCATTACCATTTTAGAAAATGCAAAATACTTAAACTGGAATGAAGTCAGATCTTTATCTGAGTCCTCCTTGCAAACTAGCAGTTGCACTTTCAGTAGGCATATAAATAATGATGGATTATGGATTTATTCAATATTTGTGCCTTCCTAAGTGTATTGTATATAATTCCTTAGCAGAGGATGGATTTTGTTTAGGCTTTCACTTCTAAACAGACCTCTTTCTGCATACTTGTGTAATGCTCTGGAAACTTCTCAATAAATCTACCCTTTTTGATAGGTGCACCCTAAAAATTTTATCTGCTTTGAAAAGTGTTTCCTGCTTGTCATTGAAAACAAACATCTCAGTTCTGGGTGTGACTGGTATAACTGAACCAGATCTTCTCATTGTATACTGTTAACTCAATAGAGGAAAAACAACTATAGGGGGTTGTAGAAAAATACCTGCTGCATCATGTCATGGTTACATATTTCATATCCTTGCCATATGTAAGTAAACTGCATCTTTAAAAATGCATCCTTTAAGAATCAGATGGAAACAATCTTCATCAACAGACATCTCCTGCTGTGTAGGAGTAGGAAGAGAGGTTAACAGCAGTTGGCAAGCCAGCCAGCTGAACCTTATTTCAAGGAACATGTCAGAAGGAGTGATCTCTACAATATTGAGTAGGAGGCATGAACCACACAGTGAAAACCAAAACATCTGAACTAGGTTTAGGAAAAACTGAGAAATATGAAAACCATGTTGTTTTAAGATATGATCTTTAGGAACTAGTGAGCTGAGGGAATGATTAATGAAAGTGAGAATTTGATGTGCAGAGCAAGTGTTTCTTCCATGTTGTCATCTAGTGGTTGTTAGAATTAAGAGACCAAAGCTGTAGTCAGGCAATTGAAATAGTGGAGATTTTTCATTTAATTTTGACTTTGCTTTGCTGCTAGGTTTGGGAGGACTATTTGATTTGACTGCAATACCAGACTGCATAGTTCCTGTTGTGTTAAAGTGGAAAGTAATGCTGGGAGGGATTGGGAAGGGAAACTGAAGAAATGGTGAACTTGTACCTTATCATTTGTGTGTTAGTCATATTTATATTAAAAAAACCCTACCCATCAAAACAACAAAAAGTAGAGCAGTAGGAAGAGTGAAGGGTAGGAGGAATGTAAATGCAAAGCAGGAACAACAGATATCTATATAATTATATTGCAGGTGTCAGAGAGAACACTGGTTAGATAAAAGATCTTTCTTGGTTTTGTTGTGCTAAACATGAAATAGAATTTTTCATTGCTGATACTGTGTACTCATCAATTCTACATTCCATCTGCAGTGTACTTCCAGTAAAAAGGAGCTCGTTTACTGCTTGTATGTTTACTTTTATCTCTGTTTGGTGGTAAGTGGAAATCAAAGCTTTGACATGTTCCATATATAACACTGAATAGAAAGCTTCAAAATGCAAATCCAATCATAGCACACTTTAAAAAAAAAAAAAAAAAACAAAAAAACAAAACCCCAAACCTACCAAAAAACTCTAAAGAAATTGAAGGATTTTTGAGAGCATGAGGTAAATGGGACTGGTGAAAGCCTGTCAAAAGATGAAAGAAAGTACATTCTGGGCACTTAAACTATAAAAATAGAAAACAGGAGCTAGATGTAAATGTTTTTTCAAAACACCAATGGCATTATGTGCACTGGTCTTCCTTGGTATGAACAGTAAACTAACTTTTGCTCAGAGTGGAAGAGGTGCAGAAGGAGCTGTACTTCCCTATAGTAAATCTAGACAAAGAACAACTTCTCCATCCCTTAATTGTTTCGCGGCTTTGTAAAACTTCAGTTTCATTTTCATGTGAAGCCCTTTGATTTTATTTCATGTAAGACACCTTAGATTGTGTTTTGGTCTCAAGGACAGCTGATGTACCTCTGAGACTGAGAAAAATAAAAACATTACTTGCTGTTTTATTGAAGTCAAGGACTTTGACTCAGTCTCCCATATGCTTTGAAAGTTGTATAATGGACAATTTTTAATGAATACTTGCTCATGACTTTGGAATTTGATCACTGTAGAAGAGTAAAGACCAGGGTACTCCTTAGAACTTGGGCATTCAACAAGGGATTTTGTCATGTGGGATGATTTAGGCATGACTGTGATTTTTCTATGATTCCCAAGGTCTAAACCAAACGGTTGCAGAGGGATATGAATCTGAGGAGAAGTCTACTATGAAAAGAAGGAACCTTCTCCAGTGGGATCTTATCAGGCACTGTGCGCTTTCCTGGATTAGCTTTAGAATGATGAATGGCTATTCTCTAAGATTTTTCTACAAATTTGCTAACACTCACAACACAGAATGTGGCAGTCATGTCCATGGCTCTAAGTCCACTGGAGGACTGATATAATGAAGGACATTATCTTTCCTTGTCTCAGAAAAGTATTTTTTTATTTCATTTATCATTTATTAATTGAGAGTTCAATTAGATAAAGATACATGAATGGAGTCTAAAGAACATCCAATTAATACTTAATCAGAGGAATATTCAGTAGAAGAGGTAAAATATGTAAATTGAACTACCAAAAGAGGCTTATTAGGACCCAAAAAACCAGCACACCTTAAATTTAAACAGTGTTCAAATAGTTGATAATTTAAATAAATATAGATGAAATATGCTTATATTCTGCAAAGAGATAAGCAGATGGTAGGAATCCTGAAGAATTTTTTTTTTCCTCCACAGGTAGGGTATTTTCACCTGAAGTGAGAAGATAAGACAATCCATTTTACTTGTAATTCCACAGTGGTCACTACATGACATTTGAGTTGATCACTCAGATCCTCAATTCTCCTAGCCTTACAAAACAAAATAGTGTTCCTGTGAAGTCCTCCAGGAAAATGTTTCAGTGACCCTCTTCAGCTTGTTTTGATACATGAAAGAGTGATTTGGAAGCTCACACTGACTTCAGAATGTTCCTGAATATTAAGTCAAGTTTCCATGAAATGCTGGTTCTACAGGAAACTTTAACCAGCCAGTAACTTTTGCCTCACCATGCCTAGAAAGATACGGATATTTTTCTGCCTAGCTAAGAGAACTGCAAGGGTGCTGTAGTACTCATTTCAGAATGGTTTGTTGGCTCAGTAGTATATTCCGCTTAAGTATTTCCATATCTTCTTCCTGTGCTGCTGGGGAACATGTTGTACAAGACAACTTAAACTGGGAGAAGCTGCCATATGAACACCCAGTGCCACAGATGACTGAATTCATGTGACTTAGCCAAAACAGAGCTCCATTACTACAGTTACTCAGAGACAGATGTTACTGGGCAAATACAAATAGAAATGAGTACTCTGCAAATGGCTGTGAATTGGCATGTTAATTTACTATTTGAATAGTTCTAATGGTAGTTATAGCGTCATCCAGAAATTCTCTAGGTGGATAGAGATCTTCAGATACGAATTAGCATATTTAAGTAAAATATTTTAACCTGGACTGTTGAATAGCTGATACTTTTATTTTTCCTTCTTGCTGCTTTGATGGAAAACAGGAATGAATCCAGGGGTTTGAATGTCTCCACAACCTGTCTGGGCAGGCTGTTCCAGTGCTCTGTCACCCTCACAGTGAAAAAGTTTTTCCTCCTATTCACATGGAACTTCCTCTGCTCCAGCTTGCACCCATTGCCCCTTCTCCTGTCACTGGCCATCACTGAGAAGAACTTGGCTCCATCCACCTGACTCTCACCCTTTACATATTTATAAACATTAATAAGGTCACACCTCAGTCTCCTCTTCTCCAAGAAACCCAGCTTCCTCAGCCTCTTCTCATAAGGAATGTGTTGCACTCCATCACCTTGGTGGCCCTGCGCTGGGGTGTCATGCACATTTGTAACTGAAAAATAGTCAGTCTGTCGTAGAGAAGAAACCTTAGAAATTCCTCACAGTTCCTATGTAGTGGCTTTCTTTGAGCTTTCAAACCTGTAACTTTTGACCTTTAACAAATAAAAAATTAAAAATATGTGCATTTGACAGCAAATGAAATGGAAATGAATCAGATTAGTAACATGAGCTCTGGAACTGCCTGGCTGCATTGCCTCCTCATAGCTACAACTTTGTTAATTAACTGTTTGGTTATAAGTAATGCTTCCTTGAAGGATTATGGGGCAATTAAACGCTGTGTCTGTATGAGCTTCCTTCCTGTCTGCCTAAAACCATTATACAATGCAGTATTGTGGCAGAAGAAAACTTCAAAGCCGTGCTGCTAATGGAAGGGGGGAGAAGGGAACAAGGGAAGAATTGTATTTTATTGTGTTTTATGGCTGTGAAATGACAGCCTGTGTCTAGGGTGAGAGGGACAAGGAGCAATGGGTGTGTACAGAGTCCTCCTGGTATGAGTCAGGGTGCCCTCGCAGGCATGTGGCTGTGAACTTTGCAGTATTTCAGAAGTTTCTGAATGTCTATACTTTGAAGAGCAATGACTTACACTAGCTGCAGAGATTCTTTAAAGAATAAACACAGTGTCATGTTAAACTCTACTGTATGTGTCTAATGTTGAGGCTACTGAAGATCTAATTTATCATTATCCAGACCTTCTGCATAAGTATTCCAAGTAATCAAAGGTGGGTGTTAAACACACCCATTCTCATTTGATCACAATTTGGTTTGCATTTCTTTTAATTTTATGTAAACAACCCCAGAAAAAAATGGGGAAAATTATAAACCAGACTTTAAATTTTTCTGTTTGCTAAAGGGAAGTGCTGAAACTGTAGTTGTAGTTGTCCTCTATCGGTAAAAATACTCTGTGGCCATTTTTTCCCATGGGAGAATAAGCAAATGTATTAATTCTTACTAATTAATAAGGGTTTAATAAAATGTTAGCAGTGATTCCTACCGCTGTTATATGAAAAAAACCATACTACTACTATCCCACCCCTAAAAAACAGATACCATCATCCTTAGAACAAGGAAATAAAAATAGCATACTGTCCTAAGAGACATGTAGCTGCACTTAAAAAAAAAGGTATCTGCTTATGTCATAGAGGAGGAAATGAAGAACACATAAAGACCATCATAGCCTGTTAGCTTCTAAACTGAAAACCAGCAAAACATGAATGAATAACAAATGCCTTTTGTTGCTGATGGGGGGGGGAGGGGGTATATCTTACAAGAAACTACAAGCCTTGTAGTTGTGCTCAGTTTAAATGCAGATGGAGCTTATAATGAGTATTCAAATTATTAGAGGGTTTTTTTTCATGAATATGCTATTTCTTCTTGGAGAAAACGTTTGTTTCACCACACTTGAGTTTCTACAGTTTTTTAATTGTAGTGCAGACAAGATGAAATTTTTTATCACAGAGGAAATGTTGGTCATTTTTTTCTTTTCTTCTCAAATCTTTTTTTTTTAATAGCATTTGTTTCTATAAGCATTGTGGTACCATGATGTGTTTATTTGGCAGCATGACTTGTCTTGATGAAGTCATCGACCTTTGGGATTGCGCTTTAGATTGCATGGATCTTTTAGCTGAGGTAACCCTGGAGCAGCTAACTTCTCTAAGCAGGCCTTACAGCTGCTGCATCCTCTGTTTATCCCTCAGTGCTGTAGGAACAAGGAGAGGAGACTCATTTGACAGGATCTTTTCCTTCTGCTTATGGTTTCCCAGCAGCAGAAGGAGGGGAAGATGAGACAGTGATGCAAAGTGTATTATTTATTATGTTGCTCAAATAATTCTGTGAGGTGTATTATTCTCACTCTAAATCTCATTGAAATTCTATATGGAAACAAGTAATGTAACAAGAGTAAAAGGTTTTCTGTCTCAAAGCCTTAATCTTAACACTCTGGACAAAGTTGATGTGCCATAGGCATCTGGTGCAATTTTAGATCCCTGCAATGTGTGAAATATCCTTGTGGAATTGCAGATGAGACACATGAGATACCTGTGCCCTTCTGATGTGGGAGGTGGGCACCCAGTGATATTTAAAATGTCAGATAACTGTTTCCCACCATCTAGAATCTTGGGGTAAGGTACTCAAGCCTTCCTAAAGAATATGAGGAACCTGCTTAAGCTACTGCCTTCCTTCCCTGGTGTAGCATGTGCTGTGCCTCCCCACTTGGGAAGACCTGCTCATGACCAGAAAGGTTACTGTCCATCCTGTCTACATTTTCTTCCCATTTATGAGGAGGTGGTGTATATTGGGACTGGTAAAAGTTAGCATGCGCATTCTTTAACCCAAATACTTCTCCAAGTTCAGTCCACATATGGAAATTAATTAGCCACCATTGGTATGTTTAAGTTTTTCTCTAGGCTTTTGAAAATCACTATCTGAACCACTTAATACAGGCAAAACTTAGTATCCCATAATACTCTATGGAATTCCTACTGTATCAAGTACTACAAAAAAAGGAAAGTAAAATTGCCCATAAAACTATGCAGAGTATAAAAATGATGCCTCCATGTACTGAAAAAGGATCCAAGGAAGCTGCTGTTCTAAGCAGAAAAAGGGACATGTGAATTGTTAATCCATTTTGCAGCTTGGCAGATTTACAAGACATTTTCCTTTTCAACTGATAATATAGCAATAAAGCACTAAGGTTTAAATTATTCAAGATCAAGTGCCAAACTGGACATTAATCTCTTAAATGTAGGAGTTTAAAATACATTTTCCATTCTAGGGAACCATGATACATTTTTATACCTAGGAAAATGTACTTCTGTCCCAATATGCAATGATTTTGACAGAAGTTGAAGAAGCAATATGTAAATTCTTTCATATAAAGTTTGTGCAGGCCTTTTACCAGCTCAATACATTCTTATTAGAAGATGGATGGTTAAAAGTTTAGGCTCATTGCAATCTTAATTTCCTAATAGGAATTATATGAAATGGCATTCATGTATTTTATCTGAAATAACTTGAAGATGAAAAGATGTATGGAAAACATTTACCCATTAAGGACAAGTAACTCATTAAGGATCTATAAGTAGATCTGGCTCCTCACACGGGAATCTGGCAGTAAACATATCTGGGAAAGTTAATACGGAGTAAATTAATTTCCAAATATACACTTTGCCCTGCAACAGCAGCAGGGCTTGTGAGCAGATAAGAGGAGATAACTAATTGCTCAGACACTGTTCACTTACTAAAGTTTAGAACTTCTCTATTTTTTTTACCTGAAAGATGATTTTTTAAAACAAAATCACAGTAAGTGTAGACTAAAGTACCCCCAGAAAATCTTACAGCCCTAAACCCCTACATTTGCTAGACTGTGCCAGGTGTATTTTAAGTCTGAAGTCCAGGAATGCTTTTCAGGACCTAATGTGAGCTGAGGTGGGTATGTCCCCAGCATGCAAACTCTTACTGCTTTTGGGGGGATGTTTAGCTACCTTGACAAGCCCTGATATATATGTTTTAGGGCTGGGGACACCAGAGACCTGGCTAACATCTCCATGCCACATCTCCACTTCTAACTTGAGTTTGATTTTTATTTTTCTCCTTTTTCTTCTTCTGCAGAGCCACAAGTGAACCAGGTAGTGTTGTACTGTGGCATAGGTTACCCTATTGCAGGTTCAGGACTTTCTGTCTTTGAAGTTGATGCAGTTCTCATTGGCCCATTCTCTGTCTGGCTGCCCTGTCCTTGTTTGTGTCAGCCATGCACATAGTAAGTTAGATAAGGCAAACAGAGGGGTGGAGGCATTACTAACAGCCCTGATGTTTCCCCCTCCCTCTGTCACTAGTAGAAATACCAATAATGAAAGCTGACAAAACTGAAACCCTTTCTCCGTACCCTGACAGAAGCTTTTAATTTATTTGTAATTTTCCTTGAAATCTACTGTACTTTCAAAGTTCCTTTCTCTTGTCCCTCCAATGAACAATGCTGATCTCCTTGTGTTGTCTCCTAATCTCCATCAGCAAGACACTGAATCTCTTCTGGGGCTGTGAGAATCACTGGTAGGTGTAGAACTCATTTGAGAATGTTAATGTAATTTAATTTCACTGCTAAATGGCAGTGTTTGTAAAACCAAGTTAGTCTAGAAGTTAGACTTTGAAATGATTTGATGGAAGTAAGCATCATTTCAGTGTGCAGTTCTTCAAGTGTTAGTTTTCTGCTAAATATCAAACCAAATGGCTGAAGCTGCTATTTGCTTTCCACCATTGTCATAATCTTTGGGTGATGCCTGACTTGCTCGGGTTTATTATTCTGTGTTATTTCCAAAAGTCTTTTCCTGTTTCTAGTAATAATACACTTAAACATTTCTTCTCCTCATTTATTGCTTCCATGTAAGATAATGCAAATGTTGGATAATTTTTCAAACTGCTGCAGAAATCTGATAGTTGTCAGACAGCTACAGCAGGCTCTCGGAGTTGTTTGCTCCTTTGTGAATGTATGTTATTTTACATCTTGTTTCTTTTCTGTAACAATTTGAAATTGGTTCATTTTTTAGTAATATCAGAAAACTATTTTCTTCTAGAATGTGTTCTGCTGTTAGACAATATTACCCTCTTTCTAATTTAAAGTAAATTGTGAACTCTTGGTTTGACTTACTTTGGAGTGCATCTTTGAGAGTTTTGAAGAGAATGTAACAGCTTTTATTACTTGTTATCTTTTTATTTTCCAGTTCAGTTTCTTTCTTTTGTCACTTTCAAGTATAATCTTGGATGCCATTTCTGTGATGAAGAGATCAAATGTTACATTCACAGATTCTTTTCAATTATTGTTTCCTCCTTTGTTCACATCTGTTTGTTCAATATTGTCCTCTTTAGATTTGCAAAGAAGGAGTTCTTTTACTAATGACAATTTTTGAACACATTTGTTTTGTCAGACTTCTCAGGTCTTAGACAATACAGAAATCTAGGTGTTTGATGCCTTTCATTTGTTTTCAAATGATTGCTATTATTGTAATCAGCTGAATGACTAATCTTCATTCTACTTCAAGAGAAATGCAAACAATTCATCTAATTGCCCCAATTCTAACTTTGATTTCTTAGCAAGGTATTATGGATACATGTTTTCTTGACATGCACTTATCAAGTGAAGTAATTCAGACGTAAAACTTAAACAACTAAGTTTGCTAAAATGTCAGAATTTTTAGTAACTGCATTTCCTTGTTTTTTACTAAGTAGTATGATTAGAAACAAGAATTAAAAAACACTTCATGGATCTTTTTAACTCTTTATTAGTTGTAGATTGACAAAAATATTTTAAGTTAATCATGCCTATTTAGACAAAAGTAACTTAGACAATATGCAGAGTTCTTATGTTAATGAGATATTCTCAAAAGTAAAGGAATTCTCAGAGGAAAAATTTTTCTATTGATGAACCTGTACGCAAGTCATCATCTTGAAATACTTGTGAGTGCATTGCTCCCTGTTTCTTTCAGACTGCAAACCTGAGATTACTTGAGCAAAATGTCCATGGCTCTACATATCTCCTGTAACTGTAAATGTGTAAATGTATTGATTTGGTACAGAAGGAATTCATAAACAAGGTAAGTGTTCTATCAACTTGATAGTTCATCTTGCAACTTTTTTGAGATGGGTTGAATGAGCTTGAAAATGATAAAAAAAAGAATAAAAATAGAGTGAACACAGATAGCTCCACCAACAGGGATAAGTAAATTGCCATTCATTCTATCATCACTTGTCCCTTAATTTTTGAGATATTCTTGTATAGAATCAGTAACTGTGCAGACATGATGGCAATAATTACCGGTAATTGCAGATTTTTTAGGTCTGTTTTTTTGTGATTTAGTAAAATCCTAACATCTCTGGAAGAGGGATGTTTGCAAAGAATTAATCTATTCTGAGAATTTGTAAAATGATCGATTTCCACACCTATACTTAATGCTAGATGTTTTCAAGTGCTCCAAGAATACTTTTGGGGGTAATATTTCATATTCTCCTATTGCAGAAGAAATAAATAAAATACAAACTTTCTCATTCTACCAAACGCTCTGTCATTTAAAAGATGTCACCTTGACTTAAAGCTGGCAGGAGATTTGTTGGCGGTGTAGATTATTCATTTATTTCCCTTTTTGCTAACTGAGGAGAAAATTCTTTTTCTTTTTAAAGCAATCAATCTTTCAATAATAATTTTCATCAAATGCTTTAAAAGGGTTTAAAGTACTGAAATGGTACATAGTAGCAGGTCTTTCTTATGACAAACGGTGTATATTGACAGGCACTATATATTACTGTCATAGATAGGGTTGTATAAATAATGCCGTTTGTGATACTGATGGAAGGTGGGAGAAGAAGACATTATTTTTCTTGCTGGACATGAAATGTTGTTATTCAGAAAAACAAAGTCTATCCAACTTCTCCACTCCAAACAAAATAAAGACAACCTTAATTAGCTGGAAAATATGTTCTTAAACTTGAAGCTCAATTAAGTTGTTGATAGTGCAGTCTTCAAAAATTGCACAACAAATACCATTGCTTACAAATTATTATTACTTTCATGTATTATTATTTGTTGTCACTGCAACACAAACACTTAAGTCAAAAGTCTTGATTTTAGCATTAGCTTCCCTTAGTTTTGGTTGAAAAGTTTTGCCAAGTTATGAAATTTCTAACCTCTTTAACTCATTTGTCTGCCCATAAGAAATAATTATTAGTACCAGGTAGTCCAAGGAAGGGGTTCCATGCATTCATCAGGGTTCTTGTTTTTTTCCCCTCCAGAGTCAGCCACTGATATTTTTTTTCTTTTTCCCTTCATTGTATTAGAAAAGCTAATGGAAAGAGTTCACCACAAGTGGAGATTGGGTCTTGGTTCTTGAAAATCCTGAGAGAGATGGGGTCAGGCCACACTTGGGAGAAGCAAGCAGTGAGCTTGGTGTGGTTGCTGTATCAGCTACGGAGAAAATGGGCAGTGTCTTTCATATAGAGGGATTTGTGCTAGGAAAAATGTGGGTGAATCTGGTTATCTCTTTCTGCAGATACTGATTAGGATCATCATCTAGTTTCCAGACTGGTGCTCAACCACTTTTTCTCCCCACTTCACCTGCATGTAGTGCAGTTCTTTCTCCTCTTTATTTTGCCATCAGAAAAACAAGTGCTGTAGATGTCTGACAAGCTTGGCTTTGTCCTGACTCTCCTGCAGTAAAGAAATTATGGATGGTAACAAACCTCATGGCATCTTTGTTTTCCTGAAGTGCTTCATTTCATAAATCATAGAATCACTTGGGTTGGGAAAGACCTTCAAACCTCAAAGAAATGCCCTGATTTTCACTGCCATTAAAAAATTTGGGGTTTTATGAACATGTTTGTGCACATCTCTGATGCATTTTCATACCAAGCAGTGTTATCCTTGTCCTCTTTTTTGTCTGGGGTAGAGTCAATTTTCACAAGAATGCTGGGAGGAGACACAGCTCAAGAGTATAAAGCTGTAGTGGACACCAGTGCTGAGTGTACTCTTAACACTCTTGAGCTGTGAAGGGGCAGAACCCATCTGTGTTTCTGCAGACACCCAGGCCAAAGAGCGTGGCATCGAGTTGGTGCATCACATCCCCTATCATGCACCAGCATCCAGGAAAATCCAATGCCACCATGGACTGCTAAGGAAAGACTATACTGAGAGCAAGGGGTGGGAGCAATCCCTCCCTGGTACTTGGCTGCCAACTGGGGCTAAACTGTGACATATCTAAAATATTTTACCTGATTTTCTAATTCTAACCCTACATTGTCTCCTACTTGAAGAATGGATCAGTGCAGTCAGGAGATTTCTATTCTCTCTTAGCTTTTAGTGATCATGTTTGATTTCTTTCATTACCTATATTTCATGCTGATCAGATAAGAGCTGACCTGTGAAGTAAGCCCAGTGATATGTGGAGTCCAATATGCAATTCCTGATAGTAGAAAATGTACGAAAAGAAGGTACAAGGACCTTGCAGATATTTTACAGAACAACTTGATGACAGGGAAAATTTCTTAATACACAATATTTTAAGATTTACTTATTCCCTCTAGATTTCTAGAGCCTCTATAACTAATATCCTCAGTTATTTAGTTTTTGTGTGCTTGCTTTTTTAATCTCCCAAAGTATTGCTGTCTGATAGATTTCTTCCTTGCAAGATATTGCATTTGGCAGCTAAAATATTGCTATTAAGCCAGCTACAGTATACTACACTTTCTGGACTTCATCCTAAACTTTCCTATTGAAAACTGTGCAAATAACTGCTCCCTTTTAAAGTTCTGTTCTATGACATTTTTAAATTTAGTTTGTTGTATCTGATATTTTTGATCACTATTATTATTTTACTAGCTATTGTATGTATATTATATAAAATACAGTGTGTATATATATGCGCCATGTATACAGTATTCAAAGATTTTTGCCTAGCAGTTAATATTTTACATTAAATTATAACTAGGAATCTTGTAATACAATGCCCTATATTGCTCACATGCAGTTTAGTATGTTTGTCAGTCTGTCAGGCATGTGTAAATAGCAAAGACTAGGTTTACATCGGTATGCAGGCTTAGTATTTCCCTTCTTTTTCCTTCTTCCCTCCTGCTTCCCCCATTCTGGATCCCCTTCCCTAACCTTCTCTGTGCCCAGAGGAGGATTTCATCATGCTTATGTGGCAATTTGTAGAGCAATGTTGAAATAAATGAGTGCTTTAAGACTCTAGCTTGACAGCATCTTTGATTGGACCTATGAAGTGGCTGAAAGGCTTCAGATGTGAGTTCTTTCCTCCACACTTGCCATTAACCAACTGTGCTGGCCCCATTCACAGTCCCCCAGAGTGGGGCTGCTTTCATTCAGTGATACAGATGTTAGCTGGGAGTGACCTCTGGGGATTCCTAGTCTCAAGCCTAACTACTGCAGAGAACAATTTTATTGGTTTGCAGGGTTTATTTTTTTTAATGCAAAATGGAAATTGAATGTGGTAAGTCCCATACCTTATTCACACGTATCCATCTGTGTTAATAAACTGGAATTGGAGAATAATCCAAACCCCAGGATTGCAGTAATGCTGAAGGTGGGCTGAAGGGTAGGCGGCAAGGCTTCCCTTCTGGGGTGAATATCACTGATTAGGTGACTCCATTTTCATTTGGAGCTCTTACTGTATGCAACTTAGCTGCATACTAGAACACAAAAATTATTGGTCTAACTGGACACTGGTATACTGCTAGAAGCTTGCTTAAGATATATCCCAAATTTCATCTGTTATTTCCAGCAATATCATGCAAGATCTACAAACCCATAGTAGATGTTGTTTTAGATGTATTCTGTTTTTCTTTGGTTTTGCATTGTTTAGGATAATTATATAAGGGATTTCTTATTGTTTTCTGGAAAGCTTTATTCTCCATTACCTCTACTTCAAGATTAGTAACTCTGACCTCTGGGTGAGGGAAAAAGAGGAAGAACTTAAGGAGAGCAAACAACAACTAGTAAGTATAGCAGTGATGGAATATTTACTTTTTTGTTTATCTAATCTGTCTTCGCCAAACCAGGGTCTGATTCAACAGCTCTATCAGTTAGTGACTGGCAGTTTGATGTTAGTTTGCAGTATCCAGCTCAAAATTTTCTTATACAACAAGCCAAAGAATTACTTTGCTTTTGCTAAAAGTTTGTAGACAGAATTACTAAATTATTCTCAACTTGTTGTTCTGCTCCATTCTCATGTCTGTGGTTGATAATTTTGATCCTTTTAATCAAACAGCCTGCCCCCACCCTCCCCAGTAGTCTTTACTAGATCTATCAAATAAGTATTTGCATGAATATGTTAGGCAATCGTGAGAAAATCATATCCTTTTCTCCTAAGTAGCGTTATATGCTTACAATAAATAGGGATAAAACATCATTACATTGATAAGATGTAAAAACGCGTGCACTGGTTACTGTTTACTTTTACAGCTATAGAAGTGATAATTTCGTCAGGGAAGTAATTGAATTCATGCCAATAATTACAAATATTAAATTTTGTCTAAGAGCACAATAGTTTCATTTGCAGAATATTCAAAAAAAAAGCAGCTTAGAGAAGAAACCTTATCCCCCGTCCCACTCTTTGTGGGAAATAAATCCCTGCCAGGACACTTGGATGTGCAGTTTTGAGAGGGATTTCTGGGTGCTGTGCTCCTCTCACAACTAGCCCATTCTGGCCCCATCTTGTTGCTTTTATTGCTCTGGCCTTATGCGAGTTTCCCAACAAACTCTGCAAATGTCTGTGGCCCTTGGAAGTTATTAATCCTTTTTTTTTTTTTTGGCATTCAGTGTCTATTTCCTGTATCTGTAATCAGAATTATCTACTCTGACTGTAAACTTGTGGAGATAAGCGCTGTTTCTCCTCAGGGCACTATTGCAGCACTAGTTGGGTCTGCAGCACTACTGCAGGGCTGTGTGATAATGATGATTAATGACTCCGCAAAAATCCTATTACTACAGCCAGCTTGAAATGTCCCGGTGAACGTTTCATCTGTAGATGCTGATTCACAGAGCTTACTATGTGTCACCTGAAACATCTTCAAACTGAGCCCCCAGAGCTGTTGTCTGCACTCTGCCAGCCTATGCTCTGTCCCTGACAGCTGCCCAAAGACTCGACCTTCTTTCTCCACTGCCATGCACTCTTACGGTGGCACATGTCACCTCAGATACCTCACTGACCAACCACTGAACCCTTGCAGTTTTGCTCAAGAGAGGTAGTGCTCTTTTTTCTCCTTGCAGTGACTGGGAGTGCATCTTCCAATATAAAATGCCTTCTCTGCTAAGCTTTCTGCCTTGTACAAAGCTGCATGCAACAAATACATCTGATCCAGACTTCTGCCTGGGATAAATATAGATAATTATATAAATAGGGCCACAAAGATGATCAAGGGGCTGGAGCACCTCTTCTATGGAGACAGGCTGAGAGAGTTGGGCTTGTTCAGCTTGAAAAAGAGAAGGCTCTGGGGTGACTTAATTGCAATGTACCAATACATAAAGGAAAGTGGGAGAGGGGCTGTTCATCAGGGAGTGTAGTGATAGGACAAGGGGCAGTGGCTTCAAGCTGAAGGAGCGTAGATTTAGATTAGACATTAGGAAGAAATTCTTTACTATGAGGGTGGTGAGGCACTGTAACAGGTTTTCTAGAGATTGTGGAAACCCCATCCTGGCCAAATTCCTGAGCATACCCAGGAGCTGGATGGTGAATTAACCCAGACCCAAGCACCCAGCAATTTTTTTGGGCCAGATAGAGTGGGGAAGGTAGAGATGCAGAATTTCATTGTGATGCATTATAGTCCATCAAAAGACAGTACATACTGAACTCTATGCATGTGCAGTGTGAACATTCTGATCCTAATTAAAAAACAATTGTACAGGTGTAGAACATGGAATCATAGTGCTTTTGCGTGTCCGCTGCTGATTCATGTGGGCACCGGTGATACAGCCAGGAGCACTCTGAGGAGTATCAAGGATTACAGAGCCCTGGGAGCGGCAGCCAAGGAGTCTGGAGTGCAGGCAGTTTTTTTCATCAGTCCTCCTGGTCAAAGGGAAGGGCTTTGGAAGGGATAGTCAAATCTGGTGAGTCAACAAATGGTTACAGGACTGGTGCTGCAGCCAGTGGTTCAGCAGCTTAGACCATGGGACTTGCTGTAAGAAACCTGGTCTATCAGGGACTTATAGGGTCCATATGTGATTCTGTGATACTATGATATTTGCTTTTGGACATTCTCTTCAGCATGGAACATAGTGTACATAGTCTGAGGAGCTTTGGCAGACCATAACTGAGAAGTTATATGTACATAAAAAAATGGGAACGATTTCTGTGATTTCCAATCTTTATTCTAGGATGAAAGCTTTGAATTCTTCTAGAAGGAGAAACCTTCCGTTTACTTGAAAGGCAATAGTACACAATAATTCATTTCTGATGACAATTTGTGTTACATCTGATGTCTAAATCCGGAAAAATGCTCCACAGTCATTTGCCTTCAAAATTAAATTTGTCTATGAAATGTTTGCAGTGAGTAGTGAGTTGAGCAATAAGCGGTTTCTATTGGCACAAGTTTTTTGAGAAGTAAAATAGACTTTTTTTGGTCTTAGTACTTACTGTTATCTCAGAGTTAGGGTTAGGAATCAGATTTGAAATTAACTTCTGTGAATATATTGCAAGTATATTCTAAATGTATGTTTGCTCATGTGCATTTGTTCATTCAGTTACAAAGGAGGAATGTTATCAAAGCTTTCAGATGAATAAAGTATTCCTCTAAAATCTCCAGTAGGGAATAACTAGAAGGGAAAAACTGCCTGCTGTATCACAGATCAATCCTGAAATATAATGAATAATAACATATTGAATAATTTCAGCTTTATATGTTAAACAGAATTTCTTTGATATTTAATGAGTAGGAGAAGCACTGAATATGCTAAGTTTTAGTGATATTTTTCCTTTGTAATTATGCTTTAACATAAATTCACTCAGAAATTCACCCTCCTTGTTCCAAAGGAGAAAACCTATGTATTCAGAATTACGCCAGAATTAATGAAGGTGAAGAGTTACACAAGCTACATTAAAAAATGCTGTAACTGCACCCACATGTTTAGTGCCTTGTTGACCTCTAGTCAGGAAGGCACTGATACAGTAAGATATTTATTTTATATATTATTTGTAACAGGATGATAACTGATTGTAATAATGATAAATTAAAGGTAGGTACTCTTCAGATGCTGAAGGAAATCTAGACGAGACTGAGGAAATATTTTTAGACAGTGATCAGCCTGATGGCTTGGATTCTACGTGCTAAGAGTGTGTCCTCTCTGGTGAATAAACATTCAGAGTAGTGGAATAAAAGATTTTCAAGGAAAGTTTAGATCTCCATGAATCTTTTATTAATATTAAGATCAATAAGGCTCTGCAACACTTCTTAGAAAAACCTTGTTTGAGTTGTTCCATAAGGAATAGTAAATCAGATAAAAGATGTGAAAATGTATATGAGAGGAGAAAGGATACTGTTTCGGGTAAGAAGGTTGTTCTCAGCAATTCTAAATTTAATAAGTAATGGTTTCAGTTTAGCAATAATTAAAACCTGCTAGTAGTGTTCACCTCAGACTTTTATGATATATAGAGAAGTAGTACCAAAACATATCAAGACTTCCTGGAGAAAAGACAGAAAGTTTTTTATTAATCTGTCTTAGGTATTTTATTTTTGCAGCAATGCAAGGGTTTAGTCTCCTTCCTCTCATATTTTCTTTAGCAACCTTTTATTTAAATGTTATTCTTTGTAGCAATGCTGATTTAACACCAGTTTTGGTTTTTTTGGCATCAATGCATCATGCTGGAAAGGACTCTTCCTGCTGAACTGCAAGAATTACAACATGGCCAAACAAACAAAACAAAAAAATCTCCTTAAATGATTAAAAAAGCTGGCCATACTGGGGGCGGGGGGTGGGGGGGGAAGGTATTTTAAGCTAAAAATCTTTTTCCTTAAGCAAGGATCTAACCATTTTTCTAGACTGTACAGGATTAATTAATGTGAAGTGGGTCAAACTCATTGAAAACTCAAATTCTTTTTGAAAACACGCTACACTTAAAACTACACTGAAAACACACATGTGGATTAGAAATCTCAGTGTATATGCAGTAGGCACACCTTATTTTATTTTTCAACATGAGGTTATTTGTTCCTCATTTATGAATTAATGTGACAACCATTGGCACATGTAGATTTAACGTATTAGCAAAACCTAGATATATTTGGCATGTATTTAATTTCCATTTTTGCATGGATCCCTAAGACTCAGTTATCTCTTTTGGTTTGAATGCAAATGTCTTTGAGAAGGTACAACTTATTATTCAGGAAGCATCCTTAACTGTATCAAAAGGGGAAACAGATGACTACAGTATAATGCAACAAGGTGGCCTTTATTCGCAGCAATTAGCTAGAAGCTCTTTATGAAGTGAGAATTGTGCAGCGGTACTGAATAGGGAATTCAGAATTAAGAATCATTGGAGGCCTAAGGACTTTGTCCTCAGCAATTGCTTAATGAAGCTTAAACCATATAATGGGAAAAATCTATTTTGTGTTATAAAAATGAAACAAATGTTTATTTTCTTGTTAATGTTTACTGCAGTGCTGGTAGGATTTTGGGGTAAAACATTTATTTAAAGATTAATGTAAGCATCTGTTCAGCTGCATGTAAGAAATGCTATATGAGGCAATAAGAAGCTGAACAGTTTTCTTCTGTTCCATCGAATCTGTTTTCTCTGTGATGTGTGCATACACAGACATGCCCAACAGAAGTGGAGGAGACAGATAAAGCAGAAGGGTCTGCTGGGGGGTTGGAAGGGAGTCTTACAGATTTGCTGCAATCTGAACTGGATTAAGTGACTGTACAATATGACATTTGGAAAAGCAAATAATAAATTGTGACTAATTAAGACGAAAACTTTATTAAGGATATATAAAAATAAAATCTTCTCTTCCACTGTGGCATAGAGTTAAGGAGCTTGTCCAAAATTTTACGTTTCATTTTAGCATTTTTCAGCATGCTCTACTTCTGGTTTTGAGATAAAGAATGTATTTTAGGCAGACTTCTTAGCAATATGGGAGACAGGTCTAAAGTGAAGGCTTAACTACCCTACTGTTTAATGGACTTGACAGCTGAAAGCTGCAAAGTTTATGAGATACTTGCATATAACATACAAGTTCAGTATTGTTGGAAAATAGAGACAGAGGAGAGGGAGAGGTCTTTTCAGTATCCACAGTAGTATTATGAGAACAGTTGCTCCCATGTTTCTTTGAAATTATAAATTCTGATAAGAATGAAATGTAGCTGTGAACATTTTAGCATTAGCTATAAACAGCAAAAAGAACACTCATGGGAAAAGGTTTGTATCAATTTACCAATTACAGTTCTTAAATGCTTCAAATTATGAACGAGAAGAGCATTAGCTTTCAGCTGTAAAAAATATCATTGTATTTTCCCCTGCCTTAAGGGACAGAACATTTTAGTCCCCCTTGATTGCAGTAAGTAGCCTGCTGCTATTTGGTCCTTCCTCTATGGCAATTTTATATTGTTTCTTTGGTGACAATGTAATTCTACCATTTATGCGTGTTGGCCTCAAATAGGAAATTTCTTCTCTATGACTGAGCCTGTATGATACCAACATCAGTGTTCAGGATTTGCTACATACTGAACTTTCTGTCTTTTTGCAAGACATGCAGAAAAAAGGCTGTAGTTAATGATGGCCTTGTCATTTTGCTGCCCAGCTGTGACAGCCAGAGCTAGCTACAGGCTAAAGCAGAGCCCAGAGACACACAAGCTCTGTGGCTTCAGAAAATCTTTAATCTTGCAGAGCCTGTTACTGGCATCATAGTTGTTTCAGCAATTTCTGGGATGGATCCGTCAAATCCCCAGTAACTTGCTGAACTTTTGAAGGTGTCATGTCCTTGATGAAAGGCAAAAGGTCTGCTGCAGCATGTGTTGCTTGCTGGGATGTTGAACTAACTGCTTGTCCAAACCTGTGAGCCTTTGCTTGTTGAATCAAGTACCAAAGGAAAAAGAAAATGAAGGGGGGAGTGTTGGGGTGGGGAAGAGACTTTTCCTTTATTCTATTCTTAAATTTGGAGGACTTAAAATAATTTTTTAAAAGCTCAGATTACTTTCCACCATGGTCCTGACACACGGTTTTCACAATTAGTAAATTTTTGTCCATGTTACAATTGTAAATTCTGCTGAAAAAAAGGCAGCTGAGTCCCAGCATTAAACTCAAAGACTGGTTTATGGAGTGTATGAAGATCTAACTATAGGCATAGTTCCTAAGAAAGATTAAAGATGTTCAAAAAAAATTGCAGGTTTGTTGAAATGTTTAACATCAATTTGACTAGAGAGTTAAAGAAACCAGGGATGAAAAAACCTCGGGGAAAAAACCTTGTTCATCTTTCTATCCATGCTAAAAGAAATATAAAGCCACTTCTAGTGCTGGACATATAGCTCAAAGATGATGATACCATTCATCTTAAACATTGATTCCAGTTTCTCGAAGTGTTGTGGAGTGTGTTGGTTTTAAACAAAGGAGTGACACAAGTACTGCAAACCAGTCCATGGACCTACTGGGACCAGTGGTAACCAAGTAAGTGGTAACACTTACCTTCTCTCAGGTCTAGGTCTAGACTCTGAATGGTAATTAGTTAGTAATTATGGTGAGTACATATACAACTTTTGAGGACTGAGTCATATACCACATATAATGTTTTCAGTAGTGGATATGAATCCTAAGAATAAAAAGTCCAAATATTACCTTTTGAGTCTTAAACAACTTGAAACTGTTCTTCTATGTGAATGAAGAAACAAAGACAGGTAGGAGGCTTCTCAAGAGCAAACAGCAATGGCAAAGTATGAAAAAATGAGTATATGCATATAATGGCAAATGCTTAAATGCAAATTAATAATTTCATTGTTAGTTCATAACTCCAGGCTGGGAAAAAGAAGGTATTAAACAATGCCAAACACACTACATAGTTATTTGGTTGTGATCAGATACTACTCTTTTTTCTATTACTTAAATAAGTGAAACAGTAACCTGTCATTATCAGTCTAACACCATTGTACTGGACAGCAAAAATGTCCTTTGAGAACTCCATAAATTATTAACTATATGACTAAAAGTGCTTTTCTGAGAAATTATATTGTAGTCTATATTTCTTTATAATACACAGGCAGGGTATTCATTCCAACAGCTTCACATAGCCAAATATTCATAATATAAAAGTATACCATTAAGATTTCCAAGTGCTCCACAGATCTCATCCCTTATTGCATTTTCCATGGCAAATTTCAAGTTCAGCCTTTCTTACATTTTTTGTAAATATGCAATATTTGCACATGAATAAAATAACATGGCAAATTCATGCTAGGAAGATGTTGTGGTTTCACCCTGGCTGAGAGCCGAGATCCACACAGCTGCCTGTTCCTTAAAGGAAAAGAGCAGGGAAAAGGGAAGGGGGGGTGGTGGTGGTGAGAGGTAAGGGAAGGGAAAAGGAAGGGGCAAATAACCCCAAAACCAAGAAATAAGAGGCCCATGGGTTGGGATAAGGATAGTTTACTAAGATAACAGAAAGATACAATATAACAATACTAACAGGACTTTAGAGCAAAGATATGAAGCTGTTGCTACACAATGCAGTTTCTCTCTCACTGAACCCACAGCTCAGGCCGTGCCACCCAGAGCCGTCCCAGAACCTGACCGTCCCCCAAGAACCGCGCGTCCCGGAGCCACCCTCGGCCTTCCTTCCGTCGGCCCCCCAATATCCTGGGCAGGACGTAATTGGCGTGGAATACTCTCTTTGGTCAGTTGGGTCACCTGTCCTGGCTTCGCCCCTCCTTTCTCATGAAGAGCTGAGAAAGTCCTTGACTGTCTGACAGCAATTAAAAACATCAGGGTGTTATCAGCACTACTCCCATTTTAACTCCCAAACACAGCATTCCATCCGCTGTTACAAATGAAGTTAACTCCATCCTGACCAAAACCAGGACAGAAGAGAATGAGTATCTTGTGTTCGGTGTAAGTTACTGGATGGCATAGAGCTGTTAGACTAGTTTCTGTTGCTGAATTTGCAAAAGGACTGGATTGGTCAGGCTGCCCTCTCTGTGCTAATGTACTTGGTAGATCAATTCACTCACCTAAACTTCATAGAGGTATCACTACTGATACACCCGGTAAATTAAATCTTCAGATTTGCTAGTTCTCAGCAAGCCATCAATTTTGGCTGACTTTTTTTCAGTTGAGAAGGTCAATTAGGTTCTAAAGCACAATATTGCTTTCAAAGTTTATAAAAACACCTGGTTTAATGATAACAGTAGGTGGGATCAGCAGATGGCCTGTGAACTACATATACAAAATTAAGAATTTTCATTTATACTGCTAAGAGGGAATGTTTTAAAGGAGCAGCAGCCTTTTAGTTCCAGTTGTGTTCCCTGGTGGGGATCTGCTTATCTGTAGCTCAGCCAGTACCCTAAAGATTGAAGCTGAGCAAGGTTCTATTCAGATGAAAGCTGGAAAAAGAGACATTAAGAGGACTGAACTTTTTATTTTGGTTTCATGTTGCAATGACAAGCTGACAGGTAAAAAAAGTCAGAAAATACAAGCCTGTAGGTAAGTACAAGCAGCAGTTCAGTAAATCTGAGTGTAAACTTTAGAAAATCACACTGACTTGTAGCACTAAGCAAAATCTGTGTTTCTGGGGTCTTAACGTTGTAAATTTATGAAGGGTAGCCTGCAACTCTGTAGGGCTGTAAATGACCTGGTTCAGGAAGGAATGGTCTAATTAGGCCTTGAAATGACAAGACAGATTCTGTGATGGGCTCTGTTTTACACAAGGAGTTGGGATTCTCCTGCTTTTATCTCTGATGCATCTTCCACATCTAAGACCTCTATATCCAGCATGAACACAGCTCTGTTATGAACTGTGCACCATTCCACTGACAAAAAGATCTCTGCAGATCCAGTTTTTGTATGTTGGGAGATAACAGAGAATAGTGCTTTGCAAAACAATAATAATCTGAAGAAAAACTAACTTTCTGAGACAACAATCTTTAATCTTACAATGACTTATCTAGTGGAAAAGAAATAAAATCAGAGTGTACTGTAAAAACAGACTAGATATTTCAGTCTTCCCTGTTTAATCCTGATGATGAACCCATAGAACCAGAAGTATGGAATACTGCTCATCAGATTTTGGAAGTTAGATGGGCTCCTATCTTACATGGTCAAAACCAGATAATGCCCAGTTTGCTACTGACACCTTCTTGAAAAATATCTTGAAATCCCAATAGCTCTGGTCACAAAAGTTAGCTGTGAAGACTGGGATGTAATGGTTTATGATATAACATGATTATTTTCAAGTGAAATTGCTTTTGATCTGAAATTTTATTGTACTTAGGGTTAGTTTTAAGCCTTACTTCAAACACAAGCTACTACCTATAGGTCTACTACAAGCTACCAGATGTTGTTTTTATTTACTCTGACCTTTTTGTGTTTTCTCAAGCTGCTTGCCTGTATGTTAACCTTACTTATAAACTACCAAGATCCCCTGTCTCTACTTATCACCTGCTGATCATGAAGGAAACTGATAACTTGACAGTGGCCACCTGTAAAGGGTCTGACAGAGAAGTTAATTGCCAAGACAAAACAGATGTTTTGTTGTTTCCTGTTTATCCCAGTGAAGTGATAACTATCAGCAAGAAGTTCTTCAGAAGGCAAAACTTTCTGCCATGCCTCACTTGTTTTTCAGCCCTCGTATTTGCTATAATTCTAAACTGATAGCTGGAAGATGAAACAGGCTTTCCTACTTCCTAATCTGAGACAGAACTGATCTCTAAGATGACGTTGGGGAAAGCAGAAGAATGTGGTAGGTCTCTGTGGAAGCCATTACCTTATTGTTAATATGATTTTAATGTCTTTGGTTTTTTCTCTGGCTGTAGTATGTGCTGCTTGTTTTATTACCAGAGGGTAATGGTGTGCATGATGCTGAGGAAGCCCAAATGCTGCTCTTTGACCATACCTTTCTCTTTTGATGCACTTTGATTTCAAAAAATAAACCAACTAGCTGTAAAGCTTTTATTTCCTTTTTATGATGTCTCCAAAGCTGACTTGCTTCTTTTTCGGTGTGTATTTCAAGAGAGGTGGGTCTGAGAAAAGCACTGGTGTGGAAAGCAGACCGCTAGAAACTGCTCTATTTTAATTTATAGTGATTCCTTTTGACCCAGATTTGTACATCTAATAAGCTTTTCTTTCCATCACATAACTTGATTATGGAAGTTGAAGGCTAGCTGAGTTTTGTGTCTGTTGCCCAAACTTCACAGAACCACATAGAAATAAATGTGGATATTGATGGGGGGTTCCTTAAAGGCAGAAACTCAGCCACAGTCCCTTTCCTGTTTCTGCAACAACAGAGCACAGTGCCTGTCCAATGCTGCAAGAACACCTAGGCAGTTTACTGGCTGCTGTTTCTGTTGCTCAACCCAGATGTTTGCTGGTTTTGAGTATTTCTGATTTGGAAATCAGATGGATGCTTCAGAGTGTTGGGTTTGGGTTTTTTTTGTTTGTTCTGGGGATTCTAAGTTAAAATATTAGGAGGCAAAGCTTCTTTTTAAATAAACATAACAAAGCCAAGTGTGTTTAGAAAGCAAAATGATATGGCATATAACATGAACTGTTAGATGTGGTAAGCTGTTCAGAATGAGGAAAAATTAAACCGTGTTCCTAGAGATATGCATTAACCTCATATTAAGCAGCTGATGCAAGTGCTGAAGAAATTGAAACAGTGTCAGTTACTCTCAGTCTGGAAAGGGAAAAACTGGTGATTCTGTGGAGATTCTTGCCTCTTTCCAAGAAAATTTGTCCGTGTAGTTCTCTTTATAGACTTAACTTTTTTGTCTCTTGCCCCGAGATAATGGTATCTAAAGTTACAAGCGATCGCATTGGCACAGTTGTAACTGATTTTACTATATCAGTTATTTAGGTGATAGCAACTATCACTATTTATGGTGAATCTGACAGCTATTAAGGGTAAAAGAAAGGTTCCGGTACGCTTAGTAATAAAGGTGATGATTCCAGAGGAAGAAATTACAAAAACCAGTATTCATGTGCAATGGTTAGCCCTTAAATTTTCTTGATATGGAAAAGTTTAATAAACCCTTATCAGTTCATGTTGTGTGAGTGAATACATTTTAGAGACCACAAATGCAGTCTCCAAAATCACCATTCTAAGTAGTCCCAGAGTCAATTCTCTTACCTGGTTTTATCTTACTTGTCTTTCTAGCAGCTGCATGGATCTCGGCTCTCAGCCGGGGTAAAACCACGACAGTGGTACAGTGCTGTGTTTTGGAGTTAGTATAATACTGGTAAGGTACTGAAGTTTTTAGTTGTTGCTAGGCAGTTGTAGCGTCTGTGCTAAGTCAAAGAGTTCTCAGGTTCCCATGTGCTGCCAGCTGCACAAGGAGCTGGGAGAGCACAGCCAGGAGAACTAGCCCAGGCTGGCCAAAGGAATATTTCACATCATATTTGCCATGCTAGGTGTATCACTGGGGAAGCAGAAGGTGGGATTGCTGCTTGGAAACGGACTGGACATCGGGTTGTGGGTTTTTTTTCCCTTCTGCATTTGTTGAGCAATGGCATTTGTGTGTCACTTGTTATATATTTCTTCTTCTTCTTCTCTTCCTTTATTTATCCCATGTCTTTATCTCCTCCTATGAGGTTGTTTTTTCCCCATCCTACTGCAGGGGGAGGGGTGAGCAAGTGACTGCATGGTGCTTACTTACCAGCTGGGGTTAAACCACAGCAGTCTCATAAAACAGAGAATGTGTTTGATGGAATGAAATGGCAATGACTTCAATTTGGTGTTGGTATGTAGCACATCATAATTGTGGCCATGCCGGTCTGCAACATGTATCTAGATGTCGGTGACATGGTATGCAACAGCAGATCACAAGATTGCATTACAGTCATAACCAAAAGCTGTTTGGTTTTGAAGCTGCATAGATTTAATGGAGAGGATGTTAAACTGCCTGCTCGACAGTGATATAAAGGCGCAGTCCATTAAGGCAGAAAGAAAAAGTGGGGGGAGGAGGAGCAGCAAGTTTATGTAATTAAGAGTGTAACAATAAAAACAAAGCCACAGCACATAAGATCAAATTGAAGAAGGCAGTAGCTCATGCAAGTTAATGATAACCAATACTTCCAAACAGTAACATCACAGACAATGTCTAATTAATTTTGTATTCTGCTTTGCTCTTTTCACTTGTCCTATGAGCTGATGAATGATGATTTGGAAGAAGTAAGATTTGCTTGGTAGCATTTTTGATTGGCCAAATCTTTGTCCTGTCTATCTGGAATAAGCCAGCACATCTCTTATCTAATGGTTCTGTTAGAGATTCCGACAGTTAAATTGGGAAAGATCAACTGATCCAGAGTTTAACTAAATAAATATTGGTTCAAATATTAAACTTGACAGACAATGCTTTTTACTAGAATGAAAGTAAAGCTAGTTAATCATTGTGAGCTTGTGTAAAATAGAGCCTCAGCAATTCATGCATATTAGTGACATGCTGTTCATTCTTTAAAATTTTGCTAATTTGAGTTCAAGCTACTCAACCACCAGCTTGTACTGCTGAATCTGTGGATGCACTTGCACCAATGTAAGCTTGGTCAGGCCATAGATATTCGTTTTAATATAAATGATAAAAATAGATTCTCTTCCAAATATAGGTTAATGAGCTGTTACAGATTTGTAGCGCTCGTTCCAGAGGATAACAACTCAGAAGTGAAGGCTTGCAGCATTCAGGTTGTGCCCATGCGGTCTTGGATATCTTCAGTGTTTCTTGTGTGTTTTGTCACTTGCACCATTGTTCTTTATACAGCAATAGCTTTCTCTTCTCACCTTCTTTTTCAACCTGTTTACTTTTGCTGTTTAACTTGCATTAATCTTCAGTCTCATCGTATCTGTTCCATCTCTCCAACCCGGCACGATATGTTAGCATTGATGCTTTTGACAATGAAGACAGATACTCTCATAAAGGCTTTAACACCCCTACAAAGTCTGACCTTTTGAAGTCCGTATTATTTTCCTTCTTTGCACTTGTACTGCAAAATTCAAAAGTTGCTTCCTTTCTATATTCTCTCTGTTGGAAACATAACAGTGTGCTTCTAAGGTTCTAAGTGGCTTCTCTGTATTTGTGCATACAAACTAAAAGTGCAATATATGTATATTTGAACAATACATTACTTGTCTGTGTGTAAACCTTTCTAAGGATTAGTATAACTGTGAAAAGTTATGTTGATAGCTATATTTTTCTATGGCATTTGCATTGGTAGAATAAAAGAGTTTAATTATAGTATGGTATGGACTGCTTGCACCAAAATATTTGGCTGACACTGCAACAAAGATAACTAGAAAGAAGAGTAGAGTTGTGCCAGGCCAGAGGTCACCTACCCAGGTGAGCTGAGTTAGTCCAGGTGAGCTGAGTTAGCTTGGGCTGCTTCCATACCACTTGACTCCCTCATAAAAGGGGCTTTTTGGTGCAGCTCCAGGACAACAACAGTCCTCATTTTAGTGCTCAATTCGGGGCTCAAACTCACAAGTTAAGGTAAGGAGTCCCCAACACACAAAGATTTTTATTTTCATTTAAAGATTTTGTGATGTTTCCACCTCACCCCTTCTCTCCCCCCTGAAATACGCTTTTAGCACTTTGGGCATTTTCAAATGCAAAACAATACTTTATTCAGTGATTGTGTCTGTAAAGACTTGTAAGGACTTGACGATTTATTAATCCATATGCATAGATACCTTCTAGTACAACCATTTTCTGAAGCTTTTCCTTATCTTTGACTTTTGTTTTAAGTACTTCTCTTTGGACTGCTTTACAGCAGGAACTTGTTAATTAGGATTTTTATCATTCTATTGGAGAGATAGATGTTAAGTTTTAAGAAAATATTATTTTTTTCAGGGTATGAAAATGTCTATTTCATAAAGATATGCTTATGGTTCTTCATATTTCTTCATAAATAGCTAGGAAAAAGGGCAGTGGAAAAAATGGAGAGGTGTTAAAAATTTTCTTGTTTGAAGATATGTCATTAGTGAAGAACAGTTTTTAGCTGTCAAGCTATGTTCCTGGCTGATATAAGATGTATAGTCTTACTCTTTATTTTCAGTTTTCTCTCTAGAGTTTATCCATTTCAGTTTAAAACCTTTACAGTGATGTCGTTTTTGTTTTGTTGTTTTGTTTTTTTTTTCCCCCCATTATGGCCAGCAGGGAATTGATGTGCATTTCTGCCCTGTGCCACTTGGGCCCTCTTCTGTGGGGACTTCGCTTATTGCACAGAGGTAATGAGGATGATGTTGGTTCTTGAACTTTCAGTGGCATTGACATTGCTGAACACTGTTTCTTTTGTAGTATTTCCCTGAGCCTCTGCACAAAATATTGCAAATAGGTTAATAGAAACGAATCTTAGTAGTTCCATTTTAAGCAGAAAGGCTTTTCTTTCCTCCCTAACATATTCTAGTGAAGAACAATCATGACCTTTTGTATATAGAGTTCATTTAGAACCTCTATCCTACTTTTTCATACAATGTAAAGAATTTTACATACATATACACACACATTTGTAGCTTGTGTTTCTAGAATAGATATTTTTTATTTCCTTTCCCAATGGAAACTGGGATTGTGCCACTGACAGTGGTTCATAATGAATCCAAACACTGTCTATGAACTCATGAATCTTGAGTTCATAGATTGGTATCACAGTATTCTCATTTGTGTAACTGCAAATGCCTGAGTAACCAAGATGCCTCTCTAGGATGTGCACATATTCCAACGTACCCGCAGTGGGTGTTGCTGTTTAGTTTTAAGGGTAATAAAGCTGGTTTTATCTGCTTCATAGCCTAAGGTCAATATAAATAAATAAGACAACCCCCTCAAATCTGAATGCTTCTATATTTTGGATAAAAACTGGATATATGGCACAGGTTTTCATCTAGTTTCTGTCTCAGTAAAGATTAATGATTACTGCAAAGAGTTTTCCTGTTGCAAAATATTTATAAACAGAAAAGGAGCTTGGCTAAACCAGTTTAAGAATGTCTGTCATGTTGTCAAAACAAAAGGCAAGGAAAAAACCCCACTTCAAATCATTTTTGCAATAACAAAATAAGCCAGTGTGGAAAGGTCACTCTGAAATACTTACCACTTACTGCTTTTGTTGTTAGAAGATATAATTTTCACTGTTACTGTAGTTTGAAGAGCTCATAACAGGTAAATATGCTTGATTAATTAAAATATAGATGTGTATCTGTTCACTCTCAATTGGAAAAAGTGAAAGTGTTGTGTTTTTAGAGAAAATATTAAGTTGTGTATTATTGATTTTTATACACAGATTCATGTAACTGAATGTGTCAAGTATTCATGGAATTATCAGCTAAAGAATACTAATTTTTTTTTAAAAAAGGGAAACATAAAGCCATGAAGTTTAGAACTGTGTGTGAAAATTGGGTCAAACCACCATGATAAAAGCCTTCTGTATTGGTCCCAGCTTCTGAAGTGGCCAAATCAAGATGTTGAAATACATTTTTAATTTTTTATGCTAAATAATTGATATAACTAAAAATGGAGGAGCAAGATAACCAGTTTTCAATCTTAAAATAGTTGCCCTTTTATTTGGAACTTTATTCTAAAAAGGGTAGGAATGGAGTTTTGAGTCCTTTTAAACACATTTTTACTAGTGCCCCACACTAATGATTTTCAAGTTAAAAAGTAAATTTAGTCTTACATAAAAGAAAGATCCACTTACATCCCCATGGAACCTAAATAACTACTTCCATCAAAGTAAACAAGACTTGTGTGTTCAGGTTTGGGGTTTTTTTTTAAATTTTTTTATTGATACTTTGTTTGGTCTTGCTCTTAAACTAAATGCAGACTTTGAAGCAAGGTACAGACAGCATTGAGGTATGCACCTTGCCCACTTCCATTGTCATCTCCATGGCAAATCTGCTGAACAAGTTTTGGCAAAGTATGAATACATTCAACAGCTAGAGAGTAACTATAAGAATCCAAATAAGAAACAATAGAACTTAAAATACTGAGGTTTATTAAATTAATTTCCCTTAGCAAAAATTGTACCAGGATTTAAAAACAAAATTAATTGGATTACAAAATGAAAATGCATGCTGACTCTAACTTTTTAAATTTCTTCTGGCACGCTCCATGGTCTTGGTTTCTGTTTGGAAAGCTGCAGTCTGAAACTCCCTATGAAACAGAGCTGTCTCAGATAGGCATCTTATATCCATTAAAAATACTCAAGCAGAGAACTCTCAGCAGGATTTGAAGGGCATTGGTAAGAAAATAGAAATTTCTAAATTTATCTGATTTTATGTTGAACTGAAGCCGCATGTCATAGTTATTGATATTAGAGTTTTACCTTTCTTCTGAGTTAAGTACAGAGAAATGTACTTAATGAATCTGTGGAGTCAATGATTCACTAGTTTTTCTTTAGATTCAGAGCAGTAAGGTTTTCAAGGGCACTTGATATCTGCTAATCCTAATAAAGTCCACACAAGCTGCAGGTGCTTCATACTGCTGGAAACAAGGCCATAATGGTTTGGTGAAAAATATACAGCAACCCTGTTTAAACAAATGGTGTTTATCAGACTCTGCAATAGAGAGCTAAACAAAAGTCTTATGCAGACTAGCACCATATTTTAATGAGTTATCCAGCTATTATCATTCTGTGAGCTTCAGAGAAATTACTATATGAATTACTTTGGTTTTCATGCTTTGTAAAAAAAAAAAAATAAAATATCTAGGATAAAAATATATTCCAGAGCTAAAAATGTAGGAACATAGCATAGGAAATTCTGCTGGCTTCTTGCCAAGAAAAATATCTGAGCCTTCTTATTCTGTAACTGTATTTAGCAGATGAAGCTCAGTTATTCACAGTCCTTGTTTGAATTGTATTTTCTGCTCTGAAGCGCTGGGCACTTCAAAAAATACTACTTCCTAGTCTCTCAGTGTTACTGTGCATGGCATGTGTTAAGGCAAAAATAAGCTCTTCCTTTTTAGTTTACTTTGTGGCATTGATTTGGCAGCACTGTGAAAAGGAATTATGGTCTTTCTGTAAATTAACGGTACAGTTTTCTAGTTTTCTTATTCTGTAACAAAGTGAAGGGAGTTAAGTTGCATAATGGTCTCTGCAGATAAAGAAAAGACGCTAAGGTATCAGCTATGAATCCTCTTGCCTTCAATTCTGAAGATGCTCTTCCCTCTTGGATATTGCAGTGACTGAAACACTGATGATCTGTTTTATAAGGTGAGAGAACCTCTGGTTACGCACAAAGTAAGCAAATAAATACTATTGTTGGAGGTGGGCAAACCCAAAGTTCTGCCATGCTTACCTTCTATCTCTGTATTCAACTGAAGGCAGGAATTGTGTTCTTTGTAAGATTTGGCAGAAAGAAACAAACAGCTTTGTCTTGGGGCCTCTTTGAAAGAGATAATACCATTTCACAGAGTTGCATGATACCATATGTATTCACAGAAATAATCAATGTCATTAAACTGGCAAATATTTTTACAGTACTTCTATTTGAATGAAAAATTCTAACTATAATTTTAATGAAGCGTGGCTAAGCTTTCACTATGAGCTTGATTTTTTTGCTGTTACTTTATTTCAAATATTCAGTATTGATGTAGTAACTGCATATGTAGATTTTGAGGTGTATGTTCAACACTTCAAAATAAGACCATAAGGAATTTAATAATGTATTCTAGTTGAATACCTGCCCAAGTAAGGACCATCTGTGTATTCTGAGATAGCTACCCTTTATTTAAAAAAAAGCCCCAAACAGCAGCTGAACCAAAACCAAACCCTTAAATGATAGTGATTCCATAATCAATTTCTGCAGTGTATTATCTTTCTTCATTGTTCTCTCTTTTGGCAATGTTTTCCTAATGCCCTACCTGAGCTCAGGTCTTTTGCTGTCTAATGCAAGGTCGACAAGAATTTAATCTGCTTTTTCATTGTAGCTTTCTCTGTGTTTGAAAACTCTAGTGTGTCCCTTGTCAGACTTCAGTTCCAAGCTGTCCAGAGAGGGGGACCCTCATCTTGGTGCCTGTCCCCATAGTACATTCAGTTCTTTATTTCTGTGAGCTATAGCAATGTACAAAAGCAACAGTCAAGATTATATTGTGTATATATACACTGTACTATTCCCAATGCCCTATTAGATAGCATCTGTGTTAAATATGTTAGTTCTTCTATTAGTCCAAAGAGCAGTGGAGTGAAAAATGAAGATAAGACTCTTGCTTTCTGTCCTAAATATCAGTTTCTTCTTTAATATCATATATTTATTGAACCAAAAAGTTTGCACAGAAATTCCAAGTTAGTTACAACCCAAGGGCCAGCTGTTATGGTGCATTTCTTCTACAGCTTGATTCTCAGATTGTTACCTAGAGACATTTTGAAAATCCTCTGTGGGTCCTGCCTTATGATGGTATAAAAATATCCTGAAGTTCCAGGCATAAATCAATCTGATGGAAATGTTATCACAAATAACCATATCATAACAGAACATGTGTTGATGTTGTTACAGAACATGTAGCTTTCCAGCAAGCACAACCTCCTTAGTCTTTTGCAAGATAAAAATGATATTAGCAGCCTTATGTATGCTGGTCTGAGCATGCTAATAGTAATGTTTGCGAATTTGCCCCAGGAAGGAATTTACCAATTTCATGGAAATATGTTCTTATCATGGTGGAAAGACTTGCCTTAAGTGGAGGAGCGGTTGAAGAGGAAAAGGGGAAAAAGGAAAAATGCTATAGAATTTTCTGTGCTGTGATGTTAATAGGCTTTTCTCTGAGTTTCATTTGTAGTTAGTATTTTGCAGAGCCCGAATGCAAATTTAAGGGTCCTTTTTCTTCTTAAATGGGTAGAAACTTCTCTGGAAATCTAATTCTATCTGCATTTGTAATTTGACTGAATTGTTCACTTATTTGAAAAGGCCACAGGTCCAGAACATAATTTGGATTTCTGTGGGTGGTTAACAAAAAAACCCACCCACAAGTAAAAGTGACAAAGATGAGCTTGTGTTTGACCGGGTTATTCTGCTCCTTATTGTTGACTGTGTAAAAACATACTGCTAATCACTGCACAACTGTCTAGTAAATGCAGCGACCATTTCGTTAATCAGCTGAGAAAGGAAAACTGGTATCTGCCATCTTTTAGAATGGACAATATATTTCCTCCTAAATCTGTTGTCTTAGCAATAGTTCTCAACACGTGTGTTTGTAGGAAAAGCAAGGGTGTGTGTGTGCTTTATAAAGATGCAGTTTCCCTGCTGGTTTCAGCTTTCTCCAGGGAGGCTTTTATTGGGCTCTTTTTTATATTGTTAGTCTTCAGCACTTTGGTCCCTTCTATCTTCCAATTTTGTTATTTTAAAATAAAAATTGCACTGCTACCTCAGTAGTTAAAAAGAAAGGAAAAAAAAGATGCTTTAGCAAGTGGTTGTCACAGCAGCATTTGCGGTTTACTACTTTCAGTGACCTTACTTCTGTCTGGTATGAAAAGGAAATACGGCTTGTCTCATTTTCTGTTTCCTAAACTGTGATTTCCATCCTGTATCCTTTCTGCCATAGCAATCTGTTTGGCTCCTGAGAAGAGCCATATATTAAGGAACAACAATCTGAAGGAAAAAACCCAAGCAAATAAAAATAAAAAAGAAGAGGGAAATGCTGCTTTGATATCTTTTCCACCAGATCTGCTGAGATAGGCATGCCATGGAGCACTGCTCACAGGAGTACTCTGTGCTCATCTTGGTGAAGGTAGACTTGTGCCCTGGTTATCCTGTGGCTGGCCTCTGCAGCTATGAGATGAAGGGTGCACTGAATGCCTGGGGTGGCAGCTCTGCTAATGCCAAAATAGAACCAAATGCTATTATCTCCTTCTGTGTTGTTACTGTGGCATTGGTACGGCCCCTAAGCATTTTGAAATGAAATTGAGTAGAAGCTTCTTGTTTAGGAACTATGATATTTCTTCCATTTCTGTGTGACAAATTTCACTTTTGACTGGAACAAATTATGCAGCTCTCAGTGCAAAGAGAAATGAAAGAAATGCAAGGGCTATCATCCAATGTGGAATTCAATTCATACCTTTTCTATTATGTAAATGTGAAGCAGAACCATTATCTCTTTGATGGAGGCTGTACTTACAGAACGTAAAGTAATACAGTTCAAGTGAAATTGCTAATGATTTTATATAGAATTACTGGTAGGCAAAATAACCTTTCTGGGAAAATATGTTACTAAGAGATGATTCTTACCTTTAGACAGAACTATATATTTCAGTATGTAATAATAGTAACTATAGCTTTATATCCTTTTTGCTCGGAGTATCCAGTTTTAAACTCCGCTGTTCACATTACTGAGCAGATATGTGTCTTTTCTGCAGGTTATTGCTTGAAACCCTAATGCTACATATTTGTATATGTTGCTCTAATGCTAAGGCTGGGAAAAGGAGGAAAGTCCTAGGAAGTTCTACTTATTTTTCCAGCATCTTTACCTTTCTGCCTCATGTCATGATTCTTTGGATTTGCTGTGCTCCAAACTGCAGCAATGTAACTTAGTTAATTTGCAGCATTAATTATATGCATTTAAATACAATCAAGAAATCAAAAAAAGGTCAAATCTTTACCAGGGTATATCTACCCATTCATATTTTTCAAGCATATAGTTTCCAAACTATATATTTGCCAGGCATATGTTTCTGAAAAAAACTATATATAAAAAGAAGTTGCTTGGATAAATTTTGAATGCTATCATCATTTTTGTTCTTGGGGAAGGAAAGGGAGAGGAAGTCTGTGTGGGTGTGAAGATAATAATAAACTGGTTTTCAATATTTTGCTCTGCATTTTGGCATAAACCCTGCATTGAGCTAGCAGGATGATTCTGTTCTGAACTTGACTGGCAGTTTACTCTGTTTAATCAACTGTCACAAGTTAGGCATTTCATTTTCTATAAACCTTGAGTCACTTGAAGATCTGTCAATAGGCTCTTGTCATCTTTTTCATATATATATATATTTATATATTGTTCTGAGAAGGTTAAAAACCACACTAATACAAAAGAAGGTGATGGGCCTCAACCAGTCCTGGAAGGGGAAGGAATTAGTTTAGTTTGGGATGGAAAGCATTTCAGAGAAGAAATTTGTGCTGTTTTTCCAGCACTACCTCTTCTGCTGAGTATATTACTTTGAAAATACTGGATTATCATTAATCTTTCTGTACACATAAATAATCAAGAAAATAATGCATTTTATGCACAGCCTAAACCACATTAACAGCAAACATCTTGGTGCAATAGCACCACTGAAGATTAGGTAACATTGAAGTACCTCAGATCTTCTGCTTTATCCTTCTTCTGATCTACTCATTCATTCATCCCCTTCCACCCATGGTCCTCCAGTGCAACCCAAAGCCAAGGCTGTGGGTAAGCACACCTTCAGAAATCACTGCCCATTTCTTTTTGAACTCTAGTTACAGAGGGACAGAGATTTGGTCTTTTTCTGTGTAAAAAAAAATGAGAATCTGGTTGTTCCTTTGAGGCTATGGCATTGACAGTCAATTATCTTTTCAAGAATAGGAATTAATTTTCAGAAAATGAATGCATATACTTAAATGTGTGCTTCAAAAGATGTCGAAGGAAAGTGATGAGAGGAATTAATTTCATTGTAGGTGGCTAATACTTTTTTAATAAATAAACTCCTGCAGTTACTTCCCTTTGAAACTGAAGTATATCTGAACTTTTTTGAGGAAGAAGGTTGAAACAAAATTGTGTAGATGATGAACAGTGTGAATTTCTCACATCTCCTTTTTGTTTTGTTCCTTTCTTCTAATAACTTTGATTCTATTCATTCATGAAATGTACCGTACCTCAAAGCAAACTTCATTTCTTTTCAAAATATTTCTTATATTTTTTTAAAAAAGCTGATATCTCCGAATTTTATTAGTTTCCCCACTCAACCCTAATTACAAAATATTTTTCTAAAATATTATATACATAATAAAAATGAAATTCCTTTCATTTCTGCCTCACGCACAGAAATGAGAGTCCATGTGTGTCCCAAACCTGCTATTGCTCCCTGTTTTTGATGAAGTCGTGAATAATGTTATACTTGTCACATGTCCCTCGCTACAGGGAGGACGTTGAGATGCTGGAGCATGTCCAGAGAAGGGCAATGAAGCTGGTGAAGGATTTGGAGCACAAATCCTATGAGGAGCAGCTTAGGGAACTGAGGCTTTTTAGTCTTAATAAAAGGAGGCTGAGAGGAGACCTTATAGCCCTCTACAGCTACCTGCAAGGAGGGTGTAGAGAGGTGGGGGGTCTATCTCATCTCTCAGGATGAGCGGTAGGAGGAGTGGAAATAGTTTAAAATTGCACCAGGGGAGACTTAGGTTAGATATCAGGAAGAATTTCTTTACTGAAAGGGTTGTCATGTATTGTTACAGGCTGTGTGGGGGAAGTGGTGAAGTCACCGTTCCTGGAGGTATTTAAAAGGCATTTAGATATTGTGTTGCTTGGGGATGTGGTCCAGAAGTGGACAAGGCAGGGTTAGGTTGTGGTTGGACTCCGTGAGTTCCAACCTAAGTGATTCTATGTACAGCACCGTAGAGACAAAACACTCATAGACTGAAAGGGGGGTGTGTGGTGCGGTGGAACAGGGCACAAAACAAAATGTTATGTGTGCCCACCAACAGAACACAGTAGATATAAAATTTGGGAATTACTTATAGTTATTTAAAGTAATTTCTAAATTACTTAAGTTTGCATAGTTCGTAATTTTTTGTTTCACAAAGCACTTTAAGCTAAGAGATCAAAACAGACCTCTAGTTGTATATAATGTGACCAAATACATTCCTAATCTTCGTAAGTATCTTTTCTTTAATAACGTTTATTCTCCGTCCTCTTATCTTGTTACGTGCTAGCTGCCAGCATTTTCCCACATATTTTTCCCATAGTAAGATGATATGCAATGGTTCAATGTACTGAACAAACAACAGAAGAAAAAGGTTGAATAAAGACACTTGTTTCCCAGAGTAGAAGGAAAACAAGATGAATTGTTACCATCCAAACTTATCCTTTGCTTTAAGCTTGAGTGGCAAAACTATGTGCTTGCTCACAGTAGACTAAAATTTTAGTGGTGTTCTGTATCTCTGTGGTGCTTGTAAAAGCAAAACTTGACTTAGCTGCATCTGGATTTAGGTAGTCACACAGGCTCCAGCTAACAAGAGAGGCTTGGTATTACAGTTTAGTTAGTGTGACTAAGAAAAAGGTTTGTTCCTAATTTCAGTAGGTAGATGGTAACATACCTTTGAAAGCCATCTAGCATGACTGAAAAATGCATGATCCTGTGCATATCCTATTTTGTATCCTCTGTATAATGATCAGTGTCATTGCATGTAAAGTAGGTAGGCTATTTAAGAAGTATGAGCCTCAGATAACTGCAGTTTGAGTAATTAAATCACGTTTGGAATTTTTGTGCTCTATTTTCAGTGTAAAGATTAATTCAAGTACTCGACAAGTACTGTACTCTTATACAAATTAACACCATATATGATTCTGGAAAAACAGTTGAGAGTCTATCCTGTGACACATGACATTCCAAGTCACATGTAAGGAACTGAGGATACTATTTCAGGCTACAGAGGCCTGATGAAAGAAGCAGGTAGTTTCACTAACGATGACTGCTTCCATGTGTAGCCTGTAAAGGACTACTCAGGAGTCTGTCAGTGCCCATGCTGACTTGCTCATGGGAGCTCAGCTGTAGTTGCATGTCTTATGTTCCTGCTTAGAATACTCTGCTATTAATTATTCCGGATATTTTCTATTGCATTTGATAGTTCAATAATAAGTTAATTAACCATCCCTGGAGGTGTTCAAAAAAAGTGGCACTCTAGGACATGGTTTAGTTGACATCGACAGATGTTTGGACTTGATGATTCTATGATTTTTCACTGTCTTTCTAATTAAAAAAGCATGATCTGAAAAAAAAGAATATTTTTTACTGTTTTGCTCAGTACCTAACCCTTGTGTTTTGTTGGTTTCTTATGTAGGATTCTGCTTCGGTAAAAGTGTTTTCTTTCTAAAAAGCACGTTTTGGCAAGCTGGTCCACTGTTTTTGATGAAAAAGCCAGGCTCTTTGTAAATGAGATGTTGCTGGGTTTGTGAGCAGCACAGTTTTTCCTCTTCTGTAGTTAGAACGGGGATTGCAGTCTGACAACCACATCCTTAGAAGAATTCCTTACTACGTGATTCTCTGCTTCTCTTTTCCTTCTCTGTCTATTTTTGTGACTTTTTCCTCTAAACACAACTAGGCAGATTTGATGTCTTGATTCTTTTGTACACTATACCTAAGTGAGCAAGTAGAGACTTGCTATTGTGTGTTTTACATGCATTGTAGAATTTGCCTCAGTTGTTCGCATCACTTCTACATAAAATGACTTATGTTTTCTGCCACTATTTAATTTCAGGTGACATTAGATTTAATTTCATTTCTGAATTAAAAGGGTATTCTGAAAACAATTTCTATTATATATATGAGAACAAGAAGAGTAAAAAAAAAAAAAAAAGAATAAATTCTTTTCAGCAGCAGGTTCATAGGAGGACTAGAGAATCACCAAACAAAACCAGCATATTTTTGTTAGAGGTCCCTTTCATTTTAAAACATCTATGTATGGCTGTCCATTGAAACAAGCATTCACACCTGTGATGAGATCACAGAAATTATCTCATTTCAAAATTGTAGTAAGTTTCAATCAAGTATTTAGTCTACTCTCACCTATTTTTCAAAATGTGTCCTTGATACCTTAGATAACCAGGAGTCCTTACAGTCCTTAGTCTTTTACAACCTGCCAGGCCAGCCAGATCCCAAAAGGCCTTGCACATAAATGTTTTGGGAACTGACGAAGCCATGGGCATTGGCATTGCATGCACAATAAATCTTGACTGTCTCTGTGGTATGGAATAATTTCTTTTCTGCATTTGCAGTACACAGACATTGTGCATATGTACATTGGTAACTACCCAAGGGGACTGTGGCAAAGTAGCAAAGCAAATGAAGATTTGCTTTAAGTTGCAAGTTTCAATAAAAATATTTCATTTCCAATTTATGTATTTCTACCAAAAACTATAAAATGAAATGCTAGACATAAATACTACTGTAAAAATATTGGTTAGTAATTAAATTCTTAAGAGATACTCCACTGATCACAGAAAAAAGAAGTTGTATAAGACCTAGATTTATTTCTTTCTCTTTGGGATGAGCTTGTTTCTCTGAACTCCTAACAGTGATTTAGTCAGCTAGAAATAGTGGCTACCTGTATGGGAACATGACTTAAAGCAACGAACCAACAAAATAAAACCAAATAACAACTAAACCTTCTGATTTGGTAGGTTTCAAGGATTTGTAGCAAGATACTTCTTCTGGAATGATCAACTACTAGCCTGCTGTCTCCCTCTTAATTCTTTAAATTTTTTTTATTTCCCTTTTAAATGGGTCAGCATTGATAGGGTGAAGGAGATAATTTTTGGAATATCCACTAGAGTTCTTGCCTAAATGTTTGTATGACAACTGTAAGACCGAAGCTTAAGTCATCCTACCTTCTGATTGAGAGCAAGGATGTCAGTTAAATTTTCTCTTCCTAGAGTTACATATTGGGTAAAGGTCAGTAAGAACACTGGCTTCATCAGTCTAGTTAGCTTTTCAGAAACTTACTCCAAGTTACTAAGTGCACATCAAAGTCAGAAATAGTTTTAAGACAAGAAGGATAAACAGGTTTGGGTTTATTTTCTAACGAATGAAGCTAATACAATTACAGGCTTGTCATGTTATTTTTGTAGACTCTACAGTAAAACAAGGTTTTGAAGTTTTACTAAATTTGCTCTTGATATCTCTTCTTACTTTTGATCTTTTTTCCTTAGAGCTGAGAGGTATCTGTGTCATTATTAACCTTTCAGTCTGAAGAAAATGTTCTTTCTATGAACACCTTCACGCACTGTTTTGTCCATGTGAAAACCTCAGCATTTTATTTTATAGAACTATTATACTTGATTGTAAGTTTGCCAAAGTAAACCTACTGTAGGACACAAAAATTATTTCTGAAGAATAAGGACACAACTTGACCATGGGTGGAACTTAACAGCTTTGTGTGTGTTGTTTAGGTATAAACAGACAAAGTAAGAAAATGCAAGAGAAAGAAACCCCAACAATCTGGAGCCAAAGATAGTGTCAGAATTGGTTAAAAATAAATGCTGAGCAGTATCCAGGAAAAAAAATAAGTGTGAAGGGAGGTGACAGTCTAGAGTTTGTATGTATGTTTCCATATGTGCACTTCTGTGGTTGGAGAACAAAACCACTGGGTTGTACAGTAGAAAATGTTTGATGTTCTTTTTTTAAAATTGCCATGGCTTTTCAAGAGCTTTTTAATTTAAGCTCTTCAGTGATCGTCAATATTTTTAGTTTAAGAGAATCAGACTGCTCTATATAAGAATATGAAAGCACTAAATTGTTCGTGCCTTGAAAAAGGTAATGCCTTGCCCTTCATTTTGTAGTGTCATAAAAGTCATGCTACATCAGTTCCATACCCTTCTGCAACAAGGACAGGCAGTGAGAAAATCCTGCTAATAAATTGCCATGTAGAGAGCTAAAATTACTTGAATATCCGTATTTGAAAAAATTTTGGTTAGATGTTTAGCTTTTTTGTATCCTGTATTTATTGATAAGTTGAAATCATCAAACCTTACATTTAGTATAAAGGGATATTCAATCTTTGCCTCTGTAAAATTATTGTGATTTTAAGAGTCCAATATTATATTCAAAATCATAATCTATCATATATAAAGATCACTACAAACACATGCACATAGATATATAGAGGTATCAAGTACTACCTGTATGAAATTACCTATCTTTACTAGATAGATTTGTAAGTGTTTTCATAATCTACTTGAATAGCCAACTTCTGTTGTGCCTTTATATTGACTCTTACTAAATAAAAAAAGATTATTTTTTTTCTGTTCCATATGGCTGTTGTGTAATAATAATTAAATTATTCTGGATGAGGTGAGATATGCCATTTCATTTGGGTTTGTGTACTTTTTGGTTTCAAACTTTACAATGCAAAATTGGGTCAGTGTAGAAAATGTGTACTAATAGAACTTTAAAGCTCTGTTAGTATGATCTGTTACTTTGTTTTGGTTGGTACACCAAGCAAAGAATTACTTGAAAATGGTATTATATTAGTAGAATTGAAATCTAAAACTTATGCAATGTCTAGCTAATTAACACACCACACCCCACTTCAGAGCTGAGATAGGGAATTGGAAAATGGCTTAATCTTAGTTCGGGTCTTCACTCTTTCTGTATCAAATACACCTAAAACCTGTGTGGTCATATTTGTACTCTTCCTTATCTTCAACTTTTGATTGAAAATTGGTTGTTTTAATCATGAGCTTTCTGGTTTAGTTTGGTTTTAAGGGAGATTATTTCAGTCCCGATCTATGAAGTTGTTCTAAAGCCACTTCTTTACATTAATATTAATAACTTCTCTCATACTGTGTTAAGTATGCCATATTGCTGAGCAGAGACTCTGAACGTCTCTCATCAGAATTTAGTTAATCTCTTTGCTGAATGCATCCAATCTTAATTTCATTATTGACCTGTCCTTTGGAGAAATAAATTCGAATAAGTGGAAGAGAAAGTTATTGGGCATAGAGGAGAATATGAATTTAATAGAGTAATGCAATTTTTGTCTATAAGTTAAATGAGCTTACTTAGTTGAAATTGTCATAAACCCTGCAACTCATACAAGACTGAAAAAGGCCACAGACACTTTTGTGACACCTTTCTGTTATAAGGCAAAACATGTTCAGTGCAGTAGCTTCTATATTTATGGGACCAAGTGAATCTTGGCATTCAGTTAAACAATAAGATATGGCAACAGAGGTATTCCTTCAAGACTGTCTTCACAGCTGGCAGTGCAGAGCTGTGCATATAGCATTCCTATTGGAACTAATTAAAAACTCCATGGCAATCTCTTATCTCAGTAACTGAAGAAAAATCAAATTGAAAATGTGATGTCTTGGATTGCATTCTTTTTGCACTCAAGAATCTACTTGATCACTTTCAGAAAGCTTAGTTGGTTTACTGTCTCATTTTTACCAAATTGTTCTCACTGACAATATTGTTAAATACATCAGACAACAGTATAACCATATTCAATGTCCAACTGCAGAAATTTGAAGTGTTCTAGTTCCTCTATTAAAGGGCTTTTTCTTAACCATGGATTTATAGAGAATGAAATAACTGATATTTATGGCCTCTAGCCTTCAAAGACTCAAAGGTGTTAGAGGGGCTATTCCAGAGAATGAGGAAAATAACCAGAACCTGGTTTCCCTGTTCCCCAAAGCAGTGAGCTAAAGATGGTCTGCAGACACATTCCCACATTTCTCCCTTGTTTAGAGACAGGATAGGAAGTTCCCCACCAATATGTGGAAGAAGTTTTTCATGGTGAGGTTGACAGAGCACTGGGACAGGCTGCCCAGGGGGGTTGTGGAGTCTCCTTCTCTGGAGATATTCAAGACCTGTCTGCATGCTGACCTGTGCAATATGTCCTAGGGAGCCTGATTTGGCCAGGGGGTTGGGTTGGACCAGATGATATCTTGAGGTCCCTTCTAATGCCTACAGTTCTGTGATTCCTTCTTTTTCTTCAAAGTAGCCTATAGCCTTATGGTTAGGGTTGTTTGAGGTAAAAGAGCAGTATACAGCAGTTCCTTCTGAAGAACTGGTCTCTCACTGAATAATTTAACCATTTAGTTTTAATGCGAAAGGGAGCTGCGACCTTTTAATTCACCCTGTGTCTTCAAAAGTTTGTTGTGCTGGAATGGAGGTAGTTAGATATGTAGAAGATTATTTCATTTTATGGCAGGTGCTGTAACTCTGAGTTAGGTGCTAAAACTTGGAAGGAGTGAATTTCAGAAATGGTGGATGGCTGTACCCCAATTGTAGATGCAGCATGTTGATCCTTAAAGGCATCATGTAGATGCTTATATTTTGGCATTTATTAGCAGTGAAATCTAGAGCCTGACTTTGAACTCAAGTAACTTGGGCAGCTAACTTTTAGGCATTGAAATACTGTTTATGTCAGCAGCCCTGTACTTTTTTGAAACAGCAGCATGTTACTACCAGTCAAATACTTCATGTTACATAACTCAGCAGAAATGTTATGCGCTACAAAAGCGATCATGGTGTAAATTCAGAGCGTTCAGTTCTGTATTCATTACCAGCTTGTATTTGGACAAATTACTGCTGAGTAAGTGGGCAGTTTGCCTTGAGGAAGGTGCCTCTAATTGCAGTAGCACAGTAACGTTGATTCTAAAATACTACCATCAGATTTATATTCAAGTTCTTTTCTGCTGATGCAGGTTATAGTTAGTTAGTAATGCAGATTACTTCCTGACATAGATGGTCATCTGTGCCTCCCTCCTTCCCCCAGCCCCAGTGAGGACATAGTGCGGTATCATGCACTGAATCTTACTCATTTGAGTTTCTGCATTAGGAGCAATCTAGAAAACATTTGCTTTAAAATAAAGTTCATGATTCAACCTGAAAAAAATGATAGATTTTACGGCGTGTGTGTGTGTAAAATCTGCTTAACAAAGCTGAACGTGAATAAAATCCTAATAATTAAAAAAACCCATTCAACACCAGAATAACATATTTTGGATGTTCAGCATAACTTTTCACTTTTTTTCTGTAATCATACGATGGATTGCTTCAAGTTGTTCTTTACATAAAATGTGAATACTCTTCAGTAGTGATGTGGGTTTTTTGTAGACTTTAAAGACTCTTAACAGTACTCTAGAATTCTCTGTTACAGTGATAATTTTCACGTTTGGTAATTGTGCAGCACATAAAATTGACATGGAGAGATGTTGCATGCATTTCTACTTGCTGGCCCTGAGAAACAGACCTCCTTGTCAAGCAGTCTGCTCAGAAAGAGCAAGCATTGTATAGCAAGAACTGTTTTTTTTAAAATTTGGCAGTGATTCTCACAGCCTCTTTATCTGATTATCTACTGTCATATTTGGTGTTACATCACTCTGTGTGTGTGTGTGTATATAGTGCTTTTCAGAGATCCAAAGTCATCATGAGCTGATGTCTCAGGAGTCCCCTGGAGAATGCCACTATAACCTCAACCATGCATTTCCCTTTAGTATTTTCAATAAATTTTCAGCACCCAGGTAGTTTGCACTGATAAAAAGATTCTTAGTTACCAGGGTTATCTTTAAATTGAGAGGCCCGGAGATGACTTTCCTGTGAGGGTTTATATTAAAAATCTGAGCAATGGTTTATTTTAAAAATCTGAGCGATGAGTTACAAAATGCTTGCACTGCTACTTCAGGTAGAAAATAAAGAGAAACCAAAAACCAAAAGGAACTAACTGCATGGTGATTATTAAGTCTCAGAAGCAGCTAGTTTGATCACTTCTGCAATATGATCTTACAATGTAGTCATTTGTCAAAAATCAAACCAATTGATTCAGTATTTCCTTCAAGATTTTTAAAGCATGTGTTTAACAGAGCATGGTAGTTGCTTTCTAATGATGTGTAGTCTTTTGTTTCCCAAAGAATATGTGAACCAGTATCTTGTGTCATAAAACAGAAAGAGTACTGCAATGCTTTGCTATTTTAAACTAATGCTATTAGAAACATCCTAACTCCGTTGTTCACTTTAATCATTATGTTATAATGTATTGCATGGTGTAAAATAAGGGTTGCTTTAATAAAAATATGCAAATGTAAGCTTGTAATTACTGTTTTTTTAAACATGGACTGAGAGGACACTGGATTTCTGTCTATTAACTTTATTATAGTAGCAGCAGGCAATGGCCATGCATTTGAAACAAACTTGCATGGTATCTCTTTTTGTCTGTTCTTGGTAACTATGATAGGTTGCTTCATACTCTGAGGCACAGAATTAATTTGAATTGTTGGATTTTGAGCCTTGGATGCCTATTAGGAAAGGAAATAATCCCTTTACTGATGACTAGAATTACTCTCAGCTTCTCTGCAGATTTATCTTTGTTATTTAGCACTGGAGCATAGATAACCTTAAAGATCCTGCACTGTCGTATTATAAGCCATTTATGATAGATGATGATGCATTGGACCAGTTTTCAAAAGGGCAAACTAAACTGTCTGGGTGACTAGAATGCTACTTAATCTTTTATACTCTACTTTTTCATGACTGTGCATAGCAATCAGTGTGGAAGAGAATCGTCAAGTCACCTGCTCCTCAGATCAGAAGGTGATTGTGGCTTTGAGTAGATATTAAGCAGCCACAGCACTGCCTGGTCAGAAAGAGCAAGTGTACTAGCCCTTTACTTCTTCAAGATCTTGGTCCTCATCAAGCACTAACGTTTGAAACCCAGAAGATAATGCTGTTGCTTCCCTGTGGACACCACATCACACACTGCCTTGCCACAAAATCTGATATCATGCACCATAACATCTCTTCAAAGAATCCTGGAGTGAAGTAGTAGGGCAACACAGGTTAGTGATAGCATGCCAGCCTCAGTGATGGAAAGCATTTCTTGTATTTTTGCCCTTGGAAAGGAAATTAATGTCTTAATATTCTTGAAATTATACATGTAATAACTCTTGCAATTAAAGCTGAAGACAGGCTCAGTCAGGAATACTGTTAGGAAGAAATTTTACATTAAAGTGAACAAATGGAAACTTTTTATGAGCTGATACCTATTTAATTTCTGTTACAGAAATAAATACATGGATGCTTTGCAATATTAAGAATATAGTGCTTTGAAAGAGCAATGCTATAGTCTCCATGGAATAAAACCATGTAGCGTGTTCTCTTCAGACTGTAATTAGATCCTAAAGATTGTGGCTGCTGTAATGTGATTTTCTTGCATAAATACACTCTGTTCTTCAAGAGTATCTGAGGGCAGAAAGACCAGAAGATTGATTAAAAAAATAATGAAATTATATGGCCTGCATAGGCCATAAGACTTTTGCCTGGATCATCGACCGACAGCTGTTCAGAAAAGTTAGTATTAATTAAATCTCTTGCCAAATCATAGACTTTCTTTTGTAAAACAGATTTGTCACTCAAATATGAAGTGGCAGTAAAGCAGTATAGTTATTTTATAAAGGAAGGAAGTAATCAAATGATTTATAATTCTTTGAATTATAGAGCGACACTCTGGGTATTTCACTATGTGTTCACTATTCAGTTAGAAACTTTATTCTACTATAAATTCTAAAATCTATTAGTTAGGGCTTTATTGCAAGTGAAGTTTATAAAAGACAGCCACTAGCAGTAAACAAGAAGCATGACAGCAAGTATTAGGTCTTGGAGGTGCTGTCTGTAATACAAAAAAAGCCATAATCCAAAACCTGGACTGGACCTATTTCTGTTACTTTAGTGTTAAATGCATTTGTTCTCTCAACTCTCTTCAGATCTATGCAGTTAAACTCTTAACTTTAATACTTGTATAATGTCTTTAGACACTTTGGTGTTTTTTGTCAAAATAGCTTTCTTATCATGGTATCTTTTGAAAATTAACTCCAGATTCCAGCAGAGCTTGTATTTAATGCTGTGAAAAATACTACAACATATACTTTCTACTGATTAAAACAGAGATTTTGAAGCCACACATGTGTGTGATTTCTTCCTCTCTTTCCTGACTCCAGCCCATGTTTCCCCCATTTTTTTTTCTTCTCCTTGAGTGGCTTCAAGAGACCAAGAACTGTGTGAGAAATGTTCTGATCTGAATGGACAATCTGCATGGCAAACTTGATTTCTTTTGGCATGTGGTGTACATTTTGAGATAAGAGTTTATTATGTGAAATACTGTTATAGGCTTTCAAATAGGCTTCAGAGGTTGTTCTCTACTGGGCAATAAAAATGTTTATCTTATGTTTACGATTTCCTGAGTTGTTTAAGGGGTAATAAAAAAGGAATGGAAAACCTTGAAATAAGGTATCTCATCTCACCTACTTAACAAACTTTGTAAAGAAAGATAGAGATCAGAAGTTATACATGTCATAAAACAATAAAACCTATTTCATATCTAAAATGAAAGGCATTCAAGTAATCTTACTTCAGCAGTGCGAATTATAATGAGTAACTGGTTACCTTGGCGAATGTGATTTTAACTGGCATGTTTATTGACTTAGTTTTGTGTACAGAGCAGACTGAATTAAAAGGGAATTCTGAAGGTGAGATTGGACCTTGCAAAATGTCAAGTTCAGTTCATCAGTAACACCATAGATAGATTCAAATGCTTAACTGTTTTACTTGACGAAGCTGCGTTTCTCAATCTTGTGAAACTCCGCTGTGCTGAAGAAAATGGAGCTGCTTCTGAAAAAGTAAACTCAAAATTATGTGTTTGAGACCCCATTGTAGCTAACATATTGGCTCTTCTCTGCATGAATGATCTGGTGTTCAGGAATTGTTCTCTATGCTTTAGCTGTTCCTTCAGTGGGGGCAATAAGAAGGTCTCTCTCAAATGTTCTACTGCTGTAGGACTGAAATAAGTAGGACTTGATTGTGTTCTGGAGATTCTTACCAGTGCCAAATTTGCTTGAAACTGGACAATGACATTAAAAATTGCAGTGGGGTTTTTGTTGTTTTTGAAAGCAGCTAGGCTACATCTAGAGAAAGGACTTGAAACATCAATTAACATCACAAGTAAATGTATCCCTAATTATGTACATATTCTGTGTCTGGTCCCTTTTGATTATGCACCTATGCTTCATTTTATTTTTTTTTTTTTAGACAGTGGCAAGCTACTCTGATGCACTGACTCCAAACATAACCAGCAGCTGAATTCTTAGACACTTAATTTCTTTAGATGAGTGTTTTGGAAGCGTCATTCACTGCAATGTATGGTATGAATACTGTGAAGCGTTCTGTTTAATAAAAAATAGTATCACCATTTGGGTGCTTGTCAAAACACAATGCAGTGAAGAGGAGTTCTATTGTTTCTACTAATAGAATGTTTCTATTGCATCTGATTTTGCTTGTTAATTAATATTGTTTTGTATTTGTTTGCTTTTCTACAGTATCAGTGCATAATTTATACTAGCTTTATGTATGATAGCAATGTGGAGATAATCTTAACACATTTAATTTGTTGTACAGTACTAACTTCAATATGCATATCTTTAAGTCAAAGATTTTTTTTGCCTGAAGCTGCATGTGGAAATGAGAGAAAAAGGAATATATGAAAAAAATCCTAAATTTTGCTGCATTTGTTATAATTTGTACAGATAAATTCCTGCTAAGATTTATTTCAGTGTGATTTGAGACAAACTGACTTGTGTTTACATCTAATTTCTCTTCCAGTCTCAAATAAGAATATGCAATTTTTTACATAGATTAAAAAGTCTGTGCTGTGATTAGTGGAAACCTCTACTTCAATCTTTATTTGGAAAAGCATTTGCGTTCAAGGCATTACCCATGCATATTTATTTGAGGAAGTGAAGTTGGTCTTGAAGTGGCACTTTTAATTCTTTGTAATCTTATTCTGAAGATCATGGATACATGGGTGTGTTGCTCTACTAGTACTGACCTACCTTACCTAGCTTAGATGCCACTAATATGATGCGGTGACACACAGCTCTGTTCATGTTGAGAATTATGTCAGGTTTTAGAGCCCATGCTACAATTGCTGTTCGTTGATTCTGAGTCAGTCTAAGTCTAAGTTCCTGACCTAAGTCAGGAAGTTAGAGCTAGCTTGAATGTCTGTAGGATTCACCCCATTACTTTGTCTTGTGTTTGTCATGGGAGTTGCCTTGGTATTCAAAAAGATTAATTTTCAATGCTGGTAAGGTTTTGATATCAGAAATATTCAGTATAGATAGGATATTCTTGCTAATGACAGAATTAGCTTCTGACCTTTTCCTGTTGTTTACACTAAATAGATTCCTCTCTTGTCTCATCTGGGGGAAAAAAAAAATCAAACATACATATTTAATTCCTGAACAAGAAAAGAGAAAGAATAGCCCTGATGTATGTTTTTTAATGCTTTGGAAAAAGTCTACCTTATTTATGTTATAATGGTTCAATTTAAATAACTTGTTTTTCACTGTTTCTTACTCACTTTACAAGAGTGTACTTTTCAAAGTAGAGTTTTCTATTATTCCATATACAAAATATTAGCACACTTTTTCATTTGTAGGGCTTGTAAATTCTTTGTATATCAGAAGTTATGAATTCTTTGCATTTTCCAATGTCAGGGGTGAATTCTCTGACACATAATTGCACACAAATTTAAGGAGGTCCAGAATGTATTCAGTGACCATCTGTCACTACGTGCACAGCAAGCTTGACTTTGCAGTTGAGGTGCTTCCCATGAGGAAATTGTGGACTCGCAATAAAATTAAACTGGCTGGCTTGTGTAGAAGATGGGGAAGGGAACAGGGACCAAACTGTTTAAAGCTCAGGGACTTTGATGGCTCCTGGTAGAACCACTAGGTGTGTTGTGCACGACTGACTAAAAGTGGATTTTGGTGATGGGTACTTTTGTTTGTTCTTTTTCTTTTTTCTTCTGATATGTTGATATGTCAGCGTATATAAAATTGAGGAAGTCTCCAATCACTTTGAATGGTCTCTTCAACTAACTTTTTGCTGGTTCTGCATACAACCTGTAAGCTTCTTCATTAGAGGAAATATAATGGGGATCCATTTAGTAATTGAGACTATTATAAGATTCAAATATAAATTTAAATTAAAATCAAATGTGTTAATGTTCCATGTGTGATTTATATGAGAGAAAATCTGAAGGAAATGTACTAAGTGCAGTCATTAAGAGAAAAGAAGGGAACTCTTTCCTTATTTTGCTCAGGTCAGGTATTTGTAACAAGTAATTCATCACAGATATTTGACAGTTACTTGATTTCATAGTTCAGAGACTAGCATTTTATGGATGCGTAGTCTCTGTCAGTTTGAGTGAAACAAGGACTTAAATATAGGATGTTAAAGCAGAATTTAATCTCTATTCAAACCAAACAACAGTTTGGAAATTGGGAACATTTCATGTATTGTCTTGAACGGACATAGAAAACAATGTTACTCATCTACTCATAGGTGTATATAGTCCTGGAGACTTCATGTTGCTAACTGTCTTCCCAGCTGGTCAAAGCAGTAACACTGTAAAACTAGCAATGTGGTAAACTATGGGGTACATATGAAAGATAGGCAAAAGGTTATGCATCAGCTTCAAGAATGCAAAAGCTTGCATACATCATTCATACCTGTTATTGCAAGATTGCTCATACAGATTATATGCTAGTTTCCAGTCTCAGCCTATTTGCATTTGGCTGAACTGCACCTGAATGGAATTTAAAACCAAGAATGAATGTTTAGGAAGCAAGTATGAGTCAAAAAAAAGGATCCCCTTCATTCCCTTCCACCCATCTTTCAAAGCACAGGTGTCAACTGTTGTATATGAAGTTTTTTCAGTAGTGAAAACAACCATACTAATGACAGCGCTGCTCTCCAGGGTCGTTAGTCCCACAGCTGTTACTTACTACAATGTCTGCCTGAAGATCTTGACTCTGAGAGTCAAAAAGCACAGATTTCTTTTTTTTTCTTTTTTTTTTTCCCCTTCTTATTGGCAAATAGGTGTATTGCTTTGAATATTGCTGATGTGTTTCCAAGTCTCCGTATATACAATGACAGCAGGTGCAGGGCAAATACAGAATGACACTATTCAATATTTAAAAAAAAAAAACCCCAAACAACATGCAAAACCATTTAGCTTGATTTCATGTCTTTCTGATGTTTAAAAAGCTGAGTTCTAGGTTTAAATTAACATTTCTCAATAGACTGTTCCTTTTGTTGAAAAATATTTTCTATTGAAGATCATACTTTTCTAGTATAATTAGCAAAAATGTATACACAAAAGGAGAGCTTACTAGTGGCAATAAATGGAACAGAAAACAGACGACTGTTATATCTTTCCCAGCTTCATAGCTGTTTCACCAAAAGTTTAGAAGAATATGTACAAAGGAATCCTCTTTTGTAAAGCCACTTCTCCCTGCTAACTACAGATTACTGGCAAGTTACTACACAGAGGGAAACAGACAGTTGAAATTAATAAATCTAAGCCATTCAGCCACTGCCTGAATTGGAAAACTGGGAGCAAAATGCAGTGCCTTGAACGTCCAAAATATATAACAGTGTAGATTGCGGGATTAATTCTAACATTAAACAAAGTATTTCAGTGAGTTTCTTAGAAGGAAACAGAAAGTCTGTAGAAAAGTCAACTGTGCATTTTTTGAAATGCAAACACTTAGCCACATCTAAGCATCTGGCATCAACGCTTCCTTGAAGAGAAAAGAAACTGACTATGTCTATTGAATGCAAGAACAAAATAGCTTTTTTGCCAAAACCGGTACAAATCATCGGTGCCAAGGCTAATGCTTTCAAACATTTGGCAGGAGCCCACTAAGGCTTATTTTAATCAGATATAGGGAGAAAGGAAAAATGTCACGCTGCTATTTTACATTAATATAAGCTCATGTTAGCTTAAGAAGGAAAAAAAAAAAGATCCCTGCCAAACAAACCCCTTACATTCTTAGAAAAAAAAATTAATTAAGTTCTGTTGTAATTTTGTCACAAAGCTGTTTTCTTTTATTCTAATTTTGATAGCAATTCTTGGAAAGCAATGTTGATATTGGCTACCAACAAATAATGGTTCACCATCCTGTCAATTGTAGCTGTTAAAGTCCTCCTTCACCCCTAATTCGGTTTACAGGGGTTTGTAAGTTAAGCATCTCTTCAGGAGCGAACTGTGGAGTGTGACTGAAGTTTACGTAAGTTCTGCAGTGTAAGAGTGGTAGATCACTGGAACAGGTTGCCCAGAGAGGTGGTGGAGGCCCAATCCCTGGACACATTCGAGGTCAGGCTTGATGGGGCTCTGAGGGACCTGATCTAGTGAAAATGTCCCTGCTTACTGCAGGGGGGTTGGACTAGGTGACCTTTAACGGTCCCTTCCAACCTAACACATTCTAAGATTCTGTTGTGGCTGAAATGCAAGAGACTAGCACAGCATGGTATTCATACCTCAACTAATGCACTTAGATATATAGATAAGGGCATATCTTTCTAACTGGAATAACACACAACCTGAGAAAGACATGCTCAGGAAAGCAAGTATTGCACCCTACTAAAAATCATGAATTGCTATGTGACACATTTTCAGGTTTCCAATGCCTTCCTCAGACAAAAAAAAAAAAAACCTCTGAAAATGAAAATGTCGTCATTTGTGCATTTCGTTATTTACTCTGACCTTATATGAACCTTTAGACTATATCACTGCACTAACAGTTTTAATATAGCCAAAATATCCAGTATAGCATCACAATTTATATTTCTGAGAAGCTTAATTTCTCACTTTCTTAAACTGTTCTACAAACATCATTGGGTCTGCACTTAAATAATGCATTTACCCCCAATAAGGAATGAGAAAACCTGTATTTTAGCATGTGTTCTGTGTACTGTTGCACATCTTAAAAAAAAAAAAAAAAAGAGGGGAAAACCCCAAAAACCACCAAACCAAAACACCCCAAAGCAAACCCAAACTAAAATCAGCATAAACCAGTCCCCTCTTCTACCTTTCCTAAAAGTTTTGGTACTTCATAGCTTCCATATAAGAATTCTAAGGAGTTATTTAGGTAAAGAGACAGCCGTGCCTTCGTGTCACAACTTGAAAAGTAAAATGCATTAAATTATTTCTTTGCTGCACTGCTTTGCAGATCATTAAAAATTAGATTTGAATTTCAGGAATGCATTCAGGCATTTACCCACTCCTCCTTATGATATATCTATTGTGTTTTCTTTGTATTTTTCCTCTTTTACTCATTCTAGAATACTTCTAATTTCACATTATTTTAAAAGCAACTTTAAGCATTGTGCTAATCTGTTAATCTGTGTACTCCTATGAGATTCAAAATTAATGTTTTACTAGTAGAAGAAAAGGGAAATTAGTTTCACAAGAAATTTCAACTCTAGCTAGAAATGAAATTTGCCTGTTTGTCTTGTTTGTCCTAATTCAGAATTGGCAGCATTTTAATGTTGGGCTACTTTTATTGTGGTTAGCATGTTTTCACTTTTTCTTTGTGTCGTTAACTGGTTTTATTACTTGGTTTTATTGTTTAGATTGCATGCAACTGTATGCAATACCATGAAAGGTCTCATGTAATCTTCCCATTTATGTAACAGTGTTAACATTTCAACAGTGTTAACATTTCAATAAATAATATAGCTTGTGTCTGAAGCTACTGAGGACAATGGGAATATGTGTCTTCCGTTCTTTTAATTAAGTATGAATTAGTACCCTTATAGAAAGCATTCATAGTAGTTCCAGTGTCCTAGGTGAGTCTATTATCCAATATTGGAGAATAGGCCTCTAATTGTTGTGGGACTTCAATACACTAACTCTCACTTGATTTAATTTAATGGTAAAAAGTATTTCTAAGTTAAAACATTGATTCCATGAATCCTCAGAAGTTCTAGTTTGCAGTAGAGGTTCACTGTTTCTGTTTTTTTGATTCTGCTCACTCATAATACATGTTTATTAATTGCATCCTAATTTCTCTATCCCTTCCTTACATCTTAGATAACAGTTTTTGCAGTTAAGGTTTGGTGAGATCTTTATTTGAATACACTGTAATATGGTTAACCAGATAACCTAGTATTAGCTTGTATATTACGCTCAATTGCATGTAAAAGCCTCTAAAATACTGGATGGAAATATGATATGCTACTATGAATCGCTGTCCTTTCTGTGAACAGTAAAGTATTAAATGAGGCAAGATGTGTGGCTATTGTGTGTACTGGATTAACTCATAAAAGCATATTTGAGGACCGTTACTGAATGAGCTAACACTGCTTTGTGATTAAAAAATGTTGAGGCTGCTCCTTCTATTTTCATTCCTGCTGTACAATTTCAAACCATATATTAACAAACCATTTCTTCACAAATTTTACCCTTTGAATTATTTTTCCTTTCATTTCAAAGTGGTCGTCCTCTTGCTCAGTAGCATTTTCTTTATCTGTTCTATCCCTGCAGGATACTTTGGCAGATATACCAGCTGTAGTCTCTTGGGCCATCTTTTTTGTTATAAAAGTAATCTCATCCATGAAATATCTTTTTCTTTAAGGAATCATCTTTTTCTTTCTTGCTTCGTCTAGAATCCATTTAAAATTTTTGTTCAGTCTTTGTTAATGGAGCTGTAGCCTCTGAAAATATTTTCTAGCCTCTCTCTGATGGTATTTTCTCATTCTCTTCTCCTTTCAGGCATGTTAAAAGAGGTAAAGGATACAAACAGAATTAATAGGAATCGAATTAGTGGGACATTGATATCTTGTGATGATGAGAACTCTGGGACCATTCTCTAAAGGCTCATCTTGCTCCCCTCTGGGTGTTCTGCATTCGCATTCAGAGGCACCAGTAATCTACACCTGAGCTGTCAAAAAAACTATCTGCTCTTTAATGTATTTCTAGGAAGAAAGAGCTCTTAGGGCTGAGACTGCTAGCAGGCAGCATATCTATAAGCAGCACCAATGCATCCCACCTAGTCGTGTGTCTGACTCATTGAGCTGTCTGAAAGCTTTGCGGCATGCATTCAGTGGTATGACTAATGGTGTGGTTTGCTTGTTTATTTTGTTTGTTTCTTTCTTTCTTTCTCTAAAAAGAGAATATTTATTTTGCCTGCATTTTCTTTTCCATTCCACAAAAGGAAAATCACTTCTATATAAAACAGAATCAGATTTATGACACTCCTTAGTTGCTGAGAAGGGTTAATGCCATTGTAAAAAAACTGGTTCCACAAAAGATTTAGAAAATAAAGATTTCTAATACAATCTCTACATTGTATTACTGATTGCCTTGAAAGTAAGAACTCAACTAGGCTTAATGTATTAAGAAACCCAGTGTTAACTTAAATTGCATTTCAGTTTTACCCTGATTATTGTACATAATTTGAAGGCTTACGAGAACATACAGATTCATGGTTAGTCCATGGTCCTAAAGTGCAGATCAAATGACTTCTGTTCACCTTCATGAAAGGACACAGAACAGCCAAAGGTGCTAAAGATGATAATCTAATGGGATTGTGACACTTGTCACATAGGTTAACGTGCCTGGCTTTGCACCACTCCAGTTACATGATGCAATTAATCTTTCACTGTTAGCAGCCAAGAGCTGTTTTGCATCATGGGAACAAAGTGAAAAATAGCAGAATAGGCCTGCTCTGTTTGTGCATTCACGAGTGCATTCATAGCAGAGTTGTATTTCTTGAGTCCTCCAAAGCTGGAGAGAAGTGAAGGTGCTACCCAGGAGCCAGAAGTCTGTCATCTCTCTGCAATTCTTCCCATCTCAGCTCCGGAGGATGGATTTTTCCCCTAGGCTTGACATTACCTGGGCAGTATGAGGCAGAGCAGGACTTCAGAGAAAAAGGCTCGTACTCTCCCATTCAAACCAAGTTTGTATTCATGCTGGGTAGTCTCTGTAAAGTAACGCAACAGCCTACAGCAATAAAAGACAAACTCTCTAATCTACCAGCTCTATACATTTTGAACCAACCTATCTGCTATGAAAACAATAGTGTTTGCCACAAATATTTGCACGTATTTGATACTGCAAAATTACACATGGCTGAAAGACTATTGATTTTCTTTTTTCTATGCTTGTTTTGAATCCCTAGAACAATACATAGTACATAATGTTTTGGGGTTTGTCTCTTCTGGGAGTCCGTGCTTTTTCAGATCAGACAGTAATTTTGAAAGTTGCTGCTGCCTTATCGATTTTTCTGCCTGAATCCATTTTGCTAAGTAAACTGATATAGGAAGTAGGGCTTGAGATCATCTCACAGGCACAATAACCAAGCCCTACCCCTTTCTAAAACACCAAAGCTTTATAATCTTTAACCTGATTTTTATTAGACCTAAGTGACCTGTAAAATAGGAAAACCTCCAATCTGCTGGGTAAGATGGAATCAAAATAAACAAGTTTGCAAACCCATTGTCCCTTGCTTGCTATGTCCTTGTAGGGGCAAGTCCTTTTCTGTGGGCTTCCCCTCACCAACCAAGAAATTCCTTCAGTCTCGTCATAGTTCCTGAGAAAAGGGCCTTTCTCTGCATTCCCAGAGAGACATAACCTGCCCACACTTCCTGCTGCCACGTGTAAACCAGTCCTCCGTCCACTGTTCCTCTCTACCACTAAAGGCTTCTGCCAGGCAGATGGCTCTGGGCTCTCCCTGCTAGCTGGGGTGCACCAGCCCCAGCCTGCCCCCCTCTTCCCATGCCACTCCGGTCAGCTTCACTACAGACATCTCTTACCACTCTGGTTGTGCACCCTTGCTCTCTGAGGATGGCGTCTTCCATGGCGGGAGGGTGAGTCAGGGAAGTGAAGGAGGGGAGCTCTACTGTTCCCAGTGAGTGTGGTCTCAGACCCAGCAAAATGGCTGTCATGGCATGAGGTGCTGGCTCTCCTCAGTCTGTTCATACTCTTGTAATATCTGGTTTTTTTTCCTGCTGCTGTGCTTCCTGCCCTGTCTCCTTGCAGTGGTGGAGCTGCTAGTGCTTCTGTGCGTTAGGTGTAAAGGGGACCCAGGCCACACAGCCCTCTGTGGATGCCAAGCAAAGCATCACTGTAAGCAAGATGATACCTGCCATAAGTGGAAGTTTTTAGGCTTTTTTTTTTTCTCTCTTTTTTTAAGCGTGAGATAGCATTTACAATTTGCATTAACTAAAGTCTAGACTGGACTTAACTGACTTCTGTGTTTTTCAGGAGAGAAGCAGCTTGCAGTTAAATGATCTTTTTTTGAGGTATGCTTTTCTAGGGGTTGCCCCATTGTAGCACCTTTACAGATAAGTAGTGCTCCATTACCAAGTTACTGTGTAGCGATGATAGAAACTCTTTTCCTGCTCATATGGAACAGTTCAGAAAGAAATAGACCACTCACAAAGCCTGGAGGATAATACTCCTCCCAAATGGGGCTAGCTCAGATGAGTTTGTGTGCTTTAGAAGGATATGCTGTATTTTGGTTTTTGTTCATATGGACCCAGATGCAAGTTGAAGACTTTAAATGAACTGGTTCATTTTAATGATAAACTTTGTAAAATTTGGGGTGGAGGTTTTGCAATAATGCTTTTTATTGAGGTCTATATTTTACATGGTCAGTATGAACATCCATGTATGTTGCAATGTCAACCCTCCCACACCTTATTGATGAGGTGTTTTGTATAGTTTTGGGATTTTCCTGGCTTACTTGTGTGGGTAATATCTCTGCTTAGAAGTTGTTTATTCATGGATAGTGGGTTAGGAATTTCATGGCATTTAATTAATTTTGGTTTTACACCTTTGGTTTTTTGTGCCTTAGAATCATAGAATGTGTTAGGTCATCTAGTCCAACCCCCTGCAGTGAACAGGGACATCTCCACTAAATCAGGTTGCTCAGAGCGCCATCAAGCCTCACTCATTTCAGATCTTCTGGAGATTGCAACAGTATAGCTGTTTTAATATTCCAGTTACTTCAGGACAATTAGCAAGTTCTATAGTGACTTTTTTCTTTTTCCATTTGATTGTTACCTGATCTATTGTATAAGTGCCTGCAGACTTCTCAGACGTAGTTTGCTTAAACTAGTACGAACCTTTTTCAAAGAAACCTTGATTTATAATTTGAGTTTCCTGAAGCGGGGAGGGAGGATTAAGCATCTTATTTTCAGACCTAAAGTAAAATAGTGCCATGTACTGTAGCAAGTCCTTTGTCTCATATAATGTATTTTGGCTTTCACAAAAATAAGTTTTCACAGATGTAAAAAATTGGTTCTCTGTGCAGTTCTTACCCAACATCAATGGTAAGAGACAGTCTTGCTTATTTACATCAGTTTGCTTTTTTAAACTACTAATTTTTTGTGCATTTATGTTTGAGATTTACCAGCAAAGTTTTGAGAAATAGGCTTTGAGATCAGTAATCTTATGCAATAGTGTATATAGAGTTGAAGGAAGTTGTCACATTTCTGTACACTAGTGGATAATTTCATAAAGTCATTTTCCTGAATGTGCTGTCATGCAGAACGTGTGGAAGAGCACATGAAGCCAGAGAGATTTGTAAGAACTCAGCAGTTGTTTCTCTAGGTAGGTTTCCAATTGGCAGAGTACACAGCTTGCTTTTAAAATAACTGTTTGGAAAGCAGCTCACTACTTCAGAGCTTTTATGTTAAGCCATTTTTAAGGCCAGATCTATGGTTATTTAAAAACAAAAGAAACCAGCAAACTGTAAACTGAAAGAGTACAGTGACTGTGGATAAAGAATGGAGAAATGTGATTGGAGGTATCAGTGGAACTGCTACTGTGGTATGTGTGACAGGGCAAGTGAATTTAAGTTACAGGGTATATTTTACTTGCTGTCATGGGTGATGTCTGTAAGTTACAGGCATTTTGCTTTCAAATACATGGTCACTTTATTTGTAAGCTATATAGAACTAAAATGAAGACAAGAACAGATTCTGTAATGGAAATAATGGATACAAGCAGAGCATGGATTTCCAACACTTCAAAAATAAGTGTGGATGGACCTTAGAGAAGTATGGAGAAATTTACTTTTGTGGATGAAGTTTTGCTTTAGGTGACTTCATAATTTCTTATGATCATCCTTTAGGGAAGAGCTTATGGTGGGCTGGGAGGGGAACTAGTTTTTCCACTGTCATACTGCTGTCCTGTGACATACTCACTACATATGGTTACATGGGAAGCTGCACTCACCTTGAGCAAAGTTGGGAGGAGGAAGCTGAATGATTGCAGACCAGAGGCAATCAGCCAGTAGAGGAAAGGGTGACAATACCTTTTGGTATTCTTACATAAGGCTTAGCAGCTTCTCATTTCAGTGAAAGCCTAAACTTAACATCAGTGACAGGTTTGGGTCAGACAAATGATATGACTCCTTGCTTTGAAATTCTACTTTATAAAGGCTGGGTTTAGGGAGAAGGGTGATGGACTTGAGGTGGCTAGGGTCCAGTGTCAGGTAGGGCTTTTTTCCTGTATAGGCAGGGAAGAGAAACTGTCAAGCAGGTGACTACTTGCACTTACTGTTTGGCCACGAGACTATGAAATTTATTTTGACAGTCTGTAGGATGATGTATAAGAAGAGGTGGGTTGTAGTATTGTTAATATGTAAATGTTTTGATTTGTAGATTTCATAAACCATTCACTTTTCTAATTATTAGAAATTAATTTGGCCCTTACCTTTTTTATTATGCTTAATTTATAGAAGGCATGGTGGTATGACATATTTAAGTACTTGCACTGCTTTTCAGTGTAATACCTGTTGTGAAAAATGCAAACTTTTGACTTTTCTATGAATAAAATAACCTTTTGTAGTTTTCCTCACTTATATATAGGACTCATTTTTATTACTCAGCTTTGTATTTCTTTGTGCCCTGTCTGTCCAGCAAACATAAAATGTCTGTCTCCTTTTTCCTCCTTCTGGTATTAAAAGCAGTGACAAAACTCCTCCACACACAGGATCTATGTAAAACAACTGTCTGCCCATTCAGAACTGCTTTCTTTTTTACTGATTGCCAACTGCCCTCTTTTACACCACAGAACACAATGTAGTATTTTCTTTTCCAGACTGAAGTTACATCATTATTTAATTTTTTTTCACTTTTCTCAAAAGGTATTAAGTGCAAATTTATGCTCTGCATTGTAATACAGTTGGTAGAATTGACTTAGGCAATCCATTTACATTTATGAAAGAAAAAAATAATCTTATTAATTTTTGCTTAATATTGATAGAGAATATTCCAGAGAGCTAATTTTTTGGTGGTTCAGAACAGATTGTTGAAATTTACTGCTGCAGCTTCACAGGTATTAGCAAAGGTTGGCCCTGAAAGCCAGTGTAAGTAGTATACATGATATTCTACTGTGCTGCAGTGAACTGCAAACAATGTTGTTGGATGTATTGACTTAATAAGAATTAGTGTGTTTGTCCTGAGCTGTTTGAGGAGAGTCAGTGTAGCATGTTAAAAGAGGGAAGTTATAATACAAAAGGCACTTAATGTCATGTCTGCATTTGTTTTGGCAGCAGAAAACATAAAAAGTCTGAAAATTGTGACAGATTTTAAGAAGAACTGGCATTAACAGCTGAGTTTTACCCATTTTTTAGTGACTTCATGTCTGTATTCTATTTCAGCTCTGTGTAAAGAAGCAGCTAGTGCCAACACAGCTCCTGTGAATGAAATGCTTCTCTAGGCAAGGAACACTAACCAAGCCAGGGCTAGGTATAAATAGCTGGTTTGGTTTGTGCATTTTCAGGCAGAAGCTTGAAAGTCCCCAATCTACCCATTGTCTGCCCTTATTGCCCACACTGACCATATTTGTTTGCTGCAGCTCCACTGAAACCCAGATGTTGCTAGTTCTCTTGTAATCAGTAGTGGAAAAGGCAGAAAGGTAGTGCCGTGAGCCAGGTGAATCTGTGCTCAGCATGTCTATTGTTAGCCAATGCCTGAGATGTTCAGAAGCAAACAGCACTTGGCCTCAAAATTGACATAAAACCATTAAAATGATTAAAAGGAGAGTCCTGTTCCTTTTATATAAAGTGAGCATAGTTTATATTTAGGAGTCAGAGTCCCTTGGTATACTTTTAATTAACATTTACATAGAGGCAATGGATCATTTCAGGAAGCCTTATGTATGAAAACGTCATTTTTTTTTAACTACCAGTTCAAATTTTTATGAAAAACTGCTTTATGAAAATTGCAAACCAGACCAATCTTTCCACCTGGGAGCTGAATTCTACTAGTTTGTATATAACAAGCAAGCTGTATCAGGGCAGTATTTTGCCAGATGTATTTTATGATTAAAGATTATTTGAAATTATTTCACATAGAAATCACAAAAGCCTTAAATAAAAGCATGATTAAATACATTTTTAAAAGCTTACTAATATTTGGTTTTGAACATTGTTAGTTTGCTTTGGGAATAGCATGGCTGGAACATTGTGTGTTGGACAACTGCAGCTGCTACAATTATGTTTAGGAGGTAGCTCATGTGGCTTTACATTAAAGCAGGTGTTCTTCTGGTGTTTGTTCTCAGTTCAAATTTACATGTGACAATGGAAATGGCTGATAATCACCAGGATTAGAGGAAACATATAAAGCAGCATAAAACTATGATTTTGATTGAATGGATCCATCAAATATCATTTTGAATTTGCAATGAGTGAGAGGATTTGTACATTCCTGCATAAACTTTAGGAATATTTTGTACAGGAAATTTAATTATGGATATTGATATCGAGTCGCCATGAAAACTCCACTGGTTTTTAACTAGGTTTCGTTTTCTTTTTTTTTTAAACTGGGACACTGTCCAGTCCTTATATACCAGTATAAAATTGTGCTATTGTGGAGGAAAAAAAAAAATTAAAAAATCTCCTAAAGCACCAGCAAATCAAAGTTCTTGAATTATGTTCATGAATTAAACATTAAGCATGACACTGTTTTTAAGTGTCTAGTGACTAGATTAATTGTAAAGAGAAAATAACATGTTGGTCTCTTGAGAAAAAAAGGCTAATGTTTAAGACAGCTTTTACATAGGACAAATTAGTTTTATTGTATACCATGCATGTTTTAGAACCATTCATGCACTTGAAAATGGAAAATCCTTGTGGCTGTAAGAACTTTAAGCCTCTGTGTGTTTACCTGTGTTATATGTATAACAACACTGACTATGGTCTGTACTTTAGTTTGAATTGTTTCTATAATGTATCCTGTTGATTAGAAGATTCTAAACTCTGAGATACTTTGGGATTTGTTCTCTACATAGAGCAGCAAAGTTTTTGAATTTCTTAAGAATAGTACAGAAGGCACTCTTGGGTGAGGTCTGACTTTTTTGTTTTGCTGGGCTTTTTTTAAACTTAAAAAAAATGTAGTTTGCTGTACACACAGATTTATTGCAAATCAGAAACACTTTACTATGCCAAAAATACTGTCAATTTGCCATTTATTTTGACTACTATATTTTGTCCAAAACAGATATCAAGAATGCAGTAGAACCCCAAAATTGCTAGGAAAAAATTTGAAATAAATGGCAAGACATAAAGTAATACAAACCATGGCTTAAAACATGTTTTGTTGTATCCAAGTGCAAAGCCTACCTGGAACCATAGGTAAGGGCATAATCATATTTCTACTAAAGGACTCAGTGATACTGAAACATGCATATACCTCTTGAAATTAGTTAAGAATTTCAATTATGGTACCATAGCTCAATATTTTATCGTACTGTAGAGAGAAGCATAAGAAAGAATTCGGAGGTTGTGCTATGTGTGTCATTATATTAGTGAAGTAATTTCTAAGTACTAGGTTACATTCACTTGTCCTCAAGTCTGAAAGATGCTGAAATACCAGAAAGAGCTCAGGAAACGCAGGCAATTTGAGCTCAGGAACATATGTCTAATAAGGAGATTTTTTTGAAGTTGACTAACAAATGAAAAAAGATTAGCCTGAGTTTCTTGGGAGAATATGACAGAAGATGGTCCTTGAATCTAGGATAGAAAGTTGGAAAGAGATTTAAGATTCACAAAGCTTAGGATGAAGTGATCCAAATTAGAAAAAGGTTGATGATTTAAAATTTAAAATAGCATGCCTGCAAGTATGAGGGTGATTCCATTACTTTTCAAATTACAGTAAATTTTGTAAAAAACCCAACAAAACAACCATATATGGGATGTAAAAATAAAAGCAAATGAGATTCTATGGCATATGTTTTTCAGATCATGGCATTTTAACATTGGATATAACCTGGCATGCTTTTTGTGATATATGTATTCCTTTTAAGATGTACCTTTACTGCATCTTAGAAAAAGAAATTGTAAAGTATATACATGTGAGAAAATGAATGGAAACCTCAAAAGTCCGTTTACCTTTTAATAGTTTGGTTTTCATTTAAAAATCAAAGGTCTCCAAAATATCGATCCCAGAGTTACTTGATATAAAGGAAAGCATATGAAGGAACACTGGGATTCTCAGATTAGGAATGGATGTTCTACACTGAAACAGGATTGTGTATGCGTTTTCAGATATGCATAAGATACATATATGCATTTCTGTATGTAAATATATCTGGTAGAATTGAAGATAACTAAATATGGGTTTATATTCCTAATTTAAAAAGATACATTTTAATACTTTTTTCATAGTTCTGTGGCTAAGTGTACTTAGATTAAAGCAAAGGAAGGGGTGTGACACTTTGTATAAAAAACAGTGTAGATTTTTTCATACAAGTTACAGGTTAGTAGTGGACAGAGGAAACAAAACCTTTTATGTTCATAGAGAAAATGAAAACGTCTGTTCAGCACCAAATACTTGTGTACTGTGTATTGTTCAACTCTCAAAAAAAAAAAAAAGAGTAGTTTTGAGGTTGTCAAGTATATTGGCAACAACTTCCAATTCAGTATCTTAGTTCAAGGATGCTGCTTAATGATACAGAGCACACTTTAATGCTGTATTGAAGATCTGATCAAGGCCACACATTGACCTCTATTCCAGTACTGAAAGCAGGTTCTTTTGAGCTCTGTTTGAGAGTGAAATAGATTAACCTATAATGCTGATACTTATACAACAATTACAGCTATTGCATTACTCTATATTTCATGGACAACAGTTAACAGAATGCTTTAAGTTAGGGCACGATTTCATTTCTATGTGGAGTTTTTAGTATTTGGTGTCAATGTTGGAACAAACATACTTTGTATTAGGTTGTTTTCAGCATTTGAAGAGAGAGCAAATCAGCAGAAGACCATTTAATGTTGCTAGTAATAGGTAAAGGTTAGTTTGGAGTAGACACTTTAAAAAAAAGTGGCAAAAATCTATGCCAATCATAAACTTGATATATAAACCATTATAAGATTTATATATAAAATTGATCCATATAGTAATATAGTATTGATTCATATAGTAATATAGTATACTGTTCATATCTGAATCAAAACACTGCAGGGTGGTGGTCACAGCACTGTGCTTGACTGAGTTCAAGATGCGCTGGGACGTTGAGCTCTGTCCTATGCTCTGACTTGGCTGGTCCTTTGTGGAGCCAGGAGTTGGACTTGATGATCCTTATGGGTCCCTTCGAACTCAGGATATTCTGTGATTCATGTAACATTTGGCCAGTGCCAGCTTACTCAAAATACCTGCTGCTCTTCAGAGACTTTATTACATGGTAGGATAGCATTTGTGAAAAAGTCTAAAATTGCAGTGGTATACTATACAATCTTAGAGACATCTTAGAAAGTTGTCTCAAATGGCAGTAATACAACTGAAAGAAAGAAGCTGGTGACATGGATGCTTTGTGTTACCTGCTGGAATAGCCTGTGTGGTTTTTTAACTGAAGGTATAGAAGGAATTTACATGCTTGAATTAGGCATATAAACTTGTCAGCTAAGGTAAAATGAGAGAAAATAACTGTGTTTAAAACAAAATCCAAAGCAAGTGCAGTAGCTAGTGGCATTGACAAACATAAGGAAAAATTATAATGAGAAATTTTGGGAGATTTGAAGTGTTTGGAAAGCAGATGCGTACCTGGAAAAATGCAAATCCAATGGGAGTTACATATAAATATAAAAGAAGATGGAAACATTTTTGAGTTATAGGGAAAGTAAGAAGGAGAGTAGAATGTATCAAAAAGTTTTAAAAAATCACATCGAAATATCACATGAAGTTGTATTATGTATTAGTATTTCTGGAAGTTCTAGAGAAATGGAGACATGCAAGGGTACTTTGTCGGGTTTAGAATGAATTATAAGCAGGTTGGGTTTTTTTGGAAGGAGTGTTGGGGGCAATTTGGATTGAACTAGTCTTGGCTGTGTTTGAATTGCTGCACCTAAGCATCTTTCGTAGAAAAGGGGATATTGAACTTTTCTTATAGGAGTTACAGAGCAGCAGAAGCTATCTCTGTGACTTTTTTTTAAAACCTTTTTTTGAGGTTTAGCAGGGAAACTACACTTGCTTATTGTGCCTAAGACTGTGACAGTTTTTTATTATCTGTTATTTTGTTTTATTAAACTTCTCAGATGATAAATTTTTGAGGTTTTTGACTGGGATGAAAAATGTGTCGTGAAGAGCTTTTTGCTAAACTGATCTGAATATATTAATAAAAAATATTTGATATAAGGGACCTAAATCTAGGTATAGTCATTTTATGCTTACACTAAGATGAAAACTTGGGTTCTCTATAATAATGGCAGTTCATTTATTCCCAAAATACGCAGGTTTATATGTCAGTTCTTTCTTCAAAGTCACGCTGTGACAATGTATAATCTTGTTATCAATAGTTGAGAAAGAGTAATATGGCTGTATCATGTTACTGAAGCAAACCTACTCAGTATTAATTTGAACATAGGGAAATTGTACCATTTCTCCTGATACTACTTTCTAGGTTATGTTTTTTTTCATTTCAGAATTATTTAAATATCAGTAACACTACACCTATAACTACACATATATGTTACAGTGTAACGAGAATTAGTTCTTTGGGTCTTCTGGAGAATGTATTGTACAGAACTGTTAGGAATAGCCAGAATTGTTTGTCTCCAGATCATTATAATCAATTCCTCTTGATTTAGGATTAATTGAAAGGTTTTATAATTTGATGGCTAATTTCTGACAGATGTTTGAGAACAGGGAAAGAACTAGAGCGGAGTTGTAAACATTGTAAGCAGAAGAAAAAGAACATTGAGATGTAGGTAGAAGTTTAAAAAGGAAAAAAGTGATTGATTTTGAGTCTAACAAGAAAAGTAGCTAGCTGTGTCATTGTTTTGAAAGCTTTTCAAACTAAAGGCAAACTTTTTTCCCAATTATATACATGGATTGAATAGAAATATAATGGAATAATACCTCCAGGTAAATTAACTGTTGTTGTATCTGAATAAAAGTTTTATATTTTTATAGAAGTGTTATCAAACGTATCTTGGTTTCTCTGGAAGTCCTCTCCTCAGGGGTTACAAACCTAAAAGTTTTGCTTTTTAATTCTCAGTTTCAATAAAGTGCTAGTTTATTATTGGATAGAATTTTTAATTTGCCATCTTGTATTACCAAAGGAAAAAAAATCCCCAAAGTATTTTAAATATTATATGCTTTTAAGAGGTAGGCTATTCTGATTATCATAAAAGGCTTGTTTTAGGAGGTCGGGAAAACAAAAAATCTGTGGCGCAGCATACCATACCTATTCAGTGAACCTCACTTAAGCTAATCTTATATCAAAGAGAAGTTTGTATTGTGATAAGCAACAGCAATGAAACACATGTATGTGAAATCTTATCTTCCACTGATTTATTTTGATCTTTTAGAAGTGCTCTACATAACAGAGATGAAGCACTATGGCTTAATGCTTAGAAATACGTAATGAGTTCATTCTTCAGAAATAATGAAGACTGAGTCTATCCGTCTATAGAGATTGCTGCACTCAAATTCCAATTTCTCTGGAGATTCAAAACCCATAGCAAATAATACATACACACAGAATATAGTGCCAGAATTGAAGCATATTGCTTTCATGTATAAAACCATTCAAACTATCCAGATAGTGTGTCCTCACGCAGAAAATCTCTGTGGCAATTTTTCATCAAATATATATATATTAAAGTGCTTTTAGAAAGCGTAACAATTATATTCATGCTTCTATTAAAAAAAAAAGTTTGTTTTTTATGATGTCGTAGGGTGTGGAGGATGCCTCAGACAGATGGGGTTCTTGTTCCTCATTTGATCTATATAGAATTGTAAGGAGCTAATTTTAAAAAAATTCTCTGAACAGAGTTTTCATATCAAAGGAGTCTATACAGACAGTGCAGAGAAAGGTGTCCATGTCTCCTGCTTTGTTCATCTCCTGAAATTTCTTCTAGGTCTATTGCAGAAACTCAGTTCCTTTCTACATCTTCAGTACAGCACTACTACTACCTTATGTTCAGACTTCCTAATTTTGGAAAAGTCATTTGTCAGATGCATTGCTGAAGCTATTTCTCATCTGCTTGGTCATGCTTTGCAGTTCAATATATCATAGGTAATTAAATATTCGCCTTTAGTGGCTACTTGGATTCACACTGATTATGTAATTAGACCTAATGACACAAATCATTGTGCAAAAATGCTCAATAATCTAAGGATGAGGAAAAAAAAACCCTCAACAATTTGCAAGATAATATATGGAGATAAGGCTGTGGGATGAGGGTTCCTGACTGTTCAGTTTTGCATTTTCTTGGGATTGTGTAGTTCAGTTTGAACACCTAACAGTCTGTTTAAAAACCTGCATGTAAGATGTCATACAAATATTCAACTGGTTGAGATAAGGACAGAGAGAGATCATTCAGTTGGCCTCTTTAAAAGTTAAAAGACTTAAGTCCAGTAGTATGTGTGGCTAAGTTTAATACTATAATGTAGCGGGGGGGTTGAACTAGATGACCTCTAAATGTACCGTCCAACCTTACATATTCTATGATTACTTTTGTAAAAAAAAGCTTTTATTAGTGAGAAACACAAGCGCCAAGGGATTTTTTTCTAATTTATGGCTTTTTGGTTTACTGTTTGGGAGTGAGTGGGTAGAGATAGTACCAAATTTTGGGATTATGACAGGAGAAATCAATGGATTTTTGTGACAAATAATTGAGGTAAACTATTTATTTGTAATCATGAAAGAATTCAAGATAAAAATGTCTGTCCCATTTTGAGGTAAAACCCATAGACAATATGAAAAGTAAAGTTTTGAACTCTACTGCTAAGTAGTAGATTTGAAAACGATCTGAATTTATATAAAGCTTGCTGAAGTTCCAAACTTTTCATTGACAAAATACTTCAAAAAATGTGTTACCATATATCCATCTTTTATTCAGACATGAAGTTCTTTTCTACTTCTTGTCAACCAGGTAAGCTACTCTTCCCTTGTGATGGTTTAAATAAAGGAGTTGACAAATAATAAAAATAATTAGCACAGATACGTAATTGGCCATTCAGATTAATTTATCTGTAGCTCAATTTGTATGCGGCTGGTTTCATTAGCAACAAATAGTAACTGTGGCTTTTATGGAGAAGTCAATAGTGAACACAGCTGAAAACAAACATCAGGATAAAACAGTTGTGGAGGAGAAAACAAATTGTTTGAAAAAAATCACATTAGACAGAATGCTTGGAAATGAAGAGGTGATGTAGTAAAGTATTTGTATTTCAGTATCGGGAACTTAAACCTCTTCAGAGCAGCCTCACAGTGAGAGGACACATTTTTGATCCTTGGAAAGTCAGGCACTGGAAATAATGCAGCACTGATGATAACATGGAAATAGGGGAGCTTTCTTCTGGGTTATTCCGAATTAAATGTAACACCAAAACATTCAGACTTAGCTGTTAAAACAGTTATATAGATTTATAGCTTAAAAAGTTTTATGTAGGAAAAAAATACCTTTAGAACTGAATTCTCATGTATAATATTTCAGGATTCTTTCATGTTAACGTAGAGTTCAGTTGAGAATTCTATGTAATGAAATACAATGCTGAAATCTTTTGGATTTAAGTGGTGAGGTGGTAGAAAATACTGAGAACTTACAATATACCTGACAATAAACCATTACATAACATTTTAGATGTGTACCTCATTCTGAGATGTTTTCTTGTCCTAAATATGGGAAATACTAATGTCTCTATTCGAGTTAGTGTTTATCTTTTGATTAGTATGAAATGAACATTGAGTGTAATTTTTATCTTTTTGGGAAAGTTTTTTGCATGATGCTTGTGTAAAGAAGCTTAGGTTAAATGATTTAGCCTTAAAATAAACACCAACTAGCTCATTAAAATGATCACTCTTAGCTGTCCCTCAGTGAAAATACATTTCCAGAGAGTAGAGGAACCATATTTAGGACTGTTTTGTCTCAGGTTTGTACTCATGATTTAATGAGGCAAATAGAACATATAACAATAATAGATCTGAAATGTATGTGTTAGCTATGATATTTACGTGACCAGATGCATGCAGAAAAAAATTCCATACAAGCAGAGTTTTATATTTTTCTTAAACTCAATTGAGAAACAACTCACAGGGAGTAACAATGGCAGATTTCATCCAATTTAATCTATTATGAAGCTTTAAGAGAAGCTCCTGTTATTAACCATGTCAGTCTGATTGCTTTTCTGACTGCAGTTTTCAATTAGGCATAATGTGTTCTATTCATGTGTGAAAGGAGAAGAGGTAGGGGGAAGATTATTTTTGTTAGCAAATCATGAATTTGAGTAAGCACTTACGAGAAAACAATGTGTTGTAGCTGCATGCAAGTTATTTTCTAGATTGAAATAAATGTACCTACTTTGATTAAAGGTGCAGTTCTTGAAATGCCATCTATCGCAAAAAAAGGTTTAGAGTTCTGTTTTTGTTAGGTAGTTTGGAAGTGGTCGTGTGATAACAAGCCAGTAAAAATTTTGTGAAGTGTTTCACTTCACTTATGATAGTCAGTAAAGAACTTGTACATTTTGTACAGAAGAAACTGAACACATGGAGTAGTATTTTTCAGAAGGATGTCTTCCTACTGTGGAATGTTTTGGCTTAATGGGTTATAAAATAAAAATTAATTCTAGTGTTAAAAAGTTGTATTTTATCTGTCATAGTATCTGTATCATAGTATCTGTTCTCTTCCTGTGCCTTGATAGACAGATAGAAAGATAGTACTGTATATAAGTAAGGAGAGAGCCTCTTTTCAGAGTCCCCAGGGTGATTAAGTCTCTGTATAAAGGAACAAATGCATTTGTACTACTGTGTGTGGGTATAATGAATGTAGAAGGAAAGTTGTAAGCACTCCAGACTACAGAAGGTTTTGTTCTTTATTTTTTCTCTTCCTTTTTTTTTTTTTCCTGAACCAGCTTTAACCATTAGTTTTTATGAACCAAATCTCTCTTTCCTTGCTTATGCTAGTGGATTGCAGGTATTCTGGCTGGAATTTAGGAGCAAAGACCCAGTTCATCATGGAAAGAAAGATCTAAGGAACCAACCTTACAAAGAAAAAAAAAAAAAAAAGAGTAATATTTTCTCTTCTCATTTACAATCAGTTAGGTATTAAAGTTAGTTAAAAAGCTGAGTGCAAAAGGCAAAGTAAATTTCGTACTTCTTCACAGGGCTGAACATTTTGGCGGAATTACTGTTTTGTTTAATCAGCACTTCTCCCTGGCAAGCCAGTCACTGCAATCAGTACCAGTAGTGAGACAGCCCTTTTCCTTTGCACCCCAAAGTGCAAAGCTGTTCCATCACTGCCTAAACTTCCATTGTAAAACTTAGCGGTAAGCTGTGGATTCTTCACATAAGTTCTTATGTGAGAACTGAAATGATTGCTCACTGCTGCTGAGTAAGTAGTTGGATTCCTCAGAGTAAGAGTGGAAGCCTGGAAGCAAAAAAAAAAAAAAAAAGCATGTAATTGCTAAGAGTTTTGGAAAATATTAAACTACCCTGCTTAGCAGGAAAGTACTTAACATTCCCTAATATGTGGGTTTGCCTCTTTTAATAAACTGGCTTTTATAACATCTCTTCTATTTTCTTCCCATGAAGAAATATTTCATGGACTTACACAGGTAGATGCACACTGCCTGCCTGTCTCTCCAAACGTTGTGATACTCAGTTCAAACCTCCTTCACAACCTGCAGTGACCTATTGTTCATTTTATGTCTTCCTGCCCCTGGGAGGAGCAGGTTAGAGACAATCACAGAGGGATGTTCTGCCAAAGTGGTAACATTGATTTAGATGATTGCAATTTATTGCTCTTTAAGAGTACAGTTCTGTTTTTATGCACCGTACTAGGTCAGAAATAAATAGTGGCAGAAGCTGTAACTTTTTCTCTGATTGTGGTGCAAGAGCTGTTCCTCTTCAGTTTTTGTAGAGAAAGCTTGTGACCTTCCACCAGCCCACCTTCCAGATGGGCTTTGTTACAATGATAGGTACAACTTGAAATGCTTAGTCACACAGGGCAGAATCTCTGTTGTCTTTATGGTAGTCCAGTTCAGATGAAACATGCTAATTAGAAGGATGGACAAATTCTGCGTTTGGATTTTCTTGCATTGTGGCATGCCTCATATAAATGCACACACGTATAATATATATACACATAATAATATACAGTATTACTGTCAGGTTTCAGCTTTGTTCCCTTTTGTCAGATTCATGCTTCTTGCTCTCTCGCATCTCCTGATCCATATAACCTTACATCACGCTCCTAATGTCTGTCAGCCATTAGTAACCTTGTAGTGATATTTTGACATGAACTATGCTCATGCTATTACTTTGGAGTGTCAGTTAATGCCTTCTTTTCTGGTCCGAGATCGAATTAATAGTTTCTGGGACAGGGAACAACATACACAGAACCTGTCAGCTAAAAGCTGATACAGTAACTAAAGTCCTCCTGGCAGGCATCATGTGCAAAGCAGTTGAGGTTAGTTTGCATTGAGCTTTCAACATTACTCTGGCTCTTACTTACTATATGTGGTTTTGATGTCATTTTCACACATTAGCCTTCTTTAGACAGGCAGTACTTCTGCATTAGGATGCTGGCATTACGGTTTTTCTTGGTGGCCACTCAGCCTCCCTGAGCCCATCGCTAGCAACCTGGTGATTTAATGATCGTATCTTGGGTTTCAGGTAACAGTCCAATTTTCTAGTTTGCCCTCCTGACTTGCATTTGATCTTTTATCTGTCTTTACTAAAATCTGACTTTTTAATAAACATGTTTTTATACTGTTAACGTTAATAATTTTGAACTCTGGTATTTTGCATCTAAGCTGTGTGTTGGAAGGTTGCTGTTTTCCCCTTCATAGATAGAAACTTGGAAGGGACAGATTAGAGATCCTCTATTGAGATGCATTAGAGGTGTAGAATGATCCTACAGATGGACTCTAGAACAGCTTAAATTTTAGATAAAACTTATTTCAGGACCTCTTACAAATTGAGTACCTTGTTGTGGTAAAGCTTCTGTTTTTAATACTTGTGACACCCTTCTATGGGAAGTATTTTACTTTATGAAGGATGGCCATCTGGTAAGGTATATAATTTATTCAGAATTTATCTATGGAAGGTATACATGTCATGCTGCTGTGGTTGCTGGAGCAGGAATTAAAAAACTCATGTCTGAGTTTAGATTTTCTGTTATTTTCCATGGATTATAAGCATTCTTAAAAAGATACTTTTTTTATGCTTTGGTTTTGTTTCTGAAGAAAAGTAATCTTTATGTCTTACTGCCAGTGTGCTGATGGTCAGAGCACTTATTTTCACAACCCAAAATACTAATATTGACACATTATTTTAATGTATGGTTACTGCTGTTTGCCTGAAAATTCGAAGCAGCCTGTCAATCTTTATTGAAAGTTCAGAACTTTTTGTTAATGGACAAGGGCTTTAAAAAAAATGACAAAAGACCCAGCTAGTTTTAAGGAGATCAGTTCAAATGACTTGAAAATATTGTGTATTAACATGCTGGCAGCAACGATTTTCACTGCATAAGTGAAAATTATTTATTATTCCTTTTTGGATAATAAATGTCACTGAAGTTGTTGCTTCCTTGTATCTATTTGAGCTTGTTGCAATCCTAAGTCATATTCTCCAGAAGTAGACATCACTGAATTATTTAAGCATTGCCCTGAAAGTCACATGTATGAACTTGGAGTCAGTCAGAAGATTTGAGCAGTGCTGAAAAATCATCTACGCAATCTTTTTTTTTTCAAGATGTTTAATTGGTAAACTGATTCTGAAAGATAAAAGTGCAGTAACAGAGTGCAGAGGTTTATCTTCTTTAGCCAGGTCATTACAATTCTATTTGGCTCACTTGAAACGATTTGTTAGCTAATGCTAAATATAAGGTGAAGAAATATTCAAAATTAATCAGAAATTTTCTTTAAAAAAAAAAGAATTTGAGAATACTGTGGTCATTTTATGTCCATTCTTCCCGAACTGATGTACTTTAAAATTTGTAACTATCTTCTCAATATATAAGTAAAAAATGGAAGCTGTCTCATGAATGAATTTAAAAAATTCGTGCTTCAGTGGATAGTTAAAGGTGGGTGGTTTGCATTTGTAAATAGGAATTGTAAGAATATGCTGTACACTTTCTATTTGTTTACAAGTAGAATCTTTTTTGATCTAAAAATAAGTTGTCATGATTATCAAACTGAACCTGGTTTGTCATTCATTGGAATTGGAATCCAGATAGTTCATTACTTTTGATAAGATTTTCTTTTAATTTTGAAGCTCTCTAGCTTCTTTCTTCACAGAAAACATACTACATATTATTCTACACGATTTATGTAAATAAGAAAATTTTGTTAAGGCATCTGAAATCATAACTTCATTCAGTGGTTGATAAATAAACTAAATAAACTAGTCATCTTTTGGGTTTAAAGAGCTCTGTGTAGGTTTGGCAAAAAATATACTCTTTTAGGAAGAATTTAGTCAACTTACTAAAGGATTTAAATCTCTTAAAAGAAAACACACCTCTGAGGAGCATCTAAAAATTTGAAATAAGCCTAAATTCTAAAATCTGTTCTTTGCCTGTGAAATGCAAGTTTCATTTGTTGCTCAACTCTGGGCAAACAGGCTGTCTCTTTTGAACCTTAATACTGGAAACAGAAGTGATCGCTGGAAGAACTGTGCAGATTCTAGATTTAATTTAGATGATTGTAAGTGTACTTAATGTAATTCTCTAAAAAATGCTGTAAGTTTATATCTTCTAAATGTACTGTTCAAACAAATATTTTACCTGTAGAGTCCTGATCATTCCCACAGTGGGACTTCTGAGAGCTTATTGTACCAGTGTCTGTGCTACCATACGTAGTTATCATACATGAATTTTTCTTTCATGCTTCACAAACACTGAAATACCAATGTAGGGGAAGTACTTTCTAGCTTGCATCTCATGGAACTTTGGGTATTATTTAATACTTTCTTGAATGAACAGATGCTTTCTACTGTATTTATTTTTCATGTCATAATGTATGAACTGGAAGAGAGAATTTTCAGCTTCAGAATCTAAAATGGTGATTCCTACACGTCACTGGACTTGACAAAAGTTATTTCAAGTTTACAGCTACAAATACAAGTTTGGGACACTTACTTTTCTGTAAAGGTCAATATTCCCCTCCTCTCCCCAATTTCTTTCCCCCTTTTCCTCGCAACCCTCACCCCAGAGTTTTGGAACCAAGATTTGAGTGGTGAAATTACAGTTTCACATTAAAAGAAAATAAGATTCTTTTTGCTAGAACTTGGAAAGTTGAATTAAATTTTGTAATGGAAAACCTTTGAAAATAATTATGATTACATAAAATAGTTTGATGTTTTGGTATTTGTACTGTTAATTTGAATCTTATATTTGTGAATTCATATTCATGGTTTTCATACATTCAAAGTGTTAACTATAAAAAAGAAGGATGGATTGATATGGATTTAGTAATATAGGATAAGGAGGTTTTGGAGAGATGTCAAGCTGAGTATTAAGGAAAATTAAATGTTATGATTAAATGTGACATTTGAATATATTTAGATGAAGGCATCATTAAGACAGTGACATAACCTTAATTCTGTTTTCTGTTTGTACTTTTCACTAGCACCATGATTATGGTTGTGCTATCATTATTTCTGCACATTAGATTAAAATGATTTAAAAAAAAGGTTTTGTTTCCTTTTCTACCTCTTATCTATTTTGGCAGATATTTTCTGTAAGATATTTTATTACTTTTCTGTATCTACTATAAAGAAGATTTTGAGGCTCACAGTCTTGTTCACACTAGCTCCTGCTGTTTCTGAAGGTTTAAAAAAAAAGTGCCAGGGCTACGGTTTAATAAAAATATTTTTTCATTAATGAAGTTCTCATAATAGAGAATTAATTTTAAGTTATAACTGTCAGTCATGAATATATTTTTAATAACATCGTTCCTTAAAGTATTACTGAAGGATATATTTTGTTGTATAAACAGTTTGTATTCTAATGCAGGTTATGGTTATTAGTTTATACAAATTAGTTCAGAAGTAATAATAAAACCTCTAAAAACTTTAAAAACTTTGTAGCAACTTTACAGAAAATATAAATAGATTCATTAAGGTACTTCGGTCTATTTCTTCTGCTGCATTGTGAAGTAAAAGAAAGTATACTAACACAAATTCAGTGCTTGCTGCAGTACAGAAACTGTTTTAAACTTGTTGTTTGGTAACTAAGGTAACCAGTTCTTCCAAGAAATTGGATTTATGTTTATCAGTTTTCAGTATGTGGTTTTATGTGTTCATAATTTTAATGGATTTCTTTCAAATAAATATCTAAAAGTAGGCTAATGGAGAGACTTGAACATTTTTAGTACTTGATGTAGGTGACGTGACATGCATGTATCAGTCATAGATGAGTCATTTGACTTGAAAGAAATTAACCCGACACCGGAAAAGAAACAGTCACTGAACTACTTAATACTCCTTGATCTTTGTTTTGAAGTTTTGCTTTGATGTATATTCAGGCCTGTGAGAAATGTTTGTACTAGCTTTTCTGGTAATTTGCATCCCAAATTGAATCATAGACTCATTTAGGGTGGGAGTAAGGTCATCTTGGCTAATCTCCTGCTCATAGCAGGTCCAGTTAGATCAGACTCTGCAGGTCTTGTCCCATCAAGTTTCAGAACTTGAAGGATTGAAATTCTGCAGTCTCACAGTATTTGACTACTTTCATGGTATGTTTGTTTTTCTTCCTTACGTCTATTCAGAATTTTCTATGTTGCATTTTGTATCTGTAGTCCCTTGACACAGCTCTGTGAACTTCTTGGAAGACTTTGGCTGTGTCTTTATTATCTCTTCTCATTAAAGAGAGGGCAGCAAGGTATTTTCCAGTCTTCATTTCTAGGGGGGCAAACAGTTCTCATTCTTTCCTCAACCATCATGTTCTCTGGGCACCTAACTCTACTTACCCTGTATCAATTTTTCCCTTGCACTGTGGAGTCCAGTGCTGCAGTTGGTACTCAAGAGGTGGTCTCACAAGTGCTAGGCTTAGGGAAATAGTCATGTTTTTCCATTTCCTAGCTGTAATCTTGCTACTACAGTCCATTGTGAGGCTGAATATCTTTGTCATAGGGGTGCACTGCTAATTCAACTTCTTATACACCAATATATGTTTAGGGGTCTGCCAGTGCAGAAAAGTGGTTCTAGAGAAGCCATGAAGGCTACGAAAATGGTTAGGGATAGGACTGTCTTCTGAAAGAAGAGGTGTTAAGGGATCAGGATTTTGTTCAGACTGAAATAAAAGAAGACTGGGCATTTAGTTGTTGTCTTTTTATTTAAAGGCATTTCAGCAGAAGACAAGGACATGCTTTCCTTGAAGACACACAATAAAAGTGGAAAGTCAGCACCTACAACAGGGAAAAACTTATGTTCATTTAAGGAGAAGATAGTGTTAGTGTTTGGAACAAACTACGTGGAGACTAATAGAACTGGGCCAAGGTGGAAGGTAATCCACCTGATCAGCCTTGGATCAGAAGACTTTTATGAGTCCCTACCAACTTCAGTCTATCTATGTGTCTTTATTAGGGCATTTCTGAGGCTAAAATTTCCCCAGTTATGGTGCCTCATTATCTTTACAATATCTATCTTCTCCTTCAGTGTACCTCTGGTGGTGAAGTCTATGAAAACTGAAACATGCCTTTTTATAGAATGAGAAATACTGCTGCTCTTCCATGCACAACAGCAAGGTACTGCAGGTTTTTTGTTGTGGTTTTTTTTTTTTTCCTAAATTGCTTTGTTGTAGTTTTTATTAGCTGTCCTTTCTTCTTTCTGTCAAACGTGATGCACTTAGAAAGGTGCAATACAATTATTTGGTTGTAGGAAAGGGCATTGGAAATGTGAGAGTAGTGCAGCTCATTGCAAAATACATAGCCCAGGATAGTTCAACTTGTAACTGATTTAAGTTGGACTGCTGGAGCAGTGGTCCAGCAAGCTCAGATGTATTTGTGTTCATGTAGCTCTGTGTTTTGAGAGACTAGTAGTAGTAAAATCCTATTTTGACTGCTTTAGGAATATTGTAACTTTTGGGTAAAGTAGGAAAATCTTACGATGCAGAGCAGTTTCCTAAGAAAAGAAAACATATGAATAAAGTATGCCCAATGCTAGTATGCAGCTAAGAGGAAATGTAGTCTTTACAATTAAGATAATCTGATTTTTAGGAAATCTGCTTTAACAGAGTGTACATCATCTGTATTATCTCTAAAGTAAAAGCTGAAATTCATACATTTACCATTTTCACATTAAGGTAATTACATACTTTGAGTTGTATTTAACGTGCAAGTTTGGGGGTTGTATATATGGTACTTAGAATTGCTGTTTGAGGATGTAGTTGCTTGTGCACACGAAATGCTTGGTTTGTAATTAAAATGTACCTGTTCTTCAACTTATGTGATTGGGATTTGAGGTAACTGTTTTCAAGAAATTTTCTTTCTCACATATGCTACTGAGATTTCTCATGGTTAAACATTGCTCTCTCGCCACTCCTTGATGGAATTTTTTTGCACCCTAGTTTTTTAGATCATTGATGGCAATGTTTATTCTTTATTTTCAACTATGTATTGCTTTTACTCTTTGTGTCATCCTGTTATGACTGTTTTAGCATTTTTACTATGTATACGTGAGATGCAATGAGAATCTCATCCACAAAGTCTGTGCAAGGGTTTATCGGCTACAAGTGGGATGGCCGTTCGGCTGAGATGTTAGAATATATTTGCCATTTATTGCCTGAGATTTTTTTGTGAGTGTTTACTAGATGTCAAAAATCTTACAGACCTTGTTGGAGAACAGCATGGATTTAGCAAACTCTGAAGATCAGTCTTTACCTACAGTGGTGAAAGAAAATAGAAATTGTTAATTTTCAGTGCACGGACAGTATTTCTACTAAGTTGTTATTTGTGTATTTTTAAGGTATATAATGAAGAACTTAATACATTTGTATGTCAAACACAAATAGTAATCCAAATAGTAACACTCTGACTTGATCTAATTTGCATCAGGTCAGAATAAAAAGGAATACAATATATAAACTGAATTTTTCTACAGTTACATTATTGTCTGTTGATATAATTTATAACTTGGTAACAAGAAAATTCAGTTTAATTTTATACTGATCTTTCTATATATTCAAATATATATAATTAATAATTTAAAGTTATATAGAATTGCAACACTTTTTACTTCTGATTCATGAGATATCTTCTAAGGTCTCAAATGTGGAACTAGTGAAAAATACATTAAAGGAGTGAAATAGAGAGTCACGCTTAAATTGGAAGTTTTTTGTGACTGTCTAAATACTTGAGAAGTTTTACCTAAAATGTGAAGGTAATTTATTGTAATCTCAAAAAGAAAAAAGTGTAGTTTAAATGCAAAACATATAGGGGGAAAAAGCCTCAATCACTGAGACCTGGCAATACTGCTTCCCATTTATTCAGAGTGACAAGGCAAAATATTTATGTAGGTTGCTTTCTATGAAAAAAATTGTAAGTTACTTGAAGCTAAGTTCGCTCTTGAAGAATCAGCTTTAGCTGAGAAATAACTGGGTTAAAAAATTTCTAAGGATGAATTATGGAAATCTAGATAAAATGTATGTGGAATACATGTATTAGTACCTCTATAAGATACATACAGGTAACAGTACAATATAGGTAATCATTGGGTAGAAATTCTTAAAATTATAGGCTTTTTTTTTTTACTTTATGAAAGGAAATAAACTCTGGGGTGTCTGAATACCATATTAGACCTGCTGTTAGCTTAACACAAAGCCTGTGACCTGTTCTCATAAGGGCAGCCCTGTGTATAAGCCTACAGTTACTACTGCAGTATTCTCCTCTAATGTTTTGAATGGTGAGAAAGAGTCCTACTCCTATGTATTTCATCTTTTTTCTATTATGAAGAAATAGTTATCTTTTCAATTAAGGACTGAATGATATTTGTCTGTCATTCTCCGTTGGTTGAGACATTTTTAACCTGCATTATTTTTCTGTAAACTTACTCTGAAAAGACAGAGCTTTTCACAGAAATAACACCTGATCTTGCCAAGAGTTAAAGCAGGAGCATCTAGAAGAACCTTTCTAATTAGATAGTCAAAAAGTCCAAAATACAGTATAGAGAATCAATACTGAAGGAGGTTTGGGATGATATTCCTAACTGGACTTTAGCTTAAACATTGCGTTTGTCTGGAGGAAGATTATTGAACAGAATTTATAGGAGCTTTGAGCACCTAATATTTATAATTGTAAGATGGATTAGAACAGCCCTTTCCTAAGTAATCTTTCATGTATGGAATATAAGTGAATTTTGTAGATATTTTTATATTAGATGAATCCTAACAGTTTATCTTCTGAAATTTTACTTACTCTGTAATAAACACACATGCTTATGCCTGTTAGTTAACTACTTGCATTCCTGTTACTCTTGTTTTTAAAGACTTTTAGGTATGTATCTTGGCATTAGCAAACCTTTAACAAAACACCCTGAGGAAAAATATGCTAACATAGCTCTAACATTTGTGTTTTGTCTATTTACATATGAAAGAAAGCTAACACTTCCCTATTTTATAAAATTGAACTAATTTTTTTCAAGCATTCACAGTATCAGTTATGCCAATAAAAAAGATGTGTGGGTCAATAGGTGACTTTTCCTGAAAAACACTATTATCTGCTTCTTTTGGAGGAAGGCAAAGATTTTCAATGAATGCTAAATTAATACTCTGTCCATTATAACTTAGAATTTTTTGGTCTTAAAGTGATGAGACAGGTTGATAATTGATATATTTGAAAGGAGGTTTTAGATAAATCGAGACTAAATAACTTAAAAGACTGAACTGGGGAGACACTTGCTAAGATGTGTGTGTCTATACAAACACTTGTATATAAAATTTGGGAGAATTATAAGTGAATGAACTAACTGAATGTCGGATCAGGAATGTCACTCTCAGAAATGAGTTGCCACACTACTATTTAGAAAGGTCCATGGAAAATTAATTCTTTGAACCATGATAGTAGCAAAGCAGTGGGGTTAGAGGATCTCTAAACCACTGATTGTTGTGCAGTTGCTGTTCTGCGCTTCACCAGGTTGGTTTGCCTTATGTTTGACTTTATTTTTTTTCTCAGCTTGCCTTTAAAATTCCTCTTCATTGACTGACATTTGTCATTCGTGTGTCTAAAATCAAGAGTAATTGAAGTAAGTGTCTACTAAAAAGCAAATATAATACAAAGGGTAGTAGATTTTATGCATACATACATAAAGACATCTGTAATATTCTTTGACATAGAGACCTGCTGGGTAAAGTTTTAGTTAAATGTCTAAAATGCAGACATGCAGAATTGAGCTAATGAGATCAAGACTCACTTGAATTAAGTAAAAGAAAACAGGAAATTCTAGATTAATGGGATCATAGAATCATTTAGGTTGGAAAAGACCCTTAAGATCGTCAAGTCCAACACATCTACATGGTTCATCTGAACTGTTTCACATATCTACTGTAGAGGAGGTGAAATCTACATCCTCTTTCATAACTTCACTTTCATTCACTTGCTACAAGGTTAGAGTAGCTCAGCTGTATATGTTCATGCTGTACGTTGAGTTTCAATCAGACTAAATTTAAAGATATCTCTCACTACAAGGATAATGACTTAGAGCAGTAATAACAGAAGATAAAACTTAATGATGAAAGTGTCATTAGCAAATTGGTTCAATAAGATTGTTTCCCATTATCATCGTGTGGTTGACAGCTAAAAGGCAGCTAGCTTAATGTGGGTAAAACTTTAGTCAAAAACAGGTAACAGATCAGAGTGGTGGAGCACCTTTCCTGCAAAGACAGGCTGAGTTGGACTTGTCCAGCCTGTAGAAGAGCAGGCTCTGGGGAGACCTTGTTGCAACTTTTCAATACTAAATGGGAACTCGTAAGAAAGATGGAGAGTCCTGTAGTGACAGATCAAGGGGCAATAGTTTTGAATTAAAAGAGGTTAGATTTGGATTGGACTTAAGGACGACATTTTTTATAATTAAGATGGGGAAGCACTGGCACAGGTTGCTTGGAGAATGTGGATGCACCCGCCGTGGAGGTCTTGAAGGTCAGGTTTGACAGGTCTTCAATGAACCCGATCTAGTGAAAGATGATCCAGCTTATGGCAGGAGTGATTGGACTTGGTAGTGTTTGAATGTTCCTTTCAACTTGAACCGTTCTGATTCAGTGCTGCAAACTGTAGTAATCTTTCTGTTGTAGGCACCTGCTAAGGTGTAAGGGTCTCTTGCTTTGGGTTGAAACCTGTAATCCCTCCTTTTGGTACAGGATGTAGTTCATCATTTGATTATTACTCCAGGCAGAAGAGAATCTTAAGATCAGAGTTCATCTGCTATCAGCAGAAAGAGATTGAAGTATAATTCTTACAAATCACATACTGGATTATTTTTAATGGTAACCAGGTGAACAAAATGGAAACCATTATAAAGGGTGTGTCAGGTTTATATCATATAAATATGTAATTTATTTTTTCTACTTGTACTTGAAATTTTAAGCTTATTATTGAGTAGTATCCAGTCATTGACAGATCAGTGAGGATGCAGTTATTAATTTGTTGTTGGATTTTATTTTGTTTTTTTTTTTTAATTTTTTTTAATTTGACTGGAATATTATCTGGTCCCTAAAACAAGCTTCTGCTAGAATTTTTTTCCTTCAGGATTGAAAAAGTTACCCATGTTAGTCATAAAAAGACCTCCTGACTGCTAACAGAAAGAGGAAAGATTAAGCACAACCTTGCCTTCAATGCTCAACACTTCATCTTTCTGCTTAGTAAAACATGAACTGAATAGAAGAGCAAAGATCCCGCAGTAATTTAGAAGTAGAGCATTGGTTGAATTCTTTGCCAAAATGCCAAACCTTTAGCTTTTACATAATTCCTTGTGATTGATATTAGATTCTTTTGTGCATTATCTGCCAGTTGGAATGAAGTCTGGTATCCAAAAAGTGGCAGTTTTGACATTAATGCAGCTTCAGAGAAATTAGATTTTCTGTAAAGCTTTAGCAGCACTGAAGATAAATACAAAGGGTAATAAGCAGAGTAATGATCTTTGAATCTGAAGCTTCATCCTATCCAGTATCCCAGAAGGCTAATGTAATTTCACAGGAATAGGTACTAAGATGTATCACTTATCTTTCTCTTCCATGCCTATGCTATCAACTCAGATGTAATATGTTAACATTTGAATGAAAAAAAATTGTCAATCAGGAAATAGATAGAGGCATACGTTTGACAGCAGAAAGAAAGGACGGAAAGGGAAAATACAAGCATGTTGATGCAGAGTTTTGTTACAAATTCTGACAGATATTTAATGTATTAAAATCTCTGCTTTGAAGTATAAATAAAAAGCACATATTCTGTCACTGATGCTATCATTGATTTTGATAGCCTTTTATTTTTGTGATATTAATGTGAAGACTATTCTGTAAAGTAATTGTGGAATTCTGAGTTAATCAAGGTATTTCAATACAAAATGTAAAAGGAAAAAAGCCTCAAGGGTTTTAAAAGCTGTGACTAGATTACAACCCAGGTATGAATTAATTGAAATGTAAATTTCTGCTATGACAGAAATGAGTTCAAAGTAACATCACTTCTTCTCATTTCTTTGTTCTACCAACCTTACTGATTATGTTTAGGTTTTTAATGAAATCTGTAGAGATTGGAACTGGCTAAAATATCATAATTAACAAAAAATTCTTTATTTTATTTTTTTCATGTAACATGCAGTTGGAACAGGAGTGAATACATTTCAAGCCAAAAAAAATTTAATACTCCATACAGGCAGTCTTATGTAAGTGAAAGTCTAATGTAAATATGCAGAAATATCTATTTTCTCAAACACATCTCTGATGCAAAATCTGTTTCTGTGGTTTCACAGTTGCTGTTATTCATATTTATTTTTTCTTTGACTCTGTAGTCACTTTAAGAATTATATTTTTGTTTACCCCATGTCGACAAGAAGAGGAAAAACCTTTATTTCTGGCCCTCATAGTAAGATTATGTTGTTCTGATTTCTACTTTTTGTTGTTGTTGGTATTGTTCATAGATTCCTGTTTCAAATTGTGTTCTGGATTGTTTGAACTTTGTGTCTTCCATTCAGTGCTGGGTGAATGAAACCCAAAAAGTACTGCTTGTTCTGAGGTTGTGAAAATCATTTTAGGTTTCTTTGGCAAGAATTCTACATTAAATTTATAATTTCACATAAACTGTTAGGAAGAGACAAATTCTAGGAAAATATTAACTTAAACAGTCCGAATTCAAGCTCTGCCCACCTTTATCCTAAATCTTATCTTCTCTATAGAACTAATTTTTAGAAAACACTGAGAATCTGTAGCTGCTTGATAAGCATTAGAGATATTCTGTATCTAATGAAAATACTGATAAAAGAAGTCTTAAAAAGTGAAATAGATTTATAAATTATCATAACCTGGAAGAAAGTAACTTAATAAATTTAATTCTGCTTGTTAGATAGATTTTCAGTTCTATTTTAATGTGAAGCTAGGGAACAAAAGTCCAAACGAAGCCTGATTTACAAAGAATTTAAATCATTTAAGTAGTAAATTTGTTTTTATATAATAAAAGTTGGAGTGTTCGTGCCATGCTTTGATACCAACCACTTTGATGGCCTCTGTGTATTCCAGTTATTTTTATGCTGGTGAAATGGGAGTTCTGCTATAAGCATTTTTCTTTCAATTATGTAATTATGTATACTGAACCCTAATTTGGTTGTGAGAATTTATCATTATTATTATTAATTACTTGGAGACTGTTTGGAAGCTGAAGAAAGACTAAAGAGATCTATGCCAGTTTTTAGAGTAAGTAAGCATTTAATTAAGCTTGGTTGCTTTGATGTATGTAAAAGAGTCAGTGCTTATCGACTGCAATATTTTATGTCAGATTGTATTTTCAGAATAAGAAATATTTAGAATTTTTCAGTATAAGATCTGTGAATTGGATGTGGGATCAATGAGAAACTGTAATGATTTGTTTTATCTTTGGGTTTGGCTACTCAACTCCCTACCTGTGGATATACTGCAGTTGCATTTCTGGAGTATTTGAAAGCTATGTCTGGAGCTAGGTCTGCATATACTTTACATAAACAAAACCCTTTAAGAATTTTCTAGTTAAAATGATTAATGAATTGCAAAAATACCTTCAGGGGAAAGATGTCCTTCATTACTGGAGAGAAAGTCCATTGACATCTATAAAGCTTAAAGCACCACCTGTCTTGAGAAGCAAGACTGGTAGTTTTCAAAAACTTGTGTGTGTCTTAGAGCCTTGAACTCATTATCTACTAACTAACTTTATCAGAGTGAGGCTGTTATTTGATTTTTAAAATAATAGTTACGTTTCATGAATTCTCTGCTTGGAAGTTTGTAAAATGACTTTTTGCAGCCATATCTGATTATTATTTCTGATAACTAATTGTAGTAATGTTTTTCATCAGTCCATGAAGGAGTTAATAATTTTTCTTGATTCATTTTCATACAGGTACCGTCTTATAAATAATAGGAAATATATAACAAAAGTAATCATCAACAGAAGTTTCTTTCCACTTACTATATTTTTGTTGTGTTTCTAGATTGATAGATCTGTACGTATTATTGTTGCAATTACTCAATAACTTTGTGTATGATTTATAAATTATTGGAATGACAATTTTTCTTAGTATGTATTATAGAATAGCTGAAGCCCATATAAGTAAGTTTCTTCTAAGCAAAATTTGTAGACGTTAGAGTAACTACCTCACATTAAGAAATATTCTCTGGTTTGAATTCATTGATATTTTTCACAGGCCCCAGTTTCAAGAAAGTGAATTTTGGAAATGCTGCAGGTTATTTTATTTAATAAAGCATAGCGTTAAATTTGACAAAATATTTTTTGTCTTTAAGTTTCTTAAATACCAACTAGTCAGCTCTAGCTTAAATATTTTGGAGCATGCTGTCTGCTATGGAAAGTGTCCTAAGTGTTTATTTAATGAACTGATAGATTTTAACTTGTCTAATGTATTGAAATGTAGCTTTAATTTTATATTCACATCCTAATAAATGTATTTGCAAATTAATCCCAATTGAGAAATATATTAATTACACAAGTCATGGTTTATTGTTTACTCCTACCAGTGATTGTTCAGTGTTCTTAGAACTATTTACTGATTTGTTTCTTAACACAAGAGAGTATTTTTATACTATTTGTTAGATGGATTATACTTTTTCTGATAAGCAGAGTATTCAAGAATGCAGAAGAAATAAGGTGTAATGATGCGTTTGTTGTACAAGAATGCCCTACCTGTTTTTGTGGGCGCACTATGAAGATGAACTGTTTTTATCTGTTGATAGTTAGTTGAATTAAAAGAAGTGTTTCAGCAAACCCAATACATTATTAAAGGCTGACCATGTAATGACTTTAATCAATACCGTAACTCAGACAAAGACCCTATCATCATGATTGTCATGCAAACAATAATTTTTTCCAGGTAATATTTATTTCAGCAGATTGATTATTATTCTAATGTGAAATGGAAGATGTGGTATCTATCTTGTGATGGTTTTCATTGGGCAGGGATCATGTCCCAGCAGTGTTTTTTAACTGCATTCTGTGAAGTTAGATTTTATAATTTTGCATTTTAGCTACTTGGAATATTTTAAAGGTGTGAATTTTTTAATAGTAATGTAACTTATTGATAGTTAGAAACCCTACATTATCCTTGTACAGATGCTTTGTTTAAACACCAACATGAAAACATATAGAAAACAAAAAAGGACTATGACCATCCTTAGATTTTAGGGCCAGAAGCCAAAATAGTCTTCCTGCCGTTCAATTAGATTGTTTCCTTGGCTACAACATAAACCACAGCTCTCAAGCAAGACCTTCTGTGGGAACCGCCGCAATATTCAGAGAAGGGGTTATTGGTCCTTTCTTAATTCAGTGCAGTTGAAACCAAACATGCAACTGTAAAATTATAACAAGAAATTATTCCATTCTTAGAAATTCAGCACTTAAGAATTACCATGCTTCCTTTAACTGCCCACATTAATATCACGTCTCTGCATTTGAAAGCAATGACTTAGCCCTGCTGCTTTGAAATTTTTCCTTTTGGGACTGAAACCCTTAGAGCTTTCTACAGACTGTTAAACTATAGTGTTTCTCTGAAGATATTTTGCGTCATTTCATGGAATATAAAATGTATCTGGTACATGTTCTCTAGAGCAGTTACCTCTCTGTTTTGGCATAGGATACTGTTTTCTGTCACTGATGAATGATAGCTTCTGAAGGATCTCTTTTTCATAGCAGTGGTAAAATAGAATGTCTGTCTTTAAATTTATATAGGCAGAAAAATTCCGGGAAAAGGGGAGTGAATGTCAGGTCACGTAACAAATTATTGCAACATGTGAAGATTTCTTTTTTTTTTCTTGTTAATTCCCTTTTCCTAAACGATATATGCTAGTAAGTAATTTAAGGATAATATTTTATGAGACTGGATCTCTTTCCTTCTGAGAAACACTTAGAAAATAGATGAATTAGGTGACCTATTGGTAATTGTTTTGCACCTTGGTCATACACACAGTTACTTGCATTCTGTTTCTCTCTCTCTCTCCTCTTTTCTTGAACTAAGGAGCATTGTGGAATTAGAGGCACTCAAATTGCTCAAAATACAAGGTGAAGCATTGGTTATCTCTGAGTATAAGTGCAAGTGGACAGACTGCTGAGCTTTGCATGCTATGGGTTTTTTTTTCCTCATTTTGCTGAAGGTATGTGTTTGCTCCTCCTCTTCTAGAATTAATTTCACAGGCAAACTTAAAAATTGTTTTGAAATGTTATTATTATAATTTATAAATCTAATTTTGTGATTAAATAATTGACAAACCAGAGTGTAGGCTTCAGCTGAAGAAATTCAGCAGCATCTGGGAGTTTGTGAAGATACTGTTTAATTCTTTTTTCATTGCATGGTTTTCTCATAGTTTTGGTTTGCCTGCAATATTTATATCAAAAGCACCATTTTTTGGTTCTAACTGGTATACTGGAGAGGATCAATAATTACACATTAGATTTTGTATATTCCTTAAAAATGCTGCATAAAAAAAGACCTGTGGAGATGTTGAATGAGCTATCCCTGAGTAGGCTGATAGAATGTAAAACAATTTAAGTGAAGAAAAAAAAAAGCCTTCCTGAATCCTTTGCATTTATTTTCAAGACTGCATTTTTTTTCTTAATACATCTCTTGACATTTTTTCTTTTTTCCTGTTACCTTTCTTAATCATGTGCTAACTGCCGAACAAATTCTGAAATAATCTTTGTGAATACAAGAGATACTCTGACCAGAAGACACTGATGAATCTAGACTACTGTGCTGCAGAAATTCTTTTCATAATTTATAAAAATCCCCAAAACTGCAGAATAAAATTTCACAGGTCTGTTCACTTTTATCTGCTCTTCTCTAACGTGTATCTTTCCTACTCTTGCAGCTACAGACAAACAGCTCTCATTCATTAGCGTTACGGTCCAGCTTAATCTTACTAAACCTAGTCTGTCCAGGGTTTTCCTCTAGTCAGTGAAAAATATGTCCTTCCTAATGTTCAAGGTAAACACCTACTCTGAATCACCTAGTATTTGTGTAGGGTAAGTGGCCACCTTGTTTCACTACAGCAGAACCATCTTCTGTTTTTCGTAGTATATTTTACACCTGAAAACATGCTGTGGCATTTCTGGCAAATTAAAGTTATATCTCTTTTAGTGCTAAGAAGTATATGTGAGGAGCATAAGGTGGATAAAATCCATTGACAACATCTGACTGTGCATAAAATACTGAAGTGGAATATTTGATAAGCAAAAGAGTTTTCAAAATTTTCAGAATAGATATGCTAGTCTTCCTCAGTGGTCTGAAACCTTTTTTGCCAAGTGACAAAGGTAATTGAGAAGCTTACCTGTTATATGTTGTAATATAACAAATCAGTGACTCCTAGAATATATTTTAAAAAGACTTTCCAGAAGGGGAGGCTTACTCATTTGGTAGAGATTGTGTAGATGAGAATGCTAGTAGGAATACTGTTATAGTAATCTTTAAAACAATATCAGAAAGTAAGGAACCCTTCCAGGAGGGGAAAAAGTCATTAACTCAGGCTTACAGTTATTTCCAATTTATTCAGTGGATATATTCAGCTGAGGTACCACCACACTTGGCCTTCTATAGCAGCAGTGATGATGAAGGTAGCAAAAGCAGTACAGTGATAGGATTCAGAGATGAATAGAGCCTAGTCAGATAGGAAATACAACAACAGTGAAATCTGTACAAAACTTAAATTTGTGTAAATTTTCTCTGGCTAAATCTCGGCAGCTGGACAGTTAACCAGCCAACAGCAATGCAAACTCTATTGATTTTTCAGTTTCAGTCCAAGTTAAATCATACTTTCAAAATCTATTTTTCTCTTTCTAATAATCATCACAATCCTTTATTTTGTACTTTGATTTTTTTTTGTTGCTTGTGTTATAATACTATATGAGAACAATGGAAGGTAAGGAGGAAAAGAAGATTGAACTTTCTCTTGAATCTGATTTTAATTTGATTGCTTGCAAATAAAGATATTTGGAATGTATTCTGATACTGTAGTAAATAGGAATATGTAGTAAATAGGAATAACAGGCAATAGAATAATTTCAGCAAGTGAACCCAGCACTCTTAGAGATCTCATTAGGTCTAATTATAAGTAATTTATTTAAATTCCCATGAAAATAACTTAATAGGCTGGAAACCATTCTATTGTACTTAGTTAACGACTTTTTAGTAAAAATGAGAAACTCAGGGCCTGCAAAAACCCACAAACTACCCCCCCAAAAAAAAATCCAAATGAATTTATCAGTTACTAAGACATCCTAAAATCATTAGTTTAAATCTTAGCATGACTAGTTCACAAATTTTTTTTCAGCGTGTTTTGGAGCCATATCTATGCTCTTGTCCCTCAGAAAGGGAATGCAAACTAAGGTTACCTGTGTTTAGCAAAGCCATACAGATGGTGTTCTTGAGAAGTGGGTACAGATTCTGAGAAGTTTTATGCATTTTCATCTTAGCAAAGTCAGTGAAACTGCTGAACTTGGAACCTGCCAATGTTATCCTTACTATTGCTAGAACAGTCATGCCCATTGATATCACTTCTCTGGTGCTATTTTCAATAGCATTGTTCTGTTCGAGAAACGATCGCAAGTCTATCAGTGCAACAGCTCTTTCATGATAGGGAGGAGTTGTTTTTTAATTGTTTAATGCTCTTCTCTCCCACCCCACCCCCCAAAATAAATAAAAAAAAAAAACAAAACAAAACAAGAGAAAGGAATTGTAGTGACTTCTTCATACATGAAAGGTACCTTTCTGGAGAGCCTTGAATGCATTACTTCAAAGGTCTCCCGGCCTTTCCATACCTTAAAGTGCTTTTATATGGTCTTCAGGGTTAAATAACTTGCTTTTTTGTTGTTGGTTGCTTGTTTTTTGCTTTCATTTGATTGAGAAGATGCCTAGAATGGATTGTTCTCCCTGGTTCTCCGGGTCTTTGCCACATAAATGAATCATAAGCCTAAGATTAAGAAAAGATTGTTCACCAGATGCTTTGTAGATTTAATCAGGAAAAATAGAAATTACAGATACTGTAATGTTGCACATTTCTTCCTTGTACAGCCTCTTCTCAGAACAAAACTCAAAACTAGTAAAAATCTGTTCATTGATTTGGATGTAGTGAGACTTTCTCAGCTTCACTTAGCCAAAAACAAAGGTACTGACTTTATAAATACCACCTTGGTATTGCCGTTTTCCTTCAGGTGACCCATGACTCTAATGACAGACATTATTTTTATAAAGCCTCTGCACAGTATTCCTAAGATGACAACTCTATTTCTGTTACTTTTTATAAAAATAAGAAAAAAAACCCTATGATAATACCACCAAGAAAAATGCAAATATTACATAAAGTTTTTAATTATTTTTTACAGAAACAGTAAAGCAAGAAAGAAAAAGTGCTGAAGCTCCTCACATGTTACAGTTAGAATGATACTTCATCTCTTTATGGTACAGAAACTAGACTTAAAATGTTTGAACAAGTGTTTTATTATTTGAAGACAAGGAAAATTCCACCTGGCACATTTGGAGTTAAACTACCTGGTAATACAGCTAAAATTACAATACAGTTTCTTTTGAGCAAAGAGATTGAATGGGAACTAGGAGTCTAATTTATGCTGTGCATTCAAATGCAAGTCCTATTTTATTAAGTATAGTAGAGTTGTGCAGATGAGAAAAGGAAGATGGGAATTGCATCTAAATTACTGTAGTGAGATTCTATTGAATTCTGCCTGTCAATCTCTGAATAGGCAATAATATTTTTCAGCTTATGAAATGGGAAACCATGTTAGTTACTTTACACTCCTTAGAAAGAAATATTGGAATTTCCCTGTATCAGGACATCATGACTTTTTTTAATGTCAAATGCTATATCAGGGGCCAAATTCTTAAATTGTTGCAACATCCAGCAGTAGATTGTTCAGACAGGCATTTCTTTTATACTTTTTGCTTCATAATATTCAAAAGTAGGAAAGCTAACAGAGATATACCTAGTTTTCTAGTTTTTCGTCATAGAAAAATGGAGGTTTCCTTTGCATGTTCTATTGTAGTGTGCCCTGAAGTAATAGAATAGAAAGTTAGAAGTATATAATTTAGGGTTTTGTTTTGGTTTGTGTTTTTCCTCATCTGTTGTGCTAATATGATGCCACTAAATGCTCAGTGACTATTTTTGTCTTTTCATTTTTTTAAACATCATGTGTTGACATGCATTCATTTATATAAATTAATGAGGGTTTTGAGCTGTTAGAGGGGAGTGGCCACAAGGCTGAGAGATGCTTTTCTGTACAAGCTTTAAGCTTTTCAGAGTGTGTTTTTCACCCTCATTTTGAAGATAACATTTCATAAGTAAAAGAAGTAGGCAGCAGGTTTTCAGGATTTCTACAGTTCCTTTTCCTTCTCAACTTTGTTCTGCTGATAGACACGAATGTGTTTGTTGCCACTAAATCTGTCAGTTTTGTCTGCGTGTGTCCATGTTTGTGTTTTTTATCTCCATGAAGAGAAGGTAGGAATTGCCCTTCTTCCAGGAATTGTATGAATCTCTAGTGAATGCTTTAGCCATAATTGTCCTAAAACAAAGTAGTTAACTCTTGTTTTGTTTTTGTGTGTCACCAGATAAGGTTCTTAACTCTTGAGGCATGTTTTAAAGGCAAGGACTCTTCAGCAGCCTAGCAAGGGACTATGTTGAAGGGGGTGGGTGATCACTTTAATATTTCCTTTTAGTTATTCAGATTTCTTAGGAGGAGATTTTTAAAAAAAAATTCAAAATCAAACAAAATTTTAACATTGAGTACATAGCCATAATACAAGATTTTGGACACCTAATAGCATGATACTTATCCATCCTATGTGCTCTGTTATGGTCCTGTTATTTATTAAAGGTTTTTGTGTCCCATACACCTTGGTCTCATACATTCTGGAAGCATTGCATTGAGGATCTATGGTACTTCGTAGTACTCCGTATGTGTCTTCTAATAGCATATTTCCCAAGAACACATTCCATAGTAATATTTCTATGCCAAGAACAACAGCTAAATTTGTTCCACAGATAAATTTGTTGACAAACTATGACTGTTCGGTAGTAGTACTCCAGCCAAAGAGAGGCAGATGCATTGAAGAAATATCAGATGTTACTGAAGGGATTCTGTAGAGAAAAGAAAGGGAAGCAAAGTAGCAACTGCTATCTCAGATGTAATAAAGGTTGGATGAGGTACTTAAGGGCATGGTTTAGTAAGTGATGTGGGTGTTAAGGGGATGGTTGGACCGGATGTTCTTGGAAGTCTTTTCCAGCCTTAATGATTCAATGATTCTATAATAATTTGTCAGCAATTTTTTTACATGGTTACAATGTTCCCCCTTATGGAAAGTGTGTTGATCCTAATATACAACTGGTCGGTCACACAGGTATTTATGGAAGTTTATGAATTAAGCATTAGTTTATTTTAGACAAAATGAATCTGAAATGTAGGGTGACTGAGACCACTTTTAGAAATCAGGTTTTTTGCTCTAGCCTTCTTTTCTTTATCAACTATTCCATTTTTCATCTCATGGACTCAAAATCCACCACCGGATATATTAGTGAACCATTTGTACATGGTAGGAGTGTCAGGAGTTAAGTATTGGCTAGAACCAGTTTTATCCTGTCCATTCTTTTTGTTCATAAAAGGCTTTAAAGAGTCTTACAATTTTAGTGAATGTGCTATGTGCTTTACTTCTCATTTGGTCTGCTCACACTGCTTTTTATTCCGTCCTTGGAAATTTTATCCTCGTGTAATCTTATAACATTATTCCTAGTTAGTCTGTTTATTCTGAATAAAAGCACTAGGAAAGAATACCTGGCTCTGTAAAGTGTGATGTAAGCCATGAATTTAGAGCAAGTGAAAAGAAAAAAACCAAACCAAGACAAAGCCCAAGCCTTTTATTTATCACTCATGATCCAGCAAGCCTGTCAAAGAAAAATGAGAGTTTGAGTTCCTTGTCTTCAAATAGATGACTCAAGAAAACCTGGGGACTCTGTGTGTTGGTATGAGGTTTGTTTATGGGGTAGGACAAACATAATTTTGAAGGAAACCATGTATCAATAGGTATTTATGAGAGGATAAATGTGTTCTGGCATTTAACAGGTTACTATCTTAAAATGATAGGAGGGAAAAAAGGCACAGTTGCTGTAAGAATCATAGGATACCTTCTCTTTTCTTCTAGCTGCTTGCACAAGGGGTGCTAATGAGCCAGCAGTTGAGGATTCAATCCCACTGCCCAGCTGCAGGTAGAAGGGCAAGGGAGTGTTTGGGTTTTTGTGTTTCTTGTATTGGTGGGTTTTTGGTAGGGTTTTTTTGTTGTTGTTGTTTATGCTTTGAAGAGATTGATTTTTATCCCTGGAGCAGCTTTCCTATGCTTGCAAAAAAAAAAAAAAAAAAAAAAGCAGAATGTGCTAAGAAAGTTGTCAGCATTTCTGTCTTCATTGGGTGCTATGATAAATTGTAATTTATTTTTTTTTTAGCATCTGTAACAAAAATATGGACTGTTAATGTACTTGGAAAGGAGCTCCTATGGCCAAATTTCATCCTCTATTCTGATGAGTTACAAATCCATTTGGAGGTACTGGAGTGTTGCCTGCTTACGTTAGAGATGAAATTTGGCCCAGAACATCATGGAAGATAGTTTTGGATATAATTTAACCAACAGCTGGGACTTAGCCTTTTCTGATTAAAAACATAGGTTTGCTTTTCACCAAAGCCTGCTGCAATATATTTCACTCCAGTTCAATTCAGAATGGCAAGTAAGAACACGAAATGAAAATGCAAAGCAATCTGTAAAGATATATCTGTAGAGATATTATATAAAAGACGTATATTTTCCCTAATGCTAAATTGAAAGCAAAGAAGCAACAGGTAATACCTAAACTGAGTAGTAATCCATTAAGAAAGCCAAAGAAGGCTTAGTGGTGCTAGTATGTAATTCTGCCTAAATAAACAAGAACTCACACAGTTACAATTTGGCAAATGGTCAAGAGACAAGAAAGGCTAACACAAGAGTAACGCTGCTGTTTCAGTCATGGAATATGAAGCTCTAGATATAACACAGTGTGCATTAATTATTGAATGAGGTCAAAATGAATACATTCCTAGTGCTATCCCTTCCCTGTCTGATTATGTTTCTAATTTTTCCAGGTTTACATTTGTGACTTTAAACACAGTAAAGGGACAATTTACTATTCACTATGATCTAAAATATTTGAAAAGTATTATTGTATTCATGAATGTGTCTGCGTTTTCAGTATGCTCTCCTGTATGCATTTGACCTCAGATGACATTACTGTCTCTTAGTGATTATTTGCATTATATTTTTTATCATTTTTTTATGTTTAATACATGCCACTGGGGAAAATACACACAGTGAGCCAACTTAAGTTTTTTAGATATTGCTGTAATTGTAAGTTAATTGTTCATTAAACCTTATACCTTTGTCCTTATAAGGTGCAATGTTAGAAGTTGCTCTGTAAATCTCACTTTATGGGATACAGGTACTTGATTCCTCATTTTAGATGACAAGTGTGGGTTATTTGATAAGCTTGTCTCTAGTCCTTATGAGCACTGAATTTATGAGCAATTGAGTAGACTGAGTAAGAAATGCAGAAATTAAAATAATATCCTGATTGTGAGAATGAGTACAACCAAATAAAAGGAGTAGTGGGAAAAAAAAACCACAACCCAAACTTTCAGAGAATAACATTGGTGATACCACATGTAGTACATTGCACACTGCAAATGCAAGAAAGACATCCTCATTATTTAGACTTTGAATACTGTACATTTTAATTTCTTGGGTTGAGGGCAGTAATCTGCAGCTTGTTTTCAAACAGTGTTCATTTTGCCTTAACTTAGTATTCCCAGTCCCTTCAACCCACTGCGAATCTTTTTATTATGAATAAAGTGATCTTTCTGTTATTCTTTGAAGTTTGCTCTTTAATTATCTTCTAATTAAAAGAATAATTTAAAAAGTTTATTAGGTTAAGCAGAGACAGTTAGTAAAAGGTATATGCTGTAGATTAAAAAATTGAGTCAGATGTGATCTTTTTCTGAAGTTGCTTATCAAATGGAAGGACTGTGAAGTGTGGCATAACTTCAATAACAGCTCAAATATGTATCGAACTTACAATGCAATCAGTGTTTTTCAGACTTTCCTCTGAGATTGCTTCAGGAACAGGAAACTGTAATTAGCAGGCAATAGTCCTACAAAATTTCAGCGATGGGCTATCACTAGGGAAGACATTATTTTTCATAAAAATGTATATAATCAGTTGTGCATTGCTCCTATTGCCACTGAACTTCCATCAGGACCTGAGATACCAGAAGCAAAATATTTGTGTGTGTGTGGTGAGCATAACAGACTAATAAATATGGCAGAAAAGAAGCTAAAATCAAAATTCAAATAGTTTTGAGATGTGCTAGACAGTTTTTGTTCAGTAATGGGAAGTAAACAGGGTGCCTCTGTCCTGGTTGAGTATCTGTAGTAATTTAAGAATGGCTATAGATAACTCTTGCAACATAAATGACTTGACTGTGACATGAGATTAAGTGACAATTAATCCTGATTTTGCTTGTGGGTGGAATTGTCAGTATGGTTAGTGCCCTTTACCAGCACTAAAGAGAGTAAGAATGAATCTTCATTTGTGACTTCATTGATATCACAACGAGGGCTGATCTCTGAAGAGGTGGCGTATAAATTTCAGTAGATCTGATGTTTTGTGAAGGCATCCTTTTCCCAACTGATAAACTGGCAGATGGCATGAAACCTCTTATCTGAAGGTACTATTTTAAAAAAAATCTGGCATGACTATCAGTGGATGTGTAGTAATACTTTCTATTGAATAAAAGGCACATTTCATTTTAATAGAATGTAAGTTGGAGGTCTTTTTCTGGTTTACGGCGATATACCACAAAAATAAGGTACTATTTTCTCTGCAGAATAACACATCTTGAAGAACTGTGGTCCATCTCTCTGTGTGAAGAAAAAAAAAAAAGGACTGGAAACTGTCAATGAGATGAAATAATTTTAAGATGTATATTTAGAGGTGGAAGTAAGGAGAAAAGCTGACTGCACTACAGCACGCTACTACGTGTATGGCTTTTTTTAGTCAGTTCATGCATAAAAAGAAACCTAGTTAAGGTAGCCCAAAATATAAGCTTACCCAAGAAGCAGCACTAAAATAGGTGTGCAGTTTGTTTTGATGTGAGCTATTTGGTGGCACAGTGAGAATTCTATCAGCTATTTTAGGCTTATTTATAGTCTAGTCCATTTGCAATATTATAATGTGCTATCTGAGGTTATGACCGATCAACAGGATTTAAATGAAGAAATGTATATATCCAGAACTGAGTGTTTTATCTTTAATTTATCAAAAGACACAATCTCTTCTGATAGCATTTTGGATCTTCATACTGGGTTTGGACTGAAGAAAAAGGAAATGCATGAGTAAAATAAGAACATTTATATGTTTTTTTTTACATTTTCCCTCATTTCAGAAGTGTGTTTCAATACTTTATTGATCTGCCTTTACTTGCATTCTAGTGAAAATTTCTGTTGTAGTTGTTTAGTCACCTATGTGTTTGCTTTATTTTCAGTCTGAAATTGTAAATTGCCAATAAAATTATTGTAAGCCAATTTTAAACAGGATTTATGCAGCAGTTGGTAGTTGGAGACGCCAGAGAAAATTGAGCTGTAATCTTAGAGGAGACAGTGAAATGTGAAGAGAATTATGTTTACATGGATCACAAGGGGAGAGCTGACTGTCATTGCAGCAGAGGTTAGTATGTCAACTCAGGACTGTTGAAAAGAGAGAGCCCGATATAAGTTACTTCCCTTGCCTCCAAATACACTAGAAAAACACATACATTTTCATGATGTGGTACTACTATGAATTACATGTAGATTAGAATAGTTGCCAACAGACAACTGTTGCTATAATTTTAAGAAATGGTAGCACAAAATACTTGTGAGTATGGTCTCTTGGAAGAAGACTGCCTAAACAAAATTCTGGCTGCACTGAAATGGAAATAGTGTCTCATTTGGGACTGATTTCTGGAAAACTAATGTCTTTGAAAGTATTTATTATTGATGACACTATTGGAGGAATAGCAACTCAGGAAAACAAGCAAATTTCTCTATGTACATTTTTTTACTCAATCTTGTATGGTTTCTGCTGTTCTACAAGATTGTTTCCAATCATTTATTTTCATTTTGTTTGCTTTTATTATCTTCTATCAATGTATTGTCCCCAGCTTTCTAATACGAGAGGCTTGCTACATGTAATTTCAATCAAGCTCTTCAATGCCATGTTGTATGGTGCTTTCAGTGTCTAGAGTCTCTGAATGAAAACTATCAAAACTTTTCTTCTTAAACTCCAGGAAAGCAAATTCTAATTGATTTTTGTAGTTTACATTTTAAATTTTTAAGTAAATGAAAGCATTGCTTTACCTAATATAACTGAGTTTTACAAGAAATATTCAGAGAACGCTCTTCACCAGGAATTGTACCAATCTTTAGCCGGTTCTTTTTCAGACAAAACAATCAATTGATTTGGCAGCTCTTGTGAATATTAATGGCTTCATAAATTGGAAGATTAAAGAAAGAAGGGAATTTTAAAGTGACCAGAAAGTTTACAAAGAGATTGCTTCCAGGAAAATAGAATACTGCTTAAGGTCTTGCATGTGTTTGTGTTCTGTGGATATATTAATACACTCTTATGCTTGTGGTGTTGCCTTGAACTTGTGATCACTTGTGGATTCATATTTCGATAAATCTTTCTCTGTTTTGCTTCAGATTATTCTCTGTTTGGAGGGAGTATTTTTCTGTGACTAGAAAACACTGAGTGCCCCTCTGATGAAATTTTAAACCTGTTTTGAACTATTTGCTTCATTATAGACCGTAGGTTCTAGAAGGTAAGCAGAAAGATGTACTTGTCAGTACAGTCAGTGTAGTTAGGATCATTCCTGCTTAGGATACGCTAAATAATTTCAAGAGAAGGAAAATTAGAATAGTCAGATGTGGTTCAGAAACAATAAAATATACTATTTTTATTTGATAAGTTCTGATCCATTGACCTGTATAATGTGACTTGCCTACAGTGCCTTTACTTTTAGCTATCTCCCAAAATTTATGGATGTCAAATCAGTGTGATTTTAATATGAAACATTTTTAGGTATTGGATGATTAGGAAACTTCTAAGAGGTGATGCATAGATTTGACCTATTCAGGGGAACTTAGAAATGGCACTCCAAATTACAGACATGGTTTGAGTGAAATACCACTCTTAAGTCATGCATTTCAGAGCAGGAACTTAAATGTGTGTTCACTAAATTTGAGACACGTGAATTTTCTCTTGTTTTTTCTTCATTAGTAACCTAAATTTTAGAAGGAAATTAATCATGTAAGACTAGGGAAAGAGTATTGGAAATGTAAAGTAGCTTGGCTGTAAGATGTTAATATTTAATACTGAATCTCAAAAGATGTGGCTCAAAATATAAATTTGTTTTTCCTGAGTTCATACCACCGCTTTGAATATCACACACTGGTTGCTGGAGACGTAAAGTGATTTTATAAATATATTTATAAACTTAAAATGTCTTGAAGGTATCAGCCGACCTCACATGTTGATGGATATGGATAAAACAACCATCAGTTAGGAAGCAACCTAGAGTAAATGTAACATATTTAGACAATTTTCATAATTCTTAAGTTATCAAACTTGGCCAGATGAGTGAACAGTGAAAGTGAAACACTTTAAATCCTCACTGTATACATAGAAGCCCTTTCTATCAAAGTTGTATATGCTTTGAGCACAAACGCCATCTGAGATGCCTAGCCTAAAAGTTAAGAATATGTTAGAACTGTTATCTTTTCCAAGCCACCTTTCTCTTTTGTTTGACAGGACTTTGTGTATAACATTTTACTTTTTTTATTAATATACTCATGGTTAACATTTTTTTTTCTCATTGAAAATTACCTTCTTTTATTCATATAATGTATACATGATCACTGTTATCCTAGTAGCTTAGAATCATAGTCTGTATAGAATTATCCTTGTTAGTCCTCTTCTGTAATAAAATGCTATAATTTCCATTAGCAGTATGACGGGATTTTTAATAAAGTCTATACATTTGTCATATTTGTGGGGGTATTTTTAAAAAATGTTTAAATAATTTAGAGACAATTCCCTATGCAGGAAAACAGATGGGCCAAAATAAAATGCAAAAATCTGATCTTTGCAGAGTGCCCTTGGGGGTTTTTTGAGCTTTTTTTTCTCCTGTCTCATAAATACGAAATACTATAAATATGTCTTGATGTGCTGATCTAAAGTAATGTCAGATCATACATAAAACATGTTCTTTCAAAAATGTGTATATTTACCATCAGGTACTTCATTCATGTCTTGTAAGTTACCTGACACTGTATTTGAAGTAGCCTGTACCCTACAATTTTTTTCCCTTGATATGCTCATTACAAAAAGCAAGTGATGCATCTTTCCTTGGGTCCTGTTTGTCCAAACATCCAAATTCTTTTCGTGAGCATGAAGCACAAGTAGTTTATTCAGTAGGTGAAAAGCACATTCATCTATAATGGCTACAAATACAGTAAAAAAGAAGGAAATTTGAAATAATTAGTATAGTTAAATTGCTAATCTTAGGTAGCTGCCTATTCTTAATCAGAAAGAAAATGGTAACTAGAGGAAGGGGATATATATCAAGACCATGAACGCCAATAAAATGCAGTATTTACAGTTTTACAAAATATATAGAATGAAGCAACTGAGTCTTCCTGCTTTTGGCCCATGAATTATATTTTCTTAGGATCTATATATGACTTCCTCTTCTGTTGGTTCTATAATCACTTAAGACAAACTTCCTTTTGCATTGCCATGGCTAGGATAAAATAGGTCTCTTCAGAACTGAAAATGACACTATTTACAATTACTTTTAAGCGACATTATTGTAGTTGAAGTCTTAACCACATTAACAGTCTCTCTGCAGTTAAAGAATTCATTAAATATGGCTTATGAAACAGCACGCATCCTAAGGATCACTGCACTTTTTTACTTCCATGCTGAGTTCTAGAGTGGAGAGCTAAGTAATGTAAACATCAAGTTTTAATCAAAGCTTTTTGGATAAGATTAAAACTGAAAAGATAATTTTCAAACAGGTGTACCAAATGCTATTTGTGACATTAGAAAAGGGCTCAGTTATATTTTGAATTTGGGACTAAACCTGGGCTCTAATCCAAACTACCATCTCAACTCCCAGCCTCCCATCCAAACATTTTGGTGGTAAGTTCATGTTCACCTATTCAGCAGGATGTTAATTTATGATCCCGATGGATTGAAAATAATAACCAGGTCAGGAGTTGTAGTGGATCTCTGAAAGTAAAATAAAATAAGGAGATTATGTAGTAGATTAAACATTAAATTCAAAATCCTTAAATTTTAAAACTGCTAAAGCATTGGGCATAAGTGCTGGTTTTCTTTAGCTTTTTGCATTGCTAAATGTTTGGGAATGTCATTTCTAAACCGCAGTAAAAATATTTTATTTTAGAAAACTTTATATATAAATTTGACTCATTATTTTACAAAGAATAGCAGGAAAAATGTAACAAGACTATTTTATTTTATGAAACTTTTGAAAATTTTATTGAATTACTTGACAAGCTGTGATAGTAACACGCTAATAAAGGTGGGATGCAAGGTCAGACTTGTAATGTTCATAGGAAGACTCTGTTTTACATATGAATATATATATTTCAAATATATAATGATCAGTAAGAAAAACTGCTGTAGAAATGGATGATACCATACCATAAATACTGTTTTCCTGAAGAGGGTGAGATCTGCATCAATTGCATTTTGAAAACGGGGTTTTGATAGCAAAACATCAAACCAGTTTAGTGGTTGCTCAGATGGCTGTTGTTTGGCATACTCTAATTAAAAATCTGCGTAGCAGTAGAACAAGAAGCTTAGGGAAATCATGGGAGCTTTAAAGTCAGTAAAGAATGTGCTGCTGACTGTATGATATAATTGAAGTTAACATTTCTAGATCATAGAATCATTTAGGTTGGAAAAGACCCTTAAAATCATCGAGTTGAACTGTAAAATTAGAGATTAGAAAGATGTCTTTCATTTTTGTTTTTATACTCTCTTTTTAGGACATGCCCAAATTGTCAGCAAGAAATGAATAATTCCACATGCTTTGATTATAGAGGAAAAAACATAGCTATGCTATGCCCAATATTCTCAGAAGCTGCAAGATTAAAATCATAACTATTTTCCTTTCTAAGATGCAACTGCCTTTTTATCCAAAACTAGAATTTTGACAACTTATAAAAAGTGGCTGAAGACAGAGAACAGTAGTTACTACAGGACAAAAGGCAGTTTTTCTTCCTCTTGTATCGTAAAATCTCTTTCAGTGATCTCAATTCCAGTTTGTGAGGGCTTTTTACTGAGATTCTTTTTATGAAATACACTTAGATTGGCACACTTCAAAGCATTTAGTGTTTTATCTCAGTCACTATTACTTCTTAGTCCCTAAAAGTGTTTTTATTCATTTTTCTGTGTTTATGCAGAAAATACTTAGAAAAAAACTAAGTGATACGATTTAATGGTACAGATAAAAGCAGGTGTGGCTGTAAATAGTCCCATGTTAACAATTTATTTAGCTATTATAACAAAGTTTTGTAGAGCAAACTACTCCAGCTGAAAAGGATGAGGTACTTGGAGGGAAAAAATATCAATAAGCCTGCAATTCAATTATATCAGGAATATCAAAGATCCTTACTATGCCAGAAAAATTACAATTTATTGGCCTTTCCTATAAGAATAACAACAACAACATAAATTAGTTATTAGAAATGTTTTTCATGGAGCATAAACACAAATTACATATTTCAACAGTATTCACTGTGTCACGAAGAAATTAAAATGAAGAGTTAAAATGATGGACCAAGGATAACTTTTAAGTATAAACACACAGACTTGAAAGCGTGGAAGTCTAAATGTGTAAGATTGCTTCTTATTGGGAAATGTATACATAATAAAACAGATGCAGTTAAACTGGAAAACTGTTCTAACAGATAACGAGTTTCCCCAGTTTGAGAAAATGAAGGTGTTGGAGGATTTTCTTTGGTTTGCTAGAAAGTATTGTAATTCATTGCTTGGAATTAGATATGACTAGGTATGAAAGAAAAGGAAATATTTCCTTATTACTTTAGTTAAGGTCGTTTTATGTTATTTGATTTTGCAGTTACTCAAAAACTAGTCAGGTACTACAGTGTTCTCCTGTTGAGGATTCAGTAATGGTAGGTAAGTCTTTAGAGTCTTACAAGTTTACAGAAGTAAACTTGAATGCAGATGAGTGATACAATTGTTAGTGAAGCAGAGGTTTGGTTTGGTTTTTCAAAATTAAAAACAAGGGAGCCACAAGGAACTGTATTAATAAAGGTATTCAGAATGTCATCATATGCCCCCAGACAAAACACTTCTACATCCTGCCACATTTAATGCTCTTTCTCCCAGTTGCTCCCCCCCCAAAATGTTTAACAAAAATAACATCTTTTCTTTTATTAGCAACCTAATTAATAGCATGATTATTTCACGTGTTATGTTCTCCTTTCCACTGCTGCTTTTTCTTCGCAGTAAATAATTTTAAATCATTCCCTAGATTTTCCTACCTTCCACTCTATTCTGTTGTGTCTCATTTAATCATGCAACACATGCATTCGAGTTGCAATACTGTGAAATCCTGTTTAGTTTCACTTAATCATCAGTTTGTATACTTGTTCTTATTGTTGTTTATTTTCCATCTTTGCATACCTGCAATACAAGCAGGAAATTCCTCAAATGCAGTTTGTGAGGGTTTTGTTTGGCTTGGTGTTTTGGGTTTTTTTGTTTGTTGGGGTTTTTTAAAACGATTTTTTTCTGCAATGGAGAATGCTATTTTGGTTCATACCAATCCTAGTTCTAGATTCAAAAGTTTATTTCATTTTTTCTGAAATATATGAAATAGTGTTTGAACACCTGGTGTGTCCTGGTATCACACACTCACAGAACAGTAGGGGTTAGAAGGGACATTTGGAATTCACCTAGTCCAACGCCCCTTCCCAGAGCAGGATCACCTAGATCATATTGCACAGGACATCCCAGAGATGGAGACCCCACAACCTTTCTGGGCATCTTGTCCCCTGTTCCTCAAGTTTAGGTGGAACTTCCTATTTTCAAATTTGTGTCTATTGCCTCTTGTCCTGCCACTGGGAATCACTGAAAAAGGACTTACCCCGTCTTCTTGACGCCCACCCCTCAAGTACTTATAAGCATTTATAAGATACCCTCCTCAATACATTGTGTCTTTTTTGTTGTTGTCAGTCTGCAAATTCTTCAGAATATAGATTTTTGTTCTACACCACTTTAAGTGTACTTTCAGTCAGTTGTAGCCAAGATAATAATGGACATCAATTTTCTACCACTAAGATTAGACTAGAAATAGTGGTCTTGTAAAGAGCAGGAAGAAGTAATGGATGGTTGGAAACATGTAAGACAGGTCTGTGGAAGTGAAAGTCATTTCCTGCTTTGAAAATCTAGTAATTACCTTAATGAGTAGATGGAAAGCTGAGGCTAAGTGGGGAAGTAAGGGGGATCCATTGGGTAAGACTATATAAATAATATATAATAAAATAGAACAGGTTTGGAACAATGGTGGAACGATGGAAGGAATTCTGTCCAGATGTTTCTGTATGCTCTTCCGCATCCCCTCCCCGCCCCCCCAGCTTCTTTACTTAAAGATATCAAACTACTTGCATATTAAACTACATTTTACAATGCTGTAATAGCTGGATAAATGGTCATCCATTGCAAGTGCTTTGTCAGTGCAAGTCACAAGTTTGGGACTGGTAAAATACAGTATTCAATTCAATAGACATATTTACTTGTTTTCACCCCAATAAGTAGTTTCACTGAATGTAGTTTGCTGTTTTGAATGCTTTTGTAGAGAGACTGCAAGTCAGTTGGTGGAAGTAAACATTCTAAATTTTGTCTGTATTAGTAAAGTTACATCCCTTTACGGAGTTCTGTGAAAATCCTATGAAAAACTCAAATAATCTTTAATTACATGTCAATTTGAGGTTTTCAAGCTATACTATACATAATTTACCTATGTTTCAATGCTATTCATTTAATGCTGTTCATTGAAAATCACCATAAAACGATTCTGTGGTTTATATAACTTTTAAGTTGTGATACATTTACCTGATTTCGATCTTCCATTTTCTGATAGAAACAGTATGGGATCACTATAAAGCCGTATCTTTCATCCGCTCAAAGACACACTTGATTATGTGAATAACACTGCAGATCCTACCTAGCAGATTTTCAGTACATCATCTAGCATTTCATTAAGGAGGGAAATGGAAAGGTTGAAGTGAAGGTATGTTTAAGATTATTCAGCTAACCTCTGGAATTTAGAGCCTCTTTGTCTAAGTCCAATTAACTGGTCTGCAAATACATCCAGAAGGTACATTCATAAGTCGTTTTGTATATTTACATGCATTTTCAATTGCATAAATATATGCCTGACTTTTAAAAATACTTTGCAATCAAATGTTATTTATTATTACAGTCTCTGCTGGAAGACTTCTTAATAATATTGAAAGTCATAACTTGAGCATTATGATCTAAAATTTCTGAAAAGTCCTTGAGCAATTAACTAGCATGAATATCTAACTCAGCAGCAGCAAAGGTGAGGTTTTCAGAATGTCAGTAAATTTGAAGAAAGCTGGTGCTTTTCGGGTGCTTCAAGTGCAGTTTGGTTGGAACAGTTTAGTGGTATCATGAAACAGAAAAAGGAATATTTTTCACCCAGTCCTGTCAGAATAAAGTCCCAGCTCTCCACTGTGCATGTCTTTGCATGAGTGGTACTACAGCTATGAACAGGAAGGACATCCAAAAGAAAAAAAAGAAAAAAAAGTTGCAAAGTTGTTTTGTGTCCTCAAGGTCGTTTATAAAAACTTACCTTATTACATTTTTACTCGTTAGTGGCTATTTGGCAGCTTCTGATAGCCTTTTTGTTTAAACAATCACAGATTTTATAGCTCAAATAAAGCCAATGGTAGGGGATGATACCTAACTATTACTGTTGCTAAATTTAAAACACTCACTAACTACACTGGTAAAGAATTTTAGAATTTTTTTCTTTTTCAAATTTTTTATTTTATTTAACATGTGATGTCTTTTAAATATGAAAGGAGCCTTCCAAAAATCATTAGGCAAACAGGAAAAAACTTGCACAGGATTGTGTACTCTCTTCTGTCCCTTGGGTTTTTTTTTCTCTTCTCTTCTTGTGAATGTTTGGAGCAAAACCATACCTGAGTGCCTGGAGGGTGGGTATTTTTAATTATGATTCATGTTTTTACCATTTTCTTAGCAGTACGGAGGAAGGCAAAATTCCAGCTATTCCAAGGACTTTGGGTATAACTAAATATAAAGAAAGATCTATAAAATGTATATGAAGTTATACATATGCATTTATAAAACGTATATGTATCTGTGAATGATTTCTCTTTGGCTGACATTAAGCTACAACATGATGCTATCATCTGCAAAATCCTTCACTTGTTTTACAATGAGGTTAAAATGCATTATTTTAAAAAAATACTTGGAGGAAGAGACTTAATTTTGTCAATCACTTAGGCCAGTAAATACATTACAGTATAATATGTACATTATCATTGGAAACCTTATGTGTTCATGCCCTGCTGAAATATGTGGAATGATTAATTCAGAAATTAGGTGTAATAATGAAGCTCACATCTCAAATACATCACTGCCTAATTTTCTGTAACTTGGGTATGTTTAATTTGTTTTATGTATTTGTCATTTCAAGAATGTGTTATTACTGCCATTTGTCCGAAGTGACATAAAAAATTTTAATATCCTTAGAGGATTTGTAACCTACTACATAATACCTTTTTTCTTTTCTTGGCTTTTTTTTTTTTTTACTTTTATTACAATTACTTAAATAGATGTGTTTTACAGTAGATGGGTTGAAATCAAGTATTTTATAAAATAATGCCAGGAATGTTCTGATTGTGACTTTTTTAGGCAATGCAAATTGGAATAAGAATATAGAACGTCACATTTGTAAGCATAACACCAATTTAATGTTTCCAGAATTTAATGTCAAAATAACTACAATAGTCCTTCTGCTTGAAAAAAGTAAATATCATTCCACTCACTTATGTACTAATATGGATACTCAGGATGATTTCCAGTTGTTGCTTGCTATTTAGGAGCTGATCACTTGGCTTACAAAAATGCTTCATCTAATATTTTGAGGTATGTTTTGTAACATTTGCTCTAATACTTTAATAGATTCAATAGTCAGACAGTAACTTGGAAAGATTAAGACTTCATATTTATTCATCTCCCAGAGAGTGACCTCCATGGCCAAAAAGATTGGATTACACATCCTTAAGGACTTTTGACTTTTAAAAGTCAAAAGCCTGTTGTGCTTAGCATGTGAATTGCCATTCACAGCCTTCCAAGTCTTAGTGTAACTGCTCTCCCTTCATGCTACTGCCAAAAATTAACATGCAAGACAACTGCATTTGGTCGATATATGATTCTGTATTACGTTGAAAAAGACAGAAGAAGAATTCATTTTTACTGTAAAATAAAGGCAGACAGAAGTATGATAGTGAGTGGATGAGAAGGTAAATCCTTCGGTACTTGTGCAGTTCTGAGATTCTTTTTTGTTGGAGTTTTTCACTTGAAAGTTGCCCAGTCCAGCATACCAGACTGCAGATCTCTGGCTGGTTTGCCACAGAGTCTGTACTTGCCTGTTTTTACAGAAATTAATTTTCAGTACAGAGAGTGTTGTCTTTCATTTGTTTATTGTTGCAAGAGAATTTAGTGTGGTCCTAGAACATCTAAGTGTTTACAGCACTGTATAGCACTAGAATTTTAGCAAGAATGATAATTTACCTTTGATTGTAGGTCCGGTCTTGCACAGAATTAATAGCACTCTTGTACTGCAATCCGAGTTTGTCTGGCAGTGTTGTAGAAGTAGGTGGCAGGTAGGTGGTTCTAGTAAAGTAGAAATACGTTCATTGGCTAAGAAAACACTCATAGTGGAAACACCGTCCTTAATTTTTCCTCTATTTGTTTTCTTATGGAAAATCAATTGGGGAGAATATCTGTTTCATTTAAAATCTACCAACCTTTGAACTTTACAGTGGCTGAGGAAATCTGTGAAAATCTTGAAATAGTTCTGAAATGCATAAAGCTTACAGAATAACTGTAAAACATCCTGCAGAAGAGTATTTTACCACGAATCTCTATATGGACTTTGGGAATTCTCCATGTTTCCTACTTAATATTGTTTTCTACGAACCTGCACATTGTTCTTACAATAGAAATTTAGTATAGGAAATACAGGCCTTTTTATTGCACTGAAGGAAGCTCACTCAGTGGTCACACTGGTATGTATACCCTTTTTGTTGCTGTGTGACCTGAGCCTGAACACAAGCCTGGCACTGACACTAATTAACATAATGTCTTCTTGATTCTTGTTTTATTATTTAAAGATCCAGTCAGGTAATACAAATTTATTTTTAGTAAAGCTCTAATTTTTGTGACTTTACTATAATTGAGATTGGCAGTGTGATCAAAAGTTTGAAATTACTAGGATCCAGTAAATTGTTTTTACACTTTAAACCATTCATAAGAGGAAATTAATGTTTATTTGTGACAGCTGCGCTGTGAGTAGCTGTTTGCCGACATGAGTGGTAACAGTTAAAAACAGTACACGTATAAATTAATCTCAGAACTTATCTCTTTTTCTGCTAATGTATTTTAGATGACAAAAATTTATAAAATGAGTCTCAATCATAGAATCTTCTGAAAGCTTAGGTGCCATTATACATAGTTAGTACTTAAAACCGTAATTTATTGGAATGAGGGTGTGTACACTTACTTTCTCTTGTAATTTATGGCACATGTATGTAGGTGAGCAGGGAAATATTATTTGTCTTGTGCTGTCATAGAGTTGTGTAAACATTTTATTTACTGAAACCAAATAGTGGAAGTGAAAGTTCCTTCTGATCTCTGCTGAATTAAAAAAACTGACTTTGGTTTGTTCTATGTCTCTAATTATGGACAAATTAGAATCTAAACTAGCATTTATAGTCACACCCTGTCCTTTCCAACCTGTTATTGCAACTCTAACTGCTGGATTAAAAAAAAAAAAATGCTCTGGATTGAAATAAAACTGATTCTGTGTTTTGGGATGGCACTTGCTTTATCTGTTTTTAACACTGTGGCATGATTTTGGGAGTTGAGAATCCCCAACCTGTCATGGTACGTGTTAGGGGTTCCTTTTTTGTCACTTGTTTTAAACTTTTATACGGCTCTTGGGAAAGGTATGAATTGCAGTTGAATAAGAAAGGGGGCTTAAATATCAATGAAATAAAATGCATATTGACTTTTCCAAATTAATTCAATGAGAGTTTGAGTACATGGCTTTCATTAATTTGTAAATGAAGTATTTGTGTGCTCTTAGTAAAATCTATGTAATGTCTGGGGTGTTTTTATTATTTTTATTTTCATGTATTGGATCTCAACATAGTGGAGCTTGATGGAGATTGCCACTTCAATTTCAAAAGTAGGACAGCATTTAATTTTCAAGTTAGAGTTAAGATCTAAAAAGTAAGCACTCTCACATTAGCACTGCTATTAAGAATTTTGAAGTATACTTTAGGAAAGCTATATAGCTTATGTTACCTGAGAACTAATGCCACTGGAAACCTTTTAGTATTAGCGATCTGGTGCTTGATTTCAGTTTGTTTGTGTGTAATGGAAAATATTACATTGTCCTTCTTTAGCTCTAAAGTAAAAGTTGATACCATTAAGATCTGTCTGCAGAGGGCTTTGAAAGTAGTAGTTATGACCTTTAGGTAGGAATGATGATTTTGTTTACAGTTTTTTTCCCTCTAGAGTTCATGCTGTCAAGTGTCTTTTCATATATATAAGAAAAATTGAACCTGCAAGCAAAACAATTGTGCTTTGTTGTTTATGATGATGGAAAGGATTTGAGTCACGGTAATTCCTTTATATATGATCTGTAATTCTATCTCAGCAAGGGAGAACATATATGGAAATGGCTGATTCTCTGTCTTCTGGACTCTTGCATAAACAGTCCCAAGTAATTCTTGCTACAGATTGTGAGAAAAAAACATAAATGTATTTCCTGTAGAAATGACATGTCTAGCTAAATAAACTATGCATTATATATTGTGTTTAAAGTGATCAAACAGTTTTTGCCTCTGTGCAAATTACAATGGAAAGTTGGCAATTAAAGATTGTGGTCATGCAAAAGCAGCTGGAAGGACTGAAGGGATTAGCGTACTGTGAGAGGCTTGTGCTACTGCCGTCTTTGATAGACATCTATCAACCAGTCTTGGGGCTTAGGAAAGGTGCTACATATGTAATTTAATTTTGCCTTTTTTTATTTTAATTATTTTGGTCTGTGGTTTTGATGTGATATGACTTGTACCCAGATAGTTATCCTTACTGGTGCCCACAGTGGGCATACAGTGGTTGTTTTATCTGCAACTTGAATTTTTCAGTATAGTTTACTTGTCTGGCTTAACAGATGTCAAGAAGAGAAGGCAAACTATATTTAGTTTTAAAGTTATTTTCTAGTTTAGTAAGTCAGTATGGATGTGTCTTAGGTTGGATCGCTGTAAACCAGGTAAATGAGTGGATATAAACTCCATTAACATATGCTGTTCAGACAGATGGGTTACTATTACACAAATGTTTAGTATTTTCAGTGCCCAAATTCATTGCATTGCTGAAGTCCTAGTAGATACCGCAAACAGTAGGTTGTAGTTGGCAGCTGAAAGCTGAAGAGCATGGTTCCCATGTGAACCATAATCTCACTGGTGGAGGAGGAAATGTAAGGAAACAGAGGTCACACCTTAGATCCATGTAATCTGTGCACAGGACTTTGCAAATCTTGGCTATCAGTTGTACTGCTGTCAGTTGTTTCTGATTGTTCCTCGTTCTGCTGATACTATAGTCTGGTCTGCTTGTTGTAAGTGAAAAATGTTTCTGACACCTAGTCTGACCAGGGATTTATGGTTGGTTTTTATGAGGTTTTAGTATGAATTAGAAAACATGTCCAGTTTGATGATGGCTAGGTCAAGGCATTAGAAAACATGTCCAGTTTGATGATGGCTAGGTCAAGGCATTACATTGATTACGTGCTAGAAGCTAGATCCAAAAAAAGATTCATCCTTTACCAAGTTGTGGAAAGCTGTTTGACTTGTTTCTTTAGCTTTCAGCATTTACATTAGCATTGTCTTAAATGGTATTTGTTACATACTCAAAACCAAAGCAAATTTGCTTGAATGGTTTTCAAAGTGCTATTAAAAATTTAGTGTACAGTATTCCCATGCATGGAGAATTTTACAGTCTACCTTGCTGGTTTCCTGTAATACCAGCATCAGTCTGGAGGTCTTCTTGTGTTGGGGTGGGGTTTTTTGTTTTTTGATGTGTGTTGGTTTTGATTGTATTCAACCACACTAGCTTACAGTAGTTTTCAGAGGCTTTTTTACCAGAAGTGCATGTACTGTAGCTGAAGCTCTTGCTGTACTGGGCCCTATGTAAACAGTGTAGTCTTCTGGTAGAAAGTTCTATGCTCAAGGTTTAGTGCTATTAGCTGTGAGGTTTAAGCCCATCTACAACAAAAACTGAAAGGAGCTGGAACTGAGCATTTTAAAAAAACTATGTGAGAGGCACTTGTAGAAGTCTGGGACAACCTATAATACTGAGCAGTTTCTTAAACAGCTGATGGCTTCATGTCATACTACGCAAATAGATGTGAGGCAGCTGAAAATGTGGCCAGCTTTGATCTTTCATTGTTAAGATGATGTTTCCTGGCTGGAAGCTCTGGAAAGTGTTACTTACTGAGGCTGCAATGGAAGAGCTTCAACAGAGTTCACAAAGCAACTGAAACGAACTTTGATAGCAAACTGTACCACTGTGAAGATCCTAAAGTACTGACGTTCAAATTATTGGTATTAAGGTTCAAGGTCAATCCAGGAGGTAGAACGTAACTATGATATGGAAATTAGTTAGAGAAGGAGTTAGTTGGAATTGCTTGGGAGCACCCTAGCAAGGAAATTAATGATCAGTGAAAACATGCACATGCCTCAGAATAAATTCAGTGTGATCATGTAGTGAATATTAACGTATCTGAACTGATTTTTTTTAGTAACTATGATTTACCTGGTGTATGCTTAAGTTTGAAGAATGTTCCATGTTTCTACCCTGTATGCCAATTTTAAAATTACTCAGGCTGCAGAAAGTTAGTACTGATTAGTTCTGCTTCTGTGATTAACCATCTCAATTGTGAAAATTTTGAAACCTTTAGTCTCATGATTTACTACTTGCTTGTACTGGTGAACTTTCATACTGATGGAACTCATTTGAGTAAAGAAAAAATTATTCCCAGATTTGACTTCTAATTCTCATTATAAGTTTTAATGTCTTACAAAGAGTTTTAAGAGGTTTTTTACTGGCCAGCGAATTACAAGTGTGACTTGCAGTAGTATGCAGAGCTGTATTTTGTAATTTAAAAAAAAAAAATCAGAAAAGATTTGGTGTGTTTAGGTAAGGACAAAAGGAAGTAGGGGTGTTTATGGTCAAAAATTTGCACTCTTCTTTAATTAAGGGTTTGTAGCTTTATTTATAATTAAGTTTCAGAGGTCGCCTATGATATTAAGTATTTTAAGTTTAAAAATGTTTTGGTTAGGGAGAAAGGGTATGCAAACGCTCGTTCATGGGTGGGATCAATACAGCGTGTTGTACATTTTGTATGGGAGTAAATCTCTTGTAATCATATTCTTAATTTTACGTCATATTTCTCTCAGTAACTAATGATTAATATTAAATAATCTATTGTAGTACAATGTCATTCATTTTATGCTTTCCGTTCAGTTGCATCACCTATTTGTCTGTGTATTTCTATATAGTTTTTCTTCAAAGTTTTAATCTTATGAGAGGCTTCAGAGCAAGTAGTTTTATGTGGTTCAGTGTTTTGTTGGTCTAATCCAAAGCCTGGTGTCTGCTACTTTTATTTCCTAACATGCAATATATTAATGACGCGATTTTTATGTGTTTCCTCTCTGTACTTTACAAGAACTTCCATTTAATAAAGGAGTGTAGCCTAATCACAGATGGAATAAAACAAAATTATGTTGTTGAGTGCTACTTCAGTAGTTCATTGTTCTTGATGGAAGGCTATGTATAATAAACAGAAAAAGCAGGTCAATGTGATTTCTAATGCACTCTTATTGTACTTTGAATAGAGAGATTTATCATTAAAACATTGGAAATAAAGGGAAAAATTCTTCTGCAAAAATATCCTATTTCATACCCTCTCTGCGTTACCCATAGAAATTCATTATGGAAATTAATCGGGAAAATATATTCAACACTTGATAATTTGTTTCTATGGTTCTCAGTTTATGTCTCAGGTTGCTAGAGTAGCCTCTCTGTAAATGTAGCTGAAAGGACTTTTATTCATTGCAGTGCAAATTCAGATAACTGCTTGCTCATTCTGTGGCAAATGAGCATGAAAACCAGAAGGGAAACATGCTGGTCTGTAGGAGCTGTAAGTCTAATTAGTACTTGTTTTGAAATCATGGATCAGATACTGAAATCTACTAGTTCTCTTTTCATTACAATGTTATGGACCTAGATCCAGTTGCCCTGTAGTTAGGTGCTGTCGTACTCATAGTTTGACATTGGAAATCAAAGCCAGGATTTACCTGCTGTGTCTGCTGTAGTGGGGGGAAAAGGAAGGCACCTCGGGCTGGAGCCTAGGCATACGGACAGGGTGATCTGGGGATGTCAACCACCAGGCACTTAGCATAGCATGGGATGGTTTTACAAGCTACATTTTAAAGTTTTTCTGTGAGGTCAGGCTTTCCTTTGGACCTCATGCTTTGTATGTAGCTGTGGGAGAACCTAAATATATTTAAAGCTAGTTCAATATATGCAAACGATTATTTAAATTTCATCAGAATAAAAGATGTTTGTTGTAACAATATGTTTACCTTATATCATGCTTCAGTGATTTCATGATTATACTGTTTTCCCACAATTTTGTTTCATTACATTTACCCTTTTATTTTTGCAAACTTCAGGCTTTTCTTCCTTATCTTCTTTCCAAATTCCGTTATCTTTCATATCAGTATGTCATGTCTGCATCACATCTTCAGAATCTGTATTAATGTTTTGAAGTGTTTTATACAGGTTTTAAATAGTATCAATGCCCATTAAAACTTTTAGATTTCACTTAACAGTGAATAACTGCTGAGATTCATATCCTTTTACCATTTTAATAGTTATGTCCTCCTGCTATTTCTTAAATATTTTTCTTCTACATCATAATTGATTTTATACTTACAGTCTAGTTTCAGACAAAACAGTTATAATTTTTTGAGTTGTGTTCATAAGTTTTTGACTTACTTTTAACTTACATAATGAGAGTGTTAAAATTGAGTGTGTGTAGTTTTGTGCATATTGATTTATATATACATGTTAATTTCTGGTTCTGCAGCAACTTTCTGTTTGTACTTAAGCAAGGGATGTAGAGTGTGATTGCTTGCACCTAGAAAGCAGGTTGCAGTTTATATTTCACTGATCAGGAGAAATTACAAAGCAGTCACAAAATTTGTAAAATACATCATAATCTTAATTCAGTTTTGGGCCATGAAATCATGTATACGAGAATCATGAAATGCTTATAGAAAAGGTTATGGAAAATGTTATCATATACTATAACAACATTCAGTGGGACTCCTATGAACAATTTCTTTTTATGATTCTCATCCTTTAATTTGATACACAGTACATATGTAGCTTACAATTAAGGGTACAAGTTGTTGATTTAATTTTCTATTCTGCTTTCTTCTCTTTGGACATTATTCTTCAGCTCTGCAAATATGAGACTGGGAGACTCCATAACAGCAGAGTAACAAATTACAGCATATCCCTGATTTTTTTCATTTGCAGTAACAGATTTCTGTTCTCATTGCTTTAAGTATAGGAACCACGTATTTATCACCTTATCAGGAAAACCTCAGATTTTAGCTTCTATTCAGATAGTTAATAGAAAGTCTTTAGGATAAGAATTCCTCACACCCCTCCACCCCTTCGTGCCCTCTTAAGCTGCAACAGTGGACAAATTTCTGTTCCTGAATTACAGTGCTGCATTTCTTTGGGCTTTCATCTGTTTTTGGAAAGTGAAGTTCCAGGCCTGCTAAAGAAACGTCAGTAGCCACCAAATAGAGGTTTGCTCTAAGAACTTGGCAAAACTTACTGGTTTTAATCATGCTGCCATTGTTAAGAACTCAGTAAGGTCATGCCATTTGAAGCAGGAAATTTGACTGTGTACTCAGAGTGACAAAAGCATTTTCCTTCCAGATTGTGCTGGTTTGCTTTCCTTCAGCAGGAATGGAGATATGTAACCACTCTGTAGCCCAAGTCTTATGCCCTATCTCTAGCCTAGTCATTGGACATTGACTGTAGAAACATGAATTTAAACACAAGCTCTGAAGCAGACAACAAAAAACTTTAAAGGCTTCCCGCATTCCTAAAACGTCTGTGCTACTGAGTGAAAGTTTATAGATGAAAAATGGGGTGTTCAAAGTCTCTTCCAGTAAGCCATGAAATCCACGTCTATGGGTCCAGCTGTGGTCTTCTTGTATATTTTACTACAGCTGCATCATTCCTTATTTCTTCCACCTCTCAGTTCAGCAAAGCAGCATTAGGAGATGAAATTGTCCTCCGAAGTGGAGCCCAAGGGGAGTGAGAAGGAAGTCTTTCCCAGTATACATCTCTCCATTCACACAAGCTTAGCACATGAATGGAACATTTTGTATTGTGAAGTCCTAGACGGAATTTGCATTGTAACATATCCGACCATAAAAATACATATTTCTGCATCGTATCTTGCAGAGCATTTTCAGTGTGGAATTATTACTGTCTTGATTTATAGGTGATATAAAATGAGTGTGTGTTTGAAAAATGCCTGAATGAGGAGTAACTGCAAGCAACTCCAGTCAGTGAGAGTTGCAAATAAAACTGGAAGCTTAAAGCAGAAGTTGGAAGGTTTGAGTGGTGTAGAGAAAATGAAGTGTACAGGAGGAATATTCAGAATACAATACAGTTGAAGGGAAAGCAGAATATAATTGTGGTAGAAAGGTGTCAGTTACAAAGATGTGAGAAAGACTGATGCAGTATTACAAAGTCATGACACTCTAGAGATTCCCAGTATGAAAATAAATGTGTTTAGATGAGGTATGTAGAGATATGATTTAGCATAGGACAGGAACAGTTGGACTCGATGATCTTAAAGATCTTTTACAACCTTGTGATTCTGTGTTTGACTAGGTCTAGAAAACAAGAATAATACCCAAACTTATAACATCATATGGGAACCTGTTCTAGTGATGCTGTCACTGTCTCTCAACCTGCCTTGGTGGCTGCAAAGAAATGGGACAGAGATGGGAAATCAAGCCTCCTTTTTTACTTGACCTTAAGTTATTTTATCCTTCTATAAAAGGTTTGTAAAGGACAGAAATTTGAAGGACTCAGAGGTGATTAAAATGAAAAGCAGTTGGTAAGTTTCTAAATTAGAATTCAAAATCATAGGCATATTGCAGTATTTCTTATTAATTTACTCCTATATTCTAAATACTGTTCTTCTACATTGTGTAAGAACATGTGTATGTGTTCAGTTCATCGTGCATACGGTGTATTTATATGTATATATGTTTAATATAACTTGAAGTATATTAGGGCTAGTGTCTTTTTCTGCTGTTTTGGTTTATTCCAGTGTTCAAAATGGTTCGCATGACTTCAAGCATTTATCATGAGATGCCTGTGCTGAGCGAAGCTTAGTTTCTCTCAGGCTGGCTAATATTTTCTTGCAGTGAGTGACACTTCTGGAGGGTAGTTTATCCCAACTCAGAGCTGAATTACCGTGTTGAGGTGCTTACCTTTTGCTACTATCATACGGAAAACCTTACATAAGGAGGCTGCTGAGAACTCATTTAAACAAGTGAGTTGTACTGCTGCATTAGATGTGAATACAGTTGGGGTGTGTGTGTGTGTGTGTGTGTAGGCCATGGGCATTTTTAGATTGTTTGCGGAGTTGTTTTGTTTTTTTTTCCCTCAGGAGATATTCTGAAAAGGTCATGCTTACTGTATATTGTACATAGTGTTTAGTACAATACTTACTTTACTTACACTACTTGTTGGTTAGCACAAATTAGGAGCAGAACAGCTTTGTGCTTGTGTCTTGAGTAATACAAAAAAATGTGAAATTCACTACTGAAATTCCCCTGAGAGCAAGTGTGGCTCTTCTGTATTGATGGGAATGCAGCAACAGAAAATTCAGTGGTAATTGATATATTTTAAACGAGATAGTTGATGATTAGTATTATTTATTTATAAGTTGTAAATTTGCCTTTTAATTATGTACGCTGAGAAAACTGAATATTACAAGTAGGTAAAGGAAATGAACACTGCATGGAGTTGCCAGCTTTTAATTATGTAAATGAGCCCCACTGCAGAAGAATTATTTAGTAATCTTTTTGTGTTAGAATTGCAAATCTATCTCTACGATTGTGTTTAGAACAAATGAAACTGGATTTGTATAACCTCTTTTCTGTAGATCTTTGCAATTAATGAGATTGAACAGAAGTAGCAGTAGTCTTAAGAGACTGTGTAATGTGCAATGGGTCAGGGCAGTAGAACTAAAATAGTGCAGTAGAACTAAAATATTACCGGCAATATTCTTCTTGTAGGGAATCGTCTTACATTGTACTGCTCAAGAAACAACAATTACCTATTTTTCCCGATTTGTTTATATTTTTATTAACTTTTTATAGCTATGTGTTTTTATGTTCTTCTGCTGCTGCAAATCCCGGTTGGGTATCTAAACTATGGCTCTTGCCACGTGGTCTGTTTTCATAGAATCATAGAATGTGTTATGTTGGAAGGGACCTTTAAAGGTCATTTAGTCCAACCCCTCTGCAGGAAGCAGGGACATCTTCACTAACTAGATCAGCTCATTTTGTCATAGTCTTTTTCTGCTTTAGCAGAACCCTAGATTATTTTCCTAGGTGCCTCTTTCCTTTATTTATTTTGTTGTCTCTCATTACAGACTGGTGCTGCTCTTGCTGGCAGAGTACTTAGGACTCTGGTACTGGCTCAATGAGTAAAGACTACTGAAAGAGCAAGCTAATTTGTAGTATCTTCACATCACCCTAAAAATGTATCTGAGCTTCAGTAATGCTGGCAGGCAGTATATTGGGGGGAAAAAGAGAAGGAATTAGAAGCCATGCAAAATAGTATTATGATAGAGGTTTACAAGATGATTGAAGTGCATTTAGGAGATTGTGCACTAAATAGTGAATATCCTTTAACCACTGTAAGAGATGGGATTTAGGTGAGATAGTGTTGTCCATCACTGTCCAACTTGACTGAGCTTTCTTTTGAGTGAGAACTCTTGACTTTCCAAGTGTAAAGGTCAAACTATGCTACACAAAACACTACACAGGGGCACATGTCTTCCCCAACACTGAAGAATAGGCATATATAGATGATTAACGGAGGTAATCTGCCAGCTACCCATGCCCAGAAATTTTATTTCTTACATTTCAGTGATTTATCTCTGCTACACAAAAAGGACTGATACAGACATTACATAACATTTTATAGTATTAACTTTTCCTTTTTATTTCTTCCCTTTGTGTGGGACTGGGACTGTGGCATGGAAATGCTGTTTGAACAAGTAAAATGTGTATTTTTGGAAGTGTAAAACCTGAAGTTCAGAATGTGAACATAATTGACTCTTGCCCATAGGCACTTTGGATGAGATCTCCCAAAATCTAGAAATACCACTTCTGAAAGGCAGTGTTTCCCAGAATATCATTAAAATACCACCTTTTGATGTCTTTTGCTTTTGCAGTATTTTTTTGGTGATACCTTTTTATGAATGGTGACAGAAACATGGCAGGCCAACCTGAAGACGTTTTATTCTTATTTTTTGAGCATACAAGAAGTCTAGCTACTTAATTTAAGTAAATTCACCTGGATATAGAATAAGATTCTTAAAGGGTAGCTGGTATTTTTGTCCACTTACAGGATTATGGCTAAAAAGAATTTAAAAATTAATATTCTCTCAGATTTTAAGAAATTGTATGTCATTTCCTATAGAGTGCAACTGTAAACTTTAGCTGATAATTTATGTTAAATTATTTATCTTCAATTAACTATGATAGGAAATTTTACTTATCAAATTTGAAATGCTAGGGGAAGGAGAAGTAGTTAAAAAGGGGATATATATGTAGACAAATAGACAAATACAGATTTAAAAAAAAACAAACAAAAAAGCCTGATATCCAAACAAACCCTTTCTCAAGGAGAAGTTGTTGTAATAATTATGTGGAAGTCATCATCCAACATACACTGTTAGTGAAAACACAGCAAAGAAGCCATATACTTTAATTCACCAGATGAACTCTCATGTCGAAGTGGTGTTCAATCTGTCTTCTTTGCCCTGAGTGGGGAGGTTATGTTGTGAAAATGTTCCAAATTTCACAACTTTTAGGAAGTTTTGCACTTCAGGTAGATTGTTTTTTTTTTTCCGTTAAATATTCCACTCAATCCAAAATCATAACACAGATTTAATTCTCATGTCAGTTGTTTGAGCACTGCTCATTTGTTTGATGAATCACGCACAGCTAACCACCAAAATGTCTAAATGGAAAAACCATAGAAGCATTGCTTCGTATTTGACTGCATGTCCTGCTCAAGCTTTATGAGGCACTCAGTTGCTTTGCAGAACAATAAGATTCTCTATGTTATGTTCACTATCTTAATAAATCTTTCATGTTCAGAATGTTTTGATCTTGTTTCTCTGTACTTTATTTCTACTTTCTCCTCTGTATGCGAAATTTATCTTTTTAGAGCTTTATCCCTTTAATATGCTCTTTCAACCTGATGTATTTATTTATGCATTTACATGTTTATTACCTTTCTGTTACTAGTGGGTTTTGCAGCATGTTTTTCCCTATTATATTTTAGTAGTCTGAAAGTACAGGAAACTCCATTTCTACACAAGTCAAAAGCTTTAATAAAGAAAAAACATCACGGTGTCTTCATTGAACTCTGGAAGTTTTCAGAGGATCCGCTCAGGATCAGCTTCAGTTTATGGTTGGGCTACACAAGAAACTGTTCTTTCAAATGACCATTGTAAACTTGGTCTTGCTGTTCTCCATCCACCCTCCTCCTACCCCGCTTTTTTTTTTCCCCATTGCCTACTATGGCTATTTAAAGCATAAATCTGAGGTCTTGGCTCCAAAAACTTGGAAAAAAAGAAATTTCCTTACCTTAAAATTCAGATAAATACTTCTACTTGGTGCATACATAGCATAAAATTTTTCCTTGTAACAATTATTTAACATTACGAGGTTTGGGAGAAATAAAGGATAGGGAGACAGACTAAAACATTATCCTGAACAGGAAACATTTATTAAGGTAGGAAAGATAATACAAAATTTATTGTTGTCTACCATTAATTTTGAATGATTCTGCTCAAATTATTATTAGCATAGAAATAAATGTGACCACTCAGTCATTCAGTATAGTGAACAAATTCTACTTACTCAACAAGTTCATTTTAATGTTCTACAAGAGTTTATAACTGCTTGGTATTTTGTTCACCTTTTGACATTTCTGAAAACATAAATTGTGGGTTTGTGTTTTCTTTTCCTGTAAGGGCTCTAAAATGTTTCCTGAATTATTTATACCCACAGCGATCAACACAATCTAGTAGCCCAAGACATACTTGCATGGGGGAAATCGAGTCTCGTGATTGAAAAAAGGAATTTACCATGCTGCTAGCTGTTGCCCCCATGAAGAAATGAATATTCTTTACTATCCCAAATACTGATACATTTTCAATTTCAGCTTTGACTCTCATTACATTTTTTTCTTATAAATTCAAAGAAATGAAATGTTAAATGCTGGAAAAAACCTTGTTGTAGTATTTGTTCTGCTATATTCAGATCTAAAACCCAGTAATGTATAGCAAGTATCACGATATTTTAAATTATTCTTGCTATATTGCTAGGCATCAGCAGCATGCTGTTTTCTCCTTATGCTCTGGCAACATAGTCATTGCTGCTTTTTAGGGGAAGGCTAGCATAGCATTGATGTATTCTGCTCATTACCTGTTGATGTGTAGGATAAATATATACCAGAAAAGGGTGAAACAATAATGGTTATTTGCTCCTCTGAATTGAGAAAAGTAATGCTCAGTCATTAGAGAGAAATTTAGGCCTGTGGGTGAGTATAATTCTGTCTCTCTTGCTTCATTTGTTTCTAGTTGTAGATGTACTAATTTGGATCCTGGGCAATGAGCGACTTGGGTCATTCCTTGCAATTGAGAAAGACTTCAAGAAGCTGGAAAATGTTGCTTCTAGAAATTTTGTGGTTTATGAGGGAGAAGTTAAAATAAGGAAGTAGAATAGTTAGTACTATTAGCCCTAATAATTCCAGTGAAAAAGGAAGAGTTTCTAGGTTCAAAGGGATTGCTCTACTTTTTTATGTACAATATAAGAAATAATGTAATATAATTATTTTCAGATTTATGAAGGGTATGATTACAGGATACTTTGTGTGATGCCTGTCAAAGCTTAGGATAGTTGAAGATACTTCAAACAGTTAGTGTTTGCCTCTGTTAATTTAGGATTCGTGAATTTCTGTCTAAGCAGAAATGTGTGCTTTATATGAAAAGGAAGAGAAATATGTAATTTTTAGATGCTCCTTTGATTGTAAACCAAAATCTAAATTAAAAGTATCAGTGAATGATATAAAATAAGCGCAGCAACACCCTTACATATACAAACTAGTGGAAAACTTCAATTCCCACAGGACTTTCAATTACACATAATCTTATCATCACAACTTTAGTGTTTCTGTCAATGTGCATATGCAGCTTAGCTCTAGGGATTTTTTTTTCATATGCAAAATAAGACACAACTACCTCTTATCTAATGGTTTATAATGTTTATGTAATGTTGACTGTCCCTTTCAAGGGCTTATGGTGGTAATAACTCTGGAAAACTATAAATAAATGCTAGTTATTGTAGCTGGTTGTTGTAAAGATTGAAAAAAAACACAGTTGCATTTTCTCCTCTGCCAAATTTCTAAGTCTAATTTTTATTAGTTTACTTGTCAGTATGGTAAAACTTCATGTTAATTACCAGCTCTAAATAGAAATAAGTGAGCATAATTCCTTAATTTAAGAACTTGTAAATATCTTGTGTAAGTTTTGTTGTGTTTGGGTAGGGTTTTTTTCATGGTGTGTTTTCTTCTGGTTTTATTTGGTTTGTTGATTTTGGGTTATTTGTAAATCCTGAAAGTTGTCTGAAGTGTCTTGACACTTCAGTGAGACCTAAACCTCAGAATTCAAATGAACCTCTTCTTTAATTAGTTTCTTCTGGATAAAGGAGGATAAAGAGCAGCTCTAGAAGAAAACTTTGGACAGGAGGTAGGCAGATGAAGACAGACTTTGGTGGTAATTGTCTAGAAATATTTGTAGTACTTGATGGGGCATGGCTGGCTGGACAGTGCAAGACAGAGCATCTCAAATCCAGTGAGCACTGTTGTAATTTCTGAAGCTGTGGGAGCTCTTGAAATGATGATAAATATCATCAAAAGCCAAAGGGAAGTTGTTTAATACTTAGGTAAATTGAACTAAAATCACATTCAAGTTAATTGAAATGGTCATTTATAGGGCTTCTTAACGAAAGCAGTAGGAAATAATACATATGAAACAGCAAGAGGCAGAGTATAACGTGTTTCAGAAATGAACTTCTATGTAAGTTCTGTTTCTTCAACTAATGAATAAGTAGTGGCAAAAGTGTGAAATGTCAAGGAGCAGCCACTAGAATGAGAGTCCAAAACAGGCTGGAAACAGAGAGGAAAAAAGACAAAACTGTTTTCATGCAGCAATAGCTTTTGCCAGATAGAGAAACTGAAGTAAATTGTTATTCAGAGGATGAAAAGGAAGGTCCTGACATAGATTAAGACCTACTTAGAAAACAGAAAACAAAGGGATATAATAGGTTAATGATAAAGTTTAGAATTTAACTAGCAGTGGCCTGCTTCTCTGCACATGTATTGACATTAAAGTGCAGAAAATGAATGCAAGCGAAATGTGGAAAAGAAATGTGTTTATAAATAGTTTCAGGAGTCTATATATTTAGATACTGTTATCATCTTTAAAATAGTATAAGATGGTTACCTAAGTTATGTACGGGAATACAATAAAAAGTAATGTCAATCTCATCTTGAGGTTATATTAAATGGTGCAAGCAATGTTTAGTTTTGTGGTGAAAGGAGCTTCACTTCTGTATACTAATCTAAAACACTTTTCCCCTAAAATATTTCAGTATTAATGATATGAATTAATGGTACACACATTAATATATGTGTGGATATATATCTTATACCTTTTTCCTCTTCAAATTTATCTCCCTGTCATCAATTTTGTACACTATCTTTAATATTTATATCTAGTAATATGTGTAAAACTATCAGTAAGTTGACTCTAACATAAAATTAATGAATATTAATGATTCTTATACTGATTGTTAGTGAGACTCCCTCTTTCACTTGTTTAATCTGGCAATAACTTTTCCTCTATTTTAGATGGCTTTCTTCCATATGTACAGAGTTCTATCTCTTTTGTTGGTTACTGTCCTTGTAATACTACTACTCATCTCACTTATCACAGCAGTTCTGTTCTTTTAAATGGGTTTTTAGGTATTACAGAAAATTGTATAGCAGTTATGATATTTGACTTAATCTTTTTACTGATGAAAATGATTTTTTGGGGGCATGTTAAATCATGTCACAGTAATTTTCCTCTGAAGACATCTGACACTAGTTCTTGCAATCTTATATTAGTTAAATTATCCATTACCAAATATTGTACAATTTGCCTTTTTAATTCTTTTTTAAAGAAAATGTTAAACTGAATAGTATCAGTAACAAGAAGAAAGTTATTTTAAAGAAGCGTTAGGTGTATTCTTCAGACTAGCTAAATATTTGAGAGCTTATATTTGTTTTACTGCTGTGGGGAGTGTGGTTTTATTGAACTTACTACTCCATCTGTGGAGTCAACCTAAAGAACTGATGTAGAAGTGTCTCATGATTTACTTGAAAACAGCTGTTGTTTTATATTTACATAGCCAATCCTAGGCAAACAACAGGCTGTACATTCTCAATATCCTTCCTAAAGCATTCCCAAAATTTTATTGGCTTGTTTTGGCTGCTGTTGTATATTCAGACAATAATTTCAGAGAAACATTGCTAATGACCTCAATATCTTTTCTTCATTTTAGCTCATAGATCTGAGTTCATGGTTTTATGTAGGCATGTACATTACCGTACAATTATCAACTAGCTTTTTGCTAGCTTGCTGCCCACTAAGTTGATTTGGCAAAGTCTTCAGGAGTTGCACCATTACCCAGAAGATCTTGGTGTCATCTGCAATACGGACTACAGAATACTGCTTTCTACAAAGCATTTAATGAAGTCATTTAATGAATCTAGTCCCAGTCATAACAAATAGCTTTTTCTCCATCCAACAGCTCTTAGCTTTTCTAACTCACATTAATGTGGAAGCTTTTTAGTGCCTTTCTAAAAATTGAAATAACTCTTGCCCACTGGTTCTCCTTGGCTTCTTACCCATTCACAAGATCTCTGAACCAGGATTTCCCTCTGCAGAAGTTGTGCTCTTTCTAACCAACTAATTTTGTCGATGTATTTAGTGATGTTATTCTGTGTTAGAGTCTTAAGAAATTCCCAGGAATGAAAGTCCACCTTGGTGGTCTGTACTTCCTCAGTTTGCTTCTTTGGAAAGTAATGGCTCACCTTTGCAGGTGGAGGTTGCACCGACAACCTGGCACTGCCCTGCTGCCTCAGCTTTTTGCAGTGACATTGCAAAGCTTTGCCAGCATTTCTGCAGCTGCCAGTTAGTACTTTGAGGTGAAAGCTGCTGAGTCCAAGTGACTTACTAACATCTAACTTACCTAATGATCTAATAATCTACACAGATACTGGTAGACTGTTAAACACATTTTTTGGGGGGGAAGGTGTTGTGTGATGTGATAGGAAACTCTTTCTGTTTTCTCCCTTTGTTTTTTCTATTTGCTTTCTGTGTCTGTGACCGGTTACCAGTTGTTTTAGTCAAAAAGCCAATTGTACCCCTAGATGTTATCACGAAAGGTACTAAAGAAATATTAGATAAAATAGAAGATGTAACTTTGCCCTAGGGATATTGGTGAGTATTACCAAAATATAGGACTATTGGTGAGTGTAAATACATATAGTAGGTGGAGTAGTTAGAGGAAAAATGCTAGCAACAGTTAAATGCCAAAGTCTAACTTAAATACATAAAGTATAAGATCCAGAAAATAGATAAACTGAATAGGGAAGACTTACATAATCAGTAGCCTTTGAATATCTGATAGTCTGTCTTCTTTTCACAGCAAACTTTACCTCAGTGTTAGATTTATATATAGTGCTTTGTATCTTCCAGGCTATCAATTATGCAGCATTTAAGTGAAAACAATTCTATATGTAGTCTGTTAGGATCAAATCTTTATGACTGTGCACAAATATAAATACTAATCAGGTCTGAATGTCTTGGAGTTGGATTTTCTATCCACTGTTTTATGATAAACCAATAATTCTCCTTTGGTTAGTGATGCTTCTATCTTATGAGTTTTTTTGGTATTTGTTATGTATTACAATTATGTGTAATCTTTGTGGTGAAAAGCATCAGATGACATCTAGTCATGGTGATCATCAAAACCCATCTTATTTTCTCAAATCATATAATGCTTATCCAGATAATGTTGTTCCACATATATGTTTAAATATGTTTATAAACAATTAAAAGTATTTTTTCTTCATTTCCTTTTGATAATAGATATGAATCTCCAGGATTTTTCTTTAATACCTTGTTTAATACCATTTGTCATTGCAAATATAGTTAGCATAGCTAGAATTCTTAATTAAGCAATTATTTGCTGACAGATATTTTACTGTAAGTAAAGAAATGCTGTGCACATGAGTTTTCTTTTTGTGGTGTGTGTGAGTGTGTGTGTGTGTATACCTCAGATTGTGTCTGGATTTCAGCCTCCTGTATTTGTGTGTTCTGCATCCAGTTTTTCATTTTACAGTGGATGTAATGCCTGCATTGTTTAGCTTGCTTAATGGTTTATAACCAGAGGAATCTAGATTTGAAAATAATCCTGCCATAGCATTATAATTCCTGGATCGCTCATTATAAAAATGAGTTGATGGCAGTGCTCTGGACAGCCAGTTTTAGTTCAGTTTAGAACTCTCTAGACTGATTCTACTATGCATGCACCTTAGCAGGTGTTACTCTGAAGGATAGACAGACTTCATTTTGATTTCCAGTGATGTTAATGATCTTGAACACCATTTCTGTGTATTATGTGCATAGCTGGCTTCCAAACAGCATTTTACACACAATATTCAGAGCTAAATCACATTATGGGACACTGGCGGATTTTCTTCCATCTATTTTATGTGATCACATTTGTGAGCAATACTCTAGAAGGCTAATTTTAATTAAAACCAAGTTCTTTCATTGGAGAATGAGTACCAATATACAGTTCTAAGAGTTGCTTTTGAAGTGTTAAACTCACTTTTGTCTGGTGGACAACATAGGTTAGACTGGTGAAATAGGTTATTGTGATGGCACTCCAGTACTGATTAGCTTCAAATTAAACTACTGCTCAGGGTAATTCTTTTTGTCATTGTACATTTTAAAGTTGGAGATGGAGCTGTGTTATGTAGGTTCATTTTGGCTGAATGTGTCAGTCTCCATGTAGCTTCCTACTTGCCTTTGTTCTGTAGGTAAAAAGTTTGCATGTTAAGGTGTTTCAGTCATTTTTATTTTTTTTCTCTGTTGTCTAAGTCATCTAGTGAATTTCCATGAGTATTGGTTATTCTGGAAAGTACGAGGTAATGACTGATTTGTTAATGGGAAGTTCCAAGGAACGTGAGAGTTTTTAGGTGAAATTTGAACTATGGATGTTGAATTTCAAACCTTCTTTTATGTGTTTAATGAAGCAAAAAATGCAGAGAACATTCTCTGTAGTGATTAATTCTTTGTAATTCTATATTGCATTTAAGTTTCAAATCCTTTTATGATAGTAGTTAGTAACGGAATGGTGATAATATTGGTATTAAAAATGATAAAATTAATAGTTATTTAATAAAGAGGATTTTAATCTTTGATAGCTATCAAAGCTCCTTGGATAAATGCTGCTCTTTCAGATATTTGAAAACATTTCATGTAAGCATAATCTTCAAGGGGATACCCCACATATGAGCTATGGTTCTGCCTGTGACAAGCTTTTGATGTTGCAAGGAGAAGAAATAGGTCCATATTTCAAACTTTAGCATGTTGATATAGGCACTAACTAGCTAGACACTCCCATTAACAAATACAGTTTTGTAGGACAGTAGATATCTGTGAAATGGAATACTAGGGCCGTGTATTCATTTTTTAAAGTTATGATCATATTAAGGAGAAAGTAAGTACAGACCATGTTGGGGTAAAATGCCTGTAAATACCATTTCATTTCTCTTTAAAGCCGAAGTTGTACAAAAGATGAGGTGGAAGAAGCAACAAATTATTTCATTTTACTTTATGCAGCACCTGGTGTACAGCTTCATGAAATCATGTACATCTGTCTGAAATATTAGCAGAATGAAAGTAGAGCATAAATTAAAAGAGTTTGTCATAACTAATGACAAGAGGTAATTTTGCTGTCAAATACAACACAACACAATAATTCAAGCAAGCAAATACTAATGCAGCTAGAAAGAAATCCATTAGCTTTCAAGTCTCTCTTTGAAGTTAACTTGAGAAGACTTAGATGGGAAGAAGAAACATTTGCAGTACAGCAAATGCCACATAATAGGAAAATGGATACAGCTCTTCCTAAAATACTGCTTGAAATTCTGAAGTCAGTTCATCAGTTCATCATATGACACACATCTTTCTGGATGAACTTTCAGTTGAAAATAAGGAGCTATTTCCTAATCAACGTTGTTAGGCTTCATAGTAATTATTAAACCCAAACAAAACAAATAACATCCCCCTCTAAAAAACCCACAAAACCAAACCACAACCCTCCGCCCCGCCTCCCCCCCCCCGCAACCTCCCCCACCATGGAATCAAAAAAAGTTAAGAGTAACTCTTCATCCCTTTGTGATGTCAGGCACTAGGTCCCTGTTTGCTCCTTTTTCTAAGAAAGTTACTTGAGAATGCAGTTTAATCTAAAAAAAAAAAAAATGAAGCACCTACTTTAGGATCTTCCTTCAAGAAATAAAACAGAGAGGCAGGAACTAACTTCAGCTTCCAAAAATCCTGTCACCTTAGCTCACAATGGAAAAAATGAAATTACAGTTCAGTTAGAAGTAAACATAAGAATATATTAACTCCACACCGAAATCAAACTACTGAATGAGAGGAATAGTTCAAAAAAAGATGGATTTTAACATGCTTACAAAATAAACAGAAAATAAAGGAAGAGCAGGTAATTTAAAGTTAAGATTAACATAATGTTACAGTCCTTTTTTTTATGATGATAAATTTATATTCAAAGTAATTCTAATTTACTGTGTATTTTAGAAAAAGATCAATTAATAATGGAATCTATTTTATTATATATATGACAGCTGGTAGCTTCAAAATATCTTCCAATCCATACTCAATTGAGGAAATGGTAGAATTTTATTATTAATAATAATTTTATCAGTGTTTATCCCCTCATAGGAGGGTAAATATATTCTGTGGTGAGTACATTCCTTTGTGATAAAAGAATCAGTTATTTCTGAAACATTTTTTGTCATTTGATTTGTGGGGTGTTTTGTTGGTGAGGTGTTTTTTTTAAATAAACACTTTTTTTCTGAATCATGTAAATGTTGTTTGAAAAGACCCAGTCTTTATATTTGGGAGCTTTCATGCAAAATAAGATAATTTAAAAAAAAAAAAAAAGGAGATGCTGATGTCTCTGAAATAGGGCTAGAGATTGAGGTTAGATTTGCACTTCCAGACCATTTGAAACTATATTCTTGGTTGGCAGACCTTATTAGGGATAAATGTATCCTAAATTAAATGTGACAACTAATTAATTGATGTTGGGCACATAGTTCTCTCCTATACTTCTTGTCTCCTTTTTTCACTGCTTCCTTATTTTTCTGAGAATAGGTAAATTTTTGCTCAAATGACAACAGTGATCAGTGCAATAATATGGCTAAGAAGGGATGGAGTGGGTGACCTGTGTTTGAGGAGCTAAGGATCCTCTTGTCCTCCTGCCAGTAGTTTGTACTGAATGAAATACTTTTTGCAACACTGGGATATCTTAAGGTGTTATAACACTTAATCACTGTATAAAAATATTAATTATATCTATTTTTTAAACAGAAGTCATGAGTTATAAGCTCAGAAGAAATCTCTATAAGGAGGGAGTTTTTAAGTACTGCAGAATGGTGATTATCCACAGTAATAACATTATAGTCATGCTTTTGAGAGATACTTCTATGTTTGGAATGTCTGTGAAGTACATAGAAATCCATAGGTTGTAAGCTAATTAACTTCAGAAATTTTAGTTTGGATGTACTTACTGTTTAAAGCAACTAATTAAAAAGGAAAACTAAATTTTATACTGATTAAAATCACAATAGGTCTTAACAGCTCCCTTGTGTATCCATCTATTCATATTATCCATGTGAATAGTGAAGAGATGATGAGCATCTACAAAAAAAATTGTATTTTGTAGTGAAACATTGCTATTAGAGGTTTCTGAGAGTGTACTGTAATTGTGCTTCCTGCATGTTTTAAACAGACCTATACATATAATTGCATTTTACTAACATGTGTTATCTAACACAGAAACTTCAGTAGCACGCAAACAAAAATCAATTCCCAGTGTGTCATAAGTACGATATGGACTGTGGAGATGATACTGGAACTCTGTTGAATACTGATTTTAAGTTCAGGCATCTCTTCAACAGTGAGTAACAGCACGCTCTGTCACTCTTGCAGTAGAATCAGCTTGCTGCTTTTCTTACCTGTAATGTTTCCTAATTCTCATAAGTAAGCTTCCTGGTTCACCCTTTTCATGTTTCCCCCCTTTTTTTTTCCCCTCAGCATTGTTACCTTTATAGCACACATAACTCATTTTATGGCACACTAATTGCAAACACCTAATGTGTATTTTACAGTTTTTGTATTATGGAGTGTAGAAAATACACAGTGGAGGGTTTCCCAGTGTGTGATGCCATAGGTAGAGTTAGGCAGGCTAAGCAAGTCATGGCTTCTTTCTTTTCTAAAGAGAAACATATGTTTTGTTTATGTCTCATTTAGACTGACAAGGAGTGCATAAGTAGTGTACAAGGATTGCATCCAGAAGAATGTCTGCCCATTTAATTTCAGTCTTCTAGTTGTCCTTTCTACTGCATGTTCCTGCAACTTGGATGACTAAATGAGATAGGCTGTTTGTGTAGGACTCTAAAATGGCTTGTTAGATTCAGTATCAACCAGGTTTGCGTGCATATTTAGGCATGAATCCTCACTACTCAGTGACATCTTAATTTTTTTCCCCACTGGTTTAGAAATAGTCATGACCGGCCTCCAGCTGGATTTTGTTCCATTTACTTTGGGCCAGCCATCCAGCCAGTTTTTAATTCAGCAGAGGGTGCACCGGTCCAGGCCAGTGGTAGCCAGTTTCTCAGTCAGAATGCTGTGATGGTGTCAAAGGCTCTGCTGAAGTCCACGTACACTACATCCACAGCCTTTCCCTCATTCACTAAATGAGTCACCTTGTCATAGAAGGTGGTCAGGTTAGTTTGGCAGGACTTGCCTTTCCTAAACCCCTGTTGACTGGGATTGATCACGCTTTTGTCATGCCTGTGCTGATGCCATGGGGAACTTGATTCCTCTGTTTATTCAAGCTCATCACAATCTGTAGATACCTTTAGTATCTTTCTTTTGTATTGTAAGGCTCTATCACCAGTCTTGGGTGAATAATATGATAAATTATTTAAATGAACAAACGGTACAGTGAATGAAGTTGCAGCAGGAAATCTTTACTGAAAAATACAAAGCAAATATAAATATATTTTTGCAGAGAGCAATTCTTACACTTTGAAGAATCTGCCTCGTAATGAAAAGAGTAGAAAGGAGAATTTCTGCTTAAAAAGGAATTTGTTAAATAAGAATGTTATCTTTGTCTTTAGATAGAACTGGGTTTCCAAGGAACTAGATAATCAGAGTATGCTTATATACGTGACCTAGAAATTTAAACTGCAATATTAAATTCATTCCTCTCTCTAGGACAGAGGCCCTATGTTTAGTTACATGCATGCCAGATTGCCTTGAAAATATTTCCCATGGACACCCATGAGGTGATGTGCCAGAAACTTGGCTTTTCAGGCAAGAATGACTCACTGTATAGGGCGTGAATGCATAAGACACAAAGTAGAGGTAAAAGTTTTTGCTAACCAATTTTGCCAGTGTTTCAGAGAGTAGAGTACTTCAGTGGTATTTTCTAATAAAGTAGAGCTATTTAATTTTCTTTTGGTAATAGATACTTTGTAATTGAAGCTAATTATAATTAAAGGATGCAATAAGTGTCTCCTTTAAGCATAAAGATTTTTAAAATTTCTTGTTCTTTCTAACTTTTATCCATATTAGATCAGAGAAATTTCAGAAACAATGCTTCTCATCCTTAAATTGATACAAGCTTAAATAGCAGTAGTTCACATTCTCCTCCACTAAGTATAATAGAGACAATGAGGACCCCAGAAGAGAAATTTTTGTATTCACTGGTTGAAAAATATCTTCCCATACAGAGGGCTCAGGGAAAAACTTGGCAGTTTCATTTTTTTGGTCTGTCTGAAATTTAAGAGCCCCAATGATAAAATGAGATGCTTCTTACATAAACAAGAAGATCAATCTAAGCTCTCTGAGGGAAACCTATTATGAATGATAGTGGTTCCTGTGCTTTTTTTTTTCTGCTACTTTGATTTATGCACTATAAATGTTTGATTTCAGTCTAGGTATATGAAAATGGGAATAGTATAACATAGTGCACAAAGATTTTATTTAATTTAGCAGGCCAAAACATCACTAAAATTTTGGTTTGAAATATTTACTGCAAAAGCGAAGTTGTATTGCTCTAAAAAAAAAGCAGTGAGCCTATATTTGGAGGTAAAAAAAAAATAAAATGAATTGGTTTTATACCTTTGTTCTTGTAAGCAAATTAATTGCCTTTTAGGCCTTATAATTCCAAAAGGGCTTGATTTCTCACTGTCTTGCTGTGTTTTGAATAAAAACTCTTACCCAGTCATAGAGTTCTGAAGAGGTACGTGTTACTTTTCCAGCCTACTTGTACACATTATAAGTTTACACATGTACTGTGGAAAATTACTTGTCTCATAATGAATGGCATTGCAGGCTCAGGGAAAAACAGTACCTTGGATTTGACATTTCTCTTTGTCACATGTGCATTTGTAGTACTTACTGTCAATATTTTATTACATTTTCCTAAGGCGGCTTAGTGAAAAAAAATGAAGCCACTGATGGCTGAACATGTGCTTGGTGTACAAATGTGGATGAGGTTGGAGTTGACTGAAGGCATTGTGCCTGGTTATAGGGGTAGAGGCTTCAGATGGGAAGAAGTCTAGACTATTTTGGCAGATCTCAAAGAAAGCTTTACGTACACTAAGATGGTTTGAAGAGGAATTGTGCTTCATCAGGCAGCCTAAGAAGTAGCTGTGCAGTGCTTCACTATTCCACTAGCAGTTTCTAGTGCTGAGTATGTAAGGCAAAGCCCTTTTTCAGAATTAAGAAACAGAGTAATTGTTGTATTTCCACTAGCAAGAATCTGTGTGCAGAAACTGACTGACTCTTAATACTCACTTTAGAAGCCAAAGATAATTCCCATCTATCTTTTTTTTTTTATCAGTCCATTTGTTCCTAATCTTTTTTCCTTTGTGAGGTATCAGAAATGCAGTATTCAAAGTTCTGACTTCTCTGAGATGTAGGAGTAGTATTCTTACCCTTCTCTACAATGTGATACTACTGACTATGAGTTTTGAAAGTGATTGCTCCTCTTGTCTGTGCTAAACCCTCCTGGCTCCACTTACCTTTTTCCTGTTCACCACCAGCCTTACCTTTTTCCTGGCTCCTTTGATTAGTTCTGAAATTATTTTTCCCTCTTAACAACTGAATTTATTCTCAGTTTCTGAGAACTAGCTTGCATTTTGAAATGCAAAAATGCTGTATGGTTAGTTTAGCATTCATAAATGTAGGATTTTTGAAGTTCTGTGAACACAACTTCTTTATCTTCACTGGCTTTTTGTGCATAAATGACGCTGTGTACCCATTCTCTGAAGTTTTTAATGAGAATGTTAAGTAAAAGAGAGAGACTCCCAATTGCTGAGTCCAGTCAGGTAATTTCCTAATCAATTCAGCAAAACATCCTTATATGATGTCATATCTAATCCACTGGAAATTAGTTTTGCAAAGTCTTTATAAGCACTGTTGTAAATCTTTCATGACACCATGTTTGCGTATTGTTCCTAGTTCTATTCTTAATTTTTAGCTTGTTATTTTCCATTTTGCATTTCATTAGAAAACCAGTTATTCCTTGAAACATGTATGTGAAGTGTTTGCATTTTACTTCTCTTTCCTCAGTTGTTAAATACTTTTTGAAAGGATCCTGATTGTTGACCAATGTTTCTGCTAAACAACACTCCCTAAATTAATCAAGTGTTTAGGTTGTTGCTTATTTTCTTAGGTCTACTCCACTGTTCTTCATCAAAAGCTCAGTATAATTCCCATGATTCTCTGAGATGTACATTTTCTATGCTTTATTTGAATTTCTGCAGCCTCTCTTAACTATTCCTTTACCTAACTTCATAGGAATGATTTTTTCATGGTGTTTCATGAGATCAAAATTGAAAACAAAACCAAAATCAGGAATCTGGAGTCATAGTGATGCTACGCTGTGCTGATTGCTCATTTGGAGGTTTACTGTTGAATAAGGTTTCACAACATGTTGATGTTCATCAAATAGATCCTGTATCTGATGATGTATTTATGTCATGCATCAAAAGAGCCCCATGCAAATAAAGTTAAGGCTTCATGAAAATAGTCTGTTATGGATTAGTCTGTGCAATTTTGTTTGCCAACTTCTTTTCTGTACTTACATAGTTCTACATTTTAAAACAATCTGGTCAAAATTGAAAAACACAGTCTACATTCTTATCCCCTTTGATCCCAAAACTGCAGTACTATTTTAATTATTTTTTCAGCTAATATGAGTTTCCTCATGTAACTGCTGTATAAATGATATATCTAATAATTAGTAGTAGTTAACTATTTTACAAAGGACAGATGTTTTCCCAGCATCAGTAAAATAAGTTTAGAGTAATGCATCTACATGTTCCAGGTTCCGCTTTTACTGCTGTCTTCAGTTCAGGAAAGTAAATTTTTTATTTAGAACTTTGATACTCTTCTGCTTATTTAAAAGTTTTGGGCTTTGTTTTCCAGAGTTACCAGTGTGCCTTCCAGTAATGCATTATTTGGCTAATGTTTTTCATTTCTGCCTTTCTATAAGGAGGATAATGGAATGTTTTAGATTTTGTTATAAAATACTATGGTTTTTATAACTTAATTGGGCTAGAAAAGGTAAGATTAGAGATGTGACTTTGAAGTTTTGCAGTATGGTATTGTTTAGCCTCTAGCAGTTCTTGCAATTAGTGAGGATGCTGATTCTCTAGTTGCATGTAATCCTGCTTGACAAAATGCTGGTTATGTCTCCAGCAAATTAATTTTTTTGAATCATAATGCTAGAAGTAAATAAAGATCAAAAGGGCTTTTAAGCCTGGTCATGGGTTACTTAAAGAGATGGGAGGCTGAGAAATTAGAAATTAGGGAGGGGATAGTTTTTGGATAGGGCTGCTTTAAGTGAAGTTGCATGGGACTCAGACCACAGGCCATGAATTAGATATGGATGTCATAATCCAACAGAAATTATGGAGATTTCTCACATTAATTGTTAATTTCCTAATATTTTGCAGAACTCATAAAGAAGATAGGATTTTGAATTTCTGCAGTCCCAAGCAGTTTTTCAGGTGTCCAAAAAAGCATTTCTCTTAATGACACATAGGCTGGATGCAAAGCATTTGTGAAACAGCTTGTTTGGTTAATTTGAAGAAATGTAAGGTGAAAAATCAGTCTTTTTTATTAAGTCACTGTATGGTGGATGTCATATGCTATGTCATGTAGTCTGTCATATGGTACATCTAGATTTAGAAAGACACGGAGATTCATTTATTCACACTGTAAAATAATTACCCGCTGCTTGTTCCACTAGAAAAATACTGCTTACCTGTGAGTCACTTGCCTGAGGAATTAGGTGTCTGCTACTGGTGCTGCTTATAAAATCTTTTAAATTACTCTATGCCAGAGAGAAAAAAAATGTCTTGCTCTGAATAAGAAGTCACAGGTTGGGAAGGAGGGATGAGAATTGGGATATTTAATTTCTGGGAGAATTCTGATCAGAATCCCTAAAACAATTCAGATAATTAAGGATGTTGAATCAATAAAATAATTATAAGCATTTATTATTTTCACTGTGTTTATTATGCTTTTGCAAGGAATCAAAACATTTGGAACCCTAAAAATTCTAGGTTCCCTTTTGTTTTAGCAGATGAAAAAGAGCTTTACAGGGATAATGGCTGGTGTTGAGGCAATGATGAGGTTGTTTTCTAAAAAGGGATAACTGCCTCGGTAATATGCAGGAGTCAGTGAGGAATTAGCTTTCCACAGAGCTGGAGTGTGTTGTGGAGTGGCCCTAGGGTCTTGAGATCTGTTCCATTAGTGTCTGGAAGCAGGAAGTCTTCAAAGGCTGTATCACAGGAAGTTTGCACTAAAAAGGAGATAATAGATGGAGAAATAGGATACATCCACCAAAAATGAATGTTGCTGAGGAAAAAATGTATCGGTACAGTAGGAATTTTCTTCAGTGCTAAAGGCTCAATTTTCAGACTTAATATCAACTATCAGTAAGTCTGTTGATCAGAAATATAAAATTTAGGAATCCTTTGTAGAGAACATTTGTCATCAGAAATACAATATAGAGAAAGAATTTCAGTATGCTGAATTGCATGTTTCAAACTCTGCCTTTATACATTGTTAATCACTACAGGTAAGAGAGGAACTGTTCTGTATGTTTCTAATTAGAAAGCTTGATTCATTGATGCAAACATGGGTTTGGTTAGTTGATACAATAGGAGATTATTTTCTGGTTCCACCGTACTTCAGGTATCTTGTCTCTGCTACACTTACAAAGTTGTTCATCCATGTTGAGATGCTGGTGAGAGTGTTCCTCTGGTTCTTAATGATTCTTAATTACTGGTGAGTTTACACTAAACAAATTAACCCTGAAGCATAACATACATTGTTTATTAACCTGACAGACTTTAAATAAAGGAAAGTGCAGAGGCTTTTGGTACTGATAAGACAAGTGCAATAGGGTGGTAAAGGCAAACTAATGAAGAAATAAACTCTTCCCTTTAAAAAAAAATAAATTATTGTGCTGTTGAAGATTTTTGCTGACTCCTGGAATTTCATGAATTTCCTAGATTGTGTGCAGTAAGAATAGCTTCGTGTTTTTTGACAATCACGGCCAATTTCTAGGGTAGGCAAAGGTGTTTTCTGCTGATGTGCTAGCTGTCTTCCCAAAACACACAGAGAATTACCTTATTTTTGCCAGTTTTAACAGTGAATGTTTGGCTTCTCTCCCAGTTCTTTGTTTACTGCAAAATATGGTGCTTCTTGAGTCACAGTGCTATCCCTTCTCCTTTTCTGGGTATTTTTCTTTCCATAGATTCTTCCTTTGCATAACTGTACTGATTGAATTACGCCAGTCTTCCTCACAGCTCATTAAGTAGTCTTTTTCTCCCTTGTCCATGAATATCTAATTAGTTATATATTCCAGTCTGTATCACTGATAAGGCTAAATTGGACTTCTGGAGGATGTTTGTTCATTGTTCTGTCTTTTTGTAGCTGTCTCCACACTAGCATCTTAAAAAAATCTTTACTTTCCAGGCTTTTTCTTCTTCCACATCATTAAGGAGTTTGTCTCTCTTTGCTGTACCTAATCTCCCTTGAATATCATGTTCACAAGAATCATACTAAGTAATGACATCTCAGTACATGGTCTCTAGTAAATCAAGTGTCATGTTAGTCAGTTGTCTCTTTTGCTGACCCTAGCTTCTTGCAGGGACAGCCAGCTGCCCACTGTCTATTCATAAAGCTGCCTTGGTATCGTTCTAGAGAAGAAAAGTTATTTTGTCTTCCATTCTTCCAACAGTGATTACAAGTAACTTTGAAGATAGAATTTTGCCCCAGGTATTGAGTTCAGTTCTATTGTTCAACCCATGATGTTGGCACCATTTTTTTTTTGATTACTAAAGAAATAAAGGAAGGAAAAAAAAGGAAGAAAGATTGGACAAGTTCATATGCCTGAGAAAATACGACATTTAATCATTAGATATTACATATCTTCATTATTAGCAAGTTCTTGGAACCCTTCCCCTGCTCAATATGGAAGCAACTCCTGTGGACGAGCTTCTGTCCTCAGTGCTTTTTATCCTGCTAAATCTAAAGAGGTTAACTGTTAGGGAATGAATGTATTTCTGCGTGTATTTTCTGGAATGAGAAAATGCAAACAGAAATGGAGTGGAGAAAGTAAAAATGTGGAGATAATTATAACAATAAAGCATATACTTCTGGTTTTGGGGGGAAAAAAATTCCAAGGTAAAAATTTTGCCAAGATGATTTAAAAGTTAAGGATTCCTTTTCCAAAAGAATATTGTGTTTTTAATGCTGTCATCCACATTTAAAATAGGTTTAGAAAATTTTGTCAAAATGCTTTCTCGTTGGGCTCTTAGGTAATTTACAAGCTTTCAAATGTACCTTTTGTGTTTCTTCACAAAATATTAACTAAAATCTGAAAAGAAAATAAAAATTGTTTTGCTTTTTAAAATACAGAACTAAATTGTTTAGTTATTAAACATAGCATTAAAAGTGCAGCAAACAATACTTTCAAGTTGCATGTAATAAAAAGGCAGATGTTAGTTTGCTGTTGTATTTAGTGCTTTTTTCAGATCATTGAGGAAGATGATTCTGAAGGTTACTCTCACTTGAAAGTTTTACAGATTGCACTTCATGTTCATCATCTATTGGTATAGGATCTTTTGTGTGAGATGTCATTGGTCATGTGGGTGCTGGAAAGATAAGAGGACTTGTTACAGCATTAAAATGCCATGGCTGTTGTTTATAAATAGGCACACTCAGGTACAGTCCATCACTGTGAAACCACATTTATAAATTATGAGACTACTAATCACAGGGAACAGTTACATCCATGAGGAAATGCTGAAGGCAAAAGGGAAGACAACTTGGGGAACGTGGTCCTGTATATCATATTAAATTAAGAACATGTAAACTAAAGCAATGGAATTGTAATTTCATTTTAGATTCCTGCTGTCTGCACAAAAAACTCAAGTGTTTTCCCTTACTTTATGGTATCATCTGAAATATGGGGCCAAATTACAGATTAATAACTGAAATCAGCATCCATTTTTTTGTTTCTCCAACCAGTCCCATCAATATAATTTCATTAAAATATTCTCAGAGAATTTTAATCTTGGGGTTGACCATGAGTGTTCTCAGAAAAACGGTGATAACCAAATGTTAATATTTTTCCCACGGTAAAACACATTTCCTCTTTTAATTATTAAATTTTGTTCTTTTAGACTGGAGCAGGACCATATGTTGGTATGTGCCATAAAATGAGCTATTTATGTATTTTTAAATCTAATTCTGGCTGTGTTATGTATCATCTTCTATTAAGATATTTTTTCTATTTTGTGGCTGTTCTCTATCAAGCAGACAGATTAAATACAGTTTATATTTTTAGAGCAGTGGATAGCAGTAAAATTTGATCCATGCTTATGTTCATGTAAAAACAAGACATTTGCATATCGATATCATTATAGTTACTGTTAATTAAGAAATCGTCTGAAAGGATGAGGAATCTGATTCATTTTGAATCTAGATCATCAAATTCACATTAAGATCAAACTGGTGAATTAAACAGTCACTGTCACTTTGGGATATGGTATTGTCTTCTTACAGAATAAGCTCAACATGTACAGGTCAAATCTAAAATGTAATCATTATCTTTTTAAGGCATATTCCTGTTCTTCATATCATGGCACTTGTTCAGTGTGGTTCATTCTGTAGTCCTTAATATCTGGCCCATATTTTTTTAATTTGAATTAACAGATATGTACATGTTAGGCCAGCAGAGACATGACTGTGGCTTTAGATATGTAAGCATTTGTTTCCAAGCCATACAGCAGAGTTGCACTACTACCCATGAGTGCAAATAAGAGGAAAAAGAACAGCGCTTAAAAGCTTGTTCTTCATCTTTCTGCAATTCATTATTTGTTTCACATTTCCCATCTCTCTCCTGTTCTTTGCTTGTGGAATACGTGATTACCCCACCACATGAGTTTCAATTTACAGGTAGGAACAAACTAGTTAAAAAGGACATAGTTCAAGTGTGCAACTCAGCTTTTTAAAATCTTGTATTGGTGCTACTAAACTGCTTATGAGCTCACCTAGTTTAATTAAGATTGTCTTTATAATATATGATGTTGACAGTGTAGCTAGATAGAACACCTCAAAAGTTATTCTAAAACACAGCATGCAACTTTAAATGATTATAAAGCTATATAAAGTGAAGTAAAAAGTAAGCTTCTGAAACAAAAGCTTCTTTAAAAATACACCAAAAGTATACTGGAATTATTCTAATTACAAAATATAGCCTGAGAGATATTTGAATCCAGCCTACTGAAGAATTCATTATAACATGTTACTATTAGAAAACATTTCAAGTCACAGAATAGTGGGAAAATATGATTCTATTCATTACATGATTATTTATTCCTGTTAACATGCTGTGAACTTCATTGTGCAGTGAACATTACAATTAAATATGTTAAACACAGAACAGCCATAAATGTTCTAAGTAATAATGGTAATAGTATCAGCTTACTGGTATCCATTTTTGTGAAGTGATAATTTTATTGGAGAACAATATTCAAGATGCAAACATTTATTGTCCTTTTATAGACAATTGTTCCGATAACGATTTAGTGAGTACTGGCATCATAGGGAGAAAATTGTGTACCTCAGCTGCTGTCCTGCCTGTGGCTGTAATGAAGTCTCTGTAGTAATCTAATTGTATTGACTTAGCAAAAAAATAGAATTCTAATTGACAACATAAAGCCAAGCAAACTGTCAGTAAAGGCATGCTGACTTAAGCCTTGCTGACACTGATGTCAGAACTGTTCTTTGTGGCCAAGAAGAAAAAAACTCAAATTCTTCTGAATTTTGAAACTTCAAACCACATAAATAATGTAATCAACTGACTATATGTATGTCTTGATGGTGAAGTTACTTGCATGTTCTTTCCTTTAGATTTTCAGGGGTTCAAAGGGGTTTCCAAATGTGTTGGTTAAGAATCATTATTTCGGAGTTTTGAATACAGTTGCACCTCTGTTTCTGCAGGTGGCCAGAGCAAAAATCCATGTCTGAACCAAAAAGACATCAAACTCTTGCATTAGAATCTTGAAGACCCTCAGATTTGGCACCTTTTCCTGGCAGAAGCAGTTGGACCCTGTGCAGTCAATCTGGAACTAAGTTTTTCAAGTTAGAAATTGAAGACTGAATGAGAGAAGTCTCACCTGAATCATCTTTCACTGTAATGGGGTACTGATTAGGATGTGGCCTAGACATAGCTAACATAAAATATGGAGCATAAGGTTTTTCCAGAATCTTAGTGGTCCTTAATGCTTGACTGAGGGGCTACTTAATGTAAATACTTTCTACTGAGCAATCAGTACCTGAAGAGATTAATTTTAGGATTAAGTGCTTTTTTAAAAACAAGTGGTCTGTGTATCCCAACTTGTAGTATTTTTCAGCAGAACATAGAACATGCAACAGCAATGTGTCAGGCCACAAAGAAGGCCTGGTCTTCTGTGGCTGTGGGCAGCATCAGGAGTGTTACCAGCAGGTTGAGGAAGGCAATCTTTTCTCTTGATCAGCACCAGTGAGGCCACACCTCGGGTACCATGTCTAGTTATGGGATTCCCATTAGAGGAAAGATATCCACATGCTGGAGACAGTTCAGTGAAGGTCCAGGAAAATGGCTAAGATACTAGAGCATCTCTTCTATGAGGAAAAGCTGAGATGGACTGAGAGAGACTTTTAGCCTAGGGAAGGTTCAGTGGGATCTTATATATGTGTAGAGATACTCAAAGGGGAGGTGCAAAGAGAATGGAAACAGACTCCTTTCAATGGTGCCTAATGACCGGATAAGGGGCAGTTAGCAAAAACTGAACCACAGGGGGTTCTCTCTGAACATCAGGAAATGCTTTTTTACTGTGAGGGACTCTGAGCACTGGCACAAGTTGACCTGAGAGGTTGTGGAGTTTCCTACCTTGAAGATATTAAAAAGCCAGTTGGATATGGTCCTGAGCAACCTGCTCTATGTAGCCCTGCTTGAGTAGGGGGTTAGACTAGATGACCTCTAGAGATGCTTTCCAACCTCAAGTTTTCTGTGGTTCTGTGACATACCCTAGTGTGGGTCTCAGAAGGACCGTACTTTCACAATGCTTTTGAATTAACGTAGTGGTTTTAGCAGAGATTGACCTCAATTATACTAAACATAAGAATATCTGATAACGGTAAAATTGTCCATCACGGCAATAAGAATTTGCAGATTTCTATTGCCAGTAATGTACAATAATGTGATGTGGCTTTTATATCTGGCCAACAATTTGTTGCCCAGTGATCATTTACACCAGGATCAGTTGCTGACATGCTTTTGGCTGCCTTTAGAAAGGTATGAATGGCTAATACCATAAGGAAAAGACTTTGCAGGTGTCAGTTGTTTCCTAGATAAAGATGTTTTCAGAAGAAACTTCACTCTCCAATATTTAATTATCTGAGAATGCAGCTCTACTATCTTGTCAGTCTATTCACAGTAGTTAATATGATCCCCACTAACTCAAGATGATACCATCTTTTTCTATTATTTTTTGGAAATCAATTGTAGAGTACCAAGCTCTTGCAGAAGAGAAGAAACAATTTGGCTGCTTCAACACATGCTGGACGTGACAGCAAGAGCTTTGTATACAGCTGTCTGGCATTTAAAAACTTTCCAAGAAAATCTATCCTTTTATTCACAAGGCCCTTTTCAAGAGATATAAGCCAGTTGCATGCCATCTTTCTATTTACAGTTGTAAAGAACTCCTCATTGATTTCATCCCCATTCTTGATTTTAGAGTCAAGGTTGGGGTGTAACTTTATGAAGTACTTGTGTATTTGCTGTGTAAGAAATGTTAGAATTCTTATAGCACTTCCTGCTCTGTGTGATACATTTTTCAGTACATATGGGAAACCTCCAGCTAAAGTCTATAAAGAAAACAGTAAAACAATATTTCAACTGTACGCTTAATTAATGCCACATACTGTGTAGAGTGGAAACAAAATGAATGACCTGCTGTAGTGTCATACAGAAAGAGAGCTGTCCACAGCATGAGCTGCTGGCCAGAGGCCGTGTTACTGTCAGGATGAGTGGAGAGAGCCAGCTGGTTCTGGTAAATCATCTATATGATGTCCTGAGCGATGTGTAGTTATGAGCAGAATGCTTTTTGCCTTTTTCTTTTGTTTTTCTCTGAATGCTGGTGCGAAGAATTTTCCCTGGTAGCTATAGTTTTTCTTCTATCTCTTTGCCTCTACTCTTCATCTGATTACCAATATATTCCTTACCAACCTGAATCATTACTGGGTCTGTCATACTGTATTTTTATACTTTAAAATTTCTTTATGTCTTTGCCCTGGTTTCAGCTAGGGTAGAGCTAATTTTAGGCTGAGCAGCTTGTATAATGCTGTCCTTTGCATCTAATCATATGAAAATATTGTTGATAACACACCAATGTTTAGTTGTTGCTAAGCAGTGTTTACAGTTAAGTCAAGGACTTTGCAGATTCCCAGGCCCTGCCTCTGAGGAGGCATGAAATTTCTCCAAGAGGTGCACAAGAAGCTGGGAGGGGATATGGCCAGGACAGCTGGCTCAAACCTGGCCAGGGGGATATTCCATACCATGTGACATCATGCTCACTATATAAGATGGGAAAGTTGGCCAGGGAGGGCCATGGCTCAGGAACTAGCTGGACAGCAGGCAGCAGGTTTATGTGTTGTCATAAACAAATTTACAATTTAAAAATCTTTCTAAATCAACATTTGTTTGATGCTTCAAACTGAATAAAACTGGGGTTTTTTTATTTCTAATTCAATCAACTGACCCATAATTGTGGATTTTAAACTTTCTTTTTAGTGAAAAGTGCAGAGCTTTTAATCATCAAACCAATCATTCTGCCTGGTTTATAAATTTGTGGGGTTTTGTTTGGTTTTGGTATTTTTTTGGTTTGTGTTTTGGAGTTTTTGTTTCCTGAGCACAAAGTCTTATTAAATCAACCTTTTAATGAGCCTGTTTCAGAAAGAACTTTTACATAAACAGAACTAGTTTGCCTTAATTTCATTTTTAAGTCATGAAGAACAGTAAATACCTTCCAGTCTAAAGGCAATGTGACAACTGACTATTGATGTAAATATCTGTAAAAGAGTGTTAAGAATGTAAAAAAAGTTAAGTGGTAAACATTTTTGCTGTAAAGAATTGTATTCATTTTATCTTCTTTCATCAGTTTGCAAACAATTACTGTTACTTGTATGCCAAAAGAACTTAAACTGGTTTAGGAAACCAACAGATGATGGAAGTATCCGTATCTTCTCATGAGCCAAATTAAAGCTTTGAAGGGATTTGTTGTGCCTTTTTTGTGTAAAATATAGTCTACAGAATGACGTACCTTTATGTAAAATATGGGTGTATGTATAGTTGCATAAATTATTTGTTTAATTTACTAAGTACAATAAAAGAATATTATGACATGTATTTCTAGAAAAAATAGGGTTTTCTGTTTGAAAGAGCGTACTGGTTTTAGCTACAAGCTACAATGAAGAGAACTGCCTTTCACTCAGTCACAACCAGTACCAAAATAGTTACATGATTTTTTTCCCCCAAACCCAAATTTTCCTGAATAACCTCTTAAATGACAAAAAAACAGTCTTCAGAAATAGAATGTAAAATACATACATATATGGATTACACTAGGATTTTTATAGCTGCTTATTCATAAATTAAAAATGTGAATCCAATTTGAAATATTAAACCAGATGTTTACTTCAAACTAATGAAACATACAAAAATCTTACTACGTACCTAGTAAAAATAAGATTGACGTGGTTTACGCTGAATGAATGCATCCCCTCTGTGCTCATAGAAACTTATTTTTTTCTATGTTCTTGAAAACAGACTTCTCATTTGCTTACTTTTATGTCTTTCTTTTCCAGATGACACGAGAGCAGTATATATTAGCAACACAACAGAACAGCCTTCCAAGGACTGAACATCCTCAGTTTTACCCAGTAGGGATTTATGGATGGCGAAAGAGGTGCTTATACTTCTTTGTCCTTCTGCTGTTGGTTACCATGATTGTTAACTTAGCAATGACAATATGGATTTTGAAGGTTATGAATTTCACAGTGGTAAGTATCATGGTAATTTTATGTACCGTTTCTTGAAGTAATATCTTGTAGTTCTAGTGCTATTTCCTTTACCATGTTATGTAGAAATCTTGTAATTTTCAATCAAAAATCATATACCCTTCTTTGAGTGTTACTTCAGATATTTATAACTTTTGTGTATGCTCTGCAGGGAGTGGACTTGTGCTCTATCCAGATATTTTTTGGTTAATCATTGCTGAAAGCATATCTGGATCTTGGATTTTTTGATTCTTTTTTTTTTTTCCCTCACCTAAAAACATCATAGTGACTGCCCCAAGGATCTCTTGGCTGTTGGTCAGCACTGATAGCACTCAGTAGGAGATTACAATGTCTGTTCTGTATGGTACCTCTCTTAGGAGGGAGCTGGCTTATTTAGTTTAACTTAGGGTGGCTTTTTTAGTTTATGTTATTCTTAGCATTTTGTTCAGAGTTTACTGACCATTTGGACTATGTTTCACCTAGAACATAGAGCAGCTGTTTTGATGTTCATAAGCGGGTGTGGGTAGGTATAAAAGCCATGGACTTTCATGAGGCAGCCTCCATCTGGAACCTGTAATAGCAACAAAGCATTACTGACTCTGTATTTCAGATGTACACCTGAAAGAACACCTCTGTTCAGTGGGAACTGTGTTATCTGCCCAGCTGCTCCCAAAGCTTTGTTTTGATAAAGGTGGTAGAAGTGCTCAGTAGTTGGCAGTGGAGTAGTGGCTTTCTGTATATCAAAAGTAGTGATTGAACGTTCCAGTTTAAAATAGCAGTGCTTCTGCTAGAATCACTGTAGTCTCTGGATTTTGACCTTTGTTTTGACATAACAAGAAGTATATTTCTAATTTCTAGGTTCATAGCACATTTCTGTTTTCCATTAGTTTATAGGAAATAAAAAAACAGCCCACAAAAACAATGTAAAATTTATTTATAAAATTTTCCTCTATCTGCTAATGCTTTGTAATGCATTGGGTTATCTGACTGGTGAGATGTATTGTGCAAACACATTGCTAGTTCTGAGTTGCTATTCGTGGATGAAACTTGGATTTGTATTTTGACAGTTGTATGGGTTTAATATTCATGTACTGAAGAGTTTTTTAGAAGGGTTTTTTTTGGGTTTCTTGATTCTTTGCTTTCTTTCTCTTTAGTATAATGTGCTTTCAAAACAGGATATGCACATGGGCTTTTGATGCTTTTGCTGTTTGTTTTGGAAGCATGTTTAGGCATACCTGTTGACTTCAGTAAAATGGTTTGCCAGTATGGCAGAAAAGAATTAATCATGGTATTTTCTAAGCATGCCATATTCTTAAATACATTAAGTAGATATTTTAAATAGCACAGAATTTTTCTCTGTGCAGAATAATGCATTCCAATAAAATATTTGAAACTACTGCTTCGATATATAGGCAATGTTTGTTCTTCGACACTACAAGCTACCATAGCACTATTTGGTTTAAAACTCTTACAATTTGAACATTCAATCTTTCTATAAAAAGAAAAAAAAGAAAGAAAAAAAAAGATATTTTGAAGTATTTTCGTTTGTCAAAGCTTTGTTCAACAGTTAAAGGTTTATGGTGAGTTGCTAAACCGGTGCAGGAATCGTGTCCAGGAAACAAATGGACTATTTCAGCAGTTCTGATTCGTAGTTAGTAGATAGAAGACCTTGCTCCAGTACCTTGAGAGATGTACATATCTTAAATAATTATGCAAACACTGGCCTAATAATTTAAAAAAAAATATCTTTGAAGTGTTATGAACTTGGTTTATAAACTCATTATTTCAATTCAGGAATCACAAAGCTTATGTCCATTTTTATCAATTCTGAACTTGTTATAAATACCGATAAGTGCTATGTCACTCACTAGTGTGAGTTAATCTTTAACCTTCCTGTTACAGAAATAAAATTATCTTAATACTTTCACATTTACCGTAGTAATAGATACCAGTAAGTGGTTTGAAAACAAAAATGGAACATATGACTTCTCTGTTATATGACATCCCCTTCTGTCCTAAAACAACGACATCATGTATGCTTGGGAGCACTGTTCATGTTGGAATATCATATACCCCTTAACTGCCTCAGAAATGTAAATTGCAACAGAGCTACTTAACAATTTGCTATGAATAATCTTCAAAAATTACTGTTTCCAAATGACTGTGTACTTAAAAAGAATAACACAAACATTTTAGTTAATGTTTAAACCACTACCAGATGATTCTCACTCAAATTTATATGTAGAATATCACCGTTGACATAAAATTATTAACCATTATTCTTTTAATGGCAGTACATTTTGTGCTTTTGTTTAATGAAGGGCACTGCTTGAGGATTGATTTGGTTTTGTCTTCCAACTCTTACATAAATTTATGGAATGATCTGTGGTTAAACTGTTGCAGAAAACAGAATCCATAGACATAAAATTGTGGTTAGACTTCAAATTGTGTTATTAAAAGTGCACACTTTTTTTACAAAGAGTCTGCTACAATATAATAATTAAATGATATGACAATAGACTATTTAATGTTATAAAGCTATATGTGATAGCTTTAGGCATGTCATATAACTTTAAGCTGAAAGAATGAAAGAACTCTGTCAGTATTTGCTTCTGCTTTTGTAAGCACTGTTACTTTGGGTCATGTTTCCATCTGTTTTGTTAATCATACACTGAAGAAAAACAGTTTTCTTCTGCACATTCATGGAATGGTACTGTTCTCCTTGGGCTAGTTAGTATTCACATTAGAGTCTCTGTATGGGTTCAAACATAGCTAGAAGATTGTAACACAAGAAATTCAGTAAAATCTTGACACATCCACACATGCAGATTTGAGTACCAGAGGGAAACTGTATCAAATCCAAAGGAGTCACATTCATAGTGACAGAGATCTGAAAGTAAAATAATTTGTTTATGAGCCTAAACTTTGTGTATTTAAAGAATGCAGCAGCTTGGAAATATATTACTATGGTGTGCATGCATATATGTGTAGATACATATAAACTAAGACATTTTATTTGTATATTTGGACAATGATAGGAAGTCAGAAGTACAGCTAGAAAATTTTGGAAAAGGAAAATACTTTTGCTAGATTGCCTTAAAAAGTAATTGCACAAAAGAGGAATCTAGCTGTGATAAAATAATTGTTGAAATTGAACTGAGTGGCTTTTTGACATTATTTTAAATTCTTCACATTTAGCATAAACCAATGCCAAGCTTCTAATAAAAACAATAGTAATTGCAACCCTTCAAGGGGTCAGGGCATGAGTTTGTCATTGCTTGCTGACATTTGTGGCAATGTTAATTTGTATTAGCTGTTTGCTTTCTATTTTTAACAGTACAGTTGCAGCCACTGGCCAATTGGCACAATAAAATCCTTTCTGAGTTCAATTTATAGATTCTCCAGTTGGAAAGGTTTTCTAAATATACCAACCTTGCATTTAAAAGTCGCATTCAGAATCTGATCTAGTTATCCCATGCTTTTTTTATACACAGAGAGGACAAACAGGGTCTCCTGTAAGCCATTCATCTCATAGTAAGATAGCCAGGTGAAGTTAGTTGTCCTTAAGGATGGATGTTGTCAAAGTAGTTATTAAAAAGGAAATATAGCTTATTGCAATTGTGTAAAAAAACAGTACAGGCAAGCTGTTCAAGCCTCCTTTTATCAGATTAAGTAGTATACCTGGAAAAGGTAGAAAAACATTAAGCTACAGGATCTCAATGTAAGAAAGAAACTTGAAAAGTAAATAGAAGTTACAAGAGTTGCCCTGATATAGTCTGTATCAGATGAGCAAACCTGAAGGTAATTAGTATCTGTGTAGCTGAGGGAATATTAGATGGAGGAATCACCAAGGGACCAATCCTTTTTTTTAAAGGACAAGAGCTGCTGTCTTTTAATGTCTAATTGAGATCTGTTACCAGACTGATAATCTGTTTAGAAAGATAAGTGTGAAAGCATGTAAGAACTTGCCTACAGGCATTTCTGCTGATAGATGCATGTAGCTGTAACATACCGTACTATCCTGGGTTTATGTGGAAAGTAATCTTTCAGGAGTAGGCTATATTAGAGGAAGATCTCTTTTTGAGCAAAACGTTCTGCCAATAAGTTATCCCTGAAATTATCCCCAGGCTAAACTCAGCATTGGAATAAAACTCTGTTTGTTTTATGTGTATCAAGTGGATCTATTCTGTCCCGAGTAGTAAGGATAAAAGAATTTGACAGCTTCTACCACATGTTGTCCCCTAACGGAACCATCAAAATCTCTGAATTGCATGCTGAACGTCAGACTTCATCTATTGTATTGAATGCTTTCCTGAAAGGTGAACAACTGCTGTCTTCAAGAGGGAACTCAACTCTCCTCATGTCTCTTAAGCCTGATCTTCAAAGGAGACATAGAAGACATCTTGGGAAAATCAAGTAGGGACCTGAAATCTGTAGGGTTTTTTGTCAATATCAAACTAATAGACTTACGAGACATGAGTTTAATGGAACATTTAGAATTTTCTTTTCTTCTACTAACCTTTCCATGGTCCACAGGGTTCCCTATGGACATGTTTGCCTTTCACCTTCTCTCGGGATGTAATTACGTAGTCTAGGTTATATGTGTCTAATGAAGCTTAAAGCTTTTAGTTACTTTTTTTTGTGTCTATACAATTACTGTACTTGTTGCAAGAGTGGGACACTCAAGTCAACATGGTGACATAACCATAGGCTAAAGTATAGATATACTGTGTCTTTACTACATCCTGGTTATTTCACTTCGGTAATATTCTCTGAATAGAATGATAATTTAATATAATTTTATCTGTTAACAAGTAAAGCATGTTGACAGTCTGTCAATCTGGTTACTTATTCTGTAAAACAGATTTACCGTACATTGTTGTCACTAAACAAATACCAGTGAGAAAAAAAAGTTTTCTGCAGCAATTTCAAATTACAGTTATAAAAAAGGAAATTCCAAGTATTCTTCTTACTGCTGTGAAGTGACATCAGGCAAACAGAATAGAAACTTAAGTGTGTTGTATGTCCGTGTCCCTCCCCTATTCCGCCCTTGGCAGGGGAGGTGTTCAACATCAGTGCCTTTTTATATTTACTAATATGTACACAGTTGACATTGAATATTATTATATTATCCTCTTGCTTTTTAAATTACATTGAAGTTTGGAGTTTGCTAAAGCTGAAAAAAATTGTAATGGTATGAAAAATACAAATGTGAAACCATTTACTCTTTAGGATCTCTTCTGGGTTTTTCTGTAACTCAGCCAAATATCCCAGGAAATATCAGCACCAAATTGTTTTATTGGTTTTCCCTTGTGTGTCTGGTTTTGTGTGTCTCCGTATTCTGCTGTCTCATTAGGAACTGATGTATGAAAAGGCTTATTTTTTGTACACCTCTAAGAACACAGTTGCTCAATTCAGGCATTTTGTCCTGCTGTAGCTACTTCCAGTACAGTTGTCAGTTTTAACAGCTGTTATGGCACAAGGTTTCTGTTTCTGTATTCAGATTAATCTTCTTTTGCCAGTAGTACCATGGGAATTTTAAGATTAGGAATGAGATCCTGTCATCTGGTTGAGACAGTTATTTCTCAAGGCAACTTGAACTTCAACTTAGTGACACATACAAGCAGTGCATAAATAGCAGTTTGAATTTCCTGGCTAGAATTCACGTGCTTCATGTTCACAACAGAACATACTCTGGTTTTTGGCTGCCTAGCTCCAACTTCATGTTGCTTGTACAGCAGGTAGTTTGCAAGACAGTTGAATGTCTGCCAGAAAATACATATGCCAACAAAATATGATTTCTTTTTATGTGACAACATATATAATAATGCAGATATGTGCAACCGTTAACTCCTCCCTGTTGCATCTCTACAGATGGTTCCCATATTCCTTTAGGATTTTAACTTGTAGAGTTAGAATCTTTTGGATCTACAAAAATCTAAACTTAAATTACAATATTTTCTCAACATTAATTCTAGACACCAGTAAACACAAGTATATTTCCCTAGCTTTTGGTTTCCTATAAAAGTTTGGTTTCTTATGTAAGGATGAGTACATAATTTTGTGTGTTGTTGGGATACACACACAGACACATACTTCTGATTTTAATATCCAGTATGGAAAAATACTTACATTTTCTTTAAAAGTGCAATTTCCCCATTAAATCTATAATTTGATGCTTAAAGTTTTAGTGGTACCCAACTAAAGCAACCATGTTTGATGTTTTCATCTGGACTTAAAACAGTCTTGACATACTGTAGAATATGAAAATAAGTTATTCATAAAACTATACTGTAATACTCATTATCTATTTCTCAAAAAGTGTGCCAGTGATATGAGCTGTCAGGTTGCTAAGATTCTTTGGCCAACCAAATCTCTTTATTTGATGTTCAAAACAGTATTTGTTCTGTTACCAGTTCAGTTGGGTCTGCTGCTCTATGCAATGAAGATAGTATGGCAGATAATACAATTTCAAGTAGAACTAAAAAAAAAAAAAGCTGTTTTCCATTTTTTAGTTAATTTTGTTGAGGCACATGCAATTTGTAGCAGATTGGCATTTGAAATTCTTGAAGTTGTGTAATAGCTGTACTTACCTCCACTCAAAAATAATTTGGTTGTTTGGCAAACAGACAACTTCTTTCATTTTACAAAGGCAGCAAGTTTTTATTAGGTTTTGAATAAATATTATTGTTATTTAATAGCAGTTGCTGGGTGCTTAATATATTCTGTCACATCTGCACATTTCACTTATTTTAATGGCAATCAGTTATTGTCAATAATATATTTTTAACTGTAAATGATGTCATTTTCAAAACTTGTTATCACTTAACTAGACAGAATAGTATTTCTCTACATCCTTCAAGAATCTGATGTCCCATTTTGGGATGAATGCAAGAAAGCTTTTGTTTCCTTTTTGTTTGTTTTTTGTAGTGAGAAAGATCCAGTCCAGAGCAGGCAATATCAGTAATTAATAATGATTAAGAGACTTAGTCAAGATATCGGAGACCAAGGTTCAAATTCATGCAGTCTCCAATATAGATCATGTCTCAGGTAAGTGTTCTACTTATAGGCTATTAGTCCTTCTTATTTCTGATGTTTCTTTTTAATAGATACATGATGTCTGTATCACTATCTTTTACTCTCAAATATTTGATACCATCCTCATAACAATTTTATTAGAAATTCCTATAAAATAGCTGTATATTCCTCAGGATTTATAATTGCTTTGAAAAAAGGTTTCTAAAAATATCAGCTGGATAAAGCTAGTATTAGTCAGAAAGCCATACAAATGTGTGAACGTGCACTCCACGCACACAGAGTCTTAGTTGTGTAATTCACTATGTTCTCATCTTTTTATGTTGCACTGGAAAACAGAAATTTAATGAATGAACCTGTCAGTTCTCAAACGATTGCTCATAGAATGACAACAAGTCTTGCTATAAGTGTATTTTACTTGTCCTTTTTTATCCGATTTAATAACATTCATGTAAAGGCATAACTTCATATATGGACTTGGAGTTCAACTCCCTTTGGAGTGTGTCATATAGTTGCCATTCCAACCGCAGTGACATCTCTTTTAAAGTATTTCCAATATCATTCTTCTAAATATCTTTGGATGTGTACTCCGTTTCCCAGCACTTATGGGGGGAAAAAAAATCAATCTTAATTTGTAGTGCAAGTATGGTGTAGGTCAACTTGCCTGTATAGTAATTAATGTGCACAATCCTAATTACTTTCTGTATATCTGTTACCTCCTCTTTTTTTAATGAAAGGGAAAAAATCAACATGTGTTGTGTCACAGTGGAAAGGCAGCTCATCCGAAATCAAGTTTTCAGTCTCCTACTTGTTACATACACTCACAGCAACAGCTTGCACAGATAAATATGTGATTTTTTATTCACTGTAAAATAAACCCCACAAGCTATTTATACAATAGTTTAAGCAATTTCAACCTGACCTTGTATTTGTGGCTTTGGAAGAATTGTGCTGTAGTATCCAGAACTTGAATGCTTACGGAAAACTTCCTGTAAGTAATGTTTACTTTATAGAAGTGCATTAAGAACATAGAGGTATTTGCCTGTACCAGGTCACTGCTTGCTCATTTATCTCATTGCTTTGTATTTGTTTCGTGAAGTGTCAGGTTGGATTTGGAATCAGGTTAAAGGGCACAGATTCTGAACCTGTACCTTTATCCCATGTCAGCAGTCACTTGCTACAGGTAGCTTGTCTGTTGTTTCAAAAAAAGTGTGAGTGGTTGTATGTCTTTCTGCCATTTACTGAGATGAATCTGATGTGTATTAAATTATGACTTGTGCAATGTCTTCTTAGAGTTTTAAGATTCAAAAAGAATGCAGGGTGTGACCATAGAAAGCAAAGAAGAGGGCAACAGCAACTTCAATTCATGATAGGTTAGATGGCAATGAAAATATATTTTTATTTTCAGTTTGTCATCATTCACCTTCTATTAAATAATAATGTGTTTTAGCTGGGTGAGCAATGTTTACTAGACAGTTTATTGTTAATCATTCACTGTGTAATTAGGCTGGAACAAATATGTCAGAATTTTTTTTTCAAATATTTGCTTTCATGAAAATGGAATTAACTTAATTCCAGTTATTGGCTTTTAGTTGTGTTCCCTTCACATGTGCGTTCTAGCATGACATGAGTGTTACTTGAAAATGAGATTTTCAAGAGAGTATTATACAAAGATAACTTTGAATTCTTGAAGTAAACCAGTTCTGAGACAGATTAGTCTGGTTGTATAGCTGGAATAGCAGATGTTAGAAAGGAGTTGTTGATGAGCAGTAACTTTTAATGGGGACAAAATAAAAGAAAAAATATTTTTTGTATATTGGAGTTCAAGAAAATAACGAACAGAAAGTCATTATGAGAAATGAAAAGAAGGCTAAAGCTTCAGCATGTTTGTCTCATGACAACTAAAGCGGATCAAGAGTAGGCCAATCAGTAATGTTTTGTACTGTTATTTAGCAGTAATGAGAAGGATATCAAACCACCTGAAAAAAACTTTAGTTACTTAAAGGCACCAACAATCTGTATGAATAATGAAATGTGTCATGGTTTCTTCTTTCCCTTCTATTAGTGAGGTGATTTATGTGGGTATAGAGTGCAATGAAAAATACAGTCTGTGTTTGGAATCCTGTGTTTGTATTAATCTTACATCTTGAAATCTATGTAGGTCTGTGTACAGGAGCAGAATGTACTCATGTCAATCTAGTCTAAATTAGACCTGGTACCTTTAGAAATTATAATAAAAAAGAAATACAAAGATAAGTTAGAATATGTGGTGATATGTATCTTATGGGGCAGAGTATTTCCTCCTCTTTCTTACAAGTCAGGATATTAGATGTGTGGTTGGAATCGCAGGCAAGATTAAATGATGAAATGACTTAGTAGGAATAATACAGGAGCAAGAATATTTTTAATCAAAACTGTGAAGAAGATATTTGTGTGCCCTGCAGGGAATTAGAAGACCTTTATAATTAGACCTCTACCTAAAAGATGCAACACTGATGGGATATCTTGTTTATATATGGCAGTCATATTTTACTATACTTCTCGATACAATCAAGGAATAAAAATGAGGAAATCCATTAAAAGCAGAATATAAATTATATTGTCAGAGGCAATGTAGAAATAGTGGAACATTGCAAAGTAGAAGTCAATGTTTTTGCACAGTCCCAAGGCTCTTAATTGTAATATTAATTTGGTTTACTTTTCTTGAAAAGCCTGGTCCAACAGGGGTTGTCTAGTGCTTCCTTATTGGAGGCAACACAGTGCATACCCTCTCTGACACATCAGTATCCATGATGCCAATAATATATTCAGTTGACCATCAATCCTCAGAGACTCAGTCCATTTTTTTTACTGTGCCATTTATTGTGTCAGTTAAGTAAAAAATCTTGTAGGATTTTGAAAGTTTATTGCACCTTACAACCCCCCTTCCAACACAACAAAAAAAAACAAAACCAAGCCAAACCCCCCCCTCCAACCCCCCACCCCCAAACCAACAGATATATATTTTAACATCTCTTATGATGAAATGTGCATTTTTATGGTGCACAGAATTTTTAAAAATTATAGCTCGCTCTTTCCTATGACCCCATTGAAAACTCTCCACACAGTAGAGCAATACCAAGAAATTATTTCCCAAGGAAAAATTTCTGGTTATTGTGTTTGCTTTTAATACTATGGTCAAAGCTGGGGTTTATAAAAGCAACAGCATGCAAGAAGCTAACAGATTTCTGTCTACTTCAGCAAAACCTAGTTGAAAGAAGTACAATAAAAGTACAGTATGAATTAATGTATATGAATTTTTATTACCTAATTCCATTTTTATTCAGTCATTTTATTTTTGTATACTATGATGGTAGAAGTCAAAAAAGGAAAAGGACTTCTTTTCATAGAATGAAAGTCAAAATTACTGTCCTGCTCTCCTCTGCTCAGTTGTGATGATGTTTTAATAATAATGCTAGATGAATAGGTAGAGAGAGAAATTTAAAAAATATACCTGGTCATCTTCATTTCATGGTTTTGTAACTTTTAAAGAGATGGAACCCTTTCTCATTTTCTTTATTGTCTTCAGGAATATACAACTCATTTAAAAAGTCTTTCTAGGTCTGGGCATGCTATGTAGAAGTAGTAAAATAGACAAAAATCTATGTTAGCTCTATTGGATGACATGCAATCCCAAAGAAATAATAATTGAAATAATTTTTGTCACGTTATATGTTAATGCACATTTTCAATTTATTTGCCAGATGATTATGATAACTATTGAAGAACTTGTTCATTTTTCACAGTAGTTAATTTAAAAGAAAAATGTATGTTGTGAACAGTTAATAATAAAAAGAAATTTGCCTGTGGGTTCATTCCCACAGCTGATTGATATAAGCTTATGTGTATATACACATCCAAGACTTATGTTTTTTCTCAGGAGGGATGTAAACTGTTTACATTTTAATTTTCTGATGGTTTCATGTTGGTTTTAGCTCTTCCATAATTAAAATGCTAGTTGTAAAGGGAAACAGTTGATTTTTTTTTATGTATAGGTCTACATTATCTTGCTCTCAGTTTTAAATTTCATAAAAGATTTGCAAAGTAATTTAAATCACCTTATGACTTCACAACTAGCTTTAGAATTATTGATTATTATTACGATCTTCTTGTTGCTTCTTGCAGAAGCCACCCCTGCAGATCCCTTTCTCTACCAGAACACAGCCACACAAAACTGGAAAAATACCAATCTGTTGTTTGCCCTCTGATCCTGATCAATTCAGGATTTTCAGAATCTTGCCCATGCATTCACATTTGAATATACTTTAAGATTTAACTACAGAAACTATTACTTTGCCTATTTTGTTGGATTTGTTTAATCACTTTGAAATGGGGCATCATCACAGCATACTAGAGTATTTTCCATAGTTAATTTTTAAACTACCAATACTTGAAACCCTCCCTCCAATGTTTTTTTTTATGGAATGGCAGGTTTTATTCACCTGTCAACCAAAGGAAATGAAAAATGCAATCACCTCTGATCCACGTACTGCAGGTTAAAGGTATGGTGTCAGTATTACTGAGATATGAATTACTGGAAAACCCATATGAATATTTAAAAACTAGGTAATGCAACAAACATGAATATAAGAGTTACTAGAATTTTACAATTGAAGAAATATATGACCCAATGGATCAATTAAAGTACCTGTAGTTTTGGCAGTTGGTATATTCCTCTCAGTATTAGAGGGCATAAATGCAAGATATCTTGATTGCAATGTAGTGATGGAATATGTTTTGATCTGCTGGGGCTCGTTTTATTCTTATGCATCTTCTGTCTGTCTTTGCTCTTTCACAGTGTTTGAGTAAAAATAGAATGTCCATTTATGAGGTAGAATAAATATTTTTGTTTATTAAGAGGATTGATTTTTGAATGATAGGATGCTTAACTTCAGTACTGGTAACAAGTGGTGTTTGCCTTTCAAAAAGTTTTCAATTCTTGATTTTATTTCTCATGCTCTCTAGTCATTCACTAAAAATTGCAATTAAAAAACTTTTCTGATAGTATTCAACTTAGTTATTGAAGCAGTCTTTTATAATATGTAGTTTTGGAAAGGAAAATGAAATGATAGCCAAGAAAAAATGTGTGGGAGAGAAAAATCAAACAAAAATAAAAATTAAAAAAAAAGGCGAAGTAGTAATTCAAAACAGGACAAAAGCAGTAACTGTGCTCCATATTCTTTTAAAGGGTCTAATGTAGGACTATGCCAAGTGTTGCGCTAGCACAGACAGGTACTCTGAAACATGCCAAAAACTGGGTTATTGCAGTGGCTCTAGCATTTTATTTACACAGAACTATACTGGATATACTTTATTGTCTTTCCCTGGAAGTAGGCAATCGGTTCAGCTTTCTCTGAAAGTCTCTCCTAGAGGAAACACAAGTCTCCGATCAGTGAAGATTATCTTTCCTGTTAATGTAAGATAAATTCTAGCATAGTTAGCAATACCAGTACTGTGTTTATGTGGGTGTTGGTTTTCATGGAGTTACTATAGATGCCTGCATGTATGTGTTAGCAGAGAAGCATGAAATACCTGGCAACTTCATTTTTATTAGATTTATAGGTTTGAATATATTTTAAAGTATTTAAGTATGCTAAAAGTGCTTGAAATATCTAAACCTATTCATGATTTTTTCCTTTATGACTTTGCTCAATTAATGAAGGGCTATAAATTTTATATTAATTTAGAAATGCATTTGGCCTATAACCATTATGATCTTTCATGATGTGATGGTGACATAAAATAAACACAATTGCTGGATGCTTGAATGATATTAGAAATATTTATTAGTTACAATAAAACTGTCTCCATAATAATACTATAAAATTTGCAGTACAAGAGAGAAAGGTCTTTGGGAAGAAGTCTTTTCAGGCTGGTAGTAAGGCAGAACAAAAAGAGAATATGGACTGGGTCTTGAAAATGAGAGGAGCTTTAAAATGAAGAAAAGGGAAGAAAAATGGGAGAAAAGGGAAAAGATCATCTCTTCAATATAAATTAGATTGACAGATTCTAGGTGTTGATCTGAGGCTCATTAGCCGGGTTATAGGATAGCTAAACAAGCTCTAAAGAGACTAATTGGTGAGACAAAACATAGGTAACGGTTGATGGATTAGCATAGAATTATTGATGCTGACAGCCCTATGTTTTCCAAGAAAACATTTGCCTGTAGTTGGGAACAGACGGTGAACAATACAGTACATCTGATTTCATGCTGCTCATGCAAGCTGACCCCTGGCATTCTGTGTGAGGTCAAAAGGTTTCTGAAATTTCAGTCAGCAGGAACAGGGGACATGAGGGCTGATGTCTTAAATCAGGTGCATGCCTAGCCTGTCAGCAAGTCTCTGATGATCACAGGTTTAAAATAAAATCTAAGGGTCAGAAAAGAACACCTTAAATGCTACAGGTTGAATAATTTTGCTGCTTTTTAAGATGTTTTGTATAATCTGTAGTAATTCATTCTTCTCTTCATTTGAATATCGTGGTGGGTTGAAAGGCCAGGTGCCCACCAAAGTGGCTGTATCACACACCCTCTTCAGCTGGACAGAGGAGAGAAAATACAATGAAAGGCTCCTGGGTCAAGATAATGGCAGGGAGAGATCATTCTGCAATTACAGTCACGGATAAAACAGGCTCAACTTGGGAAAAAAAAAAAAAATTCTAACCAATCAAAACAGTAGAGTAATGAGAAATAAACCCAAGTCTTAAAACACCTTCCTCCCACCCCTCCCTTTTTTCTGAGCTCCATTTGCTCTTGAATTCTCAAGCTCCTCCTCCTCCTGCCAGCAACACAGGGGGATATGGAATGGTGGTTGCAATCAGTTCATCATATGTTATCCCTGCCGCTCCTTCCTCTTCAGTGGGAGGACTCCTCACACTCTTCCCCTGCTCCAGCATGAGTTCCCTCTCACAAGAGAAAGCCCTCCATAAATTTCTCCAACATGCATCCTTCCCATAGGCTACAGTTTGTCATGAACTGCTGCAGCATTTATCCCTTCTATGGGATGCAGTCCTTTAGCATAAGCCTGGTCCAGTATGGGTGCAACATGGGGTCACAAATCCTGCCTGTAAACCTGCTCCAGCATGGGCTCCTCTATCCAGGAGTCTGAAGGTCCTGGCAGGAGCCTACTCCAGCATGGGCTTCCCTCAGAGGAAGACACCTCTTTGAGGTGTCTCCACCTGCTCCAGTGTGGAGACCTCCACGGCTACAGGGGATACTCTGCTTGCCTATCATCCTCCATGGGCTGCAGTGAGACAGGCTGCCTTACCATGGTCTTTTCCACGGGCTGTAGAGGAATCTCTGCTCTGGCACCTGGAGCATCTCCTGTCTCCTCCTTCACTCACCTTGATGTCTGTGGAGTTGATTCTCACATCCTCTCACTCCTCTCTGGCTGCAAAAGCTGCCATTAGTTTGTTGTCCCTGTCTTTCTTAACTATGTTACTCCTGAGCCACTACCAGTGTGCTGATGAGCTAAGCCTTGGTCAGTGGTGGGTCTGTCTTGCAGCTGGCTGGTTATTGGCTCTGTTGGACCCAGGGAAAGCTTCTAACAACTTTTTTCAGAAGCCACTCCTGTAGTCTCCCCACTGCTAAATCTTTGCCATGCAAAACCAAAACTATTATTCAGGGTAGAAACTATTATTGCAAATAACTATTGAGAATTAATTTCAATAAAACAATTTGTAATGCACAGTTTAGGAAAGGATCTACAAACAGCTAGAGCTAGCTAAAATTCCATTTATTACCTGAAGCACTATAAATTTATTTTTTAATTGCATAGGAAAAATAATGATTCATCCAAATAAAGATCCAATTTTAATTTAAAATTTAAATACCTATTCTATCTATCCCAACAGTTTACATGCAGATTTTTAACATTTAAATAGTGTTACTTAACCAAACCCAGAATGTTTTCAAACCTAGCAGTTGCTTAGATTTGGAAGCAGTGGCTTTCTTGCATGTGATGTAGCTACAGATATCGAGAAAGAGATTTGAAATAGTCATCAGAAAACTATTTAAAACCTGTGTTCCTCCATGGCCTTCACTAAAACCAACATTTTGGGGATAAATCACTTGATGATGTATTTACCATATATGAGACCGAAGTTCAGTATCTTGTCTCTGACAGCAGCAAATAATGCATGTGTAGGAAAGTAGACCAGACAAAGTGTATAGTAGTGCTTCCCCAGTAGTATCCCATGTGACATACTCAAGGTTCAGAGATTTTGAGTGCCAGGTGGCAGTCTTGTGTTAAAAGGCAGCAGATGGAGTTGAGAAAGAATAACAAAGGTTTGACACTGTCACCCATAGTGAAATAGAAGGCAGACAAAATTGGCTGTAACCTCTTGCTTCACAAAAATTAGCTTTCTCAGATCCTGAAATATCAGGAAAAATAGAGGAGGAAAAGAGGAAAATAACATGCATTGAGAAGTGGTGTAATTTTTGTACTTTTAGACAAATAATGCCAAGGGGGTGAACCATCCCTTAGTGTTCCTCTATCTCTCCCGCTTCTCCTTGTAGATACTGCTATACTGCTACAAGTAATTTATAAATAGGATACAAATGCCAAAGTTCATGCTTCAGTGAAGGCTTCAGCTAGCTCATAAATATGACTGTACTGTGCTGCAGGTACAATACTGTAATCAGTATCAAAATGAAACTGTGGGGTTTCAGAGGCATCAATTCAAATAATCCATACCATCAAAGTCCTAATTCTACCTGCATTTATAAAATCACAGGTTATGAGATTAAGACTTTATCCAGCTCTGTAAAAATCAGAACTGAATTCAGAATCCAGATCACAAAACTACTTTTGATATTAGAACTTAAAGGAAAGAGGAAATAATTGCCTACAATACCATATTTCATTTCAGTTTTTCTAAAACTCTTGACAGATCTTCAAGGTAACATTGGTCATCTCGGACTACTGTACTCATAAAAGGATCCAAAAAGGATTCAATAATGAGTCATTCATGGGAATGACTCGTTGTTGTGGACTACCTTTTTATTAATATGAACAATATTATTATAATAATATTATGACATGAGCAATATAATTTATTGTTTAAAAAATCTTTCAGAATATTCTTAGTGCTGTTATAGGAGAAAAACTATGTGTGAAGGTAGATGATGATGAAACCAAGGCAGGCATTTGCAGTGTTGTAGAATGACTGCTTTGATTCTAGGCTTTCCTTAAAAAAGTGGTTTATTCATACAGTGCTCTGTGGCACTCAAGGATGTATAGTGTCTATTGCTATAAAACAGCATGAGGAGTTATCTCTGTTGTTAATATTGTACTATTCTAGTTAACCCCATGAGCTAGATGAAAAGACCTCTTTGGTAGTAAATGCAGTTATCTAGAGCACCAGCCAAGTATGGAAGACAGGATCCAAAATCAGGTCACCAGGGGAATAGAAACTCTTGAGAAGCAAAGACAATAGCAGATGAAGAGTCAGGCCAGTGGTGTCAGCTTTTGATTTTTTGACTTTCCAATCTTAATAACATTTACTTTGTTTTTAAGTGGATTAAACCAGTGTTATTTTTGTTAGCAATGTTTTGTTTGGGCTTTCTTGAGATGATAATGTATTAAGCAAGCAAGGAAAGCTTGTCACATAGTAAAAGGGTTTAACCTATAAAGTGAGTGAAATAGAAAAATAGGGGCTATGTACAGTGTGTGCTCATTAAGTCCATATTTGCAGCACTAATTCCTATGAAACAGAAAACGCTGATCATATAGGGAATATATTTCTGTGTTTACAACTTTGGAACTGGTTGGCCAATTCCAAGGATTATTCACAAAAAACATTTTGCTCCTAAAGACTGTGTACAAGTAAGGAAATCTACAGACAAAAGATACCCTAAAATATCTTAAGTAAAGGAAATGTTTTACTTGGCAGATCTTACTGCAAGACATGGGAAAGAATTCACTTTGATGAAAGTGCTTATATATTTTGGAACAACATAGATGAGTTCCAGTCACACCTCATGACTCCCTTAACACCAAAATCATTCATCAGTGAGATACAAGCTGCAAGATATCTAAAACTACTACTCCAATACTTAAAGAATGACATGGTTTTATATCTTCCTTGTTATTCTTGCTCAGTCATCACTGTATATATCACATTTCTTGACTTCCCCTTGTTTGCAGAACCCCTTGTCTCTGAAGCAGTAACAGAACTGGAATTCAGGGGTAAAGAGAGAAGCTTAGTGCCACAGGTCACCACAAGATAATTTGGGATCAAATAGGGATTGATTGAACGACTGTATCCCATAGCTTTTGGCAGAATCTTAGTGAATTACCTGTTCTAAAATTTAGATTCAGTTTCAAATATATGCATATTTTTATTTTGGGTAATCCTCAAGAAAAGTGAAAAGTGAAAAGTACTTTATCTCCAGTTGTTAAAGACTTTATTGTGTTTGTAAATATTTGAGAACTGCCCACCCCCTCAATTGAGTTAAGTTAAACTCTGGGCAAGCCTGAAAGGGAAAACTAAGAATTCATACTTCTTTGTGGGGTTTTTTTGTTTGTTTGTTTGGTTTGGCATATTTTATTTGTCTATTTTATTTTATTTGTCTATTATGATGTAGTCTTAATTAAGCAGGGAGAAATGAAGGGTGTCATACCGAGGTACTGCAGATTGGCCAAATTAAATTTGCATTGGTTGTTAAACATATGTTAATAGAAGGTTCTATCTGAGAGAAGGGAAGAGACGTGTGCTCGGATATAGGTCCTGCAGACATTTTTCCGAGGAGAGTATTGGAATTGAAAGTAATCATAGTCATCTGTCCCAGAATCAGAAGGTTAGGTCAAAAAAGTGATCTGGAATCAAGGTTCGGTGCCTTGGCTGGGAAAAGATCTGTGACAGTGGTGTTGGAGTTGGGAGACGCTGTTAGTCCGTGATTTGATTGTTCCGAAAAGCAAATTGACAGAATTTCAACATGTTTGAGGAAAATAATACAGGGAGTGGTTTCTTAGACAAGGGTTTTGTTTGTTTATAACAATAAATCATAGAATCATACAATATGTTAGAAGAGATCTTTAAAGGTCATCTAATCCAAACCCCCTACGCAGACACCTTTAACTGGATCAGATTACTCAGACCTTCATCAAGCCTGACCTTGAGTGTCTCCAGGGACGAGGCCTCTGCACCTCTCTAGGAAACCTGTTCCAGTGTCTCACCACCCTCATATTGAAAAACTTCTTCCTAATGTCTAATGTAAACCTACTCTGCTGTAGTTTAAAACTGTCTCCCCTTGTTCTATCTCTACTTGTCCTTACAATGTCCCTCTTCATCTTTCCTGTGGGCCCCTTCAGGGACTGGAAGGCTGCTATAAGGTCTCCTTCACCCTTCTCTTCTCCAGGCTGAACAAGCTCAACTCTCTCAGCCTGTCTTCATAGGAGAGGTGCTTCAGCCCTCTGTTCATCCTCATAGCCCTTCTTCCTCTCATAATCATAGAATCATAGAATTGTAGGGGTTGGAAGGGACCTCGAGAGAACTTCTGTACAGTAGTGATACTTTATCATAGATGATCGTTCATTTGATAATTTATGATAATTCTTAGAAGTGTGATGCAGTATCATTGTCTTGGATGTACAGTGAATATTTTTCTGGAAAAGGCAAAGCTATTTTCTCTCCTTAGTTGTTGAGCTTCTGCGTTGTATACTTTCTATTGAAATCTTTATTTTGCCAAATAAAGTTGACCATGGCATTGCTCTGGTATCTAACTGTGTGAAAATTGTAACTTGAATGCAAACGTGAGGGAAAAGAATCAAAGGCAGGCCTAGTATTAGTAACAACAGCATACCTGGGAGCATTTTAGATGTTGGGAACCATTTTGCCATTCTAGAATAAACTTTGGTGGCATTGTTTTATCTTTGGTGTTGGGTACCATTCTAGTTTTTTGTTATTGGCCTTTAATTTCTTGAAGAGGACATGTATCTTGCAGGTCCTGTATCATCTATCAGTGATGATGTCTTGAATATTCCTGGGCATTTTACATGGTGATAAATGCCTACTCACAGCAAGTTGGGGGTGATGGTGATGTTACTCATTTTATGAATCTTAAATATAAGTGCTTTCAAGATCTTTTCTATAGCATTTTTATATTTTACTGAAAACTGAAGGAATTAAGTCATTCCAGGTGCTGAAGCACTTGAAAAAGGAAAAATAGAAGTCCTCATGCGATAGGAGCTGGCAGGCCATTGTTGTTGGCAAAACATGTATCTGATGTGCAAACTTGTTATGTTATTACTATCAACATAATAAATGCGCATTTATTGTCATCTTTTATAAAATTGAGCAGAAGAGCTGTACACTAGGAAGTCACAGATCCACGCAGTCTCATAGCTTTGGAACAATTTAGTTTGTAAGGGACTTCAGGGTATTATTTGGTCTGACACCAGTTGAAGCATGGCCAAGTTTTAGACTCCTGCAGCATTGCTTGGGTGTGTTGTTTCTCAGGGGGTGATGCGTTGCTGCAGCCCTTTGGGAGGCAGCAGATCTCTCTTCAAATCTGACTAATCCTTTTAGCCTGTGATACACCCAGAGAACATGACCTGATTGATCCTTTCTAAACTTTATAGACTTTTTCTGCATGTGAGAAGGAGGTAATTGCTGCCTTCAAGGAAACTCTAAAATTACTACTTAGTAATTACAATCTGGTGCCTACCTAACCTTGTTATTCTGTACTTAACCTTGGGAAGCAGCTTGGCAAAACTGAGTCAAAATTTATAAACAGATTCCCACCTGCAAGAGCAGTGTCTGCAATATTCATTTCAACACGCTTCAGAATGACCCTAATAGGAACAGTATGCATCCTAAAGGAAGGTCTGTGGCCTTTCTGCTTGTGAAGTTTCTAATAGTTTAGGAGAGCTTTTTGTTATGGTAGTAGTTTGGAACTTTAATAGCACATTATGGGATTGCAAGAGCACAGCAGTGAAAAAATCCTCTCTAATAATTGGAAAATTGATGCATACTAAGCATATTACAGAAGCTGTTTTTCCTATTTTTTGTGTAAATAGTTATGTCTGGGATTTGAAGACATTGAAACTCAGGTGATTTGAGGCACTGTGTTCCACAGTCCCACTGTGATCAAATAAATTCCCACTCACTAGAGGGAACACAAGTAATCTAGTTAGTGAAAAAATTGTCCAGTCAGGTGGTATTAAAATTTACTGGAGCATCCTCTTATGGTATAGTATTGTATTATAGTATTAATGCTATTCTTATACCTGCAGTAGAGAGTAAAATACATTGTCCAGTTATCACGGGGGAGGTTTATTTATCAATCAGACAAGGTAATCCCCATATTTAAACATAAATTCATATAGACAAGAAAGAACAGAAAATCTCAGTGAACAGTGGGAAAACATTTGTCCCAAAATAGTTGTGCCATTTCTGATGTTATTTCTGATCCCTAAATCTAGGGAGAAATTTGCAAAATACCGACAGCAAATAGATCTTGGAACTAAAACTAGTGGCACCAAAAGATACAGCACAAATGAACTCAATGGGAATAGTGGGTTTATGACACATTATAATTTTCCACACACCTCTCTGTCAGATCACCCGTAATTTTCCATAGATAATAACTACCTTTCTCTCTCTTGCTGTTCCTCCAAAACTAATGACTTATTCCCTTGCTAATATCTCTTCCGCTCCACGGGTGCTAACCATACTTGTCTCTCACATTATCTAGCTGATTAACATAATTAAGTTAGAGTCAAAGCAATTGTACTCAATTTGTATTTGCTTCTGTATCAGTGCAAGTTCAGTTCAGTGTGTGAGTTTATCCCTTCAGCTATAGCAGCTGGGCTGATAAGTGATACTACTTTTTCCTGTATCTTTGCCTTGTGCTTTCCAGCAAGTTACTTCTGATGTTTTTCATGTACCATGGAGGAAAGATGGTGGCAAGATGATATACACTTGCACATGATCTATGTAAATCTGAATTAGCTTGCCATATTATCAGAATGTAGACTCAGGGGAGTTCCACAAGATAAGATACTTGGTAGCAATACTGGCTTGTGAAATTCCTGCCCAAACTTTGTAGCCATCACCCTTTCAGCCATTGCAAATTTTGGTGCGACTAGATGACTGAACTAAAGCTTGAAAGCAAAAAAAAAACAGAGGGAAAGGGAAAGGAAAGACGGACCCTGGTCAGTGTTACAGCTCCCAGGGGAGCACAGCTGAGAGAGGTGGCTGGGGGGGCATGGTTGTGCGGGAGGAAATTTACTACTTCAGGCTGCCTGTGTTGCTTTGAACCAGGTCTTGCTGAGCCACAGCCACTTGTCCTGTGAGGGTTACTTACAGTAAGATCTAGGAAAACCAGAGCTGTAGACAGCAGCATTACTTTTATAAGAACAGATTTATTTATTTATATATTTTTTTGTCTTTCACATCAAGTTGGTCACAAGAGTCCCCCTATGTCATTATTGCTTCATATCACTAGCTGAAAAAAGTTATTTCCAGCAGAAAAACAAATGGTAGTTAAGTCACAGCTTTCTTATATTAGCACATAAATATGTATATATGTAAATTAACACATATGTTAACATATATTAGTATTTAATGATATATCCTTATATTAAAGTATAAATGTTAAGTATAAAATTTAATATAAATAAATTAATAAATTTTATATTTTCTATTTTTGTGTATTGTTTTTCACACTGTACCATAACTTGATGTGATCTTTTCTGACTCCTTGTGCGCAAGACTCTGTGATGTTGTTTACCAGGCATTAAGTTTAGAGGAAGAGAAGACAAAGATTAATGAGATTACAGTAAAAGAATGGAAAGTTGAGGCTGTCAGAAGGCTAGAAGACTGTTTAGAAGGTCTCAGCAAGGAATCCAAGAATAAAGATCTATTACATAATCGTATTAAACAGAAACCTCACTGAGTTGTGGGCTCATCTCTGCTGCTATGGAAACTGTTTTCTGGGTAACCATAGAATCAGTGCACTGAAGTGATCACAAGCAGGGAAGGATATGATATACAATGTGAAATATTTTTGAAATACTGATAAATGTCTAGACAGATAAAAATCGTTTTCAATAAATGAAGAATACATAGCTTTTTATAAACTTTTCTTGTTCTCCACTGAAATGAAAATAAACTTTTCATTATTTTTAAGAATACCCATTGATCGGACACCATCAATGCGCTTATGTGATACAGGAAACAAAGTTCCAAGGAGGTAATATAGCAGCTTGAATGTGTGTGTGATCATGCATTCCAGTATTTCTGAAGAAATCTTTCTAAATTAGAAGTCAGCACAGCTGATATATTTTCTAGTAATCATGAGGAGGAATCTTCTAAATTAGTGTTTTCACTGGAAAAGTTTATTATTTGGAAATTTTGCAGTGACTTGAACAATGACAAATAATGTATCTGAGTTAATGGGATACACTTCTTGGTGGGGTTGCATCAATGGAACATACAATTCAACTTCACAATTTTCTTTGTGAGAATTTGTCACTGTTTTCTTTAGTTTCAACCACAGAAGAGCTCCTCATAGTAAATGCTCAGCTTTGAAATAGTATCTGATTTATTTTATTTTGCTTTATTTTTAATGAGATATCCTGCATGTAAAATTGCTTACAATATTTATTTGCTGCTTCTTGACTATCTGTATGTGGTCTATTCCAGTAGTGACAGTGGCTCTCGGTTTGTGACCTGCTAATGGTTGTACACACTCAACCAAAAATACAGTCCCCAAATATATCTGAAAAGCCCAACCCAACATTTCTTTCACAATAGCGAGCTACAGGTAAGGTTAAAATATTGTGTCTGTTCACTGGGAAGACACATGTCCAAAATGAAAACATTTTTAAAATGACATACAGATGAACAGACTGCCTTGGTCAAATTTATTTACTCACCAAATATTCACTTGGATATGTGAACAGTCGTGCAAAAAAGGCTACTCCAGATACTTCTCTCATGTTTTCTGTCATGGTATCTGAATAGCACCAGCAGTTTGGATGGGGAAAGCAGTGTCAGGACTCCCTTTCCTCTGTCATGGATTACTATGTCAAGTCACTTCTCTCTCAAGGCTGCAGCCAGAAGCTGAATGGGGTCATAACTTCTTAGACACTTGTGAACTTCTGTTGTTCTCTTGATTTTTAAAACAAGTAATGTAGCTTCTGCATTGTACACCAATGCCAAGAAAGGAAATTTTCATCAGCCACAACATTTTCACATACTGTTTCCTCTCTCCCACTACAAATTTCTGTCCCTTCAACACAATAGACTAGCTGTGAAGTTCTTCTGTTGTCAATATTGGGAATTATAAAGCACTACAAGAAAAATTAAATATTTTAAATTTTGTTTGTTTATAATGTTATATCTTTTTTTTCTCCTACCAGTTCATTTTCCTCATGGTAAGCAGCTAGGAAGGGAAAATTGAAGGGAATGGAGTTTTCCAGATGTTGCCGCTGCAGATTTCATGTTATGAGACCACATCTTGAGTCAGTGTAAGTCAGTGCTGTACACAGCTACTGTTGCCCAGGCTGTCTGCTACTGTGGGTGTCTCCCGGTTGTCAAGCATTCCTCTTCCACTCTCTGCCATTTGATTTTGTAGAGTCTCACGAAGACCTTGATGGGTGTTTTTTGTGCTCCCTTGATTCAAGTAATAATACAGAATTGCAGATAGATGACAGGGTTTGTCTGTGGTCATCACACCTACATGGAAAAATCTCACAATTACAGTCCATGCTTGTATGGAGGGCAATTTATGTCTGTGTTCAGAGGACATATATTTTAGAAGATGGTGGTAAAATAAGCTATTGTAAACTTAATAGAAGCTTTACAGGAAGGCCTCGATCTCAGCTTTTATCCATACCTTCTGTCAGTTTTACAAATCGCAGAATCTACAATCTTGGTAATTTTGGTAATACTGAATAGCCAGTTCACATCTCCTGTAACTGATATTAAATTATATCATTTGCAAGTTAATAAGGATAGACTACACATTTAGATGGACAGAATTAACACCATGTATATCATCAGATATCTCGCCTTCCCTACGGTGTGTTTAGGTTTTCTTGTTTATATGAAATCTCCACATTAGTCTGACACGTAAACCTGTGGGCAACACAGTTGTGAACTCCAGATCAATTGCCAAAGAAGTAATGACTGTATTGCAGACAAATAAGGGGAAATCAAATGCACTGACTCTCTACTTATCTCAGTTCTGGGTGTGTGAAGGCATTAATAAAATATTGGTTTTATTATCTGCTTTAGAACTGCAGCAGTAGAAATTGAAACAAATCTTGAGAACTGCATAGTAGTTGGAACTATACAGGACAGAGCTATTACAATGTATTCTAAGATATGGAAAATAGTAAAATATTTTTATTATTAGATGTATTTGGTACTCTCATATGAGAAGATAACTGCAAATGATGAAAAATACCAATAACATGAACTGTTACTGAGACACAGTGTGTTTGTTTACAAGGTGGATAGGTAAAGTGATTTCTAAAACGAAGTCACTTCTAATTGTGCTGAAACCTTCAGCACTTAAATACTTATTGTTTAGGCAGTGTGTAACTGTCGGCATCTTATATTAATATCATTTCTATAAAAGCACAATTATGCTGCATGAAAAAGAAATACATGTAATGTATGGATTCAGCAATAGTATCACTTAATGCACAGGTTCTAAAAATGAAATAGAGGACTTTCTGATGTATTGAATTCTTAGCTACTTGTGCCACAGCTAGTTTCTAGGTAAAAAGTGCAAAGGGAAAAATGAACAGCTTGTTGTTCTCTGCTAGATGTAAGGTTTCAAAGCCACCACCTTCCTATACTGTCGCTTCTTTTTTGCAGGCTATTGTGTGAAATTAAACTGCTCATTCTAACTCTGGAAACTCTTTTGAGACACCAATTCTGCTTCAGAAGGTGGAGTACTCTACTAGTGATTTAGTATGAAGAAGTCTCTTCATAAGAGTCTGCTCTATCTACATCCTTATCTCCACCCAGGCCTACTCATTCACTTGAAATGACCTCTTTATGAAAAGATTAAGGGTCCTTTGTTTCCCTATGAACAGAAGGGAACTAGGAGTCTGCAGAGGGAATTAGTGGGGCGGAACTGGTTCTTTTCCAGTGCCTTCAGAGCAAAAGGAGTAGGGTGAGAATGGGAGTCTCTTCATAGGCTTGCCTTTGGTTTGGCACTACCCTGAAAAGGAATCTCTAAAGTGGGATCCATAACTCTGTATAAAGGAACATGCTTGCATTAAAATGTCTGTGTAGTCTCAGTAATATAAGAAAGCAGAATCTATGCAAAGCATTGGAACGTGCATTTGTCAGTCAGTAATTGATAGAGACAGAATGCAATCAGGAAATTGCTTCAGAAGCTAAAATTACTCAGTGTTATAGCATGGGTTGAAAGTTATTTACTTTAGATTTTTTTGACATAACATTGCATTTCCATATGCCAAAATAAGTGTTTCCCTACAGGCATTTGTACTGTTATCTTGAATAACAGATTAGTGACTTCTTTAAAAATCGTGGCAGTAGGAGCTATTTGAATGCTGCAGTGTTACCTTCATGTAGATTTATGGAATGTGCTTTTGCAGAAGATCTGCAAAAATCTATTGAATTAAGGGACATATTCTGAAACTTCCTGTAGTATTTGTAATTTTCTCCAATGTTTTCCATGGAATGTTTTATCTTTTATAATATTAGACTTCAGTACTATAACAAGTTGAAAACTCAAAAGGAAGGGACTTTAAGTTGAAATTCTTTTATTAAGTTCAGTGAGAACTTTGTTTAGTAAACAATTATCTAATAATGTTGGAGAATTAACTCCTAATTACTCAGTCATAAATAGTGGTGCAAGGCACAGTGAAATAATGTGTCTTACAGAGAAAGGAGTAATGTCATCATTTCTGTCACTGTTTACTGTGCTTTTTGACAGTTTGACGGGCCATGTCGTTGTACACCCAAAATGTTTACCATGTTCCATTGAATACTTTACATTTTAAATCCCTAAAATTTAACAGCATGTGTGTATTAAAAGAATGTGTAATTAGAGCTGTCTACTGTGCCTAGACAGAAGCTGATTAAAAAATATTAAATGCCATTTGCTCAGTGACTATATGCTGTATATTTGAATAATACTATTTTTTCTTTACTCTGGTTGACCCTTTCTGTGCTTACATTTAAACCATAACATGAAAGTAAGGATTAAAGCTAAAAAAGGAGGAAGTGTTTGGTGTAACTTACAGGCAATTGCCATTTATCGTGTATTAACCTCTATGATAGCTCTGTGGATTTACTTCATTAACATCCTTGACAATCTATTGATGAATTCTCCTGAACATTCACAAAGTGCTGAAGAATATTAATCAACATTTAGCAGGATATAAAATCCAACTGGGTAAGATGGTCTCTTTTATCCCATTAAAATAAATCTATTGCTTTTATTTTGCTGTAGTTTGAAAAAAAAAAAAATTGTCAATGAGAATTGTTATTTGTATCTTCCTTTAAAGAGGCTTAAATCTTCACTAAGCTGCACATAATGACAAGCATATGACAATTTATAAATAACTTTGTAAATGCCACTGCTTTATATACATTCAAATACTTATTGACATAGATAGAATTATAGAATGGTTTGTGTTGGAAGGGACCTCAAAGATCATCTAGTTCCAAACCCCTGCCATGGGCAGGCACACTCTCCGCTAGATCGGGTTTCCCAGAGCCCTATCCAACCTGGCCTTAAACAGTGCCAGGAATGGGGTTTTCACAGCCTTTTTGGTAAATCTGTTCCAGTGCCTCAGCACCTTCATAGTAATAAATTCTTCCTAACATCTAATCTAAACTTATTTTGGCTTGAAGCCATTCCCTCTTGTCCTATCACTACTGATAAACAGTCCCTTTCCCACTTTCCCCTGGGACCCCTTTAAGTATTGGTAGGTCATAATTAGGTCTCCCTGGAGCCTTCTCCAGACTGAACAAGCCCAGCTCAGCCTGTCTTCATAGGAGAGGTGCTCTAGCTCCCTGATCGTCTTTGCAGCCCTCCTCTGGACTAGCTGCAACAGATCTAAACTAGTGAAGTGGAAAGCTTGATTATACTCTCCGAGTTAATAGTCTCCCTGCACAAACCTAAAAGTATATTAGAGAAGTCTAGACCTAAGAAAAGGGCAAGTACAGAACCTCCTTACCTCCGAGCAGTGTTTGTTAGTGGGCTCTGACATCATTCTGTCTGTATGAATTTAAAATGTTTAGATTTTCAGTGTAATGTCTGCTAGACAATAGGTTTAGAGGCAGTTGATTTTGGTACCATGTGATATTCTACTTAGTCATATGACATTGCTTATCAAAGTGTTGCTTTGTTGTTCCTCTTTTCCTCTTGACTGTTCCTGTGGTACTGATGGTTTGGCCAATTTTCTGTGGATTTTGTGGTTCACTTATCCAGTCCACGTGTCCTTTGTTTGGCTACCAGGATACAGTGGGAGACTGTATTCAAAAGCTTTGCTAGATCAGGATAAATTACATCATCTTGTCTCCTTTCCATCTACAGAACCAGTAATTTTATTCTAGAATTTTACTTCGATCAGGTGTGATTTGCTACAAATCACCTTTTGTCCTCTTTGTCCTTTAGTTGGAATATTAAAAAATACCAGCTACAAATGAGTTTAACACAGTATATTTAGAATATTAAAACACAAATTCATTATTAAATCTTTCATAGAGAAAGCACTGTTTGCTTTGCAATGGAATAAATTGTGCTTACTCTTAGCTTCTGACATTTTAATGAGTTACATTTAAATTTCCCCTCCGCAGGACCTGGGATTGGAGGAATAGATTACAAATAAATGAGAAGTACAATAGTATGTTAATTATTAATGTCTCTGTGCTGTTTGGTAATTAATAGATTAATAAAGTAGCTTGAGGGAAGCCCCTTGGTATTAAGATTTAAACTCAGTTTGGGGAGAACAACTGCATGGTCCCTGGAACATCTGTACTTGGATTGAAATGAATTGCTAGGAACAGAGCAGATAAACAGCCACGTTTTCATGGTCACTTATTTTCATAGTATTTTTATGTGAGTTTTTCTCTAAAAGATACAGGATATTAATATGACTAGATCATAGAGACACTAATAAGGTATAAAGTTGTTTCATGTGGTATGTGTTCTTAGGTGCCTTATGTGGTAGGTGTCTTATCTAAGACTTCTGAAGTGGGCAATTTAAGTAACTGTCAATGCGTTGTTTCTGTAACTATTTCTTTGCAGATTATTTTTGTTTCACACAAAGGTTTGTTTCCATACAATACTAAATCTGTTGCTTTATTGCTAATATTTTAATAATGTCCATCAGAAAACCAAATTCAGAGAAAGCGTTTCTTCTTTTAAAAGAAGCCACTCAAACTTAACTCCTCATGCAGCACAAAATCTTGATGATATAAGCCAAACTTGTTTTCTATGAAGCTGCAAACATATATTAAAATCTGATCATTATCTGCTAAGATTTTTAAGACACTTTAAAAATACTGTAACAGACAATAATCCTGTTTTAAGGGTAATATAGTGGTGCAGAACTCTTACTACAGATGCAGTGAGCTGGTAAGTGCACATTCAGTAACAGTGGTAGAGAAAGAATTTTTTATTTCAAATTCCAGAAACGTATAGCATAAACTTTGTGTAAAGTATCATATTAGCTGTATGCCTTCATGGTTTAATTATGTAGCAATTATTATATTTATAAAATGGGGTATTTGGGGTACTAACACAAAGGTAAATTGACCAGGAGAAGGGATAACTAAGCTCGAAGAGCATTGCCTAATGTAGTGCATGCTGTCAGGGTTACATGACTGGGAGACGTGCCATGCTGCTGCATGCTGCTTCTCTACTCTCATTCCTGGTGAGTGCAGCTGTGTCTGCCATAGATTATTTTTAGACTAGCCTACATTTGTGCATGTCTTGTGTTGTTCGTTAGAAACATCTCAAAAATAGAATGTAAGCCATGATAGAATAATTTAAAACAGTTTTGGGGAGGGAGAAAATAGAAGAATGGTTTCATCCCTAAGGAAGAGAGAAAGAAAGTTCACAGAAAGATTTGGAATAGACGCTAGTGATGTTCCAAACCATAAATCTTACCCTTATGGAAAACATCATGTTAATCAATATGGTACATTTGTTATCAGAGTAAATAATCCGTTTCCCTTGCTTTCCCTTACTTTTCCTGCTTGCTGGGGTGTGCAAGGGTTGCTTGAGTGTTGGTATATCTGTGTTTGTGGGAGATCTGATTTTGCTGTAGTCTCTTGCAATTGATGGCCAGAGGAGCATCTTGCTCTAGATTTCGCAGTCTGTCTTAGGGACAACCTACCTCTTTTCTCCCCTGGATTCTGTCCTTGGAATGAGTAACCTACCTCTTTCTCCTCTATATTTGAGGGAAACGGTCAGAGGAACAACAGAGAATACAAGGAGAGGGAACCAATTGTAGCTGTTAAGCAGGAGAGCAAAGGCATCTTTGGAGACTTCCCTCATCACTCCCCAAAATCCCCACTAGACTTCACAGTTCCTGTGTTTCCACAGACTTGTACTTCTCCATTGGTTTCTCCATATATCCTCTTTTTCTGTGATAACAACTGTATTTCAAAGTGATAAAATTATATTGCTTTAATCCTTAGTATATTTTCCAGTAGGAATTATCATTAAAGCTTATTATAAGTATTTTAAAGGTTATTAAAATGTTAAGATAATTTTTCCTATTATATTTCATGCCACTAAAGGTTATTATAGTGGAACCGTCTTTTCTCTGTTTTCAGAGCAATGAGTTCATTATTTTCTAACTTTAAAGAACACCACCTTTTATTTGGTAACTGGCCCAAAGCCACTGAGAGCACAAGTACCTGTGTAAGGTCCAGCACATGGGTTGGCACAGTCCTAAGCAACGGTTTGAGAGCAACCCTGGGGAGAAGGGCTCAGGAATGTTGATTGATGAAAAACTCAATGTGAACCAACAATGTGCACTTGCAGCCCAGAAAGCCAACTGTATACTGGGCTGCATCAGAAGAGTGGCCAGCAGGTTGAGGGAGGTGATTCTGCCCCTCTACTCTGCTCTGGTGGGGCTCCAGGAATGTATGCTTGCAGCTCAGAAATTCAAGTGTGTCCTGAGCTGCATCAAAACCAGCATGACCAAGCAGGTCAAGGGAGGTGATTTTGCTCCTCTGTTCTTGTGAGATCCCATTTGGAGTACAGTGTCCAGCTCTGAGGATCCTCAGTTGAGTTGTTGGAGTGAGTCCAGAGGAGGTCCACAAAAATGATCAGAGGACTGGAGCACCTCTCCTATGAAGACAGGCTGAGAGAGGTGGGCTTGTTCCATCTTGTGCAGCCTTCCAGTACCTAAAGGGGGCCTACAGGAGAGGGACTATTTAAAAGGGCATTTAATGACAGGACAAGTGTTAATGGGATTAAACAGAAGGAGGATAGATTTAGACAAGATATTAGGAACAAATTCTTCCTTATGAAGGTGATGAGGCCCTGGCACAGGGTGCCCCGAGAAATTGGCTGCCCCCTCCCTGGCAGTGTTCAAGGCCAGGTTGGATGGGGCTTTGGGCAGCCTGCTCTAATGGACGATGTCCCTGACAATGGCAGGGGAGTTGCAACTAGATGATCTTTGTAGTTCCTTCCAACCCAAACTATTCTATGATTCTATAATTTGGGTCAGAGCTCAATTTGGAAAAGAGAAGTGACCATAGTCTTTGTCAGTGAGTTGTGGACAATATCATTGACTTATTTAATCAAAACCCAAAAAAGTAAATAAATAAAGTTTAAATAAATAAAAGTCAGAGAGATTGAAACTTAATTGTACAAACCCCTAAAAACTATAAACTATGATTGTTAAATATGAGTGTTAACATAATTTATTATATCATCAAAATTCTAGTACATAGGGGTTTTTCCCACCTAGAATTGGAAAATGAAGTAGCCTTTTCCAGCTGGTATTGTGAACAAAAAAACATGACTCTGTAAAAGTATGCATAAAAAAGCAAAAGCTAAAAATGAATTTTATTTCCAGGCTTGATTTTTCCTCACTGTTATAGAAATATATAAAACCCATCCTGTCCCTTCTTTACTTTAGCAAATGTTCCACTGGCACACAATTCTTATGCAAACGCAAAGGTAAAAACCAGGATACTTACAGACTAACCATATTTGGAGGTATTGAATCCTGCCCTAAATAAAAACCTTTTCTCTTCTTTACAAGATTTTTTTGTTGCTAATCCCAAAAGTGAAAACTCATTTCATTGCAGTGCTATTTTATTGCCAAGTCAATTGTGCAGCTAATTCTGATCATCCTGATCAGAAAGGCAAAGTATGATCTACCACAAGAAAACAATATTTAACCTATTATACAAGTTTTATGATAGTTACTTAGATGACATCTGTACAAATAGGTTAAATGGGAATTGCATGGTTATAAAACAGTGGTTTAGCCCTAGTTGTATAGGTTATTGTCATCCAAATTACCAGTCAAGGAATTAAGTGGAGAATGTGCAGTAAGTCTATGAGCAATAAGAAAAAGTTCATACTGTTAAAGTTGCTTTAACGCGAAACAGATGTTCCAGGTTTTTATCAACTCTGAGGTTTCAATCCTTAGTTTAACTGCAGTAATACAATGCTGTTCTTGCAATGCCAATGCAGTTCACCTCATAACCCTTGGTGAGCCACATTTGTTAAAATAATGAAAAAACCCCAATGTTTACATATGTATGTTTTTATATGGGAGACTGTATTAGTGGCTGTTGCAATCACTGAATCAAGCACCTAAGAGATATTAAAAAGAAATTGCAGGAAAAGATCTGGTTTGGATTTCAGGTAGATTCACACCATTTTGTGCTCAGAAGAGGGGGAAAAAATGATCAGAAAAAAATAATCTCTTGAATGACTGACCCTAAACAAATCTTGAATACAGCAAACAATTTGCAGTATCAGAGATTCATGTGGCTACTAAAGGATCATGCAGCTACCAGCTGTTTTGTCTTAGCTTTTATAACATTAGCCTTTAAACTGAACAAATCCAGCAAGATAACATCATAAACATACTATAACACAAACTAGGTTCTATGGTATTCTATAGAAATGAATAGAAGCAATATAAATATTTCAGTCTCTATGCACACTTGAACTGCACTAAATATTGATGTAGCAGGAATGTTTGCTGTATCATTACAAAAGAAATGTATCTTACATTAGATGGTTTTAGACATTAAAGTCATGCAGTTGTATGAGTTACTTAGAAATTCTCTTTTAATGCTGACTATTCAGTATTTTTAAGGGAGAATATACATTACAGTGTTGCTTCAAGCAGAAATTCTACAAAATATTTCAAAGCAACATTGGTGGTATTCAGCTGATTGAAAAATCCTGAACAAGAACAACTTAGAATATTAATTTTCTTTATTATCCAGATTTCATCAAGATTTTTTAAATTCATGTGTCTGTTGAAAAGACACTATGCATTGAAGAAATGCATACATTTGAAATAATTGATTATACTGAGGTATGAGTTTTTAAATTCTGAATTTCCAGACTAGATATAATCAAATTATCTGAAGTACCCATTAGAGCAGCTACCAGAGAACTCACCTGGGGTGTGCTAGAGAATCTTTTTAATGTTTTCTGACATAGACCGTATAGTGTTGATCTGTGGCCCAGCATCAGCATTGCTTCCAGTTTATAACTAAAGATCAGTATCCATAGATTCCTGATATCATGTTGGTGGCTAGTGTGTTGCAGCTCAATAGTTTTCACTGAATACCTGGAAAAGCTATGTATCTGTTTGCACAGATTTGACCTATATTTCACCTGTAACAAATTTGGTTGTTGCTTGTGGATCTCTATTTTCCAATGTTGAATAGAAAAGGTTTCTAAAAATTAGCTTTCCCTTTAGGCTCATTCACACCACCTGTGTATCATTCAGTTATTTTCTCATGCAGAGAATTTACACAACCTGTTTTCTGGTAGTTTATTACATATGGAGCTGGAAATAAATTCAATTTGGTGCAAGATTTTCATATTGGTCACTTTAGTATTGTGAATTGAAAATGTGCTGCATGCTGGAATTATTTTTGACTTCGTTATGAAAATTGATGGCATAGAATCATATAAGTCCTAGAAGGATATATTTAACATAGTCAGCAAGGATAAGATTACACTGGAAGAATTCACACGGAATTGCTTTTTCATTCTTTGTTACATTTATTTAGACTCCACAGTCAGATGGTATTCTAAATACGTGAACAAAAATCTTAAGCCCCTGGATATTATCTTTAAAAGGGACATAAGGTAACTTGAAATCACTTCAGGTAATGGCTAAGGAGAGGAAGGTAATAGAAAAGGTCCTCCAAAAGTTTCAAAAGAATTAAGATGCTTACTGGACTGATTTTTTTTTTTAAATTAATTTTTGAATTCTTGATATTTGCAGTGATGTTATTAAAATAGGGGAACACAAGAGAATAAGGAAAAATATGGCCAGTTCTTTTCAAATACTTCTGTACGACCTGTACATTTCTGAGACTTCCCTCACTGCAGGAAGAATTCCTTTGCTCTGAACTCTGTGTGTGAGAGTGAGGTGATCTATTAAGACTTTTAGAAATGTGACATAGGATAGATTTCCAACCAAAAGAATAGTTTGCACAGAGCTACTTCTTACCAGGGAAATTGCATTTTCATAATTTAGAGCTTCTAGCTGTCAGATTATGTTTCACTGTTTTGTTAAATCCCTATAGTAAAACAGTCCTGAACCGCTGAAAAATGGGGAACTTGAATTATATTCCTGAAAAAGATACAGGTGAGATATTAGTAGCAAAATTAATAGTGGACAAAATAAATGGGCTAACAGGCTAACAAACATTCTTTTCCTACATGTCTCAAAGATATTATTGTCAACTGTCATGTAGCAGAGAACTCTACATCTGACTGATCAAACCTTTCATTTAGCGTAGTAGAGAAGTAAAAGAAGCTGATAATCTGTCTCCCCATAAAATCTTCACGTGATAGGTAGATATATCCATCAATTGTGGCAAAAGGAAGGACTGATTGAAAGAGCTAAGGTCATTGTCCTTAAATGCAAAGGCATCAGATTTAATTAAGTTTTTAAAGCTGTGAATTTTCCTTCAATTTCCAGAAATTGTTTGAATTCTCAAAGTATTGAATTTTTGAAACAAAGTCAGAATATTTTAGAAGGGAAATTGAAAGTTCACTTTTACTGATCTTGATGATAATTCTGTTTTCCATTCTTGTAAAATATCACAGCAGTAGTGGCAGAGAGAGGAATTTGGGCTATGAAAATATTTGAAGTATTTTAAGCAATGATTTAACAAATTGTGTTTTCTCAGATTTTTGCGTGTAAATCTTAGATTAGAAAGAAGGATTGCTGCAGAAAAGTAATGGGGATATGGAAAAGATCACAGAGCAAATAACTAAGTTTAGAAATAGACTTGTTCCATTCAATCTAGAATCTAAAACATGTTTTTTTCCTGAATAATACTTTACATGCTTTGCTAAGAGGATAGCAAAACACAGGAAATTCTGCACCAATATGCGGAAGAACTTCTTCAGGTGAGGGTGACAGAGCACTGGGACAGGCTGCCCAGGGGGGCTGTGCAGTCTCCTTCTTTGGAGATATTCAAGACCCATCTGGATGCCTGTCTGTGCGACCTGTCCTAGGGAACCTGCTTTGGTAGGGGAGTTGGACTCAATAATCTCCAGGGGTCCCTTCCAACCCTTATAATTAATTCTGTGATTCTGTGATACAGAGGAGCAGAGAAACTAAAACACTGTACACATGCTTCAGTCAATTACATTAAGGCTGTTATACTTCAGAATATTCAATCCTTTTTTTCTTCCATATATGAAAATGAAGACCAAGAAAGGCAACTATGGTGGTGCTTAAAGAATACACTGCTATCTCTTCAAATCAGATAGTACAAAGTAAGAAAATACAAAGTATGACTCAGTAGGTAGGATTTGAATCCCAAATACTTAAGCTCATTGCTGCTCTCTGTGTTTTCCCCCTGCCACACTGCTGGCATCCAAGCATTTAGCACAGGTTAGATAAACAATACTTCTGTTAAATCTTCCCTTGTATTTCTTAAATTATCTCTCTATCTGCTTTGGTCTTATCTACAGGCTAAGTGTTTTCCAGAATAATTTTATGAACGCATGTGTGTGTGTGTCATGAGAATACTTTAGGATTAATTTTCCTGATGCTATTAGTTCTAACACAAATCAACATGAATTAATTTGATATTCCTCTGATTAACACTGTTTTCAAAGGGATGGCATTTTAATTCAGCAGCAGTAAGTCCATGTTACAAGTATTAGTAGGTTTTTTGATATCTGGTACCTTTACAGTTCCCTGTTAATTCTAAATTGTGATAGCTTTGAAATTCCACTGGTTTAGTAGTGAAAGTAATTGAGACATAGCTAAAGCAAATTTATGAACATTGTGGATTTTGGGCTCTTATTTTAATTAATCCTTTCTTTTTCTTCAGCCCCTGAAATTAAATGCTTAGAAACTCTGTGTTCTGATACTCATTAAAAAATAGATATTTTAGGGTATACATGTGTGAGTGTTTTCTGTACTTGGTGTGATTATGGAAATTGTTTGCATACATATTTGTTAAACTTAAAATCATATATGAATATAGAAGGGTATGGAAGAAAGATAATGATAATTTAAAAATAGGATTTTTTTTTAAACCAAAACGAAAAACCTGAAGTCTTGGCACTTACTCCAGTAGTTTTAAATAATATAATAAATTATGAATTAATATAGTTTTGTTTCTTGAATACTTTTCCTGGATCATGTTGACATATAGTTAAAAAATCCAAGAAACTTCACTCCGTGATTACTGAAGAAAACTGTAGAGGAGTATAAAACAACCCCATGCAGTTTTCATTAACATTCCTAGCTCCTTCTGTTACATTTAACTCTAAATTGGTTCTTGATTCTGCTGCTCAGCATTGAAGATGTACAGTATAACTGCTATGATAATGCATTTGCTAATGTCACTATGTCTGCCTCATATTGCTCAGTTTGGTCATCTAGGTTCTTTGTGTGTGATTGTGTACTATGTCTGTGGGAATAGGGAGACTATCACTGAAAGAAATATGATAGAATCTTCCAGGAACTATTTAAGTAACAGTTTTCTCATTCATTTACCAATTGGACCTTAATTTAGCTTCTTTTCAGCCTTCGATTTAGTAAAAAAAGAAAAAAAAAGAAATCAAAGAATTTAGTGACAAGGACCTGATTTATATTTGTGTCTGAGGTTTTCATGAAGGAATTTAGTGTAGGTATAAAAAATGGTCTGGACTTTTCCCATGCTCGGATTATACTAGAGAAAAATTCTGTAACTTAAAGGGTTGATAACTGTGGACAAATTTGTCTGAGTCAAGAAGCCTCAATCTGGGAAGTTTGATAATTACCTTTCAGCAAGGGAATGGTTAAGTTGGGACATGATATCTTGAAAATGTGGCAAAACCTATTAGTGCCTTGCGTTCTATGAAGCTGCAAGGACTTCATGAATTGATGCACAATAACTCAATACAAATTGACTACAGAAGATTATCATAAAAGCAGTATCTGAAACATTTCAATATCAAAGGCAACAAATATCAGTAGGTATCTCAAAATAACTTAGATCAGGATTTGCTGCCATACAACTCCTTGCTGAAACAAAATCTCAAACGTATTTCTGAATCACGCAGTCTGCATGTGGAAGCTGCCTCATATGCTTTTGCTCCCACAGCTTCTTGATCATGGCCATGCTCTTGCACTTCCTGGTATGAAAGTTCCTGGAACATCTAGGTTTATTATTATTCCCCCAATGAGAATTCGGAAAACCATACTTCAAGTTGCTGTCTTGAATTGCTGTCTGTCCATTGTGGTTTTTTGTTTGCAACACTTTTTCTATTTTTTTTTTGTTTGTTTTTCCTAAAGAGTCTGACAGTCTTTTAGTAAATTTATATCTTATGATATACGCTTGAAGCTGTTTCACAAGGACAGCATGTAATGCTGTGTAATATGAGATAGGGAGCCTGCTTTGGCAGGGGGGTTGGACCCGATGATCTCTTGAGGTCCCTTCCAACCCCTAAGATTCTGTGATTCTGTGATTATGCTGCAGTCCTATCTCATGGTCCTCCATAAGGGAATCCCAGAAATCCACCCAAATCAGCCAACGTCTTTCAAACTAGACACGGCAGTATTTGGTCAATACTATTCTGTTACTATAGTGAGATGAAAGTTGATCAGTTTCTATTGCTGGAATTAATAAAATGTTAAATAAAATATTAAATTACTGACATTAGCTGAATGTGAATTGTCATTGTGAACTCACCTTAATACACCATTGCATAGATCCTGCTCCCTACTCTTAACAGTCCATTCCTTAATTTTATCAATAGCATAAAGATGAATCTAGTGTGTGTGCCTATCTGTGACTATATATGGCCCTTCAGAAAGGGGTCTATTTAGTAACAAATAATCTATTTGTATGTAGATGTCTATTACTTGCCCCAAAAAGTTTAAGCTCATTGAAAGAGAATGCAGGCAACATCTTCTTCCCCTTTTAGTAAGAGGCTGATCACACAGCCTGCAATTGTGTCAAATAATATATCTTGGCTCTGTGGCTTCATCACATATTTTCATTTGACTACTGAGTTGAAACCGGCCTCTCACCAAGAATATTTTTTTAGCTATCAGCTAAATGGGAATTAACAATGACGTATCAGGAAAAAAGTAGATACCCTGTAAGACATAATTTATAGTCTGTGACTCATTTTAAGAATTCTTCCTCTTCCAAATCCTTGCCATCAATATACTTACAATTATGAAGCCACAAAGACTAAAAACTTTTTATGCCTTCTTGTAGAGTAACTTAGGTCATGGACTCACATATATAGTTGGAAGTTCCTATATTTTCTTTCTAAAACTTGCTAGAGGTCAGGTTGGTGGAAAACAGCTCAGCAATGAACTATCAAAAAAAATCAATTTTTTTCCTAACCAGCAGTGTATGGATGTGCTGGGATGAGCTCTGAAGTATTCAGTAGAAGATCTTTTCTTGAAGGCATACAATGAACTTTCCTGCAACTAGGTAGGAATCTGTTTGGATGAACTAAACCTCTTATTTTTTATGTTCTTTTAAATGAATAATGATGGTTATTTTAAGAGATCTGGGAAATGTCAGAAAACTTGCTTGGGTTCTAGTCTAATAACGTTCATACAATGCCATGTTCTTTCCTTCCTGAATGGCAGTGTTGATTGATACATACTTACAAGAAAGAAAACCAAGCTCCATCTTTCCAAGCACAGAGGAACTGTATCAGGGAGTTTACTGAGCTTTAACCTCATACCTTTACTTGCAACAAAGCAATAACAGTCCAAAACTTGATTGTTATTGAGATAAAGAAGCATGCACAAATCCTTGCAGGTTAATCTAGTGCGTAGCTATCTTTGACAAAAAGGTAGTGGATGTGAGTATTCTAAGCCTATTGTGGAACTGATGTTATGATAGTACTGAAATGCCCATTTTCATGTTGTAATGGGGTATGGAAAGACTTAGAAAATGTTGATTATGTTTTCTAAATTCACTATGGGAAGTTTTACATTAAATATATTAATTCTCTAGTAGGTTACAATAGTAAGAGTGTCCTACCATTTTTTTCTCAAGTGAAGTGTGCTCTAGAATTGTTGCTGATGGTGCTGACCCCTCCTCCTCTCATGATCCACTATAGCATCAGCTACATTCTTAATTATTTGTAGAGTAGGGATAAATATCCACGCTGAATTAAAAAAGTAATCTCAGCCTGAAATAAAATGTTTTGCTCAGATCCTAAATGCAAGAAATAAGGCTTAATGTTATTTTTCATTGCTGCATAGTGATGAATTTCTTTGGTTGTTAGGTATTTTAAAAAAAATTCAAACCTGTCCCTCACTTTCCTCTTCTTCAAGAATCTAAAGTAAAAAACTCCATAGTTATTGAGGGGAGTTTTAGACAGAAGCTTGGGTTTTTTTTTCCCTTTGAATTCTAGGAATTTATGCTGTTTTGTTGGATAAGGTTAATAATGCTGCAACTTACAGGGGAAACATTTTCTTAAAAGCATTCTACTAGCAACCTGCCATGTTATATAGCTCATGATTCACAGACAAAATATGCACAGAAAGTTCAGTGAAGGACTGTAACAGGGATGTGCTTAATAGATAAACCTCATAAGTTATTTTAGATCAGATTTATACCAGGAAAAGGGTGAGGGAGGGTGGAAGATGTAAAAGGGCAGTTCTCAACCTTTCAAGAGATGTTAGAAACCACGCTTAGATATCAGAATGAAGGGAATATGATTAATTTCTGACAAATGAAAACAAATGTTGTTTTTAGAATAGTAAAATAATACTGGTCGCCAGAATCATGGATTGTAATTCTGGAAGTTATACCTCAAAAGTTATTCCCCTACTGCATAAAACAGCACATTTGAAATTACTAAAGACTAGTAATGCTAATATATTAAATTAAGATTGAAATACATACTTCCTAGAGACATCTATTCAGATAATTATTTTTATCAGTGAAAATATGTGGGTTTGAATTTCCTTGGGAAATTAATACAGCCCAGATTATATATTCAAGTACAGTGGGACTCAAAATAAAGTGTGTACAACTGAAAGTCTACTGGTAGTATCAAAAGGAGAGGAAACTTGGAAACCTACCAAGCAGTTGCCATACATAAGCTCCTTTTGCTGCGCTCTGGTAGATAAAGCCAGTGGATTGTGACATGCTGTGTAAAAATATTGTATAAATCCTGGGATCTGGTCTTTGCTGTAAAAGCTATCAAAATTAGATGTGATCATGTTAGTCTGATATAGGCTTAGTATATATAAAAGTCGGGCAATGCGTATTGGTCCTATTAGTGGCACATTTCCCCACTATTACCACCACCTTAATTTTCAGAACTTGTACTTAAGAATGAACCATCTCTGAAAATGAAAAGGTAAAGGGTGTTGGTGTGATCAAGTAAAAGGTTTCATAGTCTTGAAAAGAAACAATTTGAAATCCAAGTAACTTTTGCTGATAGAGATGTAGTTAATTTATACCACTGTTTCAGTTTGTATCTTTGACTGTTCATTCTTTTCATAGATGTATTTAACAATTCACACATCAAAATCCAATACAGAATATAAATATTTAAATACATTAGCCATATCACACCAATGCACAGATCTGCACTGTATGAAAGATGTCATTGTTTGACTAGGGCTTAACTACAAAACGCCATGCATGATGAGGAATCCAAGGCTGGAGACCTCACAAGATTATCTGTATCTGTTTCTTTCATCAGATCAGACAGGAATGGGGGAAAAGGGTGAGTGGAGTCTTGGCATTCACCCACCGTTAATGTCAGACAAGGCACAGTGATGCAACCAGGAAGAATCAGGACCAGCAGAACTGTGATGTACAAATAGGTTGTACTTATTCTACCCCATAAACAGTGCATTGCAGTCTAAGATTACATGGAGAAGTAAACTTGATTCTTAATAGAAACTAGCAATCAATTGCTGTCTAAATATAATTCTGACTGCCCTTGGAAGGAGTAAACACACGCTGCCCCTTATGACAAGGATGTAGTCATTTACAATTTAGAAAAATCATAACTCTTTTCCATTGCCAAGAATACTTTATTTATTTACTTACTTGCTAACTGCACTCTAGTGCAGATGTGATTTTCTACATTGCCTTTCCGTTGACGTTCCCACAGCATGTGTTTGAATATTCATGATGCTACACTTTTCTGGCTGTTCTTCAATAAAGCCAGTGGCTGGCATTGAAAGGATGATAAAATCAGAGACCTAACTGAGTGAATAATGCTACTGTCCAGTGAAAGCCAAGGGAGTGGACTTCATGAGTAGGGATATCTCTTCCAGTTGTATAACCCTGTTTTAAGTCATTATTTGTGTTCCTGTCTCAGCAAGTAAAGAAGGATTCAGTTTAAGAAAAATAAAGTAGAATTTAAACAGAACCCTTTTTTTTTTGCATGTGTCTCTCCTCAGACAATGTTTTAACACCTAGAAATCTGTTTTTTACAACCCTGTCTGATTGTGGCATCTGAATAATTTTCTAAGATTTTCATGAGTATGATCTTGAGCTTAGTAGAATTACAACTAATGGAATAGTCTGATGACTGCATGAATTATATTTTAGTTGCATTTGATGATTGACTCAATTCATACAGATTAGTGCTCATGTAAACTAGAAATGAAACGGGGAAAGAGAACAGACTATAGACACTATGGTATAATTTGCCTCTGTTGTTTCATTTGCATCCCTTTATAGGCTAAAAAATTAGCATCTGATATGCAACCACATACCAAAGCTGTGTATTGGTAATGTCAATAGACTATATTTGAAAAAAAAAAGACCCACCACAAAAACACAGAAAACAAAAAATTGCAAAACAACACTGACAAAATTATTCTACTGTTCACCCAAGCAATACTACGTGTTTTTTAAAAGCTTAGCCCAAACTAAAGCACAGGCTGCATTTTTTGTATATGGAAAGCTATTTTCCAACTAACTTCTCCAGATTGGATTGAAACATATGATAATTTCACTTAGCCTTTCTTACTGGTACTAGAGAAGTGGCTTTGTGTCATCCTTTGCCATTTTAGGTAATGTGCCTCAGCAATGGACTCGGTACCATTGACTACTCAGAAGATGTGCTTGGCAGCAGTAGACTCCAGATGGTGAACTAAAAAAATCTGGTTTTCTGCAGCAGCAGTAGCATCTGGGTATGTGGCTGCTTATCTTGTTGATTTTTACTCAACCTACTGGGCTCATTTTCTTGTTTTATGTCATCATAGATATCTAACTGCTCATGAGAAAGGATCCCATTAGGATGTTTTCTTGTTAATGAACAGAGATTAACTCTTTTGATCTGCTTCATGAAGTTAAAAAATTTAAGGCATAAAATATGAAACATGATTTTATTGTCATGCATTCTATTTCCCATGGACTAGATAGAGCACATCAGGAGTTTCACTAGAAAAAAAAATGGTTTTCAAATGTTAACCAGTGTAAGTGGGAATGATCTGGAGATAATCTGTATCAGATTTACACCTGAACTAAAACTATAAATTCATCCTCCGAGTTGTTCCAAAGGCTTACAAAGGTTTGCAAGAAGTTTAGAAAATTAATACTAAGTTAGATAAGGAATATAAAGTGCAGCTATTTTTCAGTGAAATTTGAAGTGCAGGAATCTAGGATGTAAATCTGTACTGACATACCCTGCTGTATTAAGGGCTTGATCTAAATGAGAACAAAGCATCTTTTTCTGTGATAAAAAAACAAAGTTCTGACATTAGTCATCTTTTCACATCAGAGTGAAAACTAGATCTGTCTTTACTTTTTTTCTTCCTAGGTAAAAAACATAGAATCTATTTGTTAGTGTTTGATAGTGTCAAAAATTATAGAAAAACAATATTGGTCAGTTCTTGATCTTTGATAAAGACACTTTGATGATACTAAGGGCATCCACACTTGCAAAGGCTGCCTACAATTGTCATCTATGCACCACATGACATCTGTTTGAAGACCATTGTTTGAATGGTTTGGTTGCAATAGGTAGTTGAGGTGCTACTGTATAATAATTTATGGAAAAGGCTAAGTATAAATGTCATTATTTGTAATATTTTACAGCTTTGTATGTCAGGTAAAATCATACACTTTTTATATGTTATTGCTTTGAAAATCCATTTTGATACCAGCCCTCTGAAAAACCATAACTGTTTTCTATTAATAAACTTGCTAGATTGCCTTGGTCTTATCCAAATGTTTGCTTATTGTAAGTTTATGTAATTGTACATCACAGAAGCAAGATTTATGTAAGAATTTGACTTCACCGCACATTATCATTCAGGCTGGTCTTTTTTGGCAATATTTTTCATGTTTTTTCAAAAGAAGTTTGGGGGTTTGGTTTTGTTATGTTTTGTTTAAATTTTTCTGTGAGGTTATGTCTTACACTTTAATATAGAGCACTAGGAGTTTCCTAAATGTATTGCAAATTAATATATACAGCTTATATAAATTGATACTGAAATAATTCTAAATATTTCATGGCTTCAGAAACCCAGGGTATAACTACAGTCATTTAAAGTAGCCAAGTCCTTAAATATTGTGCTATATGGCCACTAGTAAAATACTAAAATATCCTCTTGCATTAAATAACTGTTTCTACAGTAACAGCTTCATGTTTTTTAATAGTGAAGGCAAGATTATTTACGGTAAGTGTGGCTGTCCCCTCCCTGGCAGTGTTGAAGGCCAGGTTGGATGGGGCTTTGGGCAACCAGGTCTAGAGGAGGGTGTCACTGCCCATGGCAGGGGGACTGGAACTAACTAGGTGATCCTTAAGCTCCCTTTGAACCCCAATCATGCTGTGATTCTATGATTATCCTTCAGTACTTCTTCAGTGTAAAAGGGAATAATTGAACCATTTACGTAGTTATTCTGTTGATTGTGCTTCTAGAAACTACAAAAAAGTTTAAATAGAAAACAAATAATGCTGCACTAGTCTGTTTATAACAGGACATGACTGTTAGAAAATTTAGTTACCTCCAATATGTGCGGATATAAAGGAGCAAGTCCTGCTGTTCTAATTGGACAGGCAAGTTTCCAACAATAAAATAACCCAATTTAGGACTGAAAAAATGTGAATCTAGTAAAGAAACAGAGAAGAATATGCTTTTCAGTCTTTTTTTTATAGATTTCTATAGTTGGGCTGCAGAGAATATAAGAAAGACTGGGATGCTGAGAGGAGAGTATGTGTCTGCATGCCTGTATCTGTTTTACCCTTAGAGGATTTTTCAGTGTAATACAGATGGACCTGTTGTGACTAAATATTAACATGTTTAGCACAAAAGTACTGTGTGGAAATGCCTGACTTTTTACCCCTTCAACAGGGAAAAAAAAAAGAAGAAGAAAAATCGGGGTGATTACAAACCAAGGGAAGTATGACATTTATCACTGATGACTTATAGTATGTATACAGGCTGTGAAGCTTTAGTTGCTGTTCTTCTTGCACCATAGAAGGGTAGAGAAGGACACCACATCTGTCTCAGGAGAGCTAGACTTTTTTCTCCAGAGTTATATCTGGTTCCTAACAAAAGAAAGATGATGGAAATAAAACCCGATTATCCTCCTCATTTTACATATGAAATGAGGCACAAGAAGATCTTGATCTACCCATTCTCACAGTGGAAGCCAGAGGCACAGCTGGGAAGAGCAGTTTGAGTCTTTGTCCTATGTTACTCATTTGCCTCATCAACTAAAACCTCAGGGTTCCCCAAAGGGAACCTGAAATTATCAGTCTTGACACAAAACCTCCGTGAATAATTCTGAGACACATGCAAGCCAATTGGCAACATTAACTCAGTTGAAGTCATTTTCTACTTGATAATTTTCCCCAATAGCTAGTTATACAAGCTATTTGTGTGTACTTGATTGCACCAATTAATGCTAGTGCATACTTTTATTGCATGACTGAAGCCTATCACAAACTATGTAAGATATACAGACTTCTTGAAACTCCTAGCTCAGTGGTCACACAGAAAAAAATTTATATTCAATCAGATAAGTTCTCAGATCTAGCTAAGAGCAGCACAACCTGCAGAAGTGCTAATACTGGCAGTATGAAGAGACCAGGTACACTTGGTCAACAGCAAGGTTGAACAGGTGCTCCAGAATCAGCATAAGCCTAGACTTAAATCAGCTTCAACTCATTTAATTTCAACCCATTTTCATAAAAGGAGAAAGAAACAGCAGCAGTATGGAAAATATCAACAATGGAAATAAAATGTTCATTTTAACCCTGCATCCAAAGGAAACAGGGGCCTCCTGTATCACTTGTAAGACAAAGGTGATAGACTTCCATTTCAGCTCTGATCCCATTCATATCCCATTCCTTTAGTGCAGCAGGTACTTGTCACTGTTCTGGCCTTAAAGGAATTTAGGTTGAACTGAGGCAATCAGAACTGCATCCAAATATTGTAAATTACTCAGAGGATTTGAAAACCAATAAGGAGCAGAAAAACTCTTATAGAAGAGTGCAAGAAATAGTTTAGGACTCCTCACTCCTTGACCTTCCACCCTTACTTTAGGAAGGCTCTTTTGCAAAAATTAAGTTGTTTTCTCTCATTTCACCCATATTGATTTGCTTTGCTTAATTCTTCCTTGTACAGTTTTGTAAGCTGATCATTTAATTTGCATTCCAATTGTCCAGTTTAACTGTGGTAAGGGGAGATTTGGCAAAGAGTGCTGAGCAGTGCAACTACTCAATTAGTCATGAGGCTGGTCTTAGTGCTTTGTTTTTCTGGATAATGAGTAGATTATCCTAAATACCATGTTACTATTGATTTTGTTTTTCAATTGATGATTGTAGTCCCCTTTTTTTTTTTTGGTAGATGAATAGTGCCTATCTAAACAGAACTCCACTGTTTAAAATGTTTGGATGTTCACTGAATCCACAGTCACTGGTACTTTTAAAAATCCCTTCCAAAGGACTTTTCTTTGTTAACTACAATGGATTTAGTCTTGTAGTGTTTAAAATTAAATTCTTCATAGAAATTCAAATGCAATAAAGTGTCATACTAGTTTTTTTACAAGATAGTCTTTTCTAATAAGAATGTCGACCTCAATTTTTGGGGAGGATACTGTATTTGCAGTTACAGGATCAGAGTATCTCATGTTGTAGAAAACATCAGTGATTTGCAAATGTGTCACCTTTTAAAAAAATGAATTCTCACATGTATACTGGATGCATATTTTGAATTTGTATTTATGAGTTTAGGTGTTGCTTGTTAAATTTTCAGTGATGCCTTTTCAAGATGTCCTGAAGTTAGGGGAGAGTAAATCTACCTGTTTCGTAAAGCTACACTGAACCTGCCATCCTGAAATAACTGAATCTGTAATAAGTGTTTTCAGAAAACATTTTTTTTTGGGAGAAGAATGGAAAAAGATCTTCTGTCATGGTTTTATATTGTCCATGATTCTTTTTGGTTTATTTGAAGGTTTTGTTTGTTTGGGGATTTTTTGTGGTTTTGGTTGTGGGTGCTTTTTTTGTTGGGTTGTTTTTGGATTTTTATGACAGACAACACCAGAAAATTATGTTAACTGAACCTGATTTTGTGTACCAAAAGGGACTCAAACTCCCATGACTATGACTTAGCAGAAATAACTATTAAAGTATGTTTTGAAACACATTTACCAGAGCAACATTGCTGAAGAAATTATGTTAATTGAACAAGTATCTAGGTTCATCTTAAGCGGTGAGTGTAGGGAAGGAGTTAAGATTTATACTACTTTATAAGTGACAAAATGAATCTAAATTTTGCCATTGTTTCAAGACATTAGTGATAGATTTGTGTCTTAAAATTATACAAATAACAAAACACTGATTTTTTGCCTGGCCATCTTACTATTTTAACATCCTATAAATTATAAGTGTTACTACTGTTCAGTAATTTTTGGCTATGTATTTATTGCTAAGTTAAAGGTGATTTAAGAACAACCACTGTCTTTGAGGCCAAGTAGCATAGATAAGCTACGGCTATACTGCAAGCATTTGGCTTGTCTCCCCTCTGGATCCCATATGGTCCCTTCCTGTTCAAAAATGCTATTTTTTTTTTTTTTTTTTAGTTTGTCTGAAACGATTTACATAAATTTGTCTACTATGGAAGTGAGGCAGTTACATCCCCTAACATATAGCACAGCAGGAAGCAAAACAGGAGGATCCAAGTCTGTTTTAGGCTGGCACATGCTGCCTATAGCAATGGTCCATGGAGTGGGTGGGTGCTCTCCCCGTCACCCTGCTTGTGTGCTTGAGTGGAAAACTTGGGCAAAAACTTGTGCCAGGAGGGCATGCTAGCAGTCACTCAATGTGGAGAGCTGGGGGTCCAGCTCTTGAGCTAACTCCCCAGACAGTGTAGGTGTAAACATTTCCCTTTTTTTTTTCTGCTTTTATAATAGAGCTGTCTTTAAATTTCACAGTTTTACTACTATTGTCGGGAGCATCCGAGATACTAATTAAAGACTCTTTGATTCAAGATTTTAGTTAAACGTTTTTAATTTTTTTTTTTCATATATGTGAAAAATTGTAGGGTTCATCTGTTTTGGAATCTAAGGTTTCTTTGTGAGTTACATAGATTTGTTGCTTTAAATTAGAAGTATGTATTTTCTGGTTACGAACGTCATATTTTTGTCCTAGTTCTTCCTTTATGTACTGTGATCAATCTCTAAATCTGGTACGTGATATAAAGAATTATGTTGTATCTTTAAGGTAAGATATGGAATAAGGACTCTGGATTTATTTTGGCTAACCAGTTTGTAGGCTATTCATTGGTTTAGGGTCATACAGGTTAGAAAGTAGTGACAGGTTATTTAATATGCATGTATTTTTTATATATGGAACAGATATAAATCATGTTTGTAAAATTACACTCAGTCAATAAAATTCTTTGCAATTTGTTGCTGAGAAACTACACTTTTCTTCTCACTGTATTTTTTTTACAATGACTTATTGGTTGATTTTTTTTTTTAAAGATCAGAATTGCTAAATTCTGACCACATAGAGCTTCCATATTGGTCCACAGGATCCAATCAGTGCCGCTTTTGTTCACCTTCTCTTAACATGTATCCTTCAGAGAGGTTTAATTATACATAATATTTTGTGAATATGGTTATTTTATAATAGTCTTTCTACAAATAAACCTACACAAAAATGGGGTTATTGCTTAGAAAAGTATGGTTGTTCTGTGCTCCCTGAAGTGGCTGTCAGCCAAGATACCTCTCTTTAACCATGCAGTAAAGAAATATTTCAATACTGCCTCACTGTAATAATTCTTTCTTGGTGTGTTAATTTGCAAACTTCAAAAATAGTCTTGGTTTTTATGTCTGTGTAGCAGGTATCATAATCACTCTAACTTGATTGACTTCTCTAAGCAGTACTGTCTTAAGAAAAAAAAAAAAAGGAAGGAGGAGGGGGTTTAATTCATTGCACAGCTGGTAAAAGATCTAATGTGGTCATTTAGTCTAACTTCCTATGTAATACATGCCAAGGAAATACATCCATTTTGTCAGTATTGTACCTTGCTTTTATATTGAATTTCTAGGCACAATATCATTATAGACTTTTTCTTCCATATAATGGGTGTACTCCCTTAACTTTGACTTCTGTCTGTAACTTTACAGATGAAGCTCCTTGAATCTTTCAAAATAAAGTATGTGGTTTTTCAGTATTTTTCCCAGTCCTCTAATAGTTTGTCACTTCTCTAAACTTTCTTTTCGATTTAACAATGTATTTCTTCTTGAGTTTCTGTTGACCTTTACACTTTGAATTTAATATAAAGTAGAAAGAGCCAATATTTTACCTCCCAAAACTTGACAGGTATGTAATTTTGTTCTACCATGAAGATTCAGAAGTACTTTTGAGATTAATATTTTGCAGAAACTAGTTTCCCATCTTAAAGTATTTCTACTTCACTATGAAGACATTGTCAGAATTAATACCATTCATGAATAATTCTGTAATTTCCTTTGTTTCCCTAACAAGTTCTGAGTAGTGAAATACTCTCAATTTGAAATCTGTGGTCAGCTATTTATATTTAAATAGTGTTTTGTATGATCAAAATAGTGAAAGCCTAAAATGCAGTGCTTTATTATGAGAAATTAACTGTTTCATTTCTAATGAAGCAAGACATCGTAGGTTTGTTTCAGCTGTGTTACCAAATTTTAAAAAAAAATCAAACAAAATGCTCTTAGTTCATATCTGCACTCCTTGTGGTAACACTTTGAGTCACAGAAAAATAAAATCTTTAAAATAAAGTAGTTTAGTTGGGTTATTTGTTCACCTGCTGCTGTAGGAAATAATTTTGTCAAACAGTTTCTGGATAAGGGCTTACAAAAATCACATCTATCATAGATTTTTTAAATTTACTTCTTGGCCTCTTATTTCATGGAGTGTGATAATCTGCCTAATTCACCTGAGCTGTTTAAAGGGTAATTGTTGTAATCATAGCTGGATACAGAGCACAGGTGACAGTCTGATAGTGTACATATGTTGTATTATGCATACATATATATCTGTATTTACAAAATGAAGCTAGGATAATTATTTCCAGAAAAACACTTTGTTTAATGATCATATTTCTTTTTTACTTCATTATTTATGACTGGATAAATTATCAGAAATATTTTAATTCTGTATCCTTCATCCCATATTATGTTTGTTTAACATTCAAGATGTAATAATTATAGAAAGGCATACCTAATATGCAGATGTAGGGTTTTTTAATTTTTCATGTATCTGACTGATAGAATAACCTGACTAATAGCATCTAAGCTAAATTGGAATTCATTACCATTGTTTGTAGGAATAGGCTTAGAGAAATAAACGAAGAAAACAAGTTTCTTCTTTTTTTTTCTTTAACAAAGTAAATCCTCATCAGAACCCTGCTGTTAGTGATTGCCAATTACCTGCAACTGCAGGAGCACTAGTAAAGCATTGCCTTAATTAGGGAGGCCTAAAAATGCCCTTGGGAATTTACCAAGCGTAAATGGTGGGTTTGGTTCTCCTTGACAGGCATCACATTTTGTGCAGAAACCACTGATAGGTATTCCTGGAAATATCTTCACTGAGGTGCTATGAATGTGCTGTTATTCAAATTAGGTAAATGCACCTCCTAGGTAGTAAAATTTTTGTTTTATGGTGCTCTCTTAAAATAATGGGTTTGTAATTGTCGGCAAGTATACAGTGCGCCTTTATGCAGATTTATTTCTGATATTTGCTATTTCATCTGATAGATAGTTAAGGAAAAAGCACAGTTATCTTGAAGTTTAAAAGAAACTAGTTTGCGTAGTTTAAGAAGCTGAAGCCATTAGCATTGTAGACATTAGCTGGCTTTAATGGCCCTGTTTCACTATGTTATAAATCCTGTGATGACTCTGATGCTTCTTTTTACTTCTCAATCTTTATGTAATTGTTGAGCTTTGAGTGTGAAGTTAGCATTGCATGTGACTTTTAATCAAGGCTTTTTAATGTTATGATTATAATATTATAATTGTCTTGGAAAATTAACGTTAAGGAACATTTTAGTATAGTTGCATTTATAGACAGGAAAACTTGTTTGTTCTAATTTAGCTAGGAATTTAATTATGAAGTTGATTCCTTTCCCAAATCAAAACCACCTTTCAAATTAAACTTTTATTATACTGTGAGATAGACGGTTACACCCCAGTTAATAGTGTTGATAAAAAAAATTGTTTGATGCTTTGATGGGCATTTACAACAGTAATTCATTCAGCTGATCCTCAGTTATTCTCTAAACTTATTTATTTTCTGGCTGATAGATTATTTATACGACAATGTTTCTTGCAATCAGTTACCATGTGAAATTCATCCCTCTCCTATAATTACTGTGATATTCTGCATTCCTGCTTGCATTATCTTGGTAGAACAGCAGTTAAAGCATAGATGACCTAAGAGAAACAAGAGTATGTTTCTGGGTGGTTTTTTGAGGGTTGTCTTTTTTTTTTTTTCCCCTCCCTAGTTTTGTTTTGGTTGTTTGAAGGGGATTTTGAGCTTTTTTTTTTTTTTTACTTTCAAGATTTCCATTCAAAACTAGATCAAGCGTTCACAAGAATAAAACATCTTTTCTTCATACAGATGTTTAGACCATGCAGTGTTCAGGTAGTAATGTTTAATTTGTGACAACAAAGTTATGTGGGAGGTGATTTTTGTTTCTACATGTGTAAGCATCTTGTGACTTTAGGAGGAATGGAGTGAACTGTATTTGGACGAATGGTTGTGAAGGAGGATGACGCCAGACTGCTTCTAAAGAAAGCAATAACTTACTTGCTAGGTCCTAAAATAAGAGTCTATGAATGTAAAGCCAGAACCTAAAAGAGGTGTCCAAGAAAAAAATCAGAAGAGAAATATAAGCATAAAATAATTGAATTTAATTTTAAATAATACCTATTACATAATCTCATTTGTTTAGAATTAATTCTAACAAAAAGCTACCTAGTCCCTTCCCCAATATTTCTATGACTTTATTTTATGAGGTGTGATAAATAACTGCAAACCAGATTATTCCTGCTGCTTTTCAAAGAGGAAGGATGAATTGAAAACCTTTTGTTCTTTTATAGAGTATAATGTAGGTTAATTTTATATTGGTAGGTCATCTGAGCAATCAGGATTTAACTCTTATACTAGCCATATCTGTAAGAAATACAGGTAAGAACAGCAGTGTCTGGATGTCTTTTTTTGTTTCTAGGGGAGAAGAGGAGTATTTGCCTTGTGATGATTTCTTAATTCTTAGATCTACATTTTTTTTCTTTTCAAGTTAATTTGTAAGTAGACATTCCTTATTGAATTTTTTTATGTGCAACTGAATAACACAAAAGCAATTTTCTTTAGAAGTGAAGTTACCAGAGAATAATTCCAGAATAGAATTTTAAAACTGGCTATTTTGATGACGATTCATGTTTAAATATGTTTTTAATATCAATAAGAGCAGTATATTTTTATTGTTTGTATGACTTTTTTTTTTTACCCCTTATTTTGGTCTTGTTTATCTTGTATGTATCTACAGTTTCCTTGAAATTGAACTCTAGGATGAAAATAATGTAGTCAAGAACTTTCTGGCCCTTATTACTAAGCCCTTTGGAAAAAAAGGACAGTTAATTCTTGAATTCTGGAGTTAGTTGTATTCTTATGGGTTCATGACCTCTGTGGACAACAATGTTGTGAAGGGATAGAAATATCAGTGTTTGGTTTCTTGTCTGGGTTTTTTGTTTGGTTGTTTTTTCCTTTATTTCTGTGGAGTATTGATTTATGCACTAGTCTGTGTTTTGCAAGTAACTGAGTGAGAGAGTGGTGACCCTCTGAATCAGAAGGAAATCTACTAGTGATCATTATTTTTTGAGGAGAGGGTGTACTCATGTGTAGCCATTGTTCTCCCTTATTTGTTAAGGGTTGCACTTGAATATTTTAAATATCACAGTTATGAAAAATAGTAATCCTTTCGTAACAAAAAAATTGGAAAATGAATCTGGGATAAAACAAAGCTATTGAAGATAGGACTGCTGGTACAAATCGCTCAAGTGAAGAATAGGTGTATGGGCTTGGTGTTAGTTTTGCATAATGCAATTGAATGTAATCAGGAAATGTTCACACTGAGTATTTAATTAGACTCTAGGTGATCAATCTTGGTAGGGACTTTGCTAATTATCAAGTGGCTGAGTTGCTGAGAAAGTCAAAAGTAATGTTTCAGAGGATTGTACTTCGCTGATGCGTTTGGATGGGTGAGGAGAAGTGTTTGCAGTGATAAATATTAAATAAGGTGGATGGAATAGAAGAAAGTTTAATAAATGGTTTAAAGTTAATGATGATCTCTTGCCAGGTAGCAGGAGTAATGAATGGAGGTACAGATATATGAAAGACTGGAACTATAACCTACAGTTTATACAGATTACTGTAATTGATCATCACTTGCACTTCCGTGAGGACAAGTATGTAGAGTAAAAACAAATAGACAACTTAATGTGAGAGGGGCTTGGACTGAGCAGAAACAGTTCAAAGAAAAGCTCTACCTCTCCTGACAAGGCTTTGTTAGGTCTGAATTAGAATGGTAGGAATCATTCTATTTTTCCTCTACTATTTCTTCTTTTCTTTCCCTTCTTGTGCACATCTCTGTACTGCATTGTGTGAATTTTATAGATCTACATATAGTTATGCAGAGCAAGTAAAGTGTGTGTAGACTTTCTTCCAAAAAGAGATAACAGTTCTACTGACTGCAAGAGGGGACTGAAGAAACTACAGAATCAGCATGTCTGTCTCAACTGTTTCCTCTCTCTAGCTTTGTCGTATTCTTTTATATTGAGCTTTGGTTTTATATTGCTTCTGTTAATGCCTTCCATTTCCCCACCATTCCAGCATTTTCTGAAATTTTTATTTATAGCCTCTAAGCATGTAAACTGCTGAATTTGGGCACATCTTATTTCTCAGACATTGGAGCTACATGTTCTGTGACTCTGCCAAAAAAATTCACATCCATTGAAATCTGTTCTTGATCTGCTACTGTGACAGTCCACCTAAATTTTTGTTATTGGATGCTTTCTTTGTGCTCTCCAATACATAATTTTAGTCCTTTTGCAGTCCTACATAAGTGATCCCACTTCTATAAGCAGTATTGGGTTATCACCTTCCTTCCAGTTACTGTACCAGGGTAGAAGTAGTGGCAATTTGAATTTGGTAGCAAGTGGCATAACCTTTCCGGTAATGAATCAGGAGTTTTAGAACATTATCACATTTAAAATGAAGCTGTGTGTGAATAACAAATAGTTTTTTCCAGCACTGGTAAGAACAGCCTATGTGTATTCCCCCTCCCTGGGCTCTCTTCCCACAAGAATGCTGTCCCACTGTTCTGTAGATAGGCCCTGTGGTAGGGCCTGCTTTCTGCTGCAGTGCACGGAAACCTACTGCCTGATGCCAAATAGTGTAGAAACTTCAGGGACTGTTAAAGTATGCTTAGTAATTAGGTTTATTTATTTGAATATTTAAATTAATGTAGTTAAAACATCTATGTATGAATAATTCTGCTGTATATGTAAATTCAGGTTCTTACTAATGCTTCTGTATTTTCCATTACTCGTTTCTCGCAGCTACATTCATTATTCAATGCCTATGATTTATTAGATTATGAGCCTTATGTTATAGATAGCAGTTGGTTTTATTTTCTCTTTGTATAACACTAAGCACAGTAGGATTTTTACCAGGTAAACTGTTAAACACTGCTGTAACAGAAGTAATAAATCAAATGTAGTACATTACTGCAGTCATGGAAGAAGCACAATTAGTTTTAAAGCATTTATGCATATAACCTGTTTTTAACATTCCATGATTAGACATACATTCTTCTACTCTCAGAATACTGAGCATGGACTCAGTATTCTGAAATACTCAAAGTATTTTAATGGGTATTTTAAGACTTACATGTATTTATTTGTAAAAATAAATAAAAAAAATACAATAAATAAATAAAAAGATCAACAATTTCAATAAGAATAGCAATCATCAATACAATGATTTATGTGGAAAGTATCATTTAACTTCAGTATCTCCTTTAAGAAGGATCAGGGTTCTCATTTTTTGGCTTTACACAGAAGAGTCAGTTGGGTACTCCACAGAGAAAAAAAACATATCAGTGTGTTCATAATACACAGGCATGATGAAACAATGCTGTCTGTTTTGGTTTTGAAAGAAAAAAAATCATACAGCCATGAGTTTTTCTGATTGCCGCATGATTTCATCTCCTTACTGTCCTGCCTCATCAGTTGTTATTTTACAAGGATTAGTTCAATCCTTAGTTGCATTAGTGGTCACAGTGTAATGGTCACACACCCAGGAATCTTTTACTGAGATTTACAAAGTTCTGGTGGGGATGGTCTTCATAATTCTCAAGCTAATAACTGCCTATGAGTGCGGTGAATTTTAGCTGACAGTGTAGGCAGGTATCTTGTGTGGTTTTGGTTAGACGGTTGAGGTTTGTTGTTGGTTTTGGGTTTGTGGGTTTGGGTTGGGTTTTTTGTTATTTTACTTTATAATAAGTCAGGAATATTGATGCAGATTTGAAAAAAAAAATAACCACCTTCAAGAAGGTAATAGAAGAAAACTCTATCAAGAATCATTAAACTGGACGCTATCTTCTCTGGCTCAGAAATGACCATTTTCTGTATGTATGCTGTTTACACTCTTTCATCCTAACCACTGTAGTGGTCAGCCAAATTATACTCCTAGGTAGATGGGTTCATTTTGTTTTTTTTTTTTTATTTTTTCATGTTTTCTGCAAAGATAATAGGAGGAAAATTGTTGGTAAGCATCATTTAGTCAAAGCTCCAGTTGTGTTTTGTAGTGCTGTGTTAGATGATGAGAAGGAAACCAAGGTAAGGCGGTGTAGCAGTCTATGTCTGACTGGTCTCTACCAGTGTCATCTAGGGGTTCAAGAATATTAGGTGGCAGTCAGCTTTTTTTTTTTTTTGAGGTAATTTCCTCTATGTGTTTAAACTTAAAAATAATAATAAATAAGCTAAATGCTGGAAAGGGCATTGCAGATGGTCTAGACAAACTAATAGGGAGCTGCTTCTCTGAAGAAATACAGGTAACTTCAGCAATGTTGTATTTTTTCTGAAAATGTGCAGACGCCCTAGTAGCAGGATGTAATCATCCATTTAGATCTAGAACATCAAAAAAAAGTATGCCATGCTTTCTTTGATGGATGCAGTGCGATTTAATTTAGTGCTAGACAAGTTTGTCAGACTTAATGTGGTGTTTTAATGTATGTTTGCTTCTTGGTGTGTGTTTTCTGTCTCCCCTTCTTGGTACCCTGGGTAATTGATTCCCTCTGAATTTTGAAATGGTTGCAAAATGTAATTTTTAAAAGTTTAATTATGAAAAGTATAAGCATTGCAATTATTCTCCTAGTTCTGCCAGTGTCAAAATGCCTAATGTTTTTCTGAAGGTTATCAAGTGAACAGAAGAATAGAAACTATTTTCCTGTTGGAATATTTTACCAAATAAAAGTATCATTGTCAGTGTCTGAAAAAAATAATTTACCTCTAGTCTCCAGATATCTGACCCCTGCTAAGGAAAATGTAGTTTTGAATTATATTTAATAAGTTTCATTAATGAGAAATTTAAACAGAGTAGGCTGAATTTGTTTTGTAATGCAAGCACATTTATCGAGGTGACATTTATTTTAAATCCCTGACTAATTTTTTTCTGTTTTTATGAAGTGTCCCCAGTGTCACGACCTCTTATATTTGAAAACTAAACAATATATTCAAGGCATGAGAATGGGAATAATTTTCTCTGTAAATAAACAAACTCCTCATGGGTGGAAAAATAGGGAAGGTATTTAAGTCCTTCAGAGCTTTAAATGTTTCCTTACAGTATGAAGGACATGGAAAAGATCCAAAGGCATCTTTACATGTCCTGCAGTTTTGTATTGTCTGTCTAACCACAGAAACTAACAGTAATTCATAAAGTAATACTCGAGAACCTATTCCCATTATCTGACTGAAGTCATTCTTGTTAAAATGAAAACAATACAGCTTTATGATAGAAAGTCTTTTGTTTTTCCACTCACCATTATTTTGGTGAAGGTAGTATTATTCAAGTATACTGTCTGTATTTATGGCAGGTTATCTGTTTAGAATTTTTAAAAGCTTGAGGGCAGTGCTTGTGTTTGGAATTTCTCAGGAAAGTCCTGAAAACTTGGAGAATGCTATTATCCTACTCCATCTGCCTGTACCCAAATTCATACTGCAAATATGCCATGTAGCTCTTATCGCATCTTAAGAAGAAAATATTGGAGAAATGGATCATAGCATAGAATAGCTTTCTTATGAGGAATGACTCTCAAATGTGGAAGAAGAGATAAGGGCTATAAAGTTAGGAGTAGAAACATTAAACACATTACTTCTTAATTTAATTCCATTTATTCTTAAATACTGTTTGGACTGTGAAAATTGGGGCTGGGCAAATATATAAATAAAGCAAGCCTAGACCAACTAATAGAAGATGCATCCATCAGAAATCATTAGATTTAGTCTTTAGAGTTGGCAACGTGTTATTTTGTACTGAACCTATTTTATTCTTTTCCTAATCAAATGTTACTGACAACTGGAAGGACAGGGTGTGCTGCTGGACAGACCTTGGGTCTGACTCAGTACTGCAGTTTTTGAGTTCTTGAAACTTCTTATAAGAACATTATAATGTTAATCGTATCATTCTGAGGTTTGGGGTTTTTTTGAGCAATTTCAGAATTTTTTGACGATTTTTTTTTCACTTTACTGTGATAAATCTATATTTTAAAAAATTGAAACCATTACTGAATGTGCAACTTTGATGCTATTGTTCAGAAATATTTCTAGCATTTGTGTTGTGCATATGTTTGTTTTAATTTTTCTGATCCAAGCTTTTTTTCTCTCTGGATCAGAGCAGCATATCCAGCCTGCAAATTCTTGCTAGTGACCACCTTCTTCCTGGGCACTTCAGAAGAAAGTAGGTAGCTGAACAAACTATACTGGTATTAGTTTGCTTCTCACGGTCATAGTCTTTGGCGCTTGCCAGAAATAGGGCTCAAGCAATTCCTACCACTTGCACCTCTCTGCCCCGCCAAGGGAAGGATTGGATCTCCTGTTCATATTGAATCTACTGTACTGTGTCTGTGTAGTAGTCCTCTGATGTGAGCAGGGGAATTCCAGTATTCAGACCTTCTCTCGATTTGTTACAAGCTCTGTGGGCTATTCAGTTTACAATTATTGGAGAGCAGTGGACCACAGAGATTACAGCTTTAGTTTACCTGTTATGACACATTATTTTTATCTACTGGTGTGTGAGATAATGTCAGAACAGGCTTCTACCCTCCAGGGTATCTTATATCACACGTTACTGATAAGCCCTTCACCTACAGAAATATCAGCTACTTGAGAGTGATGTGATCTTTCACTTTAGTCCCTGGTATGAAAAAGTAATGCTAACACTTACAAAAATGACAAAAGGTGCCAAAAATGTTGGGAACAACTTTTAAATGCTCTTAAAATTTTTACATAAAAGAGAATGTTCCAAAATGTCACATTTTCATTAGGTAGAGATGACAGCTTTCCATCCATCTGTTTGATATATATTAAGTTATGTGGGTTTATATGTGTGTCACACTTATCTGGAGGTTTTGCTTCTTTATCATAGAATCATAGAATGTGTTAGGTTGGAAGGGATCTTCAAAGGTCATCTAGCCCAACTCCCTGCAGTAAGCAAGGACACCTTCACTAGATCAGGCCTCTGAGCCACATCAAGCCTGACCTTGAATAGCTCTAAGGATAAGGCCTCCACTCCCTAACTGGGCAACCTGTTCCAGACATCTACCACCCTCATATTGAAGAATTTTTTCCTAATATCCAACCTAAATCACCCCATTTCTAGTTTAAAACCATTATCCTTTGTCCTATTGCCACATGCCCTTGGGACCAGTTCTTCCCCAACTTTCTTGTAGGCACCTTTCAAGTATTGGAAGGCCACTATAAGGTCCTCCCCGGAGACGTCTCTTTTCCAGGCTGAAAAAGCCTAATTCTCTCAGCCTATCTTCATAGTAGAGGTTCTCGAGACCTTTAATCATTTTTGTGGCCGTCCTCTGGATCTGCTCGAACAAGTCCATGTCCTTCTTGTGTTGAGGGATGGGCATGGTATTCCAGGTGAGGTCTGCCCAGAGCAGAGGGGCAGAATCACCCCTCTCAATCTGCTGGCCACACTTCTTTTGATGCAGGCCAGGATGTGGTTGGCTTTCTGGGCTGCAGATGTGCATTGGTGTCTTGTATCCAGCTTCTATTTCTTCTTCGTTTTGTTATGAATTAACATAAGCATTTAACATAAAAAGAAAAATTTGGAAACTACTGTAAGTGATCAGTGTTTGTGTTCCTATGCTCCAGGCAAGCTACAGCGATGTTATACAAACAATATAAAGTAATTGCTTTCCAGCTCAAAAATAATTAATCTACTGTTTTAAAGTATATCATTTTCTCAAAGAACTGAAAGAACACTAATGTTTTTAATTAAATTTATATCTCAAATTTTTCCTGTAACGAAAATTTGAGAAAATGTTAGGAACTTTTTTTGTCTCCTTTCAGGAAGACATGATAAAATGGAAATACTGTGCTAGTCTCTTAAAGTAGCTTCATTACAGAGAGATTCCGATCTTGATTTTACATGAGAGTTTTGCTATGCATATGCATGGATATGTGTTAGAAAGTTGATGGTCTTGTCTCTCTTAACTGGGTCACCCTAATTACCACTGCACTTGCACCCAGAGGGTAGTGGTCAACAGCTCAATGTCCAGATGGAGATCAGTGATCAGTGGTATCCCTTTGGAGTCTGTACCGGGACTGGTACTGTTTAATGTCTTTATCAATGACATTCACAGTGGGACTAAAGGTACCATCAGCAAGTTTGCAGACAACACCAAGATGAGTGGTTGTTGTGGTTTTACCCCAGCTGAGAGCCGAGATCCACGCAGCTGCCTGCTCCTTAAAGGAAAAGAGCAGGGGAAGAGGGAAGGGGGAGTGAGAGACAAGGGAAGGGAAAAGGAAGGGACAAATAACCCCAAAACCAAGAAACTAAAAGGCCCGTGGGTTGGGATAAGGATAGTTTACTAAGATAACAGAAAGATACAATATAACAATGCTAACAGGACTTTAGAGCAAAAATATATAAAGCTGTTGATACACAATGCAGTTTCTCACCAAACCCACAACTCAGGCCGTGCCACCCAGAGCTGTCCCGAAACCCGACCGTCCCCCAAGAACCGCGCATTCCAGAGCCGCCCCTGCTCTTCCTCCCGTCACCCCCCCGATATCCTGGGCAGGACGTAATTGGCGTGGAATATTCTCTTTGGTCAGTTAGGTCACCTGTCCTGGCTTCGCCCCTCGTTTCTCAAGAAGAGCTGAGAAAGTCCTTGACTGTCTGACAGCAACTAAAAACATCAGGGTGTTATCAGCACTACTCCCATTTTAACTCTCAAACACAGCATTCCATCCGCTGCTACAAATGAAGTTAACTCCATCCTGACTGAAATCAGGACAGTGGTGTAGTTGACACTCATGAGGTATGCAATGCCTTCCAAAGAGACCTGGACAAGCTCAAGTAGTGGAGCAATGCGAAGATCATAAGATTCAACAAGGACAGGTTCTTCACCTGTATCACGGCCTCCGTATCAGTACAGGCTGAGGGATGAAGATTCCCTCAAGAAGGACTTTGAGGGTCATTGGTTGAAAAGCTCAATGTGAGCCAGCAGTGTGTACTTGCAGCCAAGAAAGCCAACTGTATCCTGGGCTGCATCAAGAGTGGCCAGCAGGTTGAGGGAGGTGATTCCTGCCCTCTAGTGTCCTCTCATGAGATCCCACCTGGGGTATTGCATCCAACTTTAGAGTTCTCAGCACAGGAGTGACTTGGAGCTGTTGTAACAGATCTCAAGGAGGGCCACAAAACTGATCAGAGAGATAGAACACATCTCCTATGAGGAAAGGCTGAGAGAGTTGAAGTTTTACAGCCTAGAGAAGAGAAGGCTTTGGATAAACCATATTGGGTCCTTTCAATACTTAAAGGGGGTTCATAAGGAAGATGGGAACAGACTTTTTAGATGGACCTATACTGATAGGACAAGAGGTAATGGTTTTAATCTAGATCTAGACTAGATATGAAGAGGAAATTCTTTACGATGAGGGTGATGAAACACTGGAGCAGGTTGCCCAGAGAGGTGGCAGATGCCCCATCCCTAGAGACATGCAAGGTCAGGCAGAGCTGGGCTTTGAGCAAGCCAATCTAGCTGAAGATATTCTGGCTCATTGGGGTGGGAGGGGGACGTTGGACTAGGTGACCTTTAAAGGTGAACGCCACTAGACGTCTTTATGCAAAGCTGGTGTGAATCCTTTTAACAAGGAAAAAAACCCTACCTATACTTCTGTAAATACACTGACTATGCCATCCCTGTAAGGTCTACTTTTTAAATACGAAATTAGCAAACTGAGTTCCCTGAGCACTCAGTACTGTGGTGAAATCCGATTTTGTGAAAATTTTTATTGTCTTTAATTTGGGTTTTATTGCCTCAATTTTCTCATAACAATGGCCCCATTAAAAAATCCCAGTAGTGTTAATCTGGGAAAGTTTTATTCCTTGCCTTTAGGTAGAATGGAGTAAATTTTTCTAAATCCCAACTGCTGGTGCCGTTCTTCAGTAGAAATCGTAGCTACAATCTTCTTTACATTGTTATTGTCATCTGTTAAGTGGCATAATTTAAGCACCTGTTTTGCATGACATGACTTCTTAAAATGCCTAATCCTGAAGAATCAGGAATGATATATAGGGGAGTGTACAGTATTTGTGTTGTAATGATTGCAACTGGAGCCCCACACTGCTCTTTCTACTTTCAATTGAACCTCTGAAATAACATTCTTTTCCTATAAAGATCATGATCAGTTCATTTCCTGATTCTTTTCCCCCTTTCCATGAAAGCTGATGGATTACATTATGCAGTGCTACCATTAGAATTTGTAGTAAACCTGGGTCTATTTATTTGCCCTTGATTATTTTAAAATATTTTTTACTCTTATTTCTAATCACAGAATAAAAGATAATTTAGAAGTAAACTTTTAAAAAGATGATCGTGTATACTTACAGAAGTAAAATGTAATAATATGATATCAATTTAAGATTATAATGTAATAATTTTTAATAGCCTTTGAATAAATTTGGGTTCCTTTTTTCGCCCTAGGATTTCTTGTGTTTAAATACAATATTCTAGATTATAATTGCTGCTAAAGCTAAATGTTAATTACTAGATAGAATTTTTTTTGCCTGATTATGCTTCTGCTTATTTAAAGCTGGGAACATCATCTAGAATTATTTAAACTTTAACCTGATACTTGGCCTAATGTACCAGCCAGACTGATTTTAATCTATTGCAGTCTCTATCCATCATGGTTTGGAATGTCAAATAGCTTATGAAACCAATCATTTTTAATTAAAGCAATGTCATTCTTGTATCTATGAAGAGACTTCTGATGCCTTGTCATCGGGATGCAAAATGCCTTGTTTTTTGGTCTAGACTGTACTTACAAACACAGCATGCTGTTCACCGCAAAAGCTTCCACCACCGTTGATGGTTATTACTGTTTGTTAAAAAGTGTACTGCAAAGCTAGGACTATAATGTTCCTTGTGGAAGACGCTCTCTGTAAATTGCAAATATCTAATTTTGATGCAAAGCACATTGAATTACCTAGTAAATAGGTGGCTCACTTAAACTGAACAGCACAAAGCATTTCTGAAAAAGTTCATATAATTTGATGGGTTTAAACTGGGAAGATACCCAACTGGAAGATTTATGGTGCTTTTAAATTTCAAAGGATATACATCAAAGGAGACTTCATATCCTTATTTTACATTTTAAGAGTGGAGTTGGCTTTGCCCTATAAATAATTAATACCATGAAGAATTTAACATATGAAATGAAAAATCACTTGGCAGTATTAATGTATTGTTTTGGAGCTAAGAGTGCACAATTCTAACAGCTGGACTTCAAAAGGCATGGTAGAATAAATTGTATAATCATTGGATTTATTATTATGGAAAAAATGAAAGATCAAACTCCAGGGTCTCGTCACACAGGTACTTCAGTGCTATCAACCTTTTAAAAGGTAGAAGCTGCTTCAAACCATCTTTTGTGTGTTTGTGTGTGAGAGCATTTACACTGTTGTACACCAGTGAACTGCCTTGCCTTGCGTACTGTCAGTGGCCAGGGCTGGCATAGGGAAGTATTTTGGAAAGTCTGTGACTGAGTGTTTGGTTACTGAAATCTAACAGCCTTCTTTTCCCCCTTCAAATTTCCGCTGCTTAATGATGGGCTTATATTTTGAATCACAGGGATTTAATGTTGAATTGTGGCATGGAGTTTTACAATTTAGTTGTGTAGATGGACTTTTTTCTTTGCCTTGGGTTTTATTTTTTTTTCTTCTCTTTGATTTTAAGGGAAGACAGCTATTTGTGTCACTTTTTTTTCTGCTCTACTTCTAGCTGTGTTTTATCTTTCTACTATGCCCACCTTATTCATGCCATCTCTAAATAATTTCCTTTTTTCAACCTTGGTTTTATGTGCAAGGATTTAATTTCTTGTTCTGTATCTACATTATTATTTTATCTTACAGGAAGCAACACTTTCTAAAGCTTACACCTTTTCTGTTGCAGTAGATATGTACAGATACTTCCAATTATCAGTTACAAAGAGTCACAGGAATATTGGTAGAAGGGACTTCTGAAAGTCCTCTATCCCACCCTGCTGTGTGAAGTGTCACAAACAGCAGAGCAGGTTCATCTGCTGTCCTGACAGCCTCCAAGAATGGAGCTTCTACAGTGTTTCTCAGCATTGTGCTCACACTGTCCTCCTCTCTGAGTAAAATAGATTTTCCTAATGTTCAGCCTGAGTCTTGCAGGCTGCAGTTTGTGGTGATGAATCTTTGTTATGTTGCCATGACTGAGGCTCCACAGGTTTGTAACTGCTCCGCACATAGTTAAAATCTGTGTTATATCTCCCCTCAGCCACCTCTTCACCAGACTAAACAGCTCCAGATCCCAACACGGTAAGTCCTCTGTTCTGGTTCTTAGCAGATCTGTAGAGAACATTCTTTGCTTTTAAACATCACTGTTGAGCTGGCGTGTCGATGCAGAATTGGCCATGTATTCCAGATGTGGCTCCATCAGGACCAAGTAGAAGGAGCTAGAAATTTCCTTCAGCCTTTTGGTGCAATTTGCTTTAGCCCCACTGAGAGCAGGCTATTGTACTCTATCCAGCCTTGCATTTGCTGTAACACACAAATGTTTTTCAGTGGTGTTGCAACTCAGCTAGTTGTTTACTAGCCTGTACACATGTGTGTCATCATTCTTCCCAAATGCACAACCAAGCTAAGTGGTGAAGTTAATGTGCTAGAGAGATGGGATGCCCTCCAGAGGGACCTGGACAGGCTGGAGAAGTGGACCCAGGTGAATCATAGAATGAATCATAGAACCTCATGAGATTCAACAGAGCCAAGTGCAGGGTCTTGCACCTGTGTTGGGACCATCCCCATTATCCATACAGGTGACGAGAAGATGTGCTTGAAAGCAGCTCTAAGGAAAAGGACTTGGGAGTATTCGTGGGTGAGAAGCTGGATATGAGCCACCAATGTGCTTATGCAGCCCAGGAGGCCAACCACATTCCTCTTGCTGTTCTTTCCTGATTTCTTGTGTGGAGATTGAGACTTGTTATATTCTATGGAAAGCATCCTTAAAGATCTGTCATCTCTGTTCTGCTCCCTTGTCCCTGAGGGCAGTTTCCCAAGGGGCCCTACGACTAATAACTGGTGTCTGGGGCACTCTGCTTGGAAGTGGCTACCAGCCTTTATACTGACTGATGTATCAAGTGTCCCAGCCTTTTTCTACCCAACTTGTGTTTTATTCTTGCAATTCGTGCTTTCTCAGGTTCCATGGGAGGGCATGGTGGGAGGTGGTGTCAAAAGCCTTTTCTAAAGTAATGTTTGTCACTGCATACATATGCATTTTCATACAGAGGTCTCTTGTTGACTGCATCGAGTGTGAGGACTTTTTACATGCAGGCTGTTGAATTTGCTGAGGCATTTCTTCAAGAATATGTGACTCAGAAGTATTATTAGTCACTCTGGAATTATTTTCTGCTTTTATTGTCTGCATAAAGTGACTGTTTTCCTAGGGAGACTAGGAATTGAATATAGCTCAGTATTCATCTTAATTGTTACAAAATGCTCTGTATTTTAGTCTGCTATTAAACATCAATCAAAAGTAATCTACCTCTAACAAAATTTTCAAAACATGCAATAATATAGAGGAAAATATTATGATGGAATTAATATAGAACTGCTGTGGAATGTGTAGCAGGTTTTAATTATTATTTTTCAACAGGACATAATGCGAGTCTGACTTCTAGTGCAGGTAGAAATAAAGGCTATTTCACAACAAACACCCCCACCCATCACTTATCTTCAAATACAGTAAGGAGAAGCAGGAATACAAAGCTTTGTGGAATCCCTAACATGTAAGAGACTTTTAATGTAGCCAAAGTCAGTCCACTCACAGTTTGTGAAACCCAATAAATTTAACCTATATCAAGGTTGTTGCTAAATAAGAATGAAGAATGAAAAGTAGGTCAGCTGTGTAGTAACAGAACAAGCAATGGGTCTCCGAAGTTAGTTAGGGAAATGGAATGACAGGGCTGAAGGGGCATGCAGTAGCAGCAGAGAATCATGCAGAGGTAAATAAGGATGAGAAATGGAGAGTTAATTTGTCAAAATCCATCTTTTAACTAGTTTTAAGGTCCTAAAGAGGTTTTTTTCTGTTGTTGTTGTATCAGCCATTTTATATATCATATCTATTATTTGGCTGTGGAGAAATATTTCCACTGATGAAAACATGTGTCATGACTACATGACATTAAATATTGGTACATAAATAAAATACGTATTTCTGATTTCAAGCATTGCTAGAGGTTTTGGAAAAACTCACTTCAATCCCATTGTTTTAAGTATCTTTACATTTATTTGTCCCCTTAAATTGTTTTATCTCAATAGATTTTCAAATTAGTGGTTTTTTTAATTTCTGATGCAAATGGTTTAAGGACTTCCCTTTTTTCATGCAGCATTTAAAAAACAATATAAGAAAATACTTTTAATATTTTTTAATTTTTTTTCTCATACTAATTGCTTTATTCAAATTGGGATGTGCTTCTTTCCTGCTTTGCAGCTCAAATTGAGCAGTGTCCCAAGTCAAAAATTTGGATTGGAATTAAAATTGTTGTGTGTGTTCGATCTTTATAGATACAATATAGTCATGTGGTATCAAAATTTTAAATGCTTTTTTCTCATGTTGTATATTAATATTTAAAAACTTGTCATAGTAATAATTTCTACAGCCATGCCTTCGCTCCTCCTCGGTTTTTCTAGTTAATCATTAGTATGTACTGTCATTAAAAAACCATTAATTTTGACATATACTGATGCCCATACCCAATTAAATTAATCTAATAAGCCAACATATTATCTATTTTAGAACTGTGTGATAATTTTAGCCTATGCAAAGGGGAAATAATAAAACAGATGGTCCTGCCAACAATTTTTATTTATTTAAAACTGGAAGCTGTATGATATACCAATATAGAAGGAAGAAAAGTTTGACATATAGTGTATACCTCTTAACACTCTTTTCTATTGCTCTTGTTTTGATTTAATTTCTTCCACTTGTAAACATAGGTTCTAATTCCAGAATGGTATTGCACATGTTTCATAACAGAATCTGTAGAGGTAAAGACCTCAGATTTTTTTGAGAACTGCAGTAAGCCAGAGTACATGTTAGCAAGAAAAGGCCAAAGCGCAGTCAGGATTTGGGTAGTTTGTTCGTTGTTTTAATGTAGTCTTTTATTTGTTACATTTTAATATTCTTTTTGTTGCCTAGTTTGGATTTTTTTCCCTGTCTTTCTTATCTGGTTCTGTGGCAGCAGATGGTTGTTAAATACCTTCTTGAAATATACTTGGGATTCTTGGATAACAAGTGAACTTGTTTGTAATGTAGGAAACTTCAGCTAATGTCTGCCTTCCTAGACTGGGAGCTATATTGTAGTACAGATACTCAGCATCCTGTGACTGTATCTGTCAGAGTTGTGCTTATGAGACTAGCTAATGAAAAATGCAATTAAAATCTGAAAATATATTCTGGAAATGGTGTTTAGAAGGGTTTGCCCTTCTAAAAACCATTTAAATTCTTGATATAACTGAGTTTAAGTTCTTTATGGCATTGAAGATCAAGGAGCTTGGAGACAAACTACTTTTGTTGTGAGATTTGGAGTTAACAATGTATTTTCCCTCTCGTTATTAAGTAACTTTTTTTGTGTGCTGAAGAGAGGGACTAACATGGTTCTGAATGTTTGCAAATTTCAGATTCATAAAGATAGAGCTAGGAATGTAAGGTTAGGGTGCTTTTAAGTCTGCATATATTATTTATCAGACCAATAAATACTGCACACTGTCTTTGCATGGGTATTTTTAGGAAAGAAGAGTTTGTGATGCAGTGGAAGGTATTACCAACAGAAATAATGACTTACCTGTTTCTTAGTGTCATGACATCAACAGTCAATACCTATCTGGGAGAAAAACTTCAAAGCTTCAGGCAAGCTCAGCGTAAGGATAACTAAGTAAAATTGAATTGCTGAAGGAATCAACTCAGTGCTTTATGACCTTCATTTCTATTTAAGAATTATGATAACTCCTGGGCTGCTATTATATCAATATGAAATTTGAAATAACTTACAGATTTTACTAGGTTGTCATTATATGGTTGATACTCACCCAGCAGCGTAGAGGAGTGAGGATGAGGAAGACAAAAGAAGACCATCACTAGTTCACATCCTTTGACACATTTACTCAACATTATTGTAAACCGCAACTTTGTTAGGATATTAAAACTCAGATATTGAAATCTATATTGCATATATCTGCTGAAATACTGACTACAGTAAAACTTGTGGCAGAAATCACTGTGCCTTTTCCTGACCCAAGATTTCCCTCACTGTAAGTACTAGCAACCTCTCCATTTCTTTGTATGCACTTCATGTTAGTTCTGCATATTCCAGGTTTGAGTCTGAGATCTCGACCATATATTGACTCTGATGCTTTTTGTAATATAAAAAACTGAGACAAAGACCTTAGCATTTAAACTTATGTAAAACACACTTAGAACCCCCATTTTTTTTCCCATGTAATGTTGATTGGGCAGAGAAAGAAGTTTTTGAAGGAGGTTGTGGAGTCACTATCCTTGGAGGTAATCAAAGTTCTACCGGACAGTGTCTCAAATAAGCTGTTCTGGCTGACAGAGCTCTGAGTCTCCCAGGTGGCTGGACTAGGCAAACCTGAGGTGCTGTCTAACTGCAACTATTCTATGTTTCTATTGCTTTTTTAATTGACTGAAAAAACATAGGCATCACTACTGATATTGCATGAAAACATGTTCTGTAATACCAGATACACTTCTAAGTTTCCATGTCTTCTAGACCTAATTTTCAGGTGTCTATAAATTAGTTGATATGTATGCATACCAGACAGGTAAAATGTTCTAGGCAATGTCTTCGAAAACTTGGTGTCCTTTTCCGTGTTTGAGTAATTCTCGATGTTGTTTGACAGCTGCTTTATGTCTCACTGTGGCACAATCTTAATACATTTTTATCATGCCAGTATGTGTCCACAATCTGAAACAGACTTCTGCATCAATGGTCGTCTTCATTTTACAGTGAATACAATGGTAGACTACCCAGAGGTTGATTCACGCTCTCTAGGGTTTCACTTAAATTTTCTGTTTAAAGAACATAATCAAACAGATTGTTCGTACTAGAATTCAAAGAAGCTTCCTGATAAAAATGAATATGCTATGAAAAAATCCTGTATGTAATGGCACTATTACTGCCTAGTATATTTTGAGAAGGTATGATTGCAGGAAGGTAGAAACTTATGTTTGTGAATGGACTTACATTCACTCAGTGAATACATAGGTTTATACAGTCAGAATACATAGGTTTATATAGTCAGTAATTAATTTCCATCTGAAATCTGGTAAATTCAGCTTATAAAGAGGTTGAGCTGGACATGTAATTTGCAAGCTAAAGAAACATTGCTGTTCTGGGGTTTTAAAAAAAAAAAAAGCTGAGGTTTGTCTAGATAAAGTCTTTTGCTTGCTCTAGATAATTTTATAAGGCTAAGCATGAAGTGTGTACTAAGTTCTGTTTTTCTTGCTTAATACCTCAGATAATAGAGGGATCTAGATAGATTGGAGCATTGGGAAGTCAGTAATGGGATGAAATTTAATGAGTCCAAATGCTGGATCATGCACCCAGGAGAGAGTAATGTGGGGACAAACATAAATTAGGAGAGGAGCGGCTGGAAAGCATCCCTGCAGGAAGGGATCTAGGTGTGTTGGTCAGCAGCAGCTCAATGTGAGTTAAGAGTGTGTGCTGACATCCAAAAAGGAGAGGAAGTGGAGAGGGAAGAAATGCTCAGTGGGTGCTGGTCTCATCCTTGATATCTAGTGACAGGATGCATGGGAGTAGTTGAAAGCTGTACCAGCTGTTTATGACTGGATATTAGGAACCATTTCTTTACTTAGAATATGGTCAAACACCAGAACAGGCTTCATAGAGAGATGGTTATAGCTGTCTTCCATCTGAAATAGTCTGTTCTATTCTCTTCTACTTAGCAAGAATGGAACAAATGAGAGAACTACAACAAAAAAAAAGTCTTGACTAATTATACTCTAGTCTAAATGTGTGTACTTAAAGCTTAAGTTAATTTTGCTCTTTAAATGAGTGTGTGTTTCTTGTGACTGGCTGGATGACCAATGCTATCTCAGATGATCCTAGTGTAAAAGTTCTAGCAGGCCAATCCATAGCTAGAAATTAAGAAGCTCAGTCTCAGTAAGTCAAGACTGTAATCTTTTCTGACAAATTACCAAACTAAATCATGAGAGTTTGTTGCATATGAACAAAGCAATACGCAGCTATAAGACTGTGTTTATCAGATAAATTACACTGACCACACTTAAGCAGAAATGCAGTTGTCCCATTCATAGACAGAAATTTATAACCTGACTCTATCCTTCAAGTAACACCTTCTGCTGATGTACAGAGGGATTAGCCATAATCTCATTCATCTTGCTTGGTCAGTTGTGAAACAGTGTAGTCATATAAATTGCCTACAAAAATGGACAGCTTTCTAAAAAGGTGTACTGTTTCTAATGAGACCAACTTCAATAGCTGAAAGAAGTTGAGAAACTGAAGCTCTTCACATCTAAAACAGAAACACCAAATTGTAAAGACCCACAGCTGTCATATCACTGCTGTAAATTATAAAATCAGTTTAAAGACTTTTTAAAAGACAATGCCTGAGGTATAGCAGAACCTTACTTAAGTTTAGGCAGTTAACATGCCCTATTAGTAAAATGGTGGGGGGGTTAACCCTTTTTATTTAAAAATTTGAGGAAACAAAAGGAAAAAAAACACCAAAACACTGCTCACACGTACTATAAATGCAATATCAGCATTCGCTTCAATTTGTTTATGTAGGTAATAAATTAGTCATTTTTAAAGGTATTAATGGTAGTAGACTGATAATTGTACAGTTTTATGTGTATTTTTCCTCCAGTACTTTGAAGGATTATCAATAATCAATCATTCTGCTTTTTGATTCTGAAAACATTTGGGTACAGAAGAGACAACCTGGACTCAGTATCTGGCTGTAAAATGATTGTACTATGCAAATTGTTCATCAATGTGGAGAAACATCTTTTGTCCATGACAAGGCTATTTATTCTAAAATCTGGGCTGTGAGCCAAAGTGTTGTAATGTCACCAACAGCATTATTTTTGTTACAGACATCCTGGTTCTGATTTATATGGAATTACATTTGTTATGCAGCTTAAATTCACAGACACCTTATTTGGGTACAATTTTCAAGAAGGATTTCAAACAAATAAAATAGAGTTAGAAATAAGCTTTAATATTTGGAGTTTAAATTAAAATGATGCTTTAAAAAGCTGTTATCTCTTTTGACTAAATTTGACCTCAGTTAAAAGACCATAACTTGTAGTTTAGATTAGACTTCTATAGGAGTATCTTTAGTACTTTGATAATGAATCTCACAGACCGAAACCAGGACATCACTGTGCCATAATAGTACATGAGTTATTTTGTCACTGGTGAAGGGTCAAACCACGGGTGCTGTTTTTCAAAACACCAGGTAGGAAAAATAAGACAGCAGAGGGAAGTAGAAGTCACCCTTATATTGCATGTATTTCTTGCAAGACCGCAGTAGAAACCCTAAATTTCTGTACTTACACTATGATATTTTTTTACTTTTTGAAAAATAACCCTGACAACTAAATTATTTGCTCTAGTTGTACATGGAGCTTTTGGTATAAAGCATATAACATGCAGTTATGGCAGAATGGCATTTGCATGCAGATGACTCACGTTGTTATTTTTTTTTCTACTATGTCCTGACTCCTAACTTTGAGAAAGCATATTTGATAGATATTTAATATTGCTGGAAAATTAATATTCTACATGCACTGATTTTGAAAGTAGTGCTATCAAAAGAGAATGACCATATTGAATTTTTTTGTCCTCCTTTTTTCACTTTTTCCATCAATAACTTGCTGATGACCTATTATACAAGTGTATTTTCATATGCATTGCAAATGCATCAATCCAAAAACTTGCATGTCCCAACAGATTGATTGTTTGGTCTTCACTGAAAAATGAAAGTTTTGATCCTCTGCATACATCCAAATAGCTTCTGAACTGTAAATATAAACGAAGTAAGGATTCCATCTATCTTTGTAGGATGTCAGATACACTTCAAGCTTATGAAGTGTATTTGGATATAATTTATGATTTGTTCTTAGACACATGATGGAATTAATGGTGGAGAACATCGTCCTTTAAGTTTTTAGTCTGTTATTTTGCTTTTCTCTTACTACATCTTTCTTCCCTAACAAAAATAGAGTTAAAATTGCATTACAGAGATGTAACTGCAGGTGAGTTGCTTTAACTGGCAGCCATACAGAATGTTGCAAAGTAGGGAGATTCAGAAATTTTATGACACTTGGAAGTGAAAGGAAACAACTCAGTGAACAAATACTTGCTGAACATTTAAAGCTGTAGAGATTGTAGATTGTTAAGGATGTTTTCTTTCTGTTTAAGTATCTGCAGATTATACTGAATAAGTATTTTTCCTATGAACCAAAATAGAAGAATTAAGTGAACCTTGAAAAGATGTATAGTGGTGCCTGCAGCTGCTTTTAAGTTAAGATATGCCTAAGATGATATGCCTTGAAATACAAGTGTAAAGACTGAGTTTTAGACACAAGTGATGACATATTTTATATCCATTTTATATATTTTTCTTTGGTGAATCAGTAGACACAGAACAATTACCTAGAGTTTCAGTAAGTGCCAGATTCATCGTAAAGGAATTTTTTACATTCCTTTTGTTCGGTAGAACAAAATGCCCTTGTGTTAAAGATAAAGGTCACATATTTAAGACTTTGAAGATTTAGGATTACCTTATTGCATTTTTAAAAAAGAAATTTTCTCCATCCATACCTTTGAATTTCTTAGTATATCTTTTTTGTATATTCAGGAAAGCTTTGTACACAGAAAATACAGTCTCAAGTTGTCATAACAGCATTTAGTCTGACCTCCTTGTAAAAAGCTCGGGGTTTTTTCAGTGATTTAAAAAAATAAAGCAACAAATAGATAAACAGGTTGACTAAAATGGGACTTTACTGAAGGATGATGATGGATCAAAGGAAATTTGTGGTCGTTCACACTGACGAAAAAGTATGCAAAGAATAAAATTTGCTGAATATTTTTCTCTAAGAAATGAAGAGTTGAATGGATCAGTTGTCTTCATCCGCTGTGCACCCCAGCCATCTCTTTCTTCATTCTCAGTATTTCTCTCTTGAAGTGAAGAGAGAAACACCTATGCTGTTTTTTTTCTACAGATGCTATAGTATGGCCTGTGTTATAATGAGTCATTTACCCATAAAATCTTCTTTTAAATCTCTTCATATTTTTATTTCTCTGAGGGTCTGTGCTTATAGACACGTTTTTGCACCTTTTTTTCTTTTTTTTTTTTTAATAGAACCCAATTTTCTTGTGAAAACTGACAGTTATCCTGAATCTGTGTTCTCTGGATAGACTGTGCTGCATCTGCTTAACTGAATTTGTCAGTCAAAGCCTGTCACTCCTGTCTGGAGAGTCACCACCTCCCAACTCATTTTCACTGTTTCCAGTCTGTGATCTGTTGTCAGCCCTGATTTCAGAACCTCCTTTCCTTAATTTTCCATACTGTATCTCAACAAGGACCCTGCTCATTCTTCTCACGAGTGATGAAGTATATGTGTCAATGAATGTATGAAAGTATTGATGTGAAAGATTTACTACATGCTTAATTGCACTACAGAATATCTGATGCATGTATTCTCCAAACTTCCTTACTGTCTGTACAATAAGAAATTGTGCTTGTTCCATTACTTTGCTACTACTGTCATGAAAAAACACCACACACGTATGGACAGTTATTAGGAACAGTAGTTTTTCTTGCAGTCCAATAAGACTTTGTCAGTGTTTAATGCTCAAGACAGTAATTTTGTCACACTCCTGAAACACTTGCATACATCTTAAACCAGTTAAGTGTACATACATTTTGCTGAGTAATGAAATCAGGAATAAATTTTGAAATTGAGGTAATAAGGTAAATATAATGATTCGGGTTGGATTCAAGGGCAACATTAGGACAAATTTATGATGCTTACAACAACTAAAAAAAACAATAACTGAAAATTCAGACAAAATTTGTTCTTCACCTCTTAATTCTTCCTCATTATTTTTAATTTTATTGTTTTTGATGAACAGATGTCTGAGCATGCAGATATGTTGCACTTTGACTTCTGTAAGATATTGTTTGAAAACAACATTCTTATTTCTAATTGTCTAGAAATGCGCTCAGTAAAATACAATGAACTCAGTAAACATGGGGAAAATATTCTGAAAAATTATAAGAAAGAGTATAAATTCCAATCTATTCTACCATGTCTTTTGATTTTTTTCTTTGTGTGGGTTAGATATTTGCAGTGTTATTAAGTGGGCTTAAAAGAGCTTTAAATGTATTTTGCACAAGAACTTCAATAAAGATGAAGCAAAAATCCAAGTGTGCACCTTGGTAAGACATGTACTGTGTTCAATAGTTTCTGTATGGAAATCTAAAAATAATTATAGACAGAATTATAGGAAGAGTTTTCAAAAGCCACCTGTTTCACCCTCTGCTGCAACATGGCTTAAACTGTACATCATTCTTGAGACATGTATGTCCAAAAAGTTCTTAAAAATCTTTACAGATGGATATTGCAAAATCTTTCTGGTTTGCTTCTTAGGCTAAAAAAATTTCTACTAAAGCCCACCTGATTCTCAGTTTGTTCATTTTAAATTCACTGTTTGTTGTTTAATTATCAGTGGGCATGAAAAAAAATGTTTTCATACTTGTGCGCATCCCTAATTTCTCTTCTTCTGTCTGAACAGAGTAATCAAGTTTAGCCCTTCCTTATAGGTGTTTTTTAAAAAAAATATTGTTTTGTGCTTATTTGTGTTGCCCATTGTTTCATCCTTATCCTGTTACTGGCTTTTTGATTGCTTTGCATCTCATTGATCTCATGGTCATCTTTCAGCTGTCTTCAAATAGTTTGTTTGATTTTCTATTTTGGTATAAAACTCGTGGTATTTTTTGAAAGAGTTCAAGGTAAGTTGATTTTCTAGTTGCCACTGTTTTGCCATTTTAAAGATAAATACCAATTCTGCATTTCTAGTTTTCACCTTCATGGTTTGCTGTCATCCATCTGTTATGGACACTCATGGATTTTGTGTTCATAGGCTGTGTAATTGTGACCTACGCAGCAAAAATTAATGAACAGATCAGTGGAAAAAAGCAGTCTGTATCAAGAACCCAAAAGCTAGCCTAAAGAGATTTATATGTATTTACTTTATGATTAACGGACCAAACACCCCTGTGCACACGTTGCTGAAAGATAGCCCAAAAAATCTATCTTACAAAATTGACCTCAGGTCTGTAGGCTTCTCAGTGCTGCTTCAGCAAGTGCCAGAGCCTCCGTTCATTCATTTACTGGAGATGACAAGAGGGCATGCTATGGCTTTTTTCAGAGAAGCAAGTCTTGTTCTTGTTCTTATTCACTTACATATAACATGTAGTGACTGCTGCTTCCTGAATTTGGGTATTGGCCAGATGGAGGCTTAGAATGGCATCTTAAATCTTGTGGCAAGGGCAATTGATCAAGTGGACACCATGAAAGTAATGACTTTCACCCTTTCAGCTCTTCATTTCTGTGAGGAAGAGGCAGGTTAAATGAGAGAGGATATGTAGATTTCAGAGTTTGAACAGATGTAAATGCAAAGTCCTGGGAATGACCTGAAGTAGACACAGAACTTGGTGGTCAGGAGGCATAGCTGAGATCCCTGACCTTGATTGGATACTATGACTGCAATATATTGAATCTTCTATGAAACCAGAGAAATTGATTGGGAAGTAAAGACAGAAAAGGGGAATCATTATTATTATTTAAAAAAAAGCAGCAGGTGAGGCAAGTAATTCAGAAAAACACTGAAAAGGGATATAAAACAATTCAAGGAAGAACAGGTATCTTGAGTCATCAGAGGCCATCATGTAGCTAAGGGATGAGGGCATCTGTGTGAGCTGGTTACTGACCTTGAGACCTTTAGCCTTTCTTTTGAGTGGCACAAGAAGCTGAAAAGCACAGGCGGTCTCTGTGGTTTGAGAGCGTTCTGTCAGTGCACATGTACTTGGTACTTGCTTCTGCTGTGGGACTTGCTTGTGCTGCAGATCACACATTGATTGGGACCTTTCTGTTCCTTTTAGAGACTGTTGCTGCACTTTGAACAGATCTTCTGATTTAATTTCATCCTAAAGGAATCCCCTTCACATGCAGAAAAAACTGCCCCACAGTCTGAGCCAACATGGAGTAAGTGGGGAAACAAGGGATTGCTGCACTCTGCTGCTCTGACCTATGTCACTGTTGTAGACACATTTTAGCTAATCATTTCTGGCTTGCAGATTTCGTGTACCTCAGCATGTAGTTCATTTTACTCAGATGGCTTGAAAATACCTAGCTTATACAAGTATTTGTAAATGCATTATTCCTTTCCCTGCAGGAACTTAATCCTTTATCACTGGTGCACCAATTAAAACTGAGAACCAATTTATCTTGACCTTTTGACTAAAGGAGAAATTTAAAAGGGGAAAAAAACCCAAAAAAGCATAAAATTGTCAATATTCTTCAGTATCTATTAGAAGCCTTTCTTCTCCTTTGGGTAAATTGGTTCATTAAGGACCCACCATTTCACTACAATTCCTTTTTCACCTTAGACAAGTCTCCCAGGAAATCCTCTCTAAGAGTACTTTTACTGAAATTTGCCTTCTTGAAATGAATTATTTTTAGCTTGTTTTCCTTCTAATCTAACTTCCAAGAATTCTGTCCTTTTGTGACTAATCTCAGCTACATTACTACTTAATCTTCACATTTTTAGCTGTTTCTTCTCTGTTAATTAGAGGCATATGTGAAGCAGCCCATACCCTCATTACTCTTTTCATTAAAGCATTTCAGGAACTTCCTCTTAAGCCTGCCCCCTACTGCATTCACAAAGGAAATTAGTCAGTAACCTATGTTATTGTTCATGTTTGTGCTCTGGTTTACTCGTCACAAATACATCATCCACTTGATACTTCTGGTCTCAGAGAGAAATCCCAAAGTGGCAATATATTTGTTTTTGTGTGTTTGGTTTTAATTTGTAACCATTCTTTGCAGTGATTTAGCACTCCTTTCCCCACTTGGAGTTGCACCTCAAAAGAAGTGTATTCATTCATGTTCCCTTATTGCTCTTCCACAAGAACATGTTTGAATTTTAATTCTTCCATCTCATTCTCTCCCTAGATCATTATATTATTACTGTAATTATAAATGAGCTGAATGAAGTAATAAGCAGATGGTTGGTGAGTCTCAAGTCTAGTCAGACTCATGATTCATGGTGTTAAAGATAGGTATCTTCTTTTTCACTAGCATTGTCATGGGTTCTTCATTTCCTACTGGGGATCAGACCATTGGCTGCTCCCTGATCAGCTGTTTCTCTGGAGGGTGTCCGGTTCATCCTCTGTACCTGGTAATTCTGCATTTCCTTCCAGCTGGTTAGTGCCTTTTTCAGTTGGACATCCTCGTGTCTAACATGATATTGATGCCCTTTTGTATGATATGGGCTTCTCTGCTTCATCAGTTTGCTTATGGGCCTCCTACCAGTTTCCCAAAGAATATTTGCAGGGATTCTTTCATTTCTGGATTCTGTTTTTAGAAGATCTGTACATCCTGGATTGAGCATGGAATCTGGACTGTGAAGAATTCCTCTTCAGGGTTGCTGTGTGGGTACAATTGGAGGTAACCACTGTGTTTCCACACAGCATCTGCTGTAGACTGAAAGATTTGATGACACAGATGACCCTGACGCTGCACTTTTAAAAGGCTGGATTGTAATAAGACACTGTGCTTTCTAAAATCCCCTTCACCAATCAGTCTCTGAAATTGTCCTTTTACAAAACTCAGTGAGATGCTGAACTGTTGATTCGGAAATACATAGCTTTCATTGTCCTTCAATGACCAGGAATTTAGTGATACTATAGAAATTTTGTGATATCATCCCTCAAAGTGATTCAGTAAATTTGTTTTTAAGGTTTGTGTTGAAATTATCCCCTGGACAAGATTTCTGCCATTTACCAACATAAATGGTAACTTCTCAAAAAGTCTTTTGCCATGCTGAGCTATTTGCAAGGAGATGAGGTAGGTCCCTTGATCATTGTGGTTATAACACTCCTCAAAAAAGTGGAGGGTATGATTTTTAATCCCTTCGGACTGCAGAGAGGGAAGTTGAAGCTATCAGTTAGGAGATGAGTGTTCTATTGAGCAGGCTGTTAGAGAAAAGAGGAGTTATTTTCAAGCAACTTCATAGCATTTCTTACACTTTCATTTCCTTTGCCTTGATAGCGGGAGATGGATCTCTGCAGCAAGCTACTTTGCTCTCAGTCCCATTTATTTTATTGAGTGTATCAATAGAGCAAGGTGTTTCGTATTGAAAGATGTGTGGTAGCTGTTTTGAAAAAACATGCAGTGTTTGTACTGGAATACTAAGTATGTGTATAAACTTAGATATTACAAAGACTGCAATGTTAGACAGACACACTTCTTGAAAAGTAAAATTCTGCAACTACCACGTTCGATACAACATTTTCTCCTCACAATAATCACTTTTGGTTTTGACAATAATAGGTTCCTTAGACCATCTTGAAAATTGATTTCTTTAATGCTTTGTGCTACAGTGTGATCAGGAAGCAGTGTAATAGCTCCAACTTAATGATATTTGTTTTGTAAAAAGAAAAGCACATTTTGCTGAATATAAGTGCCAATCCAGGGAGTTAGTGAAGGATGTGCTTGACTGTAGGTACTTCAGTACTGCAGTGTTATGGCTTGTGAGATTATTCAAAGTTCTGTTTTCCTCTGTAGTTACTACAGAGTTGCACTGTTAGAAAGTATTTCAGAAGGAACATGTGCCTTATTATGTAAGTGTAGTAGATTAAGAAAACACAGGGTAAGAAAGGACTTCTGGGCCACTTTACCTAGTTTTTATCACAAGGAACCCTGACGTGAATGAATTCTCAAAAAAAAAGGATAAATAGTATCTGAAAATTTTCTAGGTGATTTACCTAACCACTCTTATTTTCCTGTTGTTCCAGAATCCTATTTCTTTGGATTCTGCAATCTAAACAGGGGAACACTTTAAATCAAGGACTCAAATGTACAGATGAGAGTCCTAACTTGCAAGGTTTATCTTTAAATGATCTTAAGTCTTTTCTGATGGAGAAGCTTGGATTTTCTGGTAATACTAAAAGTTCCCTTGAGACGAGGAATCTTGGTACTGATGCAAAATTACATATTTTTTTCCCAATAAAATTTTAATTATTTATAGAAACTAGATTGTAACTGAGAAGAGAGCTATCATTAGAGTAATGTGGTTATAACAGTTGTCAATAGAGTCTGGTTATCTCTGGCTGAGGGGAAGAAAAATGTCGGCTCTATTAGATGCAGGGTAAGTACTCTAACGTTAGAGTACATAAAGAGTGAGCTATTTTCCATCCAGCTAGCTATGGTAAGTGTTCAAAAGCTGTGGTTTTTTCATTAATCTACTTCTTAGAGATGTGGCTGAACTAAAGTCAGACTAGGAACAACAGGAGGCATTAAGATGGAAAATGGCAGCCAATAATGAACTCTGATTATTTAGTCTAACCAATAATCTATCTGAAGGACAAGCAGAAGTAATTATATTGTAGCTTTGGAGGTTCGGGTTATATATAAAGAAATACTTCAAACCATAAAGGTAGTTTAGGCAAACCAGTAAGTTGGCTTTAAAGAAATGAATGAGAGAAACCCAAACCATTGTCAGGAGTAGCTAAGGTATAGCTGATTTTGTAGTAGTGCAAGAAAATAGTAGTCTTTTATAGAACCTCTAAACTAAGTCCACCACTCAAATCAAGGCATGCTTTATCATTTTTGAACTGGAATAAATGCTGCTGAAAAGGTTACTCAGGCTTGTGTGGTGTTTGCTTTCCTTGCTGTCCCAGTTTTTTCAGTCCTGAATTGCTTGGAAACCACATTAGAAATGTGAGATAAAACTTGAGTTAAATATGGTTGTGAGAGATCTCTAGATGACCTCTAAAGGTCCCTTCCAACCTTATACATTCTATGAATCTGTGTACGAGGGATGGGTCAACATTTTATTGCAGTTTTTTTATGGAGAATTATATTGAAATATTTAGTAAAAATCTTATTTTCAAGAACAAATTCTAATCTTTAGTTAAAAACTAAGATGTATTTATTTTGATGAACTGCCTCATTGTGTAAGTTTTCTTACATGTTTGTTCTGTCTCTCTGAAAGCCTAGTTTCTTCTGAAATAGTTTTGAAGTATTTTTAAGCAGCAGTTGGCCCAAGCATATAGTAGAGTGTAGTGGTGCAAGAACTGAAATGTTGGTTGAGTCAGGCTCATTGAAAAGCCGAGGTGCAAATAACTAACCACCAAACACATAATTTTACCAATACAACCTATTTTGTGTATGTGATTGAATGTATTACAAGGCATCTCCACCCAAATCATCTTTTTTTCTTCTCAAAATTTAAGTGATCTAGCATTAGTTCAGTGTAAGGACTGGAATTCAGGACAAGGAAAGGTCTTAAAAATGGTTTGTAGAGTTTCCTAGAGAAACAGTAGTCTCTGTTCTAATCTTTTAACTGAACTTTACACATACACAACAGAGTGGCACCATACAAATTTCTTATTGTTTCTTATAGTAAATATTTCTTAGGGATTTTTCAGCAAAGGTGACTTTTATATACAGCATGTTTCTTTATTGTTCTCCAATATCACTATGCTAGCAATCTGCAGTTTTTCATTGTTCTTCCTGAAGTCAGGCAACCTCTTATTTGAAAAATAAAATGCAAGAATAATGTGTGATTAAATTTGCAGCGTGACTAAATTATCTTCAAGATGCTGTATTGAAATTGCAACCAAGACTCAAAGGCGGGGAAGCAGTTTAAATAACCTGTGCAATTTCTGTAGACTAAATAAAAACACCCACCCTGAATAATTTATTAGTCTAATTAAAAAAATTATCAGCCTTACAAAAATAGTTTTATTAGTCTAGTTACAATGATACTAACACTTATACAGCCATACAGTTATTGCAGATTTTGCCCAGGAATGATAGCATCAAAAGCAATATAAGCAGACTTCGCTGTTCAGTCCTTTCTCTGGCATTAGGTTTGCCCTTGTATGGTTACATGACTCATTACCATGCTTTGTGAGGAGCAATAGGGAGCTGAGGAGGAGGGGGATGTTCTTCCACCTTGCTCATGGGTCCCCTTTCAGTTTCTACATTTGCTGATGTAATTAGTTATCATTATTATAATTTCATTAGTGCTCAATAAATTTAATGCTATATCCAAGTGGTGAAATATTCAGCTCATACTGAAATAGTTACATTTGAAATTTGTTTTCTGGACTGGAAGTCTATTGGAAAAATGACTTGATCATGTTCTCTAATCCATTTGAAGTCAGATACAGAAAGAAGGGGGAAAGATAATGCGTAAAGGAATAACGTTTTTAGCTGTTAACCTTCAGAGAAGGGACAAGTCTTCTTTACCTCACCACCTCATGTCATGTGTTGTCTGTTTACACCCTGATTTCCTATCTTTATCTTGTTCCTGGTGCCCTGTAACTGACCCTGTATGGACCAGAAACCCTTCACTAAATTGTGTCAGTGATTTACAGAGAATAATTTACCATTCTCTGACCCTGTTTTGTGCTTCCATTCCTTCTGCATGGAATAAAGAATTGAGGAGCATTTTACATTTTCTGACTCATAAGTATTGATTGTAAGAGGCAATAATTATTTTTAAGAACATAAAATTATAATTTATTGTAAAAAAACCCACCAGTGCTAAATATATAGTTCTTGGAAGGTCCATTATTCTGGAATAGTTGTATGTGAACAGATCACGTAGAATTCTACCTTTTTCACTTGACATTAAAGGACACACCTGTACATGAATGAAAAGTAACAAAGCTACCCAGGGAATAGCATACAATTTTTAAGCATGAAAGGTACATTTGATCTTATTGTCTGGTCTGGATAGATATATATGTTTTATTAATATATGCACATACAGACTTCTCATTTTATGATTACTTTTATAATTGAAGAAGCCAGGACATGTTCCACACATTGAAAAAACGTTATAAAGGACAGAATATATTCAGGAGAGTCTAATTCCAGTTAATTTGGATAGTGGTCTGACTTTTCTTTCTTTCAACAGCTTTGAAATCTCATTGTCAGTACTCAATTTCCACAGGTTATTTTTCCCTTTATCTGTATCTCTTCAAACACCGATGCACTGTACTATAGTAATTTCTCCCCCAGCTTTTCGTTGATATCTACACAGTTTCAGCTATTAATTTCAGCAGATGGATGAAAGCAGATATTTCCATCAATCCAGATTTTTACTGTTCCAATGTGTTTATCTGGATATCTTTCTATCATTTTACATTTATTTTTGGTTACTCAAATTTACAGTTATTTTTCTTGGTAAACCAGGAAATTACACTCTGTTTTCATTGCTGATGCCACCTCCCTTTTTTTTTTAATGCAGGACCGTAGCTGGTTTTGGTTGTCCAAGCACTGTTTTTCTGCATGATTGGAATCACGTTCCAATGCTGTTTATGAAATTCAGCATTTTGTGTGTGTGAACACAATACAAATAATTTCCTTTGTCATTTTCCTTCCAACCATTTCTGTGTATCTTCCATTTGATCAAGAACGTAGTCTTTCATCCTACTAATTGTCCCCGTACTATCCCTATCTGTTATCTGTTTTTTTATGTCATTGTTTCAAATTCAGTTGGTTGGGTTTTTTCTGTCTTCAATATAATTCACCACTGCTTCATTGCTTTAACCACCTTTCTTCTAATATTTTACTCTCTTTATTTCCCTTTCATATAGCATCTTTGTAAACTTGCAGGTGTTTTATCTGTGCTCTTTCGCATAACTGCAACCACATTTTCCAGAACCCTTTCCAGGTTTATCCTCTGCTTTGATGCCTACAAGGCAACATACAGTGAATGCTGATCAATTTATAGGACATTGTGTTTAGATACTTAGTGTTTGAATGCTACTTTTTCTCCATGTTTTGTGCAGTGTTTCCCTCTTCAGACTGTGAGCTTTTTGAGACAGAATCTGTCTAAAAAACTGAAGAATGAGGTCTCAGAAATGCCACCCGGAATAGGAGAAGCCCTTGTGGACCCACTAAGCTCTATTGTTAGTTTGTTTCTGAGACTTTGGCAGGTTAAACTTGCTATACAAATTAACTTCCCATTCCTGAAACTCACTGATAAAATACAACAAATTCCAAAACTTAGTGAACAAATTAATTTCTGTGCTTCAGTTCCCTTCCAGTAATGTAAGAACAGTATCACTTTATATAAAGCCACTGAAAGTATTTTCAAATCAATTAATAGTTGTGAAGAACTGTGCAACTTCAGTAACAAACACTTACGGGTACAGAAGCCAAGAGGGAAACTTGACAAGACTGTCTTCAAAGTAGGGTTTTAACAGACTACAATAAATGCAGAGCAAAGAAAATAATGAGGTGAAAGCAAAATAGCAAGTAGGTGCTGATTAAGAGTAGACACAACCTTGGGTAGGAATTAGCTGGGATTTAGAGGGTAAATATTACATATAAGTACAGACTTTACCATGCATATACATGCAAACTTGAACAGATGGAATTTTCCTAGGCAACCTAATTTCAGCATTTCTAGTTTTCTGGAAGTTTGACTTTGTACTTTTTATTGTGAATGTTATTTTGTGCCTGGCAGTTACAAACATTCCTCAGAAGCAGATAAACCAACATATTGAATTTACCTTTTCAGTTAGAAAATGCGTTTATATCCAAATCAATAAATCAGTATCTAATTTTTGTTGAGTATTTATTCACTGCCAAAAATATAGCACGGTGGTTTTGTTTTCTCAGGTTATTCTTTCCTATTATCATTTTATATGCTATTATTCTAGCATGTAAAGAAAAATAGGATTGCTGAAATTGAGAATTAATGGGCATAAAAGCTAAGTCTAATTTTTTAATCTTCTATTTCAAAACCAGGCACCACTGTCTCATATTGCACTTTTTGTTAGAAAGCCTACAAATGCCTGAATTATTTATATGTGAAATTATTTGTATAGACATCTTATCTTGACTTAAGAGATATATTTTGATGTATAATATGATTTTTTTAAGAAGCTTTACTTGATAATTCAGGTGTCATACTGGGCTGGTTTTGGCTGGGATAGGGTTAATTTTCTTTACAGTAGCTAGTATGGGGCTATGGTTTGGGTTTGTGCTGGGAACAGTGTTGGTAACACAGTGATGTTTTCATTACTGCTGAGCAGTGCTTGCACAGAGCCAAGGGCTTTGCTGCTGCTCACACCACTCCACCAGCAAGTAGGCTGGGGGTGCAGAGGGAGTTGGGAGGAAACATAGCTACTGTCCTCAACTGACTAAAGGGATATTCAGTACCACTAGACATCATTTTCAGCATGTAAAGAGCTAGGGGAATAAGAATAAGGGGATGGGGAGTGGGTGGGAATGATAATGGGGGTGATGGCAGTTGTCTTCCCGAGTCAGCATTACACATGATGCAGCCCTGCTTTTCTGGGGATGGCTGAACATTTGTCTGCCTGTGGGAAGTGGGGAATGAATTCCTTGTCTTGCTTTGCTTGTGTGTGCAGCTTGTGTTTTACCTTTTAAACTGTCTTTGTCTAAACCCACAAGTTTTCTTACTTTTACTTTTTCAATTGTCTCCCACATTCTGCTGTGGGAGGACCGAGCAAGCATCTATGTGGGGCTGTGCTGACAGATGGGGTTAAACGATGACGCACAGTTTGAATGCAAACAACACTTCTGCTAACAAAAAGGCAGTTTTTGGCTTTATGTAATCAGCTACCATTTTTGCTTAACGTTACATGGAATAGTAGATTCTCTTGGTGTCATATTACTTTAACAAGTATATTCTGTATTATAGCTAGCTTTAGCTGCTTTGGAAAGGAGTTATATACGCTTTCTGGCTCTGGTAGTTTCTGATTTTGTAGTCATAGGAGTCTAGGTTTCTAGTTTTATAACTGACTTGTGAAGGCATGATCCCCAACAGTATGTTCATTGAAAATCTGTCATAGTGTGGAAAGCTATCCGTCACTGTATCCGTGATTGGGAAATTACAGCAGCTGAATTATGTTGTATAAAATGTAATGCTTTTTGTTGTCTTAAAGAATTAACATTTTGACAGTCTTGCTTCAGATGTGGATGCATTGGTGTCAATCATATCTGCCATGTTGACATCATTATTTGTTTCAGAACGGGAAAAACTATAGTGTTTTAGTGGCTACACTGCCTTTAGATAAGTGTAATGTTTAATTCATTGTCCTCTTCCAGCTTCAAGTATAGCAGTTAGGGACACTGTTATCCAGCTGTTTATGACTGCCCAGCAAATGGAGGTTACTTGTTTCACAATTCAGCCCACAGCACAGAAATTCAAGTTCTCGCTGTTCTGCTAGAATGGAATCAGCAATGGCTTCAAAACATTTAATCAGCAATTAGGTTAAATTTGCTGATTCTGCACTGAAGTGGACCAAGTTGAATTCCACTGGCTGCACACTGAAAAATTCTCTTCCGTCAGGAATATAGTAATAAATGTCCAGGGTTCAAAAATCTTGAATTTCTGTCTGTGTGCAAAATGATCCCTTCTCTGTAGTGTGAAGCAGGTTTCATTATTTTTCCTGTAGGAATATAGCTGAAGCCCTATTATGCCACTTTGCTATACTTTTATTAAACACCGAATCATTTTGTTTGGTTGTTTCATCCAGACATTTATGATGGTCCTTTTCTTATTTCTGTGGACGTTAAGACAAAAACAGTCCTCAGCATTTTGAAGTTCTTTTCACCAGTAAAGTGCTCTTTAGTAGTCATGAGTAACTTCTAATGAAAATCCCTTTTTCTTTCTTCCCATCAGGTATTTTCCTATGTATTTTCATTGCTGGGTAAAGCAAAAAGAGTTGATTCAAGGCATAACAATGATATATTTTTCTAATATTTCACTGCATAAAAATAATAGATTGCTCTACCAAATGTTATATGTATTTTTTGAGATAATTAATATGTTGTTTTACTTAGCAGTTGTAATTCAAGATCTAGCTTCACCTCTACAGTGAAGGAATACTTATGACCTACATTTCTACTCTGGCATTAGGTCCAGCCAAGGAATAATGTATGCAGTTCGCCACCAGGCTGCACAGTTAAATACCTCAGTCCTCGGTGAACCTTTGCCTATAAATCGCCCCCCTCAAGCTCCTGTGCAAGATCATCAGGAGAGCTGAGGACAGTGGGACAGCACTCATTATTTTTAGATATTGGTCCAGCTACTGTGTTCTTTTTACCTTGTTCTGGGTAAGGTTATTTCCTAAAGTGAATATATATTATTGATTGTAGGATGGAATGGGAAATTTGAGAGTCACTAAAAAAGGAATACGACTTGAAGGAATATCTGAATTTCTACTTCCACTATACGTGAAAGAAATCCATTCCCGAAAGGTAGGTGGTTTTCATCTTTTTTCTTAATTTACAGCTAATATAAATTAATCTCTTTAGTCTCAAGCTACAAAGTTTAATTCTCACGCCTCCTAAATTAGCAATCAGTAGAGGGTTTTTTTGAGAATACCCTACCAGTGAAAGTTTCCTTCATGTCAAAAGTGTGGGTTTTTGTTTTCTGAAACCTTGCTTGCCTCTTAAAAGAAATGTCTTATGCCAAAGAAAGGAGATTCAAAGCATCTACATTTTATACTTCAAATGACTTCAGTGTTGGAAATGAAACATTTGACTCTTCATTTGATGTAAACTCCAGATAAACAAGACTGGTAATATGTGCAAAACGCAGTGAAATAAAAAATGGTTTTGTATAGGCATAACTTCTTTCTGGTAATTAGCTACTGTGATGTCTTCCCTTTTTCCCTTCTTTCCTTCCTCTTCATTTTTTTACTCATTAGATACAGGCAATCTTGCTAATCTGCATAACGTTTTGAGGATTTATTTTTTCCAAGCAAAAAAATTTAATGTTACTTAAATGTAATAATTTTATCACTTAGTAGCAGTTGTTACGAGGAAAAAAGAAAATCAAGATATGCATTCAGAAATTCAGCTGAGCTCATTTTAACTCATTTGTTTTGATTCAGGCACGCTGTTTTTATTATCAATGAATTAAAAAATAATTTTTAAATACTGGAAATCTTCTAAGTTCTTTTTGCCACAGAAGGGATGGCCTGTAATCAGAGAGGAATGTTGCAATAGTTTTCAGTCAATTATCTGCAAAGATTTTTAATATGCATACTGCAAAAGTTCATAGGAATGAAAAGTATTTTTATCCCAAATGCTTTCATGGAAAATTCTGTCTGTCCAAATCTGTCTTTTATTAAAGTCTCAAATGGATTCATAAATGAGATCAGTTTCAGTTTGTCTTAATTAGTTCATTATGGTGTTAATAGATGGGAGAAATGAACAGGTAGCCTCTTTGTTATCTTTTTTTTTTTTCCAATGTTTAGCAGAGTTGCAGTTGTACCATGGAATCAAAAGCTCATTTGAAGCTGATATCTTTGCAATCTTTTACCTGGTGCTTATTTATTTTCTGAGATTTTGCTCTTTAAGCAAATTTACTTATTCTCCTCTAAAAGAGCACAGACACTGAGGTGACATTGTTTGATTAATGTTTGAGATGACTTGTAGCATGTGCAATAACTTTTTGGAACGAGTGTGTTTCCTCTGCAGTGGTGACATTGTTTGTAGATTGGAGGCTGGGGGACTCAGCCCTGAAGGTCAGGATGGCACTGCATTCCCAGCACTTGGCACAAAGTAGAGATAGGTGGGACGACCAATGGTATTAGCAGCAGGGCACAGCAGCAGGTGTGCTACTCTTACCGGTAACGAGCATGAGTGGAGTTGTTATGCATATACTGGAGTTACCTTTTAGTAAGTTAGATCTGGAAATGATAACATTTGTTCATTGGCAGCACAGGGTTCACATCTGAACTACTTCTGATAAGAGCCCCAGACAATCTGTTGAGTAGCTAGGCCGAACTGAGCTCTCCAGTGCTGCAGTTTAAATGTGAAGGGGTAAATAAGTTTGCTAATGTAAAATTCGCATATGCTTACAGATGATGAAATCACCGTTTTTCCTGTAGCATACTTGGATCCCCAAGGGAGATCATTCATACCAGGTGAAATGCAGACTTCGGTCTGCCTTTATGAGAAAAGATGTATTGAACTCTTTATATTGCTTGAAAAATTGCCTTTTGTCTTGTGATTGCTTCATTAAAACCCAGAATATGAAAAGTAAATGCTAAGTCAGTTGGAGAACAAATACGCATGCATTCTTAAAAACAACCCAAAACTTCTATTGTTTTTTTCTCTCGGTCAGTTTGCTAGTTTGATGTGATGCAACAAAGCAATGCAAGCTACTTTCTTTGTAGCTTTTTATTAGTGAGATATATGAAATCAAATAACACATAATGCAATAACCTGAATTACTGCAATATTTCTGTTCTTCTGAATTACTTTTCTTTATCATCCTACTACCACATCCATGCTACTGCATTTGTCAATTGAAACAATCAAGATTATTATATAACAATAAAAGGAGTTCATATTGTTTTCTTGAGAACGTATTCTTATCTTTATTGATATTTTTCATTCATATATACAGTAATTAATTCTTGAAAAAAATCAAGTTTTCTCTTGATTAAATTGTTTCCATTGCAGACAAAATAACTCCTTGTTCCTTAAAGTAAGGGGGGTTGTTTTGGTTTTTTCTGTACCATTGACAAGGTTAAAACTATTCTCTGAACTGGGCATGTGTTTTCAAGAGATATCCTTAGAGAAAACAGAATTTAATGATTTAGTTAAGTCATTAGAAAAAGGTCTAGAAAACAAGAAACAATGAATACAAATAAACCTGTAACTGAACATAGGAAACTGAAAACACTCTGAATATCTTTTATTTTTAAATGTTGGTTGTATGAGAACTAAGAAATTGTAGGTAGCTTTGAAAGTTGAACTTCTTTCAGGTATTCTTTCTCTCCATATTTTCACTCTGGAGACCAAATATCCTTCTAAACATTTAGAGAGTTTTATTTTATTTGCTTTATTTCCAAACCTGACTGAATTTTGACAAAAGCAGTTCTACAATACTTTTCTTTCTTCGTTGTCTGAGTTTGTATCATCAACATAGAATTCACCTTTGTCAGTTTCACCCAACACTCTCCTCACATTTAGGTTTGTGTTTGGGTCTTAGATGCTGTTGTGAGAACCCCAGATTATTTTTTTCAGAAAATGACTATTGAGCTTCTCTCTCCAGTAAGGTTACAAAGAAGTCGCGTAGGAGAACATATCAAAAGCCTTTGTGAAACTGAGGAAGGACATCCACTGCTCTTGTCCGCTAAGCCAGTCTGTCTCCTCATTAACCAAAACCACCAGATCAGGTGCTACTTGCACTTAGTAAACCCATGCTCATTTTTTTCCAATTGCTTTCTTCATCTAATTTGCAGTGATATTCAGGGGATTAAAATTCATAATCTTCATGGAATCTGAAGTGAGACTGACTAGGCTGCGATTTCCAAAATCTTCCCTTCTTGCAAGATATTCATAATCTCTTGTAAGGTCTTGCAACTATTTTGTGATTTTGGGGTTGGGGAAGAGGATCACGTTCCCTTAGCTTCCACTGCAATAGGTTCTAAAAATTCAAGGCCAAGTTGTTTGCTATAACCACTCTGTTGTCTGCTCTGTAATTTATCCCATCACCATGCAATGAAACTAGTTTCAGAGTCCTGCAGTCCTACCACTACTGAGGTGTATAGGTATCAGAGAAACTCCAGTAAGGACATGTCATTGCTCATCTTTTTTGTGCTATCAAAAAACCCAGAAAGGCATCTAAGAGTCTGCCGCCTTTATGGCTCAGTGCGAAATACAATGCTTGTTTCTGCAGCTACATGTCACAGTCCTCTCAGATAAAATCTGAAATGCTCTTCAGTTCACTTTTCTGATACCTACTCTTCAACCTTGCCCTTGGGATCACTCACCTGTCACTTCGAATAAAGTCATTATTATGGCATAAAGGATTCCTTTAAGTCTTTTTGGCTCTCAACATGATGTAGTTCCAATGTACTGAAAGCCCAGTGTCAGTTTATTTGCCATGAACAAGATATAAGGTTTTCTTAGTCACAAGCTTCCCCAAGAGACAAGTCACTCATATTTGTTGGTGGTCTCTGTATGGACTACGACTCTGAAATTCTGTTGGCTGTGCTCGCTCTTCACTGACAGCTGACAAGAACTATCATGATTCATGATTTTGTCCTTGATTTGCCATACTTCACTGAAACCTATCTCGGGGTCATTCAATTGAACATCTCTATCTTTTGAACACATCATTTTTTCATGTCAACCTGTACTCCTCTTATTATTTCTGTGGCTTGTTGTTCAGTGAAGGAGGATCTCTGCTTTTTGTAGTGAAAATTCAGAGTTAACCAACCTTTTTTACTTTGGTTGATTAGAGCTCATGAATAAAGTAATGAGTGACCTGTTGCAAGCCATTTTTATATCAGCCTGAGGAACTGAATTTGTTTTGAGAACACTTCTTCAGAAAGATGGGGGATAATGTTAAGTAGTAACTGTTCTGGGAGTGGTTGTTTTTGGTATCAACTGTATTTTCAGTTTTCCATGTCATGTAGTATATCTGTGTTCCATTGGGGCAAACTTCTGTGAAACTCTGTTGTATTTCTGTTTGTCAATCATCAATCATGTCTTCTGTCTGATCCTAATAGTCATTCAAAGGGAATTTGGTTTGAGCTGTGTCCTGGTTTCAGTCAGGATGGAGTTAACTTCTTTTGCAGCAGCGGATGGAATGCTGTGTTTGGGCGTTAAAATGGAAGCAGTGCTGATAACAACCTGATGTTTTTAGTTGTGGTCAATCAGTCAAGGATTTCTTCAGTTCTTCATATTTCCCTACTAATGAGAAAAGAGGGGACGAAGCCAGGACAGGTGACCCAAAACTGGCCAAAGAGAGTATTCCATGCCAATTACGTCCTGCTCAGTATAAAGGGGGGCTGGTGGGAGGAGGAGCGGGTGGCTCCAGGATGCACAGTTTTTGGGGGTTGGTTGGGTTCTGGGACGGCTCTGGGTGGCACGACCTGAGTTGTGGGTTCGGTGAGAAACTGCATTGTGTATCAACAGTTTCATATATCTTTTTCTCTAAAGTCCTGTTAGCATTGTTGTATTGTATCTTTCTGCTATTCTAATAATCTATCCTTATCCCAACCCATGGGTTTTTGGTTTCTTGGTTTTGGGTTGTTATTTTCCCCTTCCTTTTCCCTTCCTTTGCCTCCTCCGTGCCCCCCCTCCCCCCCCCCCCCCCCCCCACACACACACACACACACACACTTCTCCCCCTTCTCTTTTCCTTTAAAGAGCAGGCAGCTGTGTGGATCTCGGCCCTCAGCTGGGGTGAAACCACAACAAGCTGTTTTCACTGTATGAACATCTTAAGCTGAGGAACTACCTTATTTTCCCTGAACAATTTTAAAGTAATGTAGTTGCAATTTACAGAGGCCAAGCAAATAGTTAAAGAAATCCTGTATGTTTAAAATGAGGAAAAAGGGTTATTAAATTTTTCATAGACATCTGATCCAAAGCTGGAATGTAAAATCAGATAACTTGCAACACTGGAAAAGGAGAAAAATCTTTGTCTTTGTTTATCTTTTCATGTAGGAATTTACTCATGTTTCTACATGGAGTTTCTTCAACATTTATTCTTTGCATCCCATTTAATAATCTTGTTAGACTTTAATTTTTCACTGCTCTGTAGAAATGTTAGAGCTATGGGTGCACAGATAAAATGAGAGTTGTTTGAGTGAGAGGAATATCCATGTAAGCCATTAAGCATGAAGAATGTATATAATATAATTTTATCTTCCCAAAACAGTGCTAGTCTCTTAGCCCTGGCTTGAGGACTGGTGAGAACATTTGAAATGTGTTTCTTACAGGTTGGGCTGTGTAATGTCCTCACAAAGACAAATTTTCAAAGAAACCCTATTGTAAACAGTGTGTTTGTTTAAGTTAGGCAATCTACTTCCTATCTGGAGACTCAGAAAAGAACAGTAATGAAATGATACATCTACTGCTGTCAGGAGCTGCCAGCTTGGATTTCTGAAGGAAATTATGCCTGACCAACCTGACAGCCTTCTGTAACAAAGTGTGTAGCTTGGTGGGTGAGGACAGCTTATATTGTTAATCTTGCCTTTAGTAAGGCTTTTGACCCCAGTCTCCCATCACATATTTTTAGACAAACTGACGATGTACACACTAAAAGGACAGTGAGGTGGACTGAAAACTGGCTAAACTGCTGGGCTCGAAGGGCTGTGACAACTGGCACAGAGCTCAGCTGGAGCCAGTCACTGGTGGTGTATTCATGGGGTCAGTACAGAGGCCAATGTTGTTTAATTTCTTCATTAATGACCTAGACCTGAGCACTGAGCTCACAGTAAATTTGCATATGATACTAAACTAGGAGAAGGAGTATACAAATATATAATTTGTAGAAGAAAAGCAGAACAAGAAAAATAACAAAAACCTTGCAGTTTTAACTGTTCAGAGCTTTTATTATTTCTAACTTGTTATTAATAACACTTTTTTTCCCCCCTGTTCCATATAAGATGAATCTCAGAAGTGTCGGGGGTGATAATAAAATCAGAACTTCAAACGTAACACATAAATGAATGTAAGAAAATTCTCAAGGTATTCGTTCTGAATCAGAAGTCAGTGTCCTAAAGTTTTGAATGTGTAATTTCCAGACTAAGAGCTGGGTTCTTTGGGTAGCTTGGGGTTTTCTTCCCTTCAATTACCATTCTCAGTATTTCTGTATTTTAAGCAAAGAAAGAAGATTGCATTTTAATTGTTGAGGAATTCCATATTTTTGAGGATGCTGCTGGCACCTTACATGATAATAGAGAAAATCAATAAATATTCTGAGTTTTAAGATGGGGACAGGGGGACCAAAATACTAAAAAAAACCCTGAATGAATCTTACCTTGACTGCCTGGGGTGAAATTCACAGGATAAGGTATACTGTAATCATTACATCTCTTTTGACAGTCTCTGATTAGGACACCATTGCTTAAAGGGAGGAATTGCTTGTTCCTCTGCAGTTTCTGATAGATGATGAGCACAAACCAATAGCATAAGGATTGCATTTATAATACTGTTGTTCTGTTTGGAATGAGCTTTGTATTTTCCTGATCTTTTGGAAAAACAAGATGGATTTTTCTCTTTCATAATCAACAGCATTCATTCATTTTTCTTTTTTGCATATGAACGCATATAACTTGCATATTTATGTGCAACATTTTAAAATTACCAGTCAGTCTGAAGAATTAGAGCCTTTTATTCTAGATAGCAGGTATGTGTTCTGAGTTTATACTATACAGCCTTAGTTGTTGTAAGAAATATATAATCCAAGAAACCTCTAGTTTCAGAAACAACTTGTCACCAGCAGTGAAATTTTCTGCTTTAAAAGTGCTTTGGCAGGGTATTTTTTCTTTATTTTTTTACTATTCCCAGAAGGAGTTTCCCATCCATCTGGTACTGTGACTTAAACTTCAATCTCCTTTATATAGTTCTGAAAGCCCTCCCTCAATAACTACACATTTTCATTGTTTTGTGCTGCTAGATGAATTTCTCAGGAAACCTGCTGGACTTCCATCAGTTCTAGGAAGCAGCATGACTGTAACATTACCTGTAATGAGGAAGTATCAAGTTAAAATAAGGTAGAGAAGGTAGATAGACACAAGAAGTGCATTTTAATACAGTAGTGAGTCCCTAAATATTGTAGGCACAAGGATTAATGTATTTTAGAATAAAAATGATCCTTTTCCGTTTCCCTTTTTTACGCAGCACAAAAACCACTTCAGTTATTTTTTTTGCTCATAGATCTTCAATCTGTGGTTAATTCAGTTTCTCCTTAAAAAAGCAAGCGGAGTAATCATTGTCCTCTTTAGATGCAAAATAACTAAGTACCACATTTCAACATCTTATGGATTATGCTCTTGAATCTTTGCCTTAGGATAATAATGTTAGCATTTAAAGAAAGAAAACCTTAAAACAAAATACTAGTGTATAGCTGTGCAATGTCTAGTAGAGGAAAACTAAATGTAAGATTGCTTTTTTGTTTGTTTGTTTTTTAGGTTTTTTTTTTTTATAATTCTGTTGGAAATAAACCCTGGCAAGAACTTCAGACTATAGATGCTGGGATTCATGGGTGGGATTAGGATAAAGATAGCTCACAAGGAATGTGGGTTTTATAATGGAAGCAGCTGAAAAGATAGCATCCTGTATTGGAATTGGTAATTACAGTTTCAGCATTATGATTGTACAACAAGCATTTAGGGATTTACAGTAAAGTCGACTCTTGGGCTTCAGCCAGAGATTCATTTGTATTGTTAGCTGAATTCAAATCAGTTGTTCTGCAAAGAAAATAACCCTAGTTCACAAAGTTTGTTAATTTAGGGTGGCAACCTGTCACGCACAATTTTGCAACAGTTACTACAGGATATGCTCTTGCTGAAGTGAAATCTGTGTCGATACTAAACTTGGCACTCCAGTAGTGATTTACATGAAAAATGCCACAATCCTTTCTGTAGAAAGGAAAATTGAAGTTTACACTAAGACTATAAAAAGGTGGGGTTTTTTTTCCTCTTGCTCAATCAATATATAAAAAAAGGTTTGAGCAAAGTTTATTTCTGGCTCAGAATTTCTCTGTTGGTATCCACCATATCAGAATATTCCTATAAATCTCTGATATCCCTAAGTAAATTGACTACAAAATCCCAGAAGGAAAGTCCTTCATACTTCTGTTGTTATTTTAATAAAGCGTAGGCATTTTGGAATGTCAATTAACTCTCCTGACACACCGAGTCAAAATGCTGGCACAGAAAATGCAGGAAGTGGATCAGCTTTCTCCAGGAGCAACTACTGAACATTCTATAACCAATAAAACTTGTTTTAAAAACATTTTAGTAAAGTTTTAAAAAATATTTTAGTAAAAATAACTATTTAGATCTGGGATACTACAGCACGTTCTTTTAAGATGCAGGTGCTGCGCCTCTTGGAAAATATTCTGCACTAGCATGCAGTAGTTTTTTGAAACACTGTGATTCATACTGAATAGTGTACTAATTTTTGGAATAGCTTCATTGATTGTTCAGCATGAATAAGGGCAATCTAATTTTGTTCTTACAAAAGTGAGGAAAATTATATGTTAGCATATAAATTGGTAGAACTTTTATACTGCACAGATAAGGTGCTGGGATTACCTGAAAGCAACTGATGCAAGAATGAAGTGGTGCTTTTATATTTTATAGTAAATGGTGGTGATTGGATATTAGAGAAAAATTCAGTTAACTATGAAAAAGGCAGCTATAGTGAGGCAGGATGGAAAGGTGTTTATACTTAGCTGTTGCACCTACTGTCCTTTTTTTTTCCTCAAAGTTTTTCTCACATTAATTGAAAAAGAATAGCTTGAAATGCTTCAAAATATTTCCCACACAAACCACAGAAAATTAATATTATTATCTAAAATGTCAGTAAAGTAAGCAGAGAGCCATGTTTATGTTCTCTCAATTGAAGACTACATTTTTTTTCCTAACTTCATACATTATTCTAAGCATTTTTACGTATTTATCACTTCTTCTTCACAGAGTCAGGGGAGCAATAGTAGAGTTGGTATTAGGATTTCTGTATTTCTGACTATTTCTTCTGTGCATTTCTCAAGTTTGCAGATGTTTATTGCTCTGGGTTTTTTTTTTTTTTTTTGTCTGTGAATTTCAACAATTTGGTTTAATTGCCAATCACAATATTGGAAGAAGCACCTGGTGAGCATGACACAGATGCTTTATGGGTGAATTCAAGTAGCATAAATCAATAACTAAGGAGGCATTCTACACAGAACACTTTGTTGCTTGTGTGTGTTTATGTAACAGTAACTAGCATGGATCTTGTTTTGACCTTGAGTTTAGTGCTCAGACTATGGTATCTATCTACATTCACATTACTCATTCCCTCTACCCAGTTTTCAGTTGAGGTACTGTGTCACACACATCTCTTAGTGCAGTGAGAACCAGGTGCGCACCAGTCAGCTCTTTGTCTCCCATATATCTCAGTATCTACATAGGAACCACCTAAGACATACCAGGGATCTGTAGTCTGTATGTCACGGCAGTTGGGCCAGGATCACAAGGTGTACCCAGAGTTGAAAAGGAGTTGCAGATGCATCCAGCATAATACAGCTTTGCTGCTATATTCCCTTCCATTGAATAAACCAAGTTTAAAGTTGGAACACAGCAAGCAGAGGAATTAAACTGAAACCAAGCCCTAATTGTAGAAGAGTCCAAGCTAAACTCTAACACAAGCCTCAGCTTTAGCCTGAAAAGACCCTTCTGTCCAGACAAGAGGGTTCAAAGCCCTGCAGTTCTCCTGACACAGCAGTGAAGTTATCCTTTGTAAGGTACAAAGAGACCTTTGCTTCAGACTGTTGAGATTACCTATTCCTTCTATGTGGATTTCTGTGTGAAATGAGACACAATTATACACTTGAATCAAATGTACGAGAAAGTTTGCGGTTGCATCACTTACCCCTTAAAGCAAACTTCTCTCAGATCAAACAGCTGAAAATATTAAACATATAAATGTTTGCCTTAATTGTATGAGGTTCAGTAGACACTTTTAATATTACTTTGATGTTGTGCAGATTTGTGACTTCTAATAGTTTTGCTATACTATTTTAATAATAATCTTAAGACAAACAGTTTGCTGACTTCTTTATTTCTTTTTGATGGAACAATTTGCTATTTTGTCTTGAAGGTAAATTGCATTTGAATGATAAACATCCCAGTAGCTGGGCATAATCTCTCAGAATTTAATCTTCATTTTACAGACCTTTGAAAATATGATTCTAGCTCTTTAAAACAGATTTTTGTGTGATACATATCATCACATGTAGCATTTTCGTTTTCATGAAGAGTGTGCTTTTGAAGTGTCTCCCCTGATCCTCTCCAAATACTGTCCTTTGGTACACATTCTAGCGTGATCTTGCTGTGTGCATACTGGATTTCTTTTCTGTAAAACTAAGCTGGAGTGTGCAGAAGGAAAACATAAAAAACCCCACTAATAGTACTAATGCTGGATCTTCAACACTGTAAGTTTAATTGTAAATGTCTCTTTGAATTGGATCAATTTGTTGTAGGTATAACTAATTGCTCACTTCTACTATTCCCTTTTGTTTGCTTCCCTTCCTGTCAGCACACCTGGAGGTTTAAGCTGAAGGCTTATTTAATGCAATCTGAATAATGCAGTCTCTCACACTTCTGATAGATCTCTATGATTAAAATAAAATAAAACAGATAAGTCTCTTAGGACTGAAATTTCCAAACTAGAAATTTAACGGAGAAATCATTATCCTGAGAGTAAACAAGAAGCCTTTTTCTTTTTAGTGTTGACCTCTAAAAGTTTATAAGTTTCTTAAAGCTCCTAATTACATCAGACTTTTAGTATCTATTCTTCTTGCTTGTAATTGTTTTGCTTTCCTGTACAGATAAGAAACTATGTTAAGTAAGTTTCTGTCAACAGGGAACCTCTATAGAATTACAATTAACATTCTCCATATCCACATAGTTTTGACAAATTTTCAGAGATACCTGAAGATTAAAAAAAGGCTGGATAAAGGAAAAAAGCCAAAACAAAAAGAAACCACCCCAAAATAAAAAAATGAAGTGCTTTGGCAAGGAAAAGCTGAACTGTGCAGGAAAGGTATCTAGTGTGTATTCAAGAACTGTGGTTTATAATTTATTTTACAAATGACTTGAAGGCCTTGAGAATTTTCAAGTTTTTTAGATTTTATTTCAGTGTATTTATGGGAAAACTCCTGGTGGGTTTATTTGAGCTCTTTTATTTTTTAGCAGATCCTCCTAAACAGCAGACTTTACATGCTATATGCATTTACTTGCGTGTGCTAGGCCTCTAGATTAGCAAGCTTTAATCAATGTTCTTTCAGTATCTTGGAATTCCATGTTTTACTACTTTGTTTTGTTTTTTGCCAAACAGAAATGCCATTCTGAACTGCATGTGATTTTGTCATAAACTGCGAATAAAAAGGTGTAAATAAAAATAAATCATTGTTGTATGAATCAGGGAAACTCAACAAGTGTCTGCCTAGCCTATTTATGTTTTGGTCTTCTACTTTAAGGCAAAAATGAAGGGTAAGCTTGGTAAGAGACTTTGACAGTAAACAAATTTGCCTTATTTAAACTCAGATAAACCTTTAAAGGTAAATGATTGCTCTGAAGAATACCTTGTCCGCCAGCTTCTTCATATTCCATACTGGTTTTGAGACCAGAGGTTACCATTTCCAGGAGTTATGTGAATGCCTAGAACTTAGAGCTTTATTATCTTTATGGCATTTGGTTCTGTACTACGATGGGTACAAAGGTTGGGAGATGCAAAACCAGGTTCATTTTTTATTTCTAAAGGTCAATAGCTTTTTCCAGGATTTAGGAAGGATGGTCTTTGTGCCTCCATTTCTCATCTGCAAAACAGGGCTAATAGCACTTTCCTGTATCACAGAAGGTGTAAGGATAGATACTGCCAAAGATTATGTGTGTTGTTAAATAATGTAAGCAAATAACGTCAGGGCATGGTGGTATTGATACAAAGTACAGGAGTATTTTATTTGTATGGAGTATTCTATATCACACATACTGAGTTCATCCATTAATGTTCAGTGCCCTCAGTTACTATTGCATTTATTATTTTATCTCCTGTCTTGAAGATCAAGCTTATAGGCCTAGTTCTAAGCTCATCCTGCTTTTATAATTTACTTCCTGTGTGTTTTGAGACTGATGAGCTATAAATTGCTTGTGAGATGTGATGCTTTTTCTAATCAGAAGCTATGAAGTATAGAGCTTGGCATTATTTTATTGCTTTACTAAACAGTTTTGCTAATAAGGCTACCAATACAATGTCCCCATTAAAAGATGGAACTGATAACAATGTTGCTCCTGGTTGGGAGAGACGGATAAGAGATTTTGGTTTTTTTACAAATTGTTTCTGGCAAATGTCTTCATACTTTATGATGCTTTGGGGGCAGGAGCAGTAACACTAGAAATAGAGCATATCAAAGTAAGCAGCAGCTGTGTCAAGGTAAGAAAGAAAAATAGGAATATTCAGTGCATCCCGCTTGTCTCAAATGTTTCCTTCCAAAATAGTGTAAGTAAGCTCTGAGTCTCAGCAAATGCAATTATAGCATCATAATACCATATTTCTTATAAAAATACATTAGAAATGCAACATCATACATTAGAAACACAATATGCTTGCTCCCTTTCAAAAATGAGTAGTTTGATCATAAAGACAGTATGCAAAGTGTACCATGTTCTGAGCAACCGAAGGTATTGTTGACCTGCTGAAGCCAAATTATGAAATGCCTTCCCCTCTCTATGAAATATTATTTCTTCTCCATGCTCCCTGAGAATGAATCTTCACCCTCTGAAAAAAATTAATCTAAAACTTTCTGACTGAGTGCACGTAGTTTGGTGCTTGTGTAAAGAGGGAGAAGGTGATCCTTGTTCTAAATACAGAGCTGTGGGAAATTAATATTCAAGTCTCTGATCTTAGTCGAGAAGACTGCAGTCACCAAGGTGATGTTTTATCTGGAAAGCATTTTTTTTCAGGTTTTAAAATTCTTTCAAAATTTGATCTGCTTTTATGTAACACTTCCTAGTCTGTTTCCAAGCACCTCCTGAATTTCCATGGTAAGTGAGGACCCTGTCTATTTTTCAAGCTTTTAAAGTAAAGCAAGAAATTAAAGGCAATTTCAAAGAGAGCTTGGATAACTTAGAACTGCTGGTTAGGGAAAGTGTTAGAATTTTGACCAGTTTGGCTGTAGATACACAGTGCCAGGCTCAGGAGGAAGTTCCATATGGTGTGTAAGTATTTATTCTTTTGTTTCTTTTTGCCTTTTGGAATTGTACAAGCTGGCAAATTCTGCTTTCTGGTGTACGTACAAGTCTTGGTTTGAAAGATACTGTGTTAGGTGAGTTAATCTGTTTCTCTCACCTTTTACTGGACGAAGTGACAGCTGATTGGCCTTTGGATCCCTACTCAGCTTGAGGTTAGCTGTGTTTCTCTGGCTCTAAGAACCAATGTTTACAGTGTTAGATGTGGGGTTTTTACCTTTAATGTGGATCAGCACTATTGCAAAGATTTTTTTTATTTCTGGAAAATGTTCAGATTTTCAAAAAAGGGTTCCATATTGTTCCTTAGCCAGAGGAGAAGGCAGAGGCTGGGAAATTTTCTCTTCCCATTGTTATTCTCAACAAAAAGAAAGCGTGATATATTAATATACAGGCCAGTGTGATAGTGAAGTATCATCCATGCCATTTCAAGCAGATACAATTTTGGACACAAAATGTTTAATGTAACTTGTATTTCAAAATGTGAAGGCTCATTTAGTGTCAGAAGTCCAATTCCACAGTATGAATATGGGTACTAGTGTAAGTGAAACAAAAGGACTGATCTAGATTTATTTATGTATTTGTGAGTGTCTTCTATGATTCAGGTTAGGAAAGTAAGTGGCTGCTTTGCAGAAGTCTGTAAAGTTGAATTGTCCCTAAAGTTTTATATGATCAGTTGAGATATTTAATTACAATGGAAGTGTACTCTTTTATTCATTAAAAAATAATTATTTGCGCCCTGTGTCTCATCTCTTTCAACAGCACAGTACTGAGTAGTCAACTCTCAAACTTCAGTTATTTCTCTCTTCTAGTCTCCCTTTGTGTAGCTCCTGTCCTTACAGTCTTACAAGAAATTCTACTCATCAGTCATAGTGATTTCTTCCCTGACGCATCCCATCAGAACATACTGCAAAGATAATTATAACAAAAGGAAATAATGTGCCAACCTTGAGCTATTAGTTTTACAGTACCTAAAAGCCCCTATTAAGAATTAAAATAGCCCAGCAAATGGACCAAATTTATATGGCAGTGACTGAACAACGTGTACCAAACCTGAGTTGTTACTATCAGTGGAACAGATAAACACATTGAAAATCTTGTCAAAGACCTTGCTTTTAAAAATATATATGCAGTGAAATTATTTTAATTTTTATTCATTACAAAAACAAATCCCGTTTAAGAACAGTTTAATATTTCAGAGAAATACATTTATTCTTAGTAAATATATCGTTTTGCTACCACAATCAGCTAGATTTTCTAACTTGCAAGGTCTTGTAGAAGTTAATTATGCTGTGTTTGCATGCTTAAACCCAAAATAAGAATCTTTTCTAATTCCTTGCTAGTTATCTTCTGAGAGTTTTGTATGTTGGGGTTTTTTTTTCCCTTTTCTTTTGGTAAGTAGTATTATATATATACAGCATTCTTTTTCAGTAGATGTGCTAACTCTGTAGTTTCGCATGGATTTTAGAATAAGGAAAAATAAGGGATAAGACTTCACTTTTGGTCAGAACCCAACTGTTGTTAAATACGAATCTTTTGCACTAATTTCAAAACAGATTAGGATTCCTTCCTCATTTTTAAAATAAAACTAGTAATTTTCCATAGATGTAAGGTAGACATAAGACTAGAATAAATTATTTTTTTTTAGATTTAAAATATTGGATGGAAGATGTAAAAAAAAATTAATTATAATATTCACTGGCAATGCCCTTAAGCACAGCTATTACCACTGTAGTTAATGCTAGTAAGTGATTTGCTGTTTTGGTTTTCTTTCCCTGGAATTGTCCAATACAGAAAACTTGAGATTGAATCACAGAAGTATGTGTGATGTTTAATTATTATGCTTCTTCAATCTTCCCAATTTCTGCCACTTAATGACTGATTCAGAACCCTCAATGTGAAGATTTAGATAGCTTGTTTTTTGTCTTGGGTTTTTTTTTTCAATATGCATTATCTGTTGTAGCAGTAGGCGTTCTGTTTCCTTGTGATAATCTTTAATCTTTTCTTAAACTATGTAGGCTGCTGTGTATCCCTAGTAATTGTCTTAGGTAATTTTTTTTTTTGGTAAAGAAATACCAAACACTCCCCCCATGCACCCCCACCTGAAACTTAATTTTAAATTTGTTGACATTGTGTTTTATTAGATATCTCTTGTTAATGTATTAGAATAGAAGGCAAAGAGAAGCCCTAACTTTCTTTCAGTATATTATAGGTTATAGTCTTGATTCTGTTTGGATATGTCAGGAGCAAAGCTCTCTATCCATTTTAGCTCGTCAGAAATAGATACTTTCAAATCACTATTTTATTTTTTAAATGTTGTTAGTTAGTAGCACCATTTAAAAACTTTAAAATGGGACTCCTGTATAAGCCTGAGTTTTTGTCCGTGATTTCACCCAGTGCAGCTAAACCAAGCCTACAGACAGTTATACCAACACTTTAAACTTTCAGTAATTTTTTCTGTCGATGGATTATTTTGAAGAAATGCTTCTGTTGAAGTATTCCAGATGTGTCTCCATTAGTGGAGATGAAAAATCCAGCTATTAATTAGCCAACAACGACAGTCTCCAACTCGTTGACAACTTCTATGGTGAAACTGATTTATTGAGAAAAAAAATTATAAATTGAAAATCTGAAATGCCAATGAGACACTAAAATACTTTGTATTCATTAGCTTAATAGTTCAAAAGAACAGTTGTTTTGATTTAAGTAATTTAATTTAAATTTTCATATTTAATTCAAAAAAGCTCATTCTTTATTATAAAATGAGCTGCAATGAGATTTTGCCTGTTGTACTCAAGTGCAATTGTAACCAGGATCCTTAACTAATAACATAGGTTCATCTGATTGTGCTGGGCTCTACTTAGGTCCTCAGTAATTTAGTGTTGAGTGTTACCTGAAACAAAATCAATAGCTAGCAGCTTTTAAAGATTTACGGGACTGTAGAAGCAGTGCCCTTTAAACATGCTAGACTTGGGAAACCATTTGTGCATCCTTTTACTGAAGTCACAGACAAACTGTTCTCAAATACGTTTGGGCTGATATTTTGAGAATGGTTAAAATGTGTTCAAACCTGTCTCCTATTTGCATAACTTAAGCCCACTGTGCTGTTATCTTATTCAATTACTCTGTATTTATGCAAATATATTATAGCATGAGCAAATTTCAGAGTTATTGTTTCCACAGCATAGTGGGCACATTGCTTACCCAGTCTTTAGAGATGCTTCCTCCATTACTTTTTATCTCTATTTATCAAGGACGGAGAAGACAATCAAAACAGCAGTGAGGATTAATTAATCTTTTGTTGACAAAAAAGAATGTTCTTAAATATTTTGTAATACTTCAAAGCTGGCACAAATTGTGTTTTTAATAGATAACTAACTGATCATCAACAGCTCGTCTCCAGCTGGTTTAAATGCAATCAGAAAACATCAATTTCTATTGTGAAAACTGTAGTTAATTAATATTAACGTGAAGGTAACTAAAGGCGTATGCCTTTGGTTCCTTTCCCAGAGTTTGTGAATCTTTATAACATTTTATTAATATGAGTGACGTTGGTCTTCTGAGGGTTTGTTTGTTTTGTCGTTTGCTTTCTTCATTTTTCTTGCTGGTTCAGTTTCATTTTGTATGAATATTCCTGAGGATTAGCAGGAATCATCATTAAGAGCTCATTAATGTGATGCTATGACCAGGTGAGTGTTTGAGCACTCCCCTGGAGCAGTTCCAGCATCTCAGTTCCAGCTCATGAGCCAAATAAAATTTTGTAGATTTCATATGAACTTCTAAATGTTTTCCAGCCACCTTTAAAATTTCCTAAGATGATTTTACTCAAATCATTAATGTAAATGCCTTTCCATAAATTTCATTCATCCAAATTTGTTTCTTAATCCCTAGAATGTGAAGAACATAGACCTACGTTTTATTATACATGATTAAAAGTCCTTTTTCATACCCCTGAGAAATATTTCCACTTTCTCATCTGCATGGCATACTCTCTTTGTATAACACATGCCTCACAATGATGTTAATCATCTCCTGTCTCTGAAATTCCTATTTAAACACAAACTGCTCCTGAGATTTGGTTTATGTTTGCTCTTCCTGACTGTAGTAAGCAGTAGTTTATATAGCTGAGTCAGATGGTATCTTTCAAATTCTTCCAAAATATGTAGAGGGACGGGAGACAGAATATAGAGTAGGAAAAGGTGTAAAGGAATAGATGTCCTTTTTCTCTAATGGTTCAATACAAACCCTTACATTGAAAACTGTACTTGATAATTTCAATGGCAGTCTTTCATAAAAAGCAAGCAGTTTTAATTGTAATCACAAACTACCACAGTAGAAGCCCTCAAATGGGATATTCAGACTGCAGGAAAATGTTACCTCCTCTTCATATCCTGCAGGGAGTTAAGTCTGTCTCAAACAGAATAGCCCCGTGATTGTGTCAGTGTCTGCTCACAGCATGGTGTTCTGTGAGGTAAAGGACTTAACACTGAGAAATTTTGAACAGACTTTAAACAATCAGAAGGTTGTTATCTTTAGGACTAAAATTTTGCAGACTTATCAGAGATTTCAAAGCATGTTAGGAAAAACTCAGCTTTTTCAGCTGAAAGACTAAAGAAAATCAAGCCATGCTGCATGGGGCTTTGGGCAACCTAGTCTAGTGGAGGGTGTCCTTGCCGATGGCAGGGGGGTTGGATCTACTTTGAAGTCACTTGCAACCCAAACCATTCAATGGTTCTAAGACAAGGTATGAAGAAATAGAACTGGCAGGTTTGATTTGAGGGAGGTGAAACAGAAAGGCAGATATACTTAGATTAAAAAACGCTATCATATACCAACATCTCATTCTTTTGGCAAATGTGTTTAGAATCCAGACAGACTTTTCTAGTATATCAATGTGGGTGTGATTCTGGAGGAGGATAAATACATTGAAACACTGAAATATTGAAAAGGTGTAAAAAATATTGTTTAACTCCAAAATGTAAATAGAAAACTCTAGCAGATGCATGTAGTGAATCCAGGGTACTGAGGGCATTTTTATCCTCATCTGGTCACCTCTACCATTTTTTGTTCCTTCCACACATTATAAGAAGTTAAGTATGGACCCTAAGTGTAACAGTCTTCTAGGGCACAAGCTTCCTACATTATATATAGACCTGTAGCAGAAAAAGCATGAAGTCATGTAATAAGTGATTGTTGTTGTAGAGTGCAAAAATAAAAAAGATGTTGGTTTAAACTTACTGAAGCCATGATAACTTGACAATTTCATAATTCCTTGACTTTGCTATGGTAGCACTATGTTGCTTCTTTAGTCTGATTTCCAGGTTAAACATACACACATACATACGAAAAAAAAGCCAAAATGAGAAGAGAGCTCTGTACATTTTATTATACAAAATTATACCCACTTTAGCAAGGTTGTTGTCAGGGATAGACCTCAGATTCTCATAGACTCAGATAGCAAGAGCTGTATGATAGTGTGGCTTCTGGTAATTTGATGACAGCAGTAACACCACAGCTATATAGGCTCTAGAATATTGGGTTCTATTTCACATTTCAGAGGGATTGTCTTTTAGAGGTCAGAGTTCCCCTGTCTTCTGTTGTCTCTCATTTTCTAAGCACCAGTTTCCAAGTCTTGTTTACCATCCATCCTTGTGGCTGAATTTATCTCCAGCCAGGGCGACCTCTTCTCTCAATGATAGTTTGGGACTCAAATTCTGTGTTTCATTACATCTAGTTCTTACTGATTTTAGAAGAAGTTGTGTATTTAAGATTCAGATATTTGCAGGAAGAATGCTATTTTTGTAATCTTGATTCCAGCAGGCTCTTTTTCTTTCCTGCACAATTTTTACAAATTTACAGAGATTTACATGGGTGATTTGCACACCTTGTGTTCACATCCTTGATGGAAGAAAATCTGCATCCCAGGGATTTTAGTGTATTATCTAGTCAATACTGGATAGATGGCATGATGTTTTGAGCTCACAATGAAGGTAGCAATGTTCGTTAAACACATGCTAAGTTCATAAGCTTATTTGGATGTGTGTGTACTCCCTCCTTCCTCCATAACTAGAAGTATATGCATGTGGCTTGCTGCAGTTTTAATTAAGACATTTTCATCTGTCTGCTTCTCAGAAAGAGAGGATTTTATCTGATGACCCAGAACAGTAGGGATGATCCTGTTATATAACTTATACATTGATCTCAGTATAAAAAATTGGCTGGGTAGAACATATAGTAAACAGTGATTCTTGAAAATTAATTGACAGTTAAGACTGTTACAGTGAGTCATTATAGTTTGGAAAATGAGCACTGATTAAGTTAGAAATCTGCTGGGAGTTGAAATATGTTTTCATAGATACATAACTAAGAAGAAATTATTATGTAGATGCAAGCTGCAACCTTGAAATAAGTAGAATTCTTTTATAAAATGACAAAAATGATGAGGTTAATAATTCTAAGCTTGGAATTAGACTCAGGGAGAGATAATGATGTGATGTCCATAGTGGTCTTTATTTCACATGCTCTTTTTCCTCTTCAGTTTTCTTTTTCCCATTCTCTTCTGTGATTGCAAAGTATAGACTTACAAGTCTACTAAACTGACTTCCTTTGGGAGTTGCAGTGACCTCTATGAGGCAATCTTTTGTACCCTGTGGTGCTCCATCATCATTCACCATTTAAGCAGCTTTCAAGAGATCTGCTTTATTCTATAGACATGTTCCATCTGGCTGCACATAAAAATCTTCAGGGAAGTCCTCAGAGATGATTTTTCTGAGTATCCCAGTCCTTAAAGGTTTGAATTTATCAGTATTTCTATCCTATATTATTTCTAATCCATATTTTAAACACTCACAGTGATTATTTGAGCTTGTCTTGGAAGTAAAGATAAAGACTGACCAGGCATCACAATTGCTTTGCTTTGCAAAACTGTGTCCCTCCAGGTCAGTGCACACATCTATTGGATCCAAACCCATGCCATAAAGCAAACCCAAAAATGCCCTCAATGCGACATTAATTCTTTTTGAATAGATGATAAGAAAGCAGAATATCAAACCCATGCATCTGTGCTTCACCCCAGTTTTTGCCTTTTATTTGAGTAAATAAATAAAGAAGGAAATTTGCCTCTACTGTACTGATCACCATGATATCCAAAGGTTATTGGATACTTGCAGTGTAAGAATATTTACTTTTCCTCATGCATCAGTTCCAGCACATACTTAGAATTTGCGTTTTTTCACTAAATGAAGCAGTTTGTTCAGTCCATGGTTCTAGAAGTGCATCTTGGTTTCTTTCGAAGAGCATCCACCCAGGATGGCTCTGATTCTGCAATGCAGCCAGGCAGTAGAATCATAGTGGACCACACTGCTTCATTTCCAGGGCCTTACACAAGAAGTACTTCTCAGTTTTCTGCAACAGAAAGTTTGTGAATGCAATTGATAACTGGATTCATTATTTCTCAAAGAGAGTAGAAAAAAATAAATTGAATAAATAAATGAATAATAGTAATAATAATAATAGCAATAAGTTATACATAAATAGAAATAGAATAAATGTAGACTTTTTTTTCCAGTTTTGTGCTGTAAAGGGATTGAAGTGGAGGAGAATACGCTTGTGAACTTCTAGAATTTCCTGTGTTTTGGACCAATAAAGTCAATTGCACTTTGTGCAGTCCACTGAATATTATAAAATTATAATCGAGATTTCTGGATCTGATAGTTTGTACTAACATAGTCATGTTTTTTCTCTGTGTTTTGGTTTTGTTAACCTTTTTTTAACACAAATCAGTTTGTTTTCAAAATAGGTGTGTGTATATATATATATACATTAAAGTTGCCAGGGAAAGCAATAGGAGCAGAAATTAAAATGCTTTTAATCTTCGTTTTACATTATTTTATAATCTGAACTCTATTATGGTTTTTCCCTACAGAACAGGATGTGAAGTAGTAACAACCTTTGATACTGCTGCTATGATAACCAAGTTGATGGTTGGTGGTAGCATGTGGCCATGACTTTCAGGGAGACTTCAGTTTTTGCTACTGTTGACCCAGTATCAGAATTTCAGTTAATAGGCATGCTAGTTGATGTTTAAGGTCGAGGGAGGTTGTTTGACCTCAAGAAGAGAAGATTTTGGAATGACCTGTTATGGCCTTTCAATACTTAAACGGGCTCATAAGAAAGATGGGAACAGACACTTTTATCTACAACCTGTAGTGATAGGACACAGGATAACGGTTTTAATCCAAAAGAGATTCTATGATATTATTAATTATATTTCTTAATGCATGGTTGGAGCATCTAAATTAAATATTGTGGTGATTAGGCAAAAACAACAAGAAAGGACTCCTGAATTTTAAGCCTTAAATCATTGGTAGACATATATATAAATTAATTAAAGAATTGACAAAAATATAAACATTCAGTCTTTGTGATTAAGATTAAATAAAAAAGTCTTTAAATAAATTAGTGTCTTTTAAAATATTGTTTCTATTTTTTTGTGGAGGTTGCTGTTTTGGAGGTTTGGTCTTCTCTGTTTGTTTGCTTTTGGTGTTGTGGGTTTTTTTGTCATATGTGGCTAGAAAGCCAGTCTTAAGCATGTGTAGCAAACAGTTCTCTAGTGGAATTGGAAAGCTGATCAGTATTTCCCAGCAGGATTGGGTATGGAAAGAGAAGGGAATTTGGTATTTTCTGAAGAGCCTGGTACTTAAATATAGTTTGTCGGCATAGTATCTTTACAAGTTTGTGTTGGACTTGTCATAGAAGTTTCCATCTGCAGGCTTGAGGATGTGACACAATGGAACTTAGAAATGGCTCTAATTATTATGTTATAAAATTGCATTCCCTTTGTCCCACAGTGAAGCACTATCTTATTTTATTTCTGCATAGCACAGCACCATCATTATCTTCCTGTTCATAGCCTGGTTGGCACAATTGATGGGGAAAGTGAGAGAGAGATATTTAAATTCCCTTTGGCTAAAAATGAATTAGACCACATCTCCTACTTCTTGGCCAAATGCTCTGCCTATTGAACAACTATAAAACATCCTGTGTGTCAGTACTGATGAAATCAACACGTCTAGTCTGAATGGTGTGTTTGTGGGATGATGTTAGAAAGCACCACACGAACTTAACAAATCCCAATTTTGTATGTTTGTTTGTTTGTTTTTTGTTAGGACAGAGGTGCTGAGATAATTGAGTTTAAAGAAAATAGTGTTATTTTTGTTTGTGGACAGGACCAAAAGTTTCTTCACCCAAGTATTTTTTCAATTTTTTTTTTTAAAAAGGAAATCACTGAAGGTACCTGATGTACAAGAGTGGATTAAATAGATTTTCATGGATAGTTTTGCTTTCAAATTAGCTGTCATATAAGACTTCTAGGTTCCTTTTTGCACCTCACCTTTAAATCACACAAGTTGTCAAGGGTTGTATGATTTTATTTTTTTAAATGTGTTTGGCACCATTTTAAGAGCAGAACTGTATTTTATTCCCTAACCGTTCCTATAGAAGCTCCTTCAGAACAAGTAACTTTCCCTCGATTAATTTCAGTCCTTGCTTTCATGGCTGTTCTTGGTGGTTTATCACTGCTTCTAAATCAGCAGTGTACAAATAAATTAAAAGAAACAAGCAAGTTCTTTGCCAGAGGTAGGATAGTTGATTTGCCTTTAAAAAAGAAAACAGAAAGAAAGAAAAGCAAAGCTGAACAGAGCTAGTCTTTCAGGCCCTTTTACCTTTCCTCTCTCTTCAAGATATCAGTATGTCAGTTTTGGATCTGGTCTTTCTTCCTCTCCTTTCCTTCTCTAAAATCTATGATTTCTCAGCAAAAGGCCATATAAATCTCTGTTGCTGGTTCCCTACCGGAAACAGTTGCATCAAATCCCTGTATAAGCTTTTTTGCAGTAATGACTCAAAGTTTATGCGATACAGTATACATTTCACATGCTATAATGGGAAGGTGTGTTTAAGTAAGAATGGTGCACTTTTATATTTCAGTCAGTGTTTTGAGAAAGATAAATAAGACAAAATTCTGTGCTTTTAATCTGCAAACATATGGTAGGTACAAATATGTCCTGGAGCTATCTTAGTACCACAGTGATTTTTGGTAGCAGCCTGTAGAGATCTGGTCTTTCAGTACGGACTTAAGATAGTTCTTACTTACAAAATTTGCTCTACATATCTCAGGTTCAGATATGCACCAGCACTTAATTGATAAAGATTTTTCCATTATTTTGTACTGCAGAATTGTCTCTTTTTTTTATGCCATACTGAAATCAAGAAATTACTTTGTAGTTGGCCTTGCTTGGTGTGCAAAAGTTTCCATGCCACTGGATGACTGCTCATATGTTCAAAATGTTCCTTTGGTCCTTCTTGGTGACACACCTCATGAGTGCAGTTGATGTATCTCCTCAGTTGGTCTGCAGAGCTGAAGCATATCTGATTTGAAGATAGAATGGAAGTTTCATGTAGCCTGTGAAATGAAAGGAACTAAGAGACAAAGGTATTTTGAAAATCAAAGATGAACTTATTTGCACTTCAGGTTAATTTCACTGATTCCCTGTTCTTGCATGAGGAATATCTTTTGACTATTTACTGCTAGTGCCAAGATAATAGTTACTTCAGAGGAGTCTTTGTTAAATACATCTACTTAAACCTTTTCAAATATAGCATTAAGATACCGATATTTGAAACCAAGAATCTTTAGAACAACTTTAGAACAAATGCTGAGGTGCAATAAATTAATTTTTTATATTAGTTAACTGATTACTATTAATAAATAATATACTCTTGTCAATTTATTTGACAGCATGATGATACACATGCTACAATTCTAAAGTACAAGACTGTTGTGTTCTTCAGAAAAAGGAGAGTTAAGTTTTGTCTGAGTAATTTTTTTTAACCTACAACTTTCATAAGTAAAATATGCGTATGGCTAGATGTGATAATGAGATACTGCTTGTTTCTGTGAAGGATATCAAAGTATAAAAACGACCTGGAACTTCTTGTTGGGTTCAGTTGTAAATAAGTGTCTACTACACGAGTTTTTTTCACTGTCTTGAGAGTCTCTAATGCAGTCCCGGAGGGAAACTTCTCTACATGTTTGCCACTTGGAGATCATATAATGATCTAAGGGATATGGTTTTGAAGAGCTTCTCACTGAAATGGTAAGACAGTAGGTTTCAACGCCAGTCTGTCTTTATGCATGAACAGATAAATGAATTCTCCTTGATCCAGATTGTTTGTTATAATAATAGTTATTTAATTACTTCTGAGGAAAGTAGATGCTGTGAGCTTTATTGGAGCCACATGGGAACCAAAGGGACAAAACTTACGATCATTCTGTACTCATTTACATTCATAGAGTCACATAATCGCCACAGTTGGAACACACCTCTGTGCTCATCTGGCTCAATTCCCCTGCTCAAAATGAGGTCAGCTGGAACAGTTTGTTCAGGATTGAGTCCAGTCAGGTTTTGAATATTTCCAGGCATGGAGATTCCAAAAGCTCTCTGGGAAACATGCTGCAGTGCTTGACCACACACTGATTTTTAATTTTTTTTTCCTTATGTCTAAATTGATTTTCTCCTATCTCAGTTCACACCAATTGCTTCTTTTCCTGTCACTGGACACCACTAAGGTGACTAAGCTGTTTAGCCAGTTTTTAGTCCACTTATTGTCATTTTTTGTAGGCCATAAGTTTGTCTGTGAGGATGTTGTGGGAGACAGGTTCAAAAGCCTTAGGATAAACAACATCCACTGCTCTCACCTCATCCGTCAAGTTAGTCATTGCATTGTAGACAGTTGTTGATTTGGCCAGACATTTCTTCATAAATCCATGCTGACTACTCCAAATCACCTTCGTCAACTTGGGCTTGCTGAAATTTTTCTGAGAGTATAGTTGTTCAATACAATCTGTGAATAGGGGAAGGGGGGAAGGGGTGTGTGTGTGTGTGTGTGAGATATTTATTCTAAATGAACTAAATTGAAGAAAACAGATAAAGAAATGTTTATAAGAATGGTATTAATCTAAAGTATTTTGCTTTGGTAGATTGTTGCATGCTTTGTTCTCCCCACAGAAGGGTAGAGAGAAATGTAGGAAATACTTTATCAATCAAGTAAGATCATATTGAAAAATAATATAAAATGTGTTAATGAACTTTATCACATTAGATAATATTTCATAATAAATAAGGCAAAAAATATGACTCAAGAGATATTGACAGAATTTCCCTCCAAGCACATTTCTAATGTAACATCAGCAGGGAAGAAGGCCATCTGTCCATGTGTTTTTCTGTAAGGATATTTGGGCTTGTTTAGAAAACAACCAGACCCTGTCCTTGTAGAGGTTGGCAAATCTAATGTGAAATGGAATCATTTAACAGATTGATGAGTTTTATGCAGTTCAAGAGACTAGAATAATGGGGAAGACAACTGCCTCAGCAGCAAAATTCGGTCTATGTTCTCTCCTCATCAAATAATAATAATAATGTTAATATTTAGTGCTTGATTGCTCTTAAAATGTTAATATGTACAGTCAACCCTAAGCTAAGGCAATATCAGCTGCTGCACTTACTTTTACAGTTCTAAGTAACTTTATTCTGAAATGCTAGGGAACAACACAGATGGATTTTTTTTCTCTGCATTACTTGATACTTTCAGTCCTTCTCTGCTTCCTGAAATACGTTCTCTTTCTAAAGATATTGAAAATGACATGCATATGTGGCACCTGTAGTTAGTATATTGAATCTTGAGTTTATGTAAGGAATTAATTTGAGCTGTAAAACTGATCTAGAGATCTTATGCAGTTGCTCTGAATACAGCAATGTTGTTTAAATGCAAGGGGAAATTTTTTTCATTTGAGAATTTTACCATCAAGCTATTTATGGTGGAAGTTTTAACATCCATAGATTCACTTACCTCATTCCCCTTCGAGTTCATCCCTAACTTAGTCCTTGAAGGTGGACAAGAATGTTACACATTGGTACTAATGTAATTAAGGTTTCTCTTCATCAAGAAATCTTACAGATTTCAATTCTCCCTATATCCTTTTTCTCTGTATTTGAAATTAGTTCTTCCAGACATCTTGTATTGATATTTTAGTATATATTCATTTTGGTTAGCAGAGAGAGTATGGTGGTTTGTTTAAGGGATGAGTGAGAGAAAAACCAATGCAGAAGTTCCTGGTTTAAGACTCTGTGATCTACGTTATATTAAAAGTCAGATTCATTAATTGTTCTGATTTGAAAATCTATGTATATAGCAATTTAACATTTTTTTTCTTGCCAAAGAGGAAAGACATTAATTTCAAAATATATCTTTGGACTCAGGCATGTCTCAGACTGTTGAGAAAAAATTGCTTTCACTCTTTAATAACTTTTAGCTTACAGATACATTATTTTTTCTTGGATATCCTTGGTGGTGCATGCTGTTGTCATAATATTCAGGGAGACTACACTGTGCAACATTTTATTTTGGTTTCTAGATTATATAGAGCTTCATAGTTACACAAAAAGGCCATGTATTGTGTCCAGAAGATCAGAGTAAACCAATTTAAAATTAACGCAATGTGTTCCTTGAGGATAAAACAAAGGGAAGCTGCAATCTGCTGTTGTAGTTTTAGCTTCAGGCCTTTGTAGAGCAAATTGAATTCAGCAATGATATCATGAATGTCAGAATTGTTTTGTGAAGGTCTGGGCCTAACAGGAGATGTTACTAATAGTAAGTTAGGAGCAAATGAAAGAAATACCTTTAGTTAGGTATACTTCAGAGATTTGAGCACAAAGCACAAGTCCTAATAGCTTCTAAAAAGGAGCAACTCTAGATGAAGAATGAACAAGAGTTTCAGGGATTGAAAAATTGAGAAAATGGGATTTTTTTTTTTTTTTTTTCAATCTCTGTGGAACAATCAAACAGCTGATTAAAAATGGTCTGGACTACAAATTAGGAATGGGTAATATTTCAGTTTGTGCATTTATTGCATAATCCAGAGAGAACCCAAAGAGGCATTCACATTATAGTGTATATATAACATATATGAGCATTGAACCCCTTAGAAATTATTTTGATGTTAGGCAAGTTCTCATAAGTTGAAGTGACAGGACAGCAAATGTGAATTTACTATACTTGTTAGTCCAACAGAAAGTAGGAGTGTCTTTAGGGGTTTTATGTCCCTTTTTAAAGAGAAGCAAGGCAGGAGGATCAGGAGACAACATTTAAAATAAATTTCTGAATAGATCAGCCATAGAGGAAATTACTTCCATTTTTTTAGCTGATAAAAGAAATTGAATTGTCCCATAATCTGTTGTTTCTGATAATATTTGGTGATGTAGAAATATCAATTTTGAGTCCCAAATTAGACAGTCCTGTGTGTTATGGATGTGAAATATGTCTTGTTTCATTTCAGTAGGTATAGAATGAAATCAGTTCTTGAAAGCGAAAACAAATATGAATCATAGGAACTGAAGCTTTCAGTATTAGATTTGTGTTTTCTTTGTTGGACAGATCTACTCATCTTACTCTTTTACAAGACTCTTACACTGGCAATGACATTTGGGCTTTTATACATTCAAAATGTGGAACTTTAAAGAACAAACAATCCTTGACAGCTGGCCTTGTCATAAAGCCTGGCTTTGTCTTGAGAAAGAATGCTTGAAAATGATTTATTGGCCAAAGTAATTTTCTACTAAATTGTGGCAATTAGAATAAATATGAATTGTCATTATGCCATACAATTTTGTCTTAACCTTTTGAAATCCTTGTAAAAGTGGGCATACGGAACAGCTGAAGCAATGGCTGCTCAGGGACACTGCTCTGAAATACAATTCATTATTATCTCACTCTCAGTAGTGAAATTAATTTAGTAATTCAGAGATGTTTCTACAAACCCTGACACTTAGCAAATTGGGAAAAAAAGAATTGTAAACAATTTCCAGTAGTCCAGGAGTGAGGCTGAGTTCCTTATACTTGACCGTTACATTTTACACGTATCCCAGGTTAGTCAGTGTCTGGAGAAATGGAAGAAGAGCTTGCCTTGGAGACAGCCAAAGGAGCCCTATGCACTGTGTTGCCTATGGGACTTGTGAGAGCCTGAAACACTTCCAGAATTGATGCTCATTTTTATGTGTCCTTGTTGGAATGTTTCTTAAAGGCAGCATAGATCCGGCCAAAAGGCTATTGGAGAAGTTTCCAGAAATTCAGGGGTTTGTCAGTTTCCCTTAAGTCTTTCCATCTGTGTCTCCAACCTTATCCACCTTGTTATTTTCCTTAAGTGCAAGACACTTGTGGTTTTAAAAACAATTATGTGTTCTCTCCCTACCGTTCCCTGAAAGTTCTAAAGCAGCTAATATATGGCCACTTGTTGATTTACTTAAGTGGCAGTCATTTACTGAGCTTCCAACCCCTACAATTCAATGATTCTCTGATTCTATTGCAGTTTTAACTCTTTCCTGGTTTAAAATGGGTGAATATGGGTTTCTGCCCCTAAATCACCATTTCACAGGTTAGTTCCTAATACTGCACCAGTATTCCCTGCTGATTCATCATTATTTATATTAAAAATACTTATTATTTAAAACAAACCTGTTCTTTTAGCTTCAGTAATGGACTAAAAATGATAGTGCCATTTTTCTGAATTAGCAAATGAGGAAATATAAAATTTAGGGTTTTCAGGCAACAAAAGGTATAGAACACAGTTTTGTTGAAAATCCCAGCCTTTTCCAGAAAACAGTTCATGGAACAGAAGACAAGCCCCACAGATCCAGCACTCAGCTCAAACGGTTCATCATCATCAGTGTCAGAGTAGTAGGCTTTGTTTCTTTGATGCTATAATGAGAAAACGGAAAAGGTCACTTAGAAAAATGCTGCTGCTTTTTTCTTTTTCTGCTTTACTTTATTTCTGAAAGTGCAAAAAATTCAGATATTACCATCTGTCTTGCAACTATAGTTTTACACAAGAAATATCTCCTCAATTGAGATGGCCGTGTAGATAGTACAGATTGCTGCATACAGATCCTGAAAGGTCATTGTACAGTAAGCAGAGACCATCAAAAATATCTTCCATAGCTATCCCTGTGTACACACAAGACCACTTTACCTGAAACATCATGAAGAATCCTATGCCATGTCTAGCACCAATCTTTCTACATTTGTTTTTAGCTATTTATATCTATCAGAATTGCTGTGTAGTACATGGGCACAAAATAATATCTGTTTAGTAAAACACGAGATTTTTTAAGTTGACTGTTGACTAACTGATGTGTGGGCTTTTATCCCTAACATCAGCAAAACAAAACAAGTGATTTTTGTTCCACTTTCAGAGAAGCTAAAACACTGTGAACTAGTCAATGGCAAGGAAATGAATGAAGGACTTAAGAAAACACTTTAACACGCTGTCACTCAGTGACTGGGCTTCTCATTCATGCAATTTAAAATAGAAAATTAAATTTTAATAATCCATTGTAATTAACACTATGAGACTGAATACTTATATTTTCTGAAGGGGAAACTGAAAATTCGTCACATCATGCAGAAGTTGATTTTACTTTTATATCCTGTGACCTTTCTGTTGTATTTGTTATTCTACTACAACACTTGAAGAAAATTTACTCCTAATTCAATCAGTCCTGCTGAGTTATGTCTATAGAAGAGTTGACAGATATCAGAAATCACTGGTAATATGGTTGAACTGAATGACTTCAAATAAATCTTTATTAACAAGAGTTCTGGTTAGACATATTATATAATACCTTAGGGAAAAACAGATATGAACCAATAGGAGACAGAGATATTTCAACCTTAAAAGGAGACTGTGGCATTTAAGGCATCTTCTTACAAAGTTGAAGTGAAGGCTGAAACAACTGAAGGCTGAAACAATTTACGTTCTTCTTGTGTAGAAGAAGGTAAATTGCCTACACAGGTTAGATTTCAGTACTATGTTTTAGAATTTTAAACTTATTAATAAAATAATAATTATTATTTGAATTAATATTTAATAAAATCTGTGTTAGGCCCTGGCTACATTGGAAGTGAATTCTTTTTAATGTAGCACCTCAGTGAAAAAACATGAAAGTGATGTTTGAACTGTGTAAGGCATGGGGAAGCAAAAACCTTCAATCATCTGGGAAAAAAAAAAAAAGTTACAACCTGGGAAATATATTTGCATTAGAGATTGGATACTCTGTCATTCATCTGGAGCATGAACTTAATTTTATTGTTTCTCTACCCTTATTTTAGGATAAGATTTCCTAAGTGTTGATACTAAACTGGCAGTAGAGAACATTGATTTAAATACAGAATGAACTAGAGAAAAATGCCTTAGACAATGCACGATTTTTAGCAAAGGAGAAGGGGTCTTCAATGTCCATGAAGGACTTCACCTTGACAGTGAAGTCCCTTGGCAAGATCTCCACCCACCTCATGAGAATTCATAGCTTAGTCACCTGAAAGAATGGACATAGTATTTGATGCAATTAGCCTTTGTAGAAATGCAAAAGGTGCCGAGTTGTATGTCACATGTTTCCTTTAGAGTCAAATTGGGAAGACATTCCATGGGAGACTGGAACACATTGGGAAGCAGTCTTGAAATACATAATGCAACCTTGCAGCTCAGTTTGTCAGGAGAAAAAGCTGATAGAGAAATGTACTGGGGGACTCAAGTACTTCCCAGGTCTTGGTTCTTGGCCTTTGTTCTTGATTTCACGCTGGCGTGAAAAGCAGATGAACTGCATCTGTCCCTCCTTGCTCAGCCTTCAGAAGTAGGAAATCCAGATGGACTGGGCCAGGGAAGAGGTGGATGCCTTTAACAATTCCTTGGAAAGGAAGCCAGGGTTGTGAGGCCAGCCATTTAAGACACCTGCCTTATTGTGCACACATGACACAGAAAGGGTTCATACTCCCAAAGGGATGCTGAGAGATGGGGACATTAAAATGTCCCCACAGGGAACTTTCTTTCTGTGTTCAGGAATTAGCTGAGGCATTTAAAAGGAGCATCATATTAAAGCAACTGGAGAGAAAATTATGTGGGAGAGTGTCTGGTTTCTTTATATTTTGACTACTGTGAATTCTCTATTTGGGCAACCTTTTGTTGGCAGGATGTTATTTTGAAAATAAAGCCTTCCTGGTTTTGAAATGTGATTTAATTCTATTTTATCTGTATGGCATATAAAAAGAAATCAAGATGAAGGTAGTGAAATGGAATGTCTCGTTCCTGATTTTGTTTCAAAATGAAAGTAGTATGAAACTGTCTCATGACACAGTGGGAATATCGTAGGTGTTGAAAATCTTCATTTTCATCTATATAATCTTTGATTAGTGTTCTTGTTACATCCACTGCTAGATTCATAATTTATGAGACATGAAAATATGGGTAATAATGTGGCTTATGGTTACATATTTCCTTGCCTTTTGCATTCTGATTTTTTTTTTTCCTCTGCTTTTCTCACAATAAGCTACAAAACGCTGACTCAGGGTAGAATTATTCCAAACTAGAATTCTTCCTTTTTCCCTCAGGATGTTTGACACTTCAGAAGTGCTGACCTAGAAAGAGCACACTGTGAAAATAGTTTTGTGATAGACCCCCAAAAGAGAAACTGATAGATGACTAGCATTCAAAGCCTTTGGCTGAGGTAGGACTATTTGCTGATGGTTGTACAGGAAAACTATTAGATTAAATTCAAGCTCAGGAAATTGGGAAATACAACTGTGTTTCATCATGGCTTTGCAATTGTATTGGTTGGAAGAAAAAAAAAAGCAGCTAATGATAGCCACATGAGATTAAACTAATTCTGGTGTGGCTTTCCCACGCCTGATGCATAGTTCTACTGTTTTATTATTTTTTAGTATAGATAGATGAAAGCATTTCATTTCATGACCATTAGCACAGTTACTGAAATGATTGAATAAGAAGTATGAAGAGAACATGATTTTTTTCAAAATATCAAGATTGTATTTGAATATATTGTGTAGATTTATTGCCAGGCTATTAGAGAAACCAAATAATTTTCAAGGTATATGCACAGTTATATATGTTTTCATTCATAGGTGTCCTGGTGCAAGAGATTATATGATATGTATAGGAGGATATCTTCTACCGCTCGCTGAAATGTTATCACCCAGGTTAAAAGATTAATACATCCAAAATATAATACAAATACATTTCTTTTCAGAGGATGAAAATTGAAAAATTCAGATTTTCTTATGTAAAGGTTACGGGTTAGCAGAAATACATCTAAAATTATGTGAAATTTATTTTTACACTGACATTTAAGCAGAGACCATTTTCTCGTATACTTGAAATAATGCGCTTGACCTTCGTTTCACACCACCCATGGCACTGACAAAATAAAACAGCAGGGATGATGAAAGGAAAAATTTGAAATACTACATATGTGTCAGCTAGGATTCTCTTTAAAAGAATTAACCATTACGCCACCACTGGCAAAGTTATTAATGTTTCATTAAAAACTTCCCAGACCATTGATTACAAGAAAGAATATTTAACTGTAGTGAGAATCAGTCGCAAACTTGACTTTAAATGGCTTTCCACTTTATTGTCTGGCAATCTCATGTACTCAGAGTGCTAACCATCTGCATAATCCCCCATGGCAAAATGGATAAAGTAAAAACAAAAGAAATGTGATCTTCAAGGGAGGAATTATCACACAGCCAGTTACCAATTAAGAGGCAGTTACAAACATATTAGAGTCCAACAGGACTAAGTTTGACTGACAGAACAATTTGACTTGTAAACACTGTGCTGTGGTTAAGCCCAAAAGCCTTTGCAGTTCACTAGTTTAAATTTATTTTTGCAAGAAATTGTATTTTATAAGTCTACAAGGACTTAACCTATAAATGTCTCCCTGATATAAAACCACGGAATTATCACTGGTTTAAATTAATGTAGTACATTGTTATCTGAAGGGAAACTGGTAGCCTTTAAATCAATTCTTGTTGATCTCTGCTACGTTGAATGCTTACTATCTGAAGTTGATTTAAATACTTAATGAATATGACAAATGAATGCATGTTCACATTCTGAGCAAAGAAATGTTTTGGTCTAGTTCCTTCTGCTTTGCCATAAATCATTTGGACAAAAACAACGTAAATATTGGGAGACATAAGCACATCCTTTGGCAGAGAAATATTTATCTACACTCCAACACAGTTAAGTCTCTGCCCTTTACTACCCGTAGTTGGTCTTGGATGTGAACTAGAAGACTAACAATATCTTTGCTTATTTCAATATCAGCTAAGTTCTTGTGACAAATCTTGATTTTATTTCAGTTGTAAGATTGAGTTTAAGGATATCATGTCTAAAATTATGTTGTTTTTTAATGAGAATAAAGTTCCAGAATCCTGGAAGGGCTGACTACATTAATGGAAGATTTTATTACAAAGGCTACTGACGGTCCTGAAGAACTAAACAAAAAAGTTCAGTATTAAACAGCTTTTAGAGTACTTTTGGAAAACTTTTCCATAATTTTTATATGTTCAAGCACTTTGACAGCTGTAAACCAAATACTTTATTCTTGACAGGAAGCATTCTGTGACAAGCATGAATGAAGTCTAAATTTTGTTATTACCTTTGCTCAAAACACAAACCAGAACTTTTTTTTCAGTGCTCTTTAGGCTAAAAGAGAAGTTGGATGGGAGGGGGGTGGGAACAGAGTCTCAAGTGTCACTGAAAATAACTAAGTTGCACTTGATAAATTTTATAGCTATTTTAATGAAGTTATAGAAGAATATATAGAAGATTATAATGGAAACTTTAGTGTAATGGTTTATACTGACCGTTACCATAATATTCTGACACAGAATTACCTGGAACTGTTTGATTGTCCCTTTACGTTTAGTAGAGCATGACTTGTTGCAAGAAACACAATATAAAATATTTAAACTACTTTCATGCCAGTAATAAAGAAAAAATACAAAAAGAATTCTTAATTTTTAGTATACCTGCATGTACATTTTTTTCCTTGTGCAGAAGTATGAGAAGTACTTAAACACTAATGCAAGCCTGAATGAGACTTTTTTTGGCAGTTTAACACAATTGCAAAGGGCATATAACTGTTTTAAATATCCCATATTGTTATGTGATCTTGAATTTAAAAGAAGTTCAGTCATTAAACTTTACTGATTAATTCTGCAGGTTGCAAAAGTGATCCAGTCCATGGCATTTCTCATGTTCTTTTAATCTAATTGTCATGTGTAGAAAACAGTCACAGAACTGTATTTGTTGTGGTCTCTGTCAGCGGAGACAAATTTTCTTCAATATTTCAATATCTGCAGCGAAAACTCTTTGGTATGGAAAAGTTAGCCAGTTACTGAAACAAAAATAAATTCTGACTAGCTGGAGAGTATAAAAGAGGCAATTTTTTAATTACAGACATTGGAAAAGATTTATGTTATTAAAAGGTGGCAATTATCTACAACTGATGCTAGAGCTGTTGCCACTGGAAAATAATATGCTTCCCTGAAGGGGCATGTGCTGCCTCTTTCCTTGAACCATAATCCTCTCTACAGAATTTTATTTCCTTTATTTTGACCTTCATACCAGGGGTAGTGATTTTTTTTTTTTTTTAAAGTCTGTGATTGGCTAATCTCAAAACAAATTTTCTAATAGAAAAGCAATTTATCGAACCACCAAGTCATGTCCTATAATAAAGGTGGGGATGAATATCACCTATCTACAGATCACAAGTTTTAAAGGAGACATGAAACAAATTCTGAGCTCAGATATTTGCCAAGTTTGTGTCATTCTAATGGCAAAGCTTCTTATTAAATGTTTTGCAAGGTTAAGGAATGTACAACAGCAAAACCTGAGGTAACATTTTTCAAGGTCACTTTCTAGCTGTTGGTGTGTCAGAATTAAAGGACAATGCATGATGTGTAGGAAAATGCTTGGGTTTTTTAGTCTTGAAATACTCTGTTCTACCTGTTGTGTTCAACATAATGTAGGGGGTTTTGTCATTTATAATGTACAGTGACAAAATATATGTACTTTATTAAAAAAATAATTAAGGCCTTGTAGTGGTTCTGCCTGGAGAACTAGAAAACAGAGTACTCTGTCTTACTTATTATCTCTTTGCATACCTATTCAAAACCTGAGGAGACTGTACCAAACAAATAGTCATGTGGCATCTTAATTCCTTTTCATATGAGCAATCTTTGCTAATTGAGGACTTTATTATTGTTTTTCGTTTTGGACTAATCACACTTTCATCCCTCGGGTGGGAAGAAATGGAGTCAGCAGATGTCATTTTCCCTGGAAAATTCAGAGTAACCCTAATCAGAGTACCAGGAATAGCAAGTAGGGAAAAAGAGAAGGCAGAAGAGCTTTTATAGGAGCAATATTACCTAGGGAAGCCTAATGACCAAGAAGCAGAAAATGACAAGAAATGAGACTTATCCTTTCTTACAGGAACTGACTGTAGAGAGTATGGAAGGGTGTAAGTTAGTTCCGTAATTTAAAGAGAACAGCTAAAAATTGGTTTCTCCTGCTCTTTTAAAGCCAGAGTATGTGGAAAGTTATCTGACTGCTATAGCTAGACAGCCAAAAGTGAATTTTCTCAGTGTCACTGTAGATGTTACTTCCATGAAGCCTTCCAGTACCTGAAGGCATGCAGCCTTCCAGTACCTGAAGCCATGCAGCCTTCCAGTACCTGAAGGGAGCTTATAAGCAGGAGGGGAATAGACTTTTTAAAAGGGTAGATAATGATAGGACAAGGGGGAATGGAATAAAGCTAAAGGAGGGAAGGTTTAGATTAGATATTAGGGGGAAGTTTTTTAAAGAGAGAGTGGTAAGGTGCTGGAACAGGCTGCCCAGAGAGGTGGTGGATGCCCCATCACTGGAGGTGTTCAGGGCCAGGTTGGATGGGGTCCTGGGCGACCTTGTGTAGATCCAGGCCTGGAGGTTGGTGTCCCTGCCTGTGGCAGGGAGGTTGGAGCTCTATGATCCTTGAGGTCCCTTCCAACCCAGACCATTCTATGATTCTATGTAAGAAGTTCTGCAAAGATTGTATTTTGGACTGAGTTCTTGCACATAGCAGATGATAAAATATGTGCTGAGACCTTTGCCATAAATGTTGAAGTTCTCAGCCCTGGGATACTATGACCAAGATGTTTTCAGAAAATTTAGAGAACTATTCTTTTCATAATAGGCATTGCTAAAGATAATCAGTGGATTATCTGTAATTCCTGTAATTACCATTCTTATTTTCATTCTTTTTTATGTCTTGATCAAAGCCTCATTACACCTCATGCTAAACATCCGTGGAATTGATAGTGCTTCCTTCAAGCAAGTGCTATAATGAAGCCTGAAAGAATGTAACAATAGTTATAATAAGCAATGGGTACATGAAGGGGAAGGCTTGGTAAGGTAATGGTAATAATATCTTTTCTTTTTGGTAGGGTGTTTTGGAGTTCATTTGAGATATCTGTGCTTCTGGTTATTTAATACTGAAGCAGCAGAGAGAACTAGCAGTGCAGAAAGTATTGCCAAGGTAATTAGAATCCAGCAGTGAGTGATTCTTCTTGAAGGAAGGCTTATCAGGAAGTATCAGCATTGTAGAAACAAAGAGAGCTACATGAAGAAACAAAACATACTGATAGCAATTTCTGACTTTGGCTGTTGAAGCTGTTGCTAATAGTAGTGGCATCATTTAATCATACAGTTTGACACCACCTTAAGATTCTCTAAAAGAATTTTAATATATGCCTTAAGTAAACTTTCTAACTAACCAGGTTCGAAATAAATGGCCTGATTTTGTTCATTATATTTTTAATATATGCATTTTAATATGTACTAAATAAACTTTACAGTGTTTTATTAGTATCAAGTATTTCTTTGCTGCTTGGAATGTGCTACACTATTAAATCCAGATTTCTGCTACAATGTATGTATTTCTGAAATTCTATTTCTTTTTTATCTTAAACTTCCTTTAGAATTTGTTTTTCCTCTTTAGATTTAGAATTTGAAAAGTTCTGTCATATAAATCACAATGAAATAAAAACTGTTGATGAAAATAGTATTTCCACCTAGTCCTTTGCTGGACGTCTGCAAGGTACCACAAAAGTGAAAACCAGAACTTAGTGATATGCTGGAGAGTTTAAATTTTCAGAATTTTTATGTCATATTTTCCATAAGATTAGGTAAGTATAATGGAATAAGTTTGTTTTGTCTTTGTCTTTTCAATCAACATCTAAAAATTATTAATATTTCTTGATAGGTATCAAGTAAACGGGGATTGGCTCTCTTTTGTCTATTAAGGATATCTCACGAGCTAGGGATCTGTTCAAAGATTTACATATATCCAGGTTATCAAATTACTGACTACAGCATGTTTGTTTATTGTTTGTTTGATTGTATTTTCTCTCTGCTAGTGAGTCTAAAATAAATGCAATTCAAATTCTGTAGAGAAATGCTCCCTCAATAGGGAATGGTGGGAAATTACTTTTAAATGTGTGAATATAATTTGATTTGTATAAATTTTCCTGTAATGTCTTCGACCTCTTCTTGGAGATAATTGGTGCTATATTTCAAGCTTTAGCAATAAGTTGAAGAGGCACGAGAAACACGGTCTTGTTTCACTGCAATGGTATATCATTGTTGGCACCTGCACACAAACAGGAACTGAAAGGCTCCTTTCCAAGATTTAAGATAGCATAATGGACTGTTAGACTACTGTTGGGCTTAATTTTAATGGCAAAAATCCATTCAATAACTGATACACTCACACCACAAGAAATGATGGTTTGAAAGGTGTGAAATACAGTGATTCCACCTTTAATGTTTTGGCTTCAGATTTTAGGACTTGTATTGTTTTTCTACACTTGTCCTAATTAAAGTTTTCTGGGGACTTTGCAGCTCAGTAATATAGAATTTTACTTGCTGTGTCACAAGCTTAATGACTAAGGAGTGAGCTCTGGATGTTTAACAAGCTTTCTCTAAGTACATTTGTAGTCTTGTTTTATTTTTAGTTCGCATGTTTATAACTAAAGTCCATTTGGAATTTTGTTTGATGTTTAAATCAATTCCAGAAAAGTCACATCTTTTGTCAGCTATTTAAATATCTGCTTCTGCTTTATCACTAAGTTTTTCTATGCATGACTGAATTCTGCTGTAATAAAATTTTCATAGTGTGTTATATGAGGAAGTAAAACAGGGAAGTTATTTCTATCTGGAGGTTATAGCCATAATCACTGTGCAGCTTTACCAGTTCCTGTGGCTCTCCAGAGTGTTGTGTATGATTCTTGTTGGCTACACCTATACTACTTTGGTAGGTATAATGAAGTTTAGTTTCAGATTTGCTGTGTCATGAAGCTGGATGATTTCTTTTAGCATATAGGAAGGTTGACGTGGAGCAGAGGTTGGGAACTGATATAGCATCTTTTGATGAGAAAGAATTATCTATAAAATATGTATCTTAGAACCTTCTCAGTACCCTCAAGTATGGTATTTTTTTCGGTATCAAATAGGGTGGGGTTTTTTTCAGACTCTTTGCTTGTACTTTGTTTTCCTGTCTTCCACAGCTTTTAATTGCTTTGGTGAGTCAATTAAGTGAGGTGCATTTCCCTTTCTGATCTGGAAAAATAGAGTTTGTATTTCTCTGAAACTGTGGCTCTGCATTAGTATTTGGAGTATTTTTACCAAATTGATTTTGGTGTACAGTCAGATCTGCTACTCATTTTACCAGTGTTATATAAAAAGTTGGTTAATTATTCTTTTATGCTTGCATTAAATTATAATTATGGATGTGTGGGGTTTTTTAGTCTCTGGAGCTTTTTTGTACACTTCCATTATTACCTTCTCATTTGCAAGAAAGAAACATGGTGATGTTCTGGTTCTGGACAATGGGTAAATGGCTAAGAAATTCGCTCTCCTTCCCCTTATATCTCCTTTGTTCTGCTCTTTACCATTCTTGATTGACAGTTTCCTTCAACTTCTGTTTCCAAACATTTTGCACTTCATTCTTCCCAGGCGGTCTTCATGCTCGTTATCTCTCATTTGCCTGAGCTGCAGTCGTCCATGTAGTTATTGCAAAACTATTCAGTTGCTCTTTGACTCCCTTGGGCTGCTGAACTGACCAGGGAGCTGAGTATTGTCTGTTTCTTTCAGTTCCCATTTTGTTGCTATGGTTTGGTCAAATAACTCACACATAGTTATTCTGTCTGGGTCATTGGCCAGACACAGTTGTTGAACTTGTTCACACTCACTCACAGTACGAGCCTCTAAAGCAGTGGCCAAGCTGTGGTGCTATGCAGCCGTGGGGAAACATGTTCCCTGCCTTTGTTCAAGTCTTGCATTGTGCAGTTACTGTGTGGTTCGATATGGTTCTCAGCACACCAAAGCTTAATTCTGAGTAATTAATTTATTTTTAAATGCAAAAGTAGGGCAGAGGCTTGTAAGGACATGGCCTGCCCTAACTGTATAACTGCCCATGCTGGGGATGGCCTCAAGCATATAACCTTACATCTCCTCTCAGACTACCAGAAGATATAGTTGTCACATCTGGAATCCTGCCTACTTATGCATTACTTTTTACATCTATATGACATTGTGTGGAGAGCCAGAAAAATGAAGTGATGTAGTTGCCCAAGCACAGGGATCAAATCCTAAGAGAGCGCGAGCTTGCACTGTGAATTATGGTATACATACCGCCACTGTTCTTAGGAGTGTCAAAGTGGGTGGCATTATCAAAATTAACTGTGTTCTGAAAATAAATCTGGGATTATATTTAATTATAAAGTGTACCATCTTACCTAGAGTAATGTTGAATTAAACTAACTGGAATTAAATTGCTCCATTTAAACTGTTTGTAATTTAAAGAGTTCATTTTGGAAATAATGAGCTAATTAGCTGGGAATGGTGCACAAAAGGCATGAAATTTGTCCAAAACATGTTAAAAATAATTGAACCATCTGTAAAAAATGAGTTTTGCTATGATTGCTCATGCAAAATATTTTTTATTAAAATTACTTCATAAAGCAATCTATTGGATTTCATGTACTTTTATGGTATATGTGTTCATCTAATTCTAAAAATAACAGTTGATATTTATTAATACTGTACTATGATTCTTACTCAAAAAAACCCACAACCCAACCTTTTTTTCCCCAAATTTTCCATTGTATTCATAACTGGATCCAGATTCAAGAAAGCTTTCTGAAAATATCCCCTAAATCAATTTGTTTATTTTTCCCTTTATGAATCCCAGCTGCAAACCTGTTTCAGATAAGAAGTTACTATAGTAACATCATGTTCATCTGGTTTTCCTTTAATACGCTGCTGAAAATCTTGAGCTTATAACGTTTTGGGACTTCTGTGGGAAGTCATCTCATACGCTATTGTGACCATCAACTAGTTCTTGAGGTCATATCAGTCAGGGAGCAGCAAGGGTCAACTGCTCACAAAGGGTGGGAAGAGCAAAGCTGGACAAACCTGCCAGGATCTGTGCAAACAGGGCTGGACTGAAATGGGCCCTCTTGGGGTGGGGAAGGCCTCAGGGCGGTTGGACAGGGCCCATAAATGCTGGTGGTGCCCTCATGGCCCTGAAGGCATCCCTATGCAATACCTTACTTATTAGTTTACTTCTATTGTTAAAAAGTTTTTGTAACTGTACAAATATTCTCAGTGTTGATTTTTACTATTTACAGTACAATTTGTAAAATGTCATCACATATCATTTACTACCTCTTTTCTGAAGACCATATTAACAGCAGTGCAGAAATGGAAAGTTCAAGTGTTCTCTTAATGAGAACGTGTATTTATAGCTTACTATGCTTCATATAATGCTTTTTTTCTAAAGAAGCTATTAATGAATTAGTAACTTCCAAGACATTTCTGTGTCAATGTGCCATGCATCGGATATAAAGGATTATAATTCAGTATAAAATTTAAATCAGGAGAAATTATATTTGTGTTGAGAAGTTCTTACTCTGATACATGTGATTTGTTAAGGATTGGGGAAAACAACAGTAAGTTACATTCGCCAAATCAATTTCTTTTGCCTCAGATGTTTTAATTTGAAAGGTTCAGTTTAAGAAAAAACAAAACATGGGTGAAGTGTTCCCTATTAAGACAACTGAAATCAGAAATCATTTCTAGAAAACAAAACTGACAATCTGACTATCTGAAATACTTTCTTCTTTTTGTTTTTTGGGGTTTTTTTTTGCGTATTTGCAAAACAAGCTTTATTAGTCCTGTAAATGGGCAGCATCGCTGTAGGAAAGCAACGTTCCACTGACTGTCATTGGTGTGTGTGAAGAATACGTAGGAAATCTTCACATGAACAGCATGACTTGTTCCACTTAAGATTTTTCACTGGCTTTGTAGTATACATCAAACTGTTCCTATAAATGCTTAATAGACATGGGTAATCTGAGAGTAAATTTTTGTAGCACACTAACTGCTATGCCTAACTCATCATATATTCTTGTAGTTAGAATTACAAGGAGTGGGAAAGAAGCCATGGTTGTATGTATGCTATGCAAAATGAAAAAAGAGAGGGCAAGAACTGAATTTCCATGACAAAAAGGGGGAGGAAAAGTCAAATTTCCTGTTAAAAATTGTTGCTTTTTATTAGGGAAGAATTTGTAATACAGATTTCAGATTCTAGTACTGGATGTTAGGAACTACTTTGCTCCAAGATCAAATAATACTGGTAATCCAGAAGTGGTGTAAGTTTCCTCTATCTCAGGGAACTCGTTGTCCAAGTGTCCTGTACTGCAAGTTTAGACAGAAAGAACAGCCTCTCACCTCAGGGGACTGGAGCTGCAAGTATGGCACAGCCTTTTTTGGGGGTAGAAAATTTTGGGTAGGCGAGAGAGATCTGCCTTTTTATTTCTTTTTCTTATACATACATTGAAATTAACTCAGTGTCAAGAAACAATATTAGGTGATAAAGAACTTATTCAATGATGTTCCTTGGAGTTGCTCACAATAATTTTTACACTGCATGGATATAATTATATTATAAATATGGAACATGTCCCTGATATTCATAAAACCAAGCTACAGAAAAACATCAAACTCATTTCATAGTGCTATATTGCTTTATTACATGTAAGGGAATAATACAATCATTATGCTCAACTCTAAATGGATGATCTGTATGTAGCTGTGTAGAGTCAGCAACAGAAGTAATAGATCTTTGCCCCTTTTTTCATGTGTAGTTTTTTGTCAGGTATAACCTAAAGACTTTCATTAGGTAAATACACAAAAAATATTTACTAATGTATCTATCTGTTTTTTCTATTTTATACTTTATCAGATGTTGGGTGACATCAGCCTACATAATTATATCAAGAAAGTAGCTATGCGTGCTCATAGGCTTGTCTGGCTTGAGAACAAATCTTCCAAACACTTCTATAGTATTTGGAGAGTTTAATCATCCATATTTTTTCCTATTCTTTGTGTTTATATATTCATCAAAACATTTTATGTTTATTAATTTCCAATTTCTAGGAAACCACTGTGATGCCGTGCTTCTAGCTACCTGCTGACACCTGAATGTATTTTGTGTATTATCAACTTTGTTAATTTGCAAGCTGATGTTCACATCAAAAGAATAACATATATGGTTTCCCAGAAAGAAAACTATCCAACATGTTAATTCTTATTGATAAAACTGATGTATTAATGTCAATTTATACTTGTGATGCAGATGTATAATCCACTTACTTCAGCTGAGCTGCTAACTCTTTTAGGAAGACTACATTTAAATACCTTGAACCTCTGTCTTAGGCACTTCCTGTAGAAAACAAAGGTGCGGGTGGGCAGGTAGACAAAATGCTGGGCTGCTTAAATTGCTAGGAGCTCTGCCACTGGGTTTTCTTGGTCCAGAATTTAAGCTTGTGACTATATATGTGACATCCAGGAACTAAGGAATATAAATTTAAGTTCTTAAATTCATCATCCCTCTTTTTATCTTTTAAATAAGACAAGGAAAGGAGAAGAAAGAAGGCTTGGCTCTCCTAATCTTTCATTATCCTGTACTTGAGAATTTGATACCCACGTTTTCCATTTACAATTAGAGCCTGAGCACAAGAAACCTGAGAGGCAGATTTAAGTCTGTGAATCTTGTTAAATATTTTCCTAAGGTGAAAGAAACCTCCAGATCAGGCTTTGAACAGACTATGAAGTGTAAGTTACCAAACACTTAGCTGAGAAGGACAAAAATAAGCATGGCAATACCCTCCCTTGCTGAGGGTGAGATTATTCTAAGACTCTTTTCCAAATACATACTGAGCAAAAGTGAAACAGGCTCCTTAAAAATATACTATGGTCATGCAGGTGTCTATCAGGACAACCTCTTTCCCAAAGCAGCAGTTGCCCAGACTAATGATCTTCAAAGGACTATAAGGAAAGTGGAAATCAAATCAAGTGTTGAGAAAAAGGTCCTTAGCAGCTGCTTTTGTTGCCAGAAGCTCCCTTGATTGCATCACATGTTTAGCTCAAACCAGTCACAATAAACACAGTGTCTCACTGATAATTACAGCTTTTTGTCTAGAAAGATGGACAAGCCAAAAAGTTACTCTCTTCTGCCAGGTTCTGTGATGCAGAGCTAATTGGAAGGATGTTAGAGAGGTCACAACACTGTCCAGTGGGAGATGAAGCACACCTGAACTTTTAGAAATTAGCTCAGAATTATTTCAGACTTCCCAGGGAACTGAGTGTCTTTTGAAGTTAATAATCACAGTCAAAACAACTGGGAGAGTGTTTATTGCAAAGGAAAGCCCTGGATCGACAGGAAAGAACTGTAAGGGATCGAAAATTTAAGTGTGAACTTAACGCATCATTCAGATAAAAATAATCTACTTATATGGCTCTCTAATTCCTTTCCTTCTCTTCTTAAAAAGCTTTCAAACCCAGAAAGAAACAACATATTAAGTAACACACACAAAGTCCATCAAACTGAATATGCTTGATCCAGGAATGACCAATAATGGGCACTCAGGGAAATATCTAAAAATATGATGAGTATATAATAATTTTAAGAATTATTCTCCTAACCTTTAGGCCTATGCCTAAGGCACTTCGCTAGCTTTCTTTCAGGTGTCTCACTGGTGTTGGATAAACTCAACCTAACCATAGATAAGTGCTAACAAACTGCCAGAAGCATTAATGTATCCATGGTCTCACTGAAAGCTTCAGGGGAAGGAAGAACAGCATGGTAGCAGGTGATTCCAGGGAGGAAAGTACCTCTTTTCTGCAGCAGCAGCCACCATCCTAATTTTTCCTCCCCTCATGTTCTCACCCCCGCCAGTGAGAATATGATCAGTAAGCACCTGTCCTTCCCTTGGAAGAGTGGATCTGGCTCCTCATTCTTCAGGTAGCAGCATTCAGTGCTGTCTTCATTCTGAGATTCCTTAAGCTGGCTTTGGAAAGAGGATATGCTTACGCATATATGTGCAGATATTCCTCAAAAGCTTAAACCTAGTAGGATATTGATAGCAATGTAATCATCCTGAAAACTGACTCCAAAAATATTAAGACTGCACCTAACCATGTAATGTTTGTCTTTGTGCTACATCATTTTGATTACTAATAGTATTTGTCAGGTACTATTGGCAGAGGATCTGGGCTGTCTGTCAGATAAGCTCACCTTCCAATGCTCTCATTATTTGCTTTATGAAAAGAACAATACTTTTTGCTTCGAAGAAATGCATGTCTGTTTCTAAGGTTTTAGTAAACTCAATCCAAATGCTATAGATTGTACAGATTAATAGTGTAGTATATATTTGGTTAGGTAGTTAGAAAAGGGTATGTTAGCAGTATATGGAAAAGGATAACAAAACAGGTTTGTGTTAATGCTTTATTCTCAGGAAAGCCTAATTTATATAAATTAAATTCCACTCTGATTTCTAAACCAAGGATTCTATACACAGCGGTTTTAATCTTAAAATAATATTCTTGCTGCTGTTATTTTTTTATAAATTTTGACTTATAAAATACTTTATTACAAAGGCATGTTATTTTACACACCTTCCCTTTCAGCATGCTTGTTTATATTTAGTTCTAACTTAATTCTTCCTCAATTTTTTTGTTCTCTCATTTATTGTCTTATACATGTTTCCCAGGATAGCCCACTGGTCTTACAGTCTGACAGAAATGTAACAGTGAATGCAAGAAATCACATGGGACAGTTAACTGGACAACTGACAGTAGGTGAGTGTTCTTTATTGACTGTTATGCATATCAGTTTAGCTTTATGAATAGGTTTCATTAATTAACAATGAAGATAAAATTTTGCTGAATGGTCAGAAAAAAAATCTCATCACCATACTCAAAGAAAAAAACAAATCATACGATGGATCTTAAGAGCATGATTTAACATTAGCTGAAGGCAGAGAAAGTAGAAATACCTCAAAATAGCTAAAATAGCTTAATGGAAAATTATTATTTCTGAGATGGCTGTAACAAAACTAGCTAAAAACCACATTGGCAAAACATCTTTCAACAACAATGTCAGCAGGAAAATAACCATCATTTTCTTACAAAGTTCAGTCAGTCTTCCATTACCTTTGCAATGCATTTGTACCAGTATATATTGAAAACAGTTGGAATAATGGAATATTGAATAAGAGAGTGTAAAATACAGAACAATACAAAAATCCCAACGCTTTCCTAGTCACCAAAAAATTTAAATGGAATGTGATCATGCTGTGAGTCACTAAAATGGTGCCTGGTATTTTGCAAAGTATAAAATGCAGCGAATCAGAGTTCCAAATGAAATGGAAATACTATATCATCAAATTATCTGTTCGACTTTTCATGTATTTGTCCCTGCTTTTGTTAATTTTACCATGCAATACTCTTTAACACAAATCATACTTCCGTTAGTAAATATGAAATTCTATTTTATATATTTTCGATACTTACGGCTTTTTAAGAATACTGGCCAAAAGAATTCAGTACAAAATAATGTTATGGATTTTTTAGAAAACAAGATATATTGATTGGGAATGGGATGCCTATATGTAACATCAAATGTATATATAGTTTCGAGGAGCCACCGATTAGACTACACAACTTCTCATTTTTTTCAATTTAGATCTGGATTAAATTGTGCTTCATCCACTCTTTTTCCTCATGTGCTGAGGATATGACCACAAATAGTTTTAAATTAAAGTCGAGTGATACTCCACACTGAGCTTTCATACTGGCTGGAGACAGTAGCTTCAAGTTGTAAAACATCTTTGGCAAGTGCACTCAGAGTGACACACCATCTGCACCGATTTCCCTGAATAACCACATCAAATGAGTGTGCAAAGGTAACCAGACTTGCTAGCAGGTACATGTGAGGAAAATTAAGCTAACACCTGTTCCAGCCATACCCAGCCCGGTGTGTTTATGGAGCGCGGCTCTGTTTCATCTAGTAGCTGTATTATTAAAACCTTCCGCTTCAGCTGGTGATTGCTAAAAGGCATGGCAAACATTCGCATTGGCTGAAATAGATAGGAAATGCTGATGGCTGACACCATTCCTGCGAAGTGAATCCAGCCCTGGAAAAGGTATGTGAGTGTATTGAGACTGGCCTACTTAAAGGCATCACACGAGAAGCTAATATTGCAAAAATGTCAAGGCCTGAAGGAAACACGTGTTCTTATGTTGCATTCATTAGAGGGAACACCTGTAAGCTTCTTGGTGTGCAGCTGGTGCAGTGTCTGCAGAGTGGAAGTTTGCTAAACTGTAATACTGTATTTACATTACTTCACCTTGCTTTTCTTTTTCATAGTAGCTGTAAGCCCTGTATTCTTTTCTGTATTCATAGCAAAATCTGCTGCTTCATAGAGTATTGAATACATATTAAAATGTTCCTGATTTTCTTACTTATTATTTAGTGTTTCTTACTTAGTATATAGGTACTCACAGCTGCCAGTACAATTGGTAAAAGCCTGAACATTCAACTGTTAGAAATCAAAGTAATTGACGTGCACCTAAAAGTCAAAAATGTATTATTCCTGCCCCCCTTCCAAAACTGTTTGTTGTGTAAGTTAGAGCAGATAAAGACAAATTCTTGATTTTTTTTGTGTAGTTAAAAACATAGAAACTTCTGCTGAGAGAAGGGAGGGGGACTTTCCTATGCCAGCTTTGCTGATACCAGAAAAGGTTTTTTCCTGTTAGCTGTAAATAGAGAGTCCCTGCCTTCTTCAGAAATACTCATTGACCCTTCACTACTGCTGGGTGCTGAAGCAGCTGTAAGTGTGGCTGCCCAGTGAAAGGGATAAAAATAAACAGTGGAGGAAGCATTGAGGAGAAATGTTTTTAAACTGTAGAGAGAGTAAATTATTATCTCTTGGGGGGGAATCTAGTTAACAACTTTGAAATGTTATCTTCTAATTTCTTATGAAAGTTAACTAATAATAATAAGACTACACATTTATACGTATGGCAGGAGCATTCTGAAAAAAAAGAATTCCCGTGCATTCAAGTGGATGATAATGCACTTTATAATATACTATCGTTGGCATTTTAACCATATTTTCTGGGACATAAGGGATGTTACAGGGCAATAACTAGGATGGTCTCTTGCCTTTGAGGTTCAGATTGCTGTCATTGGTTATGTCAATTTTTAGGACAATTAAAAATTTTTCTGTGGTATTTACAATTGTGCCATGCAAGACTAAGACAGCCTTAAAAGCATTTAATGAAAGCTCTTAATGAGGATAGATCACTGTGAATAAGTGTGGATTGGTCTCGGAGGAAGAAGCCTATATGGTCACCTAGGGAGAGGGAAAAACTCGAGTGAAAGCCTTGATAAGATAGTCCTGTGAGTGCCTATGGAAGACAAAATATTTCTGTAAAGTGCATCATTAAGACACTTTGGAGCACATCCTAATCTAGAAGGAGTGAAAGAAAAGTATATTTTAAAAGAACATAAAAAGATATCTAAGAACGCTGGATGATTCAGTGATTAAATGGTTTAAAGCCAAGTTATGACTCCGGGTCTTATAAAGGTGCATTCATTATTAGAGTACAATGAATTTCTACTGATAGTGAAAACTGGAAACAAAGTCACTGGCGTAGCAATGCATTCTGTTGGGATCTATACCAACTGAGCTAGAGATGTTTTGTGCTTCTGTCTGTTTGTGACATATGGGCAGGAAACTGCAAAGTTTTTATCTGGATCTCCAAAATGATTCTGTGGCCTTCCAGCTTTAGACATGCCATTTAAAATGAACAGTGTGGAGACATAAAGGATATCTGCAGAATAAAGATATAAAGATTATTCATTTATTTTTATATCTAATCTAGATAGTCACATCTGTCCTCTCTTAACCCTTACTTAGCAATACCCTTTGCATTATGCATTCAGGATTACTTTGACAGAACTTTTTCGTCTCTGTTTAGTCAATGTTTAAAGCTATATGTAAAAATATCTACTAATTTTCCGCTGATCTTACAAACGTACAACATTTGCTCACCTCAAGCCAGAAGTCTGGTGTCTCCAAGCCATATGCACAGATCATATATATGTCTGACTGTTTTTGTGGTAGACATTAGGCGGACAAGTACTAAAGGGATCGAACTAAAATGGCTGAAAGGAGACATGTGAAGCCCACGTGTATACTTACCATAATAAAATCTTTAAGTTCGATTGTTACTTTGCCAACTTTCTCTTTTGTGTGTGGGTTGGTTTTTTTTTTCTTTCTCCCTTTGCTGCAATAATTGTTTCTGACAGATATTTCTGCTATTGTTTGACCCTTTTCAACTCAAAATGATCCCTGGGGATATCTGAAACCTTCTTAGAATATGACATACAGATAAACGCGCGCTTCATTTAACCAAAACCTTGGGCTCTTTATGATAAAATCATAACTTCCATAGAGGTCCAGGCTGCACAAGTCACAGCTTTAGAGAGCTCCTGAATCTTTCACTCTACTCACTGAGATCTCTACTGCCACATGAATTAAGAAAAATAAATTGAATGCTAATGAAAGTTATATCACACTTTTGCAACTACTTTTTAAAAATAACAGGCAGATTACAGTATTGGAAAAGGCTGATATCATTACAGAAAGATACAGCTATTCAAATTTGATGACATTTTGATCCATTTACTACAAAATATTACATTTTCAAGATTTTTTTTTTCTTAAACTGTGGGGTTTTTTATTTACTGTGTTCCACCAAAAGCACATGGGCTATTGTGCAGAAATTATTGGAGTTTAGAAACTACAGGTATGTAACCTTGTGTGAGTGGAAATATCCCCTTCATCATTCTTAACTGTAGCACATACACTAGTCTCCAGTGCCTGTATCTAATGATAAATTGCCAGATAAACACATCTTTCCACCTCTTCACTTCCGAGGTGATCAAGGTAACTCATTACCTAAATGTTGCTTGTGATGTTCCCGTTCTGAATACCTCAATCTATTTTGTTGTAGTTTGGTCCAGACATCAAAGAAGATCTGAAGCAAGAGACAGTATTTCAAGCATTCTTGCTTTTAGAATTGTGATAGTATGCGTGCATGTCTGGCTCTCAGCCTTTGATATCTATTGTCAGACATTTACTTATTCAAGATTAGTATGACCTGGAACTAAGTGTTTATTAAAACAATGGAAGTAAAAACATGCTTAGGTAATAATGGATAAGAAATGCTTCCATATTTTTTAATCTTTGTTGCATGCATAGTAGCCACAAATATGAGATCTTTTCTCCTAAGCGTTGCAGGAAGAGGGTAGTTTCAGAGTGATCATACACATATACCATTTCCTAAAAGCAGGAAAAAGGAAGAAAAGTGTTCAGGTCCTCTCTTTCTTACCTCTATAGTATGGTGCTGGGAATGAAGGGGTGATGTTGTTTTACACTGTCTCATTACCTGCTTCTACCTTTCAACTGGCCAAATATGGACCAGAATTTAATTGTCAGCAACATGAAAACAAAGCCTTTCTCCTTTCACTTAAAGGGAGGTGTGCCTACCTGTAGTCCCAAACTACAGTGACATTTCAAAAATCTAAAATCTATTTGACATTCTGCTAGTCTAATTTTCCATGTGCAAGCAATTGCTCTTGTAATCTCTGGGGTGTAGTAGGATTATGAATATTGTTAAATTGTTGCAAAAACAGTCAGAAAAATGAATTATCCACTTCTCAGCATTCTCTGAATTTGTATTCTTAACCTAAGTACAGACTGAAAAAAAACAATTTTGGTCTTTAAAACCACTTTAATGTGTGGAAATCAGAAATGCAGGCAATTTACTTCTACCTTATCTAGATTAATTACTAGTCTAGCTTTTCCAGTGATATATAAATAGGAGTATTTCATATTGAATTTCAGACTGAATATGTAATAGCTTAAAATCTTGTTTATTATCATTAATCAGGGTCTTCTCAGGTTAGCAAAGGTTTTTAACTTATACTTAATGCACTCCCTCTTCCTTTTCTAATAAAAAATTGAACTATTCTGTAAATTCTGTGCTAAATTACTCACATTACAGTTTTTCAGATTTTTTTGCACCTTAAATGGAACCTTCTATTGAAAATTATGATGTTTAATGTTTTCCCTTGTTTTAAGTTACTTGTTGATTCAGAGAATATTTAGAATATTTAATTTACATAGCAAAATATTATATGCTCTGAATATACAAATGTTCCTTATATAGTATAATGTTTCTTACCTAAGCTTTATAGCCAGCTAAACACTCTTTCCAAGTACAGGAATATAAACAGTTCATCAGGGGTTGAAAAAACAGCTCATCTGCTAGTCTGTGATATAAATCCTTTGTCAGACCTTTTAAACAAAGATAAATGTGAGATAACTTGCCCTTTCCAAGTACAGGTTAGCTACCTTGTACTGAACTAAAGAATTAAAGCACCGCTCTCAGCTTCAGGAATCACTGCAGAAGGTACAACGGAGTGATGCCTGAGAAGCCATATGGCTTTACGTCTCCTCCCGGCAAAGTGTGCGAGATAAGCCAAGAGGCAGTCAGAAAGTGGTGAGCCATGTTGCTTATAACGGTTGAAATGTCCAGCTGGAATCTGAGTCTCATCCCTTCTCATAATTTATAGTGCAGTGTGACGTCGTCTATGTTTCTGTCTGTCTAATCCCTGGAAAAGTCTTTTTACAAACCATCTGTGCTGTAACAGGTTTTGCAATATGAGCTCACATAAAATATATTCAGATATATTCCTAATGACTTTGGCTGAGCTATCATGAGAATCTAGTCTCATTAATTTATTATCTTGAAGTGCAGTAGTAGGAAAATGTGAAACTCTAAAAACTGGTCAAAACTTCAACCTCTTTGCCAGCATTTTGATGGACTTGCCAAAGTAGGCTTTTAAAAATTTACATGTTTTTTATTTGAAATTCATCCATATTTCTCCTGCAATTCTCTGTTTAAATCATCTTCCAATGATGGAAAGCCTCTTGACTTGTTTGTTTAGATTTAGCATCAAGAGGCAGTAGTAGTTAATGGACTAGTAAAAAACAGTTGCAAACAACGCATTCTTTGTTTTTACTTCTGTTTCAATAGTAAATTAGTTGTACCACTCTGTGCTAATCTGTATATATAGATATTTGACATTCAGTGGTGGTGAACTTAGTCTGTTACGACTAGGCCTGGTATTAAGTGAACTGAAAAATAGTATTTTATATACTTCCATTGCACAATTAACTGATATAACTGTTAAAGGTGATACTTGGTATCATTAACCACTTGCAATCCATTTTGTGCTCAGGTAACAAGATCTTTTTGACAGAGAGAGGTACTTTACGCAGCAATTCAGAGTGCATTTAATCATTTAGGTACATTTTCAATTTTCAAGCAATATCTTTGATATCATCAGGATAGTCTTGTTATATGTTATGTACAGACATTACACTATGTTGCTATTTAGCATTTGAAAAACCCTATGTGTAAAATATACCTTACAACTGCCTTATGAATTGCCATATGAAAGCTGTGCTATAAAAATAAAGAGTAGTAAGCTATTTCTTTGGTGATTTATTAGAACCTAGTGGTAAAGCTTTCTCATAGATATGGCATCATTTAACCTGAAAACTCCTTTTTGAAAAACAAGAGCATATCATGTTATTTGGTATGTCAGGAATTAAAAATTCCCCCCTGAATAAATGGAAATGCAAGCAGCAATTGGAAAATAATTAAAGTCTGTGCAATCTCTGTGTTGTTATTTCAGGGTTGCAGTGCTTGTGTGTTGTTGGTTCTAAACAACTGTAGCAAAGACAGTCTAAGCTGTGATTATACGATCTCTTGCTTTAAGTTTTACCATCCTCATTAGTGTGTTCTACATAATCTTCTTTGAATCTTAAAAATAATCACGTGTTGTTAAATTATTTAAATACTGCATCAGTATTTCCAGATCTGGGGTCTTGAGAACTTCTGCATGCAGTCAGTGTGTTGGGTTGTTTTTCTGCCTTCTTTACACTTTAAAAGTTTTTGACATTTGAGTTTTGATCCATCTTTTCTTCTTTTCCCTCAGTCTGAGCTCAAGAAGACTATTTCTACCTAGAATACAAGGTACAGCTTGTGCTAGTTCGTATCTGAAGTCATATTGATCTAATGCTGAGAGCACCTTTTGCTGTCTGTACCTGACAGACATAAAGAAAAATATACTCTGTACTTTTATAACTAGTCTGATACTTTTCTCTATACTAGATAAAATGCATGTAGGTTATTTTATCTCTTTTTTTCTAAGTTCATTCATCAGCTGTATTTGGAAGGAAATTTGAAGTCCAGTACCTGTTTTTCGATGTGGTTTTTCTTTCCATAATCCAGAGTGCGTTTGGAAAGGACAAGCTCATAGAGGAAAAGTTACCTTTCCAAAGTCAGAAAATTTATTCTTAAATTTGGACTTTTGAAATCCTCCAAGGTATATACAGCTACTGGGCAGTGTGATATATTTTTTCCTTCTGCAAGTGATCAAATTTTCTTGCATATATTTACTGTAAGTCTTTATAAGTTCATTTTTCTTGAGCTGCTGTTATGAAATTGGACATTTGGAATTGGATGTGTAGATGTGGTGCTTAGGGACGCAGTTTAGTGGTGGACTTGTCAGTACTATCTTAATGGTTGGATTCAATCTTGAAGTTTTTTTCCAACCTAAATGATTCTATGATGTTTTTTCTTTTATTTGTGGAAAAGGTATGAAGCTGCATCAGGAGTAGTTCAGATTGGACTTTAAGAAAAGATTCTTCACTGCGAGAGTGTTTGGTCACTGGAACATGGTTCCCCAGGGAAGTGGGCACAGAAGTAAGCCTGTCAGGATTCTAAGGGTGTCTGGAGAATGTAAGGTTTAGTTTTAGGTAGTCCTGCAAGGAGCAGGGACTTGGACCCAAACTTTATGGGGGTCTTCCAACTCCAGATATGATTCTGATTCTCTCAAAGGGGTACAGAATAAATCCACAGAGCAGAGGAAGAGATACAAATAGTAGGACTTCCTCAGACATCCTGATTGAAGGCGGGTTTCAAGTGCAGTGCCAGGTCCCAGCTGCTGGCAGTTGAGGCTGGCAGGAATGGCCTGGCACACTGAGGGCCAGCCACATGCTGACTTCCTGCAGGATAATCTTTGGAAAAGCAGCAGCCACAGGCCTCTCTTCTCATCAGAGGGAAATAATGTTCTGTACCCACTGTCACTTTAGAGATGATGGGAAACAGATGAAAGGGAACGTGAAATCAGTGATTTCAAGGCAGTGATGGTGGAGAGGAAGTAAGAGTGCAGCCGTGACCCTGAACATAGGGATATCTGGTACTCTTAAGTGTGAGCCTCAGCTCAGTGCCTTCATATTTCATCTCAAAGCTAAATACAACTCCAGAGCATCTGCATTGAGACTTGACATATGCTGAAGTGGGTTTCAATTATCAACAGATATTTGCCAGTAGTACAGGAGCCTTCCACTTACCTTTCTGCTTTACAGACCATTTTATTTGACTTCATTGTGTTTTAAATGCAAATCTGGATGTTTTCACTGTTCCTAGTAAACTGGCAGTGAAAACTAAGAAAAAGGATATTCTGTTTCAATTCTCAAATATTTTATCCTCAATATTTGTTTATTTCCCACTGTACCATACAAGAGGACATGGAACTCTGTGCAGTGGTTGGATTTAACTGTACAAGTACAGTCTGAGTAGGAAGAGGTCATTAGTGGTTTGCTTAGTAGTACAGAAGTGTTAGTGTTTAAACATTAATCCACTGCCATCTGTCCTGCTGTTGTTACCCACGCACTGTTGGCCAATACAGGCACTATAACTACTACCCAAATATTCAGAACAGGGAAGGAGAAGTGATTTCTTTTCATAGGAGAAAGATCCCAAAAGTCTAAGAAAAAGACATTATTCATATGTACTTAACTAGATTTTAAGGGATACAACATATGTCTTCAAAAGATGGTTCTAATTCATAGTATTTAGCTTTATCAAATGCTAATACTGCATTTAACTGCAAAAACAGTTGCTGTACATGCATTGTGACATTCACAGGGCTGCTGCTGGATGCTAAGCGTTATTAAATTACCTACAGCATCTGGACCTTTAGTAAGTCCCTCACAGGACATTAAGATTTTATTTTTACCCTATTCCCCCCCCCCCCCGATGTTTGGACAGCTTATTAATATTGGTAAGAATATATTATTGTAATAGGAGTGGCTTCAGTGAATGATTAAATAAGGACAAATAAATGTGAAGTGAGTTTTTAAATTTAACTTCAAAAACAAACAAAAAAGATAAAAAAGAAAAAAGAGCAATAAGACCTTTCTGATGTTCTCCTTTTACTTCAGAGCTACTGAGAGCACTTGGAAAAGTAATTTGATTGTACACTTAGTATTAAGCTAAGGTATCGTACTGAGCCAACTATGGGGCTTCTGTATGGGGCAGAGATTTTTGCAAGTGGATAGTCAAGGTTGGGAACATTTGTCTATTTGTTTATGAAAATTATTTGTCCGTACAAGACCATGAACCTCTTAGATCACAAGTTCTAATTCTTCTCTGTTAAATGACCAGTGTTAAAAAATAAATAAACCCCCTTCATTATTCTAGAATTTCCTCTCATGTCTGTGGACTATCAGAAATTGTATCTCACTGTTACTTTATAGTTATTGTGAGTTTTTAAAAGCATTATGTTGAAGTTTACTTTCTTTTTATTGCACTGCTTTTCTGAGTCTTCTAAAAATATACCCAACTTCAATGTATAACACTGAATCTTTAATAACACACTGCAAAATACCAGTCAATATCCATAACTAGAACATAGCTAGTTTGTTGTGTTTGTTTATCAAGATAATTATATTCATTTGCCTATTATTTTGCTTTCATTAAAAACAGTATAGACTTTCAAATTTCATATTGCGCCAATACTAGATTTGTTTGATTGTGCCTTTGGTAGATGGGCAGATCTATCAATATAATTTGTCTCAAGCACGTACAGGACATTTAAAGACATATTAAAAATGGATTTGAAACATTTCTGTAAGATATAAATATATCTCCAAATATACTTTCTATTTCCTTAGGTTCTTCTCAGGGTGATAAATATTGCAGTTGCAGCTGAATTATGAACAGATGACACTGAATTAATGATTAGCTGAATATTTTAAATTTTCAACTAGATTTCTTCCTGTGAAGAAAGGCATTCCATAAATCTGAAATTAATTAGCCACTGGGAATAGTTATCACTCACTGAATCACTAACATCAGTTATAGATTAAAATAATACAGAGTGAGCATTTCCAAATTTCAAATCAAAACTAATGACTACGTTGCTCTTATAAAAAAGGCCAACATTAGCATCTCAAAATGTAATGAGATTCCTTTTGTGATGTTTTGGACAGATGTTATGTTTGAAGAAGGTGTTTTGCGCTTCTGTCACATGTATTAGCGAGGCACCTGGACCTTAGAGAGATTCTGATACTCACCTGTCTTTCCAGAAAGAAATTTGCTAGTTTTCTGTCTCTAGTTATGTCTTTTCTGGGTCTTCATTTTCTCATTTTCTTTGGGTTTCTTAGGGTTTTGTTGTTTGGTTCTAACTTCTTTTCTCTGTGGAACTTATATACATGAAGCTAATGCTAATTACCACATCTGTTTTTCCCTGTGGTGGGGTGATTATGGTTGGCTTGCCACACTGCCAAAGCAAAAGCTTTCAGCAAGTCCAGAAAAAAATTCACCTATGCTGCAGATCTTGCTTCTAAATTTATACATTCATTTCCATCTAGGTTAGATTTCTTTCTAGGTAAAAAATCATACATTCCTTTGAGGACACTTCAGATTTCCTTACGATACTAAAAACTTGTTCCATTGCCATAAGATGCTACTCCCAAAGGTATCAACATAGTCTAAATGGTGTATATGATAGGTAGAGAGTCTGGGAGTGATTCGTATCACAGATAAAGACACAGAATTTAAGTGTCAGCAGGGTAGGGATCTGAGGTAGATGTCTTCATCTCTGAATTCAATTGCATCTTCTATGTTACAAGTCAACAATGAACTCCACTGAGAACTTTAATCAGAAGAGACACTCCCAGAAGCTAAGAGGCCAAATCTGCTTTTATCCTGTTTCTGCAGCTTTCCTGGCCCTTGTCTCACTGTCAAGGGCAGGGAGACAAGTAATTTCCTAAATGGATAATACAAAAATCCTGAGAGCTGGACTAAGCCATCATCATCTTGTGTTATCATCACAGTGGATGCTAGTTGTTCGGAAATCTGCAAATGCAGTTGAGTGATCTACCAAATAGCAAAAGGGTTTTCAATTGTTTTCTGCTCATCAGGCAATAATGTTTTACCCTTATTTTACTACCAGTGGTAGCCTTTTTTTAGATGAATCCTGTGTATCTTTTAATATTTTTTACATTCCTTCATTAAATCTTTCTCAGATAAAGCACAGTTATATGAAATGTTAATACCTTTTAACTTCAGTGTATTTCCACTGTCTAGCTAAAGCAGATAATCTGAGGAACTGCACATAGAAAAACACAGATTTTCTAGTCCTCCCTCTGTTATAGCTATCAGAGTTGAATTAATTTTATAAAAATGTATTTTTCCATTCTTTTTCCAAGAAAGCTTCTAAGTACTCTAGTAGCATGTATCCTTTGTTTCAGTCTTCTCTCAAAATGTGATTAATTCAATTATCTCAAAAAGTTTATTTGCATTCATAAACCTTTAACAGTCTAGTTTAGTACATTGTAAATAATATTATGCAGTATTTTCTAATCACAACAGATTATATTTGAAGTCCCTGGAAACCTGCCAAAAGCATCTGGAAAATGAACTTGTATTTTTAATCTTTTTAATACCTTTAATGAAATCGGGGTGGGGGGAGCAGAACAACAAACCCACAACAAAGATTCAAAACTTACATCTGAGTAATAAGTGTGTCTAGATAATACAAGTAAAAATATTTAAATTAGCTTTTAATTTATATTAATAAACCACAGAACATGTTCAAAACATCTAGAGAGTAGAAGAAAATTTCATAAGGGCTGTGTCTAATGCCTAAAGAGAATATTAAGAAAAACAAAACTGAAATGCTTTTCTTTTTAAATCTTCACACAGGAAGATACATAACAGTTAGTAAAAAAGGTCACAGGGTAAAATCAGGAAGGGAAAAGGTAAGGAACTGTTGGATGACATGAATGTATTTCACTTCATTTGGTTTCTGCTCCATACCAGTTCACTTCAGAATGATAAAGCAGGCAGCAGAAGGGTACTTGCACTATTAGCAATTATTTTAGGGAGCATGCGGATAAGAGATAGGGTCTCAAAGGATGCAAAGAGGTCAAACATCTGATCTGTTTTTAAGAAAAGCAAAAAGCAAGGTTGTAGAGATTTAGAGATAAGTGCTTTTCAGTAGAATTTCTGGGAAATTTTAAGAACATTCACTGGAGATGTCAGACCAAAAGACTGACCTAAAGGAAATATATAATGATAAATAGAAACAGTTTTAGAGAGGATTGAGTGACCTTATGATCTGCAAGTTGTTTTATTTCCCGAGGAGAAATGCAACATTCCTCTTTTGGTTTTGAGTTTTATCTGTGTAGTGAAGACATTTCATATTCCCCTTACTGTCTTGTGCGTGCTCTTACTTCTTGATTTCTTTGTCCTGTTCATTAAGCACAGCATGCAGTCAGGTATCTCTTACTATGTATTGGTCTATTTGTTTGGGGTTTTTTTTGTGTCTCATTTCTTTTCAGTGGAATACACTGTAAATAATATGCTCTGGTAGTCAACTTCAGATTCTCATAAAACGTGTAGTGGAAAAACAACATAACAGGACCTGTACAGCTTAACTCAGGTAATAGACAATGGAAAATTTCCACTGATTTTGTGTGGAAATGGAAATTTGTAAATTATTTCAGTAGTAAAAACCAGTCATATCCTGGAAAGCAAAAAATTTGAAGTTTGAGGATAGTGCTGAAAACTTGAACTTTTTTTTAAGATTTACAACTAGGTTGCATTCATCAGGAGGGAAAAAAAACCAAACTTTTTATTCCCATTCACACTTTGGAGTACTCCAAAATACATTAGAGTTACATTAAACTTGTTATGAAGGCAGCTACAAGAAGATTTTAACATAGTATGGCTATTTGTTGGTGTCACAAAGAAAGACTACTGTACAACAGAGGAAAATATCCATAGGAAAAATAATGCAATAAGGCTGGTAATAAAAAAAAAGCATATAATATGATCTTTTTCATTTACTTTATATTAAAATATTTAATGTAACAATTTAATTAACCACTTCCATTATATTATTTATTTTAAATAGATTTGTATTATACATTATTTATATATGTCTACAATATATTTGATTAAATTATCTAGTATGTGTTTTGAATAAACTAAACTTAATGAGGTTATAAATAGATCAAAACATAGAGTCTGAAGTTTTAGACACACAGCTGGGTGCCTGACATATCTTCCTTTGGCTTGCTTAGCTTTCTTATATAAGGAGCCTTGTAAGTGATTAAGATACTATAGCTGAAGTTGCAATCTGACAGCTGAACCACAGGAGCATGTGATGCAGACAGTAGGAGTAAAATCACAAGTTTAGCACTTGTGCAAGTGCGGCCTCATCTAGAAGTAGTGAGGAGAGTGCTGTCTGCTTCAGTTTTTAATGCAGCTTTCCTATGTATTTTCATACCTGGGGTTCCACCATCAAAATACACCAGGAGGGCATACTGAAGGTAGGATGTATTCTGTGCATTGCAAAGGTGGCAGGCAATATTTTTTGCATGACTTTTCATGGAGTTCCCAACAGTGAAGTCTGCCCAGTTGGGCAGTTATCCTGTGAGCTTCCATTTGACCATGTCCTAAACCTTTCATCACTAGTCTTTTATAGATAGCAGTGGGTCTATAGATCATGAAGGAAGAACCATGCTAGCACCATACCTGTTGTCTGATCCAGATCATTCTGCTTCATTTTCATTTTGTTCATGTATATTTCTCTGTAGAAATGTGTGCCTTATCCCTGTGTTGATGAATTATGTTGACAGCTGGTGTTATTCACTGCAGTCTGATGATAAAAATGTGTGTTGCTCCTTCTGGCCTAGCACTTGCTCCAGTTTCTTGTGTCTGAGTAGGTAATCATTTAGACAGGGAAACCTTGAAAATAAACCTCTCCTAAAAGTATCAGCCTTCTAATATTTCCAAGGCATGGCCATCAGATATTTACAATATCCAGCTATGGTTTTAGTTTTGTTTTTTTAACTGCCAATTTCACACTTTTTTGCTATAATGAAGATAGTCCCTTCCCTTTGTCAGCAAGCAGAACGCCGAATATGTTCTGATTGCCGTGAGTGTTTACTTGTGTAAATGCCTGGGTCTCAGCTGAAAGCTCTCTTTATTCAAATTCCTCAGTGCTTCTACTCAGCTAGTACAAGTCCTTCATTTGCATTATTGCATTTCCATTGACTGTAAAATTTCTGAGACCTCTGGTGGTAAAAATCATATAATATCTGACATTCCTATGAATATTAACAAATTTTTATCTAGGTATATATTGCAAAAAATTGATTTTAGACCCATCTGGGGGTTGAATCATTATTAAAAATGCTTTATCTCTTTTATCTTCAATCTCAGAAGCATCAACACATTCTTATAAAAGTAACTTTCTTTGTCATCCAAAAATACCCTGCATTTAATAAATGTTTAAATAACCCATTTTTCATGGAAGAATCAGAAGACAGTATATTGAATATAATTATGTTTTGCATTTACGAAGATCATAACTTTGTGGTAATTCCCTTTGAATTTTAGGCCCTATATTTAAAGTGATTGATTCTTAGCTTTTTCTGTGTCTGGATTTGTTGTCTGCCTTGTCCTGTAGACAAGGAAGGTGATTTAGAAACCAGAGACAACTGCTAGTGTTCATCTACATCTGATATAAGCACACAAAATGTCTTTATCAACAGCAGAGAAAAAGTATAACTTCTTGTGGATTCAGTATTGTAATAGTTGTTTTTCCTCACGTGTCTGTTTCAACTTGGTTCAGCAAATTGAGAGTGAAGGGAAAACACAAAGTTGCCTTCACCCTGTTTAAAAGGTTTTGCTGGGAAAGAAAGCACATACAATCTTCTTAGTATGCAGGGTTAAAGTGCCAAACGTATTTTGTGCACTAAATGAGTAATGAGCAACATTAGATATTCTAAGAAATCTAAAGTGTGTTTGGGTAAGCCTGTGTAAATCTAAAAACTAAGTAATGTCTGGGTAGAAACTATTGTAATTAGGGAAATTATGACTTTTAATTTGTCTATCTTGCTTCCACTGTAATGACTTTCCACGTCATTTCTTACGTTCACAAGTATCATACAGGCATTATTACTTCTAATATATAACTTTATGGAAAATTGAAAGGGAGATGAACTTTGTGGAAAATATTCAGGAAGAAAAAAAACCAAAACCAAACAAAACCCTGAACCTCAAACCTGAATATCCTTTCCCACAGCAAAAAAATACTGTGCATTATAAAGCAAAATAAGCTTAACCACAGAATTAGTTGAGAAGAGGTTCAGTCTGCTGGTAGGGGAACCCTGAACTGGGCAGCAAACTGTAATGACTGTACATGCTCCCTAAGCAGTGAAAAAAACTACCCAGGATGAGCAGCAATTTCCACAGCATTAAGCTTTGTGGTAATGCCAACCCCTCTCCCAACTACCTACACACACTTACCACTTACCACTTACGGAAAATTTGATCTCATCTCTTAATAACAACTTCCAACAGTTTACACTTCTATCATGTGATTACAATATTAGGCAAATCAAAGCTTCTGCCTGATCAGCATGAAATTGTATTTAGTAAACGGAGTGTTTACCCTTCCATCTTTAAAATCATATTGTTATAATCATATCTAAATCTTGGAAGACTGGTGAGTTTTTGGTAGTATTTATGATAATTACAAGTCGTGGTTGTAATTTGTTTTTCTGAATAAAGTGGTATAAGGCATCATTGATTTAAAAAACCCCAAAACGTTAAAAGCATGGATTCTTCACGATTGTTATTATGGTATTATTTAATAAATAAGTCAGGCTAGACACTGCACAAATTCAAAATAGACACAGTTCCTGTCTTGAAATATAACCTCTATTAGTATTAATCTGGGTTACAGCAGTGTAATTCTCTATCTGGACTAAAGCAGATATGATTTGTGGAAAATAAGAACAGTGGATAGTGTGATCATTCTACAAGTTTGATCTAAACATTTAAAAAGATTGGCTTTGTTCAGGCACAATATTCTAAGAGGTGATGCTCTCATCATTTTTGTTAGCAATACTGTCAAAGATTTAGACATTTTATGAGAGTGTATGTTTGTAGAGAGTTTTTGGAACACAGCAATTTGCATTACAGCTAAGAAGATAATACACTAATACATTGCACATGCAACTGGGAAATTAAAAAGTAAGGAAACAGTATTCCATTTTGATGACATTGGTTACTCTGTAGGCAGTTTAGCTTTTCAAAGCTGTTTTCATTCACATCTGGTTCTATGTCAAAGAGACAAACTTAACATGTATTATGTTTTGTTAGTAACCTCTCAAGTGGCTTCAATACACTAACCACTGATTCAGCAATAAGTGAGCCTTACGAAGTGATGCTCAGTTAAGTCCTGAGTGCAACACAGTGTGAAAGCCCATTTCTTTTCGCATAAAAAAGCAGAGTCCTGTGATGATATTTTGGACCAGCTGAATTCTCTGTGTAGTTTTATACAAAGTGATGTTGAAGAATCACAGATGCTGAGCATCTAAAAGATACGCATTTCTTTGTAGAAGCTACAGATCATTGTTCTGTAGGTCGTACTTCATGAAAAGCTGTATTATCCTAAATACATCACAAGTTTTAAAAGGCAGTTATTGAAACATGGGCTGTCACTTTCAGTGCTATACAATAAGAATTTGGCAGGTCTTTTTTCACTTTGATTTCTCTCACATTGTCTGTTAATTCCTTTTCTTTATAGAACTAACAACATTCATGTCTGTAAATTAACAGCGTGACAGTGCTTGTAGTGCCACTTAGGCAGCTAAGCAATCATCAGCTCTCAAATAAAGTTGAAACAAGTTAGTATCAAGTTATTTCTGATTATCCTTTGGTTTCCTGATTCACAACTATAGTTGCAGGACAACCATGGGGGTGTTGGAACTAGATGATCTTAGAGGTCCCTTCCAACCCACAGCATTCTATGATTCTCTGACAATGGCAGGTCCTTTTTCAGCCTTGCTTTCCTGTCTCTGCAGGACAATGCTACTGTTTTCAGGCAGGCAGCACACTGTGGTGGACTCCTTGCTTTGCAAGCCTTTGCAATTAAAAAGCAAGTCTCCTGGGCCATGACAATAAACTTTTTTTTTTTTTTTTTTCTAATCAGGCGAGTGGAGTGTTTTGTTTTTCTTTATGTTCTCGTTATCTGTCTCCATAAATGAGCATGGTATTCTTACAAACAGTTCTCCCGACAGTGCTTCACACAAAGCAGAAAGTATTCAGTCCACCTGGATTTACCTGTTGTGGCACAAACATCCTGTCTGACCTTTAGATAGATGTTGTAGGAGGGATTTTAAGTGTTTTGTCCTCAGATTGTTTCCTCAGAACTTGACTGAAGTACGCTCTCTGACTGCTGAAGTGAGGCTCGAGGGCTCTCCCTCCTTTTTGCTGCAGTTTCCCTCCAAAGAAAATGCAAGCTCTTAGGCAGTGTGCCTGGCAGGGACACCAGTCTAGGTGATGCCACACCAGTGAGGCACATGCAGGGAGACCAGATGCTAAGCACCATGAACCCACTTACTGGGAGGAACTGACTGTATTTTAGGGACTGGTGGTATCTTTATGTCTTGTGTAATGTCTTTTCCTTCTGTAAATGAGGGAAATAATATCATGCTTTGTGTACAGCTGTGTTTAATGACTTTAGATTGTGTGATCTTTTTTATCATGATAGCCTATCAGCCACTATATTTGGTAATATGTTTAGGTATGCAAGAGTTTCACATAGAACATTCTGGTAGTTGTTAAGCAACCTGATAACTTGAGCACATTGTTTTAAAAAACAATTCATATTTCTTGTTAACTGAAATTTACTTCTACAACAGAATTCTTCATCTATGCTTTCCAATAATGATTCAAAACGAAGCTCTCACGAGGTGCAGTATGTTCTATTCTAAGCATTACAAAATAAATGAAAACAAGCCTTCTGTAGAAAAGTAAACATGCAATTCCAGAAGGGCTTTGAGATTTTGAAATCAAACTTGACTAAAACAGGAAAAATGCTGGCTTCCATTTTCCTCAAATAATATATTTTATACTGATTTTGTAAATTTTACATTAAATTAATGCCTTTACCTTGAATATCGTTAAAATATTTCCTAACATTTCCAACCCAAAAGTAAACACTATTCCAAAAGTGTATAAAAATGGAATGTTTTGATAGCATCAGTATTTCTTTTCAATTCTGTAAAAAAAATTCAACAGAAACAATAAGAAAATACATACCAATGAATAAAAGCTAGACATTGTAAAAAGCTTGTGTAAAATGTAAATTGTGCCTCTGTCTACCATAGTAAGGCTGATTTTCAACTTTTCAGTGTACTGATTTTATTAGGGAAGCCTAAACAGCTGAGGAACTGTGGGTATTTTCCTTCCAGAGAACACAATGGCAAAATACCAATGGTATGTAGAGAGGGCACACCTGTTCTTCCAACTATAGCTAAATAGCAGCATGCATTGTTATTTCAAACATGAAGATACCATTTATTTTGTTATAGGTAATTTCAGCAGCAACTTTTATGTTATCTCAGACATCTTCCTTCAAACCACAGGGTTTCTGGAAGCACTTACATTCAACAAGAAAGCATCGATCCTGTTAGCCTCTACAAGTCTGAACGATGAGAACCACTCTAGAATAAACACTGTTGAACAGTTCAAGGGCTACCAGGAACACTGCTCATGAATATCATATATTATTTTCAGGCCTGAATCATGGCTGTGTTTAAATTATAAATGAATTACATAATATTCAATAGTCATCAATAAAAGGTCATCTATAATCTCTGTATTGTATTTCAAGTCAGTTTATAATTTATTATATTTTCATCTTCCTTCAAATGTATGAAATAGCAATATAACCTGTTTTAAAACAGTTCTTATTTAATCTGGATCATGCATTCATTCCAGTTTCATAGAGTAACTTCTCCATAATGAATTCCCCAAAATTTTTACCCGTATAGATTGATGGGTCATTCCAGGTATACATTAGAACTCTACAGATCAATAAGAAACTTATCAGAAAAATATTCCCTGAAATCTTGTAATTTACCTTGCAGCTGGTTATGCTACATGCAGTTTACTGCTTTTCAACACCATTTCCAGAACTAAAGTTTTACTTTCATTGATTAATAAAATAAAAATAACAACTTTCAGGAACAGTTTAGCAGACAAAACACTGAAGAATAAGGATAAAAATAAGGATAAGATAAGTTGAAAAGCATAGGAAATTTATGATCGTTTTGATATCTGTAACCTTTTTTTTTATTGCACTGTTAGATGCAATTCCATAGGTCTGTTTGATTTCAGAATTATTTTAGGGTTTTTTGAGTTTTGAGATATTCAGGAGTTTTGTTTCTTAGAATGTGAGATAAATCCTGGTATCTCAGTTAATCTTTTTTTGTTTGTATTGTTGGGTGTTCTTGTTTTGTTACTCTGCTGTTCAAGTTTGCCAAAGAACTGAATGAAAAATACCCTTTGCTGCTGTGTTTATTTCTTGGTCTTTATGGAATAAGCTCATATGTTATCTTTTTTATTCTATTGGCAAGAAATTGCAATTTAAGCTGAGCAAACCCCAGAAAGCTCTGGCTGAATTGGCATTTCATGATCTCAGAGTTTAAGTATATTCAAAATTCTTGCGTTGACTTCTACACATGACACCAAAACAGATGTTTTTCATAGTTATTTTAAATAATTACTCTGTAAATTTGTTTAACAATGTTAGAATACGAATTACCTACCGGGCTTACAGAAAGTAAACTGTTTTATAAAAGCCTCATGTACTCTACATCTTTTGGGTATACCATGTAAGCTTATGATTACTGTTATTCTTACATAATATCTTAGATGAAACATTCACTTCCTTGATTTCAGGAGCTGATGCTGTGGAGGCCCAGTGTAAGAGATTTGAAGTGAGGGCAAGTGAAGGTGGAAAAGTATTGTTTTCTGCAGATGAAGATGAGATTGTCATAGGAGCCGACAGACTGAAAGTAACAGGTATGGTAATAATAAAGTTTCTAAATTATTATCTCTATGCCATTTATATAGATAATGATCTTCACAATGATACAAACTATTATTATATACCATGACATTTGTTATTTCTGTGTACAAAGTATCAAGATGTGACTTCCACATGTTTGTAGTCTGCCTAACTTTTGGAGGTTCAGCTGAAGTGTAGTAAGTAGAAACTTTGTCTTGACTTGAAAATTTGCTCAGTAGAATAAGAAAAATAATTCTCATTTGTATTTTATTGTCATTGAGTATATTTGTATTTTTATATATATATATATATAAGTAACCAATTTGATGCTAGCAATGTGTTAGCTTATAGAAAAAAAAACCCCAAAAAGTTATCTAAGTTTATTTTAGATAGAATCATAGAATCACTTAGGTTGGAAGAGACCTTTAAGATCACCATGTCCAACCACAGCCTAACCCTGTCTAGTCCACCTCTTGACCGTGTCCCCAAGCACAAAATCTAACCACCTTTTAAATACCTCCAAGGATGGCAACTCCACCACCTCCCTGGGCTGCGTGTTCCAATACTTGACTGCCCTTTCAGTAAAGAAATTCTTCCTAATATCTAAACTAAATCTCCCCTGGTGCAATTTGAAACTATTTCTTCTCATTCTATTGCTTGTTACCTGAGAGAAGAGATTGACCCCCACCTCTCTACACCATCCTTGCAGGTAGTTGTAGAGAGCAATAAGGTCTCCCCTCAGCCTCCTTTTCTTAAGACGAAAAGAAAAACCCAATTCCCTTAGCTGCTCCTCAAATGACTTGTGCTCCAAATCCTTCATCAGCTTTGTTGTCCTTCTCTGGACATGCTCCAGCATCTCAACATCCTTCTTGTAGTCAGAATACTTTGACTTCTTATTTGAACTTGGGCTGGACTTGAGCTATCCCTCGTAATACAAAACTTCAATTGCTTCACCAGTCAGGTGTGTTTAGCTTTAGTTTTGTCTATATCTGGGGATGTTGAGTTACAGGGTTTGAAAGCGACATACTAGTTTGAAAGTTCAATTGTGTAGAAAGTATAAGATGGTTGTGGTTTATGATGATTATGATAAAATAGTCCTTTCCGGTCTGTAAAACTAACAAATGCATTACTAGGCACTTTAAAGCTTTAAAAAATATTAAGTGGTTCTACGTCCCTGTAATGCTGATTACAGCATTAAAATAGATCCTGGGAGTCGAGGGTCAAGCTATGACTGTACTTTGTTCATAAGCCTCAGGATTGTTGCTTGACAGTGTATGTGAGATAACTTTGCTTCCCCTTTCACTTGTATGTTACCTCTAACTTCTCTAGCCAAGCAATCTTTTAATACTGCTAACCCAAAGGAAAAGGCTTTCACAAGCAGGCAGGTTAGTGATGTATCTAATATAATAAACTAAATTGTATTGGTTTACCAAAATTGGGGTTAGGAGAGTGAGACATCAGTGTTTTGTTGGCTCAGCAGTGCTCTTTATAGGTAGTAGTTGTACAAGTATTTTACCATAATAAAACCGAAGACAGTAACTGGAATAACATGAGAAGAAAAAAGGGGGAATCATGATAAATCCTGGTAGGCTTCAAACTTTATCAGAATATTAAATACTGAGAAAGTGAATCTTAAACATGAAATTGACACAGGAGATTTCAAAGCATCTATCATAAGCTAAAAAATACAGCATTTTACAAATGGCACTGAAGATTAGATTTCCTGCCTTCAGGGAATGTAATACTAACTTGTAGGTGTTGTGATATTTTTTATAAATCAGACTTCAAAAATAAAGCACAGCTCAACTGTCTTTAACTTAAAAGTAACTTGAGATCCCAATTGGTATAGAAACCAGAACAAGTAATAAAAATGTATTCAGTGTTTAACATGGGATATAAAATTTTTTGTTCTGAAAATAATGGGATTTTCTTCATAATTCTAGAAATACACCTGACTATATTTATATTAAGCACCCCTTCCTCAAATTAAAAAACAAAGAAACAAACAAGCAAAAAACCCCAAAACAAAACCAAAACATAATGAAACAAACAACAAATGAACAAAAAGAAGCCCTTAAGGCTCGGAAAATCTACATTCATGCTGCTTTAATATATTCATCTGAGTTTAGGAGATTACTGTATACTGTTGACTCCTAGCAGAGAATCTCACTATGAGAGTTGTTTGTATAAGTAACTGATTTCCCTTCTGTGGCTAAAATGAAAAATAAATAATATTTAGGATTGAATTTTCAAATAAATTCTTTCATTTAACTAGAGAAATTATTTTAATGTTGAAAGTATAAAAACATTAATTTTAATTACTTGAACACATACAAAAGAAAGGTTTAGGCATTATTTAAATATCACGAATGAAAAAATGCATATTGGAGGTTTGTCAGGTTCTAAATGTTGTCATTTAGGTCATCAAATCAAAAGCAAATTACATTCCATTAAATAGCCTATGTCCAACATTATGAGTTTTTTCTTTAGAAAAATGTTAAGGTGTTTTGTAATCGCAATTTGAAAGAGTAATTTATGTAAAAATAATCTTCAAAATTGTTGTCTTCTTTTGTGTTTATTCAAAAGTAATTTAATAAAGTTGGGATCATTATTTCTAATCCCTGGATAATCACCTTGAAATCAGATTTCTTTAGTAAACTATTTTATAATCAGGTGATTGGAGGCTAGCTTCAGCATTTCACGTTTAGAAACCTGGGGGCAGCTTTAGGTTTACCCTTCCATCATCTTGTTAGAGAAGAAAAAATATCATCCCAGAGAATGAAGGGAAGATTATTAGATTTCTAAATGAATGAGCATTTCTGAAAGACTTAGACAAGAATAACCTCATATCCTAATTTTGGTATCCTTAAAAGGTTTTTTTGCAGCATAAGTGCTAATCTGCAGCCGAATAATGAAGCTATAACAAGACATCTATGCTTCAGTCAAATGCTGAAATTATTTAACATAGATTTCCCAGTGGAGACTAAAAGTTATATGATCCATGCCATCTCAAGAAAAGTATTAAAAAATAAAATAAAATCCCAGAGGTAATAATAAAAAAACAATCTGACTTCATGGAAGAATAAAACGACAAAACCTTTCTTTCATATATCAGTTATTTGAATTCTGTCTGAACATTGTGTGATACCTTTAAATTCCTCAGTAAACACATGAAAGGTGCTGAGTCCCTGTGAGTTGTATCAATCAGACTGCATTACTCTTGACAGTATGATATGACTGATGAAACCTGGCAAGGCATCACAATGTCAAACATCAACCAGAATTGTTTTTACTATACTTTTCTCAAGCTTGTGCCTTGGAGTGAATATAGCAAAGGAGTTATGGAGGAACAGAGAAAACAAAAAATTAATATCAAAATAAGTTGTCTTTATTTGGAGATGAAACACTGACATGAAATTATTTAAGTGCGGTAGTACAAGGAACCCTGATTTTATTTTCCTGCTTATTTGTGAATAGTGTCGCTTTAGAAACACTTCTGTGTGAATGGGTACAATAAACAATGCATTTTGGTAGTTAATTTTTCTAAAGAAGTCCCATTTCATAGGCATTTATAAACCAGTGTGGCAATGTGGGATTTATTTTATATGATCTTTTTCTCAATTCAAAAGAATGGTTTTGTAATGCACAGTTTTAAAAAACAATCTATCATAAGGCCGTGTAAGAAATTCTTGATTAATGAAAACTTGAAAGATTGACGTTCCAGCTTCTCACTGATTATTTTTATAGCAGTTTTATTTATAAATTTTTGCACAAGCAGTGTATTCCAGGGAGAAATGTATAGTTGAAGCAGGCTAGTACTGCAGCTATCAGTATGTTTCACAGATAAGAAAAATAATGAAATCAGAGGTAGTACTTTTTTTCTAAAGATAATGCAGCTATATATTTCCCTATTAAGGGTCTCTCGCTATATAATTAGTCAGTTGACTGATTTAATTTAGGCTCCTTATTCTTCCTTCTGTTGTTACTTTTGACTTTTAACCATTTTAGGGAGCTTTTTCCTAATTTATCATTAAAGGAAAGAAAAAAGATCCAAACTTTGCTTTGTTAGAGCTGTTTGAATTGCAACTGCTTATGTCCCTTTTTTTGCAGAGATGCCTGCTACTACTACTAAACTTAGCATGTATCATGGAGCTTTGTAGGGAGGGAGGAGAAAGGCATGCTGAGGTAAACATATTGCCAAAGATCCAGCAAACGAGCGAGAAGCAGCAGCTCAGTTTCTAGTGGACTCCCAGGTTCCTTTCTGCACGTTTTTAAATCTTTATCCATCCCTTACATTAACTTTGTCCCAATGCATGGACAGTGTCCATAGCATCATGGAAGCTTCTTCACTCCCTCTGTAGCTACAGAGCAAGTGTTCACTTGATTTTTGTGTCCATTGATATGCAATGTAAGTTTTCTACCCTATGCTTTTATTTTGTATTTATTTTAATTTCAATATGATCAAGATAGTCTTGCAGCAGAACTTGAAAGCACTGACTTGGTGACTCTTGTATGTGGGAGTACAAGCATGTATTGCGACTTAGCGACTCCGTACTGCCAGGGTATTCGAGATTAAACCGATTAAGAAGACCTTGCTCAAAATGCATTTTTCTGAGACGCTGCTACAAAAAAGATTGCAATTCTTTCCATAAAGACTTTCACTGTATGTCTGTTAGAATAGTTTTCCTTCCAACTGGTAGTTAGCAGCTGTATAAGAAGCACTGAGCAAAGCAAGAGGTCATTTACTCATGTTAAACACCTACTTTTTTTGGACAATGTAACATTTTTTTTCTCCTCTGACTTTTGAGGTGGTTTGTTCAGTTGAAACTAAAGGAATGGTATTGGAAGCCACTTTTTTCATTGTAAATTTAATTTTTTCATTAAATTTACAATGTTTTATCCAAATTATAGAAATATTTTCCGTTTTTGTAGGGTGGTTTTCTGTCTGTCATTTTTGAGAAAGTGACTGCAATTCAGTTCTTACATTGCCCTCCAACTTCTTCTGACCTTCCTTCATTCAGTCTTGATGCTAAGGTTCTTTATTTAACGATGATTTTATCTCCAACCCTTACGAACAATAATGTAATTTGATGTTTTACAGGTTCAGATGCCTTCTAAATGAGTTGTACTTGAACGTGTGGATATTTTATTTATCCTTTTTAAGAAAAGACAAGGCAAAAATGGTTTTGGAAAGTAAACCATGTACGTCTTCCATCAGAAGCCACTGTTCTTTGGAAGCCAAATCCATTTATATTTTCTAGATGCAGCACATAAGCTGTATCACTTTTTCTAAATAACCCAGTCTAGCTTGTTTGGAAAATATTACTCACCTTTATGGTTTTCTTTTCTATTACTTTCTTAACTGCTGGCTTGCTTTCTTTCCCTTATTGCTGCACATCTGAGTGGTGTGATCTGTTTTAGCCCAGGACCTGAAGTTCTTTCTGGATAAAAGTGAATTTTGTTAAAGTGATAATTTATATGTTAGCAGTAATATTTTCCCTCTAAAAATAAGAAGCTAATTAAAAACTTGTCACAATGCTTTATCAAGATTTTATTAGTAGTTCTATGGACTTCAAATGCTTCCATAATTTATTGAAATGGAGAACTTTTCATATATATGGAAGTCCATGTCTGTATTGTGAGATTTGATATAACTAGATGAAGATCACTTTGTTTCTATATTTCAAACATAATAATAGATCTCATAACAGGAATTGCAATTGTAATAATGCTTGTATATGGTTGCTAGCAGTAGTAGGAGAAACAGAAAGAAACAGCATAAGAACTTTGCAGACCATTACGAACCTTCTTTCTTGTCAAACAGCAAAGTTATGTAGAAAGACAGAAGTTGGAGAAAGAAGGGATACTTCAGTTTTAATAGAGTTTTTCTAAGATTAATAGTAGGACAGATATAGGTCAAATCTACTTTGACACCAGAGCAGTGTCAAAGAAACATCCATAAAAGGGATGCAAGTATCTTTTTCATTACAATAAGACATATGCTTATAGTGATTTCAGCATGGCTTTGATCAAAACCATTTACTTCAGTGGATGAAATATATGAGCCTTGATGCATCAAGAAAACTTCGGAAGATGCCTGCATACTTATATTCTAATAGTATTCTAATTATCACAAAGAGCAGTGCATCAGCACCTCTGTTTTTTAGTATATAATTTTAAAATTATTCTGTAGGACTTTGAGTCTGCAGGTAATTGAGACACAGAAAGGTCTTCCAGAGTAGTTAAACTGAAATGATAAAGTGGAAATATGGCTTATGGCTATAAAAAGGAAACATGACAGAAATATGAGGAAATATATGTGAATTGCAAATTAGGTTGGAAGAGTAGAAATAAAATATTTATAACAAGTACTGAAATTTAGAAAAATAAATGATTATTTGATATATGTTGTCATTACAGTAGGCGTATATCTAGTGCCTTCAGAGATTGAATAGGAATTTCAGTATGAATGGGAAAGATCTTGGATTTGCCATGTTCAGTTGCATTGTCATTCAGGACAGATGGAGCTTGGAGAGTGAAGTGGCACAAGATGAAGGGAAGCACTTAATCACTTTAAGCTGGTTAATGCAACCAAATTGTGTGACCACAGTGGTAAAACTAGTGTATTTGATGTTGTAGTAGAAAGTTAAAATTTTAAGTAGATATGCCAGACTCTCTGTACCCCGAACACCAGGATTCTTTTATCATCATCTGTCAGTAACAAAAATACATTACATATGTAGAATTTCTGTGTTTCCCAAGTAGTGACTACAGTAATATATACACCAAAACCATACTGGATGAATAAGGTTGCTGATAAGCTTAAGATCTCAAGGAAGCACTTAATGTTCAGAATTATCTGTAGGAGAGTTCTGATTGAAAGATAACATTATCTCAGGAGTATAACCACTTGGCAACAGAGCAACCTGTCAGAGCATTCCTCCTGAGGAACAGCTGAGAGCTGATTGCAAGCATATATATGTGAGTTCCAAGCTGTCTGTGAATTGGAAGTTTTATAGGCAGGCTAAAAGTGATGAGACTAAATAAATAAAGATCCATATCTTCTAGTTAAGGATAGAATGCATCCAGCCAGCTCAGATTACAAGCAGCGTGTTCTTACATCAGACCACAGGTGACTATATAGGTTGCTGGATTACTATGTTGGCCAAAGAATAACATCAGCTTGTTTGCAAAAGAAAGATTTTGATTTTTGGCTCTTGAACAAAACCGTGCCAAGGAACAGAATGATTGGTTTCAGGAATGTATGTAAAGAGTGAGAAGCCTTGATAAAAGAAGGGGATTTTTTCTGAAAAGGGAATAGACCTAAAAGCAAGCAAATGTGCAAGCAGTTTTGCCAGTTTAGGAAAATATGTTCAATTTCTTACAGCCACTCAACTGAAAAATACTCAACAAGGCTGTTCTATAGACAGAGACATAGAAGGAGCCAGCATATAGTCAGGCACGAGAAAGGATAAGGAAGGAAAAAAAAGAGGAAAATCACACTTCTTAAATGTTTAGGTAAAGGAAAATTATCCTCTACCTAGAGAGTCAATCTTTCTGTAATCCGTACTTCTTGAATGCCTCTCCATCCATGTTCAACCATTCCCCTCACTTTTTTCCTGATAACATCAGTTTTAAGAGAAGACAGATTTTAATAATTTCCTCTCCTGGGTAATAATATATTTAATTCTATTAAATAGGGCTTATGTTCTTGTGCTGATTCTCTACTTGTCTGAGCTCTTCCTTTGCACAGCACAGACTGTCCCTTCCTAAAGATAGTGAAGAGTCTATTTGCTCTGTTTTGGTACAGGACAACATTGATCCAGAGACTGATTCTAACTTCCAGATTGAATATGGTTTTCAGGTTAAACCTTTGACATCAAGATTAAGTTATTGCATGTTTGTGACCGATATAAGAATTTTTAGGACAAAAAAGCTAATAGCTGCATCACATTCCACATTCCCTGTTAAGTTCAGAGTCCAGAGATGCAATTTAAAATAGTCCTAGTTTTGAAGGGTCTGAATTGCCTGATACCAGGCAAATCCACATGGCCCATGTAAGGATTAAAGTCTGTTGGAAAATCGCCCCACTGTGAGTAAACTGAAATAACTTAAATCAAACCAAACCAGCTTGTTTGGAAAACACACACTAAACATTCAGAAGGTTTTGATGCAGGAACTGGGTATGAATTGAATTCAGTTTTTGTAGTGAATTTCTAACTGTTAAAATCTGAGCTAAGCCTGACATTCATATGCCCTCGGGCTTTGGTAGTTTTGAAAATGCACATTTAAATTATAGCAGTCAGACCCATCTCTATTTTTAAGATACAGCTACTCACAGGAGGGAAAGGTGAATCATAAAGGAGCTCTAGCATTCCCATTTTCTCTTTTTGCCTTAAAATACTTGCTTGTGATTTATTTCTGCCTGGAAACAAAATTCTATGGTTGGAGATAAGGGTCAGACTGCAAAGCACTATAGGATTTAGGTTCAATGAAAAGAGTATTTGGCTCCAAATAATCACTCTATAACGATGATACTACAGACCAAAAATATCTTGCTTTGTCCTGGAACAGTATCCTCATTAAACACTAGAAGATGAGATCATTTGGATTTCAATTTATAAAGCCTTCTGAATAGAGGAATGCTATTAGTTTTTCAGGAAATACTGGATGCATTTGACTTTTCCCAAACAATACACAGATGTAGCTCTTACTGTGAGACATGTAATACACATCAGAATTGCACTTTGTTCCCTCTGAAACCACTACAAAGTGGCTTTTTTTTTCTTTTTTTTTTTTTTAATCCGAATTTAAGACACTATTTTTACCCAGCTTTCAGTAGAAGCTGATGTATTTAGTAGCTGTAAACTGCATGGTGAGATTATAGAAGAATATGTCATGACATACAGCATACTTTCAAAACATACGTGAATGAACAGGAAGACCTTGATTCTAAATTTATGTAGAAGTTAGCAGAAATAGGAAATACAGAAATCATTGCAGGGAGGTGCTGTCTGAGTCCATGGCACTAAGTTTGAAATAAAGACTTAGAGGGAAGGTTAGCAGATTTCCACCAGTAACATCTTGGACTTCACTGTTATCTGTAGGTCTATTTATAAAGCAGGTATGCAGTCAAAGCTGTGAAAAACATAGATTTCAAATAATTTCTGCTCTGCAAGATATCTCAAAGCTTATTCATAGCAGACTCCTATAAGCTAGGAAGACTTTCACCCACAGGAAGCAACTCCAGAAAAAAAATTATATCGCCCACAAAAGTATGGCCTGCAGCTTTCAGCCTACATTGTGAATTTAAATTCCTATCCTCATTGTGGCTAATGATGAGTTTACATTTCACAGTGTCAGACAGCATTAAATTCAGCACACCAAGACACAAACATAATGAGTCAGCATTTTGGCTCTAGAAAAATATTATCAATGTATATAGATCTTGGTATATGAATTAAAAGCAACACCATTCTTTCATAGAATTCCTAAACTTCATTGTCAGCTTATTACTTAGGTCCAGATAATGCGAACACAACAGGGATAGTAATTTTGTAGTCATTGGCCCCTGACAGCCTAGCTTCTCTAAATGTATGAGTACCACCAGGCTCAGACAAATTTCTAAGAATAGACCTAATGCTTTAAAAGTTGTGTTAAAAAGTTCCACTGTAGAAATGGGTGTTTCCAGCTGTGAAACATCTGTGAACAAATTGCATTTCTCTTGTACATAACTGTTTGAATTTCAGTAAATAATTTGTGATGGTGATTTGATCATGATTACTTTTTTGGTGACTTGTTAGGATTTTAAATCCAAGTATTTTTTGGCATACATCAGAGGTATATATGTTTTATTATAGGATAAGCTTAATCCTTGGAATTTAGTTGCTTGTGCAAACTTGTTGCTAAAATGCAAAGATTTATTTTTCCGTAGTTATTTTCAAAATATTGTGATAGCAAACATACTTATCAGGAAATTAATTCTATAGAAAATTTACTTAAAGCAAAAGTAAAACAGATTTTCCTGCATCTCTGTCATTGTCAGCAGAAGCTAGTACCCTGGAGCTTGAAATCAGTCTAAGATTTGTTTTTCTAATTGTATAGAGAAAGAATGAGCCCTGAATGAATAAACCAAATTGATGTTTGAGGTCACCAAAGATATGTAAAAGCATTTATGAATTTTATAGATTGTTAAATTATAAATTTTTCTCATGGTCTGTCATTTTAGTTGCCTCATTGTTTTGAAGACATTTACATTTTTCAGAGATACATTGCCCATCTTTTCGGTTTGAATTTTCATGGGCAATAGCTAAGCATTCCAGCTGTAATCCTACAAAACATTTAAATCTGTGCTTGAATTTTGGTCCTGTGAATTTTACCACTGAAGCTAAAGCATATAATGAGGACTAAAGTCATAACTGGTTCTTAGAACCTTGGACCAGGGCTGAGATTTTATTGACTGATTTGGTTTTCCTTCATCACTAATTAGCATCATCATTTATTAACTTAGAAGTATTTTTGCAAGCACCTCTTCCTATTTCATATTTAAATTCCTTGGGCAAAATGGATTTTTTCACTTTCCTTCTCTGCTTTTCAATTAATCTACTTTCACTAGCATATACTTTATACAAGATATATTTCTAAAAGTAATTCTCATTAGTTTAATTGATTGCCTTTTCTATTTTTTATTATTTTTTATAAAAGTGTTAGATCTTTATTCTGGTTTTACATTCTTATTTCATACAATACAGATGTGCATAACACAGTGTGCAATGAATATTATATATTTTTGAGTGATATTCTGTCAGTTTTTATTACATGTTTTTTCTTATTGAGTATTTTATTTTTGTTTTCTTCGACCAAGGCACCAAGTTTGGGGATATTCAATTCCAAATGTAGGAGATCAGTGCTAATTTAGGAATACAGTCTTTTTGCTTGCTGTTTGAATAAATGCTATCAAAAATATACTGCCCAAACTGTATGCTCTGATGAGGTGGCATTCCTAGGGAAGATATTGAGCAAAGTTAATGCCAACTTCAGTGCTTTGAAATAAAGAGCAACACTACAAAACTCTGTCAGTTCACCAGATTAATTCACAGTTAGAACGGTTGAATGAAAGAACAGACAACAACAGTGGCTGGTTTTAATCATACCTTGGCAAGTTAAAGCATGCGTGGTTAACCATATTGATATTCTAAAATAACATTATCCAGCTACCCTTTTTATCTTTCTGGGGGGAAAAATGAAAATAATTTGGCTTTGTCAATAGACAGACCATTCTCTTTCTCATTATTTCCTTCTGTGTACAGTTCCTCTTTGCATAGTGTTTTTCCTAAATGTCTGGGTTTGAACTTTGTTGCTTTTGGTATGTATTGTTGCATTCACTTTTAAGCTAGATACTGTACAGTAAGGGGAAGATGAGAAAGCTGCATGAATAAGCACGCTTCATGACAAGAAGGGATAGAATGAATGAGCTTAGCAGGGTAAGTTAAAAATGTCTCCTTTCAGAAATCACTGTACCGTAGTTGGTAGCCCACACTAAAACCTACATGTCAGGGTTTCCTGATGTTACATTCATAGATAAACTGAAGTGAATATGCATACCATAAATTTTAATGTTTTGATATATGAAAAGCACTTGTATTGAACCTGTCAACACTGTCAGTAATGGGTGAGTGAGACATCTTCATCTAGCTGTTCCTACTTAGAAAGCATTAGCCTTTTTTATGGTAACTGTTCTTTAGCACATCTAAACATTTGAAATCTTTTGTGAGCACGCTGGAAAAAGGCCGCTAGAGCATTGATCTAAGTGTCTACACACACACCCCCCTTTCAGTTCTTCCAGGCAGCATATTCCTTTGCAAATGCCAAAATGTCATTTAGCTCAAGTGGAGACTTTCCCCTTAAGTCATCGTTGTTCTAAACAAATCTGATGCATAAAGTGTGATAGAAGTGACAGCAAGTGCTACAGGTTACACCACTTACAGTGTAACTAGGAATAGTGCTCTTTCATGTCCTTTTTCTGCATCGCTTTCTGCAAAGCAAGTATGTTATAGTGGTCAGAGGTCTAGCTACAGCAGCACATAAAGCTTTCAAAGTACCTGGATACCGTGCTAAGACACAAGATATAGCCAGGATCAACAAAGCAAAATACTGGTGGTAGTCAACTGCTAGGTTCACCTGAAAAATTCCTCTCTGGGTTTAGCATCAAAAGCATGAGGTGGGGTTAGTAGTTACATGTGGAAGAGTTTTCTCATTAAACATTGAAAGGAAATACTTTTTAAAAAAATACTTATTTTTATATCAAGCAAACCAGCTGTATTATTTTTTCCTATTTTTATCTTAGCAGCATTACCAAATGATGGACTACATTTTAAATCTGCTTTTAACACTCTCACTACTGAGCAGAGAAAACACAATAGATGAAGCATACTGTGCAGAAAGAGTATTTATCAACATGTTTGTTTCATGTTTTAGTTGTCAGGACTGTTCTCAAGCTTTTTATAGTTGCAGTTTTTTTTCTTCTCACTGTCATTCCTGGCCATGCCTCCCTAGTTTATATTTAGATTTAGGTTGAAAGCAAAAGACCAATTAGAGTTTCTGAATTTGAAGTTTTAATGAAAATACCCTTTTTTTCTTTTCTTCATGACAGCAAAACTAACAGTATCTCAAAACAATTTCATTTTGGCAAAGCATCAATGTGAAAAAATAGTATGGTTATTAAAAGGAATTTTAAATACAAAACAAGGAAAGGAGCATATGAAGTATTCTACTGAAAACTGTAGTGCTAAGATGTCTGGGAGAGGGAGACTAAAGAATGGGAAGATTGAACCTAAAAGAAATAAATTCCTTTGGAAGGTATAACAATATAAGAATAGAGCTCTTTCCCAGTGAGATTCAGTTCAGCAAAAGCTGAAAGGCTGGATTGGAAATACTCACAATAGTTTTGTTTAGTGAAATAGTAAAGAAATCATGTTAAAGAAATAGTTCTTAGATTTGATCTATTCTTTTTTGTCTCTTAACAGATCTCTGAACCTAGTAAGGTCTTTTGTTGATAGCTGGACATAGGAAATATATTCTTTCTGTAATTTCAATTTAGAAGTCATAGAACAAAAGAATTGATCTGGATAATTTTAGCCAGACATGCCTTGTATATGTATCAAGGCATTGAAAAGTGCTTGAGCCTTGAAAGTCTTACTGAGAATTTATGCTAGGTGTATTGAGGCAGTGACAAAAGTGTGATTTTTGAGTCTCTTTGGACTCACAAGCAGTAAAAGAGCAAAGACTAGACTAGGGTTATGCCATGAGACTCACAGCGGAGCAGGGCTGTTACAGGGCTTGCCAGGTAATCTGAATTGTGGTTGTAATCTGAGTACTAATACTGCTCCTTGGTGACACAGAAAGGAGTATTGAGACATGCACTGATAAATTACTCTGTGACCAGTTCAGTCCCATCTTGAAAATGGAGTGGTATATCTAGCAGTAAATTACCGCCATAAACCCTCCTCTCACAGTCTCTACAAGGTACGTGGCAACTATCTTGTGGTTCTTGCCTGCAAAAACCTTTGAGTTTTTGGCAAAAGATGTGTATTTCAGACAACTTTTGCATATTACTGTATGTTTAGTATCTTGTCCTTTCCTGAAGATAATAGATTCTTTCCTGTGATTAATACAGGTCACACATAAGCATGCATTTGCTGACATGACCGTTGTGGTTAATAGTCATTGCAGTTAACTAATTCAAAATACACCTGCTTCCATTTTTTTGCTAAATTAAAAGACTTGCTTCATTGCTATGCTGACTTGAAGGTGAGAATATTAAGTGACAAAATTACCGTTGCACATTCACTCTCTGCCGCAGCTGCAGGATCTCCATTTAAAACTGCAATAAAGACTTATAAGTTAAGTCACTTGCCCTTTTGCATTGCAGTAATTCCAGGTTTGAATCTGCTGTATTCATCTGTGTCATTTACTTCTGGAGAGAAAACCAGAACATTAATAATGAGTAGGAATAAGAAGTCAGTTGTAATAGATGATAATCAATGTAACTAGTAGTAATATCAAATAGAAACTTTTTAACAACCTTGTAAGGAACTGATATTATGGCTTAATTTTATTTCTGGAAAAAAATATTACTTTCAGTAATTGGAGATACTAACATTTCTGTTTCATTTTGGTCTAATAGACTCTAATATGCATTATATTGTCATAACTCTGTTTCAGTTTTGTAGAAATACATTTGAGGATTCTTCTTGTATTTTCATTTTTTCATGTATTCAAAAGTATTTGAAGGCATTTTTACAGTGATATTTTAAATACATACTGTATACTTCCATTTGAGGGACTTTTACAATGTGTATTAGTGCCCTCTACAGGGTCCAAAAATGCACTTACCCAAATACTTGTTTGACAATGACATCCTCATTCCCATACAGTAAAACTGCTATACTAGAGCTATTTCAAAAACCTGGATAATAGCCCTGCTGCTTTCCGAATTCCTTCTGCACAAATAAAAATAATTCATGGAATAGTGAGAATGCAGCAGTGATTATCACATAATCATAGCAATTTTTCAGTATGTTGCAGTTATGGCAAAGTAGAGAACCTAAACAAATGCACATTTGCATATGGTATAAAGAACCAGTCACTAAAACCTGTATAAGACATCCTATGGATGAGTTTTAATAGTAAGAGTAACTTATTAGATTTCTTTACTATATTAGAGTGAGATTTCCAAACAAGCTTTCCCAATTTAGGTAAAATTCGGATGTGTAAACTGCTTCAACCAGATGTTGAAGGCAAAAACTTCAAGGTGTTGAGGGTGTATGCATTATTGCTCTAGTCTCAGTCCAGTATTAGTAGTTAACTAACCCAAAGAGATGCCAATTTATCTTTTTTTTTTGGCTATCGATATATAAATAAAATACTGAATATAAATAATCTGTACTCTTAGGTAACTAATGAGATGTCTAGGCCTAATGGAGAAACTCCTGATAAATTCCTCTGAGCTTATGATTCTTCAAAAATAAACCTTTCATTTATGAAATATTTTAACTGAAGGGTAAACATACTTTTTTTTTATCAAAAGCTAATCATTAATCTATTTTTTTTAAGAGATTTTTTGAAGGAGAGCAGATAGACATTCCTGGCTAGGTTTTGCAGCTCAGCAGCAGTACATTATAGAATTTTCAGAATGCTTCGAAATGGGAAATTATTACTGGTTCAGATTCTAACATTTTTCCCATAGTAGTCTTTACCAATACATGCCACTTGGCTCTGGTAAAAATCAAGATAAAATTACAAGGTAACTTAATAGGTCTTGAAGTTAAAGCCTTTATTTCATACTTGGGATATCCAACTTCATGTCCCATTCTTTTTACATCCCAGGTGAGCTCGCTGGTTATGAAGCTGTTAACTGTTATTTGATAGTCCTATCATTCATTGATTCATTCATTTTTCATTAAAGACACAACAATTCTGTTTTGTAACAGATTAACTATTCATTAGAGCATAAGCCTGACTGTTTCAAATCCTAGGGTTATCTTCTACAACAAAGTGAAAATACAGTCTTTTTTGATCTATTAAATACAAAAATAATACCATTAAATTTCTGGGGTTTTGTAAGTAGACAAGGAAAATTTTTATTCTGTGTCCCACTACTGTGAACCCAGAATGATTTATACCATTTTGAGAAAAATGCAAATCCAGACTCTACTATGTTTCTAGAAATAGAAGATTTTTTTTTTTGCTTTTTAGGAATTGTTTACTGTGAAATCTAAATGTAAGCTTCAAATCTTCATATATCTATCTGGTATAACTTTTTAAGGAGACTTTATCAATTCAAGCAGAAAATGGTTGTAGTTAATCATTTTTATTTTCACATGTATCTCCATCTGTCACATACCATAGAGGAAAAAAGTAAAAGTGTTACGATTTTTTTAAAATCTTGCTTTTTGTAAACCCCTTATGTTTTTCATGTTTTGAAATATGAATTTTTTTCATGTTCAATTTTAATATGACTTCTCAGCATTTTCATTTAATTATGTTGACTTTTCATCACAGAAGTACTTAGAACAGCCATTTCCTATTAATTGAATTATGCTACTCCTATGCTCAGTACAAATTTTATTCAAAAACAGATTCAGGTTTTTTTAGGAGAGTAAATGATGTGGTGGCCAAACTTAGACTTCGAATGCAAACCTTCAAAGAAATATGTGTGTGAACAACTGAACACATACACATAATCCAGTTTCATTGGTATTGCACAAGAATTGTCTTAACTGCCCACTATTAGGAAGCAGTGTTTTAAGTGTTTGTACTCTGTAGTAAGTTAAGGTAATATTTAAGGAGATAAGTGCAGACTATTGCAACTTTGCAAGTATTTCCTGGAGTTGTAATTTACTTTGATCAAAATTTTATCGCAATGAGGATACTGGATTTTGATTTATTGAGGAACTCCTTCTTACCTAAATGAAAAGCTTAGTAGAAGTCTACTTTAGTGAAGTTGCTATGCAGAAAATATACATCAGACATTAGTTCGGTTCAAGGGCCTTAAGTAATGAATTTAAATAATTAATTTTAGAATTTTCTTTTTATTAATGTTACCTCTAAAGACTTCAATGTTTATGCTTTAGTTTACAAGAAACCAGCTGCCCTACTACAGCTTCCTACCTTTAATATACCTCCATATTAGTTTCATACCTGAAACCGTCACTATTTAAGATTAGTCATTTTTGCTGCTGAGGAACTGTACAAGATTGAAATCCCAGCAACCATGCCAATCACATTTTCATAAAATAGCCTACATTCCTTTTAGCTATGTACACCTTTATAGCAACAATCCAGTTTCATCTTGACAAGTACCTGGCTAAATTACATTTCAAGCCATTTATTAAAATTAAGTCTTGAAAAGTTGCATGATCAACATGCTGTGCAGAAGCTGCATTCTGATTCCTTTGGGGTTTTCATCAGCCCAAGATAAATAACAATAACTGTGGTCTTATTATGTTCATCGATCTGCCTAGTTAAATATTTCTTGGTTTGATATGAAGAAGAAATTCTTCACTGTGAGTGAGGCACTGGAACAAGTTCTCCAGAGAGGTTGTGGATACTGCCTCTCTGGAAGTGTTCAAGGACAGGTTGGATGGGGCTTTGGGCAACCCGATCTAGTGAAAGGTGTCCCTACCCATGTCAGGGGGGTTGGAACTAGATGATCTCTAAGTCTCTTCCAAGCCAAAACATTCTATGATTCTATACTTCTGGGGTTATTTTCACTCTAGCAGTGATCAGGTCTTCCAAGGACTTAGTGTTGAACAACCTCTAGCTAATTTCACAAATGCACGTTAAATTTTCACTATGTACAGGTGGTTAAAGGTTTAAGGTTTTTTTTTTAATTGCAATTAAACTTTTAATACACAAAGTCTATGTTTTCAAGGTCTCTTCAATGATAAAGCAATCTTGATTAATTATTCATCTGTGAAACCTTTGAATGCTTTAACTTAATGAGCATGCAACAAGTAAAATTGCAAACTTCAAAAATTATGAATATTTTGCAAACACTTCTTTAAACTCTGTAACTTAGAGGAAAAATTGGCATTACATTCTAATACTTGCATAATCTTTGTACTTCATCATATTGTTACTTGACATTTCTGAAAAACCTAGAGAAAGATCAAGGTAATAAGATTCAGCTATGTCTGTGACACTGCAATGCCATATAATTTGTACACATCAACATGCTATACAATTCCATTGTCAGTACATTTGAGGTTATTTCCTTTACAAGAATAAAGTGAAGGAGTGGAATAATGCTAATATACGGCTCATATGGCAGAACAATTGATTAGGTTTTTATTCTTGGGTCATCAACTTTTCAGATGACATTCTTCTTGGAAAAAAATTAAAAATAAAAAAAATAGCTCTACTAATCAATATGTTCACGTGCTGGTCTTCTCATGTTAGTTATTAAATCACTGAAAGTCACTGGTGTTATTTTGTAAGCTAACTCACAAATTAAGATAGGATCATTTGCTGGTTAAATAAATGAGAAAATTTCCTCAATGGACACATACATAAGCAAATATAATCTGGTACCAAATACCAGTGTTGTCCCTCCACTGTTTTTATGAAACTTGTCATTTCCCAAAGGCTGAATTTCAGTAACCAGCAAATTGAGGAGAAATTAGTAATTTATACTGGTCTCTCTGAATTCTAAATATCCAGTTTCAACAGGAGTATGTGACTAGTTTTTCTTGTTGAAAAAGGATCACTTTGATCCTGTGTTAAACATGTATGTTTTAAAGGTCTGGTGTTTATAAGCGTGCTACATATAAAGAGGTTTCTCAATAAATATACAACTGGACATTTTTCCTGATGCGTGCTACTTACTGGGTTTTCTATAGCAGTCTCTATAGCGACTGGTGTTCTTTGACCAGTAGTTTGCCTTCACAGATACTTCTTTCTTAGTGAAGTCTTTACTTAACTCATTCTCTTCCACTGGAAAGCTGGAGGTAGGAGTAATTTTATTCAGTTACACTTAGATTTTTGATTTTACATCCTTTGCACATACTCCATGCCCTTGCTGTTTTATTTCCTCTGAAAGGTTCACTTTTTATAGCTACCCATTCTAACTCATGTTCCTTTGAATTCAGTTCCCTAACTACTTCCTTTTGAGCTGTACTTGAAAGGGCTTGAAGGTTCAAGTCTTTTCTTTTTATCCTTTTTTTGGTATTCATTCACCTTTCTCTAGAATTTCACTCATCTCAAAGTAGGTCTTGGGTATGATTCTGTTAGTCCAGGAATACAATTAACAGATCATTGTCTTATTTCTGTAAAAGCAAGTGTTTTAACACTCGAAATTATTAAATACCTAAACTATATTTTTTAATTAAAAAAAATCAGCTCTTCACTTTGAATCCTGATTGATATTGTTATATTTTATTATTCATAGAAAGGTGTAGTTTCTTACACAGTACTGATCTACATGATCTAACTTCCCATTAAAGCATTACAGATTTACATAAAACAAATTAAAAATAAAGAATACCTTTCTATAAATGTGCTTGGGATTTTTTTCAGCATTTTTAAGTAATGCTTATCCATGTAATTGATTTGCTGTTTAACTGCTGGAAACACATCAGTAAATTATGGCTGGCTGATTTTTTACACTTTTCTTACCAAAACCAAGATAATTGTAAGTGCCAGTTTTTCTTCTAGAATAAAATAAAAGGGATGGCAAATATTTTTGAACTTGCTGATAGCACATTTTCTGAGGATAAAGCATTTACCACAAGACCTGTTACACTTATATGTGAGATTATATCTTCAAAAAGAAAAAGGAACACTTTTGGTTTGATTTGAGTTTTATTTTAATGTAATTATATCAGTTTATCTTTAACTCTGCCTGTCTGGATTTTCAGTTTACTTGGACAACTTAGATTTCTTTCCAAATTTCTGTTATGTTAGAGGAGAAACAACTTCTCAATTTTAAACAAATCCTGCTGAAAGTAATGAAATGCTAATGCTAGCTTAGAACCAACATTTGTCTTTTGTTATCAGTCTTTATCTGATATTATCTTTGGCACTTCTGGTTGATTTAGTGTCTGACCCATACTTTAGTGTTGTTTGGTACAACTTTGCATTAATTCTGCTCTTTCAAACATTACAACTGTGGTCTTCTCAAAAGTAAAGACTGACAGTTGTGCATGTTGCCCAGCTATTTACAAATTCATGTCCTATTGCATCTTCAAAAATACAAAAAGCCCTTGGCCTTCAAATATTTAATCTTATTGATGAAAAGGGGAACGGGACCTGGAAGCACACTATTTGATTTCTGGTATTCAGCTCCCATAGAATTTCTTCCATGGCATTATAGATGGGATTGAGGTTTATTTTGAGTGACAGAGAGCGTCGTTGTACAGAGATGCTATTCCTATCACTTAAAGGTAGTGGAATTTCAAGGCAGCGTCAGGTTTAAAGAGCAGATCCTGCACAGCACCTCTGTGGATACTTTTAGATAAAAAGATATGCTGCTTTCTCCCTCCGGTGGTTTTCTGAAACACTCAGCAAAATTTGGTTTTCTTATGAGATCTTCAAAGCAGCAGTTGTGATCAGATTTTTTTTTGTATGCTTTGCAAAGATATTTATAAAGCTTATCAATTTCTTGAGATAAAAATGTAGGACTTCATTACTCTGGGAAATCTCTCCTCCTTCTCTTGCATGCTCCATACCAGGTTTGTTTTTTTAATTTTACAATGAAGGGTGGGTTTTTTCCCTGGGTTTTTTTTTATTTTGCTTTTTTTTTTTTTTAAATAATAATGGAGTTTAGAAGATGACTAATGACTTTCTAACACCAATTTAGTTTATGGTTTAATTAGATTTTTTTTTGCTCAGGACATTTTCTGATTAACACTAAAAAATAGTATTATCAGTTGCACATTTTATAGCCTCATTCTGCTTTCAAATCCTGGTAAAATCTACTTACTAAATGTTATAATTTAACTGCAAAAATATCCAAATAGCCATTGAAATTAAGAGTCTAAATTTCTGAAAATATCTGTGAAATATTTAAATATTACAGTTAAATAATTGAAAATGCTTTCTTGTATTTAAAATATTGTAAGAATTAGTGATGTCTGTTTTTTTAACTACTGTGAGATATTGTTGGTATATTTTTAAGTTTGCTTAGAATTCAGTGCTCAGAACACAAGAAAATTTCTTTTGTTAAAACACAGCAACTAATCATAGAATATTTAGTAATCAAATATAGTTATCTCCAACAGTTTGCTTTATCTTATTTCTAGTGATAGATGGTAAATGCATTACTTGTTTTACATGTGGTTTTATTCAGTTCTTTCATCTTTACTGTTGGTTCTCTTTTGGAAAGTCTTTCACACAATAGTTCTAGGGTATTTTCATTGTACAGTGTACAATACACTATCTTCAGAGAGGTAAAGCAAAATCTTACAGGCACATGGATATTATTATTTTTAATAAGAAAAAATTCTAAAGTAAGTTTATATGTGGAAAACAAAAATACACATGAGAATAAGGTTCAGAAAAAAATGAGAGAAGCTTTTGGATGCCTAACAATATAAGTAGGTTATTGCTTTCTAGTAAATCTGGAGTGCTATAAATGACTGTCACATATTCAATTCTTGTATCTAAGAGTTAAGAGAAATACTGCTTTAATGCTACTGTTCTTGTCATTTTCTTGAGTTTTCTTTGGTTAAAGCAACTTACTGTAATCAGATCTTTTTGTTTGTTTTTCTCATTGTCCTTAAAAATGAATGGCTCTTAAAAAAATGGATTGTATAAATATTTCTCTATTTTCACATAACTTCAAGGAGTATTTCTCAGAACACTAATTTTTTCATTGAAAAGTTTTTACATAAAAAATATTGGTCATGTAATTAAAATTTAGAATTAGTATATGCAACTTGGACCTAGTTACAGAAACCAAAATTCAATAGAGAAATAATTCAATTTTAATAAATAGTTACTCATGTTCTTTGCTTTGGAGGGCCAAGTAGAAGATACACTTATATCCACTATCAAAACTAAACCCAAAGGACATTCCAAATCAATTTCTTTATTTGTGAACAAAAGTTTGCAATGAGAAAGGTCTGATGGAAGGGAATTCCTCCTTATCTGTAAAATGCTCCAACTCCAGTGTTCAGATGAGCATTTGGCAAGTCAGTGCTGAAAACTTTAGATCTATAAATGTCTTCAGATTTGTATCACCTACTGATAAACAGAAGTCTAAGTTTACACACGATGTTGGTCGAGATTTTGATATAGAAATGCAAACATAAATATGAAGAAACATTGAGAATTATTAATAAAGGAATCAATCACATATTTTTTTCCTAAAAATGTCAATTTGTGGTCATACATTTCAATGTGTTTATATTTTCCAAAGTAATTGTACTGTATTTTATTTATGTATTTTAGGCACGGAAGGGGCAGTGTTTGGGCACTCTGTGGAGACACCCCATATCAGAGCAGAACCTTCCCAAGACCTCAAGTAGGTGTTCAAAAAGTTGTTTTAAAATCAAGTATTCTCAGAAATCATTAAGCCTAGACTAAAATCAAATATCTGTAAAGTAACATATGCTGCTTACTTAATAACTCATACATATCCAAAACACTGGTAGACTCCAGTTTGTTCTAAATAGTCAAATAAAATCCCCACAAACTTCTATCACACAAAATGTTAAATACGTTACTTTTTATAAATGACTTTCCTTCTGTAGCAGAATACTTGAGAAGTACATTTTCCCCAGAGTTTAGACTAGTCAGACACTTTTAAGGTCAGTTGAGTACAGTACTGTTTAATAGTGTCAGACAGGGACTTTGATTTTTTTATGAGCCATTACAGAATGCATAGGTCAAGTTAAAGTAAACAGTCCCAGATTTTTTCTTCAAGTGGTCTTTCCAGGTTGTTGAGTTTTGTGAATACTACATACACCTCCCTCAAAAATTCATTACAAAATGAGGCTACATTTGTAAATTTATGAAATCTAAAGTTTTCTGTACATGTTCACAAAAGTGGAGAAATAAGTAAATAGTAAAAGATGAAGTCTAAAACTTACTAGTTTTAATTTTAATTTTAAAATTAAGTTCTGTATAGTTAAAAAAATCCCGCAAATGAGCATAGTGTTATTTTTTCCCTAAAGCTTTTTTTATAAATAAAATAAAACAAAGTTTTAAAAAACCCCCAAAACCAACAAAATTTTATTTGTTTTGAAATACAGTCTATCTATTATTATGATAGTCTATCTATCTATTATTATGAAATAATAATAAAGATCACTTTGTGGAGATGAAATGAGTGACATCATGGGGGTTTATAAAATGTCTCTCAATACTGCTAGAACCTGGGTAGCTGCTGTTCAGGACTAACAGTGCACAGTATATTTGGTGCAGTACATATTATTAATTTTTTTAAGCATCTATAGACCAGGAAAGAGAAAATTTAGAAGGGTTTATAGTGAAATCTTTTTCTTGAAGTGCATGTACATGCACTGCTAGGTACTGATCTGTAATTTATATGGATAACTAATAAGAATATGTAACAGTAGCAGAAAATCCAACGTCCTTTTTGTTTCTTTCAGCTAAACTTGTGAGAAACAGTTTAATATTGTTTAAATTCTACTGATTCCCAAACATTATATATCTGTAGCTTTACCTGCCCAGCAGTGTTTAAAATTAATTGCTACAGAAAAGCACTGTTAAATGCCCTTCACTGTATTTGCAAAGGAATTTAGGATCATCAGCGGGTTACGATGTTGCAGAAATCATGTGCAGAAAGCTGCTCATGTGGACATTTGACTGTTGCATGAGGTGTGTAAGAAATAAATGATTGTGTTTTATTATCCTCATTAAATATTTTAAGGTAATGTGATGGTTTAGAGTCTTGCAGATTATCCTACTCGTTGGATTTTTACCTTGAAAATCCGTATCCCTAGCAAGACTCTTGTCAGTCCTTTGTTGAGCATAGCTGTAAAGTCATTTACTAGCGATGACCACCAAGGTGGTATGATCTATCATCAAAGGGAGTTCAGTAGAAATCAAAGTGGAAACAGAAAAAGCTTTTTTTTTTTTCCAGGGCCCAAAAATGTGAGTAAGAGGGTGTAACTTGTCCTACTCAAAAGAGTATGGAAACACTGCTTTGTCCACTTATTTCTAATAATTAAATAATAATAACAGAGTGTGCATGTATGGTAAAACAGATTAATTTCACTAGAGTTAAAATTACCTTATGCTGCTTCCTGTCATTTGGCTTTACTAAGTGCCATGATGCCCCTTGTTGCAGAACACTTTCCCAACTCCACCATTCCTTCAGTTGGTTTGTGCAATTTTTTGTGACAGCAAAATACTGTTTGGCACTCATATCATACATATCCTCTTGAAAATTCCAGTTACCATATGCCTTTTAATCTTACTTCAAATTATTTAAAATAAAAAGGCAAACTGTTTAAGTTCAAGCCCTACATGCATTTTCCCCAAAAATAAAATGTTGTGGGTTTTTTTCTTTTATTTAAAACACATTTGTCAGAAAACAATGATTTGGTATTTAGATTATTCTTTGCCAAAGACGCACAAATATGTCACCAACACCATGAAATTTCACAATGGGCTCAGAAACTGCTTCTACCACTCATTTTCTGCTCTCAAGCCCATTTGTTAAAATGACTTTGCTACTGTAAAATCATGTTATCCTCTTAAACAGAATAGTTGCATCCTAAATGCTGAGTGGAAGTAGTCTTTCCTACCCTGAAAATGGTGCTTGCAGAGCGTTTGGGGGAGTCATAACTGAATCTCAACTCACTTTCAGATATGTCAGTGATTATGTAGCTGCATAGATGATTACGTTCCAGTGCTCTGGCCTGGGTCCTAGCACTTTTTAATATTTAATATAAACAAAGTGTCCAGTTGACCGTACTGGCAGTCCTAGAATGGTGTAGAGTGTTTTTCCAAATTCCTCATCCCTGCATCTTTGGGACTTTTGAAATTAACAGTGACATTGGAGAGTAGAGTTTGCAGAATTGACTTTTTAACGTTCTTTTTTTTTTTCCAAGAGACACAACTGATTGCAGTTTGGTAGCAAGTTGCTGTGCATACATGCAAATATATTAGGCTAAGAGGATACTTGTATATAGGGGTGAAAGAGAAAAAACAACCCCTACATTATCTTGTTAATTAAAATATAAATGTACCCTACTTTTTCATGTTGGAATATAGAGTTGAGGTCAAGTAATAAATTCCATCAAGATATGAGTATATTTATATGGTACTTAATTATTTTTATAAGTTATTGAAAAAATATTTATAACCTTGAATACATAAACGAATTCACAATTGAATTAAAAATGCCCACATTCATTACTGAAAATTAAATTGAACTATAAAATTTGGATTAAGGTTTTCATACCCATAGAGCTAAAAGTGCTTGCCCCTAAGGTCTTGGGATTTTAGCTCAATCTATTCTGGACAGGAACCCAAAAAGAGAAGATTCATATTATTTTGACATACCTAAATTTTGCCTTGTCCCCTCATTCTGTAGCCAGATTTTGAAATATTCAGACGGAGAAACATCTGTAATATTTGCTGTTAAAAATATGTTGTGTAAAAATAAAATTCAGTTGAGATTTAAAATACCTTCCTTTGTGCTTAGCCACTTTGGTCACATCTTTATCCTGTCTTACATTTTCAAATAATAGCTAGTGAGGTTTTGCTTTCAGAAAATTTTTTTTTACAATCCTTTCTGAAAGCTGGAAAGTCCTTTTGTGTCAAATCCCCAAAACTAATTAAATCTGACTTTCATTAGCTGGGATAAGCAGCATAAAAGAATCATGCCTTAGAATCAGGAAAATGAATTATATCTTAATAATTTAATCTTCATATTTCTCTCACCACTTTTTCTCACAGGAACACAGTTATGAAAACTAAACTGCCAATATAATAGGTCCAAAAATATTGGTTTTAGGCTAATAGTGCATTAAAACATTGTGCACTAATAGGTAATATCCATGCACAAAAGAGGTAGACAGTAGTTAAATGCAGATAGCTTTGCCCTCAATAACCTCCTTAATAAGGGGGTAAATTACTTTGTTGTCGTTCTCTGGGGATAACTGTAAGATCATATTTAATAGGTTTTTTTTCTCTTCTATGTCAAGCCTCGTATGCCATTGACTATCAGCTAATCCTGCAAGCTAATGCTGGGCATAATGAGATGAAAATTGATCAAGCAGCAAGGAACCACCCAAACTAGTAGGAACCTACTTTACCTTTGATAAGAGTTCACTCAGAGTTACCTGATGGATTGTAAGAGCCATCTTTTCTGGCACTAAAAGGGTTTAGTTTACTAATAAGGTGAAGTATCTATTCTATAAATAGATTGAGCCAAGGAAGACATCAGAAAGGAATTCTGACATCAGCTTGTTAGTTGTGTGAGCGGGGATACTCTGCCCTGCAAAAGCACTGGGAATACTCTTCATTAATTTTACCCAGAAATCAAATAATAAACCAAGCCTGATCAAAAGGGAGAAGATGTAGCAGAGTAAAAAGACTGCAACTTCCTTCCTCTTTTAATGATGTCAAGTTCTAGTTACTTTTGCAGTATTTTTTTTAATACAGTGGAAATAATTACTATTTATATATTCAGAAGTTGTGTTTGCTGTTTAAATAGTTTGCGCATGTGTACTGACAAACTTGCTTGCTTAGTCTTATCCCTAACTGTTGAAAACATTTTTTTTCCCACATATATGTTCATAGAAAAATAGAGATGGGTGTAATAAACATTTGAAAAATTGCCAAAAGCTAAGGTTCTTTTTACCTATAATCAGACTCAATGATCTCAAAGGTCTTTTCCAACCTCGTGATTCTATGATTCTATATATTAAAAAAAAAAAAAAGGCAAATCCTAAAGAAATTAAACTAAATAAAGAAGAAAGCCAGTAATAAAAGGTTATAATTACTTTGCAGATAGAATGCAGTGGAAACAAAAGGTAGGGCTCTTAAATGGAAAGAATAATTTGCTTTAGTGTTCACTGAAAATTATTATATTTGACATTTGAGAATGGAAAAGGCTCTCGTGGGAACTGGGGTATGAAGTAAGAAAGTATTGCTATCACAAGAGATAGCAAAAATTATTGAGCTTTGCGTGATTAATATGATCTGTATCTGATTAGTGACTGAACTAAATGTGAAAATAAGGCCAAATTGCCAAAATGTATAATAACACTTTCATACTGGAAAACAATGTGACTGATGGATTGGTAAGGATAGAACTTCCTCTGAAATGAATGGGAAAAATGGTTTGAAAGAGTCATCTAATTTGTTAGACCTTTTAGTCTGAACTCACTGGTAAGCAATGCTTTATGATATTATTTTAAAAGATTTCTTAAACAAAATAATTATTAAGAGCTTGAAGATAAGTAAAAATTGGGATGGAATAGAAGGCAGGTAGGTTCTGGCAAACCAAAGAGATATTTTCCCCGTAATATCTGATCTTCTAGAAAACACAAAATAGGTAATCTCTCATCTGAAGTTTAAGTACAGAATTTGGTATAGATCTATATCTAATGAGAAATAAAAAGGCAGGGCAGAGAATAGTGTATTTAAAGAACCTTTAAGTGGTATATAATAGGCATGTATTCAAATACTTTCTTCAGCCTGGAGGGAGATCTTGAGCACCAGAATAAGAATATAATAAAACTCACTACTATGACAGTGAATATTAGATGAAATATTAGATAGAAATCAGCATTCTGTCACTCTGATGCGAGAGGTTTTGGATGGCCTTTCAAAGGGAACAACAGGGACAATTAAAATTCTTTATTATTAGTGACTGGATTATGTTTGCTTTATGATTATGCCATGCCATGGCTTCAGGAACACAGAGTGGGCTCCGAGCATAGCTGTCTCTAGCTAGCAGGTTTACGAGCATAAATATAATTAGCTATGAATCCAATCTCAAAACACATATAAAGCTCGGAGCAAAAGAAAGCCTTTGTGCAGTGCTGAGTTAAGGAAAGACAAAGCCATTTCATAGCATTTATATTAGTGTGAAGGCAGCAGAGTATCATTCTTCTATGAAGCCATCTCAGGTCCAGCAACAGCTGTGACCAGAAGAGGCACCCAGAGTCCCAGCGAGGGATGCTCAGGGTTTCAGTAGCACCCTGCTCCGTACTCACTGCTCCAGTAAGGCTCACTGCATCTGAGGTTGCCCCAGGGCTGTTATGCCACTTCCACTATACCCATGTACTCCTTTTTACAGTTGTTTTTCTGATTAAATGTGATTTGACACATTGTACTATACTTCATTAAGGCCAAATAATGCCACTGTCACAGCCACTGTGTTTTCATTTCCTGTCTGTCTTATGATTTTTAAGTCTTCCTACGGCAATAATAAAAGGGATATGTACATTTTTTTCATTTGAGCAACATTTAATTTCCTTAGTCATTCCTTAAACTTAATTTCCCCACAAAGATTTTTTTTTCACTTTAGTTGTTCTTTTTCCCCTCTTGGGAATATATACATTTGCTGTGCCACTCTTCAGTCACTTTCCCCAAAAAACAAGGCTTCTTAATTTTGCTGTCTACCTCCCTGATAATTCGTGTAGCAGAAAGGTAGTTTCATCCATTTTTGATAGAAAAGCAAAAGATCCTTAAATTTCTATGTGCTTTCTGCAAAGCAGTGCCTAGCTAGGGATGTTAACATGCTTTAATAAGAAAATCAGTCACTAGTATTAGGATTTGCTACTGTTATTTTACCCATTTATATATGTTATGCTTCATACCACTCTCAACTTCTGACATATCTTGCTTCATGGCGTCCTGGTTTTTGGCTGGGATAGAGTTAATTATAACAAGAAGATTGGAGGGGACACAGTTAGGACAGCTGACTCAAAATAGCCGAAGGGATATTCTATACTTTTTGACGTCACACTCCATATACAACAGGGAAGATCTGGCCAGGGAGGAGGAATTGCTGCTCTAAAAAACTAACTGAAAGTAAACTCTCAAAACCTTTTCTGTTTTGTTTTGTTTTGTTTTTTTGGGGTTTTTTAATAGGATTTTTTATTCTTGACCTTTTTTAGATGCAGTCCAAGTATGAGCCACTGGAGAGTGTATTCTAAGCACTCTGCTATGCTTAGTCTGCAGAGGCTGAAGCAGACCTACCAAAGGAATTTCAGCGGAATAATTTTCCAGATGAGATTCAGTTTCATGAAGACGTGGATCAAAACCATGTCACAGTTTATCTTGGCTAAAATATACCTCTTTATATCATCTTGATGCCTTTTGGAGAAACAGTATTGAAAATATTAGAAAATTAGAGGTGGTCTAGACTGTCACTTCCTAATCACAGGAAGCTAATGGTTTTCAAAACTGAGATGATGTTATGTCAACCAGTTCTCATGTGTTTCCAGTTTTCAAAGAGCCTATTTCAGCTATTCAGCCTCCCTCAGGCACTTTCTGTTCAGATCTTACTCTTGACAGCCACTTGAGCATTATCTGTGGGCATGTTGCTTCAATCTCTTTCTGACAAGATAGATTTCTAGTTTAAGAAAATATATTCTGAAAGACAACTCAGTTAATGGAACTATTTCTGTAAAGAAAATAGATGCCATATAAGGATGCTTAGCAGAGTGGCGGGGCATGTACAGAAGGACTTTCAGGTCAGGACAAAAGTAAGTAATATTATGGAAAGGGGAATGTTTTGGGTGAAATAAGGAGAGCTCTAAGATGTCAGGGTTGGGAGGAATGCTTTCGCCATACCTTTTCTTAAGGGACCATTTTGGTTTGTCTCATTTGCAGATCTTTGTCTCACAGCCTAAAAGTTTAGACTTTCAAGCATGCTGTGGTATTTCTCTAAGAAATGAAAGCTCATATTCCAAACATTACTAATTTTCTTGATTTTCAAAGTTTTGAATTTTAGACATTGAAAGGATTCTAGAATGCATGACTTTTTACTACCAGAGCTTCCAGTTGGGTTTTAGGTTTGTTATGTTCTTAATATTATTTCAGATTTTGATAGTTTCCCAGTCTTTAGCTGTTCTGCCTGTGCCCTCATACACTCTAAGAAACAGCCATGCATTAAGTTCCCTTTAACCTTCCTCACATCATCTTCTTATTTTGTCAAGCTCTTGCTTTAAACATTTGCTCTCTCCAGCACTCCTCACCTTTCCTTGATGCTGCTTCATTTTTTCTAGTCCTTTAATAATATAACTCTTCATGACACTTTATTCCATACTTTTCCTACTCACTTTTCCTCCTCAGTAAGTAATACTTTTTATATTCTCAGAAGAGACCTTCTATTTCCCTATGTGGAAAAATTGTTTTTCTGATTTATAATCTATGTCAAATAGCATTAAAATATTCAGTTGTTTCAAGTGTTGCTGTGATGATGCAGATGACTGAAACCAGTGGCATGTACAGGGCAATTAGAGCTCAGATTTGAGCCCAGTGAGTTGATCTCTGGATTAATGAGAATCTCATGAGTTATAATAAGGGCATGCTGACACATGCCAAAGTCAGTGACATATAGAGCATGGCTATAGCAAGAAATGCCATACTGAATGCCATTCCACTGCTGTGGAAATGTAAGTAATGTCAAAAGTGTTTCCTCTTTATTTAAGTTTATTGTTCATGGGTTGCGAAATCGGATATAGGGAAAATAAGTAAAGCTGATATTTGCTGGTTTAGGCCATTATGAATTGTGTAAAACATTTATTTAACTTTCTCTTAAAATTAGTATTGTGAGGTCACAGAATAGAGAAACAAATTGTGCCCTTAAAAGTTACGTTTCCACATCAATCAGAGTTTTACATAAGCATACAAGAATTTTACTTCTTGATGAAGCTGATGATTTGTGAACAATATTAAGGATTTTTGAGTGCTGTACAATTACCCTTTGATTTCAGTAAACCAAATTATTCCATCCTGAGAATAAAAGCATTTGGTTCAAAACATCCAACAAGCTTCAGGAAAATTAACAATTCAAGCAATGATTCATATGCATCTTACAGAGGTTCACATTTTGATGCATGCAAATGTCTCGAAAAAAGATTTTAGTCGCTTTTCTCTATATTTTCAATAGCTCATATATAATCTTTTAAATAGTATAAGTAGTGAGATTGAAGTGAGAGAACAGTAATTTTATTTTCATAACATTCCCACTGTGATGTCAAATAAAGCTAATCAATTCTCTGTTCCAGTAGTTCCAGTATGTTAAAAAAGGTCTTCCAGGTTTTTTGTCACCATTATCATAAATGTCCCTGGCTATTCTTTAGGGATATTACTGGAATTTGCAGCCTGACTTCCAGGAAATGGTCTAAATGGAAACGCTAATTTTATCTAGCACCATCAGCATTCAGTGGACTCCTTTAAGGACTCTTGGTATCCCTGGAGGACTCTTGAAATCAGCTTCCTTGAATGTTATGGCAGCCAGCTGTTCTTTTCATAATAGTAAAAAAGGAAAGAATATGTACTTAAACTTTTTTGAGGTTTATGGAAAAACAAGTTTTTTATTTTTTTTTAATCTTAATTATAATTTGAAACAAAATAGTTTCACTTGTGGAAGAGGAAGGCCCTGCATTCTATGGGTTTTCATGGTTGGAAGTGCTTGTTTACAAGGAAGAAGGAAAAGGGATAGAAACTTGGCCCATCCATTTGCCTTCCCTTCTCATCTTTGTGTATCTTACCTCTCTGTAGCCATGTTCTGCCACGACTCTTTAGCAACAGGTAGCAAGATCAATGTCCCAAGAATTTTAATATATAGAAATCTACAAAAAGGTTACCAAATTAATGTGTAGCTTTTCAACTGGTTTTATATTTGCAAATTTATTATTATTATTTTTTTAATAGCAGGATTCCTATGCTAGCTGAAAAAAAATGTGATACTGTGTGCTGGCAAGACTACCATATATAAAAGTTAAATACTTGAAAGTATTGAAGTATTCCTTGACCCCCAGGTGTAACGATGCCAGTAAAGGGGAAATGAGTATTTGCTTTACATGTGTGATCTCTAGTTGACAACATATTTTTAATCCCATGTATTGAATGTAAATTCCAATTTAGTAGTGGTTCATATGAGTCGTTTTACTAAGCATGGATTGGATCCCCTGCTTAAATAGACACGAAGCAAATAAATTATTCACATTTGCACAAGGGAATCTTCTGTTTCTTTCTATTTTAATACCATCTGCCAGCCAACAGAACAAAATTAACATAGATAAATTATATCCCATGTGAGTATGAGCAATATGCAAGAGGTAAATCTAAAATATTTCTTAAAACCCAAAATTAAACCTTTGGGTTAATTTTTAAAATTATTTTTTTCTAATACAATCTAGGTCATCTTATAAACAGAAAATACCAAATGAAAAATAAATGTTTCTGCATTTCTGATGAGAAATATTTTAATACTTTCAAAGGAACATTTCCAAGATATTCGAAAAGTTTCCTTTTTTAGCAATAATTTTTTAATGAATTCAACTCAAATTCATATAGCTTTGATCCACTGAAATTTATCTGTTTTCAAAAATTAACCATTGATGATTAAAAAGAAAAAACCTTCTCTGCTCCAGATAGATCATCTGTCTGCACCACATATAGTGAATTGCCAGATTATATTATTTAGAAAACCCTTCTTTAAAAGCCTTTTTGTCTTTCTTACAGCATTGGAGTTTCTGTCAAATAATAACAGTAGTTACCTTCTCCATCATTGCTGTTTGTTTTTTGGGAATGAAAAATTAAATTATCTGAATAGGATTCACTCATAGAAGGAAATATCACTGTGACATGCCATCAGCAGATCTGAAAGGAAAGAAAATTCTTCATATGCTATTGTAATAATGCTCTTTTCCTTGCAGGGATAAATATTACAATGCGGAATGTTACCATAAATTTATGATAGAGATTAAATCTTTTAGATTGGATTCAGATGTGGATTACGCAGCTAAGTCACTTTTCAGGTGTAGATCATCTGAAGAATAATAATAAGAAAAGTAAATTAGTAACTGTAAATCAGATTTAGCAATTCAATTTTGCTAATAGATGGGTAGTGTTTTGGAAACTACTCTGGTGATCATCATTGATTCATTGACATTTCTACCACATGATTTTATGCTGATAAAAAAATCTGTTGTCTGGAAAAGAAATTTCTTCTCAACAATTTGTAGTAGGCTGATATTAACTTCTTCTCAAGTTTAGAAATGAATTGCCCAAATGTCTGAATTTTAGACAAACTGGAAGTCTTATGTTAGCTCTTCATGAAAAGCAGTGACGAAATTAGCAAAATAGTCTGGGCTATCCACTGTTGTGTGTTTTGTTCTTCAAAGAAAATCATAGTTTATTGAAAGATATTCCTAAATAGATTTTGATTGTCTTCCCGTTGAAAAATGTCAGTCAGGTCTCAGAGGGGTTTTGATGTTATGAAATCAGAAATATTTTCTGACTTTGCTAATGCCCATCAATCAATGCTATAAATATAGTTAAGAGCACTTTTGTCTTCATGATTATGAGATGGCAGCTGAAACCACTGAGAAATGTTGGTATTCCTGGAAAGTAGGTTATAAATTGCAAAAATTTCTACATTTCTACAATTTGGTTTCCTTTTAAATTAAAGGAATTTAAAAACCTCATAATGGCAACAGAGTATTTTTAAAAAATTCATTTCTAAACTTTACAAGGTTTCTAAAATGTCTTGGATGCACTTTTTTCTGCTGTCCTATAGCCATCAAAATTCACAAAGCACCATCTGAGAAGTAAGGATATGCATGAATAAATAATTAAATATTTAGATTTTTCCCTGGTACAAAGTACTGCAGAACCTTCTATTAACTTCTCCCTATAGTGTCAAAAAACCAAACCAAAACCAAACCAAAAAAAAATCTCAAACCAAAACCACCCAAAAAAGAACCAACCAAATGACCCAAAAAAAACCCAACCAGAAAATAGACAGAATATTGCTTAACACTACTAGATTTTTTTCTACTGCTCCTATCTATATGTATCCCATGCATGATTTTTTAATATAGGTAGTTACAAATAGTGTTTTTCCCCCTCTATCTGGACACCTGCTTTTAATAGTTTCATTTTGTGTTGCCAAGTAATGGCTTTCCTTTTTTTTTTTCCTTCCCCGTTGAGTGTCAGTTTCAAACAGAAGTATTTCACAGACAGCATCTCAGTGACTTACTTTGCATGCAAATGTGGTATTTTACTTTCAAAATGCTAATCCATCACTATCCTGTACACTTCAAACATTCAATATTTGAAATACACTGAAATTCTCTTGTTCCATTGTTCAATAGATCTTTCATTTGGCTTTTTTGTAGCAAATTCTTTGTCAAACTGTTCTTTCCTCTATACATCTAGTACCTCATTATATTTTTGGATGGATGTGACCTAACACTCAAAATACAATTTGTTGAAGAAGGAAATGCAATGTTTTTCTCAAACTACTGAGTCTAGATATTTCTATCATTAATATATTTCATCTTACAAAAAGCCTTTGTTCAGGTAAAGTGGAACTATGTTCTGTCATTATATTATCGGGATATAAATAGATTAAAAGGTTTGTCTTGCTCTTAATGAGGCTCTGCAGTAAGTCTACAGCTGAACACAATCAGAATCCAGAATTTGTGTCCTAGTTCAATACAGTTTTCATCCAATCATCTTTCCTAGTCACTGCTATGAAATCTTTGCATTAGTACTTTCTCTTCAAGAGAAACTTGTCCAATACTATGAGATAACGTAGCCAATAAAGAATCATAGATCTGCATTAAGGTTGATGGAGGATTTGAGTACAGAGTAGAAAGAAAAGGAAAGACTGACAGAGTAGAGCATTAACTGCTTTGAAGAAAGGTACCAAGACTCAGGGATACACATCTTAACCCTGTTACAGCAGGTTAAAGAACATACTGAGTATTTTGCTGAACGAAAAATAGCATGCAAACCAGCACAATATTAGACACATAACAGACTTTCTTTTCCTCTCTTCTTCATACATAAATCTGCTACACCTTGCTGAAATAAGAATGAGTCTATGGAGGCTAGGGCTTTCTAATCAGTTTTACATAATTGTTTAAGACTTACAAAGTTTTTTATTTGGTTTCTTTGGATTTTTTTAAGTTTTTATTCTGATGAAAGTTTGTCATTGGTCACTAAGCACACATGCTAACCTGTCATTACAAAAGCACTCACAGAGATGTTTGGAACGTTACATACCTGTATTTCAGTATTAGTAAGGTCAAGTAAATTAGTTACTAATGTCAGAAAGCAACACTAAGCATACAAGCTTTTATCAATGGTTACCAGTGTAGTTGCCTTAAATGTCTTAGATATAGATTTCAGCACATAAATTTTTTTCTCTCTCTTTCTCTGGTATAGAGAATGGTGAGTGTGTCACGGGTGTAACTAATTTTTACTACTTTACCTTTAGAAATGTACTTGTATCTAGATGGATTTTGGGTTTTGGGGCTGGGTGGTTTTTTAGTGGTTTGATTCAGTGGTTGTTTTTGTCTTTCAGACTTGAATCTCCTACTAGATCTTTGGTGATGGAAGCACCCAGGGGAGTACAAGTCAATGCAGCTGCAGGAGATTTAAAGGCTACCTGTAGGAAAGAACTGCACTTACAGTCCACAGAAGGGGAGGTAAGTTCAGATGGTAGAGAAATGTTCTTCAGCTCTGTCCAGCATAATGCAAACAATGTAAGCTTTGTTTATTCAGCAGCAAGGTAAACATCGCAAGAACTGTTCTGCATTTGCCTACATTAAAGTAATTTTTGTTTAGCTTGCTAAATAATTAATACTCCTTTGATTTTACAAATATTTGAATAAGTAAATTTCATTCACACTGGAAAAAAATCTTTGTTAAATTAGTATAGGAAAGAATTCTTTTCAATCTAAGAGTCAAGAAAAATCTTCACAGTCCTTTAGCATATCTGTGGGACAGAGAAAGCAAAGTGATAGTAGTAAAAAAATTACCTTGGATGAATCTGACAAACTTAAGAGAGAAGTTTGTATTAATACTTCATTAAGCTATGAAGAGGTTGAACAGATTTGCTCCACGTGTGGTTTATTTCCTTGAACTTTTGCTATCTCTGTAAGAGAGACAGAGTACTTCAGTGGTATGGTCACTGTACTGTTCATCTATGTCTTGTTTCAGTGATCGGCTTGATATAAAAAGATTTTGGTAAAGATTCCTCATGTGTAAACCTGTGTGAACTCATGAAAACATTTTCAAATTGGGTCACTGGTTTGGTTGGCAATCCATGTATTGCTGAAATGCGTGAAAGATTACTGATATGAGATTCCTTTCATCTTCAATCCTTAAAATGATATAACATGAAAAAAAAACCTCGTGAAAGGGTATCAAGGTGTCTCAGATTCCTCTTAGGCATTTTGGAGAAATGGATAGATTTTCAAGTTGTTCTCGGTGACACTCACTAGGTCACAACATTTTTGGAAAACCAGTTGTTTAATGTAAGTATCTAATTGGAAATGGAGCTCTTCTGAATGTTTTTCTTTTGTGTTTGTACTTTGTATTTTTTACCTCATGTTCACAGATACTTTACAAACTATCCAAATAAGCGATAACAAACAAAATCAGCATTCACGTCTGTGACTGATAATCCTCTGCGATGCATAGTCTTTTCATTTCAATGCAAATAGAAACATTTTTGGCCAATATACTGCATGAAGGCCTACTTTGATAATGTTTTGCTGTTGATGCAAGTATCTGTCCTGCATAATTAAAGCACAATATTCTGAATTCAGAGCCTGAAATGTTTATATACCACATGCCCATTTTATTTCTGAGTTTCTCCAAAAGCTAGCTCTTTGTACAACCTCTCATCTTTACTTACCACCTTACTAAATACGAAGTTACTATAATTGTTACTGTTTCCTAAAGTTTGTGAGGTAGCAGTAATGGAAGTCTAATCCTCTTTTAATAGCAAATTTTGTCCTCCCTTACCCTTGTCCTTTCTGTCCATTCTGTGGGTATTTTTATTGCAGGGACTACAGCTTTCCGTAACCTTGTCTGCTTTCCTTCCATAAATTCCTACCTGGCCTGATCTAGTATGTTTCTTACATTTAGTAACATAATTATTTCACCTAGAATGTATTTCTTTGTTCTTTCCCTTTATTTTGCCTACATCAATACTGTGTAGCTATTCCGTGACTTTTAATTTTTCTTAAGTTTTTTCTGCAACTTACAGAAAAGGTAGGTTTGGAAATTATGTCCTATGACCTCAGTTGGACATTAAGAATGGGAATCCAAGAAAAGTTATAATGATGAGATGATGTATTATTCAGAATTGGAATCCTGATCAATATTAAATGTTTGTAGAAAAATAATGTAATGTAAAGCAGACTTTGCTGAACTTCATATTAAAAAATCATTCTATTCCTCCACATGGTAAGACTGCACACCTGTGAAAGCTCCTAACCTTTCCTCACTCTTTCCCAAGGAGCTGTTCTGTAAACATACGTCTGACAAAGTCCAAAGTGCTTAATTATCTCTTGAATACTTAAAATTCCAGTAAGATCTGTAAAAAAAACCCTGTACCCTAAATCCAGAGCAATTCCATCCTGAGCTCTGACCAATGCCTTAACAGGCCACTATTTTATCTGTTACACTATAGAGGGTCAGAGCAAAATGCAGAAACACTTTGGGAGGCATATGATGAGCTTCAACATCATCACCAGTTGCACAAAGTTAATCATGGCCACGTTAGGAAATTGCTGGACTAATTACAGCCTGGTCAGAGGAACCAGGGTAAACATCATAAAATACCTGTGCAACAAGATACTGATTGCTGTCCTGACTTGCAGCCCAACAGATACACCACAGATTAGCAGACAGTATGGAAAGAAAGTGTAAAGGATTTGTCATCACATATTTATAAGAAAACGTATTTTAAAACTAAACAAAATTTCTGTGTCAAAAATAATCTTAATTTTAGCTTAAAAATATATGCTTTATCAGCCAAGTTTCTTTGTTGTCTTTGTGAATTGGAACTGTGAAGCTTTTTTACGATAAGAATTTTTTGTACTAGAAAATACAAGTTTTTTTGATTATTATTATATTGGTTAACTAAATTTAACTTCTTAATGTTTGTAATCTTATTTAAAAAATCATAAATGTTATCTGAATTAATATTTTACTTCTATAGCATAATTCTTGCCCTATTATGGCAGAAAATAGCTATGTGGCATCTGCAATCAACCAGTCATAGCCATATAGCAGAACATTACAAATTAATCTATGAAACACATATTTTCCTTTTATTTAAGAATAACTTCAGATTGTTTAAAAGAAAATAAATGTGTGTGTGAAATCCTTTTCCTCTAGCCTCATTCCTCATGCAGTATAATCTTTAGTCTCCTACATCATAAACTGAAAGCCTCTGCAAGCATTCTGAAGTCTGCTGTTTGATACATTTTCTCTTTATTTACTGCAGTATTATAATAATCCTTTTAGCCCTATCAGAAATTATAATGCGTGATTCCAGGCTGAATACTGGGGGCTGTAATTTAGACTCTGATTCTGCTGCCCTTTATAAAGCTCTTGAGCTGCACCCCTGTGTATCGAGGCATCAGCAGAATCCTTTGATTCAATTATAGCCTGGCATTTAATTGTGAACTATGTATTATTCTATAAATAAACCATAACCAATGGTTTAAAGTAACAACAATTTACAAGGAAAATGGAATGTGAAGCTCCAGGCTCTAGCTGAAGCTTTTGGGTTGCAAAAAGAACATTTCTTATCTGAAAATTCAGCACAATGTCTCCAAGTTGACTCTTGCTGCTTTCGCATATAAACATGATGCAAAAGTACAGATCAATTTTGAATTCTCTAGACATTAGATTTTGCTAAACGTAGAAATCAGTTAGAATTGAACCTCAAACACATTATCATATAATGATAACAAGCTTAAAGTGTTATTTGATGTTATCCACGCGTTGGCCCTACAATTAATTTTAATGGTTTTGACAATGCATCAGCCTCTGAAGGAGAAGGCTCCTAACTAGCCTCAGCTCTTGTGAGGCTTGTGCAACTGCTATGTGTTTTTGCAAGAAGCTTCTATTGTAAGATAGGCTTTCACTGCATCTCACTATCAAAGACCAAGTAAATAAAAGGAGAAAGGTGCACAGAAACTTCTCATTTTTAACAAACACATTCATATCAGTCATGCTATTTGTGGACTTCTTTATGTCCTTGTATTTCCTTGTCAAATTATTCTCATCATTTACACATAGCATCATTTGCAGACTGTATATGGCTGTTTCTGGCATAATGAGACTGATCCTTTGTTGAGATTTATAGCTGTCACATTAAAAATAAGCAATGTTCTTTAACAGACAAAGTTTACTCAAAAACAGTGTAGTAGAGGCCAAATTTCTATTTACCATTTGAGAACAAGACAGTTTATGAAGCCGACACAAAAAGATTATTTTGTAGAGACTAAAAAAATCATATCAACATCTGACCTATGATCCTATCCAGGTCTCTAAGGAGATGTATTTAACACAAAGATTAATGCTGAAGAAAACTGGAGTGATTTTCATGTGTAAATCAAATCAGCAATGCCATTTTAATGCTTTGTTGTTTAGTGGGCTTCTTGTTGATGGTTTTAATGTTCTGAAACAGAAAAAAAAAAAAAGGGAGGGTGTAATTATTTAAATACAATGAAATGGAATTACCTTGTTCAGCAAGCTGCTTGCCTGACTATGGAGGAATGGCTGATCAAAGGCAGCCACATTCTTTAGATCAATTCAGCGAGTTGTTTCTCTGAGATTAAATGCTTGAAAAAACCCAACCTTATAAATGTTTGATAAGGATGAAGTGAGTTCAATAAAAAAATGGGAATGGCAAGCTCAAGAGCTCAAAGATCCACAGTTTTTTCACAAAAAATTTGGCATACTCTGTTTTGTTTTCAAAGCCTTTTTTCATGGTAATAACCAGTAGACTTGTCACTGGTGTCTGGGAGGAAATAGAGTAGTGTAAATGAAGGGATTTTTTTTCTGGGTTTGTTTTTTTTTTAAAATTATTGCTTTCAAGAATTCCAAGTTTTGAGAGATATTTAAATTTATTAAAATAACATTCTTTTAAACATAACATTTAATTTGCAACTTAAACCAGTTTATAATGTGTAAGTTAGTTTACAGTTAAAACCCCCACTTCTATGTAGAAGTCTATAACTAAAATATAGTGTCCTCAAACTACAAAAGTTTCTGACATCACCCATATTTCAAATGTTTGTTCATGAGCAAATTTTGAAGACCAACAACAGAAACCTTTTTATTAGAAACAGATGTGACAATAAATAATTTATTACATAAATAAAACATTTTTCCATTAATATCACATTTTAATCTAGTCCTGTATTGAATGGTAATTAATTAAATTTTGTACTCGGTAGACTAAGCACAAACATTCCAAATACATTTCCTTTTCTGGGTTGGGTACATAAATCACAAAGAAGTCCCATCTGTCCCCTGATTGAAGGAATTTGCAAAGACTTCTAATATCATGTAGAATTCGACTCTGGGAATTCTTGTGTGTGAGACTACCATTGGCCTTGAACTTCTCCTTGTCAACATTCACAGCAACCCCACTTGATCATCCCTGAAAATTATTTTCTTAATAGAAAGAATAAATACACCAGAAAGTTTTTGCTTCAGTAGCCACCCATATATATTGCACTGGGGTGATAACTCAGAAGTTATAATGTATGCTTGTGCTTATTTAACATGAATTTACAAGACTGTGTACTTAAAATGAAACATGACTCTCATAAACACCACTTCAGTGCTGAAGAGTCAAAGCATAAATTCTTCCATTCAAACAGGAATTGTACGCTTCACTAATGTACAATGTTATATGTAACAAATATATATGTGTATGTTCTTTCTAAAATCACTTTCAGGTGTCAGTAATTCAGATATGGTTCCAGATATTGTATTAGCATGTTTAGATTTTATAGTATATATGCTGTCAATTTAATATTTTAATTTTCCATTATGATTTTTTGTACCTTTTTCTTAGAACTATCTTTCAGATGTAATGAAAGTTAGTTTAGGTAAATGGTTTTAAACTAAACTAAACACAGATAAGTATTAGAACAAATTGTCCACTTGAACTGAAGTACTGCACTTTCTCCTGTACTTCATCTTAATCTTGACTATTGAAACACACCAGCACATTAAAATTACATAGTTGAGTCTAGTAACCCAATCTATATATTCCTATTTGTATGTATAATTCTGACAGCATATGCAGAATAGCAGAAATTCTCGACAAAATCTTGAATTGTTACAATTCAGATATAATTCTGAAGATCCTAAGGCAATCCAAGAAGTTTGTATAGTGAGATGTCACTACACTGTCTGCTCATATTATTCAAGGAGTTCAGCTTTCCTTCTTTTCTTCCACATTTCCTCTGCTTCCCTGCCATTTTTACAGTAGCACTGAAAGATGCTTTTACAGCTCTGTAGAATTACCTGTATAATGAAACTGTATGTGATTATAGAAAATTCTTCAATATTTATAAATCTTAACTTTTTCATTTGGCTTTATCAATTTAGTTTATCATCTCCTCTCTTGAGAGGGCTTATTCAAGGACCCAGTGAGCACTTTTCTACATGGCAAGCTTAGATCTCTGTATGAAATGGTATGTAGGAATATTTAAGTTTTTACATTATGCCTACATCTTGCTCACTCAACGTTCTCTCCTTCAGCTCAGTGCTTTGGTTTGTGGATAAACTATAATTTGGGGCTTGCCTTCCTTTTATTTACCCTCTCACTTTTCAGATTAGGAACATCTGTCTGATATAAAATGACTTGAAGATCTCCACTAGCAAAATATATATATATAAAGAGTACAATTTTTCCAGTCGTATCACACACTTTACAGGCAGATAAAGTTTGCTATTAGTTAGAAATCAGGTCTATTTTTAAGTATGACAGGGTTAAGATATTTCTCTGGGCACTAAAAGACAAAGCACTGATCTCACATTTCTAAACTTTAAGTATTTTGAGGAAATGATACTGCTCAATACTCTGCACTCTGATGTGCAACAGCAGTTCTCTGAGTAGCTGTTGCCTTTTCCATTTCGTCATCTCTAGTTCAGTCCCCTAGAATATTTCAAGAATGGATAAAATTTTTGGTGTTTTTCCTTGCCTATTTAACTGCTGAGGTGTAAGTCTCTCAGAGCATGACTGGCTGCCTGGCCTTGATGCATATGAAGTATTAAATGGTTTATCTCGTATTTTTCACAGCACAAAGGATTTGAGAAAGACTCTGTATGCAGGCACTTCCATCAGCTACTGTCATCTAGCAACAGTGTTCCCTAGGAACATAATGCTTTTCATTTTTTTGTCCTGTTACTTTTTTCCTTCTCTCTAAACACCTCATAACAGCAGGCATGAATTGGAAAGTTGTTGAAATTTTACTAATGTTGATGACATTTTGGCCATGAATTTCAGTTTTTAGCAGGAGATATGGGTGAAGGTGATAGATCCTCAAACATGGACTATGATCCTCTGGAATTCCATACGTATTGGGCTATTACAATATGTTTGGAACCCTACCTTAATAATAGACAGCAATGTTGCATCTCTAAATTTAGCATAGAGCTTGTTAAACTCACCGCAACAGATATACCCTCAGAAGAAGCCACTTCAGTTTTTCTCAGACACCATACAGAAAAATCTGGACTGATCTGCATCACAGTGTGAAAATTGTAAGCACCAGAGGAAAAGCCTGCACAGCTATACTTAAAAAGATCATTTAACTTAATGAACAAAATAACCAAGCTACACTGTATTGCAAGGCATGCCAGGGTAAGGTCCACTGGGTTACAGTCCTAGAGCACTTCGCTACAGAACATCTGCAATGTGGGGTTGCAGAAGTGTAGCTGTCATGGTGTAAACAAACATAAATTTATCGAGCTCCTCTCAAAAAAAGATAAGAAAATTCAAGAGTTTTTAATGTAGCCTAATCTCTGACTCATACGCCATCTTGTCCTGTGCTAGACAAGCTGGAGAAGTGGGCCTATGTGAACCTCATGAGGTTCAACAAGGAGAAGTGCAAGGTCCTGCGCCTGGATCGGGGCAATCCTCATCATCAACACAGGCTGGGAGATGAGGTGATAGAGAGCAGCCCTGCAGAGGACTTGGGAGTACTAGTGGATAAGAAGCTTGACATGAGCCGACAATGCGTACTCGCAGCACAGAAGGTCAATCATACCCTAGGCTGCATCAAAAGGAGTGTGGCCAGCAAGGTCAAGGGAGGTGATTCTGCCCCTCCACTCTGCTCTTGTAAGACCCCACCTGGAGTACTGTGTTCAGTTCCAGAGCCCCCATGCACATGGAAATGTTGGAATGTGTCTAGAGGAGGGCCATGAAGATGATCGGAGGGCTAGAGCACCTCTCCTATGAAGGCAGGCTGAGAGATTTGGGGCTGTTCAGCCTGGAGAAGGCTCAAGGGAGACCTTACAATGGCCTTCCATTACCTACAAGGAAGCTGGGGAGGGACTTTTTAGAAGGGCGTGTAGTGATCAGATGAGGGGGAATGGTTTTAAATTGGAAGAGGGTAGATTTAGTTTGGATTTTAGGAAGAAATTCTTCACTATGAGGGTGGTAAGACACCAGAACAGGTTGTCCAGGGAGGTGGTGGCTGCCCCTTCCCCAGAAAGCCAGTTTGGATGGAGCCTTGAGCAGCCTGGTGTAGTGAGAGTTGTCCCTGCCCATGGCAAGGAGTTGGAAATTGATGTTCTTTAAGGGCCCTTCCAACACAAACCATTCTATAAATCCATGATTTTTTTTTCTGAGTTAATTCGTATTTGAATCAAGACATGTCTTTTGCAACCCATTTAATTTAGATTTACAGATTCGTCTTGATGCTTCCCCATTGTCACAGCACCTAAATTGTTAAAACGGCCAGTCATGCTTTGTTAAAAGTACAAATAGCTCATCTTCTATTGTTGGATTTTCTTACACATATGTCTTGTGCACTGAAATGCCTTTTATTTTCACATATGTAATATTCTAATATCTCTTTATCCATTTTTTTAAACAAAAACATAGAAATAGTAATTTTCTTCTTTGATATTCCTTATATATCAAGGCTTACTGAAAGTCAGTATTAAAAGTCCAAAAGGCTACTCAGATTTTTTTTCAGTTCTATTTGTTAAGTTATCAAGAGCTGCTGATTAAAAGTATGTGACATTACTGGCTCCTGTTTAATATCCTGTTGAGTTACTTCTGAAATTGAAAGTATTTTATCACAGTCATGTTCTGACATCAATACTTGATCTTTCTCCAAGTAGAGAACTGTGCTGAGAACTATTGAATATAAAAGATACCCTTCTACTCACATAGAGCTTTCACTGTTGAATGCTACTGGATTTTTATGCAATACTATTGATAACTCCACCATTGCAACATTAATAGTTTAATCATTAACATTTCTTTTATTCTTGATATGAGAAGTGAAAGTGTGCTTTTTATTACCCAGTGCTCCACTGATTGATGATTATGTCCTTTGTTTCCTTCCTACATTTTACCAATTCCTAGCTCTTAGTTTGTATCAAATGCTTTTTCCCCCATTGTTATATTATTTTCTTATTATGCTTGCTATAGTTACTTTCACATTTACTCCTAGCTGAGATGAATTTTTTTACATGTGTTAACTTTTTTCTCAATTGTAATTCTAGCAGAACTTTTTAAAATTGTTCCCAACACAATCCACAGTTCTTCCATCTAAATTACTTCTGCAGGGTTTTTGAGTCCTAATTATTTCAGGTCTATGACACTGGACTTTTAAAGCAGCAATGCATGTATGTGTGTATAAACACATCATTCTTTTGTCATATAAATTACAGAAAAAATATAGTAATTTGATGCATTTGAATTTTGTAATAAATTCCCCAATCAGTCAGGATGTGAAATAAAACAGGCATTGTGCCATGTGGTTGTCACCTGTGACTCTGAGATTCTCCTGTTTGTCCCTTTCAGTGTACATTCCAAGTGTGAACCAGAGAACTCACAGAGATGGGGGGCTTGTATTGTATTGTATTGTATTGTATTTCCTTTGATGATCCCAGTCATTTATAATGCCTCAGCTGTGAATGGTAACATGACAGTGGAGTATGAGATTTTATCCACCTGCCTTAATTTTTTTTTCCCAGCCTGCTCTCCATCACTCAAGCAGCAGTTTAGTAGTGTTCTGTGCTGACTTTCTGGCATATGTAGCTGATTTTATCATAAAATAATACTTGATTTGTCTCCTATAGAAAAAAGCAGTGCATTCCATATATCCCCAGGTTCTTTACTTGTACTGCCAATATTGTGGTATAACAGCGTCAAGTCGGCTCTGTTGATTTTCAATACCTTACAAAAAACACTAGCAAGTATTTAAGGAACTCGCCTTTTAGCAAGCTTCATACCATTTTGATCTGTTATCTGTCTTCTAGAAGTTTCTAGTCTGCACCTGAGGTAACTTTGGCTCTCATTTACTCCTTCCATAAATAAAAAACAAATTCTGACCAGCTGGAAACTTGTCTGTGCCAGTGGAAGACATACTTTTTTCTTGCTCTAGTTACCTAATTTCATTACATTGTTTATTCAACACCCTGAAAATGGAGTATAAGTGTAGGTATTGCAGAACTCGATACAGATTCATGAACATTACCAGTATCTATAGTTTTGTCCTGACTCGTGTTGTTTCCAATGTAAGGATGTTTAAAAAAAAAACCCAAAACCACTGTATTTTTTTAATCATATTCAATGTTCAGAAACAAATGGGAATAGCCTGATTACCTTCTTAATAAGACCTTAACCTGAATTCTTTTCTCCTTTTAATTTAGGTCAAATAAGCTCTTTATTTTGTGCGTACGACTGTGTGCCATTACTTAATTATTCTGTGGATGTAGCTATTGTTTAAGCCTCCAATTTAGCACAGTTCAGCACATATTTCCAGCTGCTTACAGGAACACACTGGGGAATGTGTTTTAATATCACTTCACACTTATTAAAATATAAATTCTTCCAGAGCAAGTATATGCTACTGCCATGAATGAATAAATTTTAATCAGAAAATGTACGATGGAAATTCAATCTATTCAAGAATATTGTCAAAATGCTTTTGTATGACACTGCTTCTATCTAAGCAAACATGTTGGGTGAAGCATTTGCATATAGTGTAGTAATGTGTATTCATGTGTATATAACTACACAGTTGAAAACCAAGAAATGTTGACAGGTATTTTATTTATAAAAATACGTATTTCTAATTTGTAGTTCTAATAATCTTTCATATAATTCTAACAAAATATTTCTTTTTTCAATACTTCTATAATTTCACGGCTGCTTAAAACCACTATAAATATGTGACAATGCTGAAAGAAACTGACTTACTCCTTTTTTTTCTCCTCCCCTCTTGTAGATATTTTTAAACGCAGATACAATTCGCCTGGGAAATCTACCAGTGGGTTCTTTTTCCTCCTCTTCCTCCTCCTCCTCCTCCTCCTCCTCCTCCTCCTCACCCAGCTCTTCAGCTCCTCGCCAGACTATCTATGAGCTCTGCATCTGTCCCAATGGTAAACTTTACCTGTCCCCAGCAGGAGCAAGCTCCACATGTCAATCCAGTAGCAACATCTGCTTGTGGAGCTAGAATGACTCCAAGTTATCCTCACACCAGAATAGCCTTTTGTTACTATCCCTCTGCTTCACAGTTCTGCTTGGTTTCCCTTGTGACAAGTTCAACGCTTCAAACGGCCTGCAGAGCAACTTCTTCCAGTGTAAGCAGGAATACAGCGCTGCCTTCTCTTGTGGTTTGTGTTGCCACTCAACATAGAGATGGGAGTGAGATGTTCAGAAATCAAAGTATTCTTCATCAGGAAACCTGGAACATAATATCACCTTTTGTCCAAAAGGGAGAATAACACAGGTGCCTTTGCTACATCAAGTGAAGCACATAGTTTTAGATTTTTGCAGGACCTGGATATGAACTGCACATCTATATATGAAGTACATAAACAAATTTGCCCAGAATCTTACGGTGAGATGAATTGGTTCCCCCTGTATGAGAAATAACTTTACTGTCTGAAAGCACAATTTTCCATTCATCTTTTTGGATGTAAACTTTTATCCCTGAATTTTAAAATTTTGAAGCATTGTGTGATGCTTGCTTTACTAAACAATTAAATTCCGTAAATGGTTTTTAACACAAAGAGACAGAATCCCTCCTTGAGTTTGGTTTCTTTAAAAGTGTGTTGTTACTCTTTGTCTACTAAGTCTAGGGTTTTGTACACCAGGTAAATTTTGGAAGCACTCAGCAATATTACCTTACAAAGTTAATAACACATCTGCTCTTGTTTGTCATATCTGAATGGCCTTATATATTATTTTCATGGCTACTGCATGCAAAGCTATTGCTTTAATTAGAACGTACAGTTTTTTGAATAGACAAGCGAGATAAAGAAGGAAATACTGGTGATATGTTAGATGATCAGTGTATTGCTCTTCACATTGTGTTTATAAGTGGCAAATGCAAAACCAAGAGAAGATGTTCAAAGGTGCATCTTGCCATTTTCCAGCTATGTCTAGCTGCTGCCGTTTGAACACAGTACAAACATTAGTAATAATGTAATGTGTAAAGTTGAGCAGCAATGCACTAAAAACTGGTATGACATTCACATTTACTATTCTCTTTTGTTTAACATCTGCTGCTAAGGTTTTCAAAGCAATAGAAATATATAAAACCCCCACATTTTAAATGTCATTCAATATTAAAAAGTACATTGCTATTACATTGACTTTATCAGGTCTGTGCTTAAATTATGCAGCCCTATTTGCACTCAGATCTCGCTACTGACTCCCTTTTTTGACAAGTTTGACATGGGATTTCTTTATTGTATGAATGTTCATGCTTGTTTGGCTTGGTTGGTAATTCAAATCTTATAAAAATGCTTTGGTAAATTTATCAACATTGATTAACAAGAGTATCTTGAAACTTGCAGAATCCAGGAATATAAAACAGTATAAAAATGTTTCCTATTGTGGAAGATGGCTTGATTACATGAGGTAAGTGTCCTTTTTAATTCTATCCTTTAAATTACATCACCTAGCTGTAGAGGCTTCTGAATGTAAGATCACCAATGCAAGGATGGCTTTTGCAAGGTAACACTAAGGTCAGGGCAGACAGTGCAAGGTGGGTATTCCTACACAATTATTTTTTTCTTAGAAAAAAAAAAAGAGCAAACTAATACTGTGATTACCTTTGTGTTTTATTAGCACCTAATACAGCTGATTATGTTTTCACTTCAGGTGAAACTCACTCCTGTGCAGAAGACCAGCACAAGACGTACCCACGGCTTGACTGGTGCTTCCCTTTCTAATAGTCCTCTCCAGCAGGGTGAATTTCACCCTACAGCAAGAATTCTATTCTTGCAGTTTCCACCACTTAAACAAAGATTTTGAATTGGTTATTTTATCTCTTTAAAAGGAGGCTGTTAGCAGCTGATTTATTATTTCTTTCACTTGGAAAAAAAAATTAGAAAACATTGCGAGAAAATATATGATAAACCTGAGGAATTTTTAGTAAGAGGGATAGAAAGAGATACAAATTACAAAGGAAGTGATAATAAAACATTAGAAATTGTAGCCACACAATGTACCTTTAAAACAGTAGGGAAATAGATGTCTCTCTTGCATGCACACGAGTAGTAGAATGGTACTGTGAAAGTGATGTGAATAAATGATATTTTAGGAGGAAAAGCATACAGATCTGCATGAGGAGACATCTATATGTATGTGTGCACACATACGTATAGTGGTTGCTTAAAAGATGAACAGATGATAGTGACTAATCATTGTGGTGAATTAAATTGTGGCTTCTTACAAATTGCACACAAATAGACTAAGATTTTTTTTTTCACTTTAAATAAGCCCACAGGATGTGTTATAGATTCTTTGTCATGAATTCATTAAGGATTGCTTATTGGTTTTCTCTTTGCCTTGTAAGATTATTTACCTGTCATACATACAAAAAAGTTTTCTGCCCATTGGATGGAAAGACCCAACCTTTATAAAATTTACACAAACTTGGGTGGGAATGAGCAGAAAGAAAAAAGAAAATCTTTTGTTACAAAATTCATTCTAATAGCATGGCTGGAGTAATTTACCATTTGTGTGATGAAACTTTAGCACAGAGTTGTGGGTGGCACATTGAACTCAAGGAAGCCCAGCCAGTAAGTCCACGTAGCTCTGCACTGTCAGGATTTTCTTGCTTGTAGTCCCTTTAGTCTGAACCCAGAAGTATTTGAGAGTTTCAGCAACCCATGAGATAGCATAATAAGTTCTCATAATACCTTAATATTCTGGTGAGTTTCGTAATATTGATGTTTTACTTTAAATCCATTGAAACCTGTATGGAGGAGAAAATCTCAATTTTTATTTAAAAAAAATATTCTAGCCCATGTGATTTCAGAGAGTATTGGAAAAGTGATTTCAACACATTTGTACAACTGAAAAATTTAAACACCATTAATCTGTAAACGGCTTCATCATTCCCAAGTGGAAGGAGAAATGGATCCACTGGTTTTGAATGTTTGAAGCTAGCAATAGTGGAAACCTTAATAGCAGAACTCATCCACTTATAGTGCACCCAAAAAAATATCGTGAAAAATGGCATGATCCCACAATGTCTTTTCAGATGGAAGAAAACCAGAAAATCTCAGTGCAAATGTCATATTAAAACATGGAGCCACAGCTGTGCTATTTGAGTGCTGGGTTTGTATTGCTAAGGTCAGTGTGTGCGAAGCCATAGGAAATTTTCAGATTCTTTTTGTTGCCATCCTCATAGATTCCTGGCCCTCTCTCCAGGTTACTTCAATCTTTGTTGGCCATTTATAATATCTAACATTCAGGTTATGATGAGGCCCCAGCTAATGTATCCCTAGATAGAGTGCTTATCTGACTGAATATTTGGATAGTGTATTTTAGAAAAGAGATGTCACTTCTTATTCTGATTAAGGCAAGAGTTCCCTACTAACAGCCTATTCTGTTGTGACAATTGTAGGAAAGGATTGAAGACTTAAGGATATTTTTAAGTATTAATATTAGTGCAATTTAAAGAAAAAAAATGTGACTAAAATAGATGGTATTGCAGCTGTTTGACTTCTTCAGGGCTATCCCAATGAGAACAACGAAATACATGAAAAGACCTTATTAGCTTCATGTATTTAATACATACAATAGATTTATCTTCTGTAAAAATATCTGTGTCATGGTATTATAGGATACTGTCTCTTTCTTGTTTAAAAAAAGAAAAATAAAAGCATCAGCCAACCTCTCTGAGCACTGTTAGCTGTATGGTTTTGTATTGCAGTTCATTCATTGGTTAAGTGATAAGACCAAAGACTGACACTTCTATTATATCTAACACTATGACACTGCTGCTTCTACTAATTCTGTTGGAATGAAGAGATGACAAGTTGTAATTACAACATGAAACTGTAACATAGTTTAGATTTGTGCAGCATTTTGAGCTGTAGATTGTTCACTTTTTCCAGGATTTAACATTTCTGTTAGTGTGGTGCAATTGCATTACTGTTCATGCGTTTGATGATCTTTTGGAGTTCCTAAGAAAACAAGAGAGTATGTATTCCAAAACATGCCAAGATGTTGCTTGTTCCAACTGAAGTTATACTGTTTTGTGATCAAAACAGTGGCTTGACTGGGTAATGGAATTCACTTTAAACCATTTTAGATGCAGAGGGCTGTTAAATCTGGGTTGATGATACAGCCATAAATGTCTAGAAGGATTTAATGAAGGATGTCTAAGAGATTAAATTGACAACACCATGTATGCTTTTTATGTTTTGGTTTGTTTATTTCTAAATTCTAAACCATTTTCTAAATAAATAAAACAAAACCCCCAAACCTTAGACTATGGAATTGTTATCAGCTGATTCATTGTAGTGCATATGTAACTTCGATCAAAGTTTGCGTGTCATATTGTTTCAATAAGTACTTAGTAAAGATATGCTAACCATTTTTGTTTTGTAACCTTCATGGTAATGTTTTTTCTTGTGTATATAAATATATAAAAAGATGGGAACTATTTTCTTACACATACTATGCAATATGTTTGTAAAACTGCAATATTACCAAATGACAAAAGCTGTGCTTTTGTACTCTTTTGCTTTATGTAAAACAAATCTTTTTTCTATTTAATGGACTGTCTGTCTTATAATTGTAGATAATATTATTCAAAAGCAGTACACTGAAACTTTGAGGTTTTATTTTGTTTTCCTTGGATTTTTGTTTTATGAAAATAATAGCAAGGTTTTGGAAGTTGGAAATTGCTTTTTCCTGGAAAGCTAGAACTTTTATGGCATGTAATTAACGCAGGCAATTTGAAGTTTCTCCTGTACTTCTTTCATTTGGTCTTAGCATTTTCATCTGGTGCTACTATATAAACGTAAATAAATGTGATACTTAAAATAGAAAACATATCAGAATTCATTTTAAGGATAAATAAGTGAGAAACTTTCTAAGGGTGAGGGGAAGATGTAGGATAATATATTATAATTTTTTATGGCTTTTATATATATTTATTTGATTTTTATTTTCCTGTGTGTGTTATAGTATGTATTGCCTTACTTCTGTCTACATTAGCTGTATGGTAATATCTTCCATTTGTTTTGCAATTTTTTGTCCTCACACACAATATATTAGAGTTTTGTTTCAAAACTGGTTTTGAAAATGACAGACTCTGCATTTAAATGCAGTACTTACGTTAAGAAAATCCAATTTTAAAGAAGTATAGGTTTTATTTCGACATCAGCATTAGTAAAGTTAAAATTACAGTGCAGCATCTCATCTATCCTAAAAGCATATTACACTACTCAAGTTCCTTTGTATCTTGCCAGAATAAGTATAAACGGTATGTTTATGTTTAAACTGCAGCAATTCACAAGCCACTTGACATTTATAAACTCATGTGAAAGGTCTTGTGGTGATGTCATGAATTTGAACAAATCCTGTCTACGTTTAAATAGGATAGTGCCAGTTCTGCTTACAGCGCAGCCTTGCACAGAGCCCTGGCGAAAAGCAGGGTGAGCATTTGGGTGGTTTGTTTGTGCTGAGCTCCTTGACGCCATGATACAGTTTCCACAGTAGCTGGACAGTAGCTAGCTGCATAATGTCTAAAAAAAATGTAATTTCTGTATAAAAGCAACAATTGTATAGAACTATCAGTAACATAGGTTCTGATAAGTCTTAAGTTACTGAAACACAAGAGCTGATCCAGTAAGAATAATCACTCTTAGCCATTTTATTCAGGCTTGGACTAGTCCATTCTAGCAAAACCTAGTGACACTGAAAAATAATTTAAAGGTATAGTGAAAAAAATCCATCGTAAATTTTGAGTTGTTTCAACACAGTCCATACCAGGACTATAAGTTACCTGTGTAAAACAGGGTCTCTGAAACTTTCAAGTGACCATGTTATGTTTGAATTCAAAAGAATTATTTGAACTTTAGCCAGTACCTTTCTCATATAGACCAGGACCAGGAAACATTTCAGAAGAGCCAAGGTAAAAGCATACATTGTGTGTCTGCTTTAGAGTCAGTATTACATGTACTACAGTTAAGGCTAGCTTACTTGCCTAAGAAAAAAACAAATAAATTGAAATTAGAAAGTTTCCCTCAGTTTTGGGAAAACTTAAGTTTTTAAAGGCAGTTGACCTTTTTAAGGAGCGTCCAGCTCTTCTGGTGTCTCAAATTCTTACATGTTCAAGCACTGAGAGTAATTTATATTAAAAAAATTTTGGGCTTTGACTTACTCAAGTTTATTTAATGCATGACTTGATCTCAAGAGTAAAGGTGCCTTTCAACCACTTGTATACCTCCTTGTTTGTATGACCTGTGAGGGGGAAGTTCAGTTTCCAGCATCATCTAGAACATATTAAAGAACAGGAAGCATTAGAGGATCATTCCTAAAGGCAAAACATTCTGTTTCTGTGCTTAATTGTATGTTGAGAGCTTGAATACACTCATTCTTCACCACTGAGAGATCTGCTTTCTAGCACAATAAGCTATTTTTATGTATATGTTTCAGAACTGGAAAAAAAAGACAGACATATTTTTCTGTTTACATGATGTTTACTCAGTTTTCTTAACCCAAACCCTACATCAAGTAGTGGAAGTAAAATCCTTCCCCTTAACTCCCACTCACTCTTACCTCACCTGAGCTTCAGTTGACCCTCTTAGCCTCATCCTTTCTTCCCAAATAACAGAAGAACAGGCAATGGAAAGGATTTAGCTAAGTCTCTTTAGCAGGCTCCTTCCTGTGGAAGTTTCTGCCAAAGACGAAGACGTTATATAAGAAGGAAAAACAAACACAGGTAAATACCAATTTTAGACTGACTTACTAGAATGAGCAGTGAAATGTTTTGGACTATAAACTTCTTAAAATCTTTTCATTTCTCCTAAGTTTTGTCATTCAATGAATGTATTTAACATATCAAATGACACTTATGCAAACTATCCTCTCTTGTGATATTTTTCATTTTTTGAAAATAAAAAAGTAATCACTGAGGAGCAGCTGTGGTAGTATCTCCCACACTGTTGCAGAACTGACCAAGATGTGGAGGCATGTGCTCATGTGAGGGTGGAGGGTCTCTTACAGCAGTTTGGCTTTGTGAACACAGCAGTCAGGATACCTTCCAGCTCTGTGCTCCTCAGGGTATATAAGACAGTATCGCCAGCACGGTCTGCTTGGATAGATAGACAGACAGAAAGGCAGTGGGGGTTTTGATCTGCAGAGTAATGGGTAGGACAGTAGTGCATAGGTAGTAAGTCCAAACCAGCCATGTTGCAACAGAACACAACTGAAATATAATGAAGGGTGGATTTTTTAAGTGAAAAAGTCCCTAGACTTTTCCATATGCATAATAATGCATAATAATAATAATAACTCGAAATTTATTTTACTGTTCTATTCCTGGCTATTTTTTTTTTAAAGGAGAAAAGTGGTAACCTAAGTATGAATTTTATACTTCTCAAATAGAAGGTGACATTGAACCCTCTGTTTACACGTGTATGTCTGTTTATGGAAGAAAAAGCTGTAAATAGTTCAGTACACCTGGATGGATTAAGACACTGGCAAAGACAATAGGAAACACTGACAAATTTGATGCCTTCAGATTGGGTTTTAAATGTTCATTAGAAGTTTGTGCAAAACACTATGCCATGGTCTGTGAGTTTTTACTCTGTTTTTCTAAAAGGCATCATTAACATTAGTATAATTTTCCCTCTGAACATTGTTCCCACTTCCAACTACAGGTACCACTTTGACTCCCACACATGGAGAGCTATAAATGTATTGTGCAGTCTTCAGTCATTTGTCAAAACCAAATTAAAAAATTACAAGATTTCCAAGATAAGCCATAAAAGGAAATGGTAAAAAAAATCTACTGCCACTGGCTTTTCATATTTCAGCCCGGTATCTTCCTCATGGTGGAGGACTTGCACTAAGTCTGTAAGCAATAGATTTGATATCCCTGATCTTCCCAGTCACTTCTAGAGATGCTGAGTAGACCATGCTGTGCTTCCCTTCCCTCCTCCAGAGGGGGAGTTAAGGTAGGGAAATGAATCTTTACCGTTGGGATTTGGGCTAGGGTTTCATTGGGCGGACTATCTTCAGACTTCCCGTAATCCTTATTTTTAAGTGTAAAGGGGAAGAGAAAAATCTGACAGTAGTGACTAAAGCTAACATTATTCCTTGCTGCAGGGAGTGGGCTATTGCTCAAGGTAATCATTACTGCTACAGTGGAGTGAAATGTGGAGAAAGAAAGGGAACATACAACTGAAACAGTAAACAGAGAAAGAGCATGAAACAGAATCAAGGCATGTGGAAAAGAGGCAGTGATATTAGAAGAGGTTTACAGTTTATAGGGATAGACAGTTATTTGGTGTTGCAATTTCTCTTTACTTCATCAAATATGATGCACAGGAAAGCAGAGGAAGCAGAGGCAAAGCTTCAGGATGCCATTGATTCAGAAATGGTTTCCAAGACCAGAAATATACTGTTCATAAGAAAGAGTTGGTACAGGCAATATCGAAAAACCTCTGTTGCTACTCTGGCTGTGATGAGAGGCACAGCTGTGGAAGCTGTCAGTTATGGAAACGATATTGAAGACAGGAGTTTGCATGTACAAAAGGACAGTCATGGAAGAAGAGGGAGTCACTGAGGCTTACATTAGCCTACAGCATTGTAACTAGATAATAGCTGTAGCAAGAGTTAGGTAATTGAGAATAGTCTACAAGTTGGTGAGTATTTTTGCTTTGCGCTTTGCAGGGGCTTCTGTGAGGTAAGAGTCTGGACTGTTATGTATTTTTTTTTTTTCTATCAGTTTTTTTTTCCTCACACATCTGGGAGAAAGCATTAACTTCTGCTGTGATTTGTTTCACAGCACACAAAAAGTGTGTGTGTATATATATATTTATGCACACATATATATAAAAATATATGCATAAAAGGCAGGCCCACATTTCAGAAGCAAAAGCAGCTTTCTTGTGTTATGAAAGGTAGATCCACCAGCTAAAGGACTGGACTAGTGAAAGCCTTTGTTTTTTGAAGCACATAATGTATTTTTGGTTTTTTAAACGCATAATGTATTTTTGTCTACCCACATCACATTTCAGTTTTAGAGCCCAGATGAATCCTCTTCTTATATCACCTTGTAAAGAAATAGTTTATATCTCTACTTACGAATTAGATTGATCATACGCAGTGCAAATTTTACATAATGGTATTTATTCTCTATGATTCCTATTGCCACCTCATCTTTATGTTTTCTAGCAAAAAACTGCTGGACCACGGTAGACATGCTAAAATTCTGATGTTAAACTATTGGCACTTCCACTTTTCTTTGGGAAAGTCTAGGGCACCATCCCAGTCCTTTCTACATTGCTGTGATAATAGGCATGTCTTCTCATGCACGTCACATAGTGAGCAAGTCACCACACAATTAACCAGATTCTTGGAGCTGCTTCCTAAAATGATTTGTTTATTTACCTCCAGTTTCCAAAATCTTGCATGACTTTACTATAATGTGGGGTTTATCTTTTTGTTTAACTATAGTACATTCTGTACTTTTTAAGAGATTTAAATTATATGTCTAAACCACAAAACTTTATTAATGGCCATATGTTTCTGAGAACTGAAAGGGAAAAATACATTTAAATCACATTTTCTCACATTTTACAGAACAGTATAATTTCAGTTGATTTAGGCAATTTTCCTATCTATTTTTAGGAAACTTAACAAGCAAACATTTAATTAAATTTGACACTGTACAGTTTGCCTAACAAATATCACTTCGGTTAGATTATTGTGATGACAAAGTATTTACATTCCAAAGAAAAATTTCTAAATGGTGTATTATTCCCTTTTAGAAGTATATAATGTATTATCATGTTGTGAAGTATGACAAGTTAAGTTATATCAATTTTTAAATAAATGTAAATAAAATTCTTTAGTATAAACTTCTGTGAAATGTGCACCTTTGATTTATTGAACTTTTCTATTAGCATAATTAACCTGGAAAAGAAGTTGCATGCTAATTCTTTTCATGTTTTATGTGGTTTTCCATTGTCTTGCATATCCTTTGTATGAGTGGGATATACTTTTTGATGTTTAGACCTTTTTTGTGTGTGCAGAGTTCATATATTTTGCTCTATTATTTAAAGCACATGAGCTTGTCCTTTGGATCTATTTATCCTGAATGCAGTTTTGTCACTCCAGTTAACATTTAGGTTAAGCTCCTTCAAAGCTCTGAACTATGTGAGTCATTCCAGTAAACTTAATGGAACTTCTGAAGTTTGAAGTTAGGAGCATGATGAAATATATTTCTGGATCAATCTTCCTAAATCAAGACAAGTAAGGCAATACCCTGCTGCTTTAAATATTACTTACCTTAAAATAATGAAGGTGAAAGACCCTTCTGAATATTCCACAGTGCTTCACTTTTATCTGGTTTAATTGAGTAAAGCCACACTTGAGAAGATAACGTTAATCAATATTTCCCTTTTCAGGTTTGAGTGTGGCTTCTATGCACCACTGTCTGACTGCATCATGTTCATTTTTACTTCTGGTTTGAATTCTATTGGCATCTGTGATGTTGAAAGTGCCTTGTGCAAGTCCAAAAAAGCACTGCTGACTTTATATGAACGTATTCTATTGTGTCTTTGAGGACAAGTGCCATCAAGCAGCAAAGCGAATCAGTGGCATTTGGCTGTGTTTCACATATCCAGCTCTAGAAATGATCTATATTTGAAGCCTTGACACATGGGTAATATCTTTACCCTGCACATAAGGGGCAAAAGCAGCTTTATTCCACAGTTCATCCACCACAGTGCAGTTTGCTCATCCTGATGGTTTTGTACTAAAATTATCTTCCTAGATATGTTGCATGGTGTGAATGCACATCATCAGGCAATGAGCACCCCTTAACTCCACATGCTAGGCTGAAGAAAATCAATTTGAATTCTCAAAAGATAAAGGTAGTGCAGATGGCCACTGTATATTGCCAGCTGTTCCACAGCACTGGAGTCTTGGAGAGGGATTTAAAAAACAAACAAGAAATTGGTTTGTAAATTGTAGCAAGTTACTGAGCTGCATGAATACTGTTTATTACTGTGGGACACAGAAGGACTCAGACAAATGGAGAATGGAGTTTTCTTCACACCTGCAATAATCGGTAATCATGGTGTGGAGGGAGAAGAGGAAGTAAAAAACAGGTTTTAGTCCTGCCCCATGAAAACGTCACCCCTGTAGTATCAGACTGTGTATGGGAAGATCTGGTTATCAGGTGTATAAGAATTGACTGTAAGTTGCACACTGGAGAGAATAATTTTCTGAAAAGAAAATTTAGTTAATTTAGTTGTGTGCTTTCAATCATAGTGATTACTCAGCTCATGCTTTTCCTCTTTCTACCCATTAGTCTTCTAACTCCTTAGGACACTTCCTGTAAGTCTGTAGTAAATGCTAATATTGTGAAAGTTCTCCAGGTTAATGTAGTTAAGTTCTCAAGTTTAATAAAATAACACATTGAAGTAACACTTCACTTTATAAGCCAAATATAAAGATCTTTTCACAATTCCAAATCAAATTGTCCTAATCATCCTTTGAATAAAACATCTTAGATATTGCTTTTGTTAGAGTTCCCACTGGACTTCCAGGGACTCTGGAGAAAACACCCAATCAGTGCACTTATGCCACTGACGTTCTTATCCTTGACAGTAGAGCAGAATAGAATATTTATTTGGAAGGGACCTACAACAACTACCTGGTCCAACTGTCTGACCACTTCAGAGCTGACCAGAAGTTAAAGTATGTTATTAAGGGCATTGTCCAAATGCTTCTTAAACACTGGCAGGCTTGGGGCATCAACCGCCTTTCTAAGAAGCCTCTTACAGTATTTGATTAACCTCTCAGTAAAAAAAGGCCTCCTAATTTCAAACCTGAACCTTCCCCTGATACAACTATTCGATGAATAATAGTTCTGCAGCCACCTTATCCACTACTGTAAATGTTAAGCATACCCCCTTCAACTTTTTCCAAAGTCTCGTCAAACTGCAGAGTTCCAGTCTGCTCTTCAGTTTCTTGTTACAATGCTCCAGAACTCTCTGATTAATCCCATCCAGTTATGGTCACATACTAACTAACACCTATTTTATTTGGTCTAATACTTCTACATGTATTTCTCTAGTGATCTGATCCCTCTGATCTAGGCCCTTCAGAGAATGCGTTGAGTGTGGGAATATCTCCAGTGCCATCAGCAGTAAAGAACTTACTTTCCCCATCCTCTGTGCTGGGCTTGCAGTCCTGGCACAGAAGCACTTGTGAATTGTGCCCTAGCTCCACTGTTTGACATTGCACATGCCAATCAGCTGGCCCAGCTAGCAGTCTGGTTTGTCTACTCTATTTATTGTGATTGTGATGTTTATTTCCTCCTGGCCTTTCACAGACACATTGAATGTTAACCACATCCTCTCAGGGGTCACATCAGTCCAAACCAGGTGCTCTTATGTGCCTGTTGGCTTTCACCCAGCTCCTAGAATAAATACTCCTCTACAACATTTTTAATTTTTAGTGCCAGCAGACTGGCTCAATTTCAATTAAAGTGCAGTCTTAATAGAACCACTGAGGGTTTTTTTAAAAATCTATTACCCTCAAAGAGTTGTGGCAGAGGGTACACATGTTCCTCTGGCATTGTTCATCCCTCCTGACAACAAGGGTCATGCACACTTCAAGGTCTCAGACGCTCTACAGATGCATGTAACCACACTTCTCATAGCACAGGAAACAGGTTTTGCTAGAAACCAAGAAAAACATGGTCTTAGACCATTGTCTAGACCTTTCCTTCTGCAAAATTATTAAAAACAGGCTGTTGTAGCAACATTTTTAGTTTTTACCATCTGGTTTAAAATAATTTCTATTCATAGTTCTTCCTTTTTTAGTAATATTTTTTTCTAATTGTAGTTTGCATATCCTCATATTCTTAGAGTATTACAATATAAAATAAAATCATAAAAGTTGCCCCATGTATTCAGCAGACATAAATTATGTTGCTCTCTGGACATTCAGTGAGTTAAGACACAAAAACTGTAGGGGAAAAGGGACTCTTAAAAAAATGTTGCCTTTGAAGAATATTGAGGGACACTTAGGGAATAGTAAAGGAAACATTGTATTTTGGGCAGCTTGCTGAATTTTTCACTTTCTAAATGCCTGACTAAGTATAATATTCTGGTTGATCCACTGTGTTTTCCAGCTGCATCAGTCTCATGGAAGTTTTCTCTCCTTAACCCAGTGTTTTGCCAGCATAGGTTTCCAGCTTTTACCAGTCCAGCCTATCTTCTTGCCCCATCAAGGTCAAAAAGGGGCTTAAAAAGCTATATAAGATTCCAGGGGGTCCTGCTGGGTGCTTGTTTGGTAATCAGTGTTTGCAGCTGTTGCAGATGGTGATTCCTTCCTCCTGTGATATGCATGGAGCTGTGTGGTAGCCATCATTGGAGTGAAGGGAATTGGCTTCCAGTAGGTACCCTGTGGTTGGTATCTTCTCAGGGTGAGAGCTCTTCAGAGAGCTGAACAAAACCTCTCTACAGCAGTCTAGAGTATTAAAGTCCAGAGTCTGAGAAAAAGCATCTGCCCATTTTCCATGAAAAAATGTTTTGTTTAGTTTTCATTTTAAAGTTGAATTACTACTGAAAGTCTAATCATCATAAATTATCGCAGTAAATGGATCAGTACTTTCTGCATGGAAAAAGTGAAGCCATTTTCAAATGTTTGTTTTTCCATTACAGGGTATAATTGAAATTACTTTGCCTTCTCTTAGCATTTTATTAAGGTTTCGGTCTTATGAACAAATATTTAAACCTTTAACTGCTAGTAATCAACAATCTTCGACAAGTTTTATGAGACTATTCACAAGGTTTACAACTAAGTGACCAGTATTCACATCAGTAAGTGGACATATCATTTTGTACAAGAATGATTGGTATTCATTGTTTTCAATTAATGATGAACACACTTCAAGAGCTTAAGAATTTTGAGTTTGATATGCAAGACCCCTAGCATTTGGGTATAGTTTCATAACCTATCCTGACTTATATGGGCATGTTATTTTTCTAGATTGAGGAATACTTTAATAGAAAATACTTTTTTAATAACAACTTATTATTGGTATTTTTAAGGGACATCTGCAGTAGTCCATTTTTCTTCTATATATATATATACATAAAATAATTTGATAAACCTCTGGATTATTTCCTCGTTACAAGAAAAAATTTTTGCTTAGTGAAAATCGGAGGGGTCATAATCTAACAAAAATTATCACAGGATCTAGTGATATGAAAGAAAATCCAGAGCTAGTCAAATAAAGAAAAATCCAATAATAAGCTCATTGCATGCATAACTTTTTACAGAAAGGCAAAAGATTTATGCTCAATTTCTTCATAATCTTCCATGCAGGGCTTTTTCTCTGATTCTCCTGTTCACATAATTGATATTTCTTCTGCATAAAATGTACATGCCCTTATTTGCAATATGACTAATACCTACTTCAATAATTAGATATAAAATTTACACTGTAGCGCATAGTACATTGCATGTAAATACATTTGGTACTTGGCATTTATGAATTTAGTAAGAGGCTTATAATTTTATATAGCCTGACCATTTCTGAACTATTTAAAGGGCCTTTCTTAAAATAAAGTTCAGAAATACACACAGTATTGCAGCTATGCTCACCATGATTTATGAAACCTAATGTCTTTAGATTTCTTAAATTGTATTTTCAATAATTATGATGGGTAGGTATCAAAAATACAGGGATTGCAGCTATAACAGGTGTCAGCTAATACCATGCTTGAGTGCTGCAAATAGCCCAAGGAGTATATTTGTGTCTAATTGTCTACACTTCAGAGCACAACAGCTGCCACTTGTAGCAGATGCATCATCTGACTGACGATGTTCTCCAGTGTGTCGACAGTCTTTTCTGGTGCGGCTGATTATATATGATTGTATTTGGCATAGATACATACCCTTAATAGACACTTTTATCATTGTTCACTGAACATTAGAATACTTTAGTCAGCTGTTTATTATGCCAGCTATAATAGACCATCAGCCAAATTTTTTCATTAAGAAGGCTCTTTACTGGACTGTGTAAAATGAATCATTGACCTTAATGAACTAGTGTCCACATGTCAAAAATAAACTACAGTGGGTGGAAACAGCAGCCTTGGCAAGAAGTCTTTACACAGAGAATGGAGCGTCCTTTAATCTCTATGGGTAATTCCACTAGTATCGGGCTGGCACATAATTAGCTGATCATTCCAGGAAACTGCACTGCTGCTACCTGTGTGAATTTGTATATAAAGGTCTTGTTCCTGCAAAGTTCACACAAAGTTCTTTGCAGCATGACCAGGTTTGACAGGCACTCATTTCCCAGGACTTTTGTTCAGAGGGAGGGAGGGAAGGGTGGGGGGGAGGAAAGAATAACAAAAAAAGAAAATTATAAAAGAAAAACCTATCTTTTTAGTATTAAGTCTAACTTTGTTATCTCTTTCAATGTGTATCTTGTGCCCAGGGAAAAAAAGACCCTATGATGGTACATGATGCATTGACTGATTTAATGCAAAAAAAGAGCACTAGGATCCAAAGTTTTCCAGAAGATGAGTCTGGATGAGGTTTGGGAACAGAAAACAAATAATTGTCAACAGCTTTGAGATTTCTAACAATCCAGGAAGAGCCTGTCAGAAATTATTATTCTTTGCCAGGTGTAAACTGTTAGGGTTTATTTAGTTGTATTGACATAATAAGTTGAAAAAAAAATAGATCCTAGACAATTTTTTTATTTGGTCTCTAAAATCCTGCATTGGGAGTTTTAGAAGGAAAAGAACATAATCATCTTGAGTTTATGAGGTCAAAACAGTCTGAACTAATAAGTAATTAAATTTTCGTAATTTGGGGAAAATTGATTTTGTAACCCATGGCAGATAAGCATAAGGTAATTCTTTGCAGTTGCTTCGGATAGGTGTTCACGATAGACCTCATGCTATGCTGGTGAGTTTGGTTTCCTGATTCTGAGAGACAGGTTAAGGTATTCCCTTAAAATAAAAGTATGGGACAGAGGTAAGACTTTTAATGTCAGCTGCTAAAGTGGTAACAAAGCAGCAGGTTTTTGGAAGTAAACTTCTGAAGACTGGTAAAGGTCTTCCAAATGGAGAGTGTCATTAGTTAGAAGATCATGGCCTGCACTATGTGAATTCTCAGATGATCTATGTTAGTAAAGTTGAAATCTTATGAAGTCACAGGTCTTTTATGTCTTGTTCATTATAAAGGGCAGGGAGTCTTCTGTAGAAGCGATGTAGTACTAATAAGGATCAAAATACTGAATTAACTAATAATGGGGGAAAGGGGTGCTAAACACACGTTATGATTACACTGCATAGATAATACAACAACATAATGCACCAACATGTGGAATATATATCATTTAAATGTGTGTATTTCATATGCACATGATGCAAAGAATCTGTCTATGGGAGATCATATTTCAAATAGTCAAAAAAGGTGAATTCTCAGCTCCTTGACTTAAATCTGTTCTTACTATTGTTTCTAACTTGGGTGAAATTTTGCAGATGGTTCTTTGTGCTTAATATAAGATTCCTAAGCACACAGAAAGTCTTCAGTGGGGACTGCATTGTTCTCAGTCACTCAGTTTGCTTTGCTCTCATTGTGTTTTATCTTAACAATGACAAGCAAGTGAAATATTCAGATTCTACATACTAATTGTTATGTGATAGAAAGTCTCAAAACTTGAATTTTATCTTAACAGAACTAAATAAAGAGCATTATGAGCTGTGTACAGATTTGGTTGCAACTTGACATTCTTAGCTGTAAAGGTGATTCAAGCCATATCCCTCAAATCAAGCTGCCACTCAGGGGGTTAGGCAAAAGAGTTTCTGATACCTGATATGACTGTGTATCTTCAATTCCCATCTCTAGGAACTGTATACTCACAAGACTATTACCTTGTAGTAGCCTTAATGTCCTGTCATGGCAAAAATGTGCTATTAATACCTTTGTACTAAGGTTTTAGTATTGTTCTGTACATCAGGTGATGTGTCTCCTTGTAAAAATGCCTACCCTTCACTTCTGAGATGGCACATGTAGGCCTGAACTGGTAACTCTGAACAGGATCATATGTTTAATAGCATAGTTGTTTGTTAATGTCAGACTCAACTACTGTCAAAATACACAAGATAGACTGGTCATGGCCAGAGTTTGTCTGCCTCATACTATGTCATTTGTACTGGCAGGAAGGCATCACAATGGGACATCCAAAACTGTAGAGACACATAGTGCATAGTACAGTATCTGAGCCGTATTTGATCTCTCCCTTTATGACATTGTATTTGATTTTCTTCCACAGTTAACACAGTGTAAATACTCTGTATTTACTCTCTGTAATGCTCAGTGTATATACTCTGCAAATAAGAATTAGTTCTGCATCCAAATGTGTGAGTTTTAAGCTCTGCATCAATATGCACATTTTGGTGATATAAATCTATCATGGACATTGTTTGATGATGAGTAGCACTGAAACTTCCTATATAATTTTTTCTATGTGCCAGTGTTTTTCTCTTATTACTAACTTTACCTTCTCTAAAACCTAGAGCCTCTGCATGAGTGACTCCTCTAAGACCTTTCCTTTCTTTATAGAATTAAAACTTTTACCTATCCATCTCTTTGCCAATGTAGAGTTGGAAACTCAGTGAAATAGAACTTCTTAATGTGGATGTTAACCTTAATACTTGTCATATCTCTTCCAGCAATTATTTAGCATTACTACTCTCTGCCTACCAGGGAGCACATTCAAGACTTGTACTTTATAGAAAAAAAGCACAGCTGTCTATTTTTTCTTCCAGTATTTACATTCTTGCTAAATTTTCTGTGTCTGGAAAGGGAAAATTTAATGCTTCCTTCTCTTTATTCATATCTCCTCAAATCTATCTAAAATCTTTTATTTTTCTGTGATTATCTTCCTCAAGAACCTTTCTGATTGCTTCATTACTCTCTAATTTCTCCAAATCCTTTCAGAGCTCTTCACCTTTGAATGTTCCAGTAGGCTCTATCTTTTAAGGGAAAATGCCATCCTGATTTCAAATCTCCATTGCCATCACAATGCCTAGCAAATTTTACCAGTGCTTAACAAAGATTTCTCTTTAAAATGCCTGAATTTTAGTTTTATAGATTTTCTTTGAATCTCAACTGCTAGTAAAAAAGCATTTTTTTGATCAATTTTCATTTTCAAGAAATATATTGTCAAAAATGTGGTTAGTCATTGTTCTGCCTTCTCTTTTTGTCAAAACAACCTAAGTACATTGAAATATGTCTATTTTTGCCAGCAACCCTGTATTCATTCCTGTCTATCTAAAGATTTCTCTATCATAACTTTAATTGTGGAAAGCTGATGTTCTGTCACAAACTATAAGGGTGGTGTAAGATTTCAGCTTTTTACTCAGGATGGGTGAGACCTTTCTGGAAGGTCTAAGATGGCTTTTTTTGCGAGATAGACATGTACGTGGATTCTTGGCACAACAGCACACCACTGTTTTGTCTCTGTTTGGCATTTCTCTGCTTTTTTATCTAAGGATATTCACTGTTCAGGATTATGAATCCTAATGTCCATATCCCTTTCATATTCACTGCTCCTTTCCCCTTTTTTGTCCTTAAAGGTACACTTTGCATTTTCTGTATAAACCATATATAGGGTTTGCCAGGCTCCAAGTTTCCAAACGAGTCTGGTGGCTGTTTAATTGACTCCTGAGGTTTGAGAGAAAAAGCTTTAGATAGCAGAGATGTGCATCCTATGTTCAGAGACAGATGTGTTGTTCTCCTGCTCCTAGGCATGCCCTCATAAGGGAGAGGTTCAAAATCATTTGCACAGAGTAGTTCTTGAAGACAAATGATTCCATGTCATTCCTTGTGGCAAATAAAAAAAAGCATCTATACACTGTGAAAATATTTCTGCAGAACATACCCCATGCTCGTGCTTGCTTTCTCACATAAATTTCTCTTGAGATAGAAACCAGAAATCTTTCAAGCCTGTTTTATAGAGTTGGTTTACGCTTATTGTGGGTATGTATAATGAAGAGGTCGAGTCATACTACTCTCAGCCAATAGTTCTGGCTTTCTCCTTTAATAGTTCCTGGGAGGAACTGTTTCGCAGACATAGCTGAGGTATCTCAATGTATTCACACTGTGAACATCCCAAAGTATTTGCTGATATACATTATTCATATCTCAAATCAGAGAGGGTCATGTCTGTCACAGCACGATAAACTGTTCTGTGATGGAGATGCCTTCATGAGGATGAGATCCTTTAGAGAAAAGCAGGTCAGGCTACAGACATGTTTGTGATCGACCATCATTAAGTTACTTTTTACTCTTAGTACATTTTTTATGTTTTCCAGTCTTCATACCCAGCCTTCATACTTGGATTACTATATTTATAAAAAAAAAATGTGAATGCATGCTTTCAAAACAAGAGATTATATTTTAATTTATGTTTAAAGCCTCATGCTTGCCTCTAATATTGTATAAATAATAAAGGGGTGTAAGATTTATCTGAAATTATGAATTCACAGGGTAATACTTTCCTTTTTGCTTGCCAAGCTGTAAGGGCAAGTATAAAGGAAATCAAAGGCTTTTCTATGGCAGCAGGCAAACTTTATTGTATGGAAGGTTCTTTTTAGCTAAACTCTCTAACATGGAGGGGAAAACCTACAAAATGTCTCTTAAAAATTATCAGGAGAATTCAATGGGGCATTCAAAAGGTCCCTTTTCAGTGAATACAGATACTGGGAAGAAAATAATCAGTATCTATTACCCCAGGTTTGCCTTTCACAGCTGGGTGACAATGAGAGAGACTGTCAATCGTTTTTGGTGGACAGAGCAATTGATAGAGCTGCTTGTTAAGCATCAGCAAATATGGAAAACCTCTGGCCTTAGTAACCTTTGTGAAAAGTGCATATCTTGAAGAAACTTTTGGAGGAAACAAAAAAAAATGAGAAAGTGCAGAGAAGGATTTTTGACAAGGACAGATTGATTGAAATACAAAGTGAGCTGCATTCACCTTTTCTGGAAATGCTCAAGTCAGAGAGCCACACCATGCATCCACAAAATGTGCCAAGTAGGCCACTGGAACAGGTTGAATATTTCTAAGGGAAGTCACAGTAATGTAATGTGACCTTTGGCATTTGATGCAGGCTTTTTTCTAGATGAAATCTGAGATTCTTGATGTTCTGCACACAACAAAATTCATAGCAAGCAGTGCTTATGGATATTTTTATTCAATACTTCTGCACTTTAGGCTTTTGAACAGCATAGTGTGTCAAAGTTCTTGTGTGCATGTGATACTATCTCTGTCTTCAATGCCAACCCCACATGCAACAATTCCTGCAGCAATTTTTGAATACTTTAGTTAAGTTTCTATATGAGGCAGGTCAGGGTTCACTAGAATTGGAAATAAACCTGGTTTAAAATTCTGTTTTCACCAGTACAAGGAAGGTTCAAATAAGTTAAAGATAGACCTCAAGCTGTAGTATTATTCAGGGAGAAATTCAAGTTTTCCTTGAAATAGTCTCCTGTGTATGGAGAATGGAGAAGTCTCTGACAGTGTGCACCCTATATTTGTAAAGATCAGGAATGATCTGAGGTTGGCAATATTAGGACATGTGGGAAGCAGAAAGAAAGGGTTGCAGCAGGCTTATCAGAAGAGCAAATAGAACAAGCTCTCATCCCAAGCCTCTCACTAGGCTTAACTCTAAGCCATGGTGAGTTGGGTTCCCATAACTGTCTGGAAATCAACAGAAGACATTTTTTAAAGACATAAGTGATCATCACTGAGAAGTACAGGTATTAGTGAACCATAAAAAAGCAAAGGCTATGTCAGTGGACAAGCAAATGTATCCAGTGCATCCGTGGAGAAGGGGCAACTAAATGGATGGCATAAAAGGAGGAAGAGCTTTTAATGTATTTCTTTTAAGCTACCTTCTGTCACATGCACAAAAAAGAGTACAGTTTATGGGCTCTGCCATCGCAGAATACAGGTGAAAATGACAGACATTGGTAATATGTTTATACATTTATAGAAGCCTATTTAAATGTTAGAAAGAAAAATGTTAGACTCATGCAGAAGCCCAAGACTGATTTATGTAAAATTTTGTGCATATAATTTCAGATCTTGGAATAGAATAAATGACTAAGTTTTTCTGACTTTCAAAAAATTCTGAGTAGTGACCAGAGTGTGATTTAATAATAAATCAAGAAAGTAAAAATTGAAGCACCACAGAAAGAACCACTCTTCTGCCTGGAAATACTTAATTCAGTTCTAAATAGGATGTGCCCTGTGCTCATTTATTTGCATTAAAGATTTTTTTTTTTTACTATTCTTAATTATGCTTGGCAGTCTGCACTTAAAACACAAGTGTATTCATCATATGGCAAAACAGCAGTGCAGATCCCCAGAGCAGAAGCACCTCTTCACAGAAGTTATTAATTGGAGATGGCTTGCTGCATAACAGCAAACTTTCATTAGTGGTGTGCTGCCTGCACCAGTTTTATGTAGGATATTCTAAAGCATCCTGGCCATCTTATGCAGGCAACAGCATATCCCTTTCAGCAGAGCTTTCATTGTGCAATCCAGTGCACATAGTAGCATCCACAAGACTATTTTCTCCTTGCTGAGATCATGAGCATTTGCTACATGCTGCTCAACCAACCAGTTCTCTGCTGTCGGACCTGCTTATGTCCCAGAGAATACCTGCTGAGGAGCTGAAGGGAGTTTGTCACACAACTCCAGGAAAATGTTTTTTTTAAGGTTCTGAGGTTGACATCGCAGATCTGTGCACATAGCAAGGCATTAAGTTCACTCTGACAAGATTTTCCGGAAATCATTTACGGAACTCTTCTTCTTCACACACTGTCATCCTCCTCCTTGCTGTCCCCAGCTATTTGTCTGTCTGTAGAGTGGGCCTTCAAAAGCAATGTATTTTTTCTGAGCTGGAGCCATTATTTTCAGAGTGCAAGGTTTCAAAAGCGACCACAGGACACCAAAAAAACCCACAAGAGATTGGGGTGGAGGAAAGGTAATATGACACCCCATTTCAGCCGTCAAAAAAGAGATGTCACACGTATGGAGAGACCACCACTCTGCACCAACCAGTGCGTATGGATCACAGGGCTTTCACTGAGCCTGAAGTCACGGTACCTTGCATTGCACTGAAATTGTCAGGAGCATTGTTTAGGTGCTGGCAGATCAGTGTGGATGCAGACTGCTTGGCACAGCTCTTTCAGGGCAGTTTGCTGGCACAGTATTTCCCAGTAGAGCTTTGTCATTTATGGAAGGCGTTAATCTTGTGCCTTCTAAACAGTCTCCTATCCCTTGTCTGGGTTTATCCACACTTTGCAGATGTTTTTAATTGTGTAAAGTCCCAATAACATTTGCAGGTCAGGGGCTTCCTTTTTTGACCTTGCCAAACAATTTGCAAAAAGATAATTTTCCTCTGTTGATCACTGCTGTTAGGGAGTTCCTACCCATCTCCCTTCCAAATTGGACACTGGTGATGTCCATCAGCCTGAATTACTGTCCTTGGGTTCCCTGGCTTCTCAGCTGGTTGAACAATGAGCTATTTGGATCACTGAAATAACCCATCTGATAGGCTGTTCTCTGCTCTTTATGGTGTTGCCTATTGCCTACTGCCTCAGGCAGACAGCTCTGCCACTGGCTGACTCCTTTGGTTGTGAGGAAAAAGGTTGGGGTGATTTGCCAGCTGCTGACCTCCCAGACCTGACTGCTAGGGGTCATGAATGTGTTTGCTGACTCCATCTGTGGTAACTTTGTTGGAGCTACCCAGAAACCCAGGCAGCCCAGCTGGTGGCCACCAAGCTGGTGGACTCGAAGCCCAAACTGCTGCTTGCTAAGGACCTGGATCAAAAATTTGGCTTTAAATAACTAATGCAGTGTATGCTTAATGCATGAGCTCTCTGGGCATACCACTTTCTAATTCTTTTCTGTGCTTGTTCTCTTGCACATCATAACTAAATATTCAAATGACTATCTCTCTGCTGATCTGACAAAATGGTAATTGTTTTGCACAGGTACCTCGTTAAGTTCTCTTGTTTTGTATTTCAACCATTGTGTGAATAACATTAGAAGTGATGCTGAAAGCTGTATTTTAGCTTTGACCTTCAATGCTGGTTACAAATGAAGAAAAGGACCCCAGTGCAAGCAAAAAACAGGTATCTTCATGTTGTTCTTATAGCAAGATATGTGAACTGACCAGACTGCTCTACATAAAAGGATTTTTTTTTTTTCCCTCTGGTAGCAAAAATATTTCTACTTGTTTTGCTCTCTTGTGATGCAGTTTATTGAGTGATATTTATTTTAGTGTGCTTATGATAAGCAGGTAAAAAAGTAATTATAAAAATGTGTATAGTTGGTAGATATTTGTGATAAATCTGAAAATATTGGAAGAAAATGCACTTCCTATTAATTCTTAGCAAAATTATGGCTAAGAAGTTGTAACTTTTATTTCCTAAATATCTGGAGGTTCACAAATGTAAAGATACACAAATAATCAGGTATTTAGCTGTTGCAAATCAAATACTCATACTGTAAGTGTTTAAATTGAAGAGCTGTCAATTGTACTTGGATATCTTTATCAACTGGTAACAGAAACTAAGGTTTCTGCTCTTTGATGTTTTCTCATCTGATGTTTTAATCCACAGCGTTTAGAGGGGAAAACTATCACTACATGGCTACCAAACATTCTTATGCTATGACTGTAGGTGGAGTAAGAAGTAGTTGATGATATTTTGTTTCTAATTATTAGTTTTTAATTATTAGCTTGTAATTTATTTTATTATTCTCCTTTCCTAACTGTACCTGTAACTAAGAAATTTGAGAATATTCACAACATTCTGGTTGCAAGTAGAAAATGTTGATGCACACTAAAGGATCATAGTTGCTTTGGGTAGGTATGAGAGTAGCCACCGCTGTTCAGACTTGGGCTGCAGGAGCATGGAGACTAAAATGCTCTCAAAAGCAGATTTGTGCCACATTGATTCAGGATTACTCTAGCAGTTCCGTACCAGCTGTTTTAACTGTTTGCCTTCTAAATAGTTCCCTTGTATATTACTCTTCCCCTCCATTTTACAATTCACTTAAGAGGGTGAGAAACTGAGTACTCAATGAGTCCCCATAATTAGAAAGAAAATATTTTTAATAGATTCTCATGCCTCTTCATTCCTTCTTAAATGAATACATAAAATATAACTTATTTTTCACTATTTATTACTTGCAGGGTAAGCTAAGAATCCTGGGTGAGGCTTTTATTCTCACAACAGGGAACCTTTATGAAAGATCTGGGTCAACCTCTGCAGAGCTTCTAAATCATGAGCTCTGAGACTCTTTTATGTCCTGTTAATAGTGATGTGTAATATTTCTCCGGTATGATTGACTGAGATGGGTATTAATGAAAAGAGTACAGCAAAAATGCAATTAATTAATAATAGACATGTTTCTTCAAAGAACCTAATTTTCTGCTTTCCACTGTTGCCAAATAACTTTTTTGTGCTGAATAAGTGAAATAATCAAACACACCTGAAACTTAAGTTAAAACTATGTTCTTCTGAATTCAAGACAAATGCCTTAACCCACCCAATCATTCATTTCTCTGTAATTAATTGTTAAAATACATGAAAACTTACAAAATATTTTTGGATCTCTACTTTGCAGGGGTTTCTGTCTGTTTGTTGCTTTTTTTTTTTTTAAATCTGGACATGTAAACTTTTGCATTTTGCACACCTCTGGGAGATTTTCTTTAAGCTATGGAGGAGATTTTTAACTCTTACCAAACCAGTTGATAAAACAAATCATTTTAGTGTTTCCATACAATTAAAAATATTATAAACATTCAGTGAAGTTATGGTGAAATGTGCCAGTTTAAATTTATTTGTCTTTGTAAAAGCACACGATATCAGATCTTATTATTCATACCAACTTCTATCTGCGTTACCTAAATTTCAGGACAATTTTAAATTTTTTGGGGCAGGTGTGAGTTTAATATGCAACCTGTAATGTCTAGTCCTTAAATACTTTGGTTCCAACAGGATAAACCAACCAGTCAAACTTTCAAAATATTACCATAATACAGAATTTGTCAATATTCCATGATTATGGAAGACTATCATTATTAAATCTACCCATTGGGTACTTGCTTCATTTATTCTCAGAATCAATTACCTGCATTGAGTGTATGCAAATATACTCAGTTTTTTGGGTCACATGTGAATCAAAATAAGCAATTTATTAAACATTTTAAATTATGAATGCTGAAACATTTTTCAATACTTCTATTGTCTCGTGTTTTCTGGGCCACACACCAACCATGTATTTTAATTCTGCATTCAGTTTTGGGTGCTTCATTTAAAGTTAAAATTGTATGCGTTTGGAATGAGTCACCGAGCGTGTATCAAAAATGAGTGGAGATCTACAATATAGCACTTAAAAAAGTTTCCATATTTTTCTCCTCCATGTGTGACTTGAGCAGGTTATGGAGTGTCCGTACCTATTTGTGCTTCAAAATAACTTAAAACGAGCGGTTAGATGATCCTGTACAAAGTGTTAGAAAATTAACATGTCATTGTTCTCAGAGATGTTGATGAAAACATGCAATAAATCAGGCATTTTTAACTCAAATAGTATTATTGCAAGACTCCTCAGAGACATGAGTGATTCTTTGTAATTGCTCCTCAACAAACTTTTGTATGAATTTTCCCTTATCCAGTGAGAACAGTGCAGTATGTCTTGCCATTAGGCATTCAGTTTGTGAATATTTGTCTGGAGAGTTATTACTGGTACTGGTGGTTTGTTTCCTGGAGGAAAACGGCACTGCACTATCTAATCAGCATTTGAAAGAAATGTTCCAGTTTTGAGGCAGGAATGGGAGAGACTCACCGGGATGAAGCCATGTGAGCAGCCCTTGTGAAGCGCTTACCTTCCCACCGCTAGCCTAAGGAGTGTGATACAAAGTGTTATGAGAGACAGGGTGTAAGATGTGACGCTTCATCGGAGCAGTATGGAGCTGTCAGGAGGATGGGTATTGAGATGCTGAGGGTGAAGGAAAAGAAAGGTAATATTGACACACACCTTTCAAGTCACCTCATTCTCCTCAGCCACAGCTGAGGATCTATGATGGCAGTTGAAGTGCAACGGAAAAGCGTAAATGCTTTTGGCTCATTGCCTGTACTCCCCAGGCTGTGGAAAACAGAGCCTTGATCTTGGTCTCACTGGGATGTGCAAGTGTAATGGCTTCAGGGTTCCTAAGCAAAGAATCTAACAGCGAGGCATGTGCATACAAAATATTTTGGGGCCAGCTTCGATGCATGTCCTGCAGAATGGTTACACTACCAAAAATCCCAGCCACCTTTTCTTTGTGGGCATGTTAAGATCAGTGTCATTGATTTTTTTTTTTTTTTTAATTTTATTTTGTGTGTGTCAGTACAGTTATAAACACACTCGGTTCCTCATGCTGTATCCAGTCCTCTTTCTCTGGCTCGTCTAGACCATAAAACCTTCAGAGAGAATCAGGTTTTTATTCCTAACAAATAATAATAAAGAGGTGGTGTTAACAGAATTCTGTACAGAGCCTAGAGAAACGAAAAGTGAAGGGCAAATTGTACAAGATAACACCATGAAACTGCAAAGCATCCAGGGAATGTTACCTGTCCTCAGGGAAGAGGTTTTTGTGTGCAAGTCTTGCTATACTAGGCTTTTTCAAATTAGACAGCCTAGCTCTGTTCAGTGAACTTAATGCAGTAATATATGGCAGTTCATCTTTTTAGTTACATTAGCCCTTTAGAAGTCTGACATAATATTTCTTGTCCCTTTGGATTAACAAAAAATAAACCCATTCAGAATAAGAGGCTTCTGCCTTTCTGTTTGTACTGTTCTTTTGTAAACTAAAGTTATTAAAACTTTGAATAAAAAATAGCATTGCTTCAGCAGTTCCAATTAGTTCACTGTTTCATCAACTGCTTTAAAATTAAAGCTGACACAGAAATAGCTTTATCCGTTCTTAGATGTTGGTTTTCCTACTTTTTCTCCAGGGTTCAAGACACTATGCTGGAAACAGGTGAATCTTCATTACTTTCTTGAATTGTTTAAGATTTTTATATGTCTTGAACTTTAAGCTAAATTTTGAAATAAGTTTTCATTAAGAATATAATAGTGATCACATCTTCATTAGATCTGTTTTGCTACATGGATTACAATGAATGCTCGAGTCTTTCATATCAAATTTAAACAGATTTTGTTGCTGAGTCGCAGCTATCTTCTGGGAATTTGTCAAATAATCATAAAAAGGTGGCTATACTGCAGGGGGCGGGGAAAGAAAAAGGAGAAACACACCCCCACACCCCCCCCCCCAATTGTTCTTAAGCAACTGAAGTAGTTTGTTACCAGCTGCTTACAAGAGCTGGGTTGCTTTTGCATTGTTGCCATCTGTTAGTACTGCAAAAATTAAAGAAAAATGCCATGATGCTATTTATTTTAAATGTGCATAAGTTCTTAGTCTTAGGTACTATCTTGTAAGTATAGGTACCTCTGAGTGTCTTTTTTTCTTTTTTTCAGTTGCCTCCAGGCTCTTTACTTTAAAAATGTGAAATATTCTTGGTATAGGCTTTATCTGCAAAAAAACTGATGTGGAAATTCAAATATTAGGCAAAAAGCATTGTGGAAAAATATTTGGCAAGATTTTAATATTTGTGATGAAATCCAACCAAAATGAACATTAATTTCATTTGGCTTTAATAATAAATATAATTTGTTAAAATATAATATATTTAAAGTGAATTTTATTTATAAAAATATTACTTCAAGGATAAGGGGGATAAAAAAAATCTGAGAAGGGAAACAGTATGTTTTCTAATATCCTAAAATCTCCAGTTCAGCAAAATGCTAGAGATTATTGTTGAAGCAGAAAAATCTGAGTTTTTTCGACACTCTTCAATATCTCTCGTCCATTCTTTTGTCTGAATGTTCTCATAGATAAAATGGCAGAATAAAACAGTGTATATAGAATTATCTCCACCTTCTGCATTTCATCATTGCACCTGCAATTGGTGAATGCAGTCTTCCCTCCTGGAAGAAAGTCAGGAGGGACTTAAAAGAATTTGAACTTTTTTACAAAGGTTAATACTGCACTGGCTTTAACATTGCTAAGGGAAATGTCATGTCTTTATCCATGCTTATACAAATAAGCAGTTAAAAGATTCCTTAACAAAAGAATTTCTCTTATTTATTGCATGTTTTATATTCCATTACAGTGGGTGCTATCTGATTAATATCTCTGTGGGATCCTTTTCTTCCTTTTCACCATTCAGAAGAAAGAGTCAGAAAACCTTCATATAAAATTAGAATGTATTCTGGAAATATAATTCAATCTTCTATTCTCATCACAAGGAATAGGATGCCTGAGAATAGCTTTTCTGGGTCTTGAGAATATGGCAATCATTTTCCATGTCATCTACGTGTATGTGTATGCCATTAAAATAGTTTAGATAAAATACAGTATTTTGGGGCAGAAGGAATGTCCCCATCCTAACTTGTTAATTGATCACTAACCCAATTCTCACACGACTTAATTGTACAGGCAGTTTTATAGCTGCCTTTCCCAGATATATTTATTTGGTTACAAAAGCTGGGCCATACATGGGTGTCCAGCATAGGTGGCCTTTGACATGTCAGCTGTCTTGACCACATATGATGAAAGCAGGTTGCATTTCATGTACTGTGATACCTCAGGAGGGACAAATAGTTCTACATCAATTTCTTCTTTGCAAAGGCTGTCTTGGCTTCCATCCCACAGTAAGATTATGAAGCTGGTGTTATTAATCACCCCGGTAGAAGTAAAGGAAAAAGGTTATGTCCTAAAATACTCAGTATTGCCCAGATACCAAGAAAATATTAGGTTACAACTTTTTTTTAATGGTCAGATCTGAGTTTTAATGGTCAGACCTGCTTTTAGCAGGTAAGGATTCAATAGGCAATACCTGTACATTGTCGACTGGGGTTTCCTTGTCCCCACCTTCAACCTGAGGAGATATCTTTAATAGGGATCCTTCATACCTATCTCTGTATACTCATTAATCTACCTGCATAGAGCCAGCAATGCTGTCACTGCACAGTCCCATGGCCTTTCTCTATCTTTTTCTCCTTCTCAGCTCTTTAGCTATCCAAACATGGGTGGGTAATACTGCCTGGTTGTCCTGGTTTCAACTATGATGGAGATAATTTCTTTTCTAATAGCGGATGGAATGCAGTGTTTGGGAGTTAGGATGACAGCAGTGCTGATAACACGTGGATGTTTCTAGTTGTTGCCAAGCAATCAAGGACTCTTCAGTTGTTCATATTTTCCTACTAATGAGAAGGGAGGGAACACAGCCAGGACAGGTGACCTAAACTGACCAAAGGGGGTATTCCATGCCACTACATCATGCTCAGCATAAAGGGGGAGGGGGTGGGCTGGGGGGCAGGAGCAGACAGCTCCAGGACACGCAGATTTGGGGATGGTCAGGTTTTTCAGGACAGCTCTGAGCTGTACGGTCAAAGTTTGCACGGTTCCATGAGAAACTGCATTGTGTATCACCAGTTTCATATATTTTGCTATAAAGTTCTGTTATTATTTTTATACCTATCTTTCTACTATCCCAGTAAACTATCCTTATCCCAACCTGCGAGGTTTCGATTCCTTGTTTTTGGTTTTGTGGTTTTTTTCCCCTTTTCCTTTCCTCTTCTCCCTCCCTCAACTTCCCCCCCTCCCTGTACTTCCTTTTAAAGAACAAACAGCTGTGTGGTGCTTGGCTTTCAGCTGGGGCAAAACCATGACACCAACAAACCACTACACAGACTATGAATGCAAACAAGAAACAAGCTGAAGTGCTTGGTCATTGAAACAAGTATAGTCTGCCAAGAGGATCAGGTTCACAGTTACACTATCCTGTCCTCTGTTCGTTCCCAGTTGGATCCACACAAGTAACCAGGTCTGGATTAAGTTTATGATTTTGGACAGCGATAAATTCTCTGTGTGTGCCCTACTTTTTGAAGTGACTCTATATAAACACAGAAGTGTCCTGTATGTGACAATGTTTTGTCTCTGGTCCGTGAGTAAGGAATAATCCTATATGGCCTTGGCACTGTTTAGAGCAGGGGTAGTTTTACAGTAAACTCCTGTCAAATGGTAAATTTTATTTGAACCAAATGTGGTATTGCATGCTTTCCTTTAGTGATTTTGTATTTTTATGTCTGCCGCAGCTCATAAAAATGAAGGGAGCAAGTAATGTCTGGTAGACCCAGGACCACTGAAGCTAAACACTGCTGCCCGGTTTTAAAATTTTGGTTAAAATCTTCTGGCTTCCAAAAATTCACCAGATGGAAGTATCTGAGTAACCTTACTCTGAAGGCTGTAATCTGTGTGAGTGAATAAAGTACTCAGAAACACATAGTGAAAAGAAATTCTTGGCTCCAGTTATTTTACTGAGGCAGAGCTACAATCCTTTAATCCTTTAACTTAAAAAAAAATAAAAGCAAACTTTAGTAAATTTTTCTGCCAAAAAAAAGGAAGAAGAAAGCCAAACCTCTTTCATCTTTGTCAGTGAAGAGACATAAGCAGAAGGCATCACTCTAATCGTTTCACACTCTCCTGTAGAATTATACCAAAGGGAAAATATCACTGAACAGTAGGGAAAATATAAAATTAATGAGCAAAGGAATAATAGTTACAATATTTTCTTCCCGGTGAAATTCTCAAAGAATCATGAGTGTTGTATTATGATTGTAGAGCCTTCCATTAGAAAATAGCTGGACATTAACACTTCTTAGTTGCTCCAGTATGGGGTCCTCCATGGGCTGCAAGTGGGGTCTCTCCCCCCCTCCCCACCCCCCCCATTATCTTCCATTTTTTGCAGGGGGACAACCTGCTCCACCAAGGTCTTATTCATGGGCTGCAGGGGAATCTTTCTGTCACCCGGAGTGCCTCATCATGCCCTTTTTCACTGACCTTAGTGTCTGAAAAAGTTTTTATATCTCACTCCCTTCTCTGGTGGCAAAAAACAGCTGCTTGTGGGGTTTTTTTGTCCTAAGTGTGATTCCTAGAGGCACTGTGACCTTTGCTGATGGGCTCGGCCTTGGTCAGCAACGACTCTGGCCTTGAGCTGGCTGGTGTTTGCTCTGTGGGCTGCAGAAAGCTTCTGGCTGCTTCTTGCAGAAGCCGCCCCTGCAGCCCCCCTTCACACCAGAACCTTGCCACAAAAACCCACAATGCTAATCTGAAAAATAACTTCTTGTATGTGTTGCTTCACCCTATGAAGTGGTGGCTTATCTGACAGGTATTATTGTGATTACAAACTGAGCAAGCTCCCTGGAAATATTTTCTTCAAACTTCCCTTGCCCATATGTTTCCTCTTATTTTGCTGGTTACTGAAAGCTCATTCTTCATCTCTCTCTATTTCATTCAACAAAGTGGAGACAGGGAGCATCCTGTGCTTCTTCCCACTGCAGTCCCTCCCTGAGCAATCTTGGTTCACATTCATAAAAGTGTTGCAAAAGTTTTGCATATTATTCTCTGTAATATGCAAAGGTAGATCATTGTTCTCAACATGAATGCTGGTAGATTAATTTTTTTCTAGCTATCATTTTATGTTGAATTAAAAGAGCATAGCTACAAATTTATCCACTTACAAAAATCATGTCCATGTTTTTTATTAATAATAAAAATTTGAATGAGAAATTCTGCAGATCTTTAAGTGGGGTGTGTTTTTTTTTTTTTCTTTAACTAGCTATCTTTAACTTCTTGCTGAGCAGGAGTTTTGCTGGATTTGTTTGTTGTTGCTGTTTTGCAAAAGAAGAAGAAATTGTATTCCTCTGTGGAAGTGTACTGGAAAATACGGGCTTTCCTATATTTAGAGTTTATGTCAGTCACAGTCAGCTTCTTGTGTTCACATAGCACAATGATTCTTCCTAAATTTTGGTCATATCTATGCAATCTTATATATATATATCTATCTATATATCTCTAATATACACTAGAGCAGTTTGAATGTGATGCTGGATTTCCTCTTCCCTTAAACATCAAAACTTTTGAAGGTAAGTGTTAGTCTAGCAAGAAAAGACAGAAAAACCTTTACAGAGACTCATACATCTGCCTTTATGAATAAGATCATCAACTGACCTATATTCTCCAGTCTACATGGCCTGAAGTCTAAAATTATTCTGAACCTGAAAAGTCCGTAGGACAGATATTCCTGTATTAAGAAAAGAAAGGCTATTCTGTAAGTACTGGTGTTTGGGGAGAGGGGTAGGGAGGATAGGGCATGCTGATCTGACTGGTTTTTGTACCCTTTCGTTTCACAAGAAATAGCTACAAAAAAAAAAAAAAAGATCCACTGTAGGGAGTTATCATGATAATAGATGTCAGGAAGATGGGACTCCAGAGGGAGATAAAAAACTACAAGAAAAATGTGTGCAAATGGAAAATATCGAAGTCTGTTGCTGTTGAGGCAGAGTAGATAGCTTGAGTTGATCTTAATTTGACACTGCCTATGAAATGCACACAGTATGCCAACCTGCTCGGGTTTGCTCCCTATTTGATACTGTTGATTTCAAAGACATTGCATGTGTGTAGTGGTGTGCCAAAGACAGCTAAACACACTCTATTTTATTTTATTCTGTCAAATGCATAAGTCAATATTCACTGCTATTCTGGTAACTTGTATCTAAATAGTTGTGAAAATGCTTTGTGACAAGTACTGTCCGTTTAAATTTTCCCTTTCTGTAACTGGAGTGAAGTAGAGCTCTGATCGACATTGGAACTAATAGACATAAGCAAATCAATAAATTTCAGAATAGTTTTAGGATATGTAGTGAAGAAGGGAGAAGGCTAAAGGAATAGTTGATCATTCTTGGTAACATTGTACCGTAAACATGTTATGTGATGTGACCTTGAAGGATTGCAGCAATCTCCTCTTATCCTTGCTAATATGCCAACTACATGGACCATAAATAGTTTCCATGGTTTGACCTATCTACAGAAATTCATATTAAGGAAAAAACTATGTAGGAAAGAACTTGGTTTAATTTCATGAGAATACAGGTGTAAGCTTTTGCTGAACATGTTCTCTCAGTAAAGTCTTTTTTATGTTATTTTTCTTTGCTTTAGTTACAGAAGAATGATCATGGTGTGGAAATCACTATAAATAATGTATCATGTTTCTGTGTATAGACAACAGCAGACTGAATCTGCCAGCTGAGGTGTTTGATGCAGTATGTTAACTAAGTTTTGGCTGCTTGCATTTCATCTTGTTTTCTCTCTCTTGCCACTCAGCCATGTGAATGGACAGAGTCTGACACACAAAAAAAGGAACTAAAATGAGAAAGAGTGAAGGATAATCAATAAGAATATTGCATTAATGTGTTGTCAGTTGAGAAGCTAAAACAAAGATTATGTCACTGTTTCTAGAGTTATTATTAATAGTATATGTGACAAATTAGTCCGGCTCATCCGAGATTAATTATATCAGATGGTGATTTTAAAAAACACTCATTACTCAGTTTATAAGAAGTTATCTCAATTCAGTGTAGTGGGAAATAGTATAAAAGCCAGAGTATATAAGTAATCTATCACTTCAGAGTTATCACTTTTTGCTACTGGTAAGATTATTCTGAATGACTGACATAAACCAAAAAGCTACAACGTAGGTAATGCCACAGAAAACCATTGTCATGGTTAAATTTAACATTCTTTCAGTACAGAAACAGTTCTATGGTGCTAGTCATGCTAGTATAAATCACAAGGGAGACACTTCTTCAGTTAGGCACATGTAATAAAAAAAGGAAACTTGGAGAATTTATTAATTGATCTATTGAGCAGCTCTGCATTTCAATCTGAAACATATTCATTCTAGCACAGGTCAGCAATTGGCTGTCAAACCTTTTGACAGTTCTCTGCAGGAACGGTCTGTGTCTTTCTAATTCTGGGAAGATTCAATTTAGTCATTGGCTGAAGCTTCCAGTATTACTTGAAATTCATGCAGTTAAATGAATTCTACAGTACGGCGTATGAATGCAGAGAGCCAAGAGCAGTGCCAACATTAATTTATCCTTATATATAAGTATAATGTCATGGAAGGACAGTTTACCCAGTCTATCTCCCAGAGCACACAATTCTTACCATATTTCTCACAGGATCTTTTCCTAGTTCAGTTTAAGAGATTGTGTTGTTCTTTATCATTGCATACATGATAGGAAGGTGGAGGGATGGCTGGTGCATATCTAAGACTTTCCCTAATTTGCTTTATTTTACATCAGCAGCCACAAGGCAAGTAATTGCTGCTTTATTTGCGTAGTACTCCTCTGTTCCTCCTGAAGAAATGGAATGTAAATCCTGGATTTTAAAAGAAACTTTGCTAAAACTTCCAAAAGGTCTAGAAGGAGCTGACTCTAAACTGAAAATTCTTGTTTGCCATTACTATTCCAATGCTCTTTAAGTCTTATCAATATCCTTTCAAAGACAATAGAAAAAAAATTTAAAAGTTCTAAAGTAAAACCAATCAAAATTATTCAACCAAGTTCTGTGTGTAGTAGCATTAAATAGATTTTTTTTTTCCCCCTATACATTTTCATTCCTCTTTTACTCAGGATTCCACAGGCTTGCCTGGAATACACACAAATCACACTTTGAAATTTTGCCTCTCAATGAATTGTTTTTTATATTTAGCCAGTTTTTCACTCTCTGTATTATCTTTAGTCAGACTTCATATACCCTTTTTTCCAAATGAATTTGTTGTGTAGTTGAATATGCGGTTATATAGTCTTAGAAATACAATTACCATAGCAATTGCAAGACTTGCTATATAAGTAGCCTCAAAAGGGAAAAACCAGTACTTTCAGACAGGGAAATGCATTTTTTAAATGTATTGCTATGTATCTATATCTACTGCTCATTGTACTTTCAACAGTAAAGAATTTAAATTACTATGACAATTCTCCTACTGCCGATAAATACCTCAGTGAGAAATTATGTCTGCATCCTAGTTATCTTTTTTACAGAAGTGGATTGGGAGAGAGATGTACAATATTAAAAGGAAAAAAAGACAAACGTCTTTGCATATTAAAATAATCTCTGATGAAAATAGGGCTTGGTATTTTTATATGGAATCAAATTAGAAAGCTTTTGTTGCTAAAATTAGATGTAAAAGATAATTTTGGTGTTGTGAATTTAATTATATGGTTGTAGCACTGTGTGTGGATGTTTCCATCTGGAGAATATTCAAGCCGACATTAGAAACAACATCTTAATGTCTACAGGCATCAGTAGAAAATGCCTCAGATCAAAGCAAACCTGTATCTACTTTGTCAGTGTAAAGGGTGGCTGATAAAATGACATAGCTGAACATGAAATATTATTCTATATCATTTCAAGAAAGATGCCAAAAACAAAGTGTGACAAAAATATTGTAGCAACATAAAGCCTAGTATGTTCTCATTATCAAAGGGCAGGAAAATGGTACCATGATAATGTAGTGGATTTAAGCACAGGTTGCTATTGAACTTAGTGGGTGTCAGTGTTGTCACCAGGGGCTTTCTGTCTGGCTTTGTGTTGCTCTGTTGTGCTGCCCAAGCTTGCATGTTTTTGTTCTTCCCTGCCTATGTCTTCCTCCAGTCCCCTGCCCTCTTCCTGTCCTCAATTTTGTAGCATTGGGGTGGTATTATTTGCATGGCTTCTCAGTTCATGAGTGAAGTCACCCCTTTCTGTCTCCCTATGTGTTGCCTTCCTTCCCTTTGTTTGCAAGGGCACAGTAAGCTGCCTCACCTATGAAGTCAGCAGGGGTGGGATTCAGCTCCTAATTAAAGCACTTGAACTAGTATGTCTACAAATCAGGGTCTAGCTGTCTCCAACTGTTGTCAGTAGCAAGCTACAGTCAATGGAGGTTGGAGTACTTGTGTCTAAGGATTCTGTGACTATTTGCTTTAAGAAAACTTGATCAGTATTGAATTCTGGACTCCACTGATTTTGGTGGCTATATTGCCTCTGCCTGTGTTGACTACGGCTTGCGTGACTATTGTAGGAGTTCAGGTATGCTCAAATTTGGATATTCTAATGTTAAACTAAATCTTTCTCTAGCAGTATTTGATCCCAGATTAAAGATTAAGGAATAAATTTGTGGAAGGAGGAGCTGAAGAGCAAGGATTTTGATATCAAAAGGCTGAGAAACACAGCAGGGATGCCAGCACTTTCTTGAGCTGCTGCCCCTGCCATGGGACAAGTTACCCAAAGAAAAAACTCCATCCAAGTGGCTGCATTGAGCTGGGAGAGAATCTGGGAGACTTTTCCCCTGTTATGCATGAAATCCAAATGACTCTTTCAGATAGGCTTATTAGCAGTAAAGCATTTAATGAAATCAGAACTTAACCACAGTGACATTGTAGGACATGAGGCATAGTGGATTCAAAGAATGCATCTGAGAAATACCTGTCCAGAACTTCCATGAGTGAACTACATTGTTGTGGGGATGCATGGGAGATTTTGTTTCTTTTTAATCAGTGTTTCATAGGTTTGCTGTGTGATCATTTCAGTTGGAAAGGACCTCTGGCAGTCCAAGCCCACTCAGAACAAATCCAACTTCAAAGATCATGCTGATCTGTGAACTGTGTCAACGGCAAAATCAGGTTTGTGGGGTTGTATTTATTGTATTTAGCCCAAGCTAACTCAAAATGTACTGCTTGCAGGCAGTGAAGAGCAAAGTCAGGAAGAGAACTGACTGGGAGTCAGAGACTCTTCCTGAGTTCCTCTGAGAACTCCTGTAAGGAAGGAAATTTCAGCTGTTAGACAAATTCCTGCTCTGATTTGCACCTGCATCCTGGGGCTATGAGATTCGGTTTATGGAACAGGTGTATTCTGAAGTATTTCTTGAAAACTAGAACAAGAAAGAACACTTATTTTTTTAGGACTAAATACTGTATAGCTTTTTCCAACCATTGTTGGCAGAGTTTTCTTTGAAAGAATGGCAGATGTAGCTCAAAACTTTTAGGATGCTTATTTCTACATTAACCTGAAATTAGTATAGATACAGTTATTAGGTAATATAGCTTACTGGTACCCCAGTTACTGATTTAGGATTTATCTTTCTCAAGGCCTGCTTATAATGCATGTTATCTTTTTTTCTTGCCATTTTTTTATTTAAACAGGCTTTTTTTAATATAATTTGTCATGTTTTCAGAGGAAGAATAAAAATGCTCAAAACAATGATAATGAATATATAAGGTAACTATGGTGTATAAGTACCATATAGATGTGGTATAAAATCAAGAGTTAACTATTTATAATAGCAGCTATTACAATTTTTCACATAATCCTTGGATAAATGCATGTTAAAGAAAAACAGTATTTCAAAGTCCTAGATAAGAAAATGGATTCAACTTTTTTCTCTTATTTATGCTGTGATGTATTTCAGTGTTCTAGTACAGAAAATTTTATCTCCCGTTTCCTGTCTTTCCTCCAGCTCTCTTGTGACCTACTTCCACACCATTTTAAACAATAAATTGTAATAACCTCAAAAAGAAATATTCTTCTGTATAATTATAAGGCTATCACACCCCTAAAAATAATAAAAGCCAGTCTGAGGGCAAGAACAGTGATATAGTTTGGTCCACGTTGTAATAATTATAGAGCACCAATACCAATTTTGACAATATTATTCTATCACAATTCATGTTTGATAGCTTTAATGTTTTTAGAAGAATTTTATACTTTAAAATTTCTGTAATAGAAGACTCAAAGTCTTTCTTTTTAGGCAACCTAAAACTATTCACCTGTGCTATGCAATTAGTCTAATTCATTTAAATTTGGCAATTTTAATATGTACTATTTCATGTGATTTGTTTCAGGTTGTCGTGCTCAAAACTGTGTGCCTTTTTCAGTCAATAATTTGTTGATCTTTTTAATTTCTTTAAAAATATGTTTGGTTTGTTGTTGTTTTATTCTCTCAGTAGAAGTATAATCATTGTATTACAGGTCTTCGGCCTAAAATCTTTAAGAAGAAGCTAGTATTACAGTCCTGTCTGTAAACATTTAGAGCTATAATTATGGTATTTTAAGACCTCTCCTTTCTTTTTAAATGGGGTGCCAGCACATTACGTACCGCCATATTATTATGACATGCAACTTGCTGTTGTTATCAACCAGCTCTTTACCTGGAAACTGTGTCTTTCAACAGCTTTGTTAATCTGTTTTCCCATAGAAAGTACCAGAGTGAACTTGAAAAAAATGCTTAAATTCCATCCTGGGCCTGAGAAATACTGCTAATAAAAAGAAGGGTATACTATACAGGAGAAAATATTCAGGGTTTTTTATTATTATTATTTTTCAGCAATCCAGTGTTCTGTTTCTGCACTTCAGTGCGCTCCTTTTCCTCCTACCCACTCCTGTTCCCTTCTTAAAAATAGCGCAAAACCGCTGCCCACAGTAAACAAATACAAAATTAAAACCCAAAAACCCCAAGGTTGAATTAATTCTAGCTCGAATCAGATTTTAATGCAGGCAAATGAGGCCCAGTTAACTGACAATGTACAAATTTCAGTCGTCTGTAATATTTTATTCCTTGCTAGATTTGTAATGAGTTTATTCAACTGTCAGCTATATATATTTTTAGGATCCTGGCAAAGTTGCTTCATTACTGATAGACAAATTACTTTTTTGGCTATGAACAGAGTCTTTTTTTGCTGAGCAGAGTCTGCATTTCTTCTCTGCTGGTCATGAAACTGTTGCTAAGAAACAATGGCGATTTTACTTTCATGAATATATTTTTCATGAAGTCTGAGCAAGACACCTAATCACTTTGGATCTAGCTAACATATCGGAAACTGAATCTGAGATTTTGTTCCTTCATGGTGGTATTCGGCTCACTTCAGAAACATAAAGGATTAAAAAATAAAGATGATTTCAGTGAAATGGTATTCCTATGCCCCATAGTTAGTGGGCAATGAGATACAATGAATGTCTCAACAATGTGAAGGGAAAAAACCAACAGGAGATACGCTGAAAGCATGCGCATCTTTTATTAAAAAGTATTGTATCTTTTATTCCCATCAGACTCAATTAGAAACCAACTGCTAAGTCCTTTCACTTATTCTTGTTTGGGAGACTTCTGACATAGCTGATTCCTCCTTTCTTTTATTGCTTTTGAAAGTCTAATCTATCTTGATAACAATCAGTTTTGTCAAGTGACAGAAAAAGTAATTAAAGATGTTCATAACTAACTCATCTCTCTGCCCACAAACTAAATAGCTAAACAACTACTTAACAATGACAACAGTAACTAGACTTTATGAATAATGGAAAATTGGTCTCATGTTGTTTGTCCCAGTAGACATGGTGGTGGTGGTATTGATTTCCATACAACCAAACTACAATGATTCAGAATTACAGATACATCCCTATTGAATACTGATGAAAACAAAAATATAGTTGTCTGCATTACAAGATGACACAGCATTTCTCAAACCACACTGGTTTTCTGCACTGAACGTGAATAATTAATGTACACAGTAAGTTAACCTGAAGAAAACACCCTTACTATATATATATCTAAAAAAATGTACTTGAATACTGATTCCTTTCTTGTGAAGAGCTGGATATTGTGACCATTTAAAACACATAATTGGTCTGAATTTTTCTTCATTCCTCTAGATGAATGTACATGGTTAAGAAAACTAACTTCTTGATCTGAAAGCTTAATCATTAGCCCAAATTCTTCTTTAAATATCTTTATTACTGTGTTTCAGAGATGATACTGAGCAAAAAGCATTATGAGAAAATTTTGGCTGTGTTTCATAATATCCTTGGGGAATGCAGTATGGAGTAAGTAAAATAAAAACCTTATCCTCAGGAGTGGAGGAGAACACGTATGCTTCTTTTATACTGTAAAGTAGGCAACATCAGTAGAAATTTTTTTAGATTTGCAACCATCTCAGCAAAGAGAATTTTGGGTGTCTAATTGAGACAAATATTTGTTTTATATACATGTTATGCAAACAAATGGTAATTGTACTGCTTAAAATCTTGATGCATACTAATGTGTTTGAACTTACCTGGTCACCTGAAATTGGAGCTTGCATCAATTACTTCTCTCATAACTCTCAAAATACTTGCTCAAACAGCCAACTTCAGTTGGAAGCCCTAATTTTTTTCTACTGTGCTATGAGAATTTATATCTGTGCTACGCTAAACAATATACCTTCAATTTGTTGCTTTCTAAAAAAAGTCAAAATGTATCAGTAAGTACTTGCTATTCTTTCTCAAAATTGATCTGCTTATCCTTACAAAATGTTAGGTTTATTTTTGTGTCTTCAGCAAGTTTATTTTCTTAGGACTAGTTTCTGCCTGAATTCACCAATACTATCTACATAGGTACCTATACATATATTCATGCTCTTAATAGGTGGGGAAAAATATGAGTTATTTTCTTAGTAACTTATATGCCTAGGACAAACCAGCTTTTTTTCTGACTGAAGATAGGGACTTGGTGATAGCTCATTAGTCATGGAGAGAAATTAATTTTACTTTGTGAGTTTCCAAAGCTATATATTTTTTGAGAGTCTCTCATGCAATTAGTTTTGATACATGTGTTTCAAAACACTATAATAAAAAAAAAAAAAAGACAATCACTGCCAGAGTGCCGTATTTTGTAGATTGAAGGGAGGACCAAAGCTTAGTGCCTTCTATGTGAAGGCAGGTTGTTTATAATTACACAGGGAGAAGCAGCCAGGGAAATTTGGAAAGATAGTCAGAAAAAATGTCATTGTAAATATATTTTTCTTCCACTTTTCCCTTTCTTCTTTTTTGAATTTGCAACCTTTTGAATTTTAAACTTTAGTCATTAAAGCCACCACATTAAGCCACCACAAAAGCCTATTTTTATTATCTAGTTGCAAATGTCCAATGAGACAACTTTACTTTTGACCATTTCCATGCTGATTTGTGGATATTTAATCTTTGCAGATACTGTACCTCTACTGATGGAGTAGCATTTAGAGGATTTCTCATCTCAAAACTCTGGAGAATAGCTTGCGTTAGAATTTCTTTATGTGGTTTGGATGCTCTATTGTTAAGACTATAGAAAGTGCATGTAAAAAAATAGAAACACTGAAAAAGGTAAAGGTACAGGGTGTTCAATTGAAGATCTCCCTGACTGGAGATGTTCATTATACCAGATTGTCTCTAATAAAAGAAACAAACAAAACAACGCTATTTGTGTGGGGTTGTAATCATCCTAACTGTTCTAATTCTCAGAGATTTCTATTTTGATTCCAGGTTTTACTTCCCCCTCCCTGGATGGTCAGTGCTCTGGCTGGCAGACCCCATTGTCTCTGAACTTCCTTGCTCTTACTGATAATTTCTACTACTGAATGAGAAGCACACCTGCACATGGGAGCCATTCACCCTTTTCTAGTGCATTGTGATGACACGCTTGAGCACCTTTAGTAAATGGCAATTGCAACACTTTAAGTAAGTAAATTTTGGTCCACCTACATCAGGAAAATCATGCCCAAACCACAAATATGAATTTGCAGTCCTCATCACAACTGTAAGGGAAAAGACATGCTCGTCTTCATTTCAGGAATGTTTCTGGAAAACTTTATATTTTCTGTTGAAAAAATTGTAGTATATTCTATAACAAAGCAGCAGGTCACAGATGAAGCCTTTTATACCAGGGAATTGTCTGACAGAACAGCTTGTGTGGAGAAAAAAGCAGATCTCGCTGAGGGAAATGTCTAGCCAGGAACCAAATACTTTTTTTGTTGATGGTTTGGGTTTTTTTAAATTATGAATCTGCTGTATGTTGGTTTCAGGAGTTCTATTAATTAAAAAAAGGAGAGGAAGAAATTTCATAAAATTTGAATAGGCAGTGCTGGGAATAGGAGGGTGGGTGGCAAAAAGGGCCAGAGACCTGTCTTATTCAGGTAACTCCCTGGTCCTACAAACTGCCAAGTAATTCCTCATTTGCCATATAATTAAGTGCTTCTCCACAAAAAGAAAACAGGGTTTGTGATAAATAATGTAATTTTAGCATGTTAAATAGCAGACAATGGTGTAAGTTATCCCATATCTTTTCCATGTTTTCTAAACCCCTATTAATATTTCTAAATATTTCATAGCTTCTAGTATCATCTGAAGTCCCACTTAATAATACATTAGTACAACAACACTGAAACAAAGAAAGAAGCTGCCTCTCCCTTTCTCTGTTTGGTGATGCTATAAGCTAGAAGAGGTCTTAATGCAACACAACAAATGTAGGCATCAGTTTGTGTTAACAATGAGGAGATTTAACTCCTTTGCCAGCTGCTGGGCAGTGCACTCTGCAGATTTCTCAGACTGCTCTGTATTTCTTCCGGAGCGTGGTGTTGATCAAGTCCTGCCCTATAGCACTGTGGTCTGTAATATTTCTTCTGCCTCATTCCCCCACTGCAAATTTGTGCTAAGTCAAGGGCCAGTGAAGTGCTGGGGTTCTGATGGATGAAGGGCACAAAAGAAAAAGGTCCAGTATCATTATTCAATATTTGATGAAAGAAGAAGTTACAAGACTTCAAGTAGGAAAAGGCTAAGAGCACAGAAGGGGGCAGAACTAGAACTGAAAATAGTATTAAGTTCTAAAAAATATGAGCTTAATTCAATAATGGGGAGTACAATGCAGATAAGACTGTGACAATTAGATTTCTAGAAAACGTAACTTGTAAGAAAAGAACTAAAAACCCAAGGTTGTTCAGTCCAGAAGTCTCTGTCTGAGAATGAAGGGAGAACAGATAATAGTCTACATGAAAAGCTCTAACAGAAGAAAATTAATGTTCTCTGTAATCTTTATGGAAAAAAATCAGCAAGGATAGGTTAGACATTATGAAAATTTATCTAGAAATGTTGCTCAGTCTGAAAATAGATTGAGTGGGTATATTGTCGACCTAATACTTAAACTACTTAAAAAGAAGTTGGGCAAACAAAGTAGAAGACAAAGTAATCACGGTACAAGCAATTGTTTGTATGTGGCAGATTTCCTTTAAAAGAGACATGCTGGGTAGGATAAATTTACTCTGTGGAGCAGGCTGCAACCAATTTTCTTTGAGTATTTGACCCTTTCTACTGTTGTTGGTCTGAGTTTGCCTGCTAGTAATGCTGAAGTATTGCAATACAAATAAAACACATGCTCTGACCTTCCAGTGTGCTACAGGATGTTCAAACAAGGTGTGTTTTTTACGGCTATCTAAGTAGAAAAGAAACTAAGTTATAGTCACTAAAGCAGACTGAAAATCAGTTTTGTGTAGTGCCCAAAGGGATTAGCCTTTGACAGTGTACCACATTAAATCTCCTTGCAAAAAATTTTGTCTAGTTCTTTTCTGTTATTTCACAACATAGAAATTATTTCTTTTTCTGTGGAGCACAAGGGCAATAATATCAGCTGGAAATATCCAACTTTTCCACTTTTCTTATTCTACATAATGATGAACTTGAAAAAAAAAAAAAAAAAAACCCAACCAAAATCCAAGGCAAAGCTCTGGAAATTTTATTTCTTTAGTCTATTTAAAGAGCATGTTAGTCACAGCGGCAGGTCAAATGATATAAGAGCTTGAATGCTGCAGCTAGAGAACATGTTGCGCTGTAAAGTCACCCACTGTTGTGCTATTTATGAGTAGTTTGTAATTTAAACATAGCTGGAAAAATTCACTGGAACAAAACATGAACAAAACCAGTAATGAATAATTTTTACAGTGTTCCTTCTTTCAGAACGTATTATACTCCCTTCACATTATTAGTCCAACTGGTCCTTACCTACTGACAACTTTATAAGGAGAGGGATGGGAAATTCCCTGAAGGATGTATATGTGTCCGAATAATTGCACTAGTCTTCTGAGGAGTAGCTGAAGGAACTGTGGATGTTTAGCCTGAAAAAAAGGAGGCCGAGGGGGGACCTTATCGCTCTCTACAGCTACCTGAAAGGAAGCTATAGTGAGGTAGGTGTTGTTCCCTTCTCCCAAGTAACTAGCAATACAACAAGCCTTGAGTTAACATCAAGGGAGGTTTAGATTGGATATTTAGGAAAAATTTATTCACTGAAAGAGTGGTAGGCATTGGAACAAGCTGCCCAGAGAGGTGATGGAGTCACCATCCCTGGAGGTTATTCAAAAACTATGTAGATGTGGCACTCCAGGACATGGTTTAGTTGAAATAGTGGCATTGCATGGATGACTGGGCTTGATGATCTTAGACGTCTTTTCCAACCTTGAAGATTCTATGAATTAGCCCTTCATGCTGTTAGATATGCTAACATACAAATTTTTAAGAATTAGCCTATACATCATTCTTTTCTCTGCACTCCACCTCAAACCACCATTACACATGAATCCAGCTCAGTGCAGCGGTGGGAAATGATCTGTATTGGTTCTTTAAAGTCTCCTTGCTCTTGGTATTCAACACCTTGTTTTATTGGCATGTAGCAAAGATTTTTATGATCTAAGGGAATAAGTGATTCTGCATGATGCTCAAAAAATGTAGAAAATCTCTCTTCTGTTTTTTCAAGCAGAATTATTGAAACTTCACAGAGGGCACCATGGAGATTTTCAATTTCATAGAGATTATGAATAATTTATGAACAAACTGGAAAGAGTTGACTGCATTTTAAGACAAACTTTAATCACTGAGTTTTATTTATATTTTGTGTGATATCTTTCAGAAAAGGGAATTTTAGTAATAGCATACTGTATCATAGTTCTAGTGTTAAGCATCATTTTTTTATATTAATCTGCAGGTACAAACAATTGAAAGAGTTAGCTGTATTGATGAGTAGTCTCCTTTTTTTTTTTTTTTCCCAGATCATTTTGACTTCTTTGGGCTTATTCAGCATACACTGAAAAACATAGCTTTGTTTGTTCAAATTTTATTATGCATTTATTATCCAGTGATCTAGTGTAGCCTCCATCTTCATAATTATATAGAGAGGTGACTTATATTACCTGACTTTTCTCTTAAAGTCACTCCATACGTGATCTGTACCTGTGACTGACTCAGTGAATTCCTTAGCTATGCTAGACTGGCTCTTGGGGACTAGAAATTTAGCTGGTCTACCATACTCTTGATATGACTGTGAACAGAAAGCAATTTTTCTCTCAGCAAGTATTGATATTCAGCTTTGTGAAATCTGCTTTGAAAACCCAAATAGATATACTGACATCCTTGTGTCCACATTATTCAGGATTGGTTGGATTAATGAGTTGTGTGGTTCTCAAAATATGCTGTGTACATTGTAGGATAATAGTTTTATCATTCCCTTTATCTCAACTAATCCTTATTCTACTCTGTTCATGAAGGGAGCAGCTTTGCTCTGCTTCCTATGTCAGAGGAAACTTCTGTGGACAGTAGGGGAGAGGATTTTACAAATCCTAGAGAGATCTAAACTGCACAGTGGGAACAACCCTAAAAATCCTGTGAGAGATATTTGTCTTTTGGCCTGATTCAAAATTAATTTGGGATACGTACTTGTTAAAAGCCTCCAGGAGGCAAACTGCATCATGCCTTTAATTAAGAGGTACTGTGAAGATTCAGAAATTTGAACAAGGAACAACTAATAGACTGCATTCTGTAAAAATGTCACTTGAAAAAGATATTAAATTTTTCCTTCTGGTAAGACATCATGTTGTCTTATTTTAGAAGGACAATGTATTCAAAAGGAGAAACATTTTGTTTTGAGTCTCCTGCCTGTGAATGAATCCAGTGTTCAGGGCCAGAGGAGACTGATGAGCATTCTGACAAAGTCTACTGACTCTCAGGTTTAGCTATATATTTTTTGTTTGTTTGTTTGTTTAGTTTTTTTCAATTTTGGTAAATTGTAATAAGAGTGAGACTGCAAAATTCTATTATCTGCATTTTTAATTTTTTTTTCAGTCTTCTTGAAGTTTAGGTTACTGCTTTGGTTCAGTTCAAATCCAGTAACTTCAACCTTTCCCTGAATTACAGGAATATTTTTAGGATCTGAGAGATAAGAGGGCCTATCTGTCAATTATTTAGCTATTTGTGACAGTGTTGACCAAGCCACTTTTTCATTTGATCTTTGTATAAAGGCTTTGTATAAAGTTTAATTATTTATGTTCTCTTTTTGCCAATACCTGAATCAGTGACTAAGGTTTCTAGGATTTTTTTTTCTTTTTAATTGACAAAGTAAATATTTTCCAAGTCAAGATCATTTTTCCTCTAACAGTAGGTGACAAACAGTGTATACTGCTGAAAGCATCCATGTAATTTTTTTTCCTCATCTTGTTACCTTCTGAAGATCCTCACTTGAATCCATATGTATGTAAGCTTTCCCTCAGTTTGTTCTCAGATGTTTCTCCTTTTTCAGATAATGTGCTGTAAATTTCTCAGTGTGCACTTTGATTTGCTGCTGCGTATGTGAGGATCAATCATCAGACCGTCATTTTTATGACTAAAATTATAATATGAAAATACATATGAATGTAATAGCTTGATAACATTTTCAAATTTATTATTTAAAATTATTACTTCCATAGAGCAAGATGCTGCTCATGGGTTAGCAACTTTAAATATACGTTACTTAAAGTAGCAAAACTGACAGTAGTTTTCTAAATTGTTACATTTTCTTCTGAGCCAGTTCTAATAGCTTTAGGGATTATGCTAATAAAATGCAAAAAATCCACTTAAGCCAGAAGTCTAACACAAACATTTAGACTTTCCTGTCCTCTAATGTTGTACTGTAGCAGCTAAAGGAAGTTTGAGATGCCTGACTAATGAGAAAATCTGTAATTTTAAAATCATAGAATGGTTTGGGTTGGAAGAGAACTATAAGGTCATACAGTTCCAATCGCCCTGCCATGGGTAGGAACACCCTCCACTAGACCAGATTGCCCAAAGCCCCATCTAATCCCCTCTAAAAACATTTCCAGGGAGGAGGCATTCACAACCTCTCTGGGTAACCTGTTCCAGTGCCTCACCACCTCTGCAGAGAATTTCTTTATCTAAAGATAGATCTAAATCTATCTTCTTTCAGCTTAAAGCAATTACCCCTTGTCCTAAAAAAAAGTCACCTCTTCTCTTTCTTGTAGGCTCTACTGAGGTACTGGAAGGTTGCTATAAGGTTCATTCTCCAGGCTGAAAACGCCCAACTCTCTCAGCCTATCTTCATAGAAGAGATACTCCAGACCTCTGATCATCCTCGTGGCCCTCCTCTGGACTAACTTTAACAGGTACGTGTCCTTTGTGTACTGGGGACCCCAGAGCTGGATGCAGTACTCCAGGTGGGGCCCCATGAGAACAGAGAGGGATAGATTGAGTTTCCTTCCCTGGAAACTCTAGTTTAAAACCCTCTTCACAGGCTTGCCAAGCTGGTGAGCAAAGATGCTCTTCCCCTTCTTTGACAGAAGGAGCCCGTCAACCCCCAGTATACCAGTTTTTGCAAAGCAAGTCCCATGGTCTAGGCAGCCAAATTACTGGCTGTGGCACTAGTCCTATTTTAATAAAGAAATTCCCTAGTTTGGGAGTCCTGCAGGAAAAAAAAGAGTAAATCTGTCTTTGTGTTATTGCCATTAGTGGTGGCATTCTGATAGTGTCTGTTTGTTCAGCTTTGTTTCATTCTTAACCCCTTTTCTATTTCAGAAAAAAGTGCACACACTCACAACAGTTTCACAGGATCCTACCTTGGGGTTTAGCTTTAAATTACTACTATAGCATGGTTTGTCCTGGAAAATAGGCCTGTTTGAGCTTTCTAGCTGCACACTTCTTGTCAGAACTTCCTTTGTTTCAAAAGACATTTTGTTTTCCTCTTTCTTTTTTTCTCTAGCTGGGGAAACCTTATTTGTGGTTGACTTTTAACACTTGATTATACAGTGAGCAAAGTCTGAGCACTTCTTTCCTAATGAAGGAGTCAGGCTGGCATCTATCTCATGAGGAACCTAAGAAGTACACCTGATTTGCATGAAATAGCTGATTGTTTCTGCCCTAATATTTAATACTCAGGTGCTATTCGTATAACTTACAAGTGGAAACACACACCATGCTGTTTTAATGCCAGTGCTGTTTAGAACAATCAGAAGCCTCTTTTTCTAGAACTGCTTATTTTAAAAGAAACCATTACAGCTTAAGTAGGGAATGTAGTGAATGATAGACATCAAGGAGAGGACTGAACTGGGAGAATGCAACTTCATTGGTTTCATAGTGATAAAAGTATTCTGTTTACTTAACGGTTCTCTCATGTAAGAGCAAAGGAAGTTCTGTGTTGGTTTATAGCCTTCCACTACATAACCAGTACCTTGGGTGAGCTTCCCATCAAACTAATCCTTCAAGCTTTCTCTGGTGGAGTTCTCATGAACTTGTTTCTCTTTCCTGCTGTCTGTTGGCAAGCATGCTGCCGCATGGCAATCTGAACAGGTGGAGTACTAGCAGCCACATCACCAAGGCAATTAACTCTCAGGGATGGCACACTTAGAATCTACTGTGCTTCACCTGAAATCTGCTAACAGTTTGCATCTTCTTTCTAGCAATGAAATTCCTGCTTTACTACTTTTATCCATGCCTCATCTGCAAAGTCAGGAAGATGAACAACTATCCTTACTCCAACATGCACTCTAAATATCTGAATTCATTTGCAAGTGAGTTGCACTACTACTGTTTCTGGACTATATCATCTTCTTGTGATACTTACCATATGAAACATTTAAACATCCTGATCTGTAACTGCTATATAAGCAGGATGAATTTGTTTAAAAGCTGAATGTGTTAGAGCAAGTGGTGGAATTTTGGCATGACAAAGAAATGACATAGTCCTTTAGATTACAGCACAGACATATGAGCTAAACTAATAGTTGCTAAACTAATCATGCTTGTCAAAGCACATAATGCTGACTGAGGATGTGAGTAGATAATAGCTGGAATGAGAACCTCTATCCCAATATTAGTGCAGGGGACACGGAAGAGCACCCTGGTGCTGTTCCAGTCTAGACAACATCTCCTCAGGAAGAACATGTTTATTCCCTACACTTCCTCCAACACTCTGAGTTCTAATGTTTGCATGACCTGACAAGCGGAGCTAAATCACATCCTCAGGCACCACAACGCATCCCAGCTCATGTGACAGTAACTTTCTTTTTTCAGGAGTTAAATTCCAGCCCATAATTAACAAAACAGATATTGTTCTCTCATGTCCATTCATAATGTTATCATTTTTCCTCAGATACTCTGTTTTATCAATTAAAAACTAGAGCTCCCTATGTACTGGGAGAATGTACTGAGTGGTTGTTCCTCATAGGCTGTCATTTCTGGCACAAAAGGCCTTCCATTTAGCTATAAAACATAGTACAGATTAATTTTTCTGCACCCAGGGAGGGAGACCTTACTGCATGTTGCATTAGGAGAGAAGAGGTAATGTGCTCACCATCATACACAGGTGTCAAATTTTCTGTCTTAAAATATAGAAATAAGATAATTTGAAGTCTGCTCAAAAGGAAATGGGATTTTTCCAGGCCATACCACCTGCTGCTTTAACTGGTGTGACCGCTGAGAGAGCTTTCATGGTCTTCAGGGAATGGTAATCTACAGTCAGGAACTCTTCATTAGCAGGTATTAAAACCCAGTTCGTTTTAATTACAGGACCTTTCTGACCATCTTTAGTGCTTTCATTTAAAAAAAAAAAAGTTCTCCTTGCCCTCTTATGCTTCACCATCCAGATATTTCTTTTTTTTTCCACACAAATTTTGCTATGTAGAAAACTTTGCAAAAGTTTCCGTTGCTATGCACATGCCAAAGCCTGACAAAAAACCAGTAAAATGTGAAAAGGACATAAAAGATACCTTTATCTTAGCTTCAATTATTTTCCACCAATAACAAACCTCAAATTTAATTCTTCCCCTGGAGAAGTAAGCCGGCACCATCCCTTGTAATCAAGTCCAAATTCATTAGACTTTTTCAATAAATGTTTTCTGTGGGATCCCTTGCATACTAATGGTTGCTGTGGCAACTATAGTTTGCCCATTCAGGTTATTTTCCCAAAGCACATAACAAAATTGTCTCTTTTGCCTCCAAAATTCCACAATATGTTCAACACTGAAACTCGGCATATCTCCTTACGCTTAACCTTTTTCTTTCTTTTTTTTTTTTGTTCTGCTTTGCCTCTGATGTCCTATAAACTTACAAGATGTGCCAAGGTTTTACACATAACTAATCCAGCTCTCCAGCTCTGTTTGATAGCCAGTTCGCTATAGGTAGCCTTTGCTAAAATTTTCCTTTCTTAATTTTGAATGTGATTCATTTCCCTGGTTCCAGTAGAGCAGAAACACCCAAACTACCTGGAAGCCACACTTGGTTTTTGTCCCATAATTTCTTTAGAAAGCAATGGAATTCAATTTGCTCCATTTAATTTCTCCCTCTATAATTCAAGAAATATTTCAGGATCAGATGATTTGTCTCATATTAAGCCTGTTGTTTGACATTAGAATCGATTTGATAGTCTTCATTCAAACATGAAAATAGCATCACATTATCATAATAGGCAGTTTTCCAGAAAAGTGAAAGTTCTGGCATATTTCTCTGCCTTAATTGGTTTTCAAACGTGCTTAAGTAAGACATGCCAGCATTTTCTAGGCTAAAATAAATGTCTTCAAAACTATTTTCAATTTAAATATAGGGTATGTAGCCTTCATAAACAAGGCTTCTAATAAAATATGAAATTTCCATATCCTTTATATATAAAGTTTTCCGCTGTACTGAGGCTAAAAACATTGTCAGTTTAGGTCATTTACAATTTTGAGCTTCTGATTTCCCCTTGCTCTGCTCCCAACACCACCACCACACCCTCCCCCAAAATTAACATTAAAATATCAAACCCTCAGGTTTGCATAGGTTTCTCATCCATATGAAATTAATATTAATCATCTGTCATCACTTGTGTTTCACTAGTAGGGAATATAACCTGTATAATGTGGTGGTGAGAATATTTCTCATGCTGTTTCAGGAAGTCTTTTGACCACTCAACACAGTTGTTATTTCAAATTTTATCAGATAGATTTCTCTTCCAATGTCTCTTGCCACTAAATGTGAGTTTATATTCAAACAGCCTCAAGCAGTGGCCGTTAATTTTTCTACCATTAAAGGCATAAGGACTCTTTTCTGTCCAGGATCTCTTCACAGCTCTCTGGACAGAGCTGGCAGGAAATAACTTTATTTACTTGTCACTTTCGATTGTGTAGTGCCACATGCTGCCCTTCTCTGCAGCTCCCCTTCTCTTGGATCTACATAAGTTGTGAACCTTCTGGTCATGTTCTGTATAGGGATTGCAATAGGAAAAAGTATTCTAAATATTTACCACCTTTGTGTAATGTAATCATCCCTTCTTGCTGGTGTGGAAATGCATTTTTTCCCCTCTGAATGTGACTCTGAAGTTCTGCGGTGAACCCTCTCTTCTTTTCATCTATATATGCTTTTATGTTTTAGAAATGCAGCTTCCTCATTTGGAGTTGGGCTAGATGATATTTTAAGGTCCCTTTGAACCCAAACCATCCTGTGATTTATTCTTATTATTCACTTCTTTTCACAATAGCTAAGGTGCTAAGAGTTTCTGTTTGGTTTTAACATTAGTTTTCTATCCTGGACCATCTTTATCATAATTAGAAAGTTATTTTGCATTTTTTTCCTCACCTAGTACCTCACAATAGCATAATCTTACATTTTCTTCCTGGTTAGTAAAAGTCAAAGGTTAACTAGAACAGCACGCCTCTGACTTCTGCTCTTTCATCTGAAATGTGACCTTTTTCCTATTTTTTATTCTGTCAAGGTTAATTTCTTATCTTTATAATTTACAACATTTAACACGTTTCCTCACTGAATTAGAGTTATTACACTGTAGGGCTTCTAATCTGACCACCTACTGCACTTACTATGGCTGTAGTACTAGTGTCGTCTATCTCTCCCTGTTAGCAGGTGTTTTGAGAAAAAAACCCAAACCTGTGCAAGGCTTTTCCATAAAGAAGAAGTATTTTTCAAATGTACAAGTACATGCAGATACATCTGTAGTAGGGTACACATTACAATTCACTCTCATATTCTTTATTACTTACTCCTCATCCATGTTGTATATTGCAAAATCATACTCACAGGGAGCTGCAATTTAAACTATGATGAACAGCATAGGAAAAAGTTTGAAAAAACAGCTGACAAACAGCTATTTACTAATTACCATATAGTTAAACTACAAAAAGCTAGAGTCCCTTGCTGAAGCTCTTTTGAAAAGTGAGCATTCTGGTAGCTTGAATCCACTCAACTATCCTCTAACGAACAGTCAGAGGCATGTAAGTTCTTCCCCAACTGGATTCCCAGATAATCAGAGCTAATTGTGTTTCCTGTCCAAGACTTCCAGCCTCTGTTTCTTTGTTTTCACTGCTATTGGCAAATAAATCAGAAGGACCCCCAGAATGTTTTGATCTTTTAGATTTTCTGGTTGGTGATGTTTGCCATTCATTTTTAAATTGCAACTTATCATTCATCTGCTTTCTTATGTTTGTCTGCTGCTCTTTTCCACAGATCAAGAACTTTGCAAAGAGAACAGATGAAACAACTTATTCTTCTAGAAGCTGAGATCTTGACAGAAGAGATATTAGAAAACATGTAAGTGTATTCTAAATGTAAGACTTAATGCATCAATGTTTATTGATTGCAGGTTACCTCCTCACTTCCAAATCTAAGATAAAAGTCAGAGATTAGTAGACAAATTAGGGTGCATGCACATAGTACGGGAATTGTATTCTGGAAACTTAAATTTAAATCCTGGAAAAAAGAAGTGGCTGAACCTGTCAAACCTGATGCTTTTGAAACCCACAGGACCTTCTCAAGTCAGCATGAGTAAATGAATTCAATCTTGAATTTATTTGCTCTGCAGTGTGTTTGACTTGACTAGCTTAAGGCTAGGCTCTTTCAAAACCTCTACCTTTCAAATTATTTTCTTCTAATTTTCTGGTGCTGCACACATCTGTTAACATGCCTGATTGGTCTCCTTAGTACTCAGCTGTCAGTTCACAAAATATAACCTGATCACAAAAAAAAAAAGCTTTGCTACAGAATTAAATTATATAGTTAAGTATTTGAAGACTAATCTACTTGTAGCAGTGCAAATACCACATACTACTTATCTCTAAAAATGTATTTGTAACATTATTCAGACAATTGTCAATAATACTTGTTTTTAAAAGAAATGCAGTTTATTTTACAAACATTGTCAGCATTCTTTGACTATGAAGAGCCTGAGCTTCTCTTTTAGATCAAATTACCCACAGACAGATCAGACACACTCCATGATAGTATTCTAAATAGTGAAGCTATTAATATGCCTGAATATGTGCATTAAAAGATCTGTTCAAAGCTGATCTCACAATGTTTTTGGGTTGTTATTTAGGCTAATATATGTAGATGTCATCTGAAGGGATTGTGATGTTCCTTAGGAATTTCCAATTTCTTGGCCTTTGTGCACTTGTAGACAGATGTATTCTAATTTCCACTGCTTCATTTCCAAGATCATTGCTTTCGCTGTACATTTTGAAATTCTTTCTGTACAGTCTGGTAATTATTTATTTATAGGACAGGTTGAATTTTTCCTCCAAAAGAAAATATTAATGAAAGGTTCCAACTTTCTAGAGAAACCTTAAACATGTCCTCTTTCAATCAAAACATAAAATCTTGAAATACTAAGAAATACTGCCAAGTTATCTGAGAGGAATTATAGTTCTCAGAAAAATGAAGGGGAGGTTGTTGGTTTGCTTGGTTCTGGTTTGTTTTTTTTTTTAAATGCTGTGCAATCCATTCTTTGTTCTAATAATAAAAAAAAATTCCCCAAATATAAATGCAGTATCACATTTTTAGGAAGATCCTTTGAAGTATCTTCCAGTATAAAATTGAGTATGTAGGTTGTAACAGTTTACAGGAGTTTATGTTCTTTTATTCTTTTTAAAAATACACATAGCACAGCAACCCAACAAAAGTTATGTGGCTGACCAGTTACATGCCTGGGTTCAGGACACAAGTGTCTGTTGATTTGTGGTGTAAACATGCAATTATCCAACCCTATCCTGACTAAAGCTCAGAATTAATTTCCATTAATGTCAGAGGTTTCATGGTTTGAATTTGGGTGACTAGTTTCTTTGCAAAGAAATACATGTCATTACAAGAGTTAAGTCTAAACAAATGCACCTGATGCAGAACATCAGTGCCACTTGTGACTAATGATGAAGTCCCATGATCATGTTTTATAGTATATTCCAAAGGCAATAATTTGACCAATGTTACTGTATTTGCAAAATTGCATGTAGTTCTGAGCAGTGTCTGAGGAGGGATGATGCTAAAGCATCAGAGTTGCACTGATCATGGATGGATATTTTTTATATATATAGTCTTTATATTAAACAGATGGATGAAGGAACTGCATATACTAGGTGGGAAGTAGCACAAGGCTTGAAACACAGTATGTACTATTCCTCTGGAGAGGAATAGTATCTGGGGACAGCATAGGCATGGTCTTCTGTCCCTGACAGTCAGACTTGCCTGGGCATCAGTTGGAAACATAAACTAGAGTGCTGTATCTAGCTTGGGGCAGTTAAGTCTAGTTTGTATATGGTAACATAAACTACTTTATTGGAGTAATAGTAGATCAACAAAAGGAACCACCCCACTAATTTCAGGAGTCATGGGACTGAGCACCATATTTTTTCTGATGAAAGTCCACCACATTTACTTCTGAATTCTCAGCTTCTTTCCGCTGTTGTTCTTAAAATCTAGTCTTGAAATACACTTTCTTAATGTATAAACAAGCTGACGCCATGTCCACATTAAGTTCACATGTTTAATCTCATTTAGTAGTATTTAAATATTTAATTGTCTAAAACATTTTGAATTACAGAAGGTACTCCACTGACCAGATTTATTTGGAACTAAAACCTAGCATGAAATATCACACTTCACTGGCTACTGTTGACTCTGCAATGTAATTTGACAGGAAAGGCAGGTGAATGATCTCCTCTGAGATTAGTGCCTCTATATAATGCAGCCTAGCTGAAATGAAATGTGCAAAGAAAAAACCAAACTTATTTTAAGACTATTAAAGTTCTGTGAAACTCAGTGGGTTGGTTTGAAAGTGATTACATATAAACCTTTGATTTGGTTTATAACAACTCTATTACTATTAATTTTCAATTTCAGTGTAGACTGAATAAAAATAATAATTCAGCCAAGACAGGTGATTCAAATGTTTTCAGAATGAAATATTGTACCTATGAACAGAACTAGAGGTTAGAAGTGACCATTGTGATAACTTTTGTGCTTTTTGCTTACAACTTCTATTTGTCAAATTACATTTAATTTAGATGTAAAGAGTTCTAATGATAAAAAAGTGACTATAGCCTTGACTATCTTTCTTTTTAGTATTAACTCAATTTTTTTAAAAAAAAATTGTTTGTTTTAACCTAGTTTGGCCTTGGCTTGGGTGGTTCACTGTTTTCATGGTAGCTTCTAAAGTAAAATTCTGACTAGTCTCTATTGCATTGCCTATCAATTCCACGAAAGTAAGTAGTAAAAGTAAGTAGTAAATTACTTTTCATCTTTTCTTGTAGTAGACTGACTGTCACTTTAGTCTTTCATTTTTCCTTCACTTTTTTCCCACTATTTTAGATTGTGAATAGTTTTAATCACTTTTCTGAGTTCTGTTCACTGCCACAAAAAAAAAGCAAATATGAAAACCTGATTTAGGTGGTATTTTTTTCTTCACAAACTAGAGTGTAAACATGGGCTCCTGATGTATGTGTTTAAAATGCTTAAAGCATGATGCTGTCAGTGTTCCCTACATCTTTCCACTTGCAATCTGGAGTCTGCAATAAACCACTTTATGGAAATCTGGAAAGAAAAAAAATATCATTGCAGACAAGATTTCTTGGAGTATTATCAAAATGGACAGGACCCTGGAAGTATACATAGGAAAGCACAGTGATGCTCAGTTAGCTGCTGGGATCTCCCAATCTTTATGAAAATGAGATATTTAAGAGACCAATGCAGTCTTCAAAGAATCACCTGGAACATTTAAAAACAAAACAAAGCTAACAAACAAAAACTAGTGACCTCCAGAGATATGTAAGAGGGCAAATGGATTACATTAAGACATTTCAGCTTGTGTATAGCAGTGAAATTACAGGAGTAAGACACCCGGAGGGAGTTTGGGTAGTTTCCATTCCCCCAAGAGGATTTTGCAGCAGTGGAGTTGCAGTAAATAATGATCTGTGCTTTATGGGAGCTTGATCTTTATGGGAAGCTACTCACAGAATTCAATAAATATTTGATTCCTTTTCCTGCTGCTCAGGTTCCCTTACTTCCTGGCCAAATAAGTTAACCCTTTGCTATAACATTGAACCTCCTGTGAGGAGTTTTCTAAGGGAGGGACTGTAGCTGTTCTTGTTTTCCAGTTAGATGACATACATGAATAAACATGGACCCTGGCAAAGGTCCAGAACCGAATTTAACTGATACAACTTCAATTTCTAGTAAAACAATTCAAGTGTACTGGCTTGAAAGTTAAAAAAAGTTTACTGACATGAAAGTTAAAAAAATTAGCTCCTATTAAGAAATATTTATAATGGCATAAAAAAGGCAAATTCAGATGCTACAAATTCCACAAATTAATGGAATCTTCAAAATTGTTTATGCTGCAAAGTTTTAAAAAACCCTATATTTTTCTGTATTTGCGTAGCTTTGTCTATGGATATTTTATAATTGTGTTTTTAAAAAAAGATATTTTAAATAAATATGTTAGAAACTTTTGAAAACTAATGGCTGCAATTCACTTGGAATGTATCAATGATAAAAGAGGTCTATATGAAAAAAAAGACTTCTAGCATTTAAGAAAAAGCATGTGTGTGTATCTCAGTGCTTTTTTTCCCAGCTATCTCTCTATTAACTATTTTGCTAGATTTTCTTCCTTCTAAGTCACTGTCTCCTGGGGGAGGAAGCCCATGGCAGAGCTGGGGAAAAGTGTGAGTCCTCCCTTGAGGAGGAAGGGGCTGCAGAGACACCGTGGTGAACTGACCACAACCCCAGTTCCCCACCCCCTGTGCCACTGAGAGGGAAGAGGCAGAGAAATCAGCAGTGCAGTTAGCCCTGAGAGAAGGGAGAGGTGGGGGAAAGGTGCTTTAAGATTTGTTTCTTATTTCCTGTTATTCTACTCTGATTTAATTGGCAATAAAATCAATTAATTTTAGCCAAGTTGAGTCTGTTTTGCCCAGGACAGTAATTGGTGAGCAATCTCTCCCTGTCCTTATCTTGACCCTTGAACGTTCTGTTCCAAAAGAAAAGAAATAATAGATAAATGGTACTGCATAGGGAGAAAAGTAAGGTACAAAATAGATCTACAGCAGTAGTTTCTGCCTGGTATCAATCTGCACACGAACAATCTGCTAACAAGCTGGAAAATGAAGGAGAGGCCTAGAGGTCATGTCCAAGTTCGGCTTTTTACTCATCAGTGAATGGTCCTGTGGGAACCGACTGGATCTCGGAAGACAGCTGACAGTTCAAGGTGTCAGGTTAAAAATGAGTACAAATATGAAAGCCGGATAAAAGCTCTAAGATTCTGCAGGAGATGTTGCAATTGCATAGACATGGTACAAGTAAAAATACAAGTCTTTGAGATTCTGAAGAAAAAGGAAGTCTTAGACTACACAGACCACTGCAGAAATTCAAGGTAGTCACTTATTCTACCTGTAAAAATGACATTTTTCACCCAGAAGTGATACTATTTATACTATGGAACTGCATTTTGTACAGTAACTTCTCCAGTGTGTGGCTGCATACTCTATGGGATAAATTATATAGATTTATAGACATTTTGTGCTGACTGAATCAAGCAGGTATTTCTATAAGACTTGAGTGGGGTGGGGAAGGAAGATGTACTTCAAATAGAGATTTAAAAACGGTCTATTTACAGGGCAGGGAGATTTTAAAAAGCTGTGCCAGGAGGCAGCATCTTCTTGGGAAAAAGCTTTCATACTCTGCTTTCCATCTCTCTTCTTTATGAAAAATGGAGGATGCATTGCAGAAGTCACTGAGAATGTTTTTGAAAGGTCTTTTGATTAGTCAATGAAATCTGAATGCATCTGAAAAGTGCATTTGAAGGTGGTGCAGCTGTGACCAAACCAAAGACTGTATTGTGCAAGGTGCATGAGGAAGGGCTAAAAGCACAGTATTCTCAGGCTACGCTGGCATCAACTATAATGTGCGTTACATCTCAGGTAAGTCATGTAGAAAGTTGTTAGGTACACCAGCAGCACTGAAATTCTATCATCCTTTATTTTAATGAGTCAGTAGCGCTGCAGTTTTCTGTTCTGGGTCAACCAGTTGCAAATAGTGTGTTTAGCCTTTCAAAGACACGCAAGTGATGCTCAATTTGAACACAGGCTGGAATGTGGTGTAGAGCTTCACAATCTCTTGCCCATACTAATGAGACTGCTTTTCAGGAATAGGGTCTGAAAGAAACAGAGTAAGAAATGAAAAGAAAGAACCTAGCGGCCTTGGAAATATTCAAGACTTTTGTGATGATCAAAATTGGTTGGGAGAATGAAATATTATTTTCAAGGCTGTAAGATTTTTCAGTAGTTCACAGGTACTGTCCTATAAAAAGCAGCATGACCACAGAGCTGGTTGATGTATTGTGAAAGATTTTTGACTGTACATTTGCATAAGATATTTTTGGAATCCCACATGGATTCTGCATATTACTTTTGTATTGCAGTGCCTTTCTCCATTCTGAAGGCTCTTATTTTCCTCCACAATGGCCAAATACAGCAGAATATGATGTGCTGATATTTACACAAAACCATTATTTAAGTATATGTATGTTGTATACACTTAGAAACCACATCTCTTTTGTATTACTGGCATTCATGTATCATCCTATTCCACAGGAAAATAAATATTGATATATTTTTTTGTTCCACTTAGTTGATTTCTGTTTCGAGCAGGTGACCAAGTAACTGGTGCCTCAGCTACCTCAGGTGCTCTATGGTTACATCTCACACAGGTAACAGGGTCAGACACAAGACCTGAAAGAAAGAATCTAGATTGCATCAAGAAGCTGCATTACTCTCTCTGTAAGGAGAGCTCCACTACACTAACCTGAACAGGGCAAGACACAGGCTTTACTGTGGTTGTTTTAAGGTGAGACATTACTATGCATTTTTTTTCTGGAGGACAAGTGTGACCCTACCTGTCTTGGTCTAGTTTAGCTTAAAACATGTCTGGTAAGGTTCACTTACTTATTTTTCATTCTGACACTGTGGGGCCCTGTTTTAGCACTACGTAGTTGTCTGGTTTGTGCCAGTCATCACTATATCGTAAAGTTGTGTAGAAGGATTATTGATTTTGGTCTGAAGGTCTTCAGAATTCATTTTGACAAAAACCAGCACGTAAACATAACAACAGAGAGTGGCCGTGATGACTGTCCTCACAGCTGCTGTTCCTCAGAGGTACACCGCTTCTCTGTTACTTCCTCTGTATGGCTATAAATTCAGGCTTCAGTGGTTGATGCAAAAGTACAGACTCACCTTATTAACTTATACATGTTCAATTATAGTAATCTCTGCCATAACCTGCCTGATTAGGCTATCTGTCTGTTACAGAAATGAGAAAAGTGCCCTTCGCTCCTCAGCCAGTGAGATTAGCAGTGTTTAAAAAAAAAACAACTGAGAAGTTTCTTTGAATTTCTTTTTCTCTCCTAGATACTCAGAGTGTCTCTTCTCCCTGGAGGCAGCAGGGGGTGCCAAGCAAGGAGAGAAAAGACCAGCAACAGTGCTAGGTCTAAAAGATGTTCCCGTCATTGACTAGAACAAGAGATTTCTTTCTCACCATGAGTAACCAGAGATGAGGAGCCCAGGCTTAGCCTGCTCTGTGGCTGGACTTCTAGAGAAGGCAAGCAGAGCCTTAAGAACTTCACTGATCTCTAATAAAAATCTGCAGATAAAAACCAAAGCATGCTGAATGCTTTGGTCTGTAGGGAGATAGTCTCTAAACAAGCATCTGTTAGAGTTTGGGGTGAGTTTTTTAGGTTCTTTTTAGGGGGGGGTTATTGCTTGATTGCTTTAGGGGGGTTTTTTGGTTTGTTTTTTTTTTTTTTAATCCCCCCCCGCCCCTGCCAGGCAACCAACATTGTCTCCAAAAACATTTTGCAGTGAATCAAAATGTTGTGCTGGTTTTACATATCACAGAAGGTTATGAACACGTCCTATTTCTTTCTTTTGGTGTCTGTAGAGAGTGCTCAAAAATCCTGCTTAGATAAATGAAAATATAGTCCCATATATTTTGAAAACAGTTACTCTAGGGTTTTTATTTAGTCTATGTGGTGAAAATATCTATTCAATGATTTTGTTTGTTGTGCTTTTTTAAAGGATGTTAGAAGGCCTTTGATCCTCATAGAACAGACTTCAATCAGATTAAGACAAGATAGCTTTGATGGATAGTTACTTATTTAGTTCCAGGTTTGGAAAACATAGTGATCTCTACTCAGCCTCTCAGACTGCTGGGGGACAGGGCTCTCATGGAGTGGGATGTGCAGCACTTTGTTCCAGAGAGCACCTACACCTTGTATCACACACAGAGTTATTTTAGTCCACTAAGCAAAATATTGACATTTTCATATGATAGCTTTATCTTTTTCTGTTAATTTTTAGAATTAATCTATTACTGATTAAGACAGCTAGACTTGGTAGCAGTATAAAGCAAACACTGTACAGCCAAGGCAACCCCAGCAATACCATAGCACTAGTTTTCCTACAAATGAGATTTGAGAATTAATCTCAATGTAAGATACATAATTGAACAGCGATTCAAGATGTCTCTTTTTCTGTGATTACAAAGTTAGTGGCTTCTTGATACCCATCAAACAAGAGAAACATAACATCTAAGAGTCATTTGTGGTAGACTGAAAAAAAACAGATTGAACCTACTGACAATTTTCAAATGAACATTTTAATTAACATTCCTTCTAGAGGTCACTAAAAGCATCTAACTCAGTTTTAGACACTAGTTTGATTTTTAATGCCTGATAAACCCTTGTGTTTCCGAAGTCTGGAGAGACTGCACCATCTTCTTTCAAACTGACCCCACCAAAATTTTACAAGTTCATTTTTACTAGAAAACAAAGGAGCTCTGAAAGCAGAGAGGGAAAAACAGATCTGCTAGAAGACAATGCAATTTTAGATGTGGTTTTTTTTTTTTTAACAAGTTTTTTCTTTGCCCAGTATGCCCTGTAGGTCTCAGTGCATTCCTGGATCTGAACTCCTGCTGCATTTCCTTTGGGTACATAAGAAAATTTCCCCACTGCTGTTGCTAGGTTAGGGATCTATTCCCTGCCAAAGACAACCTTCTTTCTTACTCATAGTCACCCTCTGCCTTGTACTCATCCCTCCATCTCTGACCAGCTTTTAAAAAGAGCCTGCTCCAGCCTTCAGGCATGGACTCTCCCTCTTTTCCTGACTTGTTGCAGTCAAGCCTGCAAGGAGGAAACTTTCCCTTCCACTGCTCAGAAACATCCTTTTTAAACAGAAATTACTTTCAGCAATATGTAATAAACCACTTAAAAAACCATGTGTCATGGTTTAGCCCCAGCTGACAGTTAAGTACCACGGGGCAACTTATTTACCACTCTCTCAAAGGTGGGAAGGAGAAGAGAAGAAAAAGGTAAGGGTTGGGGTAAGGGTAGGTTAATAGGACAGCAAACGAAGAGGAAAATAACATTACTAATGAAAGAATATACAAAGAAGGTGACAAACTATGTGATTTGCTCACCACCCAGAAAGCAACATCTAACCTGTCCCCAAGCAGCAATCCCCCCTCCCCAGTGAGACCTCACCCTTTATGTACGAGAAGATCAAATGGTATCATGTATCCCTGTGGCTAGTTTGAGTCACCTGTCCTGGCTATGTCATCTCCCACAAATTAACTCTATCCCAGCCAAAATCAGAACACCAAGCAATTACAGAATTGTATCTCAGACCCTGGAAAGTATTAATGAAGGACCTCGGCTTACTGAACTATGTCACTGTTGTCTGTGGATGCCTGTCTGCATTTTTCTTTTGGATGCACTGAACATCCTTGCTAAACTGTGACAATCACAGTAAACAAACTAATTTTTGGTAAATCACACATACAAGTATTGGTGTCAGTTTAAATGGTGTTCTGTAACTCTGCTTCATCTGATTACCACATTCCTAAGCTTAAGCTTCATTAAAGATATTTTATAGTGTTGACAAAATTAGAGGTTTGTGTTTTAATTAAAAAATAGAACTGAAATAGCTTTTTATTCACAATTAAGAACTAAAATGTGTATATTTGATTACATAAACGTTGAATAAAAAAGTATCTGCAGAAGCTTTCCTATTTTGATTACCACTTCCAACTGATTGCAGCAGAGAATTTTATAGATTTTTCCATTCTGAAAATAAAATCAACTTTGTCCTTCCTTTCTGCTTTTCTTACTAAGCAGACCCTCTCCAATTTTCCTGATATTGACTTAGGTTAGATAAGTGTAGGTCCTTTCTGTTGAGATTTAACTACAGAGGAATATGTATTAATATTACATTATCTCAGTTTAAAAGTCTTACATTGGCAATGTTTGGTCATAGAATGCAGATTATGTGCACATTGAAATCCTTTAAATTTATAAGCCCTTAAATTGCTATGACTATGTTACCATGAGCTGTGAGCTCATGAGCACATGAGAATGAAGTAATAGGTGACTGGTTTTGTTATTAAAATGGGAGAAGTCTATGGAAAACTGCTGTTAAAATGTCAGAGCATCTCTGAGCATTATGCTGAGTCACATGAGTTTATTGGGATGAAGCTGGCAGCAGGTAAATCTCGACCATACAGTTACAAGTGCTGTTTCCTGTAGAAGAACTTTCATTTTCAATAAAATAACTGTCCAATCAATTGAACGGTTCTAACTGGTGAACACAAAGCACCCTCTAGCTCCACATATACCTTTCATAGGCTACAGAGCTGAGGAGCAGAGCTCAATGAAATCACATGATTATTATATACATTAACTCTGAGACCACAGACAAGTTCCCAGCTGATCTCAGATAGTTTTTTGACTCCGATAAATAGATGCTGTCTGTGAACACCCCATGGTACCAGCTATGCATAGTGTTAGATTTATAGCAAATATCTTAATGTGCATTTAGAAACCAGCTAGGAGAGCCATATGCTCCAGAGCATTTGTGCTATATATTTATATATTAATGTAAAAGGAAAAGGTTGACAAGAAAATGGCAGTTGCACTGGATGCAGTAACCACATCTGTATGAGCTAGTGTGTGGTATGAAGATTTTACTAGACAAGATAGAAGTTGGCACTATTTTGTCATATCCATCTCTCACCTTCCAAAACTCATTGTTGGGAAGGAACACCCTGGCCCATGTTAATTCCTAAACTGTGATCAGATATTGTCTGAGAAAGCAGGAGTTAGTCTAGGAAAAAAATGCTTGATTAAACAAAGATGCTTTTTTAATAGAATTATGGGTTGTTCTTTTTTATCGTAATCTTCCTTATTTTTTTTCCTTAATTTCAATCTCTCACCCAGATATTACCCAATTTGTGACTTAAGGTAGGCAATGATCAAGACAGAAAAATTGTTTCATAGGAATCTGACACTAGTCCTGCTCCAGAACAATGTGTCAGAGAGATATACAAGACAGCTGGATGTTTTCCAGCTGTGGACTCGAAAGCAAGCGAGCTTCACCAATGTGGTACTGCAGACAGTCCCTGCAAATCAGGACACATCTCTTTTATCAGTGCACTAAGAAGTGTGCTGATAGTATCTCTGCATGTCGATGCACTGCATCTTGTAAATATATATATCAAGCTATTTAGAGCCATCTTCACATCCATCTGGAGATGTCCAGAAGCCTGAATTCTTCAAACCAAGTTTCTGACTACTGACAATATGCAGTTTTGCAGTTTGAATTATTCAGATTCAGGGCATATATAAACAATTATTTCAGCCTTGTAATGTCAAATAGATGTTAACTGAATTAACTGCAATGTATTATTCTTGCAATCTTGCGTTCTGTTCTACTATAAAAATAAATTCAAATATGGATAATATTATGAGTAAGCCATTAGTCAACAAAACATAGTTTTCTTTCACACGGTTGCTCAAATATTTTTTCTGAAAATTGTTGAATGTGTTTTCTCCAGTTATATGACTTAAGAAATGTATGAATCAAAGTTAGAAATATAAATTAGCATATACTCACCCATCAGTGCACCCTGGTAATTACATGAAGGATTCATTTATTGGGTCATGTTTTTTCAGGCAAGCTTCCAAAAGCAGAACATTGATAATAATGTCATTTGAAGTCAGGGTTACCTTTGTGGATCCCACTGATATTCATTTTCGAGTAGCTAATAATTCATCACTGTAATTTCATGACTAAAATTCAGAATAGATTCTGACCTTCTGATCTATGACTTAGCGTCATTACAGGCACACTAGCTTTATTTGGCCAGGGTGTAGTTTTGTGCATTTAGCAACTTGTCAGTAGAAACCAGGCAGTGAAAGGATTAAATGTCAGACATCTGAGAACTACAAGAAAGGCTTTCTTGCTGCAGGTCAGAGACTAGAATAAGGTGTCATTCAGACTGAAAGCTTCTTACAAAGTTTTTTAAAAAATATATATCCATTTTATACTGAGGGTTGCAAGGAAAGAAAGGGTTCACAAAGCATAGATCTGATTTACAATGAATCTGAACAAACTTTACAAAGGAATGAGTATATTCATCAGAAAGCCCTTTTTATAAAGCACAGGTTATTTAAAAAATGCAGAAGCTGAAGAATTTGGGGTGAGGTCATCCTGATCAATGCAAGGTGACAGAGGAAAAGGTAGTCGGATATTTTCAAAGACAAACTTTGTATATTTGACTTGCAACCACTGAAAAAATACCCCAGACCTGCCAGTATGCTATATTCTTTTAAAGTTTGATATTGAAGCACAACACAAAGTTGAATTGCTCACATAGCAGAAGTTGCAATTAAGTTGAAAGCTAATCTGTTACAATGACGATGAGGCTGTTGGGAAATGCCTTGTTTGTAATGTGTTGCTGACCAACTGAGGTAGGATGCAAAATGATGAGTAAGGATATAAGGAGGTAGGAGGCATAAACAGCAATTTATCAACATATGTAGAAAAGGACCCCAGCATGGCTTATAGCTTCCCAAAGCTCAGGTGCAGAGGCAGCCTGGGACAAATTCTTTAGAGGAGAGAGCAAAAATAGTTCTGAAGTGAGTGAAGGTGCATCTGCTCATACAGCAAAACCCTCTAACCTTGTGCCTTCGGTGCCTGGGACTTTATCCCATATGTCCACCATTCACAGCAGCAGATCCTACTTTGTGCTCTCACAACTCCTTAAATTAGCTACAGCTGGCCTTGCTTGGGGCTCAATAGCTTCCAATTTTCAGGAAATAGCTGACACATTTAAACTCTATTTGTAAATCAGGCTGGCAGAGGGAGCAATTGTTGGTTTTTTTCTGTTATCAGATGTGGGGGTCCTTACTAGCAAAAGCTGGCAAAAAGGGAGGGGGAAGAATTAAGCAGAGGTTTTCATGTATTTTGGAGATACTAGCTCTTTCTTGCTGTATTTGTCCTTAATTTTATTGAGCTATGACCTCACTTTGCTTCTGTCCTGAAACAGTTAAGTGTTAATTTTGCTTTTACTGGGAAAGGTGCTTTACAAAAAAAGGAATTTTATAATGGTCATACAGTGAGCAAATACCTTTCTATTTATGATGGTGTGGTTTAAAGCTCACTGCTGAAATTGGGTATGATTTGCAAGGCTTGTTTGAACAAAAATTTGAAAGCTTGTGAGGAAAGATTAAATGGTTTGGTAAAAGCAAACTGAATTTAATTTAGGTACATTGAATTCCAATTTAAGGCTGTGTCTGCTAGTCTATACACTTTTCAATTAACATTTATATCGCTTGTTTAGAGTAAGTGAACTGTGAGGCTTATTGTACAGGAAAGCTCTAGTAATCTAATTTGTTGACTTGACTGGAAAGTGAAGATACAGTACATCTGTGAAATTAGTCTCTTTGATTAGTAAGTCACATAGAAAGTTCATGTTGCAGTAGTAACTTAGTTGTGGTAATTTAATAAGGGCTAGTATATATTTGATAAAACTGTAAGCAATTCATTGTGTATCTGGTAAAATAATGTTCTATTCAGATTGTGAACAATATTTAAAGTGTGTTTTAAACATTAAAATACAGATTTTGCTGATACTAGGCTATCCTGCAAGACAGATTTTGTGGAGAAAATTGCAAGTGTGAAGCCAGATAACAAATCCCTGGCATGAAGAGTAGTTCATTTTCATCTAAAATCAAACGGATACGAGATTAAATAATTTCAATATCTGCTGGGTCCAGAATTGCACTAAGAAATTGTGAAACTGCTGGGGTTTTGGGGAGCTTGGAGTATTCCTGACCACTTGTTTACTTCTGGCTTTCAGAGAGGTAAAATCCAGCCACGGTGCTATTTTGGTCATATCTGATCTCTGAGTCTCTCTCTTACTACCAGGTTCTGGCATATGGAGTCATATTCACAGATTTATAGAAAAATACTAAAAATATATGATTTTCAGATATATAAGTTGGGGCCAACTGGATAAGGATAAGTGATGCAACCACAGGTGAGTTCAACCCTAGTGGTCTAGACTCCTAATTTCACTCAGCTCTGTAATCTGCAGCAGCCCAAATCATTAAATCAAATTAATTTTCATGGGGTTTTTTTTGTTAACATCACATTCAGACATAATCACAAATATGGGCAAGATAAAGATATAATTCTTATTGTTTTAAATATTACATAATGTATCTTAATATCAGATCATTGCAGGTTTGTTTGATGCTTGGTTCTCTAATTGTACAGTCATTAGTGACATAACAAGTAAGACACTGTCTACTTGAAGATAAAAAAGCCTAACTGCTTCATAGAGCTGTTCAAGTTTCTTTATTGGTATGACAATATGTTATTTAAATTGGGGGGGAGGGGGAAGTATAAAAGGCAATCTTTTAAAAAATTTACATTCCAGAAAGTGTAATGATTATGCTTACCCACTCTGCTTTTAATATCTGTGGTAAATGAATAAGACAGTAACTGAGTAAAAACAGGAGACCTTGCAGCTTTCCATTTGTCACTAAACTTCATTGGTTTTTCCTTGAAGGAGGGTTTAAAAGTTGTTGTTTTTAAAACTAAATCTGCATTGCTTGTGATTCATTATTTTCTTGCTAAGTCTTGCTTCTGTACTGTTAGAGGTACTTTTTTTCATTAGACACTCTTATCTGAAAAAAATCTATTGCATATCTTCAAACCTAATTTGTATCTTGTGGATCTATTAGTTTTGTATGGAAAAAAATAACCCTATTTTCCTAAACCCATTCATAACTGCTGAAACATAATTACTGCAAATCTTGGGTTTACATAATAAGCTTGGCGGTTGGGGGGGTTTGGTCTAAATAACAACTGTTTCAAGTGAATCAAGTTGTTTTAATAAAATATAAGCCAGGAAAGTATATAACATCCAGACAGACACTTCTGTGTCAGTGAGTTTTCCATAGGCCTCATTATCCTGAATTTAGATAAAAGCATGCTTCGTGCTTGAAAATAATTGTTTGGGTTTTTTTACTGGACAGAACTTACTCTCTACTGGAAGAAATTTGTCAACAGAAGCTTGATTCCTGGACAAAGAAGGCAGATAAGACAGATGTACTGAAATTGTGTACCTGAACCAGAAGTAGTCTTTTAAGAAGATACAAGTGAGTCTCATTTACTTGTTGCAGTATGTAGCACGAGAAAGGCAGAGAAGTCTGTTATGTTTACCTACAATTCAAGGGCGTGATTGCTCAAAGATGTGAATATTTGCATAAGACATTAAAAATCATCTTAAAACATGACCTCACATAAATGCTTGTCCTGACCATATTTGAAATGCACACACTGCATAAGATTGTAGGTATACTAGTAGTGCATTGGCAGAAATACGTCATAAGCAATGCACTCCCCCACTCAGATGCACACAAGATTAATGGAGGAAGACAGACAAATGTAGTAACTCATACAAGCCCTCTTATGTTGTGGTTTTCAGTAACTGTTAATGGAGTCTTAATCTTGGAGTATCCCCATGTCAAAATGAGTTCAATTCCTGAAATGCCATTAAAGATCTCAGTTAAACAGAAGCTCTGCGAATCGCTCATAAAATGCTTTACTTATTTAATTTAGATTAGTACATTAAATCTTTATCTACAGTATCATAATGACTTTCTTCCCTGATAAAGCTACATAAGCTCTGTAGTATAATGTTAAAAGCTCAGTAGTTGTTTCATCGAATAAAAAAAAGTAACAAGATCATTTCTTTTAAAATTGCTAAAATGATTGCTGTTTCTAAAATATGCATTAAAATCTACGTTGTGAGTACCCGTAATTTTCAGAGTAATGCAATTCAATTTAAATTGTAGGACTCAGCCATGCTTTGTAGGATGATTTTTATAGCTCTTGCAGAATGTATTAATATCTGGTTAACCAGGCTATAGAGTATAAAATTCTTCTTTAACAGTATGTGTTCCATGAACTTAACTGATTTATGTAAAAAAAACCCAACAAAACAAACAAAAGAAAGACACACTTTTACTACATTATACTATTTTATTCCTTAGAAGTCTGATCAAGCCAAAATAATTTAAAAAATAAGAGGAATACACGGTAAGGTAACTTACAATTAATGCTTAATAAAGTAGTGCTTCCTTCTTTTACCTTCTCTTTTAATGAGAATCTAGCTCTGTTGTTAATGGCCTGGTAAATCATTAATAGTATCTGAAAGAATACTCTGAGTTATAGCCCTATAAAGCCTTATAGCCTACAGCATATTCAGCAAAATCAGGCTAGAGGCTGCAACGAAATTCCTTGCCAACATTCCCAATATTTCTGATGAAATATGTTCAAAAGAAATGTCCAGAAACTGATGTTTTTAATGTACAGTGTAAATTATTTTAAATTAATTACAAATTATATCAAGAAACGTTATCTGACTTGATTGCTTCACATCTGAAAGTTACTATGGAACATCTGTTCCTATACTACATTTGTTTGGAAGCTTGAAAACATCAATTCCAAGATGCACAGAAATAAACCAACATGTTGAATTATTTTTCCTCCACTCTTGGAGTCCTTTTTCAATGCAGGCAAAGATGGCAAGTGATAATAAGTTTCCTTTTGTCTCAGCAGGGCAGCAGACAGTAGTTCAGAATGACTCACCAGGTTTGCCCAAATCATAAAGCTTACTCAGCAATTGGTAATATGACTGTTCACCAACCTAAAAAAATTACTTATTTTTGAAGGCACTGTCATTGTAACTTATTCCATTTAAATGCTGAAATTTTTCCAGAGGAAAAAATCCAATAAAAATAAGTCAAATGTGCTTGATAAATGCCTTCACTAAAAATTAGAAAGTGAAGGATTCTTCTTCATAGACGTTGAAACAAGTGTTTGTGAAGCCAACAAAAGGGGTAGATATGGTGCAGCTCCCAATCAGAGTCCCAAATAGGGCCAGCATCATTCAGCCTGAATTTGCCTTTCTCTAATTCCTAGCGATATCACCTAGCTGTTCTACAGTGGGAACTGTCTCTTGTGGTCATGCATTAATTAAATAATATTCGTTGAGGAAAATAGTATTTCTTGGCAGTATTTCTTTGTCTTGTGTCATAGTTCCTCACAGCTGTCAAAGTTCAGATATGCTGCTTACAACCCTATGCACATCAGTTTTCCTAGCTATCCCAAGTCACCAAACCAAAACTTTTTACCTCTGCAAATCTGTGTTGCAATCTCACAGACTAGTAATGCACAGCTTCTGCAGGGGCTGCTGGAACTCCTGGGCACTTTAACAAGGTTCATAGACCTTGGTGCTACTCGGTGTGAAATTGTGCTTAGTTCAAATCAGGTTAAAAACATTTATTATCTTCAATTTTTGCAACAGGAGAATGAGAAAGCCCAGTTACAAAAGAAAAAAAATTGTGCTTGCTGACTTTTCCCCAAGATCAGCTCCTAAAGATATCTTGCCCTATATTCATCTGACTTGCTGTGGACATTTGGATCATTCAGTTCGTCAGAGTTTCTGATGTCTGAATGTTTCCTCTCAGGGTGTAGTCATAAGGCAGACTCCACTTCTGCTAAAGCATACTTGCATTTGCAGCAAATCCATTTCCTGGAGTCCTGCAGGGATTCCATTTAAATTGAATTTTTTTCACACTGTCCCAGCTTATCAACACCTTACTTAGCAAATGCCTCTGACAGTTCTCCTGTCAAAAGTTGCTATTTTCTAGAGCTGCAGGTTTTATCAGCCTCTAACATCTGATAACACACAAAACCTGCCTAATATTTGACTAGCCTAGAAACAGCTTCTCCACTCAAGCAAAACAGCTACTTGTATCCCTTACATATGGTGGGAAGCGTACTTATACCGCTATGAAGTGAAATTTAGTTTCCTATTTTGTATTATGCCTTATTCATACATGCATTAATGCCATTCACACTCTTGAATAATTCTATACTTCCATAGCATTGAATGTGGATGATCATCTTCCCTCACATACCCTCTTTCCCTGCCCTTAAGTAATAAGCCAAAAACACACACTCATGTTCAATTACAGCTTTATAAAATAAAGGATGAAACTGAGATAAGTTTGAATGAAATATTAGGTGAGACTGGAGTTTGTTTTTTTTTAATAAATTATGGGGTTTGAGTTATTAAAAGAATTGTGGAATATAAAAGTTTCCTTTTTTTCTCTAGACATATAAAGCAGTAATTATTTTTTCCTTTTAAATAATTAAATTCAGATTCACAAGTGTTTATTTTGCCTATGTTTCCTAGATGTTAATTACACCTTCAAAGACTGCTTTTCAATAGTATAGAATTAGAAGTTGAATTAATCTAAAATTTTGCAAAATGTTTCGTGCTGTGACTGGTCATTGCTATAAAACTAAACCCCAATCTGTTATGGAGAGCATAATGTGAAGGATTTTTTAAAGGATTTCTGATTATCCTGTCTGAAAGACTTAATAATGGCACCTCTTAAGATGTAGTAAAATTGTGCTCCAAAGAAAAGAATGGGATCTCAGCATAGTATGCCACTGTAGTTATTGTCAGCATGAGTAGAAATTCATTAACTTTATTAAATTGTCTCTACTTGGACAATATTTGTGGAAATATTTTAGTAATATATAGAAAATTTTAGTAATAAAATTTCACTTTACAGGAAAACCTACATTCATACATAGAAGTAAAGACAAATGGGAGGTAGTCAAGTATTAGAAACTAAGAATATCTGTGTTATGCTAATGCATAAGGTGAAAAAAGAGTAAGAATTCTGTATTTACTGGAATTGTTCATAGCCAGACTTTTTTTTTTTTCTGACAGCCCCTCTCAGAATCACTGGAAACAAAATCTCAGTTATAAACATCTTATAGCACCTGGCAACTACATATACCTACACAAGTAACTAAAGCATTAATTTTTTTTGTTTTGGTTTGGTTTTTTTGCCTGGCATTTCAGTGTTGAACAGGCAATAGAACACATGAATAACCAACATGAAAGACTGTTGATCAAATATGCCCTCAATATAATTTTTTTTTCTTCAGTAACTGGAAAGTTCTTAATGGACACTTAAAGGTAATTTCACAACAGAAACAAAGTAAAATGATGTTCTACTACAATGTGTTTGAAGTTAGATAGATGACAGCCTGACAAAGGTTTGGTGCAAGAAGTGTAACTCCATAAATTGTTTTATTTCTTTTATTGCCGGGATGGTCTAGCTTGACAGTCTTGATTTATTTGCAGTTGTGACCTTTCAGACTGAGGAGTGTTGTTCTACAGGGATGTGAGAAATAGCTCTAAAACATGAGAAATATTTTTTCATTTTTTTTAATAGTACTTCAATATTTGTTTCAAATATTGCACAAATGTTGCAGAACCTGTTTCTTCTCTACCATTTCTGTATTTATACTTTTGTGAAAGAAAGTAAAGTAATCACAGGTTCACATACTATGACTTTACTAGAGACAAGAAAAAAACTTCAGCATAGGTATCTCATCACAATAATACATAGGCATTACAAATTCATATTGTACTTCCAGATCTTGTGATTTGCCTAGATATTGTCATTAAGTTTCTTTTAATGTTTCATTTCTCTATAGCTCGATCTCAATCTTTGGTGAGGCTTCAGAGGGAGAAGCAGGCTGAGAGTTGTTACAGGTGTGTGGGTCACTGAACTTCAGATATTTCCCTTTCCTTTTGTCGCTTATGGACAAGGTAAGTGACAAGGGAAGAGCTATATTCTGGTCACTGTGGGTCACAGTCTAAAGTGAGGAGATGAGATGATGTGACTCTCATCTCCCCTATGAGGAAAGGCTGAGCAAGCTGGGACTGTTCAGCCTAGAGAAAAGAAGACTAAGGGGGGACCTTATTCATGTTTATAAATGTCTTAAGTATGGGATGCAGGGGTAAATGGCCAGCCCCTTTTCAGTGGCCTGTGGAGACAGATCAAGGGGCAATGGCTGCAAGTTGGAGCACAGGAAGTTCCGCACCAACATGCGGAAGAACTTTTTCACAGTGAGGGTGACAGAGCCCTGGGACAGGCTGCCCAGGGAGGTGGTGGAGTCTCCTTCTCTGGAGAGATTCAAGACCCATCTGGACACCTATCTGTGCAATATGTGCTAGGGAGCTGCTTTGGCAGGGGGGTTGGACCTGATGATCTCTCGAGGTCCCTTCCAACCCCTATGATTATATGATAGTTGGCATGACTAGTTCAGTGAGGTAGCATTACTTCCCATAAATTTGAAGTTACCTGACTCAAATCCTTAACTGTTGCTCTTGATTACAAGAAAATGCATTCCTTTTGTTGTCAGTAAGAATGTGATTTATTTTGGGGGTTTGGTTGTGTTTTGGGATTTACTTTTTTGTTGTTATTGTGTGGGTTTGGGTTTTGGTGGGTTTTTTTGATGGCTATTAATCTGTGTGGTTAGTCTTTTAGTAACTTGGCAGATAACACTTTCCTTAGCAAACATTTTGTCTCATGATGACTTTTCTACATTTTGCTCTTTATTTTGAGATTTTTTATAACCATACAAGAAAATTTTAGTTAAATTGACTATGTCTGTAACCTATTTACAGACACTGCTGAACTGTACATACCACAACAGACAGCTAATAAATGCTGACCCCTAGCACATAGTGTTAAATATAACATGGTAGTTTTCTGCCATTTTTCCCAAGGGAAATCACTGCTCTGTGTCATATAGATTTCTGTTCATATTTGTTTTAAGATTTTTATCAAAATACCAAATACCATATGCTGCTCAGTATGTGATCTGCCATATAGACATATTTGTAACACACTTTGAATTCTGTGGTGAACCAAACAATGCTGTGGTGTAGAATTCTAGCATATCATTTATTTACTCTTAGTGAGTAGTTTTGAAATATGTTGGGTACTTCTATTTTACTTAGCCAAGTGGCATTAGTTCTTTCATGTTCCTTGTGAACACTGAAAATATTGCCTGCTTTTTTGTATGTTTTTAACATACATAAGCAGCCATTTTTAAGAGGATGGGACAGAGGTGGAAGGTAGTGGAAGTACAGAATCCTTTCTACACTTTACATAGGAATACCATTTGTTACCTCTGTCCATAAGGTACTGAGCATCTTCCAGTGTTGGCAGAATGCAATCAGCAAGTGCTGCAAAGTACTTGGTCACTCACAGAGATAATACCCTCTGCTATTTGAAATGGGCAGCTTGCTTTTGTGTTTTGGTGAAAGAATAGGAAACAATGCTATACATCATGTCTGGTTTTCTGTTTAGAACTTGGTATAAGCTGATGAAAAGAAAGATAACGCTGTTACATAGTGTCGCAGTTTTGTGTAGCTGGGTGCTTTTAGAGAACAGGGGGCTGCAAAGTGCCACAGTAATAAGGAACTGTCAAGCAGCTAAATCATCTCCATGACACTGTTGTGAATGAGTTTAAGCTACTGACTGCTTTGACTTCTTAATGTTACCATGCTATTAGTTCTTTATATTCTATTATTCACAGTTTTGTGGTATTCATTTCATCACACCTTGCTCTCTATCCTGTCTCCTTCCCCAAAGGAGCCCTAGGTTATTCTGAGATCAGCTAAGTTTTCTCCTCTGTAGCTTTTTACTTTGATTGCCTATTTTACCTGTCAAATTACTTGAGTCCAGTAGTTAGTTAGTTGGAAAAAAGATTCAGGGGTTGTGTATTTTGGTATAAGTATTACTTTTGTTCAAGAGATTAAAAGGTAATGAATGATGATGGAAATAAAAATTCCATGCAAATGAAGTTATATCTGACTTCTATGTTAATACAAAGGCTGGATGATAGGTGTTTTAGTACTGTCAAAACATAGGACAGGGAGAGTAAAATATCTTGATTTCTTGAATTAAGCTGTTATCCTCTTTACTTTTAGTTATTAGGGGATTTATTGCACAGATTGGCCTATGTGTATACCACAAATTTTGTGCATTATGTATGTTCACAATTGCTGCTATGTTTTTGCTCATCCTAGTAGTATCTGTATCAAATTGAAAAAGGTCTTTTATGGGAAACTTAATTTCTTATATAACTGTTTTCTTGATATGTTTTAAACTTCAAACTGTAAAAAAAAGCTACATATTTTCTAAGAGAAAGTGTAATTATTTTGTTGGTTCTGCTTTAATTCATGAATTTTATATCAAGGCTTTTTTATGATAAATTGTAAAATATGTCAGGCTATCACTGACGTTCAATTATAGGACACATCAACAATTGAATAACATTGGAGATTGCAGTGAAGTTTGACAAGATATAATCAAGTTCTTATCTGAGATCCCAGTTGTACATGGTTAACTGCACCAGAGTGACTTTTATTTACATGAAATTTCTATATACAGTTTAGGCGCATTTTTAATACATTCTCAAAAAGACAAATATGAGGTATTCACTGACTGTGTGCACAGAAAGACCTTTTTAATGGGTGAAACATTGTTTACAAAAGAGGTGTTTGTCTACAAAATTGTTACTCCAACAGAGATATTCCATACCTGTCTTTGCTGGATCTAGAGTTCAGGCTTTTACCTGGTGCAAGACGGTGATTCATATAACTCTTTCCTTTGGAGTTTTGGTCAGGATATTTGGTGCTCTGTTTCTGAATCAGATAGTTATGTTTGGGAGAAGCTCTTTGTCAGCAAAAATCACAGGGAGAGTTATAACCCCCAGGGACTGCAGAGCCTCACAGCTATAACCAGCTATGGGATATGAGGCATTTCCCCAAATACAAACCAATAATCTGGAGATGCAACAAGGGTTCATCTGAAGGACAGCAGTAAACATTGGTAGTCATGCAGGTACTGGCCATTTGGACCAATGGGTCAGTCAGTGATCATTTCTGAAAGCTGAAAGAGCAAAGAAACAATTCAGAGCTCCTTGAGGCTTAAATAGACATGTTAAATTCATTTATTTATTTATTTTAAATTCTGTTTCTCACTTCCAAAAATAACCTAACCCAATAATGTAACACATCACTGTGTTAAGGAGTACTATTTGCTATAGACTTCATTCAGACTTTTCGAAAAGAAAATATGAGGCCCAGGTGGGGTCACCCTTAAGGACTGAGCAACTGGACAGCCTCAAGTTTCTGGCAAAGACTAGTAGGGGCTAAGCAAAGTTATCAGAAACTGGAAGTACACTCAAACTTCTTACACATTATGTAGGTACATTAACAGGTTGTTATTGGGAAGGACTTTTCTGTGTTTAGTTGATAATATTTGTATAGCAGTGTTGCTCTTTCACAAAGCTTTTTTCCATTAGGAGATTTCTAAGTGCTTTAGAAGGATATACATGCTTCATTTAACTTAATACCTCAGATGGCAAGACTGAGGCAGTAACAGTTTCAATGACTGGCAAAGCTTGTTTTTTTCTTTTTAATTACTCTGAAAGCAGACATTCAAGACACATTTTTGTCCACAGTTGTATTTAATTCCAAAATGCTGTAAAGGTCTTAAAATATGTGATGATTTTGGGGCAATGAATAAAATATCTCCATTTTGATGGCTTTGAAACCTCACATTAAAAGAACTTTGATACAGCAATAATGCCAGCATCATAGGACTGCAATAACTTCCATATCAGTAAAATGTCCTGGTGCCTTTTTTTTATACTTTTGTTTTTCCTTTCCACTCTCAAGGCACCTTTCTTCATCAAACCATTAATTTTCATAATATCTTGCAAGGCTTTGCTGTTGGCTTGCATTTACCTCTTATAATTTGCTAAAACCATAAACTGAATCTGAAACAATTATTGTGTGCTGCCTTTCATAAAAGAACAGACTTATATTCAAATAGAAAATATTGAAAGTGTGGGTCAAAATACATAATGTCAAGAGACATAGTCGTCTTTTTCCTGTATCCCAGCAGTCTCATTAACACTTTGAACTTAGCTCCTGCCAATACTGTAAATTCACTGCTGTCATTTGTATCACCAGAATTACTGAAGACAACATGATGTGATACACCAGCTTTACAAGAATAAGAAACTTTGCAGAACTTTACATAGTAGTAGCAAGATTTCATAATATCTATCTACAATTTTATTACTTTGTGTATAAGCTTAATAAGTGATTAATTAATTTTAAAATAGAATTGGCTTTCATTTTGACTAAGTAGGTATAGCTGAATGAAAAAGACTGGTTTTAGTACCATTAAAATTGAAGGATTAGAATAGATCGTTCCAGAACCAAAGGATAGAATTGAGTCCTGTTTCCCTGAAAAATTTATTTTTACAGAAAGAGAGAAAGAAAGAAAGAAAAGGGGGGTGGGAGATGGGGGAGGTAAGACCATTAGAAAATAAGCTTCCAATACCTGTTTGGCATAGACATTTTGTTTTTCCTGTAATAAAATGCCATTTTTGCAGTTTTGTCTGTTCAAATTTGATTCATTAACTTGGTTAGAGATGGTAATTTCGTTTGTCCCCAAATCAATAAAGGCGAGATAATAGGCTGCATAAGGAAAAGGGTTACGTGCAATATATATGGGGGGGGGGGGGGGGGGGGGGGAAATGCCCTCCAATCAGCAGGCATACTGGGATAAAATAGACAAAGTAGATCAGAGCTGTTGCAAACTATATCATATAATCCTTTTATGTTCTCTTGCCACTTGTGAGGCTTCTGCTAGCATACTCTGGCCAGAGCACTACACTTTCACTGCAGACGTGAACCAGCTGGAGAAGGTCTTGGGGAAAAATAATCAAAGTTTTAGACTCCCCAAGAAAAGACTGAAAGAATTGGAAATCCTAAAATAAAAATGAAGGGGAAGAATGTAAGTCTCAAAATAGATCAAAAGTATGTTTGCACTTCTGAACTCCATCTCTGTACTCTGTAAGGATGTTTTGTGTCAATATGCTTTAGAAAAAATAATAGAAAAGGACGCAAAGAAGTAGGAGTTCTCATCTTACAGAAATTCTGTTTAAATCTATGAAAAAGCAGATAAAAGCTGTCCCTTTCAGGTGGAAGGGGAAGAAGGGAACAGGTTTCTTTGTGGATTCTGTTTGCAGTGATGTGGATTTATTGTGAGCCACATCTGTTGCTTTATATATCTTACTGATATGCCAGAGCTATGCTGCACAGATGTTTAGAAGAAATTTCATCACAGCCCTTTGGAGTGTATTCCGTCACTTAGCCATATATTCTATTACAACTTGGGTCCATAAACTCTCTCATAACTGGATCTCTATAGGATACCATTATTTTCTTTATCATATTTGTCATCAACTCCCTTTAACTATCCGGTGTTCTTACCTTGGTCCTATGTCAGATGTACAGTCCTACTCAAAAAATAGCTTCATTCAAAAAAGGACCATTAATAATCATATTGCTGGGCAGCATCAAAATTGTGAATTAGAAGATTAAGTTAATCTACCAGAATAATTTAGCTTCTTCTCTTACTTCTGACAGCTCTGGCTCTCTGAGGAGGTGTGCCCTTAGTTTATACCTCTTACCTTCAAGTTCTGTTCTCAGTAAAGCATGCAAGAACCTATTAACTTTTCAGAGTTTGCTTCATCATTCCCTCCATCCAATTTAAATTAATGCTGTGTTCAGATCATCAGTCCTTCATCAAGCTCATAAAAGGGAGAGAATAGACATTTAAAATGATTACAAGCCAGACTATTTATAGTTCTAATGTCTTTTAAGTCCTCCTGTTTAATTACATGGGAAGTATGGGCACTTAGGAGAAGCCAGATCATTTAATGTGACGTAGGCTACTCATTGCACGTTGTTTTACAGGAAAACCATGATCTAGAAATTTGCTTCAAGTCATTGGTGTTTAATGTCTATTTCAGTAAATAAGTTTTTGAAATAATTGTTTAGTTGACATATGAAAATTTTTTTGTCTGCCAGTATTTTGGAATCAAATACAATCAGAATCCCATCTTCCAGAGAAGTTATACAAGTCTTGAGATGAAAAAATGGAAAATAGCCCCCTTTTCATCCTTTTTATCTGTATACAAGACACTTTAAAGTTTAATTTCACAAAAAATACATATATAACATTTATTGGCAGCATTAATATTAATTCCAGATTATTACATGTTTTTACTTATTTCCTGAAGTAGATGTTGGGGAAATATTCGAGCAGTGATTAATGGGTGGATCTAAATGGGATTGTGACAGAAAAAATGTGTTGGACTAGTGTGAAGAAAATAAGGCCTTTGCCAGAAAATTGTTGTTGTAATTTAAACTACATCACAATTAGGAAGTAGAAATAAAAATATAGTATCATTCATAGAGCTATGATTTTACCCTGATAAATATCTTCAAAGCAGGCTAGACAAAACCAATGGCATCTCACATAACGGTTTGAGTGACTCATCCCTGCACTAGTCTACTTAAATTTCATAAAAGCAGTAAATAGCACCTGAATATATCTGTTGTCTATGTGCTAGCCATATGAACCATTTAGGTTCACTAGCAGCCAGGCCTTTGGTCAAATTGTGAGGTATTTATTTTAATGCAGTTGGTCAGTCAAGTCAAAGTCATTCATTGCCATACTTCCAGATAGAGAAACAAAGCAAAATGACGAGTCCTTAATTTCTCTCTTGAGGATGAATCTATTCCCCTGGCAAATCATGCATATCAAAAAAACCTTCTCAGGTGAATGGAATTTATGAATGGGAAATCTTTCATGACCAACATAGAATCATAGAATGGTCTGGGTTGGAAGGGACCCCAAGGATCATAGAGTTCCCTCCCTTCAGGTACTGGAATGCTGCAATGAGGTCCTCCTGCAGACTTCTTTTCTCCAGGCTGAACAAGCCCAGCTCAATCAGCCTCTCTTTGTAGGGGAGGTGATATGATAACCTTTTGTGTTGAGAGAACTGGTTTGATGAGAGCTGTGGAAACTTTTTGAAGACCAATCAATACCCTGATTTAAGATTAAAAATTGATATGGCAAATGCTTTGATTAGGAAATTATAGCATTAATAAGAGGTCTATAAACATTTTGTTTGTGACAATTTGATGTTCTAAAGTTCTCTATGTACCTGATGGATATGTGCTGGTGGTACCAGCCCCAGAGGAGAGTGGGATTACAGGACTTCAGCATTATCTCTCACAGAACCTGTCAAATTCTCTTATGGTTTTCCTGCTGCCAAATTTACCGTGGTGGAAAAGGGGGAAAAAAATTAAAAATTGAAGTCAACTGAAATAATTGACCTCATTGCAGCCTTCCAGTACCTGAAGAGAACATACAAACAGGAGGGGAATCAACTTTTTAAAAGGGTAGACAATGGCAGAACAAGAGGGAATGGATTAAAACTAAAGGAAGGAAGGTTTAGATTAGATATTAGGGGGAAGTTTTTTACAGAGAGAGTGGTGAGGTATTGGAAGAGGCTGCCCAGAGAGGTAGTGGATGCCCCATCCCTGGAGGTGTTCAAGGCCAGGTTGGATGGGACCCTGGGCAACCTTGTGCAGCTACAGGCCTGGAGGTTGTTGGCCCTGCCTGTGGCAGGGGGGTTGGAGCTCTATGATCCTTGGGGTCCCTTCCATCCCATGCCATTCTATGATTCTATGAATTACAAGTGGATTGCTATGAAGCATAATTAATCAATTGTTTATACTTTCCTGAGAGGAGTTTTATAAATTGCTGCACATTTCTCAAGACACTGAAATTTGGAGACACTACAAATCCCTTGAGGAGAAAACTACTTGAAGAGACACTTGGCTTACAATAAAAATTTACATAAACCCACAATTTGTTGAACTGCTGCATTCTTCTGAATTGATTGCAAAGAATTAAACAAAAGATATTAGAAAAATAATTTATAACCAAGTAAGAAAGAGAATGAAAAGTTACTATGATCCAGGTAGAGGTCTGACAAGTGATCTAACTAGCAACTCACAAATCTGAGTATATTTCTGTTATAATGTAAAATAAAGCCATAGGAAACTGTTTACCTGCAAAACCAAGAGTGTGATGACAATCATGTTTGTGGGCTGTGGCCACCATTTCAGTGTTGATTTCTCTATTGAAGGTATACATATTTCTCATACTCCTTATGGTAGGCAATAATATTCCAGCACAAAATGTTATAGTAGTTGTCATTATTAGCAAGACTTAACTACAGTCTGCTAGACTTATTCCTGTTTTGTAATTGGTTTATAGAGATATTTGTATATGTTGGCTATTAAAAACGTGAATTATTATTTCTGTATATAAACTTATTTTCCCATAGGTATACAAATTCTTGCAAAAATTTAGATGAAAGTGAAAAATAAACAAAACTATAACTGGCAGGTAGAAACATACAGTGCTGGTGCTATGTCAGTTGAAAAAATACTTTCCAGAAAGGAAATGAAAATACTGTGCTGTCAGAACAAAGCCTACAGTTATAGCAGACATTCCTCCATCCATTTTTTGTTCAAAAAAAAAAAAAGGCTCTTAAGTGTAAGTCAAACACTAAAGCTAGGAAATTCAGAAAAAAGTTTCAAAGCTACAAATATATGGAAGGGGGGAAAAAAAGCAAGTTTTATTCCTGAAGGCTATTGAAAGGCATTACTAGAATTCCTTGTCAGCTAATGCTGAACTTCCCCTAAGCTCTAGGGAACCACTATCTGTTAAAAAATACAAACCACCAAAATAACCCAGAAATAACAAAGAACATTAAAAAAAAATCCCTTCATGCTTAAAGGTGAGGTTTCCTAGGATCTCTTAAAGTAGACAGAAAATAAAATCCAAGCCATATTTTGAAAATACATACGCATGCATGAAGCTAAATGGTATTGTGTACAAGGTGGGGAGGGGAGTATGACGAGTCACATATAAACAATAAAATTATGCTTACTTCTATCCCTTCTACCTTTCCCTAATTACTAGCTCATTTCTTTATCTGTGATGGTATTTATTTTTTATTCACACTGATAAGGTACTGATTTTGTACTCACATTATTTGTCCCTGAAATTTTTATAGAATAAGTCTCCCTCACTAGTAGATAATGTATGTGAGTAGGTAAAAGACTGACTGTCTTCATTTTATAAGTATAAATTACTCTGCCTGGAAGCTAGGAAATCCGCTTTTATTTTTGGGTCTGATTAGAGCTGTCACTTGAGTACTTTGCCATTTGAAATTAAGCATCCTGGATAGTAAGAAACTGTATTGTATCATAATCCCAGTCTTAGAGAATTAAAACTTGCTTATTGACATCAAAGGGAAGAAGGAAGAAATAACAGAAACTAGAATTATTAATGGATTAGGTAAAGTGCATGTGCTTGTACAATTCCTGAGTTCCAGAACACCAAAGTCTTCCTTGACTAAGCTTTAACTGTGGAGAAGTTCAGACATACCTACAAAGCTCTTCTACAATGTGTTTACACCTCTTCTTCCTTCCAACAGATGAATAAATGGCCTTAGAAAGTCTCTTCTTTATAATTGACTTCTTTAGATGTGATGCGTAGGCACACGGTTTAGTGCTGATTGGCAGGTTAGGGAAATGGTTGGACTTGATATAAAGTGGGTCCCTTCCAACCAAGACAGTTCTATGACTCTTGAATGCGGCTCTCTGTTAGAAAGGTTATATCTTTACTGAAGGTTGTCTCAAAAGAAGTTTGTGAAGCAAATTTACCTTGGGACTCCGGATTATACTGAAGATGGGTTTTTGTTATGCTCTAGTTCTCCAAGTGTTAGCCATGCATTGTGTTGAAGAAAACAAAACCATACAATATAAATTTACTGTCTCAAAGTGAAGCACAGTAGTTCATTAAAAGAAGCTTTTAGACATTAAATGGAAGCATACAGAACCACAGTCTTAATCATTTATAGTGAAATGTTTCCCTTTCCTACACCCATGAGAGCAAAGATATGACACTCTCTGCTATATTTTATTCTGTATGCTACCAAACCTTTCCCAAACATCAAGTGTACACTTACCATGCTATATACAGAAAAAAATGGCAGTCTAACAACATAGTAAATCCTTGTGATTGCTTCCACAGTGGTAATGAAGCACTTTATACAACGTCTTGAGGTAGATTTGTTTCAGAGTATATAACTTTAATTTTCTTTTGAATTGTGCAAATCTTTTCCAGAAAGATACCTTTTCAGAAAAATATATGCCTATTGTTTTTCTAATATATATATATAAACATTTATTTTCAAAAATATGTTTCTAGAATTTTTCAGAAATTAAAATAACTTAATGAAGTGGCAAATGGAGTATGCGTGTGTTCACTGGGTAAGCGCTTTTCGTTCTACCCCAGAAACAGCAAAGTTACTTATATTTATATATGGAAGTTTCTGTAATTAGAGGAATTGGACAGTTATCACTGTTTCATGTCTGTCTTTGTGATTATAAAGCAGCTAAGATGCCTTTGTAGCTGTCAATAAAGGCAGCATACAAAGCACCAAAGGTAGGTCCCAGGAGATCCATTTTTAAGTCTCAAGCCATGACAGCTGTAATATAATCTGTGCAAGCTGCCTCTTCCTTGAAGATTATGTGGATGTCACCATAAACTCTAAAACCAGTGATGGTACAGGACGTTCAGCATGTTATTGCTGGCATTATTTCCAATTTCAACACAGATCTTCATAAACATGTGAACTGAGTTGTTTCATGTGGTTGTCAAATGGGATAAATCAGATGCATTGGGGAGACCTTTTAGTACTACAAGAGTTTCTTAAGACCCATCAGGAACCCCTATAATAGTCAGATCTAATTTTCTAACCCCTTAGACTATATAAAGCTAGCTCTTACTGGAAATAATGACTCAGATCAGTCCAGCTCAGGTGTTTGGAAATATTTATAATATTTAAAGCTCTCTTAGAAATTTCCTGACTGTTTTGTATGTACTCTTTGCCAAAAGATACTTTTTTCTGTTATGATTATCTCTGAATTTAAATAGTACTTACCTTAGTCTAGTGCTTAATGCTATGTATTTAAAGAAGATATATCTTTAGATTGAGATCTTCCCTCTTGATCTTACTTTTACTGGGGTAACCAAAATAAGTATATGTTAGCCTTCCATTCTGAGACAGATCGCCTATTCAACAAAAGTGCTTTTTATCTTTTTCCAAATCCACATCACACAGCTCTCCTACCTGAAATCATAAGCTTTGTTCTATGCATCTATTTTGCCTTAGCCAGTTATATGTCTCTCAGATGACTCCTGTGTCTCAAATATTCTCTTTTATTGACTAAGATACACCTATCTATCTTTATCTTTCCACTGGGGTAACTCCATTCACAGTGGAAATTCTGTTTGTCCTTGAGTGCTTGATGTCTGCATTTTTTAGTTTATGTCAATTCTTACTTCTTTAGATAAATAATACACAATGAAAAAAACACCATTCGTGCCCTTGCAGCCAGCAGTTCTAAACTTCAGTACCTATGTTTCACTACAGTTATCACTCCAAGTTTTGTACTATACTTGACTTGAAAACAGACAAATCCAGCTCCCACACTTTGAAACACTGACTTCAATCAGTGTAAAAGCTTTGCAGATAATTATTTCTAATTAATTCTTTTGCAACAAGCCCTTTCATTAACCTTATATCTTGTGAATTACCTTGCTATGGGTTTGTCCTGGTTTTGGCTAGGATAGTTACTTTTTACAAGGATCTGGGAGAGGACACAGCCAGGGCAGGTGAGCCAAACTAGCTAAAGGAGCATTCCGTACCATATGTAAACTGTCCTTATCCCAATCTGTAAGGTTTACCATCATGTTCTGATTCTCCTTCCTGTACTGCAGGAGGAAGAGATGTGAGTGAGTAGCTGTGTGTTGCTCAGCTGCTGGCTATCGCTAAACCACAATCTACTTTTAGAACATGTTTTGCCCTTCAGTGGTATTTTATACCTTTTCAAGTAAATTTTACTTCCCAGTGTCAGCAGCCTCCATTTGGTAAAGTCATACTATGTTCATAGTTCGTCTTCTGCAACTTTGCCATCAGAGAAACAATCCCTTCTCTTCACTGACACCATATTATTAAAAAAAAAATAAAACACAACTAAAACAAACCAAAAATTTTAAGATTGCAAACATTACTGAGTGGAAATGGAGATAAATATTTCAAGCAAAAAGGCACTAAAGATGAAAGGTTATTAACATCCTAACAGTAAAAGCTCAGACAAGTCAATATTTCACTTGGTTTACGACTTTGATCTTGCACCTTGATTTACATCAGGAGCTGTCATAGTCTTGGAGGCATTTATTGTTCAGACTTATTTGTATTTGAAAATATGTAAGTATTGCAAAGAACAGTCTACATCTATAATTGCCAAATTCTGAAATGGATCTTGCTTTAACTTAAATCAACATAACAGAATGTGTGTCTGTCCACAAAAAAAAATAAAAAAAATAATGAAGGTATATATATATATGGCAATAGATATATATATTTGAAGCAAAATAATGTAAGATAATTCATTTTTAGCCTCTCCGAACTCATGTTTAACTGATTTATGTAACATATGAGAAGTTCTTTATAATCATTTTATATACAGCAATGAAATTTTTCATTCTCCAAGATAACTGCAAGAATTTTTACAATTTAATCAAAAATAATATGATGTAGGAACTGTATTTTACTGCCCTCTTTTCCTCCTACATCAAAGCTCTATATGCATAAAATACCTTGTTTTGTGGGTGCTGAGATGAAAAATTTCTTTCTCTCTTCCAGAATTTGCATAATGTACTAGGGTTTGGAATATAAAAGCTTACTTGCAATCAAGATTATATATTTTAAAAATTAATAACTCTCCACATCTCTTCTGCCCCCACCATACCAAAAATAATATTTAAAAAATCAGGTCTCCCTATTCCTCATATGAGAGAAGAGAGAAAGATTAATTCTACAGTCTCAGATTTTTACTCCAGAAAGAAAAGGTATGGACGCTTTTAATCTGCATGTTCCATCCTAAATGACTTAAAATGGAACATCACACAGATAAAGTTTTCAACTTCATGAGGTTTTTTGTTTTTCTTTTTTTAAATTAAACTGTAGTTTTCATCACTAAAAAGAGAAGTCTAGTCTGAGTTGTCTGTCTTGGGTAGTTAATTCCTACCATAATTCTATTTTTTTAAAATAGATAACCTTAATAGTTTTCTATTTTGTATATTTAGTTCTAATATTGTAATGAAACCATGTTTTCCTAAACATTAAGGCTAAATGAAACCATGTTTTCCTAAACATTAAGGCTAAATATCTGTGTAGTTAGTAGGCACAAAGTTGTTCATAAAACCTTCTATCAGGCTACTATCAGGCTACTATTCAGCCAAAATATATTTTATATGTTTTCATCAAATTTGCAAAAAATTACTAGAAAATAGAGAATTACACTGAAAAAGGAAGAACTATACATAAATTCTTTAAGGAAAACCTTGCATCATATCTCACAGTGGTATTAAATATAACACACAACCAGATACATTTTTCTTGATGAACAGTCTCAAGAAATTTGAAAGCTGCACATTATAATCTCAGACTTGGTATATACAGAAGACTGGCACAGTAGTCTTCAATTAGTACTACAGAAAAATCACTGGAGCTGTATCCCCTCCAAAATAGCACTAATAATAAAACGTTTCTGTAGGTAACAAATGTTCCTTTGTATTTTACTGTCACAACATTGAAACTGTCTGTTCCTTGCCTGTACGCAGTCACTTTGTACTGAAAACCAAAGTCAAGGACCAAATAAACGTCACAGCTCAAACTGACTCACAGAAATAATATACATATCTTTTTCTCCTTTGCTGTTTTCAGCTGATGAGATGGTGTCTCATCATTCCTTTCCATATTATTTCTTAAACACATTATTTCAAAGTTGTCGAATTTAGTCTTATTTCTATTTCTCTGTTATTAAAAGCAACCCAGTGTTCTATGCATATTTTATTCCTTCACTGAATAGGTTATGCCTGCTGCAGAGATCCCTTACTCCTTGTTATTGAGATATTTTTTTGCCACAACAGATCCTCACTAGGTGACTAATGGCTTACTTAACTTCATAAACTTCCCTAAGAATATATCTTTGTGCATGTATAATCCTTTAGATACAAACCATTGACCAAGTCTGGGACTAGGATGGGGCCAGCCACAGCCAGACACCTCTGAGTAGGAGTTTAGAAAGTAAGGGGGTCCTCTCTGAATCTCATACATTAATGGAAGGGTCTCCCCAATGCATCTGACTTATTCTCTCCTCTATGCAGTAAATAATCAAGTGTACCTTGGAATGAATCTTGTTAAATCACTGTCGCTTTTACTATCAAACTTTGTTTAACTCTTGTTTTATATAAATAATCATATTACTATTTCTCTTTTATTAATGAAGTTCATCACAAATGACACCAGACAATAAAAATAGTAATAATAATAAAACTATATCTTTTGTGATGCAACAAAGTGATAGTAGCCATGAAAAGCCATCTATTTAGGAGTGCATAAAGAACCTGAGAAAATTTAGCTGAAAACTAACGTGAAAGTGGAATGAAAATATCTTGCCAGCAATAGTCAAAATTCATGAGCGCAGTCTTTGATGGTTAGGTGCCTTTCACATCTGAAAAATACCTATGGTGTATGCTTTTCTTTACATTTTAAATTTGTAAAGAAAAGCAATGCTTAAGGTTCCAAATAAGATGCCTCATTTTTCAGAATGCCACTCAAAATTCTCATTTCAATCAAAACCAAAAACTGTTCAGGACACCTGGATATAATCAACTAAAAATAGCTTGTGAAATTCAGCTTTTTGCAGCTCTGGATAATCTGTATTTTGCCAAAGCAGGCTTGTATGGGGTAAAAAAAAAAAGGCAAAATGACATCTTCATGTGTATCTACCACTTCCAATCTACAGCTTGTAGATGGTGGTTAAAAAAGACAAAAATACTAAGGTGGCACTTGGTAAGCTTGTAAAAAGATTTTAGTATTTCTATAAGTGGGCTTATCAGTGCACTACTTAGTGAATTGGGTGGCTGATATTTATATCCACGTGTCTAAGGGTTACCTACATTACAGAAAGCATTTTAAAGGGAATTTGTTTATGTGAAACTTAAGATTTTTATATATATATATATATTGTCCTGACTCTGGCCAGACCAGAGGTAACCTCCCCAAGCAGCCAGCCCAGGTGAGCTGAATTAGCCCTGGCTGTTTCCATATCACCTGACATCACTCCCCCATAAAAGGGGCTGTCTGGGGAAGGGGAGGGGTTTGGTGCCTCCCGGACAGTCTGAGTGCAGTCAGGGTGTTGTGTTGGTCTGTCCTTGTGTCTGTCAGTGCTCTGTAATTGTCGGGTTGCTAAAATATTCTAGGTTATCACTGGGTGTGAGTGTAGTTGGCTGTTACTGTTCTACATTCACTGTGCTTTTGTCAGTAAACTCATGGTGGCATTTGGTGCTCAGCAACTGGTTGGGACTAAACCACCACATATATTTAGGACAGTTTTTTTTTAGCTATGTCCTTTGAATTTGCATCCCAGTTACATTCAGAGGTAATCCTGAGTTCATATATGTAGAGAGCTGGTTGCTTATAGACACACTGCACTGAATTGTATCAACTGCCCAAAGAAGCTGTGGCTGCCCTCTCCCTGGCAGTGTTCAAGTTCAGGTTGGATGGGGCTTTGGGCAACCTGACCAGGTGGAGGATTTCCCTGCCTATGGCAGGGGGTTGGGACTAGGTGGGCTTTGAGGTCCCTTCCAATACAAACTAGGCTGTGCTTCAATGAATATGCGGTAAGTACTTTTTGTTTGTTTGTTTCCCCAGACAGCAATTGCTATAGAAATAGTCTGGTATCAGTGGACAACATAACTTATGTCACTGAAAACAATGGGTGCTCCTACTTATTCATCAAGGCATTTATTCAGAACTAAGTGTTTTACCTGAAAACATCAGGAGATGTTTATAATCAGAAAAAGTGAATCTCTGCACTATGCAGCCACATGCTTGCTATCCTCCAGTGGGATGAGAAGAGAGTAAAGGAAGAGGGAAAGTGAGACAACACACAGGTTCAGATAGACAGTTTATTAAGTAAAGCAAAAGCCTTGACTCTGTGTAAGTACTGCTCAACAATAACAAAAACACCCTTATGTAACAAAAGCATCTCTATACCATCAACACTGCTTTCAGCAGAAATCCAAAACACAGCCCCATAACTAGCTGCTATGAAGAAAATTATCTCAGCTGAAACCAGGACAAACCTCAAGACAGGTTATGGCTACAGTTTGCTATCCTTTACCATACGTAAATGCACAATATTTTTTCATCAAGTGTTAAGATACTTTAGGTACTGGTAGTGCCTACTGAACTAAAATTAATGTATCAAGTGGTGCAAATGCACTCAGGAAAATTCATAGTCGACTTGAATGTAGGTTTTGGGGTTTTTCTTAAGGACAGTAAATTCAGGTCAAATGTTATCAAATTTTTGTCAATGTAGCTTATTTTCATAGAGTTGTTTTGTTAAGGTTGCAATAGTACTATTTTATCACTTACCTTCAAAGAGTGAGTTCTAATAAAGCTGATAACATGGTATATAAAGCATCAAATAACTGCAGTTTCTAAAATGTAGCACTTGTTTTGTCATGCAGTAATGGTATTTTATCTTTTTTTTTTTTTTAATCAGTAGGAAGCCCTGAGTGTACTTCCATAATTTCCTTACAACAATGAGAGAGTCAATTTATTTTGTTAGTTATAGCACAATAATTGCATGTCAGGAATATAATGCTTCATGTGTAGATTGCCTTGAGATTTGAAGGGTAGTAATATAAAACTCTGCCAAAAAACAGGATAGTGAAAATTAAGCTGTGTTCTGGTTTTCAAAGTAGGTAATGTTAAATTAAACACTGGCATAAGTACCTAATGCAACTACAAGTGCTATATGTTAGAATTTTATACTCTTGAGTAGTTGGTTTTACACCTGTTGCTTTATTGCTTATGTACTAGATAACCTCTCAAGAGTTTTCCAGATCTTCTTTGCAGCAAAGTGGATAAGTATTGTTTATTTTTGAGGTTACTGAAGCACTGTGATATCTAAAACGATGTACAGAAATGGAAAACCAACCCCATTTCAGTATTTTACTGCCTCTTTCTAAAGATTATTCAGTCTGTTATTAAAATACAGTTAGATTTCAATTCTTTTTTTAAAAAGTTTTAAAATCCATAAACAGGAAAGAGCTTCCTTTCTGTAGTGATATTTGTATTCTTTCCAATTATCACAAAACCCATTATTCATTTCATATGTTTCAAATATATAAAATATCTGAAAGCTTTGTGTGCTAGTAGTGAATATAAAGCTCTCCTGAACATTTCATAAAACCACTATAAATCATTCCAATGACTGATGTGTGGCTGGTATTTCTGATGGATACATTGACAATATACTGTTGCTGCCACCTTCTAGCATGTGTTAAGGGCAATGGTTTCTGTACCCACGGTGGGAAATGCTTCCATGGCACTCCAAGTGCTCAGCTCTTGGAGAAAGAATAATTCATAGACATGGCAAGTTTAGTGCTTTCTCTGTGAGTAAGTTGCCATTCACACAATCACAGAACATTAGGAGTTGGAAGGGACTTCAAAAAAATCGTCTAGTCCACCTCCCCTGCCAGAGCAGGATCACTTAGACTAAATCACACAGGAACACATCCAGGCGGGTTTTGGATGTCTCCAGAGAAGGAGACTCCACAACCTCTCTGGACAGCTTGTCCCAGTGTGCTGCCACCCTCACAGCAAAAAAGTTTCTCCTTATATTCACATGGAACTTCCTATGCTCCAGCTTGCACCCATTGTCCCTTGTTGTGTTGCTGGCCATCACTAAGAGCCTGGCTTCACCCTCCTGACTCTCAACCTTTACATACTTATAGACATTAATAAGGTCACCCCTCAGTCTCCTCCAGGCTAAAGAGGCCCAGCTCCCTCAGCCTCTCTTCATAAGGAAGGTGTTGCACTCTTGTAATCATCTTGGTAGCCCTGCGCTGGATTCTTTTGAAGAGTTCTGTGTTGTTCTTGACCTGAGGAGCCCAGAATTGGACACATATTCCAGATGTGTTCTCACTGGGGCAGAGTAGAGGGGGAGAAGGACCTCTCAAATTGTTCACTTCCACTCCAGGCTGACATATTGGCTGACATCCCTTTACACCATGTGGGAAGGCTAGTCACATAAGAGACCTCTTTCACAAAGGGCAGCTGTCAAAGTCTTATTAGATTATATTTCATTTTCTGTGTGTTTTTGTTCCTGCAGTTTCTGTCTTTTTCCTGAGTCCTTTACCTAGCATGGTGTTGCAGGTATCTCAGAAATAAGCTTAATTACCTTTTTATGCCACTAAAAATAACACAACATGTGTAATTAGAGTAAGACCAGTATTATAGTAAGTATCAGTAAGCTGAATGTTCCAGTTTTCCTTTTGTTTCCAAACTTCTAAAGTTTTTGTGAAATAAAACAAGGCCAGCTTGAAGTAAAAAAAAACCTGCAACACAAACTGTTTTTCTGCCTTACAACATACAATTTCTTTTTAAGGGGCACATAAACATTTGATGACTAATAGCCTTAGATTGTTTTGCTACATGTTAAAACTGACCTTGGTTATAGATTATTTAAATGATTGGTGGCGAGATGTAAGTAATTACAGAAGGATCATTTATGGACGCTGTAAATTATAGTGCAGTATTTTTTTAGGGAAAGAAAAGAAAAACCAAAACAGTTTTGCTTATTTATTTTCCTCCTTTTCTATTCCCTTTGTTTCCACCAGCTTTTTCACTTTATCTTATTTTTTTTTTTTTGCCACTTGACTGCATCCAAGGTCAGGCTGAATGAGAGACAATCTTAAAACAGATAAGAGATGACAGAGAATGCATTCAAAACCAAATAATGCAATAATCTGATAGTGGCAGTAAAGGAGATATTACTAAACCAGAAATTATACTGTAAATAGTATCTTTTTTTCCCTGTAATTCCAACCTCTACTGAATAAATATGAAGAGGATATGAATAAGAAGAAAAGAGAAAAATAAAATTATTCTATTTAATGGAGAAATTTTTGTGTGAAACAATTTTGGATTCTAAGTAAAAAATAATGATGTCCTCAGAAATTTTGATTGGGAGGAATAAACAGCTTTCTGGATAATACCCTCACCCCCCCCCCCCCCCCCCAGAAAAAAAACTAAGAAATAATTTTTAAAAACCTAATGAATTTGTGCAACAGTTTGATAGACTGCGAGGGGTTGATAGAAAATTATTTGTGAGCTAGCATTATTTCAACATGGTTTAATTTACATGATCTGTGTTCCATTGCACAGCACAGACATACAGTAAGGCAAAACTGTGGTGGACATGGGTATCATAATACTGATGTTTTCTAACCTATAAGTGCTTGCCTTCACTGCCTAATGTTCCTCTTTAATTTGAGTAATTAACAGAAATTTAGTGTAAGCGAGGTGTAAATAGAGCATAAAAGTCTCCCTGACAGTGTGAAGCCTGAGCAGATAGATGGACAAGGTCACATAACAAGTATTCCTTCCCAGGAGACCGACACTATTTTGGCCTTGGAGAACCTCACTGGCTTAATTTGGAGGTAAAACAACAGCGACTAATTAGTCCTACTCAAAAAACTTGGAAAAGCAAAATTAATTAGTAGGCAAAGCATGGAGCTAGTATATCTATATTGCTTCGAGTTTTCCAGACTACCTTATTCTCGTTAGCTTGGCAGTAGTGGACTATGCTATGTCGTCGTTACACTGAACAGCTGTGAAAGTTTCTGTGGAGCCATTTCTTTTTTTTATCTTTCAATTCTGTGTTACAAACCTCACACAATATTCTCCTCTCTTCCTAGCATCAGAGTCCCTGACCATTTTATCAGTAATACCCTCACTCACCTTTAGAGATAGGGGTTTTACTGAATGAGCTTTAAATGGACAAAGGGAGTGCCCTCTAGTTTTATTTAAATCATAGTCAGACTGATGTTTTTACTGTTGTAGATCCTTATCATTCATAAAACTATGATTAGTTCCCACTTAAAGCAAGAGCACATATGAAAGTCATACATCTATATCTGAAACTGATGCGTTCATTGGGTTTTTTTAATTATTCAGTAGTCTCTGATGACAGAATGCACCAGTCAAGGTCTGTCCTGTATAAATATTGTGGGCTCGATTTCACTTCTGTCTTTCTTGGATTTTATACAGTTATAACTTAATTGAAAATAAAAGCAGTGGGTTTGCATGGGTGTAATACAGGTATAATAAGACAGCAAAACAGTCTTTTAGTACTAGGTATTCCCAGAAAGCCTTTTAACAGCTGCTGTGGTGTTGCTTTTAAAGAGGTTCTTGATGAAATCTACTAAATACCATTATTTATAACACTTCTTAAGTGCAGTTTGGTGGTCCCCTCAGGGATGCATCTTGTCTAGTGAAGTACAACAATATAGGTTGCAGCAGGTACTTCTAAACATCATGCCTGACAGCTTGACAATAAAACAAGCACAATATTTAAGTGTTTCACATTCCAGAGGGACAGGATGAGCTGCTTTCAAAACTGAGTGTTCATGTTCCATTGCAAAATATGTACATTCATCCATGCATAAGCAAAGGCAGACGATAGGTACTCAGTCACAACTGGGCGCAATTATCCTCAGAATTTTTCTATTTTAAATTTCTCTTTCTCTCCCAGACTGGGAGTATGTCCCTCTGCAGATGCTTACATCTTCTTACAGCTTACCATGTATCCGCATGTTCTTTGAAGACTGACCCGTGCTTGCTCTTCCTGGTCCCTGGAAAATGGACAAATGCCATCACTGATCTGGAGGCAGTATGCTCAAACTAATACCATAATCTCTGCTGGGAGAACAGGAGGTTTGGATCTGAGCTGGTGGGAATCCAGCCAGATGGAAGGGAAGGTAGAGCAAGGGCAGGTCTTTCTGCCAAAGACGATGATGGCAAATTGCTAGGCTAAAAATTGGTCAGTCCAAATAGGCACCTCAGGATTTGAAAATTTCTGCGTGTATTTGGAATCCAAAGTTAGGGCTGAAGTCCTTGTTCAAGCACTATTTAAGTGCAAGCCTTATGTCTGTCATCAGCCAAGAACATGTAAATTTTACAGACTGATGTCAGGCAAGAAGACTTGATAATGTAACCAGTGCTATTTGGGGTAGTTTAAGTTTGCCAATATAAGTTGGTATCATTTTTCATTTTTTTCCAAGAAGAAAAAACACCTTTGCTCTGGCTTCTGCATTGTCCAAAATGAGAAGCAATTCATTATATCTGCTTTGCAGGAGGCTTGATGACTACATAGGGGACAAAGTGAAATTAGGATGCTTTCATTTCTGATTTAACTGTTATTTAAAAAGAGAATAAAAGGAATCCTCCAAGATTAATTCACGATTACCCAGGAAACTGCATTTTACTGAAACAAGTAGATTTTTTGAGTGGGGTGGAGTTATTTAAACAACAACAGAAGTGAGATGATATTAGTGGAGATAGGAAAAAGGAATATTGTCTTGACCTGAGAACATGACTAAGTATGGGTAAATTGAGAGACTCATTCTCTTTTGAAGCAGATGAATGACTGTTGTCCAACACAGCATAAAATAATTAAATATTTTATTTCCTTAACTGGCTATGATAACTTGAACCACCCCTGTCAAGCTTATGAAGGCAATTTAACACAAATTTGCATTAAACGGTCAAAGGGAAAACGTAAAAATATTTAAAAGATTCTAACAATTTGCCTTGATTAGCTTGCTGCAAAATAAGAATATTCATACAAAATCAACATCACTATAGTTTTGGTTTTCCTTTGTTAGAGTATTTTAATAAAACTGTCTGGAGGTGAGAGCAGACCAAATATAGCATTTCACATCAACCAAGTTTGCAACAGTCAAACTATCTATTCAATGTAATAGTTGCAGCTCCAAGGAAAACACTGAATATTTTTAGATGTACAGAACATTTTAACATTTAATCTGAAACACTTTTTGTCAAATTAGTCTATATTTAATGTAAGCCTTGGTTTGAATAAAAAAGCCTCCTACATGTTCATGTGCACGTGCTTGCATACAATTGTATTTCTTCAAAAACTTTTCTCCCAAGTCGACGACAGCATGAAGAATACTGACAGATAATGACAGGGGATGTCGTACATCAACTTTTCTGTCAGTACAATGAAGAATTATGCTATAGAATGATTGTAGAAATGTAACTAATTCTTTTGTGTTACGTAGTGGTATAGGTTTGCAGTGCAAAGAAGTATTCAGTAGAAGTAAATAGCCTATGCAATAAATGGAAGGAAAAGCATTAGTAAAACTCCCCACATAAAAGATAAAAATATTTTTTAAAAAACTCAGTGAGTTCAATGAGCTTTCAAGGAGCTCTGGGGACAAGGCTATATGCTGGATTTAGATAAATCAGACAAATATTCTACAGTTTTTCTAGCTTGGGCATACCTTTAATGTCTGTTGACAAGGTCTTGGCTTTAATATGAAACAATTCTTTTACAGAAGGAGGCTGACATCAACAATTGAAATGAGGATATGGAAGCTGTTTTCCAACAATCAAAACCAGATCAAGAATCAAGAATAGTTTTTTAATGGAGGTAATCTTAACTTTTAGGATTCAGACTACTGCATAAAATATGATATTATATAATGACAGTAGTATATCTCATGGGTACATTTAAATGACATACTACTGTTAAGGTGTTGGAAAATGCATTTGAGTCATTTGCATATAAATCAGAAAAACGTGTTCAAGTTATTACAACTTCCGTCAGAGAATACCAAATTAAATAGCATATTTTATACAGAAGCACTTCCTCATCCATTTTTTCACTTCATAACTATACAAAATGAAAGCTTTAGTTAGCTTTTCTGCCTTGGGCTAAAAAGAAATACAGGGCTGAAAACAGCATTCTGATTTCCATGTTATAGGAGTAATTATATCAACAAATAAAAAGTTACAAAAATCCGATATTTTTAAACACAAAGCTTGGGTTTTTTTCTGCAGCAAGGATGGATTCTGTACTTATTTTGAGAGGAATGGAATTTGAAATCGTTGGGCAACTAAAGACAAATACCGGTGTACTTAGTTACAATGTGTAAATCCGTTAGTGCATTTTTACTGCTACTTTTAGCTTAAATTGTTCCTTAATGATCTGGAAAAAAAAAAGGAGAAATAATTCATTCTTCAATGTTTAAAAAAATAATGTGCATATAGAAATGCCAAATTAATGTGACAATTTGGGAGAGATTCTTTTTTATTTGCAGTCTGTGACAATTATTCTATTACTGTAGGACCGTCCTTAAATTAACTATATGACTGTGTTTGGGCAATTCAATAAAATAATAAGAACACAGTTCATTTAAAGGTCATACCCAATTCTAAACACTGCAGAGGGGTCCTCATGAATGTGGGCCAAAGTGAGGGACACCCCACTTGACACCCATTTGTTGTGAGAAATAGCCTAGGAAAGAACAGCTTAAAGTAAAGACAATGCTCAAACGAGGCGATAGGCCACAAAATGTGATCTAGGGAGAAAGTGTGCCTTGGTGAGTAAGGAGATGTCTTGGGAGAGAGCAGCACTTTTTTGAGAAGTCCCACACAGATATGGCACTTGGTTTTGGACTCTTAAACACATTTGAAATAGCAGAAATCCACACAGCGAATCATGGTTCTCAGTTTTGGACTGAGAAAAAAAATCTGTAGATCTAATATTCCCTAGACAGACCAGCAGAGTTTAACGCTTCTGCAAGTATTGTACTTACAGTGCTAGAGTCTCAAAGGAAACCTAACAGAAATTTATCTGCAGATCTGACAAGGCTACAAGAAAAATTATAAGTGATTTAAAATTGTGTTTCACAGTGGTGGTAAGTACTTGTTTAAAGGTGAGTAAATTCTGGAAGTCTCTTATTTTGAGATTTTGGATACTAGTTCAGTTTCCTGAAGAGTTGAGATGTCATTGCTTCTGCCTGTCTGCATCATCTGTGAGGCTCTTCTCAGTCTCTAATTGAAACACATACCCAGAAATTGTATGCAAATGAAATCAAATCAAATTAAATCTCAATTCACATGCTATTAAATAAAAAAAACCCTCAAAATAAAACTGAGAGGCAACTTTACAATGGTCTCATATATCTGAAAAGACTAATAAGAGTGAACAAGAATTTTTAAACATCAATCAGCACTTATATCAGTCACCAGTTTATTACTGATGGTATTTCATCCCGCTGTAATACTCAGGTGAAGTGCTATATGACCACTGATACGAAATAAGATGGGTGAGAGTGTTCCACTTTCTCTCAAGTTGTGTTAATCATTCAAATAGGTGACATATCAGTTGCCAATTAAATCAGATGTTTCAAATAAGGTGAACACCTTATGACCAAGATTCCCACATTGTAACAGCCATAGAAATGTAGATTAGAGTACAAGTACCCATATCCATCTGCAAAACAAACCAAAACTTTGTAGGCAGGCTACATTTTGTGTATAGAGCAATAAGCCCATTTAATAATTTATTCTCTAGAGTGTATTCTCTGTATGGTAGAGATACTTTAGTCTGTAGAATCATGTCTTCCTTGTAACAACTGTAAATGCTGCATGGCAGTAATCAGAACAGAATATTAAAAATGCAGTTCCATATTGCTGCATACAAGAGAGAACATGCTTGCAAGGCTACATAACTGACCCCGTCATTACAAGCTTTGGTATTCCCACAGAACATCTGTGACAACTTCTGCACTACGCTTGGGAGAACCTTCTAAGAAGAAGTTTTATGAAGATGTCTATAGAAGCTTTGCATCCTCTCGCTGTACTGCACAATGAGACAGGTAGCATTTGTACTGAGATGGAATTTTGCAGAACACACAAAAGGTCTAAGGTCAGAGAAACCTCATTGTTTGGAATCTTACTCTCATTCTTTTATTTCCATGCCAGTCTTTCTTTTCATGTATCTATAAGTCTGTTTTTTAATTCAGAGAGAAACTCTTCAGTAAACTTAGGGCACACTGGGGACAGTCCAAGAGAAAATCATACTTGCTATTGAGGGTAACTGTTGAGAAATATAGCTATTTTAAAAATTATAAATGACAAGTAGCTACATACTGTCTAACCACAGGTGTGGGCAGCAAACAATTTCCTGAGGGGATTAAACAATCAATAGGAAAATAGATCTTATGGTATGTAAAAATGCTAAGTAAAAAGTTTTGAGGTGCTTCTTTGAAATTCTGTTATGCAAAGGGATTTGAAAAAGGGGATGACTGGAAAAATCCCTAACTCTAAAATCTGTGCTACAATAAATATTTGGTAAAATTATTGCATGAACAAAAGGAATACATTTTAAATGAAAATTATAATGATTCACCTGGTCAAAGGAAAAAAAACCCTGACGTCTTAAATGGCAATAAAGGGACCGCAATTTTTACGCTTGCTAAGTTTCATGTGAAACCTCTGGCAATGGGTTTTGAATGTTACTAAAAAGAGACTTTCTGTATGAAACAGGAGACAGCAAAACTAAGAATCAGTTCAAAACGTTTTTAGTAATAGCAAAAGTGGTTCAACATGATAAAACAGGATAGAAAGGAGGAGTCATGACTCAAGCTTTGAGTCGGTGCTGTCAGAGGACTTTGTCTCACGTATTAGAAAAGTGGACTCAGAATGCAATATTTCTATTTTTGCTCTAACTGCACTCAGTGTGAGACACTGTTACCCTGGTTTAGATTTTGGATTTTGTAGATTATAATTAGGCTAATATGCTTTTTGATTTCTGGTATGAATGGAATAGCTCCTGAAAGTTACTTTTGTTCTGGTAGGTAAATTTAAGTTCACATTTGTATATTTTATTATGTAAAGTAGTAGCTCTGGATCCCACATAATTCCTGGGCAACTTAAACTGAAGCATTTTTTTCCACTGCAATGAGAGTGTTTGGGTAGTTGTAGCACTCATTCTGTCTTTCCCACATGTCACACAACTCTGTGCAAAAAGAGATCTAATCCCACATGCACAAAGAGGAGGAAAGAAAAAGGAGAGAAATTAATCTGCTGGGAAAAAGAAGGAGGAAAACTTGTTTTATCTCATTTGATTTAGCAAGCAGAGATCACTTGGAAAAGGAAGTGCAGTGCAGTAGAAGGTCATTAAGACAAGGACATTTTGCTCAAAGTGTGACCAGTTTTAAAATTCATCAGGGAAACAAAGCAATTACACTAGAAAGCAGAGCATCAACCCCAAAACTGGGAATCCAATGCCAGGAGGTGGGAAGAAGATCAGTGCTGTGTAATTGAGAGGGAAAGTGTGGGCAAGACTTTCTATAACCTCTCCTGTCCCAAATCATTTCTTTCATGATGTGCCCATAACCATGTCCTGACTACACTGTTACATGATTTTTCCTGTGGTTAAGCTTCAAGGCCAGCTAAGTAGGAAGGCAAGCTGGTTTAGATTTTTCCCTCCATCCTGCCACATTGTTGTTCCAACATTACAATCACAGGTGCAGGGAGATTAAGACTGGAAGTGTTCATTAAATCGACCAGTCTGGATTTGTGTATCTTAGACTGATCAAATTTCACAAGATATTTTAAAGGCCCAAAATTTGTTTGTACTTGACCAAAATGATCTTTCAGAAGAGCAGCCAAGCTGAAGAGATGAAGAAACCAAATTTATTGGAAGCCTGTTCTAATATCCTGGAAAAAAGTCCCTGAATTTCTTCAGCTTCAGATTTCAGCAATTTGTTCATATTGTTCCTTAGAAACAGAAATTAGTACTTAATTTAGGCTCTTCTTTCTCCCTTTGAAGTGATATGGTGTAAGTAGATCTCATTTCAGTCCTCACTTCAGAAGTTAAACACATTCCTCTCTTTAAACGTTTGTCTTTGAGCCATGGACTTTGAGAGCCAGTTCTCTGTACTTCATAACTCTTAAATTCTATATCTTGCTGCCTGTTGAAACTGTTTCCTTAATTTTTTAAGTCTAAAATATATATACCTTTCTCTCCTATACTAGGATAGGTCTTGTGGTTGAAATAGTCCCCTTTATCGAATGTGGAAACCTTGGTTTAGGCAGGTAAAAACATTCTTAAAATATTACTGATTTTCAGTTTTCATTTCTATCTAGTCCTTTCACTTGACTCATTGAGGATAGAAAGGTAAAAAAAAATAACAAAAGGATCAAATAGAAAGCAGACATTCCTCCCTTTTCAAATAAAAGGAAACAGTTGATGTAAAGCTAAATAAATAAATCAGGTTATATAAATTTATCTAGCATTAAACAGAGACAAAAAAAAAACCCAAAACACCCCAGAGAAAAAAGCACAGTATATTAAATAGCACATAGTAATATAGTGCTATGGTAATAGGATTGTAAATTTTCTCCTAGCAGGTTTGCATGGGTTCTCATGGCATCCATGGAAATGATAATTTTGCTCTAGGTTTTAAGTTAGGTTAAATATAGATTAAAAAAAACCAAAACTTTAAAATTCTTACAATATGAGAAAAATAATTCTGATGGGGAAAAGTGTTAAAGTTAGTATACTAAGTTGCATGATACTCAAACAAGTGCTGATATTTTCACTTAAATTCCAAATCATTAATTCAAGCTTCAACCTGAGCACATCCCACAGTCTTTTCCTGCTCTTTACTACCTAGCAGCTCTCCCATGTGTTTAAAACAACATCATGGCCTAAGAGCAGAAGAAATAGCTGAGATGGAATCTCAATCAAAGGCAGATGTGTTAAGGAAGCCCCTGAGACACTGACAGTTGTCACTGTTGTGAGCACAAGGACCAGCAGTTATAGGGAGATTTCCCTGAGCTGAAATCTTCATGTTCAACGATTTTCAACAAGAGAAAGAAGATATGAAGAAAGGGATCACATAACCTCACCTCATTCAAGAGAGAGCTATTGTCTTTCCAACTGGAAAAGTGGGAAGGGAGGAATAAGTTGCTGAATCAAAAAGAAGGCAGTATGGACAGAGCAGAGCTAAAAGATACTCTGTATGACTTTGAAAGAAATGCCATGTCCTAAGAAACATGCTAGGCTTTTGTCTTTAAAGGGATTGAAAATAGCGCTGACGAGAGTAAATTTATAATACCTAGTTTCTGAGAGTGTTTGAAATACATCACAACATCAAAGATGAATCCACAAGGTCAACAGTGAGGTGTCATCCAAGGGAGTTCAACCAAAGACAAATGGCACTTCTGAAAGAAAACATTTTCAGATGGAGAGAGGACAAACCTCAGTATTATGACCAGTTTGTTCTCTGAAGTAGAGATGTAAAGTAAGATAAAGACAACTACATGTTGTTGTAAAACATGCATATTTTGAAATAAGACTGGGAAAAGAAGTAGAAAATTAACTATTTTACTATTATAATTTAAGTGTTTAAATTTACTTCCTGATATAAAACATATTTTAAGAAATACTTTTACATTCCAGAATAAAAAAAAAGTGCATTTGAATTTTTTTTCCATGAAAGCAAGCCAGATATTTAAGATTTAGGTTTAGGTGTGTCGTGGTTCTACCCGGGCTGAGAGACAAGATCCACGCAGCTGCCTGCTCCTTAAAGGAAAAGAAGCAGGGGAAGAGGGAAGAGGGGTGTGAGAGGCAAGGGAAGGGAAAAGGAAGGGACAAATAACCCCAAAACCAAGAAACTGAGAGGCCTGTGGGTTGGGATAAGGATAGTTTACTAAGATAACAGAAAGATACAATATAGCAATGCTAACAGGACTTTAGAGCAAAAATATATACAAATGAAGTTAACTCCGTCCTGACCAAAACCAGGACAAGGTGATAACCAAATACAGAAAAAAATGTACAAAAACATACTTTCCCTTGAAATTATTTCAATTACATTGCTCTCGGGAACCACGGACTACTGAACCTTGGCTAAAGCTGATGAATTTTATTTTACATTGAGGTGAGCACAGCTTCATTTAATCTGCATTTTCATGTGCTAACTACATAGTTACCTTCTCAAATGGATAAAACTTAATTATCTGATAAACATTCCATGTGACTTTAAATTTCTCTTAAATTTCTCTACATTTGTAATTTGCTAGAAGAAGCAGCAAAAATTAGAAAAATTCCAATGCTGAAACTGATTTTTTATGAGCGACTTGTTGAAGGATTTATCTGAAATTGAAGTGAATGTAGAATTTATTGACACGAAGATAAACTATAAATCACCAGGAGCATATAGAATTCAACCAGTAAATGGACTGAGGGATGAAATAGCAAAGTTACTGTAAGGGGGTTGTAACATCTAATTTGAAAGTCTCTTCAGTAACTGAAAATTGAAAGATTGTATGCATGGCACAAATACAAGAGTTTCAAGGGGGACCTGAAGACCTACAAAATTTATGGCCTTACCATCCATGCCAGGCTAAAGAGTAAAAATTATCTCAAAAAGATAAGCTTTTGAGATAGTGTCTTTCCAATGACTTTTAAGAAACTAAGCAATTACAGAAAATGAGGGGGGAAAAAAGACCAAACCAGCCACACCATTTCTTTTTGTTTCACATATTAATTAAGAATTTTTTGGGGGGGATACTTTAAGGAATGTGCTTTTTCTACTTATCGTAGCTTCCTGTACTTCATTATTTTGCCTTCTGGTATATTTTTCTAACCACATTAGGTATCTTAAGATTTTTCTGTTCGCCATCATACACTTTTTTTACCTCCTTTTCTTTGCTTTCTTGTCCCTTTGGTATCTAGATGGACCCTACCTCAGCTTTATAATCAGTGAAGTCTCTATGTGGGAAGAATAACCATTGGCTGCCAGGAAAGTTCAGAGGGACGGGTCCTGATCTGAGCTTGATGATCTCACACCCATTTACAGAAGTAGCTGTTGGCTGTTTGGAGATTCCTTCGCTCTAATCCCGCAAACCTGAGAGGTTCAGCATTTCAGTCAAGCAGAAGGAGAACAAATGGCCAAGTGTCTTTCTCCCCTGAACTTCAAACAAAAATTTCTGTTTCCAGCTGGTCACTGTAATGAACAAATCTGCCACTGCAGCCTCTGGAGGTATCCATGGATATTGCTGTTGAATGAAAATCATTCTAAAAGCTTGGGGGCTCTGGGGTATGTATATGTAGAGAGTGTGGGTGGTCCATAAATGATGTTATGAACATGAATACCCCTCAGAGACAGTAATATTCAGCTGTGTGCACACTGCCAGGTTTCTGTTGGGAAACAGTTAGAAGACATTAAATTACTCTAGAGCCAGGAGCCTTTTCATGAACCATACGTGAATAATTTAGCACCAAGAGTATATGTACTGGAAATATCGTATAAATAAAAATTGGAAAAACATAATCTGCCTAAGTTTCTCTTTTCTGACAATACAAAAGCCTTGTGGAATCAGCTGTTACAGCCACAGTAAATTCTAATTCACCATATTTTTATATAGTTATGAATTTTGTGTATGTTTATGATAATAAATTCATATATTTAATACACTTATGCATTAATATATTTTATATTAGTATATGTTTTATAAACTTATATATTGATATAATTATATTGCATGACATATGTTTTGTTTACATATTCATATTTATCTGTTATACTTATTATATAGTGTGTGTTTATTTATTCATATACTTAATCTGCTCTTGAATGCCAAGTCAAATTATTTTCCACATAGTTTGGTCTTTGAGCAGAATACCAAAATTCAGCTGTTCCCCCATCATTACTCCATCTTATTTTTGGCCCTCACTCCCTATTTCTGCCATTCACCACTACAGTTTTACTGACTTACATGGGCAATGGTTCCCAACAGTTTTCAACCTCCTTTTTTTGCTTATTTTTCCATCTCACCTTGTTTGAAGGGTTATCATTTTCAAAGACTTTTTTTTTTCTAGTTCAGTCTCTCAATTTGCTACATTGTTCTCTCCTTTTATAATGTAAAGTTATTTTTTCAATGCAACAGCCAGGTGCTTCATTAAGCTCATCATGATGAAATCAGGAAGTATCAATCTCATTTCTTTCAATCTGTTTCTTGATTGGTTTATTACTCTAGAATTAGATTTTTTTTTAATGCCTTATTTTTTGTTTAAACTTTTCTGTATTTTCCTTCCTTTTCCTCTTTGTTTTTCATTCTTAAAGTCTTGGTTTAGTTTTCTTTTTCTTTTGTATTTTTCCTTGCTTTATTTTAAATCTGTAAATCTTGTAAGCAGATCCAACAGAAAAGAACAAAATTGCACAGCCCTACAAGTTTTGTTGCTTTCCCATTTTTTCTGAAAAAATATATATATACACACCTGTGTATATATATACACACACCCCTCTAAATACATACTTTATATAAAAATATATATACAGTATTTATATATATACTGTATATATTAAAATAAATATTGTATATATGTGCTTTAAATTAAAAATTAACAAAATATTTCTATTTTATATAGTGTACATCTAGTATATTATAGGATTTTTACTTAGAAATTAAGTAGATACAAATAAATAATAAAAATAGACTGGTTTTGCATTCAATATGTTGGACTTCAATGATGAATGAATGCCTAGGGAACAGAATACAGTTCTTAATTGATCTCAGTAGCAATAACTCCATCTGTTTTTATTCAACAAATAAAATAGAAAAACTTTGAGCTGCAAGTCACCACTAACTCTGATGACTTCTTATCACTGCTATGTTATATGCAAGTTCTCATCATTAACGTGACTAGTCTGTGATCTCAATATTTGGATAATATGCAGAATTTGACATTTTAATTTCCAGTGTTTTTTAATTTCTTGTTATATACAGAAATCAATAATTCCCATTTATTTATTAGAATTTGTTTTACACACAGTTAGACATTTCCTTAATGTCTTCATTTCATTGTTTAAATTTCCCATGATAATCAAGGAATTAGACAGGGCAAACATATTAAACTTGCCATCCTCTTTTCCTAAGACTTCTTCAAATTGGAAGGCTGCTGCTGAGTATCAGTCTTTCATGTTTTGTATTTCATGAATAGAAAACATGATTTGGTCTGTCTCAGCTTTTCTTGTGTATATTATTTGAAGACTCACATTTGCTGTGCCTTTTAAGGACTTTTTTGTGCTCTCAAGTTCTTTCACGTTTTTGTGTGTTTCCCAAAATCATCTAAGTTTTTGGAGATAAGGAAATCTGAGCAAATTTAACATTGTTTTTAATACTAATTCTAGCAATAAAATTACACTTTTGATCAGAGATAGTTAATTGTAGAAAGGGCTTTAATGTGTTCATATACTGTGTCATAAATCAGCTCCCTCTAATGGCTACAGTTTGAATATCTATTGCAGATTCCTCTTCAAAGCAATGTAGCTAAACTGTCGATAAGATGAAAGTCTGTCAGAGATTTCATTAGAGCATTCACAAGCATAACTCATTGGCTTTGCCAGCTTAGATGATCAGTGTAGCAGTAGAAGTCTAGGGAATTTTGTCTTTATCAGCTACAGATTAGATAGAAACCTATGTCCTCTGAATGTCCTATAATTCTACAAAATGCAGTGACTGTGTAACAGTGATTGAGAAGACAATTTTCCCCCAGCATTAATCATGTGGTTTACTGAAATGCTTCCATGTCTAGTAAGACTAGATCAGTACATTAAGACAGCCTGTCAAAAGCTGGCTGCTTAATGTTCTTTACAATCCACTTCTAGACTCAAAGGCTGCCTATGAGTATTAAGATCACAGCCCTTTTTTATTTCCCTTACCTTTTCTTAGAATATATCTTTGTACATCTGTTCTTCTGGTTTACTCATTTAAACAAGTAAAAATCCCTACCTGATTCCAAGATTGGAAAACAAAACAATAAAGTTATACATGGTTTGGGGTCTGGTAGGAAATAACCAGTTACATGTAATATAAAGCATATATTGTTTGTTGCAGGTAGTTAATAATATGTCAGATCAATATGATTCTGTTGATTCCTTTTGTCATACCCCTGGGGAAGACAAAAGCTTACGACAATATTTTTAGACCTCATACAGATATTCTGATGTGTGTAAAGCAGTAGAGTTCCTTGTCAGTATATTCTGATGTTATCTTATTTTGGAGCCTTGCTTTGCATAGATTTAAAACATCTGGTGGTGTTAGAACTATGAGATCTGTAGTACCTACTCCACTGCCAGTAAAATATAGCAATGAGTTATTTTTGTACTGTTACTGCACTCAACACTAACTGCACCTACCTTTCGGTTTAAGTTTTGAGAAGTAGTCCATGTTTGTCATCCTCAGTTACTCTGCACTGGTTGCATTGGTAAGACAGTTTTGGTACCCACTACTTAGGCTCCTTTCTGAGAAAACTAGAGCTTAGCTCCACAACAGACATGCGCCAGAAATGATACCCAAAGGACTCCATGAAGCATTAAATTGGTGTCTGATCAGCTTCACACCATGTGTGTGGGGAGGAAATTCCGACTCCATTCATGATGCAATGGGATAATCTTTGTTAGGGAAGAAGCCACCAAAGAAACCATATGAAAAGTGAGAAAAACGTGGAGATGGGGAAGAAAAACAATTAATGGAGTGAGCAGGAGCCCATGCCATACATCTCTTGGTTGTCAACAACAAATACAGAAACAGGAGGGAACAAAGTAAAAATTGTCCACCCATGACTCTGTAAACAAGAAGTTATGGACTGCACAGTGCATGCTGCATGTCAAATTCTTGCTCCACTCTAACAAGGTGCATGGGAGAGCTTTTTGGTAGCTATTCTCTGAAGGTACTATTAAGTCTGTACTCCAGCATGGCTAACAACTTTGAGAGAGGAAAGCTCTTGTGGGGATTATTACAATCACACGACTGTAACTTGGCAGATAGATAAAGGTCACTCAGAAAAGGTAAATAATCCCCCTGCTCCAGTGTAGAATTAAATCACAGAAGTATCTTGCTGTTTTCTAATATAAACCCATGGTTTTTATTAGGTAGAGCACCATGGGACCACTTTAAAAATCCCTACTGGAAATCACAGGCAAAACACAAACACATGTTTTATGAACTAAATTTGAAGACTGGGGTAGAATTGCCCAAAATAGATATTTTCTTGCTCTTTTCTGTGGTGCATTTATTTTTTTTCCACTTTCAAGTTTCTTAATCTTCTTAAAACCTGATAATAAGTAATTATTTGGTGCAAGAAATTCTGGCATTCCTAAGAGACTGAGAAATCTGTAATGTAGTAATTATGTCCATCATTATAACCAAAATGTAGTAAAAAATCCCCACCATGGTATTTGTAGCTTGATTTACATATTCATAATCATATGGTTTAAGAAATTCCAGATCTCTAATGTTAAGTCTCCTATCTGGATTTTTTTTTCATCCTTCCTTTGCCTTGTAGAGATTGGCATTTTCAGTTGACTCTTCCCTGCTTTATTGTGTCTGACTTTAACTCCTTACCTATCATTCTGCTGTATCATCTAGCCTCTTTGCAAATCCTAGAATAAGCAAAGCATAATCCTGTATAAACTTTTTTTCCTATGAAGTGTGGCTTAATTAGTGGAATCTACATTTTGATTCAATATTACATTTTTTAAATATAAATCCATTCATGTTTGTTGTGGTTTGAATCTGTCTAGAAGCCAGATGCCCACTGAATTCAGTCTACCACTCCCTTTTCAACTGGACAGGGGAGGCTTAGGAGGAAAGTGACAATTGGAAGTTTGTAAGCAGTCTGCATGACTTACGAAGAAAAAAGTTCTACAAAAAGAGAAGAATTACGATACCACAGACTTGAAAATCCAGTTCAACAGACTAAGAACCTAATGGTTTGTAAAGGAGACATTACATATGAAATGCTAACATGCAGAATATGCAGGAAAAGTTTAGAAATAGACAAATAGATCTATATCATATGGCCTTTAATGACCTCCAAATAGGGAACTCAACAATGGGAATAGCACAAAAAATACAGAGAGACAAGTCAGAAAGGTGAAGCTGCAAGGTGATTTACCATTAGCAACAAACATAGACAGAAACAAGAAATGGTACTGGTGTTTCCACACCAAATGTAAATAACTACATTAGAAGAGAAAGAAAAAAAGTATCGATCCTATATTTATTCAAAGAGGAGTATAAATGATAGTGTGAAACAGTCAATGTCTTTTCCTCATTTCATGAAAAATATTAGTCACTAAAATGATAAATTTTCAAATCAGAAGTGTGGATTAAAAACAAAGGAAATGGGAGGTTAAATTAGATTAATTAGGGTTGCTTAACTTTGAGAGACCTGGTATTCCCAAGGAAACTAGTTACACCTGTGCTTAAGACAATCGCCATTAGCAGCAGAGGAAGAAGAACAGAGGAGTAGTAGAGAAATACAGCAGTGGTCTCTAAAGAACGGTAAGTGGAGGGTGTTATGGAGAAATCTTTTCCAGCTGTCCCAGCTTCATTTTTGGAAGAAAACTGCAGGAGACCAAAACCCCATTTGTATGTAACTAGGAAACAGCAAGACAATGTTACAGTCATGTAGATCTATGAAGAACAAATCATGTCAAACTACTCTAATTTTGTTCTTTGACAAGGCAAATGACCTAATGGAAAAAGTGATTCTGAGGTTATGTTACACCTTGACATCAATAAGGCTTTTGACAATGTTCAGAATAATGTTTGTAAGATTAGTGTTAACAACCTGGATTGGTGAATGGAGAGTACACTTATGAAATGTTATTATAATACTAAGGTAGGAATATTTACAGGCTCTTTAGAGGACAGAATAAGAAATCAAAATTATCCTGATAAAGTGAAAAATTGTTTAAAAATGGCAAAGATCAGACACGGTACCAGTAAGAGTAATTGTCTCAGTTCTAGTTTTAATAGAAAATCCTGAGAAAGGATGTGGAGTATAAGACTTCAGCCTGTAAAATAACTGTAATGATTGCAATAATTGTAATGATATGAATTACTGTTCTTGGTCCTGAGTTGTAATTATAAGGGGGGAAAATGCTTATTTTAAAGTAAGGAAAACACATACTAAATTGTTGTTTAGATTTTTAAAGGAAAACTTTTAAATTCCAACAGTCCCCTTCCTCTGATGTGTGATTCCTTTCAATGGTGGTTTTAAGAAGTATAGTAGAAAAATATCCAGTGAATGATGTAGGTACATTTTACCATGCACCAAAGAAAAAATATGGACTGGATGTTCCTGAGAGATCTTTCCCTGTTGTTCTATCATTTCTACTGTAAAATGTGAATTTAAGTATTTTGCTAGATGAGAGAACTGCTGAAAAGCACCTGAATGGAAACAAAACATCTTAATATCTGTATCACATTTTGTTCTTGTTAAGGTAGAAATAGCATGACAGCACCTTCGCTTGCTTTATTTTTTCTTTCATATTTGCCCTTCAGACCAGAATCCATGAATGAAGGAAAAAACCCCAAACAAGCCCAGGTTTAAAATACAGGGAGTTAAAATATGCCTTTGAATGTTTTGTTTCCGTCTGTTTCAGTTATTTACTTTTTACATGCAGGCATCCATGTAGTTTGGGGGAGATTCTCCAGCAGCATGTAATTAAACCATCTGTATGTTTCCATTCTAATTTTCCTCTTTTTTATTGTGAATAGTAATGGGAGACATGAGGAGAATGAAGGTAGAATTTGGAAGAAAATTATTCAGATGTTTAACAATTTTCTTGTGGTCACTCAAGTTACAGGAATACAGAAAAAACACACCTGAAAAAGTGCAGGAAAGTAATTTCTTTAAGAATTTTTCAGAGCAGACTTTTCTAATTTTATCCTAATGGTTTTGTAAAACCAAGCAACTCCTAGGATTAAAATTAATAAAAGCAACATAAGTTTCTAAAGAAAAAAGAACAACAGTTTGTTTGAGGAAATAATGGATTTGTTATGAACCAAATCTATATGTTGATTTGATAAGTAACACTTGAGTTACACATAAACCAGCAATCTGTTTATGCATAAAAACGACAAATGGAAATTAGCTCTTCTCTTGTGGGTATGACAATAACAGTTTCCAAGATTTCTGCAGCTGAAGTCCTTATCCACTTAAAAACATGGAAATGCATTTTAAGATTGCAATAGAAATCATGAATTTTCAAAAATGCCAGCATGAAAACACACTTTTGAAAGTCAGTAAGGACATAAATAATATTCATAACTTGTCATGGACAAAAGTGGACCTCCGCAAAATAAGAGACCTCACCTGGAATATTGTGTCCAAGATGGACACCAAGATGATTAAGGGAGTGCAACACCTTCCTTATGAAGAGGGGCTGAGGGAGCTGGGCCTCTTTAGCCTGGAGGAGACTGAGGGGTGACCTTACTAATGTCTATAAGTATGTAAAGGTTGAGAGTCAGGAGGATGAAGCCAGGCTCTTCTCAGTGATGGCCAGTGATAGGACAATGGGTGCAAGCTGGAGCATAGGAAGTTCCATGAGAATAGAAGGAGAAACTTTTTTGCTGTGAGGGTGGCAGCACACTGGGACAAGCTGTCCAGAGAAGTTGTGGAGTCTCCTTCTCTGGAGACATCCAAAACCCGCCTGGATGTGTCCCTGTGGGATTTAGTCTGGGTGAGCCTGCTCTGGAAGGTGCTTGGACTAGGTGATCTTTCGAGGTTCCTTCCAATTCCTAACGTGCTGTGATTCTGTGAAAAACAAACTTCTGACTACATTGCAAAACAAAACTAACTCCTCCACAGCTTATACCAAGCACATCATTGCTAGATCCCAAAGTTTTGTTTAGAGGCAAGTGAAAAGATTATTGATGGTCACCGTGGTTTTCAAATCTAGGCTAGGGTTTTATTCATTGCACTTCAGATGTATGTGAGTTTTATGAAACCTATTTCACTATTCTCTGTACTAGACTGTGCTGAGTGATTTAGATGTGTGATAATTAGTGATTATCAGCATCGCACAACTGCAGACTGGAAGAGCCATTTTAAACCTTGCTAGAGATGAAAACTTGCACCAGCAAAACAGGGTTACCTTCAGGGACTGCGACTCTGTTGGTAGGTTTCTTGGGGTATTGCTCTTTTCTATAGCATTTTATAATCTCTATACACTTAAAATGCTAGGTCTGAATTACAGAGAACTTCCTCCCAGCCACCTAAGTCTCCACTGCCAGCCAAGCAAGTAACTAGGCCTCTAGCTACGTGCAGACTCATATTCCCATGTCTCTATCACCTTTTCCAGGTATGTTTCTGAATTTGGAGTGTGATAGTCTGTTTTTACACACAGAAAGAGAAATATATTTTAATGAAATATTCATTCTTTCTTATTCAAACAGAAGCAATAGTTCTTAGTTGTATTCTTCTGCCTTGAATTTCATAATTTTTTATTAACTTTTCATCTGAACATTTTTTTAATGAATACTTTTTTCTTCATCTATGTCAATGGCATAATGGAGAAATAGGATAAGCTCTAAAGGAAGAATGATTTTGGATCTGCTTGAATTTGATAACTGGGAGTCACACAGAACTGAGTCTCACACAGATGATTTCTGGATGGGAAAAAAGAAGGGGCAAAAAAATTAGACTAAATTATGCAATTCATATAAATGGAAAAAAAAAATTCATTTATATTGCTATGGTCTGTTTAGTGTTATAGTGTTTGCACAAGTATATCAATGTACTGAAATGTGTATATATATATATATAGACATGCATACTGAGGTTTTTTTTTCTTGTAGGAAACAAACCCAAATCCAAGATAACATTTGAAAAATCAACAGCTAATTGTAATGTGATGTTTTATATGCCAAAATATTTCCACAGGTACAGAAAGGCAGGATCATTATTAAAGTTCATGGGACTCTGAATTATTTCAATTAGTTGAAGAGCAGCAAAGTACTTTGACACTTTTCAGTTTTAAAAGTGAACTGTTATGCTAAGGAAGTATAAGATCCAAAATAATTTTAAAAAGCAGGTTTCTACATCCTAAGAACTGCAGGAGGTTTTCAGCATGGTGGTTGTTATAAAGCAAAATGAAAAGGTCTTGTGCAGAATATGGAAGGTAACTAAGTCACGAGTGGAATTGCAAAGATTCAGCAAAATTTTGGAGTCTAAAAAAAGTCTTGGTAAAAGCATTGCATTCTAAAAGATAAAAAGCTAAACCAGGTTTCTTTCAAAACAGACATTTTGACTGTTCACATGCACTATCCATGGATAACATGAGTTTACAAGGTGCGTAAGCCGTTATGTCCCAAAGCTGGCAGTCATTCATGCTGTCCAAACTGGAGATCCACAACATAAGTCTTTCATTTTCTTCATCTGGTCTATATTGAGGTTTACTTCTGGGTTAAATAAAATTAATTAGATTAGATACAGCACCTAGATTTAATTCTGCTCTCAAACCTGAGATTGGTATGCTTACCTCTGGAATACATGCACATAAGCACCCCCCATGTGAAGAACAAGATGTGATTCAATTTTGTTTTATAAAATAACATTGCTGAAGAATTAGAATAGAATAAAACCCAAAGATTTGGGTTTGAATATGCACTTGGGAAATCTTCAAACCTTGAGTGAAGTACTTCAGGGAGTCCCATAACAGGCACTACATGCAATGCACCTTTCTAGCTAAGCAGTGGCATTCACACCCTGATATACCAACATCATTCTAGCTGGAGGGTAAGCAGCAAGTCTCCTAAAGAAATCAATTAGAATTTTGCAGCAAGAGCCTGCTCAAGCATATGTATTTTCACTCATCAACTATACCCAAATCATGCTCTTGCATAACTGGCTCTTATTATAAGCTATCTTTTCACACAGTTTGTCCCCAAGAGGCCTGCCTAGCAGGATGAAGTTGGAATACGGACAAGGACAAGAAGTAGTGAAGGTTGAAAGCCACTTTTTGACCAGACCCAGAAGCAGTCTTTATAGAGTAGGCTAGAAATATGCTACTCCCCAGCCTCTGGGAATATCTTCTCTTGCCTGTGACAACAGCCCTTTAGCTAGGACCCTTAACTGGGCAGTCAGCATCATGATTAGGGCAAATTTTAGCCTTTCTGATGACAAAGTGGCTATATCTTGGTCACAAAAAAAAGAAATTTTGCTATGTCTCAATAATAGATTAGCCAAATGTAAACACTTTGATGTGGATTGTCTTTTCATGTAATATAATGCTTGTGATTTGTAGTAGTAATTACAGAATGGAATCATGGGTTCCTTTTGTGTCCTATGATAATGTCACTGATCTATTTTTTTTTTAAGTAGTAACACAAATAATTTAACAGGAAAACAGACATTGGCCAGTGTAGTAAAGGACACACTGCAAAAATCATCCTTGCATAGATGGGACTTGCTACTAGCATTCATTCTGTATGTGTATAAGAAGAAGGATACTTGCTCAAGCTTCAGAAGAATTTTTTCAGTAGTACTTACATTCAGATTGCTTTTGGAGATACATGTATTTAAAGTATTGGTTTTTGAGTATTTTAATGCTTTTTTTTAAAAATAGTAACTAGTATTTATGTTCATATCTGATCTATGTGGTAAATAATAGCATTTAAATTCATTTTTCAGGGAAAATGTAGGTTATTATTTCCTCAGAAGAGAATCAATAGTTCTTCTGATAATACAACACTAAACTGCCATAGGTTAAAGAAGTGCAACTTTATCACCTAAAACCAAAGCAGCCATCTGTTTTATAAAGGAATTCTAAAGGTTATAAGATTCAGAAACTAAAGTTAGGACAATAAGCACGTGAAATTGCTTCTTCAAGCACTACTTGCTTATTTCTGCATGATCTGTGCTTGAGGTTTGTTTATTCATACACTGGTGTGCTAATTTTGACATATTTTAGAGTTGGCTGCCACCTGCTGGGATTCTGGTCTTGTTTCTTTTTTAAGGCAGGAAGAAGGGGCTAGGGGAGTTTGGGTTTGTGTTTTAAATTCATAAAGATGGCAATATAAACTGCAGGTGCCTAAATGTATGACTTTAGGAATAACTGACTTGAAAACAGGAAGTACAGATCTCTTTCTGGTGAAGTATATTTAATGGCAAATAAAAAAATATTCTCTCAGCTGTTTGTCATATGTGGGGCTGTTATTTGCTGAATTCAGGGGGTGTAGAGGTGTGTTGAATCTACTGAATAATGTACCCCAAAGGCAATGTAAAACTACCAAACCCTCCTTTCCTTTTATCAGCATGAAGAAACTATATATAAAACCATCTATTATTCAATACAATTTACTTGAACAACTACAAAAGCTCCGCATTATAATGACACTGCAAGAACTTTGCCTAAGAGCATCTACCAGAAATTAATGAAGAGAGAATGTGCTATATATAGTAAAGAGCTACTGCTTTTTGGAAAGTGGTACCCGATGCATCCTGGACACTATTATGTGCTTGGCCCCTTAGAGACTCATGGCCAAAACTATTGAAAAGAAATTTTTTTTTTATTGTATGAAGCCAATTGTCTAATATCCCTGCAGTTTGCAACGCCAGTGTGAAATCCAACTTGTCCTACTCCCATGGGACTCCTTTTGCAGTTTGCTGTTACAGTAGGAGGAACAGAAATCTTAAACCACTTCCAAACCTATGTAATTATTATTGCTGTTTAAAGATAAACTCATCTATCTCAGTCAACCAGCCCTACCCCACTGTTGCCTGCTTTCAGTCTTCAGTTATAACAGACACACCACCAGCGTCACTGTCAGAAAAGCTAAATTAAAGTATTAAAGTTGATTGCAGACAAGTGTTTTATTCAATGTGCTTTTAGTAGCTCTTCACAGAATGACAAAAAGTCATCCTCAGCAGAGAGGTGGGAATTAGGCTCTTAAACTGTAGGCTTGGATTAACCACAGGGCACAGTGAAATCTCTTAGCATGTGAAGATAGTCCTCAAAAAGTGAAACAAATCTCAGCTAAAGTAATTAAAGATTTGCTCAATGAAGAGAAAGAAAATCGTAAGAAGTTATGTACCTTGCCTTTCTCCTGATTGATCAAGACACATCCAGATCATAAAGTTTGAATTTGTTTTAAACTTTAAAAAAAAAAAAGATTTTTAGTTTTCTCTTTAATTTGTTAAAGAGAAAACTAAAAATCTGTTTTCCAGATGCCTAGATTACCTGAGTTTAGCCTCCAAGTGTAGGGCTTTGCTACAACAGCAGCTTGGCTCCATTCTGGGGGAAGACCAGCCTATGTAGGAACCTCATCTAATCCTCCTTTTCTACAGTTTGCCTTGGAATTGCAACAGATTTGTTTGGGTACCTAGAGGAACCCTTATTTCAAACTGGTTTATATTAGATGTAGTGAACACAGAAGTTCTTCACAAGTAATGCTGATAGCTAAGCTGTAACTACTAATTAGCATACAACTGCTACATACCTCCTTTAACTAGATTTACACAAAGAGTGAAAAGAGATTTTTCCAGTTTCTTAAGAGCAGGAGTTATCTAAGTGTGTTTGGCTCAAAATACAGATGAGACTAGACACTATCAAGGATTGTTTTGGTTTATGTGTGACAAGTTCTGTAAAAATCTGATTATGTTACGAGAAACAGTGAAAATACTTAGTAAAACTATGAACTCTTTGTGCCAGTGAAGTTTAGGTAATAATTTTATCAATTTTAACAATTGTGTGTTTAAGCTTCATATCTCCAATACCGTTCCCAATGCAGAATGTTTTCTGAGCGCAAAAGCAAATATTATGAATCTGTTGAAATAATTAATATTACTGATGTTACAAAAAATTAAATCACTTATGCTACTGTCAGAACGTAACAGTGCAGTTAAGAATTAAGGACAGTGAACATTTAGACAGCTCATGTTGGAGCAAAACCTAGATTTGAATGCACTAATTGCCCCTCCTACTGTTCGGTTCAAATCTAACACACCTCAAGCTGTTAGTACATACCTTGGAAACAGATGAGCACATCAGTCTGTGTCTTACCCTATGAGCAGAGTGCATTATCATGTGTAACTGAGAGACTATGTTGAGAGTGTCACCAGTATGTCTTGCAATTAACACTGCAGGCAGCGACCCACCAGGCAGAAATCTCCTTGTTGGCACTGCCCACCACCAGTCTGGGCAGTAAGCAGGATAGCTGTGGAGGTGTGGGCTCTGCAGAAAAGCTGTCCTGCAGAAACCAAACTCATGCTTCTTCCCTACACTGTGCAGATGTGCCAGGTTACTTAGAACCAGCTCCTTCACTGACATGCCAAGGGGAGTGGGCCATGCAGAAGTGTACTTTTTCTACCCTGTAGTTCCATCTCTTCCTGTCCTTTTCACTTTTGTCCTCTCCCTTCACCTATCTTCCTTCCTAACATTCACTTCAGAAAGAGTACTCCTGGGACCAGAGTGAATATTCATTACTTCAGTCTTTGCTGCATGTTGCTAGGACTTCCCTTCCAAGGGTACTGTAACACCGTATCAGTTCCCTTCAGCAGCCTTCCTCTATAGCTTTTGTCATGTGTCCTGAGATACACTTTTATCTGCTAGGCAAAGGTGACATATATTAACTACATCTCCCTAGTGCAATGTCACATAACAGGGTTGTATTATACTGCCAAGTAATTCTTACCCCCAAAAGAAAAAAAAAAAAAGAGAGAGAGAGAAAAAATGGAGAAGTAAGCTTAAGAATTGTTATAACTTCTTCTTGCACTCATCAGGCACAGATGCAGCTTTATTCCAAAGATGTATGATGTAGTATCACATTTTCTCATTGAATTTAGAATTGTAATAATATTTCAGTAAGTCCTTTTATGTATCCCTGCTTGTTGGTTTTGTTTTTGTAAAATGCATCTGCGTTTAAATTTTAAGTCTACTCCTCCATAAACTGCTGACCTTTTAAAAAAAGATTGGTGACAGGAAAAATATTCCTATGTAAAACAGCACCAGCAGTATCATTAGAACTGCCATTAATTATCTATATGCTTCACTTAGCGGTGATTTATGTGTTAAATTTATATTTAAAAGACTGTTTTCTCTTTGACATTCTTTGCAGATAGTGTTTTCCATACTAAAGGCAAGTCCAAGCTGCAATTTAGAGCAGAAATTTCCATTCTAGTTTCAGACAACCTAACAGCAGCAGCACAGAGTAGCTCCTAAGAAAATCTACCTTTCAGGCTATTATTAAAATAGCTTGATGTTCTAATTGTATTTAAAAGCCTGCTAAAGTGAGACATGCCTAGTGAGTTGTGATGGTAGTCACATTCAGGGACATAGTTATGCTTGCTTCAAATTAAAGCAGCTAGCAATCTAGGAGTGTAAACAAACTTTAATTCTATGAATTTCTTGCTTTATAAGCTCTTTTTTATATTTGAGGAAACATTATCTGAAATTACTATAGAACTCCTCTTCCAGTGTGAGTTTGTGGTTCTTCTCTGCTTACCTATTGTGTGCACAGTAAATTATCTTGTAGTCAGTCAGCTAAGCCATCTGAGAAAAGAGGATATTTTTAGTAGAAGTAGGCAGCAAGTAATTGATTATTTTCACCTCTGCAGCCTTTGATTAAAGACAATGTGCTTAGGGGGGAAAGTCAACAATCATTCCTAAACATATACAAGCATTTAATTGTAGTAATTAATTTATCTATACAACTCAGTGTACTTTTAAAAAGCTTCTTGACTGAGAATGAATGCCTCATCAGTCTTAAATATAACAGCCTGGAAGAACAAGTGAACTCAGTAGAATAACAAACAGTAGTGCATAAACCTCAGGCACTAGTAGGAAACAAAAAGATATTTCCCACTCTGTGCAGAGCAAAATTATGAAGAATTTGAGAAATAAAGGCAGCAGAAGGGACATCAACTGATAGAGCCAAAAAAAAAAGTACATCATTGTATCCATTGCCATATAAAAGAAATGAAAAAGCAAAGAAGCCTTGAGTTGTAATTACTGAAAGAATTCTGTAGGAGAGTTTGAAGAATGCAGTAGCTATGGATCCCATTTTTATAAATGTCATGTTCCCCATCAGTTTATCTGTTTGCTACAAAAGAGTAAAGCTGTCAGAATACGAGCCAAAGGCAGCAACTAATAGAAAACAAGCATCCAGAGAAAGTCAGAGAGATGGATACGCAGCAAAGGCAGATCAACAGCTTCAAAATAATCAGTTACAATGGCTGTGCCATCCATTGAGAAGGGTAGATAAGCCTTTGCTCTCTCTAATCTTTCAAGCTTCACCCTTCCCAAAGATGAAAGCCTAAACACTGGAAGGTACTAGTCTCAGGCAAGAGGAAGAGAGATCAGGTTATAGGTTATCACCAGGTGATCCCAAACTGGAAATGTCACCTAGAGAAGGCATTCTCCCAGAAGGAAGGTTTAGTTTTTACAAGACCATGTGAAAAGAAAATGAGGTATTGAACAAGCAGAGTTCTTGAGTCTGTGGGAGAGACCGAAGGAACAAACTAGCACAGAAAGAGCTGTCTTGACTAGAAACAGATTTCTACCCATTTAAAAGAGGTCTCTTGTGAGTGATTTTAATCAACAGCCTGATCACAACCTTCTTAACACATATGGCAGGTAGGTTCAAATACCTGTGAAAGTGGATCAGCACAAAAAGAGGCTGCATTTCTGATATCTCACATTTGAGTTGTTGAATTGCAGAGTTCCACCTAGAAACTAATGTGACCACTTCTGAAGTACACTCAGAGGAGACCAAAAGACATACCTCAATGATACAGGTACATGCTCACAAACAACTCGGTTTCAGCAAGATTTACTCTACAACTTACATCTTTTCTGCTTCTGCATAGGAAGAATAGAGAATTATAGGGAACAAAAAGACAATGAAAATTAGCTAAAATATACAAAGTGAGTGTTTCATTACCCAGTTGTATGCTTTCTCCAGCTCCTCAATACCACCGAACTCCTTGATACTCGCTTCTAGTCAAGTGTGAAGGTAATGCCTGTGACATTAGTCAGATAGCTGTATCAAATTTCCTCACATAATCAGAAATGCAGTGATGTAGAGACAATATATTAGGGAGAAGAGCATCAGTCACATATGTGTTGCGGCCAGTTTTGTCTTTCACAGTTGTATGAAGTAGCATTCATTGCTTGAGAGACAGTAGCATTCAAGTTCGTCTAGAAGAGAATTCTAGAATCTTCAAGTTTTTTTCAAAAATTAAATGTGAAATGTTTAGGAACAGATAAATAAGACCTTACAACATTCTTTTTATTTCTTTCCATAAATAAGAATTTCATCAAAGTGAATTGTAGGATATTTTCTCAAAGTTTTTTCTATAAAAGAGAATGCATGAGTGATTTTTGTGTATATTTGTAGTCCTCTTTTTCTTTCTGTTGACTTAAGAATTGTTAATATTTGTGACATCTGTTGTAAATACCTGGGGAAATTCTTAGGAATATTTCCCTGAGGAGAAAGAGAAAAAGGGAATTATTTTTTTCCCTACAAGATGAAGAACTGCTGCTGCAGACAGCTGGCTGAAATTATTCCCACAGTCTTCTGAAGAGCAGTCAGTCCCAAGATGAATCCCATCACCTGATATAAACATGACTTTATTCCATGTTGTGTGGATTACTTCAGTTTTCCTTGAAACAATGCAGAAATCCAGGACTACTGAGTGTGAAATCTAGACTTCATTGATAATAATTCAGCATTTTTTATTTTTATCTTTTTGGTCCTATAGTCTTTCCCAGTGCAGTGAAAAGATTAATATGTTGAAGTTTTCATTCTTTTATGTCATCAAATTTTAAGTACAAACCTAATGGTCCCTGACATTGCAGGCTACATTTGCTGAAACAGTATGCAGGAAGGTAATAAATGTTCTTGACAAGAACAAGGAAGGTCTCCCTAGTACACAAATTCACGTTCATGTGAAGCTGCAGAGCTAAGAGAGTTGATGATAGAGCTCAGGATAATAGTGGCGGTGTAGATGTAGCACATTAACCTAAGCAAAGAGAAGTGTTATAGAGCTCTGAATGTACCTTAGAAGAGGATCAAGGATGCCTAGGCCTCAGTAAATCAGATTGGGTTCAGCAGCATGTTTAGCTGGTTTTCCTATACAGAACAGGAGCAAATATGCTGCAGTTAGGGGAAAAAAAAAAACGTAAAAATCAATGCAAGAGGCAGCAACCTTATTTGTAGTATTCCAGGCAGGCTGGTGGGTGATGATGAATGACAGAACAGATTAAATGTTTTCAGTTATTTCACTGTGCCTGTGAGCAGGTGTCTAGAGCTTTCATTTTACTTGTTTTACTGGATTTAGGCTATGCATAAACCATAATACTAAAGCTTATACTGAGGCAATTAATCATTAATGAAATCATTAGCCAAAGCTAAAAAAAAAAAACAAAAATAATGACACCCAATTTAGCTTGGCCTGTTACCAAAACTTAATATAAGTATTGCATTAATAATGGAGTGCTGTATAATTCAGAAGAGAAAATACACAAAAGTAAGCAAAAAAGAATAACCATTCCTTATCTTCTATCAAGAAAGATGCAGATACAGCACTTATTAAATTGCCAATGAGAAAACGAATCACTAAACAGATGTTTTTCTTTTTTTCTGAATGAGATTAGATGTCTGATCTAATGGGCTGAGAAGTAGAAAGCAACACAGGACAAGTGTAACACTGAGTGAAGGAAAAAAAAAAGCATGATTCCGGTTACATTTAGAATACGGGAAAACAAAATAGTTCTTCTGGAATCTATAAAATTATGCAGTACAAAATAGGTCATAAAGAACTTGTTACACACAAGCCAAAGCAAAACAAGTATTAACACAGTAACATATTTCATGTAAATAACCTGCAGTGAGTAATTTTATGACTTTTTTTTAAAAAGTAACCTTATTACAATTTCCATGATTTAAAATTTTGAAACTTTCCATATATATATTTAGATATTGCTTCATAAAGGTTTTTCATTATTTGCTTATTTGGTTTTTAAACCATGCTTGTATTCTAGAACATATTGATATAAATTACAGACTACTCTGCTAGTCATTCTCTTTCAACACATTTAATATTACATTAGGGACTTTCTCTCCCCCATGTCCACTCTCCCATATTCTGCAAAATAGTGGCTCCTTAATACTTTCTGGTTTAAGTTTCCATAATTATACTACAAAACTGTTGCAAATATATTCTCTGCACAGTAATTTTCACCTATCCAGGCTGAAAGCAACAGAAGAGAATTTACTCTAAAACTTTGGGAGAGGAGGATGCAAACATCCCTGACCTTGGAAGACTTAACCAGACCCCCAAACTGTTAAACAATTAGTGAAGTCTTTGCACCTGGAAAACTTCCAGGTCCAATTAAAGATGGGTCCCAGCCATGAGTAGTCACTAATAAAGGGTTTGGGGAGAAGGCAAAGCTTTTTGCCTCTTTAGGAGATAAGAGTGTTAAGGAAAGATGAGAATGTTTGTTATTTTTCTCTATAGTTGTTAGCAATATTGTTACAGTAGTTTTCAGGAGCGGTAATAATGTTTGTGATAAAGTTATGTAGAGAGGTATTTCTGAGCTCATGTACTTCCTGGATCTTGTTCAGGGAAACTATAAGGGAGGTTACATCTTGCCTGTGAAAGCACCTCCGAGTTTGAACAAAACCCTGGTTTTTCCTAGTGTTAAATATTGGGAACTTATAAAGAAGCCTGTTTGAGCACTCAGAGGAGAGTGAAATGAATTAATTAAACTCCAAACCCACGGCTGAAGACCTGGTGTTAAGCTTGAAATTTTCTATGCTTGAAAGCCACAAAGTCATATGGAATGTCAACGTCATGAGATGTGCCTTATGGTGAGTTATTTTTCCACCAATCTACATTTGCTAGCTGTTAAAATTACTGCAGATTATGTTTTGGGTAGTTTTGTTATTACATGAAATCTATTTGAGGCTGCTGATACACTTGTTTGTCCTTTATCTATAAATGTGCAGAGATGATGGAAATAATGAACACCAACTATAATCTTGTACCTTCAGAGGTCTGTACTTGTTAATACATTTCCCCATAATTTCAGCAAAAAGACTAAGATTTCAGCTCTATGGATGCCTCTTTTTATGGCACTCCTGATTTTTCAGTCTTCTGGGAAGTGCTGAGTTGAGTAAGGTGGCATTCACCAGATTCCACTGCCTGCCAGTGGAAAGCCGGCAGAAAGCCGATCTTTATTCCTGAAAACTAGTGAAATTATCAACCTGTAAGAAATTTGAGGGACTGTAAATACTCTACTTGGTGGAGAAACAGAGATTCAAGTTTTCTTTTCTTTCACTGTTAAACTACCACTTAACTAAGTAGTAAGCAGTAAGTACTTGACTAAAGCAGCACTCTATTTGTGGCAGAGGGTGTGTAGAGATGAAGCCAGGAGAGGAAAGTTGCTCTTGGGGTGAGAAGCAGCAACTGATAATACAAATTCTTGCTATGATATTGGGATATATGTAATCTGGGTAGACAGAGGCAATTCCTGTTGATAGGATCTAATCCTAGAAAAAAGAAGCAATTCACCAAAAATGTGTGGCAATTGCCTGACAGATGAGAAATAAGCTCATGTGATACAATCCTTGTACTCCATATTCTGTCCATATTTTTAACATAGTAGACTGCTAAACTGAAAAGCTAACTATTTATTGGGGATGCTTGGGTATATTTTTTTTTTATTTGCAAGGTTAGTCTTCCTAGTTTGAGAGTTACATATTGCTCAATGTAAATGAACAAAATTCAAAATAATATTGCTGCTTTATAGCAGAAGTAAATTAAGGTATTCCATGTGTGAAATGCACTTTTCATGCAACACTCTATTAAAAAGGAGGTGTGTCCATCAAAGTTCAATCTTAAGGCCTGTAGCTGGGGGGTTGAATTCTGCTTCAGCTCTGGCTTTTGCCATAGTGAAAAACTTCCAGCCCTGAACTACATTTAGTCCCTTTCCACCCCTCTATGTTACTTCTGGCTCTTATAAGAAATAAAGTTAGTTATTTAATAAATGCTATTATAAAAGCAGATGTCAGTAATTTTTAAAGTATTTCAGCTGCTATTAGATTTTTTTAAAGATATCTGACTGTAAGACGTTACCCATTCCTGAAGGTGAGATATTTAATACATTTATATCAGCTCTTTATTAATTACTATCTACGTGTTTCCGTGCTGTATTGTTGATAGTTGTCCAAAAGGTTGCTCATTTGTATCAAGGAAGAAAACTTTTGTAGAGCAGAGAAGTCATGGGAAATCTGTAATGGGCTGGAAGGTCAAACTTAATTCCGGTTGCTTCCAGCTGTCTTCCCACTGTGGGAAAAGCTCCAAGAAGAATGAAGACTGGGACAAAATAGAACACTGTATGCGTAGTATGCACGAGTCTTGCCATGCAAATGCAATGCTTCATGTTGGAATACAGATAGGAAACATCTGGCCCATATGACACATCTAAAGTTTGCTATCTGCTTTGCAAAATCTAATGGTCAGAGTAAAATGGTTGTCCTATCCTTTGCACAGACCCTGTGATGCTGACTTCTTAACAACAAAATACTCAGAGGTTTTATGGTATGGAATTTGGAGATAAGTGAATTGTACCATTTGACACTGAAACTCCTAAGAAGAAATAGAAAAAGTTTTAGTTTTGTGAAGAACTTTTACTCTGGAACTCTTGGGAAAGCATCTGTAAAAAAAGTTAAGAAAGCTTTTAGTGTTGTGTTTTTGGTTGTTACTTTATTCTTAGAGATTATTTTAATTTCTGAACAAGAGTTGTGTCCCTTCTGCTGTCTTGGCAGCTACCTAGTATGACAAGATGATATAACGAGAAAATTAAATAAAGGCTGTATTGCATGAATTAGTTTAGGGTTTTTTTCTCTGCAGGTTTCTCAGGCTACAGAAACCTAGAAAAAGCAGGATGGAGTAAGAGTCTTTTCTTTGTCTATCTTCTGATAATTTGATGGAATAATTAGGAAATTAAATGAAGCTTGTCTTTGTCTCAGGAGCCCTCTTTACTCAGCAGTGAGCAAGGGGAAGTACTGACTAGAATTTCCATGGAAAATTACATAGATGTGAAAAACATGGGTGACGATGCAATAATTGTCTTTTTTATCCTTAGGAGAAAATACTGTAGAGAAGTAACACTAAATATCATGTATATTTATATTTATACACGCATACACAGACTATAGCTGTTTGGGATGCAGGAAAGTTCTGTTAGTTTCATGCTGTGTATGAATTCTCTAAAGATAATTTTTTGTCCTGATTATACAGACTAATAGCACAGGCATAGCATCCCATAAGGCAGTGAATGAAATAAGCTTTCCAGGGTGAAGCCAAAGGCATGCCGCATGTCTCAGTGTCACTTTCTCATTAATCTATTTCAACTTTCACTTTTTCTCCCCTGTTCCAGTTACTGTTCAAAAAGGTTTAAGTGAAGCATTCTTTTATTTTATAAGCCTGGTTTTTGGTCTTTCTTTAAAATGGTTTGTGTACATACCCACCAGAAGGCACATATTAAATCTTTGATTGCAGCCACTGGTGGTACTGGGGAGAGAAGAGTCCTCACTAGCAAATAGGGTTTTCTCAGCACTCAAAATCATTCTGTGTGCCTCCTGTGAACTACCCAGAAAATATCTGGCTTAGGACTTTTGAACTTAATGAATAAACCCCTTTCATCTCCTATGCTGTCAAGTAATAAACCCCCCTTATCTGTTACCATTCCTTGCACACAGTATGATGCTGCAGTCCTAGGAAGTATGAGCTGTCTTCTGTCACTAACTACCCACCTGGGTGTTATCTGAGTGTTATGATGTCCTAGGAGGTTTCAAGCCATAAATATGGCCCTGGTCACACTGGCTACGTATCTGACAGAAGTCTAGAAGCAGTTAATTCTATGGAACACTTTAGGGGGTGGGGGGAAGACAGAAATAGTAACCCTGTATCTCATTTTATAGACAAAACTGTTTAAAAAACAAGACAGACTCTGTAAAATAGTTCAGTGTGTATGTTTTAAGACCAAGCTTACAGCAGTGATAAACATCATTCACAAACTTTAGAGTTCTATTAATAGTAATGTAATTGTTAATCAAAGATGACTCTCCTCCGGGACTGAAAGGAAGAGACACTTAAATAGAATAATTAAAATCTCCTGAACTCATTGGTACCTTCTTAAGAGGGAAGGAGGATTTGATAGAATATACAAGTGGCTCACATGTACCTTTTTTTACCACTGCATATGACCTTTCTAGAGCCATGTTTAGAAGGAAAAGCTTTATAAATACTTCAAAACTGGCTAGGTTCTAATCTTCTTCTTTGTAAAGTTAGTTAAACTTGTTCCTAGTGTGGACTGTGGTTATGTGTGTGTTTTCTATTTTTTTTTCTTCTTAATTTCATTTAAGAGTACTTTCCAATGAAACATCGAAAATTCAAGCACAAGTAAGACAAAAAGTGTTTCCACTTTATACACCCTGCTTTAAATATTAATAGGTTAGAGTTAAAGATTAAAAGTCTCATGGGCTTTAAAACCAGGCTGCTGAAGAAGTTTCTAACAGAAACCTCTTCTTTCAGAGGTGTATTGCAGGAATCTTGCCACTCGGTGTCACTGTTCTACTTTCTAGTGTTAGGCTCTTACCATTATAGTCCATCCTGACAGTAACAACGTTACTTCTATGCCAGTAACAAAAGTATAGGTCTCTTCTGAAATGGCATAACTATTTTTTTTTCCTCTGACTGCTCCCAGACAGAGGACATGAGGCTGGCACACACTTTCTGCTGTTTCTTAAGGCTTTAGATGCAGCTTAAGTGGTTTTTAAGGCTCTTCTGCAATGAATCTTGACTGCTACTTTCTTAAGCGCAGATATGGGGGAGCACCTTGGAAGTATTTGTTTCCTTTTAATACATTCAAGTCACGTGCTTGTCCCTCTATCTGCTGAAAGTGATGTTGAAACAGTTTTCAGTAGAAATAGTCCTTTTCATTGATCTCGCAGACCTTACATATTTAAGTATCAGCCACTTTAGTCTTTTAGTTACATGTAAAAGTTCCTGAAGGTAAGCTTTGTAGTATTAAATACACATATTTGTGTAAAAACAAACATAAACCCCAACAAAAGTCTCCACAAAGATCCCACCAAAAAACCCAAAGCCCACAAAAAACCAAAATCCATGTACATGCTTGGTTGATAATATAAAAAATAATATCATTTGAAATAATAATTGTCATGAAGAGCTGGATATGACAGCTGGGATGGTCACACAGACTTACAGAAGTGGATTAATGCAGTTTCGTAAGTATTTACCAGCTGGGCTGTGGAGCTCCCAGACCACCCAGCCTGCAAAATGTGACACATCAGCTCAGTGTCCTGCTATTGTATTTAACAGTAGGAGGTGGCAAAGAGCATGCATGTAACTAGTTATTGGAGTGTAGAAAGTAATCTCTTCACTACTGGAATTTCTTCAGCTTGAACCAAAAAGCATTCTGTTTGTGTTTGTATCATGGAGAATTCCATTCTGCAATACTCCACGGTTATACCTGAGCCTTGAGACTTACGTTAACTTCAAAATCTTTCTTATTTTGGCCAAGGAAAGATTATTAAGTTATATTTCTAACTTGAGGACAAGTATAGTAATTTCTCATATTGTCATTGTGATAAAATGACAATGATGATGAATGATTTCCAGAAGTCTGTTACAGCTTCACAAGAATTCACATTTTCAACACATCTCTTCCTTAAAAAAACCCAAAACAACAACAACAAAAAACAACACCCCAAAAAAACTGAACAAAAAAAAAAAAACAAACCTTGGGGAATATGTGTACAAACATCACTTAAAATTCAGGTGAACCTTGACTGGCAGAGCTGCTTTTCAAAAGCTTTGGTGTGCGACCATCTGTGCCTTGCCACTTTGTCAGAGAAGCACTGTGCTAGAATTCTTTGAGGAAAAAGAATAGCCTTATTTTGTAGATCATTTAAAAGAACTCATCCTCAGCTCTTTAGAGTCAATCTCAGAAGGATTTTAATGTAAAACATTAACTGAGTAGTACTGAGAGGAACGCTCATGCATGTTGTTGCTCCCAGTTTGTTGAAGTCAGGATAAAAATCTTGTCTCTGGGATCAATGGAAGCTTCAGTTTAGTTTAGGCATGGATTGACAGAAAGCATAAATTTCCCTTTGGATATTTAATTTCTGCTGAGATTATGTTCTTCCTTTCTCCTTATCTAGACCCTTTAGTTTCCATTTTATTAGTTTAAACAAAATATTTCATGTTTATTTGTTTTGGTTTGTTTTATTTAATCCAGTAGCTAATGTGAGTAGGAATGCCTCAGGCTGCCACTGTGTAATGGGCAGTATGTAAGTTGGCATGTGCTCTGACATTTAAGGGGAGGAAGCCTGGAAAGATTTGAATGATGATTGTCAAACTTTTAACCACAACAGATGAGAAAAAATACTCCAATTGTTTAGTTACAAATTTGATTTCCAGGATGACATACTGAAAAAGCAGGAAGGAGGTCGTCAAGGAAGGAAATGCAATAAAAACTGGGTTTTCAGCTATTTGCCCACCTATGTAGGGATGTAATTATTGGAGCTCTAGGAGAGAAGAAGAAATGCAATTCCAGTTTGATTAACATATCTTGAACCACAAAATTGTGTTGCCATAACAGCCAACCTAGTTTTACACAAAGGAACTAATCTTTACCTGCTGCTCTAGCAGGAAAATTTGTTACTCTTACAAGATGATTAATCAATACATGAACAACGTCTTGTGTCATGTGAGCATTAGGGCTAACCAATCCGTAAGTATGTACTGACAATTTATGAGCAACTTTGCATGTTATACAATGTCTTCCTTCAAAAAGTATATTCAGATCAACAGCAAAATTTGAATTCAAGCAGTAAACAAACATGATTTTGTTACACCCTTTGGCAGCTGAGACAACGTGATATAGTCAGTTCTGCCTTACATGCCCCAAGTCACGTGTTGTTTGTGACTCATTTTATTTCTACAACTGGCTTGATTGTTCTGCAGAGCACAACAGTGTGATGTGATGTCAGTTGAAAGGCAAGGAACAAGTATTGCATTGTTAGAAGAAAAAAAAAATAATTTTAAATCATTCATGACTTAGTCTTTAGAGAGAAATGATAAAAGACAAGGAAACTGTTCTTCATGAAAGCTAATTCTCTTGTTTCTGATATAGATGGAAAATAGATTTATTTTTTTTATTTTTTTTTTACTTTGGTTATAACCATTCCTGTTTTAACCTGATCTTCAGTTAGTGGCAAATGCAGGTAGTGCATTTTAAGGGAAGGGAGGTAAGCTATAATTACATCTGTATGGTTAGCAGCCTCTGCCTGCCCATGAAAGTACTACTAAGGGAATGAAATAATAGAGTGGCTGTGCAAAAGGGAGCTCCTTGACTAGTAGTTATGGTACTTTGGTGTGCTGCTGGAGAGGAAGAATCACATCTCAGATTTGATTCCCACTAGGTGTTCTGCAGTATTGGCCAGAAACAAGAAACATTCAGGTTTAGGAGGATGCTGAAGACAAGTCAATTTAGATGTTCCTTCAGAATTTATAAAACATGTATTTTCCTAAAGATTTGCCAAAGCAGTAGTAATTGCCTGGTTACCTGTTGTTTATCACTCGTAAAATTGCTGATTTTGGTGGAATGTACCTGATGGTAGTTGACTGGCAAAGGATGGTTAGATTGGCATATAAATAAACCTGCCTATCCAATATCAAAAGGTTTACATGATCGGATCATGTTGTGTATTGTTAATGTAGATGAGATGCTAAGCTAACACAGCTTCTGTAATGGTGTTTGTTTTCAGTAGCTGCAGATAACTGCTTTAAAAAGAGAAATGGTAAAAATGAATACAGTGCGATTAAAAGTAACACTACTCATACAAGAGTTACAGCAGTCACAATCTATTTCTGGGAGCTGGAGTGTCAGGTACTGTCTAACATTTACTCCAGTTATTGTTATCTGTCAGGTGTCAGTGGGTGTCTTGGAAATGCTCGTTGTGTCCTGACACAAATTACAATGATTGCAGAGTGCTGCCTAAGCACTGGGTATCTTTTTTTTTTTTTTCCATTACATACAGGACTGGAGGATTTAAGCTGTTCTATGAAAAGGCAGATAAGGGGCCACTGTAAGGCTGGGCATAAGAATAAATCATCTTGGTTTGATTCTTAAACCCTGTCTTAAAATTTTAAGAGGATATTTTAATGTCTCCGCATATTTTTATTTTTTTTTAAATGCTGCTGGAGCCTTTCCCAGTGTGTTTGATGCTTCTTGTTACAGCTTATACAGATTACTTTTTACATCCAATCTTCTTGAGTGGCTTTCCAAGGTGTTTAATATAAAGTGGTTAACGTTTTGACTGCCTTCTCATAACATACTGGTTGAGGTATATTTAAAACTCCACTGGAAAATACTTCTGTCTGACTGGAATTTACCAGATATGAGTAAAACAACAGGGAATCTCTTGTATCTTGCATGACTGACACTTGAGAAGGAAGCTGATTGGATGAAAATAGTGCAAACATCAAGATAAAGTATAGAAAATGTTTTCTGTTGGAGTATTCTGTTTTACTAAGACCTGAAGATCTGGGCCCTATTAAATTGCACTCCAACAGGCATGTTTTTAATTTCCAACGTACCTATAAACTTATATCCTTGAATTGCTACATAAAAGTGATGCGACATAGATATTTGGCAGGATGTGTATAACAAGCTTTACGACTAAGAAAAACCAAACAAATACCAACAGCTGAATCTTGTCAAGAATTATTGCTGAAAATGCTTTTTGCATTTCTCTTCTGAACAAGGTCCTCTCCTTCTCCAGGGCTACATACAGCTGTAACTACATACTTGGAAGGACTCCGAATATCTATCTTAAAAAATATTTACCTTAAATTTTTGCTGGCAAGGAACCTAAGCTTTGAGATGTCTCAACAGCATTAATTAGTTGTTGATTTTTTTTTAAAATCTGTTGTGACTTTTCTAAAGCTTTATAAAAATACAGATTCTTTTGGGCAATGTGGCAAGGTGTTTAGTCTCAAAACAACACTTTATGCTTGATGATCTCTTTAGCCATGGGATCACAGAAGGTATATTCTGATTAGACTACAAGATCTTTTTAAGCAAGAAGAAATAGAATACAATGTCCTGGGATAGAAACTAAAAAACCCTGAAAGCATCATCACAAGAAACATATGAAATCTTAGAAAATGTCTCAACTCCAGCATTGATTCATAGTGTATTTTTCTTATTTGTAAACCGTAGTAACTTCATATTTCCTTTTCTGATTCAGAATCCTGTAATGCAAACATAACTGTGTGTGGTGATATGTTTTAACTTTGTTTCTGACACTTGAAAATAGAGTTCTGGAAAAACTACTGAAATAAAGGCATGAAGTGTACATGTAAATACCATCTGGTAGGAACAACTCCCTTGAGAGAAGGAAGCACTGTACAGAGCTCTGTGAAAATAAATTTGGAATAAACAACAGAGCAAGTAACAATGCAGCTGAATGGACAAAGTCCAGATGTGCATTTGAAACACAAATATCTGAGTAAACGATAATTAGAATATGCAGTCCAAATGCAAGGAGAATAAAACACTGCAGTCCTTGGCATTGAATAAAAATGTTTCCTTTTCTTTCTACAGATTGCTTATGTTCTTTATCTTGCTTGCTTCATCTATTATCTTGGTCTTGTAAGCTCTGAAGTTACTGGATGTCATGTTACCATGGAGTTCACCTTAGGGCACCTGAAATTGTCTATTTATTTTTTAAAAGATACAATAATTCTTCTGTGCAATGTTGAGAAATGACTGAATTCTGGGGTCAAGAAATAGAGAGGCGAGAGGAAGAAAACACCAGACATATTTTTAGTTCCAAGCCTGGCTTCTTAACATGTAAAAAAACGCTACCTTTTCTGTGTGTCTTTGGCTGTTGGGGGGGTTTATGTATTTATTTGAAATCCTTATATATTTAAACACCAATGAAAGAATACAGATAATGTCTGACTCTTATGTGGGGATCTACTTGCAATGAGCTGTAACTAACATGGGATCATGGCCTTATTTCCTTCCATACTACTGCATGTTCTGCCCTATAAGCACTTTGCAACTCTGGCTCTGGAGAAAATCTGCTTGGATCTTTCATATCCCTTCATACAGAGGCACAGAGCCTCTTTTTAGCCACTTGCCGCAGCTTCTCTGGCAGTGGATTTATGTAGATTAATGGTTGGAACTTTGGGGTTTGTTAATTTCTCCCGTAGTGCTGTACTCTCATAATTGTGACAGTTTGGGACCTCTCCACATAAAAACAGGCAAGCAAAAAACTCCATCTACCTCAAAACCTCAACACAAGCAGCTATTTTGATGTTTTGTTGAAAAGAAGGTAGGAAATATGAAAGACTTGATCCTAAATGTAAGTTTATTACTTGAAATTTTTCTGCACTGTTTATTTTGGCATAAAAAAAAGTAACATTGATTTCAGATTGACTCTATTACCGAAAAAAAATGTCTGGGACAAAATGTTAAAAACAATAAGAAAATAACTCCCATGCTTGCAAGGAAGTGGGGATTGGGGAGAGTAGAGGAAAATAAAAACAATAAACACACACTCAGTTTAATGTCGCTCTTTTTGTTTGAGATACATGATGGAGGCTTGTAACTTTTCTCTTTGTGGATGCATTCCTCCCCCCATTTTTTTCTGTGGGTTTTTCTCTGAAAATTGATATCTCAGTTTAAAAAAAAAAATCTTACTGAGATTGGACTGAAATTTATTATCAACTTCTACCGTTTTCCCCTCACCCAAAATCAAAGACATGAGGTATTTTGTCAATATCTTTATCTGAGTAATATCCTAGTATCGTAGAATGTAGAATGTGTTTGATTGGAAGAGACCTTTAAAGGTCATCGTCTTCTAACCTAAATGTCACCTGCTCTAATTTAAAACCGTTGCCCCACACCCTATTGCTACATGTCCTTAGTCCCCACCTTTCCTGTAGGCCCCTTTAGGTACTGGAACGCTGCTATAAGGTCTCCCCAGAGTATTCTCTTCAAGTTGAACAAGCCCAACTTTCTCAGCCTTTCTTCATAGAAGAGGCACTCCAGCCTTCTGGTCATCCTTGTGGCCCTCATGCAGGCTCACTTCTGAGGATCTTGGAGCTGGATGCAGCACTCCAGGTGGGGTCTCATAAGAGTGGAGTAGAATTGCCTCCCTTGACCCACTGGTCATGCTTTTGAAGCAACTCGGACTATGGCTGGTTTTCTGGGCTGCAAGTGTACATACTGGCTGATGTTGAGTTTTGAATAGACATAAAACAATGCAGAAGCAATTGTCTACTGATTCCTAACTCTTGCTAATGTATGCTAAACTTAGCATGAAGTTACTTACTACTGAGAAACTTCAACCTACTCACTCCTTTTACTTTGGCTTACATTATACCCCTTAACATAGTTGATGGGAGAGTAAAATATAAATGTGGTGGAAGTTATGGCTTCCTTTAATGTAGGCTGTGTACCTAGGAGCAGTGTTTTTTCATATAGCTACAGTATTTCTCCTGTGGTCAAGCCAAATCCCAGCAGTGTATACTTTGGGTGCAGCTTCACTAGGGTCAGGTGGAAAGGAATAACCCATTCTCTTGGTCCATTGACAATGCTCTTTCTTTACAGCACAATAAGCAGAAGCTACAATTGCAGCAAGGGCTCACTACTGGCTCTTGTTCAGCTGGCTTTACACCAAGGCTCTTGGGTTCTCTTTGGCTACCTGGTCAGTCTGGGCCTGGCCTTTAGTTTGCAAAGCACGAAGTTGCTCTTTACCAGGTGCATGGTGTCTCATTTGTCTTTGAATTGCATGACGTTGCTATTGGCTTGATATTCCAGTGTACTTGGGTTTCTCTGAGCAGCAACCCTGCTGTCCTTTCAGTGTTTCAACAACCTTCTCACACTGAGTTTGATGATTGTCTTCTGCATTGTCTTAATTTTATGGTAAATCCGGAATCATCTCCCGGGAGTGTCACTTATATGCAGCTGTTATTCCAAACTGCTATATCCTCATGCAAGCTATTCAGGCTTTTTCCAAGAAGCAGATAAACTCTAAGGTTGAATTTGTTTCTGCAGAACGTCATGCCAGCAAATCATACATCTGAAAAGTCTATTTTCACTTCAGTCATTAAAATGAACAGCCCATTGCAGTTACTCTTTGATCCCTGGTTCCTTTTCCAGTTTGCTTTGTGTTGCCTCTAAGTTAAGGTCCACAGCATGTGCTTATTTTGTGTTATGGGATTTTTTTAAACAGTAATTGAACCTAAAAGAAACCCTCAAAACAAGACACCACCATCTGTTATAACTTTAGCAGTTTTTGCATTGTCTGTGAATTGTGTAAATTTTTATATTTTCTTATGTCTTACTACTATTTGGAAGATTACTATAGCACACCATAAAAATATTGGTTTACTGATTAAAATTAATTTTAATGTAATTTAATTTTAAGTTTTTATTGTTCTGTGTTAACCTTCTATGACTTAATTCAGTTCATTATCCCCCAGTCCTCAGAATACCAGTGTGAATTGAATTTTTTTAAGATACATTTTAAAATATGTATTTTAAAGCATATGCATACAAACAAAAACTTGTCAGCATAATGCATGAAGACATAACAATTGACAGCAAGTAAACTATATCATAATAATTTACAAATATTTTAAGAACTTCATACAAAGATGATAAAGCTTGAACTTATAAGCACGGCAAACAAACCCCAATGTCAGAACATGAACGAAAAAGAAAGCATGGGAAGAAAATAAAAAAATAAGGATGGCAGAACAACAAAATATTCTCTAAATATTGGTCTTAATTCTGGTTTTGGCTACATTCATTTTCACAGAAACTAGGAGAGCAAAAAATCCCCTTCTCAAAGGTCACCAAGAAAGATTTCAGATGGAAGTCATGGGAAACAGGAAACTTGGGGAATGTTATAATATTTTGATATTGGTCTATGAATATCAAAGTGAAAGTATTTATAATCTGTTTAGTTATTCATGAGAAATGCAGTAACTTCTGCAGTATCAAGAGTTATGAGCAACACTTTCCAGTATTTTGAAGCAAGACAGCAAAATTGTAGTCCATTGCTACTTCTGAAATATGGGTTTAGAGTTATTCCATAATTCAACTTTTCTGTATCTCAAGGTTGCTTTGGTTTTTGTTTACTGTTTGGTCGTTTGGGTTTTCTGGGTTTGTTTGGGGTTGTTTGTTTTGGTTTGGTTTTTTGAGGGGAGTGGTGGGGGGGATCAATTTGTGGGTTTTGGTGGGGTTGTGCTGGTTTTTGTTTTCATTTGGTTTTTGTGGATGGTGTTTTTAGTTTCTTTAAGAACAAGTACTCAGTAACACAGCATGATGGCTGAAAACCTGGACCTATTCAAATGCATGATAAAGCCCTCAGTATTGTGGAGTCATGATTTTATCTAATAATTAGAGTTCTTCATCCTTTACTTCTACTGCTTATAGGCATATGACAACTAGAGCTTTATTTCTTGAACCCATTTGAGTTAACAGTTTCTCTCACCTTCTTAGTGAAGAATGAAGCTACATATAAGATCAGACAGTGAAAGAACAAAAACCAGAATTGAACATGCTGTTTAAAATTGAGTTCTTTATCCAGCAGAGTTGAAAACTTGAAGGAGGGAGACTGTCAAATGTCTGCAATGTCCTTGTGAGTGTTTCATCATCCTCTTGAAGGAAAAAGTTGTTTCTACATGGCAGCTTGAATCTCCCAAACCTCAATTTTTTGGCTATGACAGATCCTTCTTGCTATATTCAGTGTCTCCTGCCCACAAAAATTCTTAATGTCTATGCTGGTCAGCACAGGTGAGGGGGAAACCATGAAACTTAGGCTGTGATGCCTATCCAAACTAGGTCTTTTGAACTTTGCTCTCCACTACTAAATGTTTTAACATCCAGACTTGTAAACATTCGGAAATGAGTTTGATCTTTGTAACAACATCAGGGTTTTGTGTAAAATAATTACATAATAATTTAATATGTAGAAATTATTTCTTCTTATCTGAATCTGGCAGTTTTCAGCTGTATCCTGATTCTTGTCCTAATGAATAAATAACTTCCAAAAAAAAACAAAAAGAAAAAAAAGATTAAAAAAGAGATATTTAGAATGCCCTTATAATTTTTCCTTTACTAACTCATTCAATACTACATACTGTGCAGAGTAAGGTAGTGAGGATGCTTGAACAGTTTTTTGTTCATGATGGTTTTCTTCCTCAGTGTTGTGAGAAACGAAGTAGGTCTCTGTTGAGATTTTAACTATGTTGAAATGCTAAGTGTTACATGATATACTCAAAAAAACATACAACTGGAGTAACTGTAATCTTTGTGCAAATAACGTAGGTAACTTAACCTGCCAAATACAGTTATGAATAAATGAGTGAAGACATTTTCACTCATCAATGGTTTACCTAATTAATTATTGTTGGGTGTTACTTTCTCTACTAATCTGAGACCTAAGTAGCTGTCTTTTCAGTTGGTAAGAAAGGAACGTTTCCAAGGCAATTGATGCTTGAAAGAAGGCAAGATGTCCTCTTCATTTTAATAACCCCTAAACAATATCGCAGCTTTTAATTAAAACATAGGGAAAGCTGTATTTTGAATTTCTCATAATGACACAGGAAGCTAAACTCATGCTTCCATTTCAGTGCCTAGTTTTCAGAAGAAAAGAGATATAACTATTTTTGTTTGCCATGTGAATAGGATGCCAGCACAACACTTTTGGTGCTAGCAAGAACTGATGATTCAAATGCTCACAGGGTATATTTATTAACTGTTTCCCAGGGTAATATTGTTTGATGTATTTCAGTCTCCTTGTCATGCATAGGTCCATCTTGTACTTTTTTCGTTATCTTCCCCACAATTACACGACTTAGTGAAATTATTGGTTTTATGGAAATTATATTTATGGCAGCTGTGTTAACCTTGCCTCTCCAGGTTTTATTGGTTAGGTTAGGAATCCTATGTAGCCAAATTACTACAGTGAAAATGTTTTTTCAAGGTATTTATGTTATGGTGAATATGCCTGCTTTTCTTTTTTTAATAGGCTTTCTCAAAAACACCTTTAAATATGGTTCTTCTGACTAGACGGGGAAAATAATAGACTGATGGGAGAAGATTTATAACCTATTTGTGTTAAATGCTGCTGAGCTATGATTCTGCTCAGATTTGCTCCTGACAGCTGGAGTCTCTGTTTACAGCTTGTAGATGAAATGCACTTTCCAATAACTAAAGTGCTTTGTGCCTTTCACTGAAGCATTCTTTGGTTAGACGTGCAGGTATTGCTAAACCCTGGTTACAGTTCAACACAATACCGCTAAATCAAATTAGTGTTTGAAGAAAAATGGCGTTCTATGAAATTTAATTTTCTTTATCAAAGGACACTTTCCACTTACAAAACGTTACATTTTAGTGTGATTAAAGAACAGCTGTATAGGGGACCTTTACCTGTTATTGACTAGCAACAGCTATCAAAAGACAAAAAGATAGCTGCAAGTTTGGGTATTTAACTGTAGCAATGGGGGCTGCATGCAATTTATTTACTTAAGAGACAATACCTTTGGTATCTGGTATAACCTTTCCATGAAAGTAATCTTTAAAGTAGATGAAAACAAGTTAGACAGTAATTTAATACGAGCAATGCAAAAGCCAGAAGATGAAATAGCATTTCAACTGTATAGTAGATCAATAAAAGAAGGTCTTAAGTAAAAATAGTCTGTTAGGTCAGAATAATTAAGTTCTAAGATCTACCAGGGTGCAATTACCTCATATAAAGAGCAGAACCATAGTAATTGAAGTCTAGTGCACCTGACACAGTTTTTGTTCTTACAGCTATGAAAAGCAGTCTTAAATGCTCCAAATTTCTCTATTGCGTTGGGAAAGAAACAAGCTTAATTTAGATAAATAGCCTGTATCCTTTTAGTGGTTATAAAGTGAAGGTAAAGGAATTTGAATGAATGAGACAAATATATTCAAAATTAAGCTTCTTATTAGCAGGATGAAATTGATATTACTTTTGACATAAATAATTCCTATTAAAATTACTTTTTAAAAGGTTCAAAATACTTAAAGTATACTTCTGCTTTGGATAAAACTATTTCTGACATATTCCACATCTACATGCTTAAAATACAGATGTGCACTGAAAAAAAACTTGCCTGAATATGTATGGATCACCCCATGAAACCAATACAAAAATCAAGTCTCCCTAGATTATTTTGGGGTCGTTTGTTTGGGCTTTTTTTGAAGCCTCCCAAGCAAGATAGAAGACTGGTCTCTGTCTTTACTGGTAGGTCCATGGTAGGCTATGAAAAATCTTTCTTCCTGCAATTTAAACTGATTTCTTGTTATACTATCTGCTGTAAACATGGGAAACATATCTGTTCTTGCTTTTGACATAGTTAAATATTATCGTTCTCATCCCTTGCTGCTGCTCCTTCACCTTCTGCCCCTTGAGTTGAGCAACTGTAAATTCTTTTCATTTCTCTTGAAATAGAATCCTCAAAGTTATACTATAGATAAGGTCATTACCTGCTATTCAGGTTATGTTCATATTTGAACTTTCTGGGATGATGTTTATTCTTTTGGTTGGTCTTAAGTAGTTCGGATTCTTGAGTGTTGTATCCCCATTCGGACACTTTCTAAAGAAGGTGTGGCAAGCAAACGGACCACTTGTGTGGAGTTGGGAAATGCAGGGTTGCTTTTGAAGGAAAGGGAGTTGAGTTTGTCTTCTGCACCCTGAATGAATGCTGGAATTTATACAGAAGAAATATCTGATCATTTGTACCTGTTGTAAGGGAGTTCAGAAGAAAGCTGCAAGAGTGGCGGGACAAATGGTGTCACTTGAAGGATTTGGGGAAAGGATCTTCTATTTTCTGGTTCACTTTTACATTTAGAAAGAATTAGCTGGCAAAATTCTCAACCATGCCATCAACTGACCATTCCTGAATATGTACAGAAATGAATCTACAGGTATGTGGGGGAATTTATTTTTACTTAATTTTACTTTTCTGTTGATTCCTTTAGAGGTTCTCCTGATTTAGGTATTAGCTAAGGCTTGGAATGAGTGTTTTTAATTCAGGTATCTAAAATGTATCAAAGTCCTATTTCTAACTCGCAGTTCTTGCACTGTTTTTAGATTTTAATGTGAGTTTTCATTTGCTTTGATCTTTTTCTGGAAATGAGATAGGGGACTTGCTGGATGATTTAATAAAGGCTGATGTGCTCATTTAGTCCAGTAATGGTGTTGTATGACTGTCCTTCTTGCAACTCCACTTAAGTGGCTGGTTGAATATTGGGGCACTTCTTCACGTGTGGCGCTTTGTCACATTCACTGCCATAACTTTGCCAGATATGTATCTTCTTAAGCAGGTGTATCAATTTGTTCTCACATTTGTTTTCTGTTATTTCAAGTGACCATGCATATTCTCCAAGGCGGTTTTGCTCATAAATCTTAATAATAATCACTATAAACATCACCGCTCTTTGTCAGAGAGCTTCTAGGAAGCTATTTTTGACGTTATTGGGTTAACGTATTACAGAGCTTCTTCATTAGATCTGTGCTGCCACTGTACAGGGGAAATTAGTGATTTGCCAGTGAGGCGGATGTGCATCTGCTTTTTATGCAGTTCATCGTTTAGGATTAAGAAACACTTAAATAATTATTTTTTTCAACCTGAGGTTTGGCATGCTTGACTCTGAGTTTCTGCTTTTCAGATTAAATGGTTAGAGTCACTAATAGACTCAGACTCACTGTTTTACCACACCCATACATGCTAAAATAAACAATTTTCTTATATTTACCTCTTGTGACTCTCCTTTTCCTATAAATGAAAAGCATATGTATGTACACATATGCACACAGTTTCCCTGTAAAGCACAGAGCACTTTTCAGCTCTTTGTCAGAGCTTCAGCATATAGGAAATACTTGAATCCACATCCCTGTATGTAAGTACGTGTACTTACTCCCTGCATCTTAAACTAATCATCCAAAAGCTTGTGACAGTAAGTGTGGAGTGGTTTGCTTGTCTGCAGCAGCATTCTTTGAAAGGCAAGATTCCCTGGTGAATTCATTATTACACAGAAGTCCCACCCCCATGAAACTGCTGTAGACACATAACAGGATTACTGCTCAAGAGTTTACTAGGATGCAAGTAAAATTGCTCCAGTCAGAAGCAAGCATCTTTTGAGCGAGGTAGGAGAATGCTTTCTCTTATACACCACATGACAAAATAAGGAAGGATTTCTAGTTTATTTTCTGTAGATAAAATGTCTTTAGATACTGCAATATCTCTTCAATTTGTATGAAAAATAAAAATTGTGATCTCCTAAGTACTCTAAACCTGGCTTTGTAAAAGTATCTTGTTAGGGTTGGTACATACAAACAACCAATAGATTTGAAGATTGCTTTGCTGTTTGGAGAAGAAATATGGTTTAAAAACCTTGAAAAATAGTGAAAGGAGGGCTTTGTACTTAATATATTGAACTATTTATGATTTTGAGATATGATAATCAGTATTTATATGTTGCTTAACGTTGTTTCCTCGTATCTTGTAGTTTTACAGCAGCATGGAAATGACAATTTTAGCTTCAAAATATTCTATATCTTGAAAAAATACTCTCTGAATGCTTTCTCTTTGAAGTAGTGTTTTAATAATAGTACTTTGTTATAGTTATAGAAAGGCTATGATACCAATCTTCTAACTTAATTAGCTAATGTGTCAAATGCGTTCATGTAATTCTAGGAAAACAAATTAGCCAGATCTAATATCCTAATGGCATAGAAGCGCTCTTGAAATGTAGAGCTGCCTAATCGATGTGGTGACAAATTAAATGATCTGTGGCCTTCAAGGTTAGGAGTTAATTGAATGAATGGACAGTTTTGGGTTTTTTTTTAAACAGCTGCTCGTATATTCCTAATGGAGAACTTGGTTTTATTCTTCCTTAAAGTAATTGTGCATTCATCCTTAATTGAAATTCCCGTTTTTTATCCAGCAAGTTGCTTTTAGGTAGGGCAAGGGTCTTTGACATTTATACTTTGGAGATTTAAGTTGTCAATGTGATGTATAGAACACCTACTTGTAACTGTAAGTGACTAAAAATGATTTTAACCTGCACTTAAAATGTTCCCCTACGCACAAATTCTAAAAGCTGAGAGATTGCTGGGAAATATCTCAATCTATGAAATATATTCCATTGTTTCAGGTACTGTTTGTTCTCCTCATTACTGTCTGAGGAAATATAAGGGTTTAATTTTGTTGGAGAAATAGTTTTATTTATTTGCATAACATACAGCATAAATTACTCTATTGATAGCTAGGTCAAGAAGACTACATAATGAGATATAATCTCTTATAAGCAAATTATCTAACTAGGATTCAGACATCAGAAATGTCATAACTTTTGTTAATGTTTGTGTGATCATCCACCTCAAAAAAATTATTAAAGCCAGCTGCTTTTCCTGCACTTCTTCCAACTGATTCCATCTCTGGGGTCACAGTGATCAGAATTCACTTTATTTTTCACTTATAACCCTGCACATTCACTTGTGCTTGGTGGGACCCTGTATCTGTCAGTCAGCTCTGGCACATGCTGTATCTTATCCTTGCTTTTTCAATAGCAACCATGCTGAAAGTCTGGGCTTAATGGCTGCTTAGACTGGGAAGATACTCAGGAAAAAATACTGTTAAGCTGCAGAAGCATACGTAGAGTCATTAACTTACATTCAAACGGGGTCACTATCAGGCCCAGTGAAATACAAAATTAAAACAATGGGAGGGAGAAAGGACTTTGCTGCCGGTGGTCTAGCCACCTGTCTATGTTATGGCAAGCTGGATAGGAGTTTGGCATGATGTAACAGCATCATCATATTCTTTAATTCAGGATGAGTTCATGAACTGAAGAAGCAGATGTCATCATCAGTCATAGGTTTGAAGCTGTACCCAAAACCCAGGATACAATTTTTAAACTTTGAAGTTGGGGAGGGAGGGGGGTATCTCACTGGCAAGCCTGTACTTCAAAAATTACTACTGCTGCGCAGCTTTACAGCACTCGTTTCACCTTTCAAACCTGGAGTCTTCTCCAGATTAAGCAAAACACATTGTGACTGTGTGTGCAGTGGCATACAAATGTGACAAATAGCATGACAGGCACATTAGTTTTGCTGCCTGTACTCTTTTGGGATTGTTTATCAGTTTACAGTTTAAATAGGAAACAGCATTGATGTGAAACCATTTCTAGTTCCTTAAAACCCAGGTTATTTTTGGAACATCACACAGTAATTTTGAGCATGTTTTGGGGGTTTAAAAATTTTAGATAAACTACCTGATTCTCCTGTTACTGGATCTAGTTCTCACCTTCTGCGTTCTTGAGTATTACATTTCAGTTACTTGGATTCAGAGAGGTGCTGTGCAGTATGAACAGCGTTCTCCACTGGTAGTTGATAACAACAAACCTGTACCTGAGCATATGCGAGCAAACAGTTCTTTTGTTTCTTGATTTATGTTCATTTTGGACTAATTCAACACTGATAAGAATGCCTGCTAACCTTAGCATTTCTTTGTACTCCAGAGCTTGAAAATTTGTAAATTGAGCAGGTTACCTCCATTTTCATTCCTGGAACTTGGAAAAAAGCTTTGGGAATGGTATCTCAGAACTGAGCAGTGTTTCCTTGGAGACTTGACAATGAACAATAACTTTTTGTTTGCCACACTTGAATCACAAATTGCGTGGAAAAAAAAATGCATGTTGTTTGCTTTATGCTCTTGGGTTGTTTTTTTTTCCCTCTCTCCCCTTCTGAAACAAATCACAAAACACCAGTGTCTGGTATGCTTTGGACTAAAGGTGAATTTCCAGAGTGAGGAAAAAAGAGAAAGGAGGGGAAAGGGAGCAGAACAGCCTTCCCCTGTATAAAATGAGCATCTACAAATAATTCCCCTGCATGCTTACAGTTGAGTACTTTGTAGTTGATAAACTACAAAGAAAAGGAACTCCTGCATCTTTCCATATCCCTTGCTCTGGCTAAAGAACAATCTCACTGTGTAGAGAAAAAAATAAGTTCCATACATTGGAAATTCATGGAGGTATGCACAATGCAAACATATTGTGGAGAGGGAGGGAGGGATGGAGAAATGGTTCCATCCTTCCTGTGCCTGGCAAGGAAAGAACCTGTGTTACCAGGTTTACTCCAGAGCGAAATATTATCCCACTCCTACTACAGAAGCTTTACAGTGGGGTAAAGAGTAAGTTTGTCAAAAGTGACATCCCCATGATAAAATCGCCTTCAGCAAACCATTCTATTGCACTTTTAATACTAAATAATAATAGAAAAAAACCCTAGAGTGCACTACATAGTGTGTAGTGAAGACAAGACTGGATAGGATTGGTTTGGTTTATGTTGGTTGTTTGGCTTTTCTGGGGTGGGTTGGTTGGTTGGTTGGTTTTTTAAAATCCAGATTCCAGTAAAAGCTGCTTTAGCTATGTCACCAGAAGTTATGAGTAGAATTAACAGCAGAAATGTTGACACACTGTAGGTAATATTAGCTTCCAACGCACCTCACTTTTATATTAGCAAAGCGACATAGAGCTCTTAACGTTCTTGCATGCTGGGTTTCTCAGACAAGTCCATGCTGACTGTGCTATAATTGGTGAAACTGTAGAAAAAGATGTTTACAGGAATGCAGATTTTATGATAATCTTGGGTAACTTATGTGTAGAACCTTGAGGGCAAGCAGTCTTTATAGAGAATACTGACAGTATCTTCTTAATAACTCACTTATAAGTCTAGATATTTTAAGTCTAGCTCATACCAAATCAGCTAGTAGCTGATGGCAAATAAGTCTGGCTTTGATAAAGGCACATCTAAGTGAATGGAGGAATTATCATGCTGGTTCTTGGCCTTATAAATACTTACTGCAGACCACCAGGAAAAAAATCCTTTATTATGCTGATTTCAATTTCTATTTCCAAAACTACTATACGATCCTTTCCTGGTAATGAATTGTGCAGAAATTAAGATGCATAGTTGAAAGAAACCGTTCTGGAGAATCTTCTTCACCCGTTTTCTTTTCATCTTATTTGTGTCCTTCAGTTGATTCATCATTAAGGAGAAAATAATGCAATTGCAAATGTAAGAGCCAAAATTACTTGTTAATACAATGATTGGTCTGGAAATCTCCAGCTATCCAGTAGCTAATAGCAAGTAGATGTGCACCAGTTGCATTTACTCTATTACTTGTTTCAGAGTGGGGCATTTTTTCCCATGCCTGGTTGTCTCTTAAGTGTTTTAAATGAATGACCTTTGAAATGTAATGGCTATTCTTACATAGGAAACCATCCCATAATGCCAATAGAGTAGTATCTATGTAAAAGAGTGTGGAATAGCAATGAAATGTATAGCTAAAGCATATTTGGGGGAATATTCCTCTTTTGAAAGTACTAATTTGCAATCAAATACAAGTGAGATGTTCCAGTAGAGCCATAACAGGGAAGGAAGCAGCGGTGGAAAGAAGACAAATGGTGCTTGACCAAATTTCATCCTTCATACCTGGTGTCTATAAAGCAGGCACCTCCTTTCACTCTACTGTCATTGTTGTGGGATAAACTAATTTCATATTGATTAGTTTGAATTCATAATAATGAAGTATTTATCACACAAACAGTTGTAAAGTATAAAACCATTGATATAGTGAAAACACGCATGTGTATATTGAGAGTGTGTTATCTGAGGTCTACAATTACAATGAAAACATTGCAAAGTATGAAGCTATGCTGGGTGGGATTTGAGTGTTCTACCCAGGTTATCGCTCACAAGGCAGAGATACACTGAGATTGTGATAGGTATTTGTAAACTGGGATACTAGTTAGCACTGATCTACGCTTCTGTAGTGCCTTGGACTGTGAAAGCTTTATAGCTATCATCTTTAAATAAAAAACAAACCCAAAACAAACCAAATTTAAAAAAAACACAAGTCAAAATCTGATTCTAGCTTTTGGGTAGGAGGGCAACGATATTTCTTATGAACTAGGACAAGAGCATGTGCAGACATTAATCAAGACACTGTAAAGCAAAATAATTTGGAGAAAGTTCTATAGTTATTATCTCAGATTCTGTTGGGTACATCTTTCCTATTTGTGTGTGTTTGTGGGTTTCTTCCTCATTGATGTTAAGACAGAGATCTGTTACTTTGACAGAAAAGAGAAGCATTTTCTTTATTTTTCATGCCAAGACTCATCAAGTAAATCTCTGTCAGGTGAATCTAATGTTTGCAGAAAAGAAGTTCCTGTAAGAAGCACCCAATTGGCCTACTTATGTCACTTAGTACTCTGTGCTTTAGTATTCTCTGACTATAGATTAGCTGCTGTGCTCTAATTCGTGCCATTAATATTCACCCACTATAAGCTTGCATTGCTATGCATTATTTATCAAGTTTCAAAAGTGTTATAGCAAGTTTTAACTAGGAAACGGGCATAAATGTTGTACTTTAACCTAAACAGCTCCCACACTGAAGAAGAAATGTGAAAAATGCTATTAAAAATAAAGTGATTGTATTATGTCACCCTTCTTAAAGAACAACTTAATCATTAGAGCACTATAGTAAATAATCAGGTATTTGTGCAACATTCACTTCTCTATCTCATTTCAGGCGGCAGAATATTAAATACCTAGAACAGTTGAAGCTCTTAGTTCCCCTCAGTACTTACTTTTTTGGGGGGGATTTACACAGCTGTTTATTCTATTGATCAGAGACATTATAGAAGGTTTAACCTCGCCCTCTATATTAGTGTTCAAATCTCCATCAAAAAGGAAGGGGTCTAAACTGAAGATACTGTAGGAAGCTGGGCCCACAGCAGCTTTAATTTCAATATATTTGCTTTGACTGAAAAATATTTTTGCCATTCAGAATATCTGGTATTTCAGACTTGATTTGCAGAAAGTGAATAAAGTTTTCTGTCATTAGCTGCACTTTAAACTCATATCGGAATATCTTAGGGCTGATGTAATACATGAGTTGAGGGAAATCATAAATTGCTGGAGGATATTGTCATAGGCTTATCCACACTTGTGGTTTAGGAATACATCTAATGTTGACTTTGTAAAGCCAGTTGGTTTCTATGAGTCACTTTTAAGGCACTTCATAATCATATAGAAGTGAATTAGACTTTTATTGACTATTTATCTGCTTGCTTTAGCAAGTAAGCTATTTACTATTTCAGATGATGATATAATATGTAGCCTCAAAATATCTCCTTTTGAAACTTTTAAGATTAGAAACACAGTATTTCTATGGATTTAATAGTCAAATACCCTCCAAATGAAGTAAGGCATAACAATGATATACAGTCACACCTTTAAACCAGTCAAGGAATTAAAAGTTTCGTGTAATTTCATTTGCATAAACACAAGTATGTTTTGTGCAAAACCCCACCTTATTCTACTTCTACCATGAAACATCTGCTTCAAAGGTATGTGAAACTTCTCTAAATACTGTGTTTAATGTGTCAGCTGTTAAAAATCTAAATTTTCAAAGATTTAGGCATATAATAATGGAGCACAAATGAAAGTAAACCAGTAATGCCTGGAAATGAAAGGCTTTGTGCTTCCCCTGTGTGTCCTGTGGTGTACCCTGTGAATTATTCTCTTCCCAAGCATTGACTCAAGATTACTTTTTTTTATAAAATATATCCTCTTAATATGTTTTTACTTGTTTTAAACTAAACCAGCAACAACACACTGTTTTCCCTGTGACACTGCCATATGTAATGATAGACTTAAAATGGGAGGAGGACCTCTGAGTTCTACTGGCTGAACCTGTTTTTTTTTCCTGAGGTGTACCTTAATGGTCTTCCCATAATCCCCAAATCTACAGTAGTAGGTGACTGTGATAGACACAAGGGGCATAAGGGACCAAATTCTGTTTTCTCTTTTCAGCTCTGCAAGACCAGGTACAGTCAGATCTTTCAGTTTCTGTTCATAACTGACAGCACTGAAATTATGAAATTGTAAACTTGTTTTCTCCATGGGACATCTAAATAACCCTGTAGCCCTAATGGTGAGGAGGGCTCCTCTGCTTCAGCAGGGGAGAGATAATCCTTTGCTTTACAAAGGATTGCATCCTCGTGTGCAATGTACGATGCTGTTCTGGATGCAGAAGGGTTAAGCAGCCTGCCTGGGAAGATGGTACGTGTTCATTTTGATGCTGTTTCCAATTAAGTTTGATAAAGAATTGTATACAAGAACAACAGTCAAGGGCAATGGGGAGCTGCTTCAGAAGAAAGAACAGATGGTAAAGATGACAGATTTATGCTCCAGGTGATTGGTATAATAAGCCAGAGGAAATAATGCAGGAGAAAGAAAAGTGTTTTAAATAATGCTCCATGAATATTTCTGCTGTGCTTTTTATGTGTGGGCTGCATTATTCTGTGGAACATCTGACATGCTGGAGTTCTGAATGTACTTGCACCTGTCCTGAGAGAGAAGCTGTGGCTAACCCAAGACACTTAAGCATTAGCACATGTTATATACTGAAATAAGGAATCCATTTCTTACCTTATTACTGCTTGTCTATTTGCATGGAACTTAGGTGCTAAGTAGAAAATTGAAGGAAATCTTTTTTTAAGGGTATTTTGCATCTTCTGTTTTAATTTCTCTTCTTTGCAGATTCCCCAAAAAGCATGGAACCAATTGTACCAAAAGTATTCTTGAATCTGTTTTCCAAAACTGGTGAGAGTTACTTAGCCAGCTGAGAGGCTACTTTCCTCTGCCCTTTGATCTGAGGATACCTACCTTCTGTTTCTGGTTTGCTGAAATGAATTCCTACATCATCTGCTATGCTAAGATCAAGACAAGATAGACACAAGATGAGGATGGGGGAGTGTTGGGAGAGGTGTGGAGTGGGATGGTGGTGATCTAAATATCATGAGACCTTTCAGACCTACAATCGTGCAATTGTTTAGGTTGGAAAAGACCTTTAAGGTCATTGAGTCCAACAGTTACCCCAGCACTGCCAAATTCCACCGCTAAACTATATCCCTAAGTGCCACATCTACATGTCTTTTAAATACCTGCAGGAATGATGGCAACCACTTCCTTAGGAAGTCTGTTCCTTGTGAATAATTTTTTCCTAATATCTGATCTAAATCTCCCTTGAAACAACCTGAGGCCATTTCCTGTTGTCCTATTACTTGTTACTCGGGAGAAAAGACTGACACCCACCTCACTGCAATCTCCTTTCAGTTAGTTATAAAGAGAGATATGGTCTTCCCTCAGCTCCTTCAGGCTAAACATCCACAGTTCCCTCAGCTGCTCCTCATAAGACTTGTCATCTTCCACAGCTTCATTGCCCTTCTCTGAACACACTCCAGGGCCTCGATGTCTTTCTTGTAGTGAGGGGCCCAAAACTGAACACAGTACTTGAAGTGCAGTCTCACCAGTGCTGAGTATAGGGGGACAATCACTACCCTAGTCCTGCTGGCCACACTATTTCTGATACAAGCCAGGATGCTGTTGGCCTTCTTGTCCACCTGTGTACACTGCTGGCTCTTATTGGGCAGCTTGTCAAACAATACCTCCAGGTCCTTTTCTGTCAGACAGCTTTCCATCCACTCTTCCCCAAGCCTGTAGTGTTACATGGGGTTGTTGTGACCCAAGTGCAGGACCCAGCACTGAGCCTTGTTGAACATCCTACAGCTGTCCTCAGCCCATCAACCCACCCTGTCCAGAGCCTTCTGTGGAGCCTCCCTTCCCTCAAGCAGCTTAAAATTCCTACACAACTTGATGTCATCTGCACACTTCAGGACTGCCTCCCAAGGGACTCTCCAGGCTCCTAAACAGGCCAAAGTCTGGAAGTCCAAGGTAGCAGTTCTGCTGACCCCCCCTTCTTTACTCCTCTATGAGTTGAAAACTCTCATTTGATAATGTCTGTGCCCAAGACAGCCTCCAACTGTCACATCAGATACAAGTTTTTCTGTTTTCAAGCAATGGGCCCAGTGGCTCACCTTCCCTAGTTGTCTCACCAGCTGTGCTAGGAAGTTATCTTACACACACACACTCTCCAGGAACCTCCTAGATGTTTCTTCTCTGCTTTATTGTAATTCCAGCAGATGTCTAGTAAATTGAAGTTCCCCACAAGAACAAGCACCAGGGATTGTGTGACTTCTACCAAGTGCTTATAGAATATTTTTGTCATTGTCTTCATCCGGGTTGGGTGGTCTATAGCAGACTCCTACCATGACATCTACTTGGACGTTCCTACAATTCTTACCCATAAACAATCAACCTTATTGGCAACACTGTCAAGTTCTACACGATCAAAACACTCCATAACATACAGGGCTACCCCATCTTCTCCCTTTCCTCGCTTATCACTCCTGAAGTGTTTACAGATGTCCATTACAGTACTCCAGTTGTGTGAGTCATCCCTACCATTTCTCTGCAATGGCAAATAAATGCAGTTTTCCCACTGCACAGTGGCTTCCATCTCTTCCTGTTTGTTACCCATGCTGCGTGCATGGGCATAGATGTATCTCAGCTGGGCTATTGATTTTGCCACCTTTTTTTGGTGGAGGGGAAAGCCCTAATTCCCATGTGACCACTTTCAGGTCACATATGACCATGATTGCATATGGTTGTAACTTCAGTGTTATGTCCAAGCCAAACGAGCCACCTGAACACTGGTTATTGTTCAGTTCCACTTGCAGATCCTAATATCTATTATGCAAGAGCACCTGGGAAGGTGGGGTAGTATGCAAGTCAGGAACTTGTTGCCATTGTGCCCTCTCCTTTAAGTCACTGTTCAGCCAGGCATAGAGAGGATAGAAAATGCTCTGTATCATGTACCCTGTCTGCCTGTTGGGTCTGTCCCAGGGAAGGTAGGGTGCAATTACAGTAGTCTCTCTTGCACTCCATTATATTCCCCAACCTACTCACCTCCCAGAGCTCTGTCAGTAAGCAAGGTAGTTCCTCTACCTGGGCACACATCCCACAGGAGTGCTCACTACTGCCCTGCTAGGAGTAGGGCATACCCTGCAGCCTGCTGTGTGGGTGACATCTTCCCACTGGATATCTGTCTGGGAAATTGCATCAGTCATGGTGGGTGTGCTGCTTAGAGAGGCCATGGCTTTCCGCTAGGTGGATACCATTAATCCCTGGTTAAGCTGACAGAGTTATATTGCCCTTCCTGAATGCCCTTCCACGTAAACTGCCATGCAAACCAAGGCACCAGCCGTGAACTTATTCCTTATTCCTCCTTTCCCTAAGTTTTTTTATTTCTGAGCATTATGTCATATGGTATGGAATGTCCCTTTGGCCAGTTAGTCAGCTGTCCACTCTGAACTTCTTGAAAACCTCCAGCCTACGCACTGGGGGCGGGAGGGGAAAGAGTGGGGAGAAAAAGGCTGTGAAAGCACTGTTCAGCAGCAACCATTTGTGAATTACACAACACAGTTTTAGTTACAAATCCAAAACACATCAAAGAGGATGCTACGAAGAAATACCACCATCTCAGTGTAACACAGTACACTGGTTTTATTTGGGATTGGTTTTTGTGATTATTTTTTTTTCTCTCTCTCTTTTTGATGTCAGTTTGTGAGTAGAAGCTGTTAGGATGCTATGGACTAATGCTGTTCAGTAAATGGGCCACAGAAGCTGCAGTGTTTCCTAACATCAAATGGACAGGGAGTTCTCTGCTCCTTTATATGCAGGAAGCAGTAGTGGATATGATGGATGGCTACCCCTTGATGGGGTAATTCTCTAATATCTGACTATGGGAAGCTGCTGTACAACACCAAAGACACAAACCATGGCAGGGTATCAACTCCTCAGGTGTGCATTTTATGTAAGGAAAGAAAATAACCACCAAGAAATACTTTAACACTTTTCTCTTAATCCTTAGAAACTCACACAGCCATTTCCCAGTGACACAAGAAACTAAAAGCAATATGTTGCTTCTTGATCTTTCATGTAGTATATCATGAAGGTAACCCCTAGAAGGCTGAGTTCTTACTCTCTCTTGTGGGTTATTGTTACAGCATAGGTCAGGCTGTCTGAAAATCCCAATGGTTCCTTGGCAAGAATTTTGAGCCAGGGAGAACAATGAGTGGATTTTGAATACTGATAGGCAAATTTGGGTTAAAAGAATGTTCAGCATGACCTGAAGACAGAAGTCTGAGAGTTGATGTCGAGATAGCTTGAAAATGTAGCACACATGGAAAGCTGATCAGAGTTTCTCCATGTACTGATATTTTCCAGGTCCCATGGATGTTGTAATAATTTAAAGAAAACTTCGTCCCATAGCAGGTTTACTAAATTTTATGCACCTATTTATCTCTCTTATGAAATGTGTGAAATTATACCAGTGAAATCAGAGACCAGTAAATTACTTGGGCCACTGGAGTTCAGTGTAATCAGAGGAGCATACTGTTGAAAGCACATTTCTTAAAGAGTTTTATTATTAAGTTCTATACTAGTGGAGAATATCTTAGTACTGAAACTTTGCAGTTAAAACATGCAGAGAAAATACTTTTAAGAGAGATTCTATGCTGTGCATTTCATGTATTATAAGACTTTAATCCTCAACCACATTTCAAAAAATTGGTTCACATTCTCCTCGAAGGGAATCTCTTGGTTTTGAGTAGATACAACAAAAAGGTAGTATCAACAGTGATCTGCTTGATGATTAAGAGAAAAAGATGGGTAGGACGTACAACATGGTAGTAAATTATTACTGTGACACTGGTCAATTTGAGAAAGTAAGAGAGCAGCAGTGAGTAGCTGCAGAAGGAATGACAGGAAAACAGGTAAGGACAGGTAAGACCACTTTATGAAGCTATTGCTTAGTTTAGTCAGAGAACTTAGTCTGCACAGGGAAAATGCGATTCACTATAAATCCTGTAATCTAGCTGCTATTTTTACCACTTTTATGATGTGTAATCTGCTATGGTAATATTCATAGAATCCTAGAATAACCTGACTTGGAAAGGACCCATAAGGATCAAGTCCAACTCCTGGCTTCACATGGGGCCAGCCAGTTCAGAGCATATTCAGAGTATAATCTGAAAAAACAAATGAGGCATTCACATAGCAAAAGACTACTTACTTATAATAAAGTCTATTAAATTGAAAGATAAATAGCTACCAGCTGACACATCCAGTGAAGTGGGTAGTTATGTCCACTTTCATTTCATGGTACGGTCTCTTGCATAGCAGGGAAGTCCTGGCCTTTAGTCATGTTTTTCTTTTCAGAGTCAGCAGAAGGTGTCTTCATCTTTTTTTCCTTTGCCTAAATTGGTCATATCTGCCCAAACCTCAATCTTCAGTGTGTCTGCTTAATGGGGGTGGATTGTGTGAATGTTCATAAGACTAGATTCTCATCCTTGTTCAAATCATTGCTTTTGATTTGGCAATAAATAACATCCTGGTTATGACCCCATCCTTTAGCAGTTCTCTTAAATCTATTCTGGTTATGTTGTTTTGTTTCATTTTGGGAGCTTACTGAATCTGTTTTTCAGGTTATAAAGCTCAGTCACAGAATAATCTGAAGCCTAATGTTTACTTTTAGAGCAGGTATCCCCCATACTCTGCTCTTGGCTGTAGACCAACATGTAATGAGGCAGGTATCATCTGATTATCATGATTCCTAAAGAACGGAGACTATGTTGGTAGGTAGATTAGTCCACACCACAGGCATAAGAACGACTATTGAATGACAGCAACAGGTTGCAGAAGTATCAGTAATCACCAGTTTCATATGCTATGAGTTTTATCTGCTTTCAGACACAGAATCAACATGGTAATGGCTATTAGAACTGTTCAACATCTGAACTAAGAGTAATCTGGGTTGCACATTCCAGACCATCTATGTCTTGATGTAAATTTAAAATAATTAAAATATATTTACATTGGTTTTCCTGTATGATTTCATACATACCTGTGGGATGTAGTGGCAGAGCAGCTGAAATGTTATGCAGCACATGTGGAAAATAAATTTGAGCTTTCTGTTGATCTCAACACAACTTCAAGTGCTGACCACATCATTAGAACACTTTTGAGTGTGATATGTCATACTGATGGGCTATCTTGGTTCAGGATGATTCTTCAGTATTTTAATTTATTAATTTTTTTAAAGCAATATGTTGTAGATAATTCCCTTCATGCTTCTGGATTCCATCTTTCTGGAGTTACTCATCCTCATTAATAAATTAATGCCTAATTAATTTTGGAATAGTCCCCTTATGCTTTCTTAGCTTTTTGTAGCTAAAATTTTGAGAACTCCACATTACTCATGCATTTGTGAGGTAGCAAAGATACATGCTTTTCTCTAACTTTCTATTCATATTTCCAGTCTCCTTTGCAATTTTTGCCTTTTCTCTCTGAATTCCCTTCAATTTCCTAACAATCTTTTTACAAAAATGTAAAATACTTCCCCTCTCTACTACTTTGGCTGTGTGACTTTGAGAAGAGGGTTATCAAGAGTAAGATATGCAGGAACATGCTTAAAAGTCAATGTTTTGTTGGGTTTTTTTGTTGTTGGGGTGGGTTTTTTTGTGGTTTCTACTTTTTCCATACTGGCCATCTGGGACTCTGCCCAGTCAGCCTGAACTCTATTTGAAGGAGCTAAAAAGTGCCTGTGTCTTACTCATACTGACTGGCCACCCACAAATCCTTGACAAAATTCTTTAAACTTCATCCACCGTTTTTATTGTGTTGGGTCCAACAAATGGAATGATCTGGATATTAGTCACAGATGTATGTGCTACTTAACAGTGAGTGAGGGCACTGTCCACACATTGCTTTCACATGAAATTTTTGGGTTTCTGTAGTCTAAATGGGGAGGGGGAGAAGCATGTGTGTGTGTATGTATGTAGATATATAGAGATGTGTGTGTATATATATATATACATGTACACAGTTCACTTGTGAACTCATCATCTAGTATTTTTTGATGATTTACCGAAGCAGTTATATTTAGGTATGTTTAAGTTTTTGTGAGCATAGAGACAAATATTTGCTATAGCTCTATTTCACCTTTCACATGCTATAGTATATTAAACCACAAAACCACACTGGAACAGTTAAAGGGTGGGTATTTAACATTATGGTCCTGGAATAGATGTGTTCAGGGGAATTTCTGTGTGGTTTTTTGTTTTGCTTGTTTTAGGTTTTTTTTCCCCTGCAACTGTGCATGCCTGGTATTAACTATTTTTCATCATTAAAATCTAACACTGGTTGCGTATGACAACCAAAATGTTTAATTAGAATGGACAAAATTACAAAATAGTATCCGAATGTCGTGGCAGTTTTAAAGGTGGCAATGCATCAAAACCACTTTCTCATTCAGCACAGAAGCTTAATGCAGAAAATTCAAAAGGTACTATTCTGTGATTATTTGCAAAAATATTGGGTATGATTATTATTTATAATTAATTCTTTTGAAAAACCTAGAAAAATAGTCTCCTACATTACTGGTACTCAGTTGGTACTAATTGGTACCAGTCTTAGTATTTGGAGTTGTTCCAGAGGTTGCTTCAGTTAGCAAACAAGGATGGATGGAAGTATGCCTTTGTTATGTATGCAATTTGTGTCGTTGGCTCTTATTTCTTCAGACAAATGTCATTGATTAACAGGAAAATCCAAGACAGAAGGCAATCTTACATCTAGCTAAAGAGATCTTCTTTAGCTAGCAATATTTCCTGACAAACTCTTGCTTTCAGCTCAGGAACAAACACTGCTAGCAGTGTTCACTCGGTTTTCCTTCTGCATAATTTACAGCTTTCATTCTTGTGACAGCTTGCGTTGTTTCTGCTGCTTTCTTCTGGCACCCTTGCTCATCAAATGATTTCCTTGTCAGACTCTCATGCCACCTTAAAATGCCGCAGTAGCTGTTGACTCTGTTAGTGGCACGGACGCTTGCTGCCCACCCAGAATTTTGGTTAAATAAGGAAAATGCATGTAGTATGTCTTCAACCTACTTAAACTTTATAACAGGAAAATGTTTACTTTGAAATTACTTCGTTAGGACTAAGCCATTGCTAATAGCATATGAGGTGACATGCTGCTTGTTCTTACCTCTCCAAAAGCTCCAGTAATGCAACAAACTATGAAGGAAGACATGACACTAAATATTGTGCTGTCACAAAACTCCGTAGAACTTTATCACCCACAACACTGGGAATAGTGTCTTACTCTCTAACTTACATTCCTAATCTTGTTTTCTGAACACTACACTTGTGAAAATGCTATGAAAGTATGTTTTCAGCTATGATGCATGCAAGCTATGTATTAAAGTGTGTAATATGTATTACACTTCCATTGTTGCATTGTTGTCTTTTGACTAAACACCTTTTTAAAGTAATGTAGCTTCATTCACATGGAATGTTACCCAGACATATCATCTTTGCTGCATGTGCACGTGAAACAGGAAATGATTACTGAAAAAAATTAATAAACTTCACTGCTAATGTATGATTGATGTCAGTGAATCATGCTAGATCATCTTTTGCCATGTGCAAGAAATCTTGTAAGAAGAAAATTTATGAATTAAGTATAAAGGAATCACTGTTTTTCCTCTCGCAAGTAGTTTTCTTATTTTTCCTCCCCAGCAAGTAGTAGGTGCTAAGGAGGTATGCATTAGTTTCTGGTGCTTTGCAGTGTAAAATGAATGGTATAAAGTGACTAGAAAAAACTATAATCTCAGACTCATCTGACCTGTGATGGATCCTGTGCCCTGTACACTACAGTGTATTTCATTAATCCTTGGAGTCTGCAAAAAGCAAAGTTTCCATTACTGCCAATTCATTGCTAATTAATCCTGGGGATATAGGAAGCTACCTTACAATTCCTATACTGTTCCCTTGGTCTGCTTAATCTTTACACTGCAAAAGTCAAATCACTGATGGAGAATGAAGATCTTCATCTATTCTGAACTCACTTGGCCTGAGTATTCAGATTGGACAGCAAGAGAAAACATACCCAGGGTCCTTGAACAACCTTATCTGACCCTTTTCATAGGTAGGACAGTTTAAAAGTTTCTTAGAACTGGATAAAATAAGCAAGTTGCAAAATATTTAATGAGCAAAACTAATGCTTCAAATAAGCAGACACTAAATCTTCTGAATTGTGAATAGTATTATATGGAACATACAAAAAAAGAGAGACAGAGGCGGGAAAGAAACTTCAGGATGGAAGTATCCCTAAAAAAATTGTCATTTTTCAAGGAACAATATTGGTAGTTCATTATATCTGTCAGGATAAACGTCCAAATCTTCCAGAAATTTTCCATTTTTGAATGGTTTCAGTTGTGCTGAATTCTACTTTGACTTCTCCTGGAATGGAAAAATTCATTGCAATGTGAGTAAAATCTCATGAGCTGAGAAACTGTTAGGCCTTGAACGCTGAGCTTGTAGCAAATCTGTTGTTCTCAAGATTTTTCATCCTGCGGACTAGCTCATTTTTCCAGTTGTCTCAGACCACATATGATATATGATTGCTTCCATCTGTTTATGAAGTTAAATTTCTGAGCTCTGAGTAAGTGTAGAAGGAGAAATTGTTATGCATGTTGCTAACTGAATAGGTCTACTTAAAAAGAAAAAAAATTATTTGAAACTTTTATTTTCTTAAGTATTAGTCACTGTAAGTCACTTAATGCATTAGTTTATAACCATGACATAAATAAATTAGAGAATAAAACTGAATTCCTCTTCCTAAATTTTAGTATCTGTTGTGTCCTCACAAATAACAATGGAACTACACCTGTCTGAGGAGAGTCATCCAGGCATCAGTCTCCTTGATGACAGCAGCTAAACAGACTTGTAAGAGGGTTTCTCTCTTACTGAAGAATGTAGCTTAAAGTCCTAAGAGTCACAAATCTATGGATTTGTGTTACTTGGAAGGCTTACCTCTCCAAAAAACAAACAAAAAAAAGCATTACAGATTTTTCAGTTTTCTCTGACTTAACCTAAAAATCAAATAAAACCCCCATATTTATCCCAATGATTTAAGGAGTTCAGCTTTTGATTATAAAACTGGAGTCAGTGACAAAGGGAAATGTAAAACATTAAGTAAAGGTTGCATTTAACATGCCTGTTACTGAGATGCTGCAATATTTCAAGTAGTACAGTTCCAGTTGAGTTGGAGTAGACCTCATTTTGGAAGACTATACTTCCTTTCAGAAGGAACTAGTCTGTCTTTCCTTCATATACTATTCTTAAGTACTTTTCTAGTTGCTCAACCATTAGGAGCCCTGTTTAAGTAACAAAGTGCTGTAGCAGACTTGGCTATAACAGTTTGCAGATCTTCCCTTCAGTCCTTTGGAATTAGGAGTTTTCTCATCTTGGTCCTTGAAGTTCAACTAGGAAGCATGGGAAAATAGGAAGTATACCCAAGAAGGTACAGCTGAGTAAAGTGAATAGTTCCTTATTATCACCCTTTCAGGGTGGTCAAATGAGTAAGTTGTTTGCAAGATCAATTACTTCATAAACCACATCAAAATTATACCAATTTTATAAAAATATATTTTTAGCATTTCTAGCACAGCATACTGACTGCATCATACAGACGTATGTTTTTTTCCATTTTCCTCTGGTTTTTCTTTTCCTCTTCCTTTCTTCAAGTTTGGTGGGTCTGTGGTACAAAACAGAGCTAGCACACTGATGTAGAATTTGCCTTTGTGAGTTTTATCAAACTATTTTGATCACGGGAGTCATTGTGTATCAAGAACAACTTCTCTCCAAAAGACAAAGCTTTGTGAGATGGCTAGTAATAACGACATGTTCTTTCTAACTGTAGTATGGGAAAAGGATTTAGAAAATCCCTTTGATGTTTTCAAATTATACATGTAATGGACTCTGTGGGTTACCTAGATATACAGGAAAGCATACTTGACTGTTTCCATCCCCACTCTGCTTTGAGCCTCCCTTAGATTATTCTAACAAGTTTGAACTACTGTTAAGTGCTTTATTTTTGGTTTTAGGTATCTTCTAAATAATTATGGCAGGCAGTGTTGAATCACTGCCAACTATCTTTTATGTTAAGGAAGGAAAGGAAATACCATCTCTCCTTAAAACATAAAGGAAACTCAGTCAGTGAGAATTTACCCTAATATGTTCTTCAAAACCATGCTGATAGGTATAGAAAGGATAAGTTCACTGAAAACAGGGTACCTATCAATCTAACTAAGACAAACAATTCAACCAATTATCTTGGTTTGACAAGAGTTCATGTCTAGTATGCAAAGACTGGAATTTTCTAATTAAAATTCAGATTTGTTAAAGGCAACAGCAAAAAACCCCAAAACCTCATTGTGGAATTCAGTGTATATGAAAGCATTCGATGTACTTCGGTATGTATTTGTATGTGTATGTGACTAAACATGTGAATAGAGGGAGAAAGTTACAATTTAAAAATCACTTGATAAAATGCCCTTTTATTACTTTCCCTTGCTTTCATATCATAGTGTATTTTCCTTTTCTAGAGACTCTTTTATTCCTTTGTCTTTTAGAGAAATCTAATTGGTAAATTCGGTAATGATAAGCTATAGGAAATATAGAATTTTACAAGCAGTGCTGAGTTACACGATGTGCCAATGTTCCTTTCATTCTGAATCTGGATTGTTTTATCAGTATAAACTTCTGTTCAAAAGATCAAATTCCACAGCTATCTTTACTAGCTCAGCAGGGAGGTTCCTTGCAACTTAAACATTTATGTTGGTATAGAAACACTAATTGGAGTGGCTCTTATAAATAATGGAGTATGGGAATAAAGCAGAGTTTGTTTCTATGTAGCTTCAGATTCTATTGCTTTCAAATCTTTCCATAGTCTTATTCTCATAATGAGAAACAAATTGGATGCAATGCTATTATTTACTCCGGTATGTTTTATTTACTTTATCCCTTGTGCTTTGAGATCGGTACTCTCCGAGGAACAATCATTGTTTCTCAGATATTATAAAAATTTAAAGCCTACTGTTGTGCTTATTCTGGTTTTGCTAAAGTTAAACATGCGGTCTTGAAAAAAAAGCTGTGAAAACAGTCTTTATCTTTGTCAGTTTTGCCATTTCTAGAAGGACTGGCAGCTGGGAAGCTCTGAACAATCATGGTAGTCAGACTAAGAAAAGTAGGAAATATGAGAGAGAGGGAAAAAAAGTCTTTCTAAGCTAAATTTGGAGAAATGTACTCTATTTTAAAATACCATGCAAGGACCAAATATTGCCAATGAAAATATCAAGAATGGAAAGAGGAAGAAAGCATCAGCAAGGGATGAATAGAATATTTATTCTGCAAAAAGGGAAGTGGAAACCCTTCAAAGATGAAAGCTATATGTGATCTTATTTTCCACTAAAAATCAACATTTTTAGTGAAAAAATATTATAGTGGTAATTATAATGAATTCAATAAATTGCATCTTTAAAGATAGATTAGCAAATCACCCAAATGTCTAATCAAGATCAATAAAGGTTTCCCCTGATAAAACCAACAAAACTTCCCTGGAGACAGGTTGTTTCAGAAACCCCCTTACTGAGGTCTCTCTTTTTTTTTTTTTTTCCAGGTTCCCAATAGGTCTCTGATAGCAGGTAAGTGCAAATCAGGAGCATGTGTTGAAGCAAATCTCTGTCGTTCCTATTTATTATGTTTTGCATTGCATTTCCAAAGCAGGCTCAGTGAGCCCCTTAGGTTTGAAACTAAACTGCGTCACATGGAGCACACAATACATTCATCCCAGGACAGCCAACTACCACTAGTTAAGAACACCAAAACTTCCGAAATACAGGAAGTGATGGGTCTGGAGGGGATGTCTTATGAGGAGAAGCTGAAGTCCCCTGGTTTGTTCAGCCTGGAGGAGGCTGAGGGAAGACCTCATCACGGTCCATGGCTTCCTGATGCAGGGGAGCAAAGGGGCAGGCACTGATCTCCTCTCTTTGATGACCAGTGATAGAACCCAAGGGAAAAGTATGAAGCTGCAACAGGGGAGGTTTAGACTGGATATCAGAAAGAGGTTGTTTACTGAGAGGGTGGTTGGGCACCAGAAAAGGCTCCCCAGGCAAGTGGTCACAGCACCGAGCTTGACTGTGTTCAAGAAGCATCTGGACCATGCACTCAGTCCCATGTTCTGACTTAACTGGTCCTGTGTGGAGCCAGGAGTTGGACTCAATGATCCTTATGGACTCTATGAGCCCTTCCAACTCAGGAGATTTTCTGATTCTATGATTCATGTAATATAAATCTCATTCCCCAGCTATTTTTTTTAATGGTTTAATTTTATTGGTCAACACTACTTAAAAATGTAGACAGAAGCACCATAATACAAGACCAGACTAAATGGACAACAAGATCATGCAGACACTGGTATTGCAAATGCTGTGTGAAAAGCTCTGTGAACAGCTGATAGTCCTGTCTCACTGACATTTTTGAAAAAATGGAAGAACACTTGTGTGGACATAAAATTTTATATGAAAGGAATCAAAACATGTCTTGATAGTTTTTCACAATAGTAGTTGCTAAAGACAAGTAATAAGGAAGGATGTCTTAAAATAAAGCCATTTGGATTGAAGGAAGTTAAAATTTCCATTGTAGAAAAACATGGATGAAATGTTTTTCAGCTGTTTCTTCCTGTTTTTTTGTTTTGATGTTGTGCTTGTCTGTTTACTAACAGTTTTGATGTATTTTGGCTGTTTATTCTTCTTTGTTTTTCAAAGGCAAATTGTTTAGGCCCAGCTCTTTCTTAAAACTTAGTTATTTTTGATGTCAGTTTCTTAGTGGGATGTATGCAACACAGTGTGTCTGTCTTTCCTTTAACTTTTGAACCTATTGGCTGGTTACTGCCAGTTTAGGGATGCTAAACTCAAAGAGAGTGAAAGCTACTGAGAATGACTATTCTGTGAGAGCTCAAATCCTTTTAGACACTGAGGATCTAAGTGTAAAAGACAATACTGTGAGAAATTAGATTGAAATTATCCCTGACGTTCCTGGAGTAACCTGCCATTTGTGTGAAATAGTGAACTAGCTCGTGTTATGCAGAAATGATATATTTAACTCTTAATAATCAACATCTTTTTCTTCATCACTGACTTACCAGATACTTTATTTCAGCTCATGGAGACATTATTTGCATTTTATTTTCTTTATGAGTTCTACGGGCACGTTAATGCAGAAACCACCAAACCTACTTTTTTTGTTTTAAATGCTGGGGGTGTTTGTGTTTTGTTGGGTTTTATTTCCTGAATAAGAAATATATAGCTCAGCATAACTGAGATGTATATAATATGACTGCACAGTATGTAGCGTATGACTGTGATCTCCCAACACACTTAGTGTCCTTGTTACGGATATGCTCATATTTATAAACAAGTAGGCTTATGCCATGATCCACTAACCAAATCTGCATTAAGTGACTGAACTGTCCTCATAGAGTACTGGATGGAAACCGCATATGAAAAACCTACTGCAGCTATTGATGGTTTCCTTGTTTTCATCACAGCATCCTTGTAATTACCATTTGGCAATTAGAAGGACTAGAGTAAAATTTTTCTCATATTTTTGTCTTTCCTTTCCTTTGGCTTAATATGTGTGCATTTGTGTTTTGAAATTTCTCTTAGGTGTCTTTATAGCAGCTTATGTCAAAGTGTGCTGTAGAGAGGTAGTGGTGTCTAGAGAACAAAAAGGTTTTGATGTCTATCATTCTGAGGTTTCAGTACTAGCAGCCAATTGAGATGAATGGAGGTATTTCTGCAGCTAGTTACGTCCTGGATTTAGGGGAAGGAGAGGGTGGTTAAAGAAAAAAAAAACAGTGCAAGTCTTTTTTTTTTCTCCCAGAATCATCTCTCCCTGTGTTCTGTGCCCTTCATGCAGAAATGTCTGGAAGAAATCTTTCCCTGGAAAGTGTCACGAATTCCTTGGAGGGAATGAAGAATTTTATTCCCCCTCTGGAAAGAGGCAGGAGGAGATCGCTTGACTTACCATATATCTGTGGTGAGTCAAGCGATCTCATTTAGGCTGCATCAACAGGCAGACTTCTCAACACCAGCCCAAATGTTGGAGTGGCCACTGAAACGTCATCCACATCTCAGTACACAGTATAAACCTTTGCCTGATAAATCATGAAAGCTCATCTTTTTGAGTTCAAGCAGACCCAGTCCTAACTGTATTCAAATTTTCCGAAAGATTGGTTAGAAAAAAAGTTTGTTCATAAAAATATTAGTTTTTCTCAGTTTATACTAAGTCAGTAAGTGGACAAAAACAATACTCAACAAAAATGTTGCAATATTGTAAGCTTCAGCCTTTTCTTCTATCTTTTGAAAGGTGAAATAAAAACAGGAAAAGAGTTGCCAGAAGTGCTGGATTTTCTAGAATTTGTAATTAGGTATTCTGTACAAGGAAGACATATCCATAAGAAAACATAATATGACAATAGCGGTACTAACAAGACTAAGTCAGACCAAAAGTAGTACATCTGGCCCAATATCCCATCTCTCACAGTGGCCAAGAGCAGATTCCTAGTAGTGGAAAGTCATGAGAGAAGTTAAGAACAGGACCACCTCAAAAAAAGGATTTTCCTGGTAGTTCTCTTTTTCCCTCCAGTTTCCTCCAAAGTCATCCATTTAGCTCAGAAACTCAAGCCAGAGTTTGCATCTTTAACAGGCTTTGATATATCTAATTACAAAGGGAGGAAAGGTTGTGTGCAGTGTGTTGCCTTAGATGATGTGAATCATGAATTGAGACCATTCTTAATTCATCAAAATTCTGAATGAAAATATATTAAGATTCAAGAGAAACTTTCAATTTCCTAAGGATTTTTAAAATATTTATAATTTAACATGTTTTTATTATATTTATCATTTATATTTTGCTTAAATGCCTTTCTTTGCACCCTGGAGGCTTTTCATATCTGTAGTATTAGTAAAGTGTTATGAAGTCATTCCCTCCCATAAAATCTCATTTATCTTTATGGTTACTATTTCCTAAGTATTTTTAAAATCTTCACCCATAGAATTCCTAACAAAAATTAAAAACATACATCTACAACCCACTTAGTTTTCCAGTAATTCTTTCTCAGCTGACACATCTCAGATTTCATTTCCTATCTGAAAGCTAGCCAATGTCTTTTAGCATGTCAATTTCCATCATTTCTAATTTGTATGATCTCAATACTAACTATAGTACTAAAGGTAATTTTATACACAGATGGGAAAATCTGGTCTATAAATAAAAGCAGTTCTTGGACCAAACCTGTGCTGATTTATCTGGTTGTTGGTTTGAGTTTTCTTTTTTGGAAAACATAAGTAGTAATTTTTGGAATGCTGCAAAAATATTCATAAAAATAAATATAAAGGTTATCAGTAGGGAATTTAATGGCATGTCTGAGATTATTGTATATGTCATTAAAATTTCTATATTTATAGTTTACCAGAGCTTCATGTTAAAGCAAGTTCTAAAAACAAATACTTCTGCCTCTCTTTAGGTAAGAAAAGCCATACATGAAAATAAAATTCTGTGTTGGAAGGGAAGGGATGATTTGTCATCAGAGAGTCATAGTTGAGAGTAGCTTAAAGAGTAGAAAAAACATGTGTTGTAGAGTTTGAAATATTATTCAGTTTGATGTCTGAAACATAATAATTATTTTTGTTTGCTGCCATAAGTAGACCAAGCTGGCCAACTTGATTCCTTTAAATTTTCCAAAAGCAAACCAAGTTGCAGAAGAACATTAAGCTTTTTAGGAAGCCATGGGCCACAGGTCCAGGACAGGGTGGAACGATGAGCCTTCACTTTAGGCACGTGGATGGGGGGGGTTCTGATCCACATGATGTCCGGATTTGGACTATGAGCAACCAATTCCTTTTTGACTCCATAACTAAAACACAGCCTGAGACAATGCCTAAGGCTACATGCATCGTAAGCAAAACACTGACAACCTTAGTCTTAATTCCAGAATGGATTTATGTCTTTCAACTCCATGTGTTTAAAAAAAAGGGTAGATCGGGTACTTAAGGATATGGTTTAGCAGAGGGCGGGAACAGTTGGACTCGATGGTCTTAAAGGTCTTTTCCAGCCTTGTGATTCTGTGGGTTGACATGCACCAAGCCTCTGCTGATCTACAAACTTCATCCCTGTCCTGCACACCCCATCATTTCAAGTTTAAAAGCAGATTCCAGTCCATTTCTTAGTGTCAATATGCTCTTGGGATTAAAAAAATGCCTAACTTGTTTATTAATTATTTATAGCTACTAATAAGTTAGTAATTTCATTAATAGATATTAAGGGGTTTTTTAATTGTCATGGCTAATAACCTTATGTCTAAATGCTGTGAAGCGCTCTCCATGATGGTTCTACATATACTTTAACTGCAGCCATATTACCATTTTTTTTATTTTTCTGGGAAACTTCTATTTTAGCTAAAATATCTAAAGAGCATTCCAGAAAAACATTTTCTCCTTTGGGACTAAGGATAAGCACATTCTATATGTGTCTTTGAAAGCTTTTGATATTGGGTGGATGTGGGACCTTTTTATCCTTACCACATTTCAGAGCCTTTTCAGAACAACTAAAAACAGACCACAATTCTTTCTCTTGTGTAAAACCCTGAGAATATGTATAGTTGTTCACAGACTCCAGTCGCTTTGCATCAAATTCAGATTAAATTTCAGTAACAGTGGTATAACAGTGATTTTCATATTGTGCTGGTTTTTTTGAGGAGCTGCTGCCTTTGATTAATGAATAATAAGTTTCATAAAAACAAGACAGTTAAGAAAGCATACTTTTGTAATACCTATCTGTTAGGGAAGTGTGGCATCTCAGCTTTTTTTCCTGAAGGTTTTTTTGTTGGCATAAAGAATTGTCCACATGTTACTGGAAAAATAAAGCCCTGATATGTGCTTGTAATTCACAGAAGGAACGACTACCTCTCTGTCAAAGAAAACTTTCATCTCTAGACGTAAGCATAGCACTTAGTACTGTAAATAATAATTGTTCAGATAAGCCTTCTACTTTTTACTATGGTCTTCAATGGAAAGAAAATTGCTACTTTTGACTCTTTATGTAATTTAGATTTATCAGTTGCTGCTGATAGTTCGTTACATACTTCAGTATCCAAACACATCTGAATAAATCCAGCTACTCCAAATAAGTGATTATCCTGTAAGAAATGTAACTTATCATTATTTCTATACTAATATTACATGTACTTTGAAGTTATAAGGCTATTCTCAGTTCCTACCTAAATAGAATGTCTCTGGTGCTTAATTATTTTGTTAAAGTGCTCCTTTTCCCCCTTTTGTAGAAAAATTCCTGCTATGTAAAATACAAATTATAGAAGGAATTTTTCTGCCAAAAGTATCTTTAAAATTGGTTTGGTGTGTCCCCCCCCAATATGGTCTTTCTCTAAAAACCACAGAAATCTTCATCTTTGAGACAGTAACTCCTAAATTTCATTCCATAAGGACAGCATTAAATGCTATAAATGTAATTTATCCTAATGTATCCTTAATGTAGTTTATCCTTTTGGAAGCCTCAATCTCTTACTGGATTCACCCATGCACTTCTTGCTGTATTCAAAACTTACAATTTTGATCTGAATGAATGCTGTGTATAGACTGGTTGTTCAGTCATCACATATGATGGTTTATATTGTCACTTAAATGAGTATTATCAAATAACATATTTCTTCTAATGATTATGCAAACTGCTTTAAGACAGCACAGCTAAGGTTAATGACACTTAATAAAATGACACCAGGAAGGAATCTGTCTGAAGTAATCCAATAAAATTCCCCATTGTTTGGGACATCTAAATTTACTTTGAGTAATCAGTGGTTTCTACACGAAAACAGTGATAATTATATTTATGTCTCCCAAGTATTTTCTCAGGAAACAGACAAATAGCCTTGCTTAGTTTGTTTTAAGAACAAACACAGCACCACTACAAGTATTTTGTTATTGCCTCTGACTATGAAATGGATTACTCATGGAATGAAATGTGATGCTGAAAACCCAAAATTTTGGAGTATTTTGCAAAAAAACAAAATAAAAGCAGAGTTTGCACAAACTTTATAGCTTCTGCAGAAATGTTAAATAGTGTGTACATATCCAACTGCAAAACAAACAGGCCCTTGTCATTTTATGCTGTATAGGATGAAAACTGACAGTAGCACCACATATTAAGCTAGGTGTGCATCTTAAATTTTGAGCTTCAGTGAAAAATAGATTAATATTCCTGAAGACAGATAAATTGGTACAATGCATTTTTGGTTTGGGTTGGTTTGGGGTTTGTGTTGTTTTTTTTTTCTTTCATTGGGATATTTGGCACAATGTTAACTACTGAATAGTACTTCTCAGACATTCAAATAAGTTTTCCATTTCCTAGACATATATAAGGTTGTAATGTTCTCTGGAACAGCAGTACTGAAGTATTAAATATTTTAAGATTTTTCATTTTGCAAGATGGAGTCCACTGGCCGTTTTTGACATAATCTAACCTAACTGGACATCCTTTGAGTTAGGATATACAAAGAAGTGATCTTTAGCTTAATTTGCATGGTTCTCTGTTTTCTGTCCCTTAGTCTGTCAAGTGGTTTGGAATGGCTGTGACCAGTAAAGCCCATAGGTGGTTGCAGAGAGTTGTATGCAGGAGACTTGACACGTAAATTTTGAAATTTTTTTTTATCCCTCTTTGATTTTAATTTTCTGATTTTAAGCTCTGATACAAAATTAATAATGGACTATGACTAATTTGCCATAGTCTCTTGCATATAATTATCACCAAAGATATGTTTTTCATATTTAAATGTGTATTTAGTTATAATTTAAATGTTCTAAAGAGGTTTATGAATAATCTTTTTCTTAGATAAGCATGCAGTCACTGAATAATCTAGAAATGGCCTTTGCTATATATTACAATTGCAATCTTGTTTGATATCTCATTCAGAGTCACATGTGAAGCTGGAAACATTAGAAAAAGTTCAGTATTTTCAGCAGTTATTCATTGAGAATGATGAGTTTAAGGATTACTATCATACTAAAGATGGTGGTTGGTAAATTCCTAATGCTTTCTGGAAATAACTTTGTGGTTTTAATAGCCTTATAACGCATGTAGAAAAATTTCCATGGTTATAATCAGAAAACAATATTACAAACAGTGGCAGCATAACAACGTAACAATTTTATGCCTTTATACTTAACAAAAAAAACAAACCCCACAAGAACAATTGAATATACAGTGGCTTTATATTTGTGTTCATAATCCATTCTTTTCCAAGCACTTAACAGGTTGATGAAGAGTTCAGTTTTCTTATCCATTCCCTTTAGACATAGCCATAGTAATAATTTCACTAATGTAGGTTTTTGTCTCCTGGAACTGAATAGCACTGCTGAAATATACCTGTTTGAACTGGATTTGACCTACTGGTTTGTAAGACTTTTGGCTGAACATTTTCTGTATTTGTTAAATTCTTTTGGTACTCAGGTAATTTTTAAAGATTATGTGCTAAAGAGAAGTCTACTGCCATAGTTTCTTACTGCAAGCATATCCAGGAGTTGGGAAGAGGACCCTGTTTCTCCATTCAACCAGTGCAAACTTACAGGGTATTACAATCAGAGAGAATGATAAACTCTTGGAGGTTATTGAATGCTCTTGTGCGTCTAACCACAGAAAGAGGATTTAGGAACTGGATCAATAGCTTTTTGAGCCAGCAGTGTGCCCAGATGGCCAAGGTAGACAACAGCATCCTGGTCTGTATCAAGAATAGTGTAGTGAGCAGGTCCAGGGAACTAATCATCCCCTGTACTGATCACTGGTGAGGCCCCACCTTGAGTGTTGTGTTCAGCTTTGCACCCCTCCCTACAGAGAAGGGCAACAAGGCTGGTGAAGGGACTGGAAGATGAATGTTATGAGATCTGTCTGGGGGAACTGGGGCTGTTTAGTCTTGAGGAAACCTAAATGCTCTCTACAGCTACCTGAAGAGAGGTTACAGAGAGGTGGGGCCTGACGTCCATAGTGAGCAGCAACAGGACAAGAGGAAATGGCCTCAAGTTGTGCCAGGATAGGTTTAGATTGGATATTAGGAAAAGTTTGTTAACCAAATAGTTATCAAGCATTGGAACTGTCTGCCTACTGAAGTGGTTCTCACCATCCCTGCAGGTATTTAAAAGACATGTAGATGTGACACTTAGGGATGTGGCTTAGTGGTGGACTTGGCAGTGCTTGGTTAACAGTTGGACTCGGTGGTCTTAAAGGTCTGTTCCAACCTAAAAGATTCTGATTGTAGGTCTGAAAGGTCTCCTGATGATTATGATGAAAACACAAAGCCATGGAGATCCTGTGTTGTTCGACAGGTCTGAAAGCAATTAGAAAGGATGAATCCAAAAAGCTTGCAAAATCCTGGAACAAATAGACCACATCCGAAATTGCTGTAAATTGAAGTCTCTCCCTTGAGTTTAGTGCAGCTATTTCAATCCTATCACAAGAACAATAACAGCAACAAAACGTGACTTTTCACTTAAATGTAGTACAATGTCCTTCCAAGAACATTCTTACAAATGAGATTTAAGGAAAGAATTGTCTTCACTGAGAGCTGAAGACTGTTGAAGAACCTGACTGCATATTGTCTACTCATACCAAATATTTAATGGCACTATCCTTAATATTTACCATCTGTAAGATTGCCTCCTCCTTTATCAGTGCCTGTCAGCTCAGTGAGAATAAAATACACCACCCGCACTCATGCAATTACTTTTAACTCATCTTGTGGCCACAATACCTTTGTACAGTACTCAAAAACAGAGGGCAGTTACTTACATCTTCATGCTTTAATTTTGCTGGAAATTTGCAGTCTGTAAAATAAAAAAAAAAATCTTCACAAGGGCTTGATTTAAAAATTACTGATCGCTTGAAAGACAACCCCCAGAATAGAAGATACAGAGCCTTCACAACAGGAAATGTAAAATACAGTTCAGCAATATGCAGCTTTTCAGAGTTTCTTGCCAAGTTATGACAGATACACTGATTGATTACTAAAAGGTAGAAGCAAGGCCAGAATCTGGATAGCATATTCCAGTGAGACTGGAACTACTTATTCTTCGATTAGCTCTTGAAACTGCGGTTAACTTCAGTTTACATCATTGTGTAATAGTATTGACCAAATAGCTTCGCAATGTCTTGCTGAACTTTAGTGTTATTTATCTAGAAATCTCAAAGTTGCAGATTGCAGTAATTGTACTCTTACAGGTTCTACCATCAGCTTGCCAAAACAAGAAAAAATGTGTGTTTGTTAGTCAGCATGTCCACTAACAGGTATAGTTGGGCGCTAATTTGAGGAAGGTTTCATTGCCTGCAGGATGTTTAATTGCATCCTACCTTTGGTGTTTGTAAAATGCTTCCCCTTACTAAAATAGAGTAATCTGAACGGATTTCATATGAAAATTGATGAAGAGAAGTTTTTTAAATACTACTAATATTTGAAACTTTTAAAGGAGTGAGATTTTTATGGAGCAATGGCTAACAGTCCATGTCAGGGAAAATGTAAGCAACTCTTTAAATAGTCTAATTTTTATAAACAAATTCCTTCTTTTGATCTTTCAAACCTGAATTGTAATGACCAAAAAGTTTGAAACAGGAAGCAGAACAAACCCTAATAAAAATTGGAAAATTGGTAATCTGCATAAGGATTATCATCTATGAATTTTGGAAGTAATTTCATCCTTTCAATCCATTTTAATCTTCATTTGGAATATTATTTTGGTGTTCCTGCCTGCCTTAAGAACAGCTTCAGATTTCAAGAGTTTATCTTGTGTGGAACAATTAGGATCTTTGAATAAAACACAAAATGGTTTTAACTTTGTTCTTTCCCTTTGATGGCATAGCAATTTTTCTTACCGTGTCAGTGGGAACAGGAAGCTATACAAGCACATAGAAGACTCAAGGCATTTAAACAATGATATAAGTGTTTCTGTCTAAATTATTGAGAAGTTAAGGGGTTCTGACAATTAGAATTCAATAGTACAAACTGCAGAACTGTAATTAGCAATTTCCAAATGAACCGGTTTTATGTTGTATTAAATGCTATGTTATTTCTCTTAGTGATACACACAGATATTGTTGCTTCTCCTAGTGAGTTTGAGTCCTGAAAAGCATCTACCTAATGGTTGAGGACATTTTTTAAGTAGTTCCAATTACAGCTGGTTCATAAAGTCCTAGCAGTAAAGAGTTTTGCATATAGATGTAGCCTTACATGTCAAATGAATGCTATTTTGCTGAAATAACCCCTTATAAATTCATTGTAATAGGCAAATTATAAAGAGCATTTTTCAGATTACTTTGTGCAATGTATTTTTACTGCAGGATACAGCCGACATGCTCATGTCCCCGAACAGAACAAGTACATGAAATCTGTGGTGCTCTCATACCTGGCCACTGACCCAGCCTCTCTGTTGTGCCAGTATCTGAATGCCTGCTGAATGCTGCTTTCCCTTTCTTCCCCTGGCTCCCTCTTGTGTTTTATCCATAAATTTTTCATCAGACCTAAAACCATGAAACATCTTGGCATGGATAAAGTAACTGATTTGATATATTTAAAATGCAAAATTATGAATTTTTTCATGAAATCAGGTGATTTTACTGTGAAGCAAACTAAAGTGTTGAAACATTGAAAATGGCTAAAAAATACAGCTGTCTGCCTCTGTCTTGCTTTTCAGCAGTGACCTGACGTTTAATGACTTCAGTCATTAGGGGAAATGTCTCAAGCTTAACAATATGCATTAGTTAAAAAAAAACGGATATGTCAGTAAGACCTTTCATGTTTTTCATGTGGTAACTTCTATTAATACAAATAAGAGTTACACATCAGGTGCTCTTCTTTCTCGTTCTGCTTTTTTTTGGTTTGATTTGGTTTTGGGGGGGGGGGGGAGGGGAGGGGGTGTTAGTACACATTACTTTCCCAGCTGGATTGCTTTTTAAGCATGAAAACATTGCCTGAGTCCACCAACTCTGTCAATTCTGTTTCACTCAAGAAGCTTCAATTTCGCTTAGAATAAATCATAGCTATATTGTGTGTCAATGTATTTCAATAAACCAGCTGTGTGATTTGGACAAATTTTCATTGATTTACGTAGGGAGTTTTCTGAGTAAGAACCTAGATCTGAAAAAGCCCTGTCACCATGCATACATAGTTCTTGATTAAGAAAGAACAGTCAGTCACACCTTCAAATAATTGAAGAGTGGCTGGAAATACCGATATCTGCTTTCTACTAAAATTTGCATACAGCTACAACAAAAATTTCTTGAATATCAGTAGCTCATTTTACACAGTATCATATAAACTATTAGTCACTCTTTCCATAATATGTCATGGAGGGTACTCAGCTTAAAGTAGTTCAAAAAAATTCTCTCTATATGGATTAAGACTATTATAGATGTTATGTTTTTTCTACATTATTATAATTTTATAATTATTTTAAAAATAAAATACAATTATAATGAGAGTAGACTATTAGCTTTCTTCATCTAACATTACCTAAACAGAAACTGGAGTTGTCTGAATACCTGATTTATATGGCCCAGGTTTGAGCTATATTGTGTTCCAAGATACAAAGTGCCCTGGTTGTGGCTGGGATAGTTAATATTCTTCCTAGCAGCTGGTATAGCACTGTGTTTTGGATTTTTTATGAGAATAATGTGGATAACACACTGTAATATTAGTTGTTACTATGCAGTGTTTACTCTAAGTCAAGGACATTCATCTTCTCATGCCCCGCCAGTGAGAAGCCTAGGGGTGTACAGGAAGCTGGGAGCCAGGACAAAAGGATAGCCAAATGGACCAAAGGGATATTCCGTATCATGTGATGTCATGCTCCATATATAACTTGGGGCAGGTGGCTGTGGGGTAGTGATCGCTTCTTGGGGACTGGCTGGACATTGGTCAGCAGGTAGTGAGCAATTGTTTTTCATGTCATCATTTGTTTTTCTTGGTGTTTCTCTCTCTCTCTTTCTGTTACTTTCCTTTTCTTCTTCTTTCTTCTTATTCCTCCTCTTCCTCTTGATTGTTGTTGTTATTATCATTAATTATTAAACTGTTCTGAGCTGTGTTTTACTTAACTGCTGGTTTGGGTTAAACCATGACACAGAGATACCAACAAAGAAGACCATCTTTTTGTTTGATTAAAACTCAGAAGTAGCAAGGAGCTAATTTCTGTGAACTACAGCAGTGTTACTAACTTGTCTCATTAGTAAATCATCTCGTTGCTTCTTATTCCTCCATTCCTGTTTTCAGGTTTTTTGATTGTCCAAGACACAACGGAATTACTGATTTTAAGACTTAAATCTTCTGATTTCACATGGTCTTTCTTTTCCTGCTATATGCTTTTCTTCATTATCATTATAAAGTTTTATTAAAGCAGCTTAGAACAAGTATTCAAACAGGTCATTCTCCTCCTTTCTGTAGATGCAATAGCATAATTTTTCTCTTTTTTAGCTACTCATCAAGCATTAGAATATTTGAAAAGAAGTCTTTGTTAAACTGATGGAGTGGAATATGCCCTAAAAATTTCATAACTTTTAATTATGTCCTCATGCATTTTTTTTATTGTATCTTATTCCTGTGATCAGGTTCTGAAAAAAATCCCCAAAACCCAATACAAACACACACAGACACTCTCCCTCCCCTCCCCGCCCCCCCTCCCCCCCCCCACCCCAAACAATTTTATTGAAATCAAAACTTCCTCATGACCATTAAGGGAAGTTCAGCTCAAGGAAAACAATTAGAAAAAACCCTAAAATTATACCTTGAAATATCTGGGGAGGGGGTGGGGGGACAGAAGGGTTGGAATGGTGTGTTTCAATTTTTTTTTTGTCACTAGTAAATTTTAACTGTAAGAAAACTAAAGGATTTTTGGTTTATTTTGTTTCCAATAAAAATAAATTTTTAAATTGCATAATTGCAAATAAAAATTGTCCCTTCACAGCCTTTAATTTATTCAGTGAATTCCAAACTGGAAATCTTTCAGGAAAATAGTATAAATCACGCTTTACAGTAGAGTAAAAGCTATGCATTCAGATCTAGGGCTAGACAAATATAGTTAAAAATAAAAATATTTCTGAAAAGTTATTTACCTCTGGGGTTGCACTTCTAACTGTTCAGAGTTTACCACCACATATGCCATTTCCTTTTAAGGGCTTCAAAGACCTCCATATTTGAAGATGTAAGAGGTTAGGCTGGTAAGTCATTCCACTTAAGATTGCCTACCTCCACTATCCATATACATGAAAGCTACTGGGAAAAATTTCAAACCCACTTCCATTTGGGCCTGCATAATTTTGCAACTAACTTTTATATTTAATACTGTAATTTTAAGGCTGGAAAATGCATATATAAAATTACATGTACACCAATGAAGACCACATTCAGCAAATATAGCAGACTTTAGCACAAAGTTCCATGTGCTGAGGAACTAAAGCTTAACAAATTAGCTCCAGATATGACCATTTTAGGGGGAGCTAGAGACAGCCCTACAGGGCTGGCTTCTCTTTGACTGAAGAAATGCCTTCAAGAAGCCTCACTTGAGCTAATGAAGGCTTTATATAAACAATTAAAAGGCTGTTGTTGGAGGCTGGTAGAAAGCTCATATATCAGCCGTTAGTAATTATGAAGGTTTCCTATCTCCTTTCAGAATAAATATCTTGTCCCAGTTGTGGCTGGCATACTGAATGTCCAGGCACAGTTTTGCATAGCATAGTTTATATGGTATCTTTACATCTGCATCTCTATGATTCCTTATGGATGCCAGCCAAAGACCAGAGATTCCAATCAATAACATGATCAATAACATTTACTCAGGGTGATAATTATTAAAGAAGATTTACACTGGCTGAAGCGGTCATCAGAAGGTATATGATGTATGAGCAAACCACCTGGGAAGATGATTAAACTTAGAAACTTCATTTCTTTTGTTAAAAAAAAGGAGAAAAAAAGAGTTGGCTTCGCCCTGTAGTTTGGAAACCATACACGGTCATTACTGTTACGATTCCCATTGAATTAAATGAAATAAAAATTAGTTAGTTATTTTGTCTAAATATGAGATCAGGGACCAAAGATGCTTTTTGCATATGTTTATTGGTAGAATTTGTTATATGAATAGCTAATATTTATTATTAATAGATACACTAATTAAAGCCATACGAGTCATTTCCATTAGCTTACCCTCAAACTTTTACAGAGCTGTCCGTCTGGTTTTAATCAAAACCAAATGGTAATCCAAGTTCTCAGGCTGGAACAGCTAAGAGGAAGTCATTCAGAGGAGGCAGAAGAAAGCAGAAAAGATAAACAGATGATATTTGCTAAATTTGTATAAAGCAAAGCATATAGATGCTGTGGGTTACTCTGGAGACGTGATTCAGGCACCCTGTCAAACTGGAACGAAGTAGTTACAAGTGTTTTATGTCAGCAAAATACTAATATGATCAAGATGGAGTCTGTCCTTTTGCTTTTGCAGAGCTGGATTTGTGTGACTCTGGAGGATTCTCAGAAGAGGTAAAGCAACATACACTATTGCCTGCAATATGACTGTGTTTAAACTGTAGCCTTCATTTTCTCAGATCCAGCTTATTCTCTTGAGTAGGAGTACGATTTTTACATATGTGTGTAAACGGTGTCTATCTTAAGTGTGCATATTTGCTCATCAGAATAGCGTTAGTCCCTTTGTCAATGTGATGTGTTGCTTGAGTTTAGACCACGTTGTTCTCTGCCTGTTTCTCACTACCTGGTACCAAAGACCAGGCGTTTTGGAGATGTTCTCACGTTGTTCTGGGTAACTGTTATCTTTGCACAAAAAACAAGAAGTATATAATATTTAATTTAAAAAGAAAAGAAAAAAAAAAGGAGGGAGGAATTTGAAAGTGTTTTTACATTATGTAACCATAGCACAGATCATCCCGTTTGACAGAAATAGCTCAGCAGGGTATTAAGCTGAATGTCTTGAAATGCTCGGTCTTATGGACTTCTTTCTCCCCCCCCCCCCCCCCCCCCACCTCTCCGCGCTCTCCTCTCCCTGGCGCAGGCAGGCAGACTCGCGCTCAGCCTCTCTCTCCTTCTCCCTCTCTCTCAAAGGCAGGAAATACTTTTCAGGCAATCTGGGCCTGGTTGTTGAGGCCCCTTTCACAAAACATCAGTCTGAATTTAGTAGACAGAAGTCACTAGGAAAAGCTTGACAGGCTCGTGCTTAGTTAAGGCTCCCTCCAGCTGCAGAGGGTGTTTTTGTTAGACTCACACATTGAGCAAAACTGCTTAGAATAGAGCAATGATCTCAGTAGCGAAATCTGAACTTTTATGCTAGCAGGAGCAAACTGGGACTGGGCTCTTTTGTTTGTTTATTTGCTCCTTCCTTTTGTTTTTGCTTTTTATTTTTTTTTTAATTGACCAAAGATTTTTAGGGCGGTTATGTCTGAACTCCAGATTCTCTTCGTCTAGGTAAGGCTGTCTTGGAATCTTTCTGGTTTTTTAAGTATCAGCAATTAAATAGAAACCAAAAAAAAAAGGGCAAGAAAAGAAAAAATCATCAAAGAAATAATCAGTATCCAGCACTGGAGCTCTCTGCGTTCAGGATCTCAGCACTAAATCTGGAGGTAATCACTGAATTCACCTTTAGTTGTAGTCTTTGCCAATTCTGTTTATCAAAATGTGCCAGATCTATCTTCTGGTATATTCTTCTTAATCTTTTTTTTAAAAAGTGCTTGATATGCTTAACTTTGTTTATATGCGTTCATATATAGATAGAGCTGCATGGTCTTGCTTGCATATTTTCATGGACATTAGATAGGAAAGCTAGATGTGTAAATGTTTTCCTTTTTCAACTCATTTGCCAACAGGGAGGGCATTTAGGGCTATGGTTTTTTCTCTCCCCCCACCTTCCCTTTTCTTTCTTTTCCCTCCCCACCAGCAGTAATGATGAGGAGTGTTTTATGTAGATGTAACACTTACACCTCTGCTGAGCTTGGTCTCAGAAGTTTGTGTTATAACTGGCAGTATTCTTAATTGTGTGCTCTCTATGTATGAAATCCCAAGGTTTATTTCTTGGTATTAGCTAAATTAGGTTATTTTTAGTAACCTGTGATTAGATATGCAATTTGGGGTGTGCTGTTGTAGCATTTAGAAAAGGGAAAGCAAGATTAAGTGAATGTCAGCTGACTGTAATTTTCCGTGAAGTTGTATGAATTTGCACAGTTGTTTTCTTCACCTAGTAAGTGTTTAACCATTAAAATAACAAGAATATGCTGTTAAGGAGTTTAGGGAAAAATTGGGGTATTTGATGTGTGAACAGAGCTATTGCTATTTTACATAAGGTGGTATTTTAATTAATAATTTGTTGTGGACATCAGAAGCATTTTTCATAGCAGTGTATCTAGTACACGTTGTTGTTCTGAATATCTAAAAGGGCAGTTGCTTGTAAGTGACATGAGAGATTCTTTCTTCCTTATGTGCATCATTAAGGCTCCATATAGTTATTGACCAGATTGGTAACTAAGCAGGAGTCTCATGTCTGCATAATTCACAGAGGTTTTAACTGTGCTTTTGCTGAGTATTTTTTTCAAAATTATTGGAGAGTACTGAAATGACTTTGTGTCTTGTGTGAAAAGACATTGAGTACCAGTAAATACTGCAGAATGGGGTCAAATATCTCCTCTGCAGTAGATCGAGAACTGTACGCTTTGCAGCCATTTGGGTGGAAGAAAGTTGTTCGTGGTGGTCAGAAGTGGCTCTGGGGTTGTGGAGGAGACTGAGAACAGCTGAAGTTGTCCCTGGGTACACCCTAGAGTGAATTTTAAAGTCACAGATGCTTCTTTGCTTATGGAGAGCACTCTCAGCTTCAGTGCCCTGAGGTGAGAGAGCTGTGGTAGGTAGGTAGGTGGTGGGACTGAGGAGCTGAGATGAATCTGAATGGCTGAGTCTCTGCGTCACTCCCATGAAATTTGTGCTGGAACTGTGATGTCTCAAGGGATTTAGCTGTAGTGCTTTTTACTGCACTGTATCCCCATGCTTGCTCCTGCAAGTATGCATGTCCATACTTTGTACCAGCGAGTACTCTAGTTAAACTAAAGAGAAAATACCAAATAATAAAATTAATTATTGCATATCAAGGGGCGCTGCCTTCTGTAGCACCGTCTTATGGGTTCTAAAGAGTATAATGACCTCATCTGATCTCACTCACGGATGAAAATACTTGACATCTGAGATAGTTGAACTGTAGGGTGGACAATAGAATGGAACCCAGAAAATATTTTTTCATAATGCTGAAGTTTCTATTAGGCAATAAGAAAATGTAACACAGATAACTGCCTGCCTTTTTGAATTAGGAGATTTATTTAAAGTCCTGAAGATAAATCACTGATTCTAGTTAAATACTCTGTTATGCTATCCTGGTTTTGTTTCTTAAGATATTGTTGGTCAAGGAAAAGAATTCACAGAATTTACTTTCTAAAAAAACCTGAAAAAATATTTAATAGATATATCGCAATAGTGAACATGGAAAATGAGAAGGATACAGCCTAGCGTTGAGCATCTAGTTTTTAACTTTGTTTCTTCAGAAATGTTAATGTTCTTAATTTAAACCAAAAAATAACCCAAATAGTTATATCAGATTACTCCTTTGAACAATAAAGAACATGAATTAATGTCTTCAGCCTTAAGAAAAGCAATGCAAGTAGTAATATTAATGTAATAGAAATTATTAAAATATTTTTTACTTCACTAAAAACTTATGTGCCTGCAGCTTGTTTTCTTTCCAACCTTGTACCTGTTGATCTCTGTGCTAAATTCTATAATCAGAGCACTTGGACGAAGAAAGTTTGTTTATTTTTGCCTAATCTCTAAAGGTGTTCCCTCCCAAAAGGCAATAAAAAGCAGAGGTAAAAGCTTGGGTTGACAGTTTTTGAGTAGGCAAGATTTATAGTAATTCTTTTAAATCAATTTTTAAAATTATTCTTTAGGTGGTGGAACAAGAGAAGGATGCCCATTTTGGCTTTTTCATGACTCTCAAAAGTTAATTTTTTGTTAATTGTCAGAATTTTTAAGCTGAATTTCATATAATACTTTTATGTTGTCTTATGTTGCTCTGTTGTTCTGTTATTCATTATTAACATGAATTTTGATGCTGAAAAGTGTCTTTGGTATAGAGCTTTCCTGAGGAGGGCAGTAGCAGAAGGAGGAAGCAAATTTATGAACGGTTTTCTCTTGTCTCAGAGAGGAGACATTTTTTAGAGTGTTTTCCTGTTTTATTTTAGTCATCTGGTTCCATTTTCTGTTGTTTGTTTGGAGAAAAAAAAAAGAAAAAATATTTTTTTAATGTTGTTCTTTTTGTTTCTTCTATAAAAGAAAAAGGAAAAAGACCAAAAAAAGAGTAACACGGGGTAAAAGCAATTGAAGGAGTGTGTGCTGAAAAGCTTGATCTTGATTCCTTTCCTAACAGAAAAGAACCTCTGGAGGTCTCCAGTCGAACCCCTCCTAAAAGTGGGCCAGTTAAAGGACGTTGCTCAGACCCTTTTCCACTTGCATTTTAAATATCTTCAAAAATGGTGATCAGTGTAAATACTTACTAAGAACTTTAGCTCGACTGGATAGAGACAGGTGTATTTTTTATGTGTATGTGTGTGCATATAGGTTTATGTGTATATGTGTATATATATATATAAAAAATATATACCCCAAACCAAATTTATAGATAAATTTCACATGCAATTCCTACATATAATCGGATTGTGAATTTTATTTTTATGGAAACAATTACTGATATTGAATCTGAGTAAGTTTTTGGGCTGCTGACTGTAGCCTGTATTTCATTCCTGATATTTGCTGATGCTTCTAGAAACTACTTTTAAGAACAGTCTGTTGGTATAGAATTTCAAATCCACTATTACCACAATTGCTTATTTCTCTTGAATGAGGACAATTGCTTTTTTTGAAATTAGAAACGCCTGGAGTCTTATCTCTGGCACTGATTTCAGAAGTTTGCCTTACATTGTATGGATCTACATAAAAACCAGTTTAAATCACATAACGTACCCTCTACTTGTAGCTTTTTCTTGCCTCTAGTCTCTTCTTTTTCTTACTCTGATTCATGTTATCTCCTATTAGTTATTTTATTGTATCTTGTGTCAAAATCTAGTAGGTTTAGATTAAATGTCTTGAACTTTAGGAAAGTTTGTAAACACCTTCTGTTACCTCTGAATCTCTAGTGGTTCTCCCACTCTCTAGTTCACGCTTTATCTGCTCTAGGCTTTCTAGGGTAGGTAGATTCATACAGCACTAGGTCTCAACCATGAGAAATAATTTTTAATCCTATTAAAAATAAATGTTCCAACTCAAGCATCACTGTACTTTGCACAGGTTGCCTTATGATTCAAAATTTCACTTTGGACAAGGTGGGGACACTGGTGAGGTTCAAATAGAAAATTTCATTAGGCTGAGAAATAAGGAAAATCTAGTGTGATACGGAGGATTGTTGCAAAGTGTTGTTTGGTTAGGGAGCTAAGAGAAAACAGAAGATGCAAGATGAACCAGTGAGAAATTTGCCTAGCCAAAGCAGTTGGCATTAGATTATTAAGTTTATTAAAGAGCATCCGAAAAATTTAGTTATGTATTATTAGCTGTTAGACAGTAACAAAATATGAATCTGTTCTCTTCACTAATATTTTTCTTTGCAAGACACATGCATCAAGTGGGCAAGGAAGATTTCTTTTGGATTCACTGTTTCAGTCAGGAGGCTTTGACCCTCCACTTCTGAGTAGTCCTGAGAGGCTCAAAACACTGAAAGTTGTTGAAGTAGAATCATTGCACACTGTTTTGTCCACAGCTGAAGGAAGGGCAGATAAAGCTTTCATTTTGCTTGAATTATTTATCTTCAGATAATGCTTTTTTATCAGATAGAGATGGAAGCTCTAAAATGAGAAGGTTTTGCTGAAAGTATGGTCTCCACAGCAGAAGCTGGACATGCAGAGACAAATCTACATTTTATTTTCATTACATATCTGTGTGCAGGAGATGTCAGTGCCTTCCTGGCAACCTCCAAACCTCGAGTCACTGTCTGCTTAATTGGATCTACAGCTAAAGTCTTTTGCATGTCATGTGAATATAGGTAACTGGTAAAGGAAATAGACCTGAATTAGTCTTCAAATAGAGGGAAGCCATCTGCGTGAGCTCAAGGGTCACCTGTTTTATTTTTCCTGTACTTGTGTACTCAGAAAGACTATTTCCAGGGTTGGGCATGTCTTTCCAGGCAGGCTACAGATGCTGAATAGTAGAGTATTGTACTTTTGGGAGACCAGCTGATGAGTTTGGAATTAGGTATCTCTAAGAAAATACTGTGGAGAAAGTCTACTGACTATGACCGTAACAGTCATATTGTCATTATGACTATTCAGGGACAGAGAGAAAGGGGGTAAAGAGGAGAAATACAAACACACTGTACACAAGTTCTGTGAAAGATAAGCTTCCTGAGCTCTGAAATAAGAATATTATAAGGAAAAGTATTCAATTGCAAGGTTTTTCTGTGATGCAAACTTTTTGCCCTCAATTCGATGAACCTGGGAAATTATTTTTTACATTCCCTTCCTTGAAGCAAGTGAGCTTAACTGGGTCCTCCAGTACATTTACAAAGCACTCAATGTGCACTACATGTTATTTCTCCCCCTAGATGCAAAGAAATACCTGGTACAGCAGCCATTTTCATTAATTTTAAATTTTTTTTTCCACATCTGGTTATGTTCCAGAAATACTTGCTCAGTTTTCTTGTAGTACATTTTTTACAGTTGCATGAAAATAGGATTCCAGTTCATTCCCACCAAAAAGTACAGGCATCTCAATAATCATTCCTTCTAGACTCTTGATGACAATAATTCTGTCTTAATCAATGGCACAAAATAATTTTCAACCCTTTACGTTATATGCATAATAATGTCAAAAATACTTTTTAGACCTGTCTATACCAGGAATAAAATCATGCCTCTTACTATCCAGTAAGCAGACTGATTGCCAAAAGTCATTCTCCATAGTGCCTCAGATTTCATAGCTATAACGAGCAACAGCAACTTTTCTTTAAATGGAAACACTATAATAGAACTTTAAACCTAAAAGGCATCAGGAATACAGTCTGGTTAATTTATATTGTTTTCAAAAGGACCTCCTGTAGCTAGAAAATTAGTTTTTTACTAGAGTTGCCTAGAAAATGGAATGTCTTCCATCCTAGGGAAAAAAAAAAGGTTTTGGAAAAAATTATGTTAACTCAGGACCAAAGATAATAGTCACAATTTCTGAGTTACCATGCCTTACAGGACAGCCTTTTCTTATTTCACGTTGTCTTTTCAAGACACTTCCATCCAAGACAGTAGGGGAAAGGAGGTGAGGAGGCATACCTCTAACTATGGTATTTTTCCTGGTCTCCAAATGTAGAAATTGTTTGCGGGGAGGATTGAATGGGCAATGAAATTTCCATATAGAAGACCTCTGTTTTAAAAATAGAAAAAACCCAACCCTAAATTCCAGAAAGCAAGCCAGAAAAACCTATGCAAAAAGGAGACTTTAAACCTTTACATCTTAGATTATTTTTATTAATTCCAAAGAAATGTATGCTATGTGGAAATCAAGATCTTAGAATGTATCTTTCAAGCTCCTAAATTTTGAAGACCAGAAGACCTGCAGATCAGAATTACTATATGCCATCGCTCTGATTTTCTTCTTAAAATACTATGCTAGAAATGGTTTTTGGCTTAAAACTTCTTTTTCTAGAATGCATTTAAAATTTGATGACTGTTGCCACTCTGGAATATTGTTACAGTGAGGGTAAAGTGTTATCATAACAGCTACTAAGAATTTAATGCTGATCATTAATGTATTAAAATACCATTAAGAAAATTACAGTAAGGTATTATAATTATAGTATGAATACTTTAAGAAATAGTATTTCTCTGATTTACTGACTATTCATTAATGCCAAATAGTACAAAAATATAAAGTTGGGTATTTAAAATTATAATTTAAATTAATTTTGATTTGGTAATTAAATTGGGTGTAAATAATATAGATCTTAAGTAAGCCTAGATGACTATGGATCAGCTGGGATCCTGTCATTTCCCTTTTCTCATTCTTGAGGAAGAGGCTTAGCTGATCTGAGGCTCAGCACTGGAAATGAACCAAATACTAATGCAACCAAGCTAAAACCCACTGTAATCACATGTTGGCAACAAGTAAAAGCCCTTCTTTGTATGATGATGAGCACTAGTAATGCAGCTACTTTTTGAGAACGAACAGAAACAGCATGGGGTTGCTTTACTTTGGTGTTTTCTAATAATAAATTAAGGCATATTGACAAAGTTTGGTCTCATATCTTGGGAATTGATAATATTTTCACAAGACAAGCAGAAATTTGGATGTCTCTGAATAAGTTTCCAACTTAACTTTATAGTTTGGGGTGTCTAATGTAGTGAGATCTTGTAACTGCTGGACAGCATCACAATTTTGGTAACATGTTACAAGCCTTTTAAAGAAAGGATGTTAACAACCCTAAGATTATTGCACATTTTCACTGGCAGTAAACTATAACGAGCACATCTGACATGTCAGAATCTATAAAGGAGAAAAGAAAATAGCTAACTAAAGGGATAATGACACTGATCCCTCAAAGAAAGGAAATCCTTATCAAGTCAGAAGAATGTCTTCAGGCACGTGGCTTGATTAACATCTTGTGTGGTTTTTCTTCTATCAGAAATCACAATTTTTTCGCAGTGTATAATTTATGTGTTCTGTACATTATAGATTCTGCTTCTCTACATGCGTAAGAAAAATCCCAATTATTTCTGTTTTAATATTTCTGCTTTCCATTTTTACTTTGGTCCTCGGCAAGTTCCTGTAATATGAGGCACAATGTTCTCCTCCTTCATGATACTGTTGATTTTCATATGGCACTAAATCCTCTCTTTCCCAGGCAGGAAATCTTGGCCTATTTGACAGCTTCTCAGACAGATGCTATACCATACTTTTCATTCTCTTATATTGTTTTTTTGCCATACCTTTTCCTGCTCCATTTCTCTTTCTGAAATGAAATGTCTGTAACCGCATATATTTTTCAGCTTATGGCATAAGAGCTTAGAAAATGTTATATGCCACTGTATGCTCAGTTTCTCTTTTGCTTACTGTGCTATATACTTTCTAATTTTCACTGAGATTGAAATTCAGTTCCAGATTACCAGCCACAGTGATTATTAGTTTGTATGGGGTTTTTTGCCTGATTGGTAGCAGATATCACAAAAGTTTTTCCTAATATCCAACCTTAATATCCCCTTTTCTAGTTTAAAACCATTACCTCTTGTCCTATTGCCACATGCCCTTGTGAACAGTTCTTCCCCAACTTTCTTATAGGCACCTTTCAGATATTGGAAAGCCACTATAAGGTCCCCCTGGAGCCTTCTCTTCTCCAGGCAGAACAAGCCACACTCTCTCAGACTGTCTTCATAGGAGGGGTGCTCCAGCCCTTTGATCATTTTGGGGTTGTCTGGACCCAGGTGCAGGACCCTGCACTTGGCTTTGTTGAACCTCATGAGGTTTACCTGGGTCCATTTCTCCAGCCTGTCCAGGTTCCTCTGGATGTCATCCCATCCCTCTGGCACATTAACCGGCACATTAACCTCACCACTCAGCTTGGTGTCATCAGCAAACTTTCTGAGGGTGCAGTCACTCCCACTGTCAATACCACTAACAAAGTTATTAAACTGCACTGGTCCTAGTATAGACCCTTGAGGAACTGTGCTTGTCACCGTCTTCCATCTGGACTTGGAGCCATTGACCACCATTTATTATTATTACTCATTTATATGTATATCTCTATTATTATCAGCCATTTATAGTTAGACTTTTAGACTTTTTTTTTTTTATAACTGCATACCATTATATTTACTGTCAGGTAATTTCATATGTAATTTTATTTCCTAGCTCTCCACTGCAATTGGGTCTGTGTGTATCATTAACGAACATTGTTGTTTCATTATTTTTCTCCTGAAAAACCTAAAAAGCAGAGGTTCTAATAGCTGCATTTGCAAATCATTTTATAATCTCCCTCTTTACTAAAAATAACAAAAAAAAATCATAGATTCTCCCTTTTGGCTTTCTGTTTCTTTGGTTTTAAATTTATTTTCATTCTTCATAAGATTTTCAGTCAATTTATTGCAGATGGATATTGGACTTGCATGTAATAGTTCAGGACCAAGTGGTCTTTATTTGATTTGATTTTAAAACCAGCTTTTGGTGCATCCCACCGTTGTCTACAGCATCCCAAGGCTAAGTGCACAGAGCAAGTCCCTCTGTTCCTCCAGTCTTCTCATGGTGTAGAGATGCGACCCATAAGGCTCTGTGAGGAGACTGGAATTTGTGGGCCAAAAGTCTTTCTGCTTCTTTTTCATGATCAGAGAGGAAAGATTGGGAAACGAGCTTCATTCTTACCCTAGAAACACCCATTCCAAGCTCTGGTCAGGATTGTTCTGTCTCTATGCATCTCCCTTCTCAAGTAAAATGTGCCTGACTCCAAATGCAATTGCTAGTAGCTTGGAAGAGCATCCCTCTTGCAGCTCTCCAGATTTCCTCCCTCTGCCTTGCAGGCATCAGAATCACAGAATGATAGGGGCTGGAAGGGATCATTGGAGACCATCTAGTCCAACCTCCCTCACAGAGCAGGCTGCACAGGACAGCTTCCAGACATGTCTTGAATATCTCCAGAGATGGAGACCACACAACCTCTCTGGGCAGGCTGTCCCAGTCCTCTGCCACCCTTGCAGTAAAGAACTTCCCCCTCATGTTTAGGTAGAACTTTCTATATTCAAGTTTCTGCCCATTGCCTCTTGCCCTGTCACTTTTGTTCCTTGTTCCTATCTACACAGAGAGAGTAACTTCAGGTACATTTGAAGGTTAAAAGTTCAGTAATTTCTCATTTGATTAATGTTATTCAATTCTACCGGTCGGTTCCTGATCACTTTATTTTCTTGTCCTGAAACCTCTTCTAACTGACATTTCAATATGTCACTTCCTCAAACTTATCTAAGGATTGGTATCTGTTGCCATTTATTTTTGTTTATTTGATTGACCTACAGCTGGCAAGAAGCAATTATGGGGGTACAGTGAAACAGTCTGTTTTTAAATCCTACATTGTATGTGCTGGGAGAAACGTTTGTTGCATCAGCTCATACCTCTGTAATAAGTACCGATACCAAAGCCACACAATGCAGTGTGCATTCCTGGTGTGTATTGAAGGCACAATGCAATGTCATTCCAATACTAGTGTTTGAGAGTGTTTCATAAGGTTTAAAGCATTTTACCTGAAAATGAGACCCAAGAATAATTCCAGAAAGCACATTTTATTATGGTTCATGTGGTAGAATGTCACACTCTCGTGTTGCGTAGAAATATTTCAATAAAAAAAGAAATATAGTTTTCTGTAGAATTAAATGACTATATTTTGTGCATAGCTGTTATTCTGTCTCTTTTAGAAAACTTTGGACACTGGCACTTGTATTAGAGTATCACCAAAACTTTAGCTGGAGGAATTTAGCAATCCTAAATAATGCAACATATTCAGTTCTTATTCACCAAAGACTGTATTATAAATACTTTCAGAAACTCTCCCTATCTGTCTGCATTGTATGACCAGAGTACTAAGTCGCTGAAAAATTTCCATTCAGACAATTACAGCTGAGTCAAACTGTTAGCAAAATTGGATTACCTCACCAGTGACAGCAACTTTTAAGGGACAAACTATGATTGTAAATTTTATGTACCAAACATTGCTCCGAATGTTACATTCTCCGAGTATTCATCAACAAAGTGTAAAGCGAGGGGTGAGGATTTTGTTTTTTGTTATTCACTTGAATTTTAATACTTTTTGCCTTAGAAGGCCTGCAGAATGAAGCAGAAGAGAAAAATTTTAGGTGAGCAGTGACCAATAAGGTGTACTGTCTCTATAGGTATATGGATTGCATTGATCTGACTCCTTTAAAAATAATTTTTAAAGCAGAACCATATATACATATAAGTAATTTTTAATATTCCTGTTTGTCTTAGTATAGGCAGGGCTTCCTTAGTTTGTCTTGAAAAATGTGAATATCAGTAGCCCTGACTCTTCTCTTGGAACCAGCAGGACTTGGACTATGGATTTCAGTCAAGTAGGAATTACTTACCAACTGTCACTGCTACACAAAGGCTGTATTTCTGTTTCTGTCCTCCAATTGATGGCTGAAGGCAAACAGCAAGAGATATCCTCAAAGAAAAGGACAACCAAATTGTAAAAAGAATCTATTGGTCTATATCTGTGCTTATCTGTACAGAAATCAGCAACGGCTACATTACTGGCCTGTGTTCACATTTATAATATAAAGGGGAATCACATGCATAGACATGCCAACCCTACCATTAAAATTTATATGAAAGATTTCAACTGTACTGTGATTCCATTCTGAAGACAAGGTTGTCTTAAAAGGTCTGTGTCTCTTGATTTTTAGAACAAAGTTGTAGGTATTTTCAAAAGAGGCATCAGTTCAAACATTTTTAAATATTTGATGCTACATTATTATCTTTTCTAGATAAAAGAAATTAGGGAAAGATGCATCAGGTATTCACTAGATTAATACCCGGCTACAAATAATCCATGCATTTCTATTCTGAGACATCAGGGCCTGGAATGGTCTATACCTATGCACTGCAAAGGCTGTTTATGTAGAAACTGCAGGCAAGGTGAGCCTCCATATCAGTGAAATCCGAAGGATGGTGTATGTCCAGGAATTAAGAGAAGGAAGGACTAGAAATTCTAAAACAGGAGATGCTTTAAAAGAACTATCTGAGCGAAGGCCTACAGGCTTATGGTTTATCTCAAATTATTTGTAAACAACATTCTGTCTCAGAGCTTGGTATGGAGTTACTGAAAGAGCTGAATGTAAGCCAGACCAGGAAGATGTGAGATTAGTTTATAGGAAACAGACCCTGTTCACTCAGACTTCCTTAAACAAAGTTTGCTGACTGGGGTCACAGACCAACGAAGATAAAATAATGATAACAAAATAAATATTTCTGCTTGATCTCCGTTGCTTACGTACGCCTGCTATGTAAAAAATGTACTGAAACAGTCTTTCATCTCTGTGTAAGTTCATAAACTAACGCTTTGCCTTATTTTTTTGCAGAAAAGATTTGCATCCCATGGTAAAGCATTAGCAGAAACTGAATTCCACTGACAGGAGAGTAGGTGCTGTCCTGCCTTGGCTGCCCAGTCTAGAACTCGTGACACATTTAGTAAATTTTACCATGTTTTTTGCAACTTTCTCCCTTCCAAAGCCATTCTATGTATTGCAAGCCAGAGGAGGTCATGTGTGGCATAATACTTTGTCCATATGGTGGATCTGGTGGGACTAGCGGGGATGTCAGACATGGGTTCATTCTTGTCCTTTTCGTAGCCAGGGATTCCACCAAGGTGTGCCCCTGCATGGCAGTGTCTTATTTGTGCCTGCTTTTGTCATAGCCCTTCCATCCCAATGTCATGGACTGCACAGCCTGACTCGTGAGGTGGCTGTTGCTGCTGGAATGCCTCTATGTCTCTCTTCACCCCTTTCTTCCACCCAAGAAAAACTACTCCTGCGTCTTAGGAAGCTGAGGGAGGAGGTGGAGGACAAGAAAGCCCTGCCTGTGTGCCACTGTCTCCCTGCTTTTGTAACTGGGGGGTTTTCTTGTCCCATCCTGTGCCCCAGAAGGGAAGACATGTTTCTGACAGGTCTGGGTAGTCACAGAGAGAGGCGTCTGAGTAAGTCTCCTTCTGCTTCTTTGCATTCTCACTCTAGCTCCAACCCTGAGGTCTTCCTGCTGCAGCATGCACAGCTTTCGCAGGGTGTCAGTCATAGGTATGGATACTGTTTTGTTTAAAGGTACTTCTTGTAGGCCATCACATTTCCTTCAGGAGAAAAGTCAGAGAAGGTAAAACGCTTCTTGAAAAATGTGCAGCACAGCCAAATCTGAATGGAAATTCATGAGACAAAGAAAGGACATTTCTCTCTCTGATTTTCAAAAGCCTTCTGGGAACAGTTTAATTTGAGCTTCTCAGAAAAAAAAATCACACAGGAATCCTCCTTGAAGAAAAATGCTAGACAATCTAATTATAGGCAAGCCCACTGGCTCATCTTATACATAGCTTAACTCTGTGCTTTATCCATTGCAAAGTAGCTATCAGTTCTGAGACTTGTTGCAAAACATCCCAAAATAAACAAGCATAACAGCTTGCCCTATTTTTCATTATATTTTACAGTGAAAGGAGACAGGCAGTAAATTATTTAAAAATTCCATCTAAGATGACATCTTGTTTTGTAAACACCATGAAACATCACAGAGGGTGCTTGAAGGGGATTCTGCTGCAGCATGATCACCCACTGCTCACTTCCATTTTCTTTGGTCAAGAACGCCTACTTGAGTAAATATTGCCAGTATTCTTTAACTCACACCATGGATCAAGCATTTTCTGTCCATCGATTATATTTTCTTTCAAAATTCATTCTTCAGAAAGTTAATAGTATTAAGCAATACCAAGCTAAATGTTATTGAAATGTAAAAGCTAAAAAAAATAGAAGTTTTAAATATGGGAGCAGCTTTGAACAGAAGAAAAGGTCTTTTCGCTCTACAAAACATTGCACAGACTACTAAGAGTTCATCTGCTAGTCTTAAAAATCTGGAAAAATCAGGTATGAATGGTTCTAGTTGTGGAACGGTAATGATGGGAAGGGAGAAAGAGGGATGCTTCCTCCCTTGGTGACCAGTACAAAAGGACTTGAGGAGGGACATTTCTCAGAGGAGAAAAGATGCTTCATGTAAAGAAAAAAGTGAGTGGCAATAGCAGAAAAGAGATGATCCAAGCAGGAACCCTTTCTTCTGCAAAGTGGCAGTGCACTTTGGCAGAGAAAGGAGCGTAGTTATGATCCTCATGCAGAGGTCTGGAGCGGTCAGTCCTCCAAAGCACAGCTCATGGGAGTGCAAAGGAAATAGGTGATTTTGAACACAGAGCTTGAAGAGAGAAAAAATGTTCCTTGCTGGCCCATAGTGGCCTAGTAATTATAGCAGAAAAAAAGAATTTCTAAGCTGAATTGTGGCAGATAATGCAGATGGGGGAGCAGGAGAAAAGTAAGATTCCACCAGACTATGGGCTTCTCCATCTACCATGGGAATGAGGGGATTTCAGGGACTGGTGGCTGACGCTGCCTGCAGAGGGGGCATATGTAAGGTCAATTTTTCCTGCTCAGTGCTAACATAAACTCCTATTTTAGACAACAATGAAAGTACCCCCGTCATATATTTATTTGTCTTGCATTTCAAGCAAAGTATTTTATACTCTCCTGTTTAATATTTTTTTTTCTGCAGCCTATGAGGCAGCCAAAACTAGTGATAGCACAAGTAAAACAGAAGGGTTCCTAAAGTAAAATTTATTTGGTTTTCATCCCCCATGAAATATAACTCTCCACATCCAAAAAAATGAAAAACAGTAAGGGATCTGTTCTCCCCTTTCTGCACATGTGTAACTCCATTTAGCAGCAGCAAGATTAACACACACCCATTAACTCCTTGAATGCCTGCCTTCTGCACACTAAGAGCAGCCTAAATTGTGGGTAGATGGATACATGTCTGTCATAAGGAAGTTACATTTTGTAGCTTTTTACTGGTGTCTTATCTTGATTTGTGCCAGAAATTCCCCTATATGGCTATAGCAATGATGTTTAGTTTTCTGTGAAGTAGATGGAGCTACTGTTCGAGTAGGGGATGATCGAGGGAAGCTACAAGTGAGTTGCACCCAGGTACAGCTTCAAGCATTTCTAATGGAGGGCAGCAGAAATCACAGAGCCCCTTTTAGTAAACCTGCTCTTTTTCAGAGGTCAAAACAAGCCACAGCAGTGTTGTAAAACTAATTTATTTGCTTTTGAAGAGCTTTAGGGTCCATCAGGAAAAGGTTCAACAGAAGTTAACAGTATTATCACTGCTGATTTTGCACCCTGTGGTATTTTTGGACCACAGGCACTTAGAAATAGTAGGAGAACAAAAACACAAAGTGAAGTCAGAATAAGAATGTAAATGCATTGCAAATTTATACAATAATTTGTTTTTACATTTTGATGTTTAGTCTAGCTCTTATATGCAAACACAAAAGAAAAGAATCTTAAAGTTTTATTAACTTCTTAGTACCAAATTTTGCCTCTGAAAGCAGATAAATTTTTTTGGCCTGGCTTTGTGTGTTATTTTCCATTTTCCTTAGCCTCCCACACGCTAATGACTTGTGCATGGAATTCTCTTACCCAATGAATATATTTTCTTTTTAAGTACAGTCTCCACAGAGGTGGAAAATGTGAATGTGAAATGAACCTAGCCATCCTCAAAGAAGGTTAAAGATCTAAGAGCGTGTACAACTCTATCCTGAAAGTCAGTTTGTCAAGACATAATTTACAGAGGTTCAGTTTTACAGACATGATACTGCATTTCTTTCAAGTTGAATACTTTTATACCTTCAGGCATGTGATTTCTCCAGACAGCTTTGTGGCCTGGTGGGCAATCAGATTTTGCCTTAGTGGACTGAAATGACCCAGAACAAACTCACTACTTAATCTTCTTTATTGCTGAAATCAATAAGCAGATCCATGCTAAGTGCTGACAGTTCTTGTGTAGGGAGGGGAAAGTAGAGGCGTCTGCTCCTTGAACCTCTAACGTTTTACAGGCCAGAAGTTTTGTTTTGTTATTTGACAAAGAGCTTGTTCGTTTTGCTTCATAAGGTATAAGTTAATATGAGGTATTTTCTCTGTCCTAATTCATACATGCAATGTACCTCAGATGCCATCGTCCAGAAGGCCTGATACAGCACTCAGTGAAAAATACCCACCTAGGTAGTCAAGCAGGGACAGTGGGCAGTGTCAGGGCCCCGCACTCCAGGTGAGAGGCACAGGTTGGGCTGGCCAAGCTGGCTCACAAGTTAGCCTTCTGGAGAGCTCCATACTAAACAAGGGTTTCCTTCCTTATAGTAGTAGATTCCCACACATAATCACCCATGTTCTTGGGTTTTTTTCAGGTTTTATAATGTATTTAAGGTAAGGAATATGCCAAAAATGTAAATTTGTTTTGCAGGGGTTGTATGTTTTATTACCACACAACAGCTGATTTCCTCTGCAGTTCCATGTAACACTTGTAATTACAGCTTACCCCGAAGAGAGGGAAATAATGGCAATAAAAATGAGAGCCACTGGATGGGACAAAACTACTCATAAGACAAATGGTTTATAACTTTGGTAAATTTGGAATAACCCTCAAGTCCTGCTCTACCCCTTTAGGAAACAGCCAAAATGTTGCACTCCATGGGTATCTCTGGATGAAGAGGAAATACAAAATAACTTTGTGTGCAAAGCAATCATAAGACTTAATGCTACTTGTACCCATGGAAATCAATATCTTATGACATACATAGTGAAGAGAGACTTATTGTCAAAATTTGGCTCCAGAGCTACAGTCCTGTCCATGTGCCTGTTTATAACATTTCTGTTTACTTGATAGTGGAGAGTAATCAGAAAAAAAGTTATACTGAATTATGGGTGCTGTCAAGCTTTGTATGAAAAGTATTAAAACTTTAAACAAAACAGTCTTCTAAATTCCTGTCCTTCTGGTCCTGCAGTCTTACAGTCTTATCTTGCTTTTACACTTTTGTTTAAACTGTTCCTTCCTTTTTTTTTCTATTTTTTTTTTTTTTTTTAATTTGGAGTTGATTCAATAACTGAGTCCTTTCTTTCATTTCTTTCAGATGTTAAAATGATGAAACCCTCTCTCCCTCTGGAACAGTACACAGCAGCCATGACATCTCTGGTCCTCTGCAGAAGGTACATTGCAGCCTGCTGCTGAACTGTTATGACATGTCTCTAGCAATCAGGAAGAAAAGCTGGGAAGAGCATGTGACCCAGTGGATGGGATTGGCTTTGGAGTCTGTGGAGTATAATACAGCATGTCGTCACGGACTTGTAGCTGATAACTTGCAGACAAGTATGGAAAAAGATGAGGTTTTGAGCGTGGACCGGAAAGAAAAATGTGCTTCGTTTCCAGAGTGCTGTTATAGTGGAGAGCTGATTGGTTTCCCGGCAAAGCAGCTGGGAAATGTTTCAAAGGAGGTGGATGAAAACGATAACCATGAGGATGAGGAGCATTTTCTGGAGGCCAGCACAGAAACTCTAGTCCATGTGTCTGATGACGATGATGACTATTCAGCACTCAACCTGGATAGTGTTAATTACCACATCACTGCTGTAGGAAGGGAACCAAAAGATGAAGAGAATTTGAATGGAGCAGGCTCCTTAACACAGATGGTACCAATAACAGAGAGTAACAAGGCAATTGAAGCATCTGGAATAATTGGAGATATAAGTAAGGAACCTGGCTGTGACACAGTTCCTGTAGAGGAGATGGAAGAAGAAAACATTTGTGGCAGTACTCCCCAAAGCCCAGAGCTTTGTAATTATGAAGGCTTAAATGAAGTAGTAGATGTAGAGAAAGAAAGTCTTTCTAATTCTCAAAATGTGAAAGAAATTATTGTGCCTGGGAAGCAGCTGCTTCATACTGCTGTAATTGCACAACAGCGCCGGAAATCTGATGCTTTTAAAGATGGGCTTGGAAAGTCTGAGTGTAATGTGGTAGAGAGTGGGATTTCTTCTGAATCATGCACCAGCAGCAATGGACAACTAAGTTCAGTAGTGGGATCCAGCGACTGCCTTATGCAATCTTCTCCTTGCTCTCTCCTCCCAGCAGTGGAAAATGGTCTGGATGAAAGTGGTTTCACAGACCCTCAAGCGGCCTCTGAAAACAAATGCCTTTCAAATGTCAGTTCAGCAGAAGACATTCAGTGTTTACATGTAAAGGATCATTTGGCCACACAAGAATATTCAGACAGTCAAGTGAAACTGCGCAAAAGAAAGGTAGGATGCTCATAAACTACAGTATTTTTTTCTAATATTTTCCCCCAATCCCTTATGAAGGTAATTCCATGACTAATTGATTGGAGATGAAATGTATCTATCAGCCTCATTTCAGTAACTGCTCATATTTTTTTTCAAATGGTCTGGAGAACAATGTGCCTGTACAACAATGATGTTTCATGAGGTCTTTTAAAGGTCTGAAAATGGCTGAGCTGTGAATTTGGAAGATGGCTTATATTCACTTTATATACAAAAAATTCTTTATATTTTACATGTGCTGTTCAAGGCTAAATGAATATCTTCTATGGGTTTGGTTTTATTTTTGGTTTTCTGCTGCTATCAGGTATCATTAGCCCTCTTAAGAAACAGACTGTGTCTAGAAGAGTGGAAATATTTTGCAGTAGTTCTTTGGTTTTCAGCTCAGCCCCATGAGCGTATGTTCTTGCCAAAAGAAGTATTGCTGTGCTTGAAACAATGTTTTGTAATTTTAATGCAACCAGAGAGTTTCACTGTCCACACGGAGTAAAGAAGAGTACCATTACAAAACTTTAATGGACAGATTCCCTAGCAATAAAACTCCTAGTGGCTTTCATGGGAGGAGACGAGCTGGCTGTGGCACTACAGAATTCATCTTAAAGTCTGGCTTTCCCAGCTATGTAGCTTATTCTTGCTAATGATCAATTTGTAGTTGTTTATTCCTCTCTCTGCCTTTCTTCATTTGACATCATCCATCTTTTGTTGGGTTTATTTGTTGCTTCTTTTAAATCTGGTTTCTGTTAATTGTGTGTGGGTTTTCTCTAGCAGCTGTAGTGCCTCAGTTGTTGTTTCACTAAAGCATAAATTCACAGACCTAAAGTACTGTGTGCTAACATAGCACCCTGAGCTGCTGGCCATTGCTTCCTTGTGTAAACCCTGTGCTGATATTAACATTCAACTGATATGGTTGGAAGCTGTATGGAAGTTTTGCAGGAGGTTTCAGAAGCCCTGAAACAGTCTTCCTTTGGAAGCTCATACAATCACAGTTAACGTGTTAACTGTTCAGCTGATCTTGCAGTTTAGTATGGCTTTGAGTTATGATTAAGAAACAAAAACCTGACTAGAAGTACCAAACTTTGCCCTCCTGTAGAAAGCACTCAAGTTTAAAACAAAATATTAACTGAATTAATGTCATGTTTGAGAACTAATTGACTATTATAACATATGCTCAGTTAATCTACTTAAGCATCTCATTTTCCTTTTTTACTAGTCATAGTTGTAAATATTTATACTTACCTTTTACTTTTATATGAAAATTAATTTTATAATGCAGTTTCAAAGTCCTATAATTATTGCTTGAAAATGCAGATAAAAATTTTTCTTATTATGTACAGCTACAGTGAGCATGCTGTGACTCTGCCCACATTAGCTTCCAGTGTACCATGACCTATTATTTTAGTAGCTTTGACATTGCTAGTTTCTGTGTGTATCCTTGTATCCTCTTTTGAGGTCACATACTCATCTTTTAAATGTGCATCCATGAGAATCATATTTGTGTTTATATTTGTGGCTTGTGATTGTGCCATTAAATATTTTAAAAGACAGAATATAAAAATTCCAGTGAGACTAATGGTGAGAAAAATGAAAAAAGGACATAAGCATAAAAAGGAGCTAAAGAAGGAGTTGCTTTAAGGAAGGTAAAGATAAACATGGCTGCAGCAACTTCAAAGCTGTGTGCACTGTAAAAGAGGATGATGGAGGCTGTAGATCTGAAGGGAGCGGTCTTGTACCACTCTGGTTAAAAAGTAGCCTTTAACAACAACTGTAAAATATTTGGCAAAAGGGAAGAGATGTGATCTGCTGTTGCTTCTGGCTTTATGTATCTCCAGGTTCACAGGACGCTTCTACAGACAGTGTTCCTGCACACAGTGTTTTATCAGTTATCTGTGACCGTACGCTATTTTAAAAAAGCCTGCCTGTGCTGGTAATAATCTGTAATGAAAAATGTGCCTATGTTTACAAACTTTCACTGAAAGCCACTTTTGTAATTTTAACAAAACATTAGAAAAACAACAGGCTTGAAACTGAATCCATCCATAAAAGTCAAGTATGTGCTTTGCAGTGACAGGAAGACTTAAGGGATTGGGAATGGTATATAAAACCTTTTCTCTCAAGGTCAGCAGTTCAAACAGTGCAGTTAAGGCCTAAAACACATCACTGCCTGATTAATGCTCAGCATCAATTATAGCTCCAAATAAATATGCGTTCATGGAGGTCAGAACATGGGAAAAGGCACATGGAGATTAATCGCTGAAGGTATTTAGGCACCCACACTTTGAGGTGGCACTTTGGGGTGTAATAGAATACTTCGAGTACTTCTTCTGTGACAGTTAAGATCTTGGAACCTTTGAGGAGACACCACTTTGCTCTTGCTGGTACTAAATTCGTCTGGAAACCTGTTCCTTGTTAGCATATTTTTAAACTGCTTTTAATTGTGGCAACAGAGCATGACCTCTCTTTTTATCTTTGGATCTGTTGTCTTCAATCTGAAGCTGAGGTGAGACAGTGTGGATTTGTTGTGCTTGCTCTGCAGATGAATGCAGGTTTGAGGAGTTTAAGGGCTTAAAGTTTAGCATCTTTGACCAGTGCTAGTTCCATTTCAGTGAATTGCTTTAGTTGTGATGGATGTACTGACACTGAAGATGTGTTTTGCAAACGGGTCCAGCTGTTACAGCATTCTTTGCTCCTTCAAGTCACCAGGGTTCAGATAGTTTGATATACAGCATCCTCTTTTCCTTTGCTTTCCTAGAATGATGCGAAGTCTAATTGAAAGATCTCACAGTAATCAAGCTATGCTGTTGCTGTGTTGAATGATAATCAATTCAGTTTATCCCCAACATGAAGTTGATGGTTATTGATGGTTTGGAGTTTCAGGAGCGTAAGTGGATTAACTGTATTTAGCATCACCAACTAGACCCACCCATCTGCTTTCCTGGGTTAAAAAAAAATTAGGTTTTAAAATAGACACTTCACTTAAGAGTTGTTCACTCTGAATCTCCAGAGATTGGAATAATTTTTGGAAGTAACGTAATGTAAGCTGTAATGCTTGGGGCTCATATGTGTATATATACGTGTGTATATTCACACATAGAATGGAATAAAGCTTTTAAAGAACAATATTATTCAAAACCAGAGGAATATTGGTTATTAAGAGAATTAAAAAAAAAGAAAAATATTATTATGCGCTGAATTTAAAATGAGAAAAAGTAGTCTTACCTTGTGAAGGATCTTGCAAATTTTTGCATGTGCCCTGTTTTATGCTTTCTCCAAGCTAGTAGTCTCATCAAGTTTAGGCTTAGACAGAAACATCCCTGCTGCTATGACAGCTCTTTCATATAATGAATCAGTGAAAGAGTAGAAAGTTGAAGTGCATTCAGACAGTGAAGTTTGACTCTGAATAGTTTGAGTAAAAATTCATGAAATTTAAACCAAAAATGGAACCGTTGCAAAAGAAACTTTGACCTGTTCCCTACATTTCATCATTCCAATCCCCATCTTAGATTTTGTGCCTAATGGTTGTTCCATATAAATGGGGAAAAAACAACTAGAGAACTAGCTGTGACTCCCTACTGTAGCATAATGTTATGTCACCTATTAATTTTAATAAAATACAAATTGACTCTTGACTGGGGAGGGGTGTGGGGAGGAAGACACAAAAACCCACCATACATAAAAGAAAGTAGCACAGGGCTCAACTCACAGGAGTTTATAATATCCTTGAATTTAAGAAAAAGAGATGGAGTATTGAAAAATATTCTTCATGCAAAAAAGATAGAATTACATTTATAGGCCTTTAATGAGGCTCAGGAAGCTGTAGCTAATGTTTAAAACCAAAATTCAATCCATAAACTAGTTAAGCATAATAGAAGATTGAGGAGGAAAAACCTGTGAAAAGCTAAACAGATTTTTCACTGAATACACAAACATATAAGAACTATATTCTCATTTGATCCAGAGTAAATACTGGAAACATTCCTCACGTGCATTTTGGCTGCTATATAAAATGTAGATTAATATCTGAATGTCAGAAGAAAAAAACCCCAAACATATACAAATGAAGAATTCCATGTCAAAATTTTCAATTGGTTCAATTGTTGTCTTAGTTTGGGGTAAGGTATATCCATTTGTTTGCCTCTTAACACAGTTTGCTAAATATCTGTTATTCATTGCAATAATTAAATACATTGTATCTTCTATGTTTAGTATTCCAGATTGCAGTCATAGAAGAAAGGAAAACTTTGCTGCTCTGAAAGTAGGCCTTTTCTCAGGCATCTCAAAGCAGTGTTCCTTTGCAACACATCCTACTGTTGTTGTTTTCATTAACCTGTGGAAGCAACAAGTTCCAAAACTGCTCACTCACTGGAGAGAGGCTATTGTCACAGTAATTTTTTGAGAAGTCTGTAAAAAGAGGTTTGTAGTCAATCTTCCAAAAATAAAATCTTTTGGACTTAAAAGTCAAATTCAAAATAGTTCAGAAAATTTTTGGATCAGCATTTGAAGTCCTGGTTAGTTATCTAAATTAAGTGTTAATTCTGAAACTTTTGGGGTGCTCTTCTAATGTGAAACTTTTGGTTTACAGCAGAGGTTTTTTTTATTAGAAGTATTAATAAATTCTGTAAGATTGCATATAAGAAAGTACTGGCAAATTTACTGCACACAGTGCAATGAAATAAGAAATCAATACATAACGATTGGTTTTGGGAAAAGTAATTGACGTCTTGTTGATTTGGTGATTTGAAGCTTGTTAGCTGTATTCCTTCTAAGAAAATGTGGAACCTAGAATACTGCTTCAGGAAGGACTAATTGGGGTATCAAACTAATTGGACTATATGGATAATTTTCTTTTCATAGGTAATCTCAAATTTATGCTTATGTGTCGCTGAAGAAGTAATGAAGTAAATGTTTTGGTGTATGAATTCTTTCTCTCTCTTTTATGAGACTTCTGCTTTTAATATTTACTGCTTGCAGTTCTTCATGGTGGCCTGCTTAGATGCTTTCCAGTTTCAAATAGTTGATGTTATCTCAAAGTCATTCCTACATGACTAAAGACTATAACAGTCAAGGCTATTTCCTAATGCTCACTATTGCTACTATTTTAATTCAGATTTCTAGATTAAATATTGTGGGGTTTGCTGTGTGCTTAATGACACAGCTAAAGTCAGCATGACAGCAGCCACCAGAGTCAATGAGATGGAAATTAAGTTAAGTTCAGGATGAGGGTAGTAAATGTAGAAAGAATCCAGGGTAGGCATTTACCTGAGATGACGTGGGGGTCTCTAGCAGCACCTGTCACACACACAAAAGCTGTGAGTTTTTAAACCATAGTTTTGCCTTTCTGTGCAGTTGTAATGAAGTTTATTTCATTGTTTCATCAATTATAATTATAGTACTGTGAGAAAACAAAAATATTGCCTTTCCACCCATATTGGCTTTTGAGTGTCATGATTGCCCTTGAGATGTGGAGGCTGGCTCTCTTCTGTTATGGTTTGTAATAAATTCTGGTTTATAAGGCTAAAACTGTGATGGTTATGTTGAGTTAGAAAGTTAGGTTCTTCCAGGAGCTTCTGCTTATATCACCATATAAACTGACTCCCCAGGAAGCCTATGGAGCCTTGCCTGCTGGCTTAGTCTTCCTAGTAAGATACTTGGGAAATGTAGTAGGAAAGCTTCCAAAACAATCATAAGAGCTACCTATTTTACTGAGATGGTTTCCTTGCAGCTTTTCCCTGCCATCTCTTCCATTCACATTATATAATCCTTTTCAAGTGAGCACTCACTTGTCAGCATTAGATTCTTATTTTAAAAGTAATGCAAGTGTGTTATGAACAATGGTATCCAACATTTTAATCTTTTCTTATTTTACTGCTGTTAAAATACCAGAAACAGTTTCCAGACGTGTTGCTCAAGTCTTAATCTCCCTTTACCTCAGCTCTGGTGTTGTTGAATGGGATTATCTCAACCAGTTCCAATGAGGATGGTGAAGGGTCTGGAGAGAACATCTTATTAGGAGAGGCTGAAGTCCCTTGGTTTGTTCAGCCTGGAGAAGAGGAGGCTGAGGGGAGACCTCATCATGGACTATGGCTTCCTGACAAGGGGAAGCAAAGGGGCGTGTGCTGACCTTCTCTCTTTGATGACCAGTGATAGAACCCGAGGGAATGGCATGCAGCTGCCACTGGGCAGGTTTAGGCTGGATATTAGGAAGAGATTCTTTACTGAGTGGTCACAGCACTGAGCTTGACTGGATGCTGTGTTCAGTCTCATGCTCTGACTTGGCTGGCCCTGTGTGGAGCCAGAGGTTGGAACTGATGATCTTTTCGGTTCCTTTTCAACTCAGTGTATTCTAGGATTCTATGAATTTAATGATTAATTATTTTTAAGTGCCAACTTTAAATTTAGTTTTTAAGACTCTTTTTTTTAGGTGTTGTGTTTTTGTTCTTTTTTAATAGAAGCTGCTTTAGTAGGGTTCCAATCTAAACTTTTACTACATAGGTAGTAACACTTTGGCACGTGTAGGCTTGTCAGTGATGCACATTTGTTAGCCTTGCATTGTAACAATCTCAGACATGTCAGCATTGAGGATAACAAATAGGAATTTTGAGGAGGCATTAATTAAAAATAAAAATCTGCATTTTGCTATGTCCTGATTTTGTCATAGGGAATTAGATTTATCTTTTTCTGAGATTCAGTCGCCAAATGTGTCAGCCAGAGGAAGGTGACAGCTCTAAAAGTTGGTGATTTCCAAAGTCAATCATCTTTAATTGCAGCTTTACAAAGTATAATGTGCAAATGCATTAATTTCCCCCACAGTTTACGTTTTTCCAATGAGAATTTTAAAAGATAATCGCCTTGTAAATATTCTAGCAGAGAAACCCAACAAACAAGAAAATCCACGTTTTCAGATTATAATGGTCATTAGAAATTCTAAAAATGTGGACAGTAGTGACAGTTGTTTGAATGGTTGTAGGAGACCAAGGCTTTACTGTTTCAGTACTGTCATGGGAGACCAGGGCTTCACTCCTTAAATCTAGACACGCACACGCACACAAAAATCATCAATGGGTGTCACTGGGACTACTGTGTTCTTAGTGTGTTGCCTTGCTAAACTTGGGTGTTAAAATAATTTGTAACTTTAGAGACTAGAGAAGCTAGTTACTATAGAAGCACTGTCACAGCAAAATTGCTTCCAAATCCTGTGGTTCTCTAGTTCGTGAACAATTCAGTCCTATGTTTATGCCAGAATAGCTTCATTTTCATATATGGAGATAAATAATACCTGAGCACCTAGGGAATGTTTTTACTTTCATTTTCAGAAAGTCAATGGCAAACACAAATATTGGAAATCTCATGGTCTATATTTAAATGTGATCATTCAAACAGTGAGAATCTATTGTCATTTTGAGATTTTTCTAAATGTTTTTCAAAGCTTTTCAAACTTTCTGAAGGTTTCAGGAAAGAGCATGGATCTGTTTTACCAAACTCATAAAGTGAATATGAACAGTCAAAAACTGATGACATCTCCTAAGCCACAACAGCTTTTTGAAAGTTTAGATGCTACCCACATTTCTCAGAGCTACAGTCTGTAGTACTAGTACAGTGGGCAACTATTACTGAGATCCACAGTTGCTTCACCACAAGGAATTTGCTGCATTTGCAAATTGGTATTAAATGGTCAGAAGTTTGAAGGCATTGGGAAGAATCTGGCAAGAGCTGCACGTAAAGCAAAACAAATAGCATGATTTCTTTAAAAAAAGAAAAAACCCACAAAAACAAAGCCTTCTTGGCTTTCATGAATATTAGTTTCTCTTCTTTTCATTGAAAACTCGCTTCCTAAATGTAAAATTTAATAATGAAAATGTCATTCAAAACTATAAACGGACTAAACCACTTGGATCTAAGTTTTTTTAATTATGCATATTATCTATGGTAATTAGTAGAAAGTAGTAGTCATAAAGCACTCCTATTACAGTTGTTAAATGACCATGAATTTTCTCTGTTGCTCTCAGAAAAATGTGTCATAAATATTATCTCCATCTGGGAAGCTAAAGAACGCTTTCCCACAGACTTCCTTTGTGTTTGGACTGAAGTATGATGTATTTCAAACAATCTGAAAAGTATTTAAAACAAGCTCAGAACAGGATGGGATGATTGCCAGGCCATTACAGTATAACCTTTATGCAAATTTTACTTTGACACATTTTTGTGACAGTGTTCAGCAATAAATTTTAAAGGCTGCCAGTGTTGTCTAGACTGCAAACCAAGAGACTGTTGCACATCAAGTTATGCATTAGTTGGATTTCAGCTACCTAAAATGGTCATGAAAGTATTTGTATTATACATGGTTCGTAGTCATGCACTATCGCTTCACCAAAGTGATATTACACACTTCCAGAAAACAATGTAGAAAGTTTTATGTTTGTGTAGTTTATACTCAGAAATTTCTCATTTTATCTAAGTTTGCAGTTATTGGCTGGAAGGCAACTTTTAAAACGTTTTTTGTTTGTTTTTAAATTAATCTTTGAAAGTTTCTGATTGGTAAGGGCCAATTATTTGCTGTTTGTAGCCTAGAAATTCTCAGCTGTAGGCCATGTTAAATGGACCAATGACCACTTCCTAAAATGACACCACATTTGTGATTAACACCACATTTTTGAGGCAAGCTGCCTTGGAAGAAATGAATGGGCATAGTAAGCAAAACTGAAATGTAGCAGTTTAGCAAATGCATAGTGGGACTAAAACACTCGGCCAAAACCTTCTGATTTGCATCACATCACTGTCCACAGACCAGATTTCCACTGGTTAAAGAAAAAAAAATTTTAGAAAAGAGCTTTGCTTCCTAGAATTGTCCATCTGTCACTTTGGCAACCCTAATGTTCACTTTGAACTAACAGTTCAGCGGAAACAGAGAGATCAGAGAGGTGCACACCCATGCAGCATCCATCAAAAACCAGAAGAGACTACAGTGACCTGGAAAGCTGGTATTGGAGCACCCCTGCCCTTAAAGGGCCTTTGAAGCCATAACATTTTCAGCACAGCCTTCTACTGCAGGTGGGACCTGTGCTAAAAACAAAATCTTCTGGTTTAGTGGTGCTGTGTCTGAGGAGGGGGCACCCAAGTGAAGCCCACCCTGCACCAGCTCTGGGGGTTGAGGCTTTACAGCAGCGAGGTCTTTGCTGCTGCTGTCAAGGACCATTTGGCTGTAGCAATATGGTGGTGAGTCTGTCCATGGTTATCGGACCAACTCCCACACGGTAGCCGAAAGGAAACAAGCAAAGAGAAGCCCCTCCATGGGGTGACCTGCATCAAAGTAGGAGCCATCCACGAAGTGTTTTCCAGCCGGATATTTTTTTTGTTTGTTTGAACTGGTTTGGTTTGAGGGGGTTTTTTTGATTCTTGCTTCCTGCCGTGGTAGTACACCTTAAAACGCATTGCTTGTGCCTATGTCCTTTTACTGCTCTCTCTCAATGGCAGCACAGGAGGTTTATAAAGGCCAGGGGGACTGTGCCACAGATAGGGTGTATTGAGTATGGCTCAGTGAAACAATACCGATTCTGCTGCCAAAAAACGATTCCAAACTCCAGAGGTTATAGCCTAAAATGGTTATGAATTCAAATTTAGAGGGATATTCTTCCCCCTATGAAAAAAATTCAGGCAGCTCTACAGCTTCTCTCCATATGTATGCGTGAGTGTCTGTGCGCGCTACGGTAAATGTACGGCAAATGTAAACCAGATCCTTGCTCTCCTTCATAGCTCTGTCACAGCTGACATCTAATGCTTTTACAACAATGAACATAAGGAACTTGGCTTATGCACGCTGCACTAATGAAAAATTGACTCACTGTAATATGAGGATGTCCTTCAGGAACATGCCATATTGCAGCAATAACTTTCATATCTTTTGAGTTTCGCATTGTTTTTACAGCCTCACCTTACATGAGGGTTAGAACTGAAAAAGCAATGTGTAAAATATTTAAGCTAAAGGGAAGCTTATTTATCCTTTTCTGTAAAATGCCTCCTTCCCAAACAGTTTTGCACACAGCAGGTTCAGGTAAACAAAGCTTTATATTTGGATGTCCTGAGTGTCTTATTTATTTGGATAGTTTGGCTTTAACATAAAATGTATCATCTAATGTAGCATTCAAAAAAAAAATCTTTAAGGAATTGATTCTGTACCAGACTACCACATGTTTAAATCTCTTGTATGGCATCTGCAAACTTCTGTAAAAAAATGGTTGGCCTGCACTAATAGCCATGTGATTCATGGCTGTTTGATATGGCAGCATGAAATACATGAAAAAATTCAGCAGTGCTAAAGCTCGTGGCTTATGTTGTGTGTAATTTTAACTTCAAAATATTTTTAAAACTGACATCTTTACTGCATTGAAAATGAAAAAGCATGGCCACAAGTAAAAATTTGACTACTTTCCTACATCCAGATTTTCTGAAACAGTACACTTACAGTAAATGTCAAGCTATTTTTGTATCTCAGGCAAATTTAGTAGTGAATGTATTTGTACATCACACCTCACTACATCCACTGAAATTATTCCAGCATGGTAAATTCATCTGTTTACTAATATTCTGTACTGCTTGATAGGTGATGATAGGATGGAGTGGTAGATGATCAGTATCCTGTTTAGGCTTAATACCTTTATGGGAAGTAAAATAGAGTATGAATAAGAGAATAAATAAGCAGGGATATTGAAAGACTTCATTTTAGGTGGGATAAGACTGGAAAATAATTAGGTGAAAATTATTTTCCATGTAAAGTGGTCATTCAACTCTTAATTGCATGAAACTTTCTCAGCTCATGAAAATGACTCCTAGTTGATCTGTTTGTTTCTAAGCCTTCCTCAATACCACTAGTAACAGTCAAAGATAATTTGGGAAGAAATTTTCCCTATTTGTACCTTGATTAATATTCTTGTGGGTAAATATTCTGTGGGGCTTGTCATTTAGCACATTTTGTGCTCACTTCGGCAGCACATATACTATAATTGGAACAATACAGAGGAGATTAGCATGGCCCCTGCACAAGGATGACACACAAATTCATATTTTATGCCCCATCCCTGGATGTGTACAAGGCCAGATTAGATGGCGCCCTGGGCAACCTTGTGTAGCTCCAGCCCTGGAGGTTGGTGGCCCTGCCTGTGGCAGGGGGTTGGAGCTCTGTGATCCTTAGGATCCTTTCCAACCCGGACCATTCTATGATTCTAAGCTTTTGTAAAAGTCATATTCTAACTGTAGGTTCTTTTGCAAAGTATGCTTTAAATCAATCAGTTGTGTTGTTGCAAACTGAAGCCCATGAATAGGGGAAATCAGCTTTAATCAGATATGGAAGAAATACTAATATTTCTGAATTTTGTTCTCTTGGGAATGGCAACAGAAGCCTCAGATTAGAATGTCAATCAATTTTTCTCTAGGTCACCCACAGTCTGTCAGACAAAAAAATAAAAAAAATCCTTCTTCATCTTACCCTTGCTCTTTTACTCAACATGTTAAGATCAGAAAGGCTTTGATTTATCCCCCCAACCCCATTTCATGTGCTAAGTGCAGTGTGGCAGTATTAAACTTTTCAGCCTTTTGGAGCATGTGTGTGTGAGGGGAGAGCACTCAGCAGCATGAGAAAACTGTGTATTTTTCTCCTTTCAAGCATCATCATTTCACAGGGTTTGGTTTCAGGCTCCCGCAACAACCAAGCAGAGCCATGTGGTCACATGAACAGATTAGGAAGAGAATATGAAGTAGGTGGAGAAAAAGGTGAGCAGCTTCCAAGATTCCTACTCCACTTTGGTATGAGGGAGAGGGCTGTCCTAAATATCCACAAGAGCTAATTTTGTGGTGTTGATAACAGCTCATAGTCTTCTTGCCCAGCGCTTGTTTCTACAGTTGCACAAGATCTCTACTCAAATCCACTTACAAGGCTACCAGACAAAAACTTTACTATCCTGTCTTTTTCAAAGCTTCCTTAGCAATTATGTTCTGCAGTAACTTGGTCCCTGATTCTGTGCTTCCTCTCCCTGTCCTTTCCGTTACATTTAGTACACAGAGGACAGGCTGTCTTGTGTCAACAGCATTGCCTCATGAAGCATAGTAGTGACAGCTTAAAGATCAGCACTGTTAGTCATTGATGATTGTCTTAGGGTTTAAATAGAAAATTCTCATTTTCTGGCCACTATGTTCAGAGGGAGTGTTTACCAGCGGCAAAGCATAATTGTGGAGCTTTGATCTTTGCTTTGAAATGCCTTTTAAAATGTAAAGAAAACTCGTCTGTGCTGAGAATTGCATTAAAGGCTATTTCTGGAGTGAGACCAGGATTCTGAAGGTGAAAGGACACTTCTCCAGTTCTCTCAACAAGTCCCTGGGAAAGTTAAAAATAAGTCTTGCTCAAAAAAAATTTGGCACTTGTTATTTGAGAAAATTTCTTTATTCCAGGAACTGCCTCATGGAGCAGAAATTTATTTACCATCTGTGTAGACTTGAAAAATTTTCCATCTTACCAGATACACAACTGAAATAGAAACAGATTTTCCGTCCCTATGCTTTCCACCGACCTCTGCTTTAAGAGCGTGCTGTTGCAAAAAACCTCCTGAAATTTTTGTGTTTTCTAAGGGAGGGTAGCTCAACATCTGTCCATCTGTCAAACTCCGAAGTTCTGGTTGTGACTTCTAATGATGTCACCTTATTGTTGGTAAAGTATGTGACTTGAGGAAGAGAAAGGAGGAGTTCACAGACTCAGTAGCTTGAATATATAAGCTTGTTTTAATTATAGTTACAGCTGGTTTAATTACTGTTACAGTACTAACTCCTAATCAAAAATAGTCACTTGAGAAATTAATTTGTTCTTCTTTGAATACAGATGTACTTCCTTAATTTCATAGCTCTGCAGCTGCAAGAGGACAAAAAAGGTTTAAGAAACAAAACCAAAACAAATAAAAAAACCCCTACCAAAATCCCCTGAATCTTGAAGTAACCAGTGCTTTAAAATGCAAAGAGTAACCTTTTGTACCAGCATATCATCCCTGAAATCTGCTATGAATACAGAGGCCAGAAACCAACACAAGGACTTCCTTGAAGCAAGAAATGGAAAGTTCAGAAAGAGATGTCAGGGTACATGCCTTTTCTTTGCAGTGCCTCTTTGATTTGGTAGGGTTTTTTCTTTGGATCTTGGAGGGTAGCAGGCTCCTATCTGCAGAGTGCAAGAGGTTTGAATTGGAAGATTGGGTATCAGATGTAGTCACAGCATTATACACTCCTGTCACTTGTAATGTGAAGCTGTAAGGCTCTGTCCTCTACCCCAAGCAAACTGGCCACAAGTTACATAACTATGACTGGACTACACTAACTGCCAATAAATCTTTTGAAGATTTATTTTTTTAAGAGAGATCGGTACATTACGGTTTCATTTTAGGTGAATTTGATTAATATTCCTTGGAAAAGAGAATATGGGGTTCAGACTTGAGCTTAAAATTTAGCCCCTAAGCAAACCAGGCTGTCTTGAGAATTTTACAGATTTTTGTTTCAGCTGTCTGAAATGGATCAAATGTGAAACTTAGTGAAGAATATCTTTCCCCTTGTACTTGTGCTTTCTAGTTCTCTCACTAAATCCCAGTAGTCCTGTGGTAATGTGTTCATTCTGTTTGCCAGCTGTTCTGCTCTCCATGAATGCATCCTCCTGATACGCATTTCCCAGCGTTTTACAAGCCTGTGTCCCATCCCACTTCGACATAAAACTCTTCTGAAAACAAAACTGTATGCCACTGGGAATCTAGACAGGGAACATAATGCAAACATAATGAAACTCAGTCTGAATAAATGATGAATGAGGAAATAACAAATATGAAGCAGTATAGGCACTATACTCCTCTTAATCTGTGTTTGAAATAGAAGAAGAGGCTAATTCTTGTATAGCAGGCAGTATTTCTTGGACAAAATTAGATTTCTTTAGCTTTTCTTAATTACTGCCTGTAGTAAATGGGAAGTCTTTGATTCCTTTCCATAGGCCTTTGATAATAGAACCCTACAGAAAAGCTAATAATATTCCCCTCCATTCTTCACCAAAAATGGCCTGTAGCATTATTAAATGCCAAGTGAAAGTTGAAAATGGTGATGGTTTTACCCCTGGTATTAACCCAGATAAAGGCAAGTTCGAGATCTAGAAATCATTGCTCTCTCCTGGTCATCCGTAGGAAGTTTTTGAAGGGGACATTTTTAATCAGAAATGCAAAGGAAACATTTGTCTGCAGTTTATTTTAAGACTCTTTCTTTGTTTATTGTGAAGCCTAACAATCGATTCAGTGGTATACAGTTCTTGGATTCGATTTGAAATGTAATTCTATACAGACAGGGAAAAATCTCAGTTGTGCATAGGACTGTGGAATAGTAAGCATAGTTTATAGTGGGTGTTTTGGATTTTGGCCATCTGTCTAGTCTGGATGCCCTCTTCTTTAACATCTACTGGGATTTACACCCAGGCCACAATACCAGCAGGCACAGCAAATGTGGACTGTGACTTAACCCAGAAACACATGAGGAGGCTTCGTGTTGCGAGGGATCAGTGATTGCACTGTTGGCTGTTCTGTGCCTGAGTGGTTCCTATTACTCCATAGCAAATAGTGAGATTTGTCTCCTTTACCATGACCAAAGCATAAAATCTTCTACCTTTCTCTGAGAGCCCACCTGTTGTATGCATATGTATTATGTGGCAGTGTTTTTGATAATTTTTGGCAGCATGTGGAACAGTTGCTTTGTGATTATATCACTTCACAAGTTCTGTAGGGAAATAAGCGTTCATGTGTTCTAATTCAGGCTGTCCTGTGGACAATCTCCATCTGTGTATTGTTTGTGTTTTAAAAGGCAGTATGGGAATTTATATAAATATGCATTGTAGAAGCTTTTTGTTAAAAACAGTATATAAAGTTTATCATGTAATCTCCAGCAAACACCCTACCTCTCTGAGTTGTTTAGAGACTCCAGCCAAAATTTAGCACACTGGGAGAAGAGCTACTGATAACAACATCATTGCAAGCATGAATAGATCAAAACAGAGAAGTCATTTATCCTCACCAAAGTCAGAGCTGGTGTTATGATTTGGGAGTTCCTTGAATTCCAGTATTTCATTGAATCTTGAAGGTATAACATGCAGGCAAAATGAGCATATTGTTATTGCTCATTTTCAGTAGCCAGTAGAATCTCATTAAAAATGTAACTTATAAGAGGAATATGCCAGTTGAAATTATATCAAGTAGTAACTTAAAATTTCAACTGGGATATTCCTTTTATATCATGTAGATAAAATAAGAGAACAACAGAGTAGAAAACAAGTTTGGCTGTCTTCTGGTGACTTTCGTGAGCTTAAACCTATAGGCTTATGTCTGATACCAGAAATTTTTGTCAGTGAAATCTGTTGATAAATAACCATTTAATTTATGCTTTTTAATTAGAGGCTTCTTATGGAATAAAATTGGAGTAGGTAAGATTGGGGTGTATTATTTTTTAGGAGTGTTCTGATTGTTTCTACTTCTTCCAGCTGTTTAAAGAAAGTTGTCATGAGAGTCACTGGACCCTCCCCCATTTCCTTGTTTTCTGAGTGTCAGAAAAGATTCTTTCTCACTTAGTGATGGAGTTGTATCTAATGTCAAATGAACTACCTCAACTGGGAGAGGACATGGCCAGTAGTATGGGGAGGCAATAGCAGCAAAAAGGCTGGGAGCATTGGCAAGGATGATACAGACAGAAAAATGACAGATCTGAAGCAGTGCCCATTTATCACTTACTGCTTTAGCCTTGCTATCCATATCCACATAGGTTACACAGCAGAATCGTATTCTTTGTTGCTTGGTAGATTCGTTGAACGTGACAATTGCTCTATAAACTTTTTATAAGCAGTAAAAGGGTTTTGTGACTATGAGAAAAGGAGGAAAAGAAAAAAAAGAATAAATAGGTCTTCAGTGTTAATATTTCACTTAAATTGCTTCATGTGAGCCAGAGCTCCTACAATTAGGCAATCTTTGCTAAATTATGCTGCAGCAGAATTTCCTAACTGGAAAGATAATGCTTGTTCCTTGAAAGAAAAACTCAAAATATTTGATAATTAGCTCTCAGAGGAGTCTATTGGTTATTATACAGCTGTGGAAAAAACCAGCAGATACCTTATTTATTGACCAAGCTATCTGATAAATCAGGAAGAGATCAGTGTCATGGAATCTTTTTGAACAGACCACCTCCTGACACTGGGAAAGATCCAGATGAGGTCAAAACCCTGAGCTTCCTGTCTCAGAGAGGAAAAGGAGGAAAAAAAATTCTGATAAACATAAAGCTACACAGAGCTGCTTTTGGAAATCTCTGGAGATGAAGGGAGGTGGAGGAAGAATGTTAGAAACCAAAATCTCTTGTTAAATGTTGAAAGACAGTGCATACATTCAACAAATATCAAGGAAATGCTGATTTACATTTTTTCCAGTTTGATTACACTGTTAGAACTGACCCTGAAACATGAGAATCAGTAATGAAACTTTCCCCAACAGACCCAGGCAGAGTGCACACAGTCATTACTCCACTAACCAGAGCGTTAAATTTGCTTCCAAGTGATACCACTTCGGCGACAGATCAGGGAAGTGGGGTTAAAAACAGAGGGGAACTTAGTCCAGTGGCCAGCACTGCTGCTTAAGCCAAGTCCTGCTTTAACCTTTGGCAGAAATACTTATCCTGCCTATCATTTTCACATCCTTAAAATGGAGTTAACGTTGCTTTCTCTTCTGAGGTTCATTGTATTAAATACGCACTTAGATGTTACTTTAATAGGAGTCATACAATTACCTGAGATACATAGATGGAAGTTCCTCAGGAGTCTTGGAAACCAGCTTTCAGTGTTGTAGCACTGCCCCTGCTTGTTACACTCCCTTCCTTTCTGTATTAAAATCTGTTCCCAGTGAGGACAAGTCTCCCATTTTTGCAGCACCCCTTCTTTAAAATCAGATTTAGATGCAATTTTGATTCTTGCACAGTCCCACATGAAATAACTTGCTGGTGTGCTCTTACTCAATTGCATGTGTGTCTTCGAGGTCTCTGTACAACAGCTAGAGGAAACTAGATGACACTTTTCCCAATGCCCTTTCCCATCATTCTTCTCTTTAAGCAAGTATTCCTTTCACCTCTCTATTCATCTTTCTTCAGAATTACACAAAAGCTTAGACTTTTTTGAGGGTATGTACTAGCAAACTTAATTGCGTGTTTAGAGATACTTATCTTCCTAAGCATAAGTATCTGTTGCAGCAGCAGAACGTAGCACAAATGAAGTTAGAACTATTCCTTTAAAACAAGAAACTCAGCCTTGGACAAGAGAAAAACAAACTCACAGAATGCAAAGGTTTCTCCTGGGCACGTTGGCCCTGGATGATAGACATAGCAAAAGAATGCAGATCCACTTGGTGAAATCCTCATTTGTTGCTAGCAAATTCTTGGTTACTTTGAAAGGCCTCAGATTTCAGCTATGGTCATCTAGTTCTCTGGGCCTGATAGAAAGCTCCATTATTTCAACTTTTTTTTTTTTTTTTAACAAAGAAGGGCCAAATGGTATTTTGTTCATATTAATAAACACAGTGACTTAGTGAAACAGATATATTGTCATTTGTGTGTCATATTGATATGAGTCAGAGGAAGTGGGACTTAAACAATGGAACTGCAGTTTATAAATATTTGATTGGAAATTCTAGCACAGTTATGCATTTGTCTTTGACACATGTAGAAGGACATGCTTTGTAATAGTAACATTTTTATTATTCTAATATTCAGTTTCTATACAATAAGAAATAATTTTAGATTCCAAATATCCTGTTCTTCAAATTAAGCAATCACTGTTTCAGCACCACTCGCTATAAGGTGCCTTGAATACAATTGAAGCCTGTAGTGTCCTCAGTGATGTTCATCCTCAGGTAGGCCAGCAGTGGTGGCCATAAATTCACTCCAGCTTGCCTTGGTGCTGGCTGTAGCCTGAGTTCTTTCCTCAGGCATGTATTTCTGAGACTGTAGTTTGACTCTCTTGGCCTCACTTGTGAATCAGTAGCCAGAGTTTTCCTGCAATGTTTCTTCCTTCCCCGAGCTGACTTTGCCATGGTGTATCTTCTTGTGTTAAGCCAATAAAAGTTGGCGTACACCACAGAGGAAAAATCAAGCCCAATAAGCTAATATTGAATAGATATGTGTGTGTGTGTATATACAAAAAATAATGTAGGGTTGGTAATTCTTCAAGTCTACTGGGATAATGCGGTCATATCTCATGAGATAATGCTTGATTAAATGGTAAAAAAAAAACCGGAGTACTCTTATATGCTCTCAAGTTAGTTATCTCAAGTTCCCTAATAGAAACATTTTGATTGTATGAGGACATAAGCTAATCAGTGCCAGCTGCTCTGTAGTTAACTATTCCAAAAGTCTCATTCTCCCTTCTCCAACATTTTTTTTCTCTGCAGACATATTTCATGCAAAAGTTATGCCGACCTTTAAAGATGTTTTATGTTTTTGTCACAAGATGTGGTGACAGTGTTTATTTATTTTAATATAAGGAAACTCCACATGTTTAAATGTGTAGCAAAGTATTTTGTTGCTTCTGTCTTTATGAAGGGTAAATAACCATACAACTCTATGGTTATTACAGGAATATATGGAAAGTTTTAAGATAGAGTAATGGTACTGTTTCATTTTACAGAAGTTGAACTGTTATTTTTAAAGAAGTCAGTAAAGTTTCAGTCAAGAATGTACCCATTCCTCTCATTCCTCACCACATTTACTCGTTAACTGAAGAACATGGTTATTGTTTATCTTACGGGCGCACCTAGAAATAATAGGTATAGAAATAGTGTTGCCCTACTGTATTATCAATTCTTGAAGATACAACCAAGAGACATTCTTTTCCCAAATGTTATATAGTCCAAAACATACAAAGCTATTTTTGTTTAGTGCACTTAACCTGCTTTTGCAAGGATAAATAAGCTGGACTTCAGCAGTTTTGTAGTTGCATTTCCAACCAACAGGTCATACTGCTCAAACTATATTTGCATTAAAGCAAGGCAACACTTTTAAATATGGGCTAAGGGATATACATACATAGTTTTTGGGAAAAAAAAGATGTGTTCAAGAAATATCCCATTACCAAAACTCACTGTCCTGCACTGGGACACTCTTTGAAGATCCATGTTTCTGATGTGAATCACAGCAAAACCAGTCAGATTTCAATCCTGAAAAGCAGAGGATCACATCTAAAATGAAGAGTGTCATTTCAGCTTATCAACAAAACCTTATTTTGTGACAAAAGAATATGAACTCAGAAATAGATAAATGCTTCCATTTAGGGCAGATTTTCAAACAAATGTTTCTACTCCATTCTGTGGTGGTTTCATGCCTTTTGGCTGAGGACATGCTATTGTTACTGCATCATGGCTTCATGATTCATTAAACTTCTTTTCTGTATATGTAAGCAGACACTTCTTAGTGACATACCATAGGCTGCCTATTGCATAGTTGCAAAGGGGAATGAGTCACCTGGAAAAGAAGCCAGCCCAGCTGGAAACTGTGGAACTAGCCCAACTGACATAGAACTGTGCAAACTTCATTTTTATTTTGATTTAAACAAAAGGTGAATAATTACATCATGTACGTGGGCATTTTAAGAGATTGTAAAACTTAGAATTATCAGACATTTCCATACAAATATAAGTGCAAATGAGTATATAGGACTTGAGATTTATGGCTTTATATGAGCATAACATTTTACTTAAAGGATTTAGCATTTAAAGTGTACTTTACTGCAGTTCAGCCAAGCTGGAATGTGCAGCTATGTAGGTAGGAACCATTAATGCCCACAGTCTGCTTCCTACCCCATGGTGGTACTTGATTACTCATTGGTAATTTGGTTCTACCAACACACTGAATCTTCACATTTTCTCTTTTTTTCAGTTCTACAAGTAGTTGTTATAGATGTCCAGTCCTGATATGTTCCCTGTTGTTACTAGCTAGATTCCACCAATCTGAATTTAATCCACTAAATATATTTGGAGATTACTCTCACTGATTTTAGTAACAATAATTGTGAAGAAATGGCAAGCAAATTATTTCTGTTAACCTGATAGGTTGAATTACTGAAAATACAGCTCAAGCAGAAGCTCAGTATTTGTGAAAATAAGGTCAGGTTGATTGCTGGACTTTCAAATCTAACTTCACAGTTACAGGAAAAAATATGTTATATTCTGCAATTGGTTACACTTTAATCTTAGAAGGTCAATTACAGTATCAGACTCTTGACTTAAATAATTAAGGATTAAAGAGGTGCAATCCTTAGTATTGTTGATAAACCCAAGAATTACAATATTTTCACTACTTTCATTTTGTACCAGTCTCTAAATGCACTGAATTTCGATAGTGCCATTGTTGTTATTGAATGATAACACTATACATGCTTCAACTGATCCAAAACTATAACATTGGAATATATGTTTGGATTTCAAAAATCTAGCAGGGGCTTATTATCAGTGTAGGTATTTGGGGGTTTTTTTACATCTTATAATTGTATCAGTTCTAGTGTTTACTATAATCTGTCCCATCCTTTTGTTGTTATAGATTATGGTATCTTTGGAATTATTTGAAACTGAAGTAACACTGCAGCATTCTGTGACTCTCTTGCTAAATATCCTGGTCACTCACCTAACCATATCATATTCCTTCCCATTGCTTTAGTCACTGACTTTCCACTAAGTCTTTACTTGACTTAAATCAGACACTAGCTTTGAGACCACAAGACCTATGATTCATTCAGTAGGTCCATTTTGCATAAGGGACCTGGCTAGAATCTGCCTCCTGTGCCTACCATGCAGCATTTATACCCCTGAAAAGTCCAATTGACTCACCTGTGGACAGCGTTGACCAACCTGTCCTGCTCACAGTCTCCACATTTCCTGGAACCTGTGACTGCCATCACAGATTGGCAGCTCTTCTCAGGTCATCCCAAAAACTTCATTCTCTTTGGATCTTGAGTCTGCCAAGCCACCTTTGATCTTAGGCTCATTGCTATTAGCCAACTAATATCATTATCTAAATCATGATCTGATTGTTACCTACTGTTTTAGTTTCTCTTGCTGTTTCATTATAACTTCTTTAAACCTCTTCTGCATCCTTGTATTAATATGCAATTGAACAGACACTGCTTATTAGCATGACACATTAATTAGATACTTTCTCCAGGCTCTCCTACTAGCCTTCATCCGATAAAAAGTATTGAGTATGGATTTTATGTTACTCTGTTTGCAGAACTTGATAAATTAGACTCTGAGGACTGTTCGAGTGCAATTCAAGGGTTTTCTGTTATCCAGAAACTAAATTACCCTTTATCCTCTTTGATCTGGAAATCTCAGGGGAGTTGGGTACTTCCTGCTTTATTTTTTCACAGAAATTCTACCTCAAAATAGGATGACATCACTGAAAAAAAGAGAGATTTACCTAGTTTAGGCAATCATTTATGGTTATTTCACAAACTGCAGCCACAGATGCGTCATAGCGGATGTTGACTTAGTTCTAACTGTGGCTTAGTAGTTGCAACCACTTGATACAACTTGGTTATTGAAGTTTTTGCAGCTTTCAGAGTCTTTGTTTATTTCCTTGTGTCCGCGTTTATGCTCTTTTTTGGATCAAAGTTACAAAGCCAGATTTAACACACCCCACAGCTTCTCTCCTATCTTCTTGCTTCATCAATATATGCTCATTGTTCATGGCAACAGTGATTTTGCTACTGATCTTTTTTCTTAGCTCCAACATTAACAAACCACTCATATTTTCAATGACTCAATACAGAGTAACACACCATATCCTAACTCAGTGAGTCAGGGAGACAGATTCAAAAAAGTCTTAGAAAGAGTTTTTGCCTCCAGCACTCTCAAAACTATGCTCTCTAAACTTTCTCAGATAATGATACGCTTCATGGGAAGCATTATTTTTGAAAAAATTTGCTTTCATATTTCAAACTGAGGAACTGAAAGGAAATTTCATTTTCTCAGTCCACATGTCTGTGATCTTTTCCTTAGAAAGCTGTTGTTGAATTCACTTGACAGTAGGAAATTTTAATTGGAGAGTCACATTTTGTCGTTGTTGCCTCCTAATCCTAGAGCCTCTTGATATCTATATTATTCCCAGCCCAACTGGCCCTTCAGCAAGATCATGTGCATCATTAAAGTAGTTTATGTCTGGTAGGTCAATTTTAATAAAGGTTGATTAAGATTCTTACACTGGCCTGCAGCAAGATGAATTGGGCAACAAGCAAGCTAACATTTCTGAAAATGCTTGAATACATTATGTAATTGCTTTATTTATATATTGAAATATTGATGTGACTTCCACACCATTGAAAAATGGTAGTTACACCAATTGGGTTTCAAACAACTTCAGTTTCCTAAACAGATCAAATTAAATCTAGATAAATAAATTTTCTTCGCAGCTTATCCAAGCTAACAGCTTTATTGAACAGCTTCTTAAAATGGTAACACATCCCACTACTTTTGCTATTAATATCTGAACTTTTTTACAATTAATTGATCATGTGAAACCTCAGGCTACTTGTGAAGAAGAATGGACAATCCAAAACACTGATTTTTTTTCCCTGGTCCTGAATGCTACTTTCTCCAAGGCCTTTTGCATTGTATCTTCTTGACATATGTGAATTTTATTCCATCTGCTTTTTTTACAATACAGCTTGTTCATTGTTAGTAACATCCTGCTGGAGTGTTTATAGTTGCCTGTTTGTCCAGTTGAAATCCACCAGGAGTGCAGTGCCAAGTTCATAGTAAGGTGCTGATTGACAATACTGTTGTTTCAGTTGTGCTGGAGTAACTTTGAGTTTCTTATTCTTTTGTTTCAAACCTTTCTCTTTTCTTACTCATGAGTTTTCTTTTCCTGCGTCTTTCAACTCTCATTCTATGGCTATATTTTATTTTTCTGTTTTCATGTAAAATTAGTCCTTAAAAATACTGCTACAAATCTAATAGATTTCAAAATGTCATACTGCTTTTCTTTTTTCTTTTTCTTTTTTTCCCAGTGTGTTCTTAGATTTTGTAGTATTTCTCAGCATTATTGTTCAAATTCTCTAGTTACTGAAATCTTGTCTTCAGTAAGAAATACAGATTCAGTCTCTTCTTGGAGATAAGTCTTGAACTCAAACTCCCCATTTGGTAAAGCCACCCTTGGAGTTAAAATTAACTTCGGCATCTATCCCCCCACTTTCATACATGCATAAATTATATTTGTATACATATGTATTTCATGCATCATTTTGGTCACATTTACCATGTAGATATGTTGGGTGTTAGTCAAAACTAGGACTCATAAGTAACCTGAAGTTATTTATGCCTGGCTCCTGTGTAGGCATACTGGGTCCTTTGTGGGCAGACACACTGACACAGACTGACTGAACTGAATTTAAGCAGCACATCATTTCTGGGAGACGGGGTCTTGTCCCCTTCTGTCCCCAGGAGGCAGCAGCTGTGAAGGGAAACTGTCAGTCATCAGCTTCCCAAAACAGAGGGGAGGTGTACAGTAGGGTAGTTGTGCTGCAGGCTGATCTGGGAGCTTGCCTCCCAGCTGGGACCAGACTCTGTCCCTGCACATCACTTTTCCTTCCTCCCCATCCTGACTGTCAGAGCTGAGTGTTAATGCCATTACCTGCTGCAGCCAGAAACGAAAAGGAAAAGGAAAATGCTGCAGCCACAGTCCAGTCTCAGCTGGACACAAGTCCTGCTACAACACTGCTGTTACTTTCTCTCTGGTGGCTCCAGTTTCAGCTCAGGCTGTCATTTCCTGCTTATTATTTAGTCATTATTAGTTTCTTGATTGACAATGTAAACACAGCCTGTGTTTACCAGATAAATGCTTTAAAAATGTGTGTAGAGTGCACAATAATCTGTCACACCAGTATTTCTAATGTGTTCTGTTTCCTTTAATATGTTTTTACTCATTTTGGTATATCCATACAGATTTTTGTAGTTAGAAAGGATTAGGGGTTTTGAGCAGCTTATTCTTTTGGTCTTTGAGACTTTTACAATCTCTTAATTGTAAAAGAAAGTCTGGTAGTAGAAAAATAAACAGTGGGAGTAAATAAAATCCAATTTTTTTTCCATCCAATATCTGTGCACACAATTTGAAAAATATTTTTTGCTATTGCTGATAGAGAAAGGCATTGGTGGTAAGGGGACGGTTGGACTAGATGATCTTAGAGGTCTTTTCTAGTCTTAATAGTTCTAATGAAATCCTCGGACAGTCCTCATACACGTCACACAATACACATCACAGCTGAGTTATGAAATGTTGTGAAAGAAAGTTATATAGCTGTATCCCCATGGAATGCTCTTGGTGCTGAATTGGCCCTTTAGTTGCAATAAATTACGGGTGATTTTTAATATACAGTACTATTCAGTTTCTAAGCTATTTTTCTTGCTTTCCAAAGAGGATATTTATCATATATTGCTGTGTAACTAATTTTCCAGTGGGCATAGCTCCAGGGTATGACTGGCAAGCGTACCTTGTATGTGTAAGGCTATATATAAAATCAGCAATACCTATCCAACAGCAGTACGAACACGGAGGGGGATATAGTAAAGAGGTAAATCAAGCAAAATGCTTAGCTGCATTTAGTAATAACAATACTTTCTCCCCAATCTTATTTTACTTGTAATTTTTGTAAATGTCAGTTTAATTTCTTCCTACCTAGTAAAGGAAGAATTAAGGACAGTATTATTAATTGGGTGGAAGGGACCTCAGGAGGTCTCTTCTAAAGAAGAGCCAGCTCTGAGGTCAGATGAGGTTGCTCAGGGCTTGATATCCTGTTAGGTCCTGTAAACTTTTGAGGATGGAGCCTGCATAGCTTCTCTGAGTGATCTGCTGGACTGTCCCAATCCTTTCTTGTCTCAACTTAACTTGCAGCATGAGTTACAGGCTCATATCAACCTGTACTCATGGAGGGCTGGGAGCATCATGGCACTGGTAAGCAACTGATTGCTGCTCAACTGTCCCACGACCTGCAAGAAAAAATCAGCTGTACCCAAACTGTTCTTGACAATCATTCATCCCACTGCTTCTTCTCACCTTGCTAACTGAGGGCTGCTTAGTGCCTGCAGGTCTCAGTCAGCTGCCAGTCGTTTTCACCTCACAAATGGATTTAACTGACATTAATTTGCTGTCACAGCAGAAAAGTGCCCTGAGCATGTTGTGCCTTTCCGTACCTAGAGATGCCATTTTTACATTAGTTCCACTTATACTGAAGGCGGAGGGTTTTGCAGGTTTCTCCTCATAGTCCAGGAAAGACTTGAAGATGTGAGAATGGTCAGAGATGGAAGGAACCAGTTCGTGCTATTGTGCTGTGGAGGGAGAGGAATGAGCCTGAAACAGAGACTCAGGGGGCTGGGGGTGGAACATCATAATGTCTCCGAGGGCCAAAAACTCTGTAATGGAGACCAAAAATTGGCAAAAACAAGAATTAGTTCAAGCTAGAGAAAGATTGTGATTCCACGTTATTATTCGGGTTTTAGTGCTAAGGAAGGTAGCAATGAAATAAAACTTTCTCTGCCTGGGGCAGTTTTAGAGGCTCATAAGAGGAGCTGGAGAGCCATCCATAAAGTATGACATTCCTGTCATTGAGAGGGAGACAGATGACATAACGTTTCAAGACTTCTTCTAGTTGTATTTTTTATTATTCTATTACTTTCTATTGTTAGCTCATTAATAGCATATGTAAACGTATAATATTTAATATTGAGAAATATCTATAGCAGTTAGTGTCAATGATTTCAGACTAAAATAGTGCCTAGACAAGTTGAATTTACTGTTGAAAAAACAGGGAATGCTTAAAAAGAAGTATACACAATGCATTCATTTAAATGGTTATGGATAATTACTTTAGTGGTAGTAATGTGGTGCTACTTTGGGCATATTTCTAAGGATTTATGATAGAAATGCTGAAGGAAAATGAATTTTAAAGTGAATGAAAGAAAAATCTAAGCAGCGAACTTTTTTTAGGAGAGAATGAATTCAAGGATTAAAAATGGTAGCTGCAGAAGACTGAGGCTTTCAGAATAACTTTGTCTTTTGGTTAAGTGCTTACATGGGTTATGTTCTTTGATGTGAATGGACAGTCAACCCTAAAGGCTAGTTTACAGGCCTCTGTGTGTGTGTCTAAGCAAACCCTCAATGCCGTGCACTGTGCCCAGATCAATCCCATTAAGCAACATTTAATAGCTATAATAATTCCAGTATGCATAAACATATTTCAAAGGCATACATGAAATAGCTGAATATATTATACAGAAAAGTAGAATTCCTCGTCTGAACCACAGACTTTTACAAAATTCCAGTCAACCACTTTCCACATGGTCAGACCCTTAGCTTTGATGAATTTCAGACAACAGTATACAGAGGACAGATGCTATTAAGGAGTGTCTGAGGTAAACAAGGTTTTTCTGGTAATTTTTACCAAATTTGTCCCTTTATCAGCTCTTCAGAGAACATCTCACATTTGCAGCAGAATTTCAGAGAAGCTGACGTGACTGCAGCATCCAGGAAATATCTTATTTGAAAAATATGCTGTGTGCCATATAAAGAGTGATCCAGCTTCCTTTGATTCTGTATTTCTCTAAACCTCTGATTGCCATTGATTACTACTTGCTAAGAATGCAAAGTGAAAGAGAGAGCATTCTCTATGAAGATTTTTTGGGTTATCTAGAATCTTTATTCATGTGGCTTAAAGTTCCTTTGATCAACATATTTGGCTTTGATTGTAGTTCGGAGGGCTTGATTTGTCTGTGACTAGGCTTCCATGTGGTTAAGCTAATAAGTCTGACGTGAACATCTAATTTTGGAACCCTTCTGTGGAAACACTTCGCTGAGGAAGATGCTGAAAACTTAAGGTTGCTGGGTCTTAAACCCAAACCTGAGCTATATAACTTTCTTTTGGATCTATTCACAAACACAAATTTTATCCTCATCTGAGATTAAGATTTTTACCACCACCACCTCAGTCATCAGTAACAGTTCTTATAAATATCAGTGTACTGTGGTCTGTGATACAAAACTATCCTTAGTTTAAATCTTACTGTGCAGAAGTAATTTAATAAGAAAGTAATTGTCACCAGGACAATCCAATTTGCACATGGGAAAGAATGACCTCCGTTCCAAAAAATTAAGGCACTTAAACTCCTTTGACTGAATATAAAAAATTAGCAGTAGATTTTCTCATGCTATCATGTTCTCAAACTTGTGACATAAAAAACAATCTTTGGCATTCCATCAGCTGCACAGATTGGCAAAGCTAAAGAAGGATACATGGATGTGTTGAGGGGCAGGGAACAGTACTTGACTGCTTTTTTTGACAATGCGCCTCACTTTCAGACCCTCACAAACTAAGTATCAAATGTGCAGGCTCCCTTAAGTTCTTTGCAATGGTGTCCTGAAAAACATTTGAGAAGCCCCCAGGCCATACAATGTCTATAAAATCAGTATAAACGTGCCCGTGAATACAAGGTTACACTTCTGTGGTCACTGCACCAACACAAATCCAGGCTTTTTTGGGGAAAAAAAAATCAGTACAGCTTTTTGTCCTGCCTTTGTTCGGCCTTCCTTGGGCAGTGCTGGCATTTGCATGGCTGCATAGAGCTGAATGGGGAACTGACTCTGCTCAGCACTACTGCTTTCCTGGGGACCATGTTCAGCTGTATCCTCACTGGCTCACTATGGAAAAATACTGCTGGCACAAGCAGATGTGGGAAGTGGACTGGAAGAGTAGATGAGGGAATGGCAACTTGTAGTAGAACAGTGAATTTGTGGAAAATTAAGAGTAAACATGAAACCATGGCCTACGCTGGATCACACCGTAAATATCTGGTTTTTAGACTAAGTTTGGAGGACAACCATAAACAGAAATAAGTACAAAGTTACTAAACAATTGAGTTTTCTCACACTTGAATCTTGAAATACTAAACTGTTATTAATACCATTTAAGGTGAAAGTATATTTTAAATTATTGACTACCACAAGGTTTAGTAGCGTATTTTCTATATATTAGTGAGCATCCATAAGAGTTTGTTTTGGTATTGAAAGGAAACTTTGTAAGAAAGAGCAGACTACACAATCCATGGAGAGGTATAGCCAAAAAAGCTCAGCCCATTGCTAGAGGCAAAATCAAGTGCACTTAGATAGGTAACAGTCTTCGGATAATAAATACGGAGAAAATATTCGAAATACCTGGACATCACCAGTCTAGCAGCAATGTGGTGGGAAAAACTGGGAGGCAAGCAAGTAGTTCTTTATTTGAAAAGTTTGACCAATCTGATAGTCTTTTATGATGAAATAACCAGGTGGATAGATGATGGTAGGGCAGTGGATGTGGTTTACCTTGATTTCAGTAAGACATTTGACACTGTCTCCCACAGCATCCTTGAGGCTAAACCTTAAGAAAGTATGGACAGGGGGATCGGGTGATAAGATTGATTGTCAACTGATTGAAGGTAATAAGTCAGAGAGTTGCAGTCATTGGGACAGAGTCTAGCTGGAGGCCTGTATCTAGTGGAGTCCCTCAGAGGTCAGTACTGGACCAATACTATTCAATACACTTAACAACCTTGATGAGGGAATCAAGTGCACCCTCAGCAAGTTTGCTGATGACACAAAACTGGGAGGGGTGTCTGGCACACCAGAAAGCTGTGCTGGCATCCAGTGAGATCTGGACAGGCTGGAGAATTGGGAGGGGAGAAATTTAATGAAATATGAAAAGGGCAAGTGTAGGGTCTTGCATCTGGGGAAGAAGAACCCCAGGTACCAGTATAGGTTGGGGATGGACCTGTTGGAAAGCAGAGGAAAGGGACCTGGGAGTCCCAGTGGACAGCAGGATGACCATGAGCCAGCAATATGCTCTCCCTCATGTCCAAGAAGGCTAATGGCATCCTGAGGTGCATTAGAAGTGGTGTGGTTAGTAGGCTGAGGGAGATTCTCCTCCCTCTTTACTCTGCCCTGGTGAGGCTGCGTCTGGAATATTGTGTCCAGTTCTGGGCCCCTCGGTTCAAGGAGGACAGGCAACTACTTGAAGGAGTCCAGCGCAGGGTCACTAAGATGATTAAGGGAGTGCAACACCTTCCTTATGAAGAAAAGCTGAGGGAGCTGTGTCTCTTTAGCCTGGAGGAGAATGAGGGGTGACATCATCAATGTCTATAAATATGTAAAGGGCGAGTGTCAGGAGGATGGAGCCAGGCTCTGCTCAGTGATGGCCAGTGCTAGGACAAGGGGCAGTGGGTGCAAACTGGAGCACAGAAGTTCCATGTGAGCATAAGGACTAACTTTTTCCCTGTGAGAGTGACGGAGCACTGGGACAGGCTGCCCAGACAAGTTGTGGAGTCTCCTTCTCTGTAGACATTCAAAACTCACCTGGATTCATTCCTGAATGACCTAATTTAGGTGATCCTGCTCTGGTAATGGGGTTGGACTAGATGATCCTTCAAGGTCCCTTCCAACCCCTTAACATTCTGTGATTCTGTGAAAGTCCCAAAGCTTAATGTTTGACCACAACTTTTTCTGAACATTGTCCTTAATTACAGGAAGAGACACAGGTCTCCCTGTTCAAGGACTTGTTCTTGTAAATGTAAATCCCATCACTGTTATAGCAGTCTTGGGAGGGTACATTGATTAAGTCCTGCAGCAAAAAGGCCATTCAGTTTTACAAATGTTTTTTCTCTACATACTGACAGCTAAATCAATTCTGTCATACAAGTCACATACAAACATAAGTAGCATTCTGAGAATTTGTTCCAGTGTTTTTCTTGCAGAGAACATGCTGCCTCTGAAAAGCAGAGTGCTATTTTGAAGTTCACTGTTTCTAAACAAATGCAGTCCTCTTAGAGAAGACTTTAAATTCTCAGATTCCCTCCTCTGTTTGTCACGAAATGTCTGCACAAGAAAAACATGACGCTGCTACAACTTCTGGTAGTTTGCAAAAGCCTTCATCATCCGTTGATATATCTGCCACAGCAGTAAACCCAAGATAATCTTTAAAGAATTCTCTCAGGTCACTCTTATGACTTTAAAATTATTCAGTTAGTGTATTTGTTTCTGATTAAATGAACCAGAAGTAACATCAAAATATTCAAAAGTGATTTCCAAATAGCTTCACACTGGCAGTTTGTCTATGCAGGGACAGAATATTAACAGTGCTGGAAAGTTTTGCAAATGGGCAAATTTATATGACAGTTTGTATTCTACACTTGCGGAAAATAGCTCCACTTCTACGTTTTTGTTTTGTGCGCCACAATAGCATCCTGTTTGTATGAGTATTAATATTTCCCACTCTGCTAATAATGGTTTTAACTTTTTAATACTATTTTCACATGAGCTTTCTTCATTTTTTCTACAATCCTTCTTATCTGATCTTCAGTGCTGCTGGACAGCACAAGAAAAAAACCAAACAATGCAAGAGATTATGTCTTCCATTCTACCCTTCTTGACAACAGGACTGTAATCAGGTCTTGCCATATCTACATATACAGCACCCCACATCACATCATCTCACCTCTTTCAGTCTGCATTCTGAAAACTCCGAATTTAATATCTTGATATTTTAAGCATCTAATTTCTATTTTTCACCTGGAAGAAGTTGGAGAGTGGTTTATAGGTTCTGATTCCCATGTGATGTGGTACTTTCCTTACTGCACAAATGAAGTAGATCCATTTTTTAGCAGTGAGGATTAACTGATGAGTTATTTAAAGTAGGTTCTTATGCATCTGGTTTCACACCTTTTGTGCCTTGGTCCTCTGCGTCCTTCCACATGTAGAGATGCTTGGACTCCCTGAGATTCACTATGGATGGTGTATTCCTGTCTGTAACTTACTGCTTTCCGTGTAAGAACTTGAGTTCTTTTCTCGACATGCCTCAGGATACAGGGGAAGAAAATACTCCTTGCTGAATGCAACCTATCTCAGCTTTCCTTGATTCCCTTTCTGTTCTAAAGGCCTCCTACAAACATGAGAGGATTGGAAACAGTTTGTGTTTGACAGACAAGCTTAGTGAACCTATTATGTAAATTGCTAACTTGAGCAAGATTGCTGGAAACAAAAGGAGAAATGTAGATTCTTCTGACTCTAGCTAGATACCTAAATAAATCAGCAGCTTCTCAGAAGCCATAAGCACTGGGCTGATTTCAGTATGTTGCAATCTATTACAAAATGTTCCTACATTTTGTTATTCAACAAAAAATTCTCAAGCAACTCTTGGTAATGAGCCAACCCATTCTTTTCTTTTTTATTGTTACTCTCTCCAGGTAAACTTGTTATGTTCTGCATTTAGCAAAGAATGCCAAATTTAAACATATCATCAATGTATTTCTCACTGCACAAATTGGTGCATGCATGTTTGTGAGTGTTTGTGACTTGTAAATACATAGAAATATAAATAAATCCACAGGACTCAAAAGAGTAATATAAAACTGAAATAAAAGGCAAAAGCAGTTAAATATTTATATATTTACCAAAAAAATACCCCAGATGAATGATAACTTGGATGTCTTCAAGCTAAGCCCTCATGGTAAGATTTACAAGGTTGAATAACCAGCTAAACCTGCCCCCCTCATATGAGGGCTTGTTAAAGTTTTTGTATGACATCACATTTCTTCTATAATGCTTCCTAGCTTGTCACAAATATTTTGCTTGCAAGGAAGAGCAAACATAGCAAATTTTCTGCAAGTGGTTAACTTAACTGGACTTGAAATACCAAGCAGAGACTCTTCCACCCCCAAACTAATATACAAATTAAGGTATTATTGTCCAGGGGATTGTATTGTGGTTTGGGGAGTTCTTTTAAATTGGCAGGTTTTTTGATTTAATGACATTGCAGTCATATTAGTCCTGTGTCTGCGTACCACTAAGAAGCACCTGGCTGTATCTTCTTATTTACTCATCAGATAGATCCCTCCTGACACATCTTTTGTCCAGGATACACAGTTCCAGATTTGTCAGCCTCTCCTCATATGAAAGATGTTCTGAACCCTTAATCATCTTCACTGGACATGCTCCAGCATATCCATGTCTTTCCTGTACTGGAGTCCAGGGCTGGACCCAGAAGTGAACCTAAGTGTGTCTCACCAGGGACAAATAGAGGGGAAAGGTCCTCCCATTCTGCTCCCAATATTTTCCCTAGTGCAGCCCAGATAATGTTGGGAGGTTTTTTGCCACGAGGTTACATTGCTGGCTCATAATTATCCTCACCTTTGTATTTCCAGAAGTGTCTCAAGTCTTAGGGAGCAAAGTTATGAGATATATTAATTAGCCAAATACGAAATCTCTTGTGTCTCTGATTTATTCAGTTATGTCTTCCTAAGTCTGTGTTTTCTTTTAAGAATGGGATGTCCTAAGTATTTGTGCCACATCAAGCATCCAGACACATCAAGTAATTCCAAATTGGATTAATGTGAACAGTTGGAGTCCAAAAAAACTGTCATAGTTCAAATATTGATGTCCAAATGATTGGTTTTATTGACCAGAGAAATTAATTTCTAACATTTTTGGAAACTGAAGTCTTCACAATGCCTATGCCTTTTAACTGTGTTATACAGATAACGAAATTGTGATATAACACTTAAAAACTATAAAGTACAAGAATAATCATAGTATCATGGAATCATACAATGGTTAGGGCTGTAAGAGACCTTAAAGATCATGAAGTTACAACCCCCTTTTGGGTACTGGAAGGCCACTGTAAGATGTCCCCAGAGCCTTCTCTTCTCCAGGCTGAACAACCCCAATCCTCTCAGACTGTCTTCATAGAAGAGGTCCTCCAGCCCTCTGATCATCTTTGTGGCCCTCCTCTGGACATGTTGCAACAGTTCCATGCCTTCCTTACTCCAAAACTGGACACAGTACTCCAGATGGGGTCTCACAAGAGTGGAGTATAGCAGCAGAATCACCTCCCTTGACCTCCTGGCCACACTTCTTTTGATGCAGCCTAGGATACAATTGGCCTTTTAGGCTGCAAGAGTTGTCAGCTGATGTTGAGCTTCTCTTCCACCAGCACCACCAAGCCCTTCTCTGCAGGCCTGCCCTCTATCACTTCACCTCCCATCCTGTATTGATGATAAGGATTGCCCTGATCCAGGTGCAGGACCTTGCACTTCGCTTTGTTGAACCTCATGAGGTTCACACAGGCCCATTTCTCCATTATTATTATTATATTCTATAATAATAAATAAATTCAAAGAGAGTAAATGAATTGTAATCAAGTTTCTTACGCTGCCTGCAGTCCCTACTAAGTTAACATAGCCATGTAATGATTCCTTAGATTGTTTTGTCCCAAGGTTTTCTAGTGATTTTCCATTTCTTCAATAGTGAATTGCTAAATTTCATTATTCTCTGCTAGATAGTTTATTTAGCCAATGTGAAACATGGAAAACTACAATCAAAACTCCCTGAACTAAAATAGAGTACAGCCCACAAGTTGAGTATGTGTTTAGGCAAAAACATCTGTAGAAAGGAAGTTACTAAAGAGGAATGCTTTTGTTTAGATCAATTTAGCCATGAATGTGTAAAATAGCAAATTTCTGCAGTGGAGATTAGATTAAATTCAGGATGCCTTACCTGTGAATAGCACGTGAGTTTGAAATATCTTATGAAAAGTTAAGGAAATTGGAAGTGAGGTGATACTTCTCAAGTCCTAGTCTTCCAGTTCCTGGAATGGTCAGTTTGAGTATATTTGGATTTTTCCAACATTTTCCTCTTTTTTTCAGAGTGCAGCACCATCCCTGCAAACATTAAGCTTCACAGAAGGAGACGTCTCTTTTTTCTGGAAGTATAAAAACCATGTTTTTCAGAGTTTATCTTTCTGATCCAGTTGTATTTATTACATTTCTCTTAAGGATGCAGTAGTGGAAATCACAAGTACTACAATATATAGCAATTGAGTGCCTCTGGTATCTTCACTTTTGCAAACATAACTTATTCATGGGTTTTACAGGAATTAAAAAGTCTGCATAAACCAGTACTATGGAATATTTAAATATTTGGAAAAACTGAGTCAGCTATCTAAAGGTCTTATAAGAATTATGAAAAGAAAAGCTGCTTTCCCAAAAATGTGCATGAATGTGGCGATATCTGCATGCACGAGCATCTCTCCTCACTTGCACATGTACGCCAGCATATGCTGATGTTATTTGTTCCATTTTCAGTCTATTTTAAATATTAGTTTAAAATATGATTTATAATAGTGACCTTAGTCTTTGCTGGTGTCTAGTCCTTGTGTGTTGTGTCAAAAAGGAAGGGAGCGCTTTAGATTTTTCATTGTGCTTTAATGTTCTCCACCTGGAATTCTTCAGTATAATGAAGAATAGGACTCTAGTGTGGTACTGTGGAGTGTAAAGCCAAGAGAAAGATAAGATTCCTACGTATTTTTCGAAGTTTGTGAAGTGTAGAAGGATGCAAATTGCACATCTGACTTATACACCTACTGGTAAAAATCAACAGAGAATTCCAAAATAACTTATATTGCATTATTATTTGTGTTTGTTTTCAGTTCAGTGAAAACCTCAGGATAAAATCAGTGATTTAATAAATTTCTATTTTTCAGAAAGGGTTATTTTTTAGCAAGGAAAGTCAAGAATGAGTAATTTAATGCCATCTGAAATACATAGCGTTAATACAAGATCTTAAGTCGGTCCAGATGGCTGTAGATCAAGAATACCAGGCAAAACTCAGCCAACTCTTTTCATAAAAGATCCCTTTCTTTTGTGGGTAATCAAGCTCGTCTTGTCGGTCATGCAATAAGCTTGCTTCTAAAAACCAAGGTCTCTTTTGCAAAGAAATTTTCAGCATCTCAGGACAAGAGTGTCAAGAAGGAGCGACCGTGGTGGTACCTTGAAGTTCGTAACAGGGGGCTGCTTGGGGGCAATGTCCTCTCCCCTTATTAACACAGGGAACCCCACTGACACTGATGGGGTGTCTGCTCTGGTCTGGAAATCAGCAGATGCTTTGAAAATAAGCACTTACACTGAAGGTGGGAGTGATTCAGTCCCCTTGAGGGTATTACTGGAGATCACAAAGTTAGGTTTTTGTACTAAATACTTCTGTAAAAAGTTGAAAAAATTAAAACAGGAGAAAGGGAAAAATACAGAGAAATAAAGGGCTTGAGAGAGAGATGAAGTGAAGGCTACCTGCTTCAGCTGTTTTGCCGTGCCCTAGTAAGACAAAATTAATGTCTTAAATCCAAACTTAATTAGTGTTGTGGTCCTTGACTGGTTTCCTTTGTTAAAATATGTTAAAATCATCATAACATCCTGATAACGTGGGTGTCAAACTGTTGCAACCATAAAAAAAGGAGGGGGTGGATACTTTTTAGAAATTCTCTGATTAATGATGCCTTTGTACACTGTTTCCTGTTTCTGTCAAATGTTCAAAATTCAAAAAATAATTTTATGCACAAAGTACACTATATACAGAAATTGCCAGGTCTTCTCAATGCAGAGTGCTATAGAGATACCGTGTTAATAAACAACCTCAATTTCTAAACACAAGCGCAAATAACAATGTCCTCCAAAATATGTTCATTTTATTAATGTTATGTGCTGATGATGGCAACGGGACCTGTGAACAATTTTCTATGTAAAAACATTTGGTTATCTTTTACTATGGCATTAACTTTGGGGTTTTAATACTTATTTTAGGAGTAATTCAAGCATACTTCATTCTGGGAACAGCTACGATGCTTTCTGATCTAAACATATGAATATATTCAAATTTAACTAGCTCCTTTATCACATCAGTGAGGATACAAATAAACAGAAATACTGCTTTTTCCAGTTCATAACCTAAAGTATTTCCACTTTGTGTGGACACATGTTAGAAATAAAATGTGCAGATAAATAACATCTCACGCTTGTATATGTTTGTGATGCATTCCTGAATTGCCTGATGCAAACGCCTAACAGCAGAAATTAAAGTAGTAAGAGCAGTCTTTGACCAGGTACCTTTTAATGCCCAAGTTTTGACATCAAAATGGCAAAGAGAGAGATGAGATTTAGTATAATTCTAAAAGTTGTAATTTAAATTAGGTTTTTTCTAATTTGGAAGGTAACTAGCTATCAGTGGGGGAAAATGTGAGAGTCTGGATGCAAAGGAAATACTGTATTTTCAAAATAAAGCAAATGAATTGCTAATATCTTGCTGGCTTTAGATCATATCACACTTAACTAATAAAATCTCAGAATATACACACAAGGGAGATAGAAAAAAAGACGAATAGGCTATAAAGCTCTTGGAAATTTATTAGATAATATCTAGGCTTAAACTGTCTAAACATAAATTAATCTTATAACAATATTTATTTAGTGTGTTGCATTGAATGTCCAACTCAAGATTAGCCTTTTTTATTTGTATGTTTTAATTTTTGGGTATAATGCTTAGGCTTTCATGTACACAATTTAATAGTGCCCTGGCCAAACAGAAGGTGATGATTGTGTTATTCAGTAAATTGTAAAATTAGAAATTGTAGCTAAAATGTTAAAACTTCTCATGACAAGGCTGATGTCAACAGCAGTTAGAACAAACCACTGCTAGGACTTCAGAACACAACAGATAAATTCATGCTGATAATACTGTCTTCTGATAGAAGTGTTTGCCTGCAGAGCCAAGCAGTTGTGTCAAGCCTGAATATCACTTGGAGCAATGTTTTGCCACTTCTTCATTTCAGCAGATTCTTCCCCTACATTCTCAATCTGCTACATGCAC